>NC_054848.1:41521371-42790303 GCF_018345385.1 Vulpes lagopus
TATAGAATATACATTTTTTCAAGTGCATATGCATACTGAGAAAAATAGACTCAATTTTAGGGTATAAGGCTTATTGCAACAGATTTCAAAGGATTGAAATCATATGCTAAATGTTCTCTAATTACTATTGAAATAAATTAAAACTGAACAGAAGACAACCAGAAAATACCCAAATGTTTGAAAAGTAAGCAACACACAAGCAAATATCCCATAAGTCAAAGAAGAAACCACAATGTTATTAGAAAATGTTTTGAGCAGAATGATAATGAAAATATAGCACATCAGGAGCACCTAGGTGGCTCAATCAATTAAGTGTCTGAGTCTTGGTTTCTGCTTGGGTCATGATCTCGGGGTCAAGGGATCGAGCCACTGTCAGACTCTGCACTCAGAGTCTGTTTGAGATTCTCTCTCTTTTTCTCCCTCTGCCTCTGCCCCTCTCCTGACTCTCTCTCCCCCCCCCTCATAAATAAATAAAATCTTTAAAATAAATAAAATATAAAGAAATAATAATAATTAAAATAAATAAAATCTTTCTACAGACAAGCTCCCAGCCTGCATGTCTTCATCAGTGAATTCTTCCTCTTATTTAAAGAAAGAATAATACCAATATTATTCAAGTTCTTTTGAAGACAAAAAGAGAGAGCACTTCCCATCTCATTTGATAGTAAGTGAAACTATATTAGATTGAAGAATTACACTTCTCCAAAAGATATTAAGAAAGTAAATATGAAACCACAAACTGGGAGAAGATAATTACAATACATAGATTTGATAAATGACCTATATTTAGAATATATTAAAAAAACTCTTAGAAATCAAAAAGAGAAAGGCAGACAACCCAGTAGAAAAAGAAATGGATAAGAGATACGAACAGGTACTTTTATTTTTTTAAGATTTTATGTATTTTTTCATGAGAGACACACAGAAAGAGGCAGAGACACAGGCAGAAGGAAAAAAGGCAGCCTGTGGGGAGCCTGATGTGGGACTGTGGGACTCAATTCCAGGACTCCGGGATCACATGTTAAGCTGAAGGCAGATGCCTCAACCACTAAGCCACCCAAGTGTCCCGAACAGGTACTTTTAAAAGAAATATCCAAATAAATGGTCATTATATATGAAAAAGTGCTGGGGCAGCCCGGGTGGCCTAGCGGTTTAGCACCACCTTCAGCCCAGGGCCTGGTCCTGGAAACCCAGGATCGAGTCCCACATCAGGCTCCCTGCATGGAGCCTGCTTCTCCCTCTGCCTGTGTCTCTGCTCTCTCTCTCTCTTTCTCTCTCTCTCTCTCTCTCTCTCTCTGTGTGTGTGTGTGTGTGTGTGTGTCTCATGAATAAATAAATAAAATCTTTAAAAAAGAAAAAATGCTGTGCATCACTGCTTATCAAGGAACTGAAAATTAAACCACAGTGGGAAAAAAAAAAAAAACCACAGTGGGACAACCCTACACAGATACATACATATAAAAGAATGGATAAAATTAGAAAGACTTAACAATATCAATACTTACTCGAGTATTTGGAGCCACTGGAATTTACATACATTGATGGTAGGAATGTAAATACCTTCAACCACTTTGGGAAACAGGCAGTATCTACTAATGCTAAATGTATGGCTTTCCTGTATCCCAGCAATGCCACTCCTAGGCATTTACTTAAATGAATATGTCCACTGAAAGAAATGTACAGAATGTTCATATTGGCATTGGCATAATTACGAAAAAATGTGAAACACCCCAAGTGTCCATCAGCAGGAGAATGGGTTAATATTGTGCTATTTTCTTATAATATGATAATACATGGCAATGAAAAAGAAAGAGCTACTGACACACACAAGAACTTGGATGAATCTCAGAAAAGTGTATCGAACGGAAAAGCCAGGTATATATATTTCAACTTACGTGAAGTTCAAGGACAAGCAAAACTAATCTATGGTGATAAATGATTAGTGGCCTATGATCAGAGTGGTGATTATCTCAGAGTCAGTTATTGACTGGGAAAAGCTGCAAGGAACTTTGTGGGACAATTAAAATGTTTTATATTTTCATTTAGGTAGAGGTTACATGGGTATATACATATTAAAAAACTCATTGGTCTCTACAGTTAAGATCTGCATTTTACTATGTAGAAATTATACCTCAATTTAAAAAAAAACAAAACAAAGAATTTTTTATACACATCTTACAAGCCTATGAGATTTTTCCTTGGGGATATTTATATAGAAATGGTACTACTCGATCATTGGGATATACATGAAGTACACAAAAATGCCCATTTCATTACATCTATGGCAACACTTGGAATTATCCAGATTTCTTATTTTGTGGCCAATCTAATGAATGTGAAGTAGTATTGTTTCTTGTTCTTTCTAATATTGGTTATCCATTTGGGTTTCCCCTTCTGCGAATTGCTTGTTCCGATTATTTTGTCTTTTCTAACTATATCATTTTTTTCTTCTTGATTTGCCTAATTTGCTCATTTCCTTTTCCCTGGAGGCTTTACCCCCATTGAGATGCCCCTGGTTATGGGTGCTGTTTACTATCTTCTGGGTATTTGTTCCTATAGTAATTAACTCAAAGGAGTCTTCCATTCTGAACACTTAAGCTTTTTATTTGTATTCTGATGACTTCTATATTGACACCACTAGTTGGTATATTATAAGTGGGTTCTAGTATGACATTTACCTGCATATTAGACAATTCCCATAGAATATTCTACTTTATTCATCCTTACTAGTATGTGAAAAATTGGCATCATCATTGCCCAAATCAGGAACCCTCATGTTCTAAATTCTGTCAGATTCTGCTGTTTTCTTGTTTCTTCCCTCTTAGTTATTTTCTCTAATTAGTCTGCAATTCTTTTTTTTTAAAGAATACTATTCAGATGTACTCTCATCTTAATTCCTATTAGCGCCACCCAAAAACAGATGTATATTTTCTTATGCTTGGATTATTCTGTTCCTAATGAGATTTGCAGATTCTATTCTTGTATCTAGTTCATCTTAAATCCTCCTGCTATATTTCATTACCTAAAACATTGCCATTATCTTTGGCATCAGCTTAATAAAGTAAACTTACAATTACTCTGTATTATATAACACATGACCAGTGTGGCCATGTATTTCCATTTAAAGTTGTATCTGTTTGTGATCCTGGGGTCCTGGGATCAAGTCCTGAATTGGACTCCCCACAGGGAGCCTACTTCTCCCTCTGCCTGTGTCTCTGCCTCTCTCTGTGTGTCTCTTATGAAAAAATAAATAAAATCTTTAAAAAATAATAAAAATAAATAAAGTTGTATCTGTACAGTTCCTTAATTCATGCTTTCCTCAAATTTTCACCTTGCCTTTAATGCCTAACATATATGAAGTTTATCTCTGCATCTAGGATCTTTATCTTGTGTTCTGCCTAAAGTAATAGACACTTTAACTTTGTTTCATTTAAAGTTATCATCTGTCCCATGGAATGGCAAATTCATTGCTCTTCTCCATTTCTCTTCCTCTATCTCTCAGATGCTTCTGCCCCTAGTAATTTTGAAAGTCCCTGAAAACAAGAGCCTCTATCTTATTTTCATTATTTGAACACTAAGCATGAAGGAAATACTTAGCACTATTAACTAATTGAGTTTGTGGGGGATAAGATCTTAAGAGTTTTTTGCTATATTTCAGAGTGTTTTTAAAAACTTGATTGAGGGATCCCTGGGTGGCGCAGCGGCTTGGCGCCTGCCTTTGGCCCAGGGCGCGATCCTGGAGACCCAGGATCGAATCCCATATCAGGCTCCCGGTCTGTGGAGCCTGCTTCTCCCTCCGCCTATGTCTCTGCCTCTCTCTCTCTGTGACTATCATAAATTAAAAAAAAAAAAAAAAAAAACTTGACTGAGAGGTTTCAATAGGACATAGATTATAATTGGAAAGTAAAAATAATGATATCAAATATTAAAAGTTTACTGCTTGTGTATTGTGTTTCTGTTATAACAGAAATCTATTAAAATGATTGGCAAAATGAATAGCACAGGAGGTGTCTGCTTTTGAAATTTAGGGGAAAAAAGTCTCAGTAGCAATATGATCAGATTAATTTTCAAAGTAAAAGACTCAAAAATGCTTAATGAAGCATGAATATCTTTTAAGGGGCACAAAAAAGGCACAAAAGAAAATGCTAAGCAGGCTAAATGGAGGAAGAGGGCATGAATGTGTCTTTTGATTTAAGAATAAACGGGACTTTTGGAGTGGTAAATAGAATGCAAGCTTGCACACACAGCTGTTATCTAGACTGTTGACTCTCCATTTATATAATGTTCATTGAATCTGTGGGCTCAGGAAAGGTGTAGAAGAGCTTATTATTGCAGGAGCAGATTTTTTTTTTGGCTCCCCGCCCCCCCCCCGCCGGGCGCCCCCCCCCCCCCCCCCGCCCCGCAGGAGCAGATTTTTTACGGTGAAAATTGGTACTGGTGATCTAAACATTGTCTGATACATGAGGGGTTTAGAAGTTAACTTAATTATCCATAAGTTATACTTTATGTATTTATAAGTTAAAGTGAAAAGCAGAACCACTTTTGAAGCCATGCCTAGGAATCCAGTTCTTAATATCTACAGAATAAATTAAAGCCAAGTGCATGAGAATAAAAATGCAACTTAAAAATAAGAGGATGAGATTTTGGATGGGATATGTATCTAGAATACAATATCAAAGTGACCAACAGGGGAAAACTGGATTTGATGACTCAGAACGTTCTCACTATTTCACATCTCTTGCTAATGAAATAATGTGTAATTTCTCCACTTTAAAATTATCGAGAATCTAATACACCTCATGCATTATGCTGGTAATGGAAATATCTGTGATCCCCACTCTGGATGAAAATAGTATATTAATTAAAACTTATTTGCAGTAATAAAGAGATTATAAGATGGTGACTTAAATGCTAAAGAATTTTACTTCTCTCTTATATAAAGTTTCTAATATCACAGGCCTTTGGAACACTTCATTGCTCATGTTTATTCCAGATTCTGGGTTCCTTCCATTAACATAACCCCACCATCTCTTGGGGGTTTTTGTGTGTGTGTGTGTGTGTGTGTGTGTGTGTGTGTGTGTGTGTGTGTGGCATCTGCATATTTGTATCTGTGTTACTGCCAAATCCAGCAAGAAGGTAGAAGAGGGTGTAGAGAAAACATGCCTGCTGTCTCCATGCTCTGGCTTGAAAATGGCACCCATCATTTTCTCTCACGTTCTGTTGATGATAACATTGTCACGTGGCCATACCAGTTTTCAGAGGAGGCTGAGAGATGTTATATGACTAGGCAGCCATATGCCTGGCTACTACTCTGTTAATACAAAAGGATGGTGGAACAGATTCTAGTGGACAGCTTTTAGTCTACCACAGATAGCTTGTTTTTTCTCTGATTTCATGCTACTTTATTAGATATAAATATTTTCAGGTCCAAGAAAACAATTATACCTAGATGGAGAGTTGGAGTATAAATAGCTATTTATTGTTTGTATAGGTCAGGATGGCTATGACTACAGTATTTTTCCTATAGGCATGAATAAATTAGTTTTTTCTTGGTTTTATTGAGATATAATTGACATATATCACTGTATACGTTTAAGGTGTACTCATAGTGGCTTAACTTAAATACATTGTGAAATGATTACCACAAGAAGTTTAGTTACAGGGACACCTGGGTGGCTAAGCTGTTGAGCCTCTGCCTTTGGCTCAGGGCGTGATCCCAGGTAATGGGATCAAGTCCCACATCAGGCTCCCCATGGGGAGCCTGCTTCTCCTTCTGCCTATGTCTCTGCTTCTCTCTGTGTGTCTCTCATGAATAAATGAATAAAATCTTTTAAAAAAGGAGAAGCTTAGTTATAGTCCATCTCATAAAGATACCAAAAAAAGAAAAAGTGTTTTTTTCTTTGTAATGAGAACTTTTAGAATCTACTCTGTTAGCAAATTAAATTGGTTGTTTGATCGCATTAATTTGGTATTGCTGCTAACAAGTAAAAAGGAACAAGATTAATGAGGATTTAGAATCAAAAGCTAATGAGAACTTAGACTCTGAATCATCCCCTCCAAACCTACTCTCTCCACAGATATTTTCCCTGAAAACCTTTGTCTTTTTAATCTTCAGTCTATGTTATATCCAAGCCTCCAACCAAAATAGAACTAGATTGCTTATGTTGAACTCCAGCCTTCACACTTCCACACTTAATAACTATGTTTTAGGGCAAATTATATAAATAATTATTCTGAGCTTCACTTTCCTTATCTACAATAGGTGGATTATAATAGAAAATACCTCAAAGGGTCTTTGAAAGGATTGAGTGTGTGTGTGTGTGTGTGTGTGTGTGTGTGTGTGTGTATTTCTTAGAGTAATACCTGGAACATCATAAATGTTATGCAGGAACTTGGCACACTGTATGTGCTATATGTGTTTTTCTTGTCATCACTGTGGTCATCATCATCATATTTACCAGTTTCCCTGTATTTAACTTTGATTAGCTTATGTGTACCTTTTAATCCTCTGTTATCTATTCTTTGTGTCAATTTTACTTTTTCTTTCTCTTTTTAGATGGGAGGTTTGGGATTAAGACCCCACAAAAAAGAATTTCTGGAAAAGCTTCATTTCATAATGAAATGGAGGGTGAAGATACAAGAGACGATTCATTGTATTCCATTTTAGAAGAACTGTGGCAAGATTCTGAACAGATAGAAAGATATCAGGAAAAACAGAGCAAACCTCTGAGTCATTCTGCTTTCATCAATAAGAAAGTATTGAATACAGAGTGGGATTTTGAATATAAAGACCATGGAAAATTTATTCATCCAAGCCCAAATCGTATTCCTTCACAGAAAAGACCCCAGAAATGTGACTCATTTGGAAAGAGTTTTAAGCATAATTTAGACTTACATATTCCTAATAAAAACAATGCAACAAAGAACTTTGATAAAAATATGGGGCATGGTCACGTTTTCACACAGGGCTCTTCTTATACTAACCATGAAAATACTTGTACAGGAGTACAATTCTGTGAAAGTGATCAGTGTGGAAAAGTCCTCAGTCTCAAACAAGCATTCAGTCACAATCTGAAATTTCCTGTTGGGGAGAAGGCAGATATGTGTACTGATTTTGGGAAGATCTTCACCCAGAAGTCACACCTCTTTGCACCTCAGAGAATCCATACTATGGAAAAACCTCATGAACTTAGCAAATGTGTAAATGTGTTTACACAGAAGCCACTACTCAGTATATATCTGAGAGTTCATAGAGATGAAAAACTATATGTATGTCCTGAATGTGGGAAGGCTTTCATCCAGAATTCAGAATTAATCATGCATAAGAAAACTCATACTAGAGAAAAACCCTATAAATGCAATGAATGTGGAAAATCATTTTTCCAGGTGTCCTCTCTACTTAGACATCAGACAACTCACACTGGAGAAAAACTCTATGAATGCAGTGAATGTGGGAAAGGCTTCTCCCTGAACTCAGCCCTCAATGTACATCAGAAAATTCACACTGGAGAGAGACACCACAAATGTGGTGAGTGTGGGAAAGCCTTTACCCAAAAATCAACGCTCAGGATGCATCAGAGAATTCATACAGGAGAGAGATCTTACATATGTACTGAATGTGGGCAGGCCTTCATCCAAAAAGCACACTTGATTGCCCATCAAAGAATTCATACTGGAGAGAAGCCTTATGAATGCAGTGACTGTGGGAAATCTTTCCCTTCTAAGTCACAACTCCAGATGCATAAGCGAATTCACACAGGAGAAAAACCCTATATATGCACTGAATGTGGGAAGGCCTTTACCAACAGGTCAAATCTCAATACTCACCAGAAATCTCATACTGGAGAAAAGTCTTACATATGTGCTGAATGTGGAAAGGCCTTCACTGACAGGTCAAATTTCAATAAACACCAAACAATTCATACTGGAGAGAAACCCTATGTTTGTGGTGATTGTGGGAGGGCCTTCATCCAGAAGTCAGAGTTAATTACACATCAGAGAATTCATACTACAGAGAAGCCTTATAAATGTCCTGAGTGTGAGAAATCTTTCTCCAAGAAACCACATCTCAAAGTACATCAGCGAATTCACACAGGAGAGAAACCATACATGTGTGCAGAATGTGGGAAGGCATTCACTGACAGGTCAAATTTCAATAAACACCAGACAATTCATACTGGAGATAAACCCTATAAATGCAGTGACTGTGGAAAGGGCTTCACTCAGAAATCAGTTCTGAGTATGCATCGCAATATCCATGCATGAAAGTACCCGTTTCTTAAAAATGAGAAAGCCTTATCCCAGAAGTCAGGTCTTAGTGTATATTATAAAATCCATCCAAGACAGATCCTATATGAATACACTGCATGATAAAAAGCATTCATCAGGCTCTCTCACCTGACATGAGAAAAATTATTCAAAAGAGATCCTCTCAAAATGCACAGAATAAAAGGGACTTTTCATATTTACATGCCTCACAAAAGATAATAGAACTCATACTGGAAAAAATGCTGTCAGTTTGATGCATTAGGAAAACCTTTCCTGCAGAAAGTATTATAAGGCAAATTGTTATCAAATTCTTTATAAATGGAGTGAGCAAAAGTATATAAATGACAGTCCTGTGTACTGTGTTATATTAAGCGATTTAAAGTGGCAACAAAATGAAAGAACAGAAGAATGTATTTGATGTGTAGACCAACTCTCAGTTCTGTAGGGTGTTTGTGGCAGAAGACATTGCACCACAGGAGGGATAATTGAATTGAAATTCTTGTTTTGAATTTAATATAATTGTGTCTGTCAAATATCTTTCCACAGTTTTAAAGCCATTATGGTTTCATATATACACACACATCTACAAATACAATCTTACTTTAATACATAACTCTAATCCTATTATTCATACTGGTTTCCACAACATTGTTTATCTTTTTTTCATTGTGGTACAATGCAAAAGAGCCACAGACCTCTCCCAACCTTTTATGCATACCCCTTTGAAATGTTACTTTTTTTTTCTTTTATTAAGAGGTAGAGCTCTCTCTATTCCTTGACCCTGAGCTTGGCCATGTGATTTTCTTTGGCCAATGTACATTAGCAAAGAGATTCAGGAAGCTGGAGAGAAGTGTGTCTTGAGGCTTGTCTTCCCTTGCTGCTCTTTCTGAGATCTTCATGTGAAGAAACTCAAGAGTGCTCTGCTGGAGGATGAGAAACCACATGTAAAAGAGATAAGCCAGCACAGATGAGGCCTCTTAGATCAACTTCCAGACATGAGAGTAAGACCGTCCTCAACCTCCAGCCCCAACCAAACTGGCCCACACCAAAAGAGCCATACCAGTTACCCCAGCCAACCTGGAGAATCATGACTTAAATAAAATGATAATTGTTTTAAGCTACTGTTTTGGGTAGTTTGTTGCACAGAAAATGATAAGTAATACCTAAAAGTGTATACTTGTGTGTGTGGGGGGGTATTATACCAAAACATAAGACATGTGGCATTAGCTTTGGGCCTGGGTAGCAGATGGAGACTGGAAACAATGAGGAAAACTGTTAAGAAAGGCTGGAAAAGATGGCAGCTCATGTTATTTACTAAGGAAAGAATAGCAAAACAGTCACCATGCTCTGTGAGAAGATAGAGAATATACCAAATGAACTTGTGGATCTGGCTAAGGATATCTCCAACAGAATGTTGGAAATACCAATTTGCTTCTAAAAAGCCACATATGGCAAGGTACCAAAGGAGAGATGAACTACAGAAATAACTGTACCATTTACAAGCAGAGAATTAAAAAGAAATACAAAAAAGCCAGGACTTGCTGGGTTGGAAAATAACTATTCCTCACACCTCCAGTCTCTTCATTCATCAGAATATTCTCAAGGTGAAAAATGGTCTCAGGTTAGAGATCAAATCATGGATGCGGCTCTAAGACCCTTTGTTAAAATGTGTGAAATATTTAAGTTGGTGTTTGGGAGACTCTCTCAGCTAAACCAAATGGTTTCTAAAAACTTCATGACACTGTCTGTCCAGCACCCTGATACACTGCTGATGTAGAGAGGGGCCTGTCTTAAAAAGAATTGTTAATGTGGCATTTGGGGCATGGAGTAAATACAAATGAGATTCACAAACACCTATAAAGTTTCTAATAGAGTTTTACTACCTCCAAGTTAGACTTAAAGGAATTGAAACAGTCCAAAATGAAAAGCAGCCTTGGACTACCTTCTCTAACTTCTATGAACATGAAGCAAGCAGAGAAAGTTACTCAGCTGCCGTTTCTTATGGGAAAAGACAGATGTCTCAAAGAGAAGACCCAAGAACAATATATTAAAATGGACTGGGAAGCTGTTCCCAGATAGAACTGTGACCCAATCCAGAAACATCTGCCCCTGGAGTGGGCAGGGGAAACCTGACAACAGCTCTGTGGGATTTCAGAATTGTTATGGAACAGTGATTAACATGTGCCTCTTATTCTTCCCTTCTTTTAAATGAGGGTATCTACTGCAGTTCACCAATCCTTATGTCACCATTGTGTGTGTGTGTGTGTTGAGTGTGTGTGGGGGGGGTGGTGATAGTCATATAACCTGTCATTTAGCTCACAGGTCTCTGGATCAAGAAACTGAGAAATTGCACCCAAGCTGCTTCAGCCACATCTGAACCTTGATGCAGGTTCAGACTCGAGGTCCTGGATTTGAGCCTGATGCCAATTTGGGATGAGAATTTTGGAGGTTTTGGAATGAGGGTGAACATATTTTTGCATGGTGTGGTAATATAAATAATTAATGACCAGAAAATAGATTGTTAGATAGAAAAATGTTACAAATTTCTACCATCCCTCTATGTGTGTCCCTTTTCAATCTTTATTTTGCTTTGTGTTTCAGTTGGAATAATTTCTGTTAACCTATCTTCAGGTTCATGGATGTTGACCCCTACCCTGTTCAATCTGTTTAACCCCTACTTCTGTTAGGTCTACTGATGAATCCATTAAAGGCATTTTTCATCTCAGTTATGTTTTCTTTATTTCTAGTATTCCATTTGACTCTTCAGGTTTTCATTTTTCTGATGAAATTCGCCATCTGTTCATACCTGTTGTTCACATTTCCCACCATCCTCTCTAACATATTAATCATTGTTAATTTAAATTCCCTATTTGATAGTACTAACAACTGGGTCAGCTGAGTCTGGATTTTTTTTATTATTCTGTCTCTTTACAGTGGACTGTTTTTTCTTTCTGTTTTGCATCTAATAATTTTTGGCCAAATTTCAGATGTTGTATGTAGGAGAGTAGAAACTGAGGTAAATAATATTTATTCCTGGAAATAGTTATGACGGCTCTTCTGATAAATCATTAAGCGGGGAGGGGGTGAGTTCATCTAGTCAGAATTTGGTCTGCGTTTAGGTTTTGTTGCTGCTATGGTATCTTCATTGTACCATAGACATCAAATTTCTCAAGTATTACCTTGGGCTTAGAGCAGGCAATGGTTTTCAAGATAATTTTTCTTAATATTCTTATACCACACTTGCCTTTAGGCCTTTCCTGTGTGCCTGCAACTCAGGGAAGATCTCTCTCTATGCCCTTGTCTCTCCCTTAGTAGTAGACTGCTGTTATTACTTGGTTCTTGGTGACCTGATGAGTAGGGGGTCAGGAGTTGTCCTGGGCCAACCTCACTTTTAGGCAGGCCTTATATCCCTAGGTCTTCAGGGTGGGGGTTTTTCAGTGATCTTGCTCCTCCCCATTGGTATAAGGTCTTTAATGGTTTCAACTCAGGATGATTAACTGCCCTTCCCCCATGAATGGAAGTTTTTTTTTCCTTTTCCTTTTTCTCTAGCCACAATGGATCTGCACCTGTGTCCTGGAGGCAACTGGGTTTACATCACTTACCCCAGTGGCTTAAGGCGTTTGCTCTGTAAGGCAGTAGGGTCCCACTGGGGCTTTGTGCCATTTCTTTATCTGCAGCTGTCCCCTTGCAGGCCTACATCACTGAGAGAGGCTTTCTCCTGTCTCTTTCCCTACCCCTATTATTTCTTATAAGCATCCAGTGGAGGTATGTATAAAAGAGCCTGCAAGTGAAGGCCAATTACTCTTAGGTTTCCAGCTCTCAGGTGTTCTCTATTTTCGTACTATCTCACACTCAGCCTTTAGAACTTCATTAAACTTCATGCTGAAATCTTAATGCTGGTATAGTGGACCCATCTTCCTTCTTGCTTTGCCACAAGTGACCCAGTGACAACTTCCTGTTGAGGATTGAAGCAGTTGTCTTATGTATCAAGCTAATTGGTTGCTTTGTGATCATAGTTCTCTGATAAGTTCAAAAATTATGATTTTGTAGATTACCCATTTTTTTATTATAAGAATGGGGCCTATGCTCTTTTCAGATATCTACATCCTGGGCAGAAGCCAGGAATCTAGATTGTCTCCTTTAGACCACTAACATCAGAATATATGCTCCCCTTTCAATGTGACTCTTCTACTTCATCCATCAAGAGATAGAGTCTACTTCTCTAAACCTTAAAACTAGGTTTGACCAGGGGCACCTGGGTGGCTCTGTCTGTTTTTTGTTTTTTGTTCCCTCCTCCCTTTTTTTAGCCCCCTCTCTGTTAAGTGGCTGCCTTCAGCTTGGGTAATGATCTCAGGGTCTTGAGATCAAGCCCCACATTGGGCTCCCTGCTCAGTGGGGAGTCTGCTTCCACCTCTTCCTCTGCTGCCCCCTGCTTGTGCTCTCTTGCTCGCACTCTTTATCTCCCTCAAGTAAATAAATAAAATCCTAAAGAAAATACTGGGTTTGGCCATTTCTTTGGCCAATGGAACATTAGCAAATATGATACAAGCAGATGTTTGAGAAGTGCTTGCACATTGAGGTTTGCCCACTTTTGCTCCTCTTTGGAATCCTAAGGACAAGTGTGAAAAGGCCTGGGCTGTGCTATTAGATAATGGCAGACTTCATGGAGCAGTGATGGAATAGAGATGAACCATCCCAATTGAGGTTCCCTACACCAACCATATTTTCATCTGCCAGACATGCAAATGAAGCTATACTAGCCATCCAAACCTGTTCAAGCCCCTTGTGGTCAGTAGCATCTGAGATGACCCTGCATGATCCCCATTTCTTGGTATCCACACCTTTGTATAATCCTCTTCTCAAGCTTGAGCTGGATTTTGTGCATTTGGTTCTAATAAATAGAATGAAGCTGAATTAATGAGATGTCACTTCCAAGGTTAGGTTACAGAGAAACTGTGGCATCCCTTTTGGGTACTCTCTCAGATGCCTCACCCTAGGGGAGGCCAGCTGCCATCTCATGAGGCAGATCTATGGAGAGACCCAAGTGAATAAGTTTGGTTGCATATCCTCCCAGTATAGCCTTTGTATGAGACCATAGCCCTAAATGACAGTTTGGCTGCAACCTTATGAAGACCTTCAACCAGATACACCCTTCTGAACCTCACCTGAATTCCTGACCCACAGGAACTGTGAGAGAATAAATATTTGTTGTTTTAAGCTGCTAAATTTTAGGGCAACTTGTTACATAGTAATAGATTAGTAATACACTGGCCTGGACTAGAAAAGCTCTGCCTTCCATCCCACCCATCCCAGACAACTCGTAGAATCATGAATTAAGTATTGATTGTTTTAAGTGCTAAATTTTGGGTGGCTTGTAACCCAGAAAAAGCTAACTAATATATTTATTATTTATTGAATTTCCTCCTCCACTATTCATCTCCAACAGATAACCAGTACTAATCAACTACTATGAACACTTTCATGTTTTAATCTGTGGTCTTAATTATATATATAGACATATATGTTCCCATGTTATAATCAGATAGCAGCTATATATGGATTGTTTTCTTCCTTGATTTTCTTTTTTTAAAGATTTTATTTATTCGTGAGAGACACAGAAAGAGGCAGAGACATAGGGCGAAAGGGAGGCAGGCTCCATGCAGGAAGCCCGTTGTGGGACTTGATCCCAGGACTCCAGGATCACACCCTGGGCTGAAGGCAGATGCTCAACCGCTGAGCCACCCAGATGTTCCTCTTCCTTGATTTTCAAATACAGGATCATGTCATACAACTGTTTCTGCATCTTGCTTTATTACTCAACAAGAATTTTGTTGCATGATATTTAATAGGGATGGATATACAATAATTTATTCAACCTGTTTCTTTTTTTTTAAGATTTTATTTATTTATTCATGATAGTCACACAGAGACAGAGAGGCAGAGACACAGGCAGAGGGAGAAGCAGGCTCCATGCACCGGGAGCCCGACGTGGGACTTGATCCCGGGTCTCCAGGATCGCGCCCCAGGCCAAAGGCAGGCGCCAAACCGCTGCGCCACCCAGGGATCCCCAACCTGTTTCTTATTAAGATTTATATACACACCTTTTTATTTTTAAACTTTTTTGTCACAAGGAGCAATGTTGTTAAAAATATGAAGAGGTAGTTTTCATAGTGGTTAGGTAGATGGGCCCAGGAACCAGTCTGCTAAGGTTTTAATCCTGGCTCTACTAGTTACTGGCAATGTTTCCTTAGGCAGTTTAACCTTTTTGTCCTAATTTCTTCAGCTGTAAAGGATGTTCGCAGTAGTATCTACCTCACAGATTTGACATGAGAAGTATATTAGCTCAAAACAATAGAAATTGCTTGGTCTCACAGTTACGGAGGCCAGAAGTCTGAAATCAGGGTGTTACAGAGCCAGATTCCCTCTGAAAGCTCTAGGAAATGAACTGTTCCATGCCTCTCTTCCAAATTTCTGGTAGCTTCAGGCATTCCTTGGCAAGTAGATGCATTATTCTAATCAAATGGCAGGATCTGAGAGCTCGTCTGTGGTATCTTAGTCTCATCTAGTTACCTAAAGAAAATTTATTCGGTAACTGGAAACACAGGCCTAGGACCAATGTTTGTGCTACCAACATTTGAGGACCAGGTTAAGAGGGATTCATCTATAGAGGATAATGGGAAGGAGCAGCCAGAGAGGTAAAACTTACAGGTGAGCAAGAGGCTCAAAGAAGATAGTGTTGGAAACACTATGGAAGCAGTGTCACAGTGGAAGAATTGTCCAGACTGGAGATCAATTCATATGAAGATGGAAAACTGATTCTTGGAATTTGTAACAAGGAGGTCACTGTTAACTTTGATGAATATTATTTTCAAAGTGAATTTAAAGAAAAAAAACTGAGCAAATCTGAAGAAATTTCTGAACTCAGTAATGTTAACTTCACTTCAAAACTTTTTCGATAGAAAAATACTAGATCATTTGGGCTGTATTACTCTATTGTTGTCTGGGCGCATATCAAAGAAATGCATTTTCAAGAATTCTATTTGACTCCAGGTTAGAGTTGGCCAGTAGAGATTGCATGAGATTTGAGTTCAAAGTGAAGGAGCAATCATTATTCTACAAGTTTAATGTTAGATACAGTGAAGGACAGATGCAGAGGTACCCAGAAAGTTTTAATTTTTCCTTACTCGCTTCCATTCAGTATTCAGCCCTTCTTTGTATCTCCCAACACTGTTGACCACAGTGGTCCCAGGCCAACCACCAGATGCTTGGCTGAGGCCCACAAAGGCAACAGTTTTTCATAGACTTCTCTATAAGCTCTCCCTTGACAGTCTCACTTCAGCAGCTGGATTTGCCTGGCTTCTCAGATTTGCCTGCAAGCTGGGATTTACCTATCCATGCCAGCATTTCAAAAGGGCTGGATTAGTGACTTCTCTAATCTTCCATCTCCCCTTTCTATACCTTTACTTTCTTAGCTACTCCCACAAATGTGCATGGTCAAATTTATATAAAAATTACTTATTCCATAATAATTATAATGAATCCACTTCCTTGATTGAACCCTGATTGATAAGTTACTTCCTTTTCCTGAAAATTTGGTAAATATTGCTCTTTTAAAATTGAGTAATGCCATTGAGAAGTCTTAGACTAATCTCTTTTTTTCTTGTACCTTTCTGCCATATAATTTTTTATGCTCGAAGTTAGGGATCTTTAGAGACATATGCCTTGGTCTTGATTTTTGTGAATTAATTTTAGTTACAATGAGCTGTTGCAATCATGATTCAAGCTTTTCATTTCAGTGAAGTTTTATAAACTTTTTTCTGATGCATTTTTTTTCTGATCCAGTTCTCCAAGGGCATCAATTATTGCATATATAATATGTCTTTGTCATCTCCATCCATTTCATACCTGTCGACTTTCATTTCATATCGTTATTCTTTATAGTTATGAGTGATTGTCTCTGGCCTTGTGTTCAAAGATAGTTCTCCATGAATCTCTCATGTTTCTTATTGTCTGGACATCAACAGACACTGTGCTCAGATTTATTTATATCCCTGGGCAGTAAAGATAGAGAATGTTTTTTTCCCTGGAGAAATTCCCAGAAAAGATTTGCCTACATTCCAGTACAATAAAGTAAATGTTTCTCTCTTTGAAGAGGAGGATGGGCAATAAAACAATATAGCAATATTATTTTTCCCAAATTTTAATTACAAAAATTCCTTTTTTTTAAAGATTTTATTTATTTATTCATGATAGTCACACACAGAGAGAGAGAGAGGGGCAGAGACAGGCAGAGGGAGAAGCAGGCTCCATGCACCGGGAGCCGGACGTGGGATTCGATCCCGGGTCTTCAGGATCGCGCCCCGGGCCAAAGGCAGGCGCCAAACCGCTGCGCCACCCAGGGATCCCTAATTACACAAATTCCTAATCATGTAGAAATACTAAGAGAACAGTACAGTGAACACACATATAAGTTTTACCTTGATTCAACAATGTATATGTACATTTTTCCTAAAAAATTGATGGTAAGTTTATAGATATAGCATTATACTCATAAATACTTGAGCATCCATTTCATAAAAATAAGGACATTCTCCCATATAACTGGATTATCATTATCAACCTAATTCTATATTTCTTAGCCAACCTATTTTCAAATTTCTCCCATTGTCCTCAAATGTATTTTCCAGCTTTATTGAGGTATAATTAGCACACAGTAAATAGATTTTGATGAGTTGTGTCATATATATGCACCTTTAAAACCATCATTACAAAAGAATAATAAACATTGTCATTACCCCCAGAAGTTTCTTTATTCCCCTTGTCATCCAACTATCCCTCCCTACACCCTTCCCCTATCCACAGGCAACCATTGATCTGTTTTCAGTCATAGATTAGTTTCAATTTCTACAATTTTGTATAAATGGAATCATACAATAGGCACTCTTGTCTTCTTTCATTTAGCTAATTATTTTGTGATTTATTTGTGTTGCTATAGGTATCTATATTCATTTCCTTTTATTACTAAGTGGTATTTCATTGTATATATAATAGCCAAATTTGTTTATCCATTCATGTGTTGATTAAAATGTGTTGTTTCTATTACAAATAAAACTGATATGAACATTTATATGTAAGTCTTTGTGTGGACATAGCTTTCATTTATCTTGTATAAATATCTAGGAATGAATGATTTGGTCATATGGTGAGTGTATATTTAACTTTTTAAGAAACTGCTAAGCTGTTTTCCAAAGTGGTGTACCAAAAAAAAAAAAAAAGTGGTGTACCAATTTTATATTCCCACCAGCAGTATATAAGTGTTCCATTTGCTTCATATCTTTGCCCTCATTGGGTATGATTATTCCTATGAATTTTATCCATTTTAGTGGGAGTGAAGTGGTATCTCACTGTGGTTTTAAATGTACACTCTCCTAATAACTAATGCTGTTGAGAATCTTATGCTTTTCTGCCATCTATATATCATCTTGGTTGATGTTTCCCTTAAAATATTTTGCCCACTTTTAAATTGGGCTGTTTGTCTTGTTATTGAGTTGGAAAAGTCCTTTTTATATCCTAGAGATAAATCCTTTGTTAGATATATAATTTGCAGACATTTTCTTCCAGGTTTGCCATTTCATTCAAATAACAGAATAGCAAAAGTTTTTAATTTTAATAATTCCAGTTCATTTATACTTTCTTTTATAGCTCATGCTTTTGAGTAATGATAAGAAATTTTTATAGAACTCAAGGTCACTAAGATTTTGTCTTATGCTTTCATCTAGATATTTTATAATAATGACTCTTAGTTCTATCATCCATTTTGATTTAATTTTCTATATGGTCTTACTTAGGAAAAGATTTAAATTAAATTCATTTTGTTTTGCATATGGCTGTTCAGTTGTTCAAGAACCATTTGTTGACAAAGATTATTCCTTCTCCACTGAATTTCCTTCTCATCTCTGTAAAAGGTCATTTGGCAGTATTTCTCAAAGTACTTCAGTTCTGTTTTTCTCTTTGTCTATCTTAATGCCAGTATCACTCCTGGTATTGCGTAGCTTCTGTATCACTATAGCATTACTGCGTACTGTAGCTTCATAATAAGTCTGAAATCAGATAGTGTAACTCCTCCAACTTTACTCTTCTTGTCCACAGCTGTTTTGGCTATTTGAGGTCTTTTGAAATTCCATATGAATTTTAAAATCAGTTTATTGGTTACTGTAAAAAAGCCTGCTTGGGTTTTGATTGGAATTGAATTGAATCTATAGATCTATTTGGAAATAATTGACATTTTAACAATATTGAGCTTTCAGATCCATAAACAGGGTTTATTTCATTATAAATTTATATATATATATATATATATATATATATATATATATATATATATTCTCCACTCCATTTTTTTCTTTCGATTAGTTTTTAGTAAGTATGTCTTTTCCCACGATATATATTGTCTTTAGCCCTCCAGAGGCTGGCTAAGTTGATACCACGGCCCAAAACCCATACCATAAATTATATAGTTAGTATAAATTGTCCAGCATGGCTCAAGCCTTCAGGTAAACAGATTCTCTTATCAAGCAAGACACTCCAAAGGCTTAGAGGTACCTCCTAGGAGCCAGGGCAAATAGCCAAACCTTTCTTTGGGCAAGGTTATTCCTTTACTAAGCTTTTTCTATTCCAGGATCTAGTCTAGGATATCACATTCTTTTTATTTTTTTAAGATTTTATTTACTCATGAGAGACACAGAGAAAGAGAAGCAGAGAGAGAGAAAGAGAAGCAGGCTTTTACGTCTGGGAGCCTGATTCAGGACTCGATCCCAGGACTCTGGGATCAGGATCCGAGCCAAAGGCAGACACTCAACCACTGAGCCACCCAGGTACCTCTCACATTCCTTTAGATGTCATGTTTCCTTAGTCTCCTCCAGTCTGTGACTTTCTTGGTCTTGGTCTTTCTTTGTCTTTCATGAGCTTGACACCTTTGAAGAGTATTCATGTATCTTGTATTTGACGTTTTATCATAAACAGATGAGATTATGGATTTGGGGGATGGGTGAAATCACAGAGATCCTGTGCCCTTATTGCATTATTTCAGGGACAGATGATATCAATATGATTTATTACTGGTGATATTCACCTTGGTTACTCTGTTATAGTGGTATCTCCTAAGTTTCTCTGTCATAAAGTTACTATTTTTCCTCTTTCCATACTACTCTTCATTAGAAATGAATCAAAATCCTCAATAGTGGGATCCCTGGGCGCAGCGGTTTGGCGCCTGCCTTTGGCCCAGGGCACGATCCTGGAGACCCGGGATCGAGTCCCACGTTGGGCTCCCGGTGCATGGAGCCTGCTTCTCCCTCTGCCTGTGTCTCTGCCTCTCTCTCTCTCTCTGTGACTATCATAAATAAATAAAAATAAAAAAAATTATTTAAAAAAATCCTCAATAGTAAAGGAGAAGGGGAATTAAGCTCCACATCTGGATGGAGGGGTATCAACGAGTTTATGGTCATATATTAAAACCACCACAAATTAAAAAAAATAAAAAATAAATAAAACCACCACAAAGGGGACGCCTGGGTGGTTCAGCGGTTGAGTTAAGCGGTGAGTTCAGCTCAGGACATGATCCCAGCATCCAGGATCAAGTCCTGTGTAGGGCTCCCTGGGGAGGGGGGAGCCTGCTTCTCCCTCTGCCTATGTCTCTGCCTCTCTCTATGTGTCACTCATAAATAAATAAGATCTTAAAAAAATAAGAAAAAATAAAACTACCACAAGGAATTATTTTGAAGTTATGAAAATATCTTGTTTCTCCTTAAAGTTTTACTCAGTAATTTTAGCATTCATCAGTCGATCTTCCCTTCAGCAATACTCCTGTCTTGTTTTAATAGTGATTTTCTGTTTCTTTGATTGCTTCTACATTTATTAATTGGGATTCCTCTGTTATTTTTTTTGGCGGGGTGGGGGGGTGGGATTCCTAGAAAGATTTGCCCCTGGGGCACCTGGGTGGCTAAGTGGTTGAACATCTGCCTTCGGCTCAGGTCTTAATCCCAGGGTCCTGGGATCGAGTTGCCATCGGACTCCCCGTAGGGAGTCTGATAAATAGTCTTTAAAAAAAGATTTGCCGGGGATCCCTGGGTGGCTCAGCGGTTTAGCGTCTGCCTTTGGCCTGGGGTGTGATACTGGAGTCCCGGGATCAGGTCCCTTGTCGGGCTCCCTGCATGGAGCCTGTTTCTCCCTCTGCCTGTGTCTCTGCCTCTCTCTCTCTCTCTCTCTCTGCCTCTCTCTCTGTCTTTCATGAATAAATAAATAAATAAAATCTTAAAAAAAAAGATTTGCCCTTTCCATCCTCCATCTATTTATTTATTCATTCAATTATTTGTTTATATCAATATGAATGGACATTTTATTCTGTGTTATAATCCAATACTGCATTTTTTATTATGACTGTGTGGCACAAACAGGTTTGGCCATTGTTAGGTCTTTGAGGTTGGCTCTTGCATCTCTCTGACATGCCTCCATCCTTCTACTATAGAGGAGAGCACTTCCTTATTTACTAGAACAATAAGTTGGTCCAGGTTTATCTTGTATTTTCCCTATTCCAGATCTAGAATCAGCTATAAATTTCTCCAATGAGATCCGATTCCTTTCCTGGAAAGTAGCATTAGAAACCAAATTCTTGGTATTAGATGCGTTCATTGCTACTGGTATATCACTGCTAGTGATGTCAAACAACAAGGAAATACATTTTATATATATGTGTATATATATATGTATATATATATATATTCTAACCCATGTATACTTACATATTTATTTTTACTTCTTTAGCTATATATTTTTTTAAATAAACGTGAGTTTATACTGATATTTCTGACTCAAACCCAATACCATAGGTTTCTTTTGGCCCTTTGCCTTTCCTCGCTTATTTGTACTTTTTTCTCTGACAGGAAAGAAAAACAATTAACTCCATTTGTGTGGCCAATTTTAGGGTTCTCTATATTGTTCTCCATTCTCTATTCTGTTCCATCAATCTGTGTTTCTTGCAGTGTCAATACCACACTGTCTTGATAATTGAGGCTCTATAGTGAGTCTTGAAATTAAATAATGCAAATACTCCAACTTTGCTTTATTTTTCAGAATTCTTTTGGTTATTCTTACTCTTTTATTTTACTATATTAGTTTCAGAATTAGTGTATTGATATCTAAAAAGTTTTGGGATGTCTGTGTGGCTCAGCAGTTGAGCATCTGCCTTTGGCTCAGGGCATAATCCTGGAATTGAGGATTGAAGTCTTGGGATTGAGTCCTGCATAGGGCTCCCCACAGGGAGCCTGCTTCTCCTCTCTCTTCCTCTGCCTCTGCCTCTTTCTCTGTTGTCTGTCATGAATAAATAAATAAAATATTTTTAAAATTTTTAAAAATTAAATAAGGTTTAAAAAGGGTCTGTTGGTCCCACTTGAAATAAAAGGAAATGGGCTTCCTGTCCCAGCCTTCATCCAGAATATCTGATTTCTAAGAATAATATTACTGCCAAGAATTTAAAAATGCCTGTTATGTAAATAAATATTACCACAAAATAAAGTATAAATTATGTAATGTTTCCTTCAAACCACTATTTATTAAAAATTTCAAAATGTATTTAAAAGCAAATTTCAGTCAAGTTTAAAATTGTCACATCATGTTTTATACTGTAATGAGATGATGAAATGATCATGAATAAACTAATAAGTATATATAACCTGTAAAAAAAAAAAGGGTCTGTTGGGTATTAGACTGGAATTATGTAGTATCAATAAGTCAAATTGGGGACAATTGGCATCATAATTTTTTGAGTCTTACAATTTTTAAGCATGGTCTACCTTCTTATTTATTTATTTATTTATTTATTTATTTATTTATTTAGAGAGGGAAAGAGGGGAGGGGCAGAGAGAGAGAGTATCTTATGTAGGTGCCACACCCAGCACAGAGTCTGACCTGGGGCTCAATCTCTCAACTCAGATCATGACCTGAGCCAAAATCGAGTTGGAGGCTTAACTGACTGAACCACCAGGTGCCATCTCTTTTATTTAAATGATGACCGGTTTCTTTCATTGATGCTTTTTACTTTTCAATATACAGATCTCATACATATTTTGTTAAATATCTACCTAAATAGTTCATTTTTGTGGTGATATTATATGTTATATTTTTAAATTTCAAATTCCTCTTGTTCATAACTGGTATATAGTATATAATTGACTTTTGTATACTGACAGTGTATCCTGAAACTTTACTAAACTCACTAGTTCTAGTTGTAGATTTTTAAATTATTCCTACATAGACAACAATGTGTCTGGAAATAGAGTCTTATTTCTCTCTAATCTGAATGCCTCTTATTTCTTTTTCTTATCTAACCAGCACTATTTAGGGCTTCCAGCAAAATATTGAATAAGAGTAGTCAGAGAAGACATCCTTACCTTTTCTCTGATCTTAGGAAGAAAGCATGCAATTTATCACCATTCAACATGATGTAACTTGTAGGTTTTGTGTAGATGCCATTTGTTAGGTTAAGGAATTTCCATTATATTCCTAGTTTGCTTTAAGCTTTTATAATAAATGGATATTTAATTTCATAAAATGCTTTCTCTGCATCTACTGAGGTGATTATATGGTTTGGCTTATTAGTCTGTTAATATAGTAAATTTTTTTTAAACATTTTATTATTTTTTTTAATTTTTATTTATGATAGTCACAGAGAGAGAGAGAGAGAGAGAGGCAGAGACACAGGCAGAGGGAGAAGCAGGCTCCATGCACCGGCAGCCCGATGTGGGATTCGATCCCGGGTCTCCAGGATCGTGCCCTGGGCCAAAGGCAGGCGCCAAACCGCTGCGCCACCCAGGGATCCCTGTTAATATAGTAAATTAAAATGATTGATTTTCATATGTTGAAACAGCCTTGCACTCCTGGTATGAATCCTCATTGTTAGGATGTATGAGATATATACATATGTGTGTGTCATCTTTTTATAAGTCTCCTGTATGTTTTTATATATTTTAATAAATTTAAATATATAAAATATATTTACATATATGTAGCTAATATTTTTAAAGATTTATTTACTTTATTTTTTTAAGATTTATTTATTTATTCATGAGAGATACACGCAGAGAGAGGCAGAAACATAGGCAGAGGGAGAAGCAGGCTCCCTGCAGGGAACCCAATGTGCGACTCGATCCTGGATTCTGGGATCATGCCCAGAGCTAAAGCCCCAACCACTGAGCCACCCAGGTGTCCCAGATTTATTTATTTTGGAGAGAGGGTGGAGAAAGGGGCAACAGGGGAGTGAGTCTTAAGCAGACTCCTCACTGAGCACAGAGCCCAATGCAGGGCTCCATCCCACGACCTAAGATCATGACCTGAGGCAAAACTAAGTCAGACGGTTAACTGACTGAACCACCCAGGCGCCCCTATATTATCAATATTTTAATGAAGACTTTTGTGTCATGTTTGTGAGAGGTAATGGTCTTCAGATTTCTTTTTCTGTCATACTTTTTTCTTATTTTAGTATTTGGTAATGCTGGCCTAATAAAATGAGTTGGGAAGTATTCCCTCCTTTTTTTCTGAAAAAAAAATTATGTATTTTGAAATTTTGGCAAGGATATGGAGAAAATACATACCTTGCTTATGGGAATGTAAAATTGAACCACCTCTGTGGAAAATAGTTTGGCAGTTCCTCAATAAGTTAAACATAGAATTACCATATGATCCAGCAATTCTACTTATAGGTATATACCCAAAATAGTTGAAAACATGTGTTTGAATAAAAACTCGTACACAGATATTCATAGAGGCACTATTCATAATAGCCAAAAGGTGGAAATAACCCAAGGGTCTATTAGCTGTTGAGTTAGATAAACAAAATGTGGTATATTCACATGATGCAATATTATTCAGCCATAAAAAGGAATGAAGCATAGATGCGTGCCACAATATAAACTTTGAAAACATTATGCTATGTGAAAGAAGCCAGACACAAAAGGCCACATATTGTATGATTCCACTGAAAGGAAATATCCAGAATAGGCAAATCTGTAGAGACAGAAAGTAGTAGTTGTTGTCAGGGACTGGTGAGAGTGTGGAAAGGGTGACTGCTTAATGGATAGGTTTCCTTGTGTGGTGATGAAAATATTCTGGAACTAGATAAAGGTAATGGTTGTTGAACATTGTGAATATACTAAATGCCACCATATTGTGCATTTTAAAATGGATAAAATGATGAATATTATGTATAATTTACCATAAAAAAGTGGACCATAGACCTAACTGTGAAACATAAAAATAAAAAACTTCTAGAAGTAAACATGGAAGAAAACCTTGTGACCTTGGGTTAGCAAAGATTTCTTAGATATAACATGAAACCCCGCAATCCAGTAAAAAAAAATTTGATAAATTAGACTTCATCAAAGAAACTGTTCTTGAAAGGATAACAAGCCAAAGACTAGGAGAAAATAATTTCAAAACACGTATCTGACTTGTATCCAGAATGTGTAAAAAAAATCAAAAGTTTATAATATGACTTTATAACAAACCACCCATAAAAATGGGCAAAAGACTTGAGCAGACACTTCACCAAAAGGGCAAATAAGCACATGAAAATATGTTCAACATTATTTGTCATTAGGAAAATGCAAACTAAAACCACAACAAAATACCCCTACACACTTATTAAAATGACTTTTTAGAAGGGCTGACGAGGGCAGCCCGGGTGGCTAAGCAGTTTAGCGCCGCCTTCAGCCCAGGGCCTGATCCTGGAGACCCGATCCAGTCCCACATCGGGCTCCCTGCATGGAGCCTGCTTCTCCCTCTGCCTGTGTCTCTGCCTCTCTCTCTCTCTCTCTCTCTCTCTCTCTCTCTGTCTCATGAATTAAATAAATGAAATCTTAAACAAATAATAAAAATAAAAAAATAAAAAGGGCTGATGATAACAACTGCTTTGAAAAATGTGGACCAACTAGAGCCTTCATACATTACATAGTTTCATATAAAATTAAACGGCAATCTCACTCTTAGGTATTCACCCAAGATAAACTTATGTTCACACTAAAACCTATATGTAAATGTCTAAGCAGCTTCCTTTATAATTGCCAAAAACTGGAAACAATTTATGTTCTTCAACTGGTGTATCATGAATGTGGTAGTGCACAAGTGACTCTGCACTTGTCAAAACCCATAGAAATATATACCACAGAATGTGAATTTTACAATACGTAAATTTTTAAGTTGGATGTGGGGGGAAACCAAAATGGATCACAAACTTTTAAATATGAACCTAATTACTTTACAAATTAATAACATTACACTGCAGAGGATGGAGAAGAAAAGACATAACCTACATAAATTGGAAAACAACATTTTCACTGGATGTAAGTGAAAAGAACTGAGCATAAATACTGTACTATAATAAATTTGTTTCTCCCAGGGGTATGTGTTGGCAATTTTGAAATTTCCTTATGTGAATACTATAGTTGAACAAATAAGTAAATATACTGTAGTTAATGAGAACCAGATTTCTCACTGTGAGTGAAAGAAATTATAATTAAGGAAAAGGTAAAGCTGGAACGAGCCCTGTGGTGTAGGTTTGGAATCAGAGCCTGGTAGGTAGGTAAGTACAGAAGTAGGTAGGTAGATGGAAGACAGAGGGAGAAAGAAAGAAAGGAAAGAAAGTAGGAAAGGAGGAAGGGAGAGGAAAGAGAAAGAGAAAAAGACAGAATGAAAGGAAGACGGAGATGCCTGGGTTTTCAGCGGTTGAGCCTTTGCCTTTGGCTCAAGTCCTGATTCTGGAGTCCTGGGATTGAGTCCCAAATCAGGCTTCCTGCATGGAGCCTGCTTCTGTCTCTGCCTCTCTCTCTCTGTGTCTCTAATGAATAAATAAATATTTTTTTAAAAGAAAGACAAAATGTGTATGGCATGGGTTAATAACACATTCATATAGGGACACCTGGGTGTCTCAGTCGATAAAGTCCTAAGGTTAGGAACAAAATCAGGATGTCCCTTCTCACCACTTTTATTTAATATAGTCTTCAAAGTGCTAGACACAGCAATCAGAAAACAAAAAGAAATAAAAGGAATCCAAATCACTAAGGAAGAAGTAAAACTGTCACGATCTGCAGATGACATGATACTATATGTAGAAAACCCCAAAGACTCCACTAAAAAATGCTAGAATTGATAAATGAATTCAGTAAAGTTGCAGGATACAAAATCAGTTTGCAGAAATAGATGTTTCATTTCTATACACTAATAATGAAGCAGGAGAAAGAGAAATTAAGAAAACAATCTGATATACAATTGAACCAAAAATAATAAGATACCTAGGAATAAACCTAACCAAAGAGCTAAAAGACCTCTACTCTGAAGCTATAAAACAATGATGAAAGAAATTAAAGATGACACAAAGAAATGAAAAGAATTACCAACTCATGGATTGGGAGAACAAACATTGTTAAAATATCTATACTACCCAAAGCAATCTACACATTTCATGCAACCTCTATGAAAATAACTACGGCATTTTTCACAAAACTAGAATTTTAAAAAGCCTAAAATTTCTATGAAACCACAAAAGGCCCAAAATAGCCAAAGCAATCTTGATAAAGAAAAGCAAAGCTAATGGCATTACAATCCTGGACTTCAAGTTATATTAAAAGCTGTAGTAATCTAAACAATATGGTACTCCACAAAAATAAAATCGAATAGAAAATCCAGAAATAAGCCGACAAGAGACATTTTTCCCAAGAAGACATCCAGATAACCAACAGACACATGAAAAGATGCTCAACATCATTGGTATCAGGGAAATACAAATCAAAAATACAATGATATATCACCTCACACAGTCAGAATGGCTAAAATTAACAACACGGGAAACAACAGATGTTGGCAAGGATGTGGAGAAAGGGGAACCCTCTTACACTGTTGGTGGGAATGTGAACTGGTGCAGCCACTTTGGAAAACAGTATGGAGGTTCCTCAAAAAAGTTAAAAATAGAGCTACCCTATAATCCAGCAACTGCACTACTAGGTTTATCTCAAAGGACACAAAAATACTAATTTGAAGCGATACATGCACCCTGATGTTCATAGCAGCATTATCAACAATAGCCAAACTATGGAGAGAGCCTAAATGTCCATTAGCTGATGAATGAATAAAGATGTGGTATAAAAACGGTGGGGGCAATGCCTGGGTGGCTCAGTTATTTAAGTGTCCGACTTTTGATCTCAGCTTAGGTCTTCATTTCAGGGTTGTGAGTTCAAGCCCTACTTTAAAAAAGATGAGGGGATCCCTCGGTGGCTCAGAAGTTTAGCACCTGCCTTCAGCCCAGGCCATGATCCTGGAGACCCAGGATCGAGTCCTGCATCAGGTTCCCTGCATGGAGCCTGCTTCTCCCTCTCCCTGTGTCTGTGCCTCTCTCTCTCTCTCTCTCTCTCTCTCTGTCTCTCATGAGTAAATAAATAAAATCTTAAAAAAAGAAGATGAGATAATATATATAATATATATTATATATATATATATATATATATATATATATATATATATATCATTCAGGCATAAAAAAGAATGAAATCTTCCCATTTGCAATGATGTGGGTGGAATTAGAGAGTACTAAGTGAAATAAGTCAGTCAGAGAAAGACAAATGCCATATGATTTCACTCACGGAATTTAAGAAACAAAACAAATGAACATGGCAAGGAAAAGAGAGGGAAATCAAGAAACAGACTCTTAGCTATAGAGAACAAACTGATACTTATCAGAGGGGAGGTGGGTGGAGGGATAGGTTAAATAGATGATGGGTATTAAGGAGGACACTTATTGTGATGAGCACTAGGTGTTGGATATAAGTGATTAATCACTAAATTGTATACCTGAAACTAATATTACACTGTATATTAACTAACTGGAATTTAAATTTTAAAAAGGGGGCGGGGCAAGATGTCGGAGGACTAGGGTCCCCAAGTCACCTGTCCCCTCCACCTTATCTAGATAACTTTCAAATCATCCTGAAAACCTACGAATTCGGCCTGAGATTTAAAGAGAGAACAGCTGGAACGCTACTGAGAGAAAAGGTTGCACTTCTAACAAGGTAGGATGGCGGAAAAAATAAAAAGAAAAAGAATCCAGTGGGGGAGGGGTCCCGCGAGGAGCTGGGCGAGAGCCTCTGGGACAGGAAAGCCCAGCCCCAGAGAAGCAGGAACTTTAAAAATCCGCACCGGATTCTTCCCAGACTGAAAGGCGCTTAGCAGGGAACTCGGGCAGGATCGCGGGAGGGGCAGTGGGGCCTCCAGGTTCCCGGGGTCACTAACAGAGGAGGCGGCGCCCAGGGGAGAGCGTGCCACAGACTGTGGGCCAAGCTCGGTAAAGGGCTGGAGCGCGCACCGGGCGGGGCCTGGGGAGAAGCATGTCCGTCAGGCGGGGCTCGGGCTGGAGGGCGCTGCGCCCTGCTGCCATCCGGAGCCGCGGCCCTCAGAGGGGGATTCCAGCAGCACAGGCCCCGGCCCCCAGGGCGCCGGGGGACACAGCCCACGATCCTGTGTTCCCCCCGGGACAGGCGGTGGCAAGGAGGTCAGAGGACAGCGAGGGCTCGCCTGGCGCCTGGCACCTCGGAGCTGTGCAGGTCAGCGCCCCCCACCCCCGGAGCATCCAAACCGGTGCGGACTGGGAGACCGCGGTAGTTACTGCGGCAGCTGACTCGAGAGCTGGAGACCTGGCTGCTGCCAGTGTTGTTCTTCCTGGTGTCACCCTATGCCTGGGGCATGGGAAGGGCAGGGCTGCCAGGGAACAGGGGCCTCATAGGATAAACAGATCCCACTGAGCCCCGCACCTGGCAGGAGGCCGGGCAGCTCCCCGAGGTGCACACACCTGAGAATCAGCACAGCAGGCCCCTCCCCCAGAAGACCCGCTGGAAGGACAGGGGAAGAGCAAGTTCTTGACCAAGTAGCCCTGGAAAACTCCAAGGGAAGTCGAGGGATTTACAGTATAGAGAACCAGAGGATACCCCTCCTTGTTTTTGTTTTGTTTTTGTTTTTTCTTTTTTCTTCCTTTTTCCAGTACAACTTGTTTTTAGCCACTCTGCACTGAGCAAAATGACTAGAAAGAAGAACTCACCACAAAAGAAACAATCAGAAACAGTAGTCTCTGCCACAGAGTTATAGAATTTGGATTACAATACAGTGTCACAAAACCATTTAAGCATAATTATAAAGCTACCAGTGGCTCTGGAAAAAAACATAAAGGATTCAAGAGACTTCATGACTGCAGAATTTAGATCTAATCAGGCCAAAATTAAAAATCAATTAAATGAGATGCAATCCAAACTAGATGTCCTAACGATGATGGTTAACGAGGTAGAGGAACAAGTGAGTGACATAGAAGTCAAGTTGATGGCAAAGAGGGAAACTGAGGAAAAAAGGGAAAAACAAAAGTTCATGAGGATAGGTTAAGGGAAATAAATGACAGCCTCAGAAGGAAAAATCTATGTTTAATTGGGGTTCCTGAGGGCGCCGAAAGGAACAGAAATACAGAATACATATTTGAACAAATCATAGCTCAGAACTTCCCTAATCTGGGAAGGGAAACAGGCATTCAGATCCAGGAAATAGATCCCCCCCCTAAAATCAATAAAAACCGCTCAACACCTCGACATTTAATAGTGAAACTTGCAAATTCCAAAGATAAAGAGAAGATCCTTAAAGCAGCAAGAGACAAGAAATCTCTAACTTTTATGGGGCAAAATATTAGATTAACAGCAGACCTCTCCACAGAGACCTGGCAGGCCAGAAAGAGCTGGCAGGATATATTCAGGGTCCTAAATAAGAACCTGCAGCCAAGAATACTCTATCCAGCAAGGCTCTCATTCACAATAGAAGGAGAGATAAAGAGCTTCCAAGATAGGCAGAAACTGAAAAAATATGTGACCACCAAACCAGATCTCCAAGAAATATTAAGGGGGACTCTGTAAAAGAAAGAGGAAATCCAAGGGAACAATTCACAAAAACAGGGACTGAATAGGTATCATGATGACATTAAATTCGTATCTTTCAATAGTAACTCTGAACGTGAATAGGCTTAATGACACCATCAAAAGGTGCAGGGTTTCAGACTGGATAAAAAAGCAAGACCCATTATTTGCTGTCTACAAGAGACTCATTTTAGACAGAAGGACACCTACAGTCTGAAAATAAAAGGTTGGAGAACCATTTACCATTCAAATGGTCCTCAAAAGAAAGCAGGGGTAGCCATCCTTATATCAGATAAACTAAAGTTTATCCCGAAGACTGTAGTAAGAGATGAGGAGGGACACTATATCATACATAAAGGATCTATCCAACAAGAGGACTTAACAATCATCAATGTTTATAGCCCGAATGTGGGAGCTTCCAAGTATATCCATCAATTAATAACCAAAGTTAAGACATACTTAGATAATACACTTATACTTGGTGACTTGAATGAAACACTTTCAACAATCGACAGTCTTATAAGCACAACAACTCCAAAGAAACAAGAACTTTAAATGATACACTGGACCAGATGGATTTCACAGATATTTATAGAACTTTACATCCAAATGCAACTGAATACACATTCTTCTTAAGTGCACATGGAACTTTCTCCAGAATAGACTTTCTCCAGAATAGAATAGACAAATCAGGTCTTAACTGATACCAAAAGATTGGGATCGTCCCCTGCATATTTTCAGACCATAATGCTTTGAAATTAGAACTAAATCACAAGAAGAAGTTTGGAAGGATTTCAAGCACATGGAGGTTAAGGACCATCCTGCTTAAGATGAAAGGGTCAACCAGGAAATTAGAGAAGAATTAAAAAGATTCATGGAAACTAATGAGAATGAAGATACAACCGTTCAAAATCTTTCGATACAGCAAAAGCAGTCCTGAGGGGGAAATACATCGCAATACAAGCATCCATCCTAAAACTGGAAAGAACTCAAATACAAAAGCTAATATTGCACCTAAAGGAGTTGGAGAAAAAAACAGCAAATAGATCCTACACCCAGCAGAAGAAGAGAGTTAATAGAGTCGAGCAGAACTCCATTAAACAGAGACCAGAAGAACTGTGGAACAGATTAACAAAACCAGGAGTTAGTTCTTTGAAAGAATGAATAAGATAGATAAACCATTAGCCAGCCTTATTAAAAAGAAGAGAGAAAAGACTCAAATTAATAAAATCATGAATGAGAAAGGAGAGATCACTACCAACACCAAGGAAATACAAACAATTTTAAAAACATATTATGAACAGCTATACGCCAATAAATTAGGCAGCCTAGAAGAAATGGACGCATTTCTGGAAAACCACAAGCTACCAAAACTGGAACAGGAAGAAATAGACAACCTGAACAGGCCAATAACCAGGGAGGAAATTGAAGCAGTCATCAGAAACCTCCCAAGACACAAAAGTCCAGGGCCAGATGGCTTCCCAGGGGAATTCTATCAAAAGTTTAAAGAAGAAACCATACCTATTCTACTAAAGCTGTTCTGAAAGATAGAAAGGGATGGAATACTTCCAAACTCGTTCTATGAGGCCAGCATTACCTTAATTCCAAAACCAGACAAAAACCCCACCAAAAAGGAGAATTATAGACCAATATCCCTGATGAACATGGATGCAAAAATTCTCAACAAGATACTAGCCACTAGGATCCAACAATACATTAAGAAGATTATTCACCATGACCAAGTGGGATTTATCCCCGGGACACAAGGCTGGTTCAACACTAGTAAAACAATCAATGTGACTCATCATATCAGCAAGAGAAAAACCAAGAACCATATGATCCTCTCATTAGATGGAGAGAAAGCATTTGACAAAATACAGCATCCATTCCTGATCAAAACTCTTCAGAGTGTAGGGATAGAGGGAACATTCCTCAACATCTTAAAAGCCATCTATGAAAAGCCCACAGCAAATATCATTCTCAATGGGAAAAAACTGGGAGCCTTTCCCCTAAGATCAGGAACAAGACAGGGATGTCCACTCACAGCACTGCTACTCAACATAGTACTAGAAGTCCTAGCCTCAGCAATCAGACAACAAAAAGAAATAAAAGACACTCAAATTGGCAAAGAAGAAGTCAAACTCTCCCTCTTTGGAGATGACATGATACCGTACATAGAAAACCCAAAAGACTCCACACTGAGGTTGCTAGAACTCCTACAGCAATTTGGCAGTGTGGCAGGATACAAAATCAATGCCCAGAAATAAGTGGCATTTCTATACACTAACAATGAGACTGAAGAAAGAGAAATTAAGGAGTCAATCCAATTTACAATTGTACCTTAAAGCATAAGATACCTAGGAATAGACCTAACCAAAGAGGTAAAGGATCTATACCCTAAAACTATAGAACACTTCTGAAAGAAATGGAGGAAGACACAAAGAGATGGAAAAATATTCCATGCTCATGGATTGGAAGAATTAATATTGTGAAAATGTCAGTGTTACCCAGGGCAATTTACACATTTAATGGAATCCCTATCAAAATACCATGGACTTTCTTCAGAGAGTTGGAACAAATCATCTTAAGATTTGTGTGGAATCAGAAAAGACCCCGAATAGCCAGGGGAATATTGAAGAAGAAAACCAGAGCCGGGGCATCACAATACCAGATTTCAGGTTGTACTACAAAGCTGTGATCATCAAGACAGTGTGGTACTGGCACAAAAACAGACACATAGATCAATGCAACAGAATAGAGAATCCAGAAATGGGCCCTCAACTCTATGGTCAACTAATAGTTGACAAAGCAGGAAGACCATCCACTGGAAAAAGGACAGTCTCTTCAATAAATGGTGCTGGGAAAATTGGACAGCCATGTGCAGAAGAATGAAACTAGACCATTCTCTTAACCCATACACAAAGATAAACTCAAAATGCATGAAAGATCTAAATGTGAGACAAGAATCCATCAAAATCCTAGAGGAGAACACAGGCAACACCCTTTTTGAACTTGGCCACAGCAACTTCTTGCAAGACACATCTATGAAGGCAAGGGAAACAAAAGCAAAAATGAACTATTGGGACTTAATCAAGATAAGAAGCTTCTGCGCAGCAAATGAAACAGTCAACAAAACTAAAAGACAACCTACAGAATGGGAGAAGATATTTGCAAATGACGTATCAGATAAAGGGCTAGCTTCCAAGATCTATAAAGAACTTCTTAAACTCAACAGCAAAGAAACAAACAATCCAATCATGAAATGGGCAAAAGACATGGACAGAAATTTCACAGAGGGAGACATCGACATGGCCAACAAGCACATGGGAAAATGCTCCGCATCACTTGCCATCAGGGAAATACAAATCAAAACCACAATGAGATACCACCTCACACCAGTGAGAATGGGGAAAACTAACAGGACAGGAAACCACAAATCTTGGAGAGGATGTGGAGAAAGGGGAACCCTCCTGCACTGTTGGTGGGAATGTGAACTGGTGCAGCCACTCTGGAAAACTGTGTGGAGGTTCCTCAAAGAGTTAAAAATAGAACTACCCTACAACCCAGCAATTGCACTGTGGGGATTTACCCCAAAGATACATATGCAGTGAAACGCCGGGACACCTGCACCCCGATGTTTATAGCAGCAATGTCCACAATAGCCAAACTGTGGAAGGAGCCTCAGTGTCCATCGACATGAATGGATAAAGAAGATTTGGTCTGTGTGTACAATGAAATATTACTCAGCCATTAGAAATGACGAATACCCACCATTTGCTTCAGCATGGATGGAACTAGAGGGTATTATGATGAGTGAAGAAAGTCAATCAGAGAAGGACAAACATTATATGGTTTCATTCATTTAGGGAATATAAAAAATAGTGAAAGAGAATAAAGGGAAAAGGAGAGAAAATGAGTGAAAATATCAGTGAGGGTGACAAACATGCGAGACACCTAACTCTGGGAAATGAACAAGAGGTAGTGGAAGGGGAGGTGGGCGGGGGGTTGAAGTGACTGGGTGATGGGCACTGAGAGGGGCATGTGATACATTGAGCACTGGGTGTTATACTCTATTTTGGCAAATTGAACTCCAATAAAAATATACAAAAATACATAAATAAAATATCCTCCAGTACCCCCCAAAATAAAATAAAATAAAATAAAATTCATTTTAAGTAGAAAAAAGGGAGATAAAAAGAAAAAACCTTGTTTGGATTCTGACATTATCTAACAAACTAAATAAAGATTTTTTTAAAATAAATAAATAAATAAATAAATAAATAAATAAATAAATTTAAAGAAAGAAGTTAGAGAAAAGTCATAAAAGGAAAAATAAACTATTAAGACTATATCAAAATAAGAAGCTTCTGCGCAGTGAAGGAAATAATCAACAGAACTAAAATGTAGCCTACAGAAGGGGAGAAGATATTTGCAAATGACATCCAATAAAGGGTTAGTATCCAAAATATATAAAGAACTTATAAAACACAACACCAAAAAAAAATAATAATCCAATTTTTAAATTGCAGAAGACATGAAGAGACATTTTTCCAATGAAGACATCCAGATGACCAAAAGACACATGAACAGATACTCATCATCACTTATCAGGGAAATGCAAATCAAAAGTACAATGAGATATCATGTCACACCAGTCAGAATGGCTAAAATGAATGACACAAGAAACAACGGGTGTTTGTGAGGGTGTGGAGAAAAAGGAACACTAGTGCACTGTGGATGGGACTGCAAACTGGTACAGCTACTGTGGAAAACAGTATGGAGGTTCCTCAAAAAGTTAAAAATAGAACTGTAAAATGATCCAGCGATTGTACACTGGGTATTTACTCAAAGAATACAAGAACACTAAATCAAAGGGATACATGCACCCCTCTGTTTATAGCAGAATTATTTACAATAGCCAACATATGGAAGGAACCCAGGTGCCCATGGATAGCTGAATGGATACAGAAGATGTGATATATCACACACACACATATGATATAATATATATTAATCCATTATAGAATAATATTCCATTTATGAATATATATTATTCCATATATATATGGAATATTGGAATGGAATATTATTCAGCCATTAAAAAGAATGAGATCTTGCCATTTACAATGACATGGGTGGAGCTACAGAGTATGATGCTAAGCAAAATAAGCCAGTCAGATAAAGACAAATACCATATGATTTCACTCATGTGTGGAATTTAAGAAATAAAACAAACAAGCAAAAAGATAAAAAATGAGAGAGAGACAAATCAAGAAACAGACTCTTTATTATAGAGAACAAACTGATGGGGGGATCCCTGGGTGGCTCAGCAGTTTGGCGCCTGCCTTTGGCCCAGGGCGTGATCCTGGACTCCCAGGATCAAGTCCCACATTGGGCTCCCTGCATGGAGCCTGCTTCTCCCTCTTCCTGTGTCTCTGCCTCTCTCTGTGTGTCTCTCATGAATAAGTAAATAAAATCTTTTTAAAAAGGGCAAACTGATGGTTACCAGAGAGGAGGAGCTGGGATGGGCTCAACTGGTGATGGGGATTAAGAAGTACACTCACTGTGATGAGCACCAGACGTATAGAAGTGTTGAATTAGTATATTGTACACTGGAAACTAATAATACACTGTATGTTAACTAACTGGAAGTTAAATAAAAACTTTTAAAAAAGAAATATACCAGGGTCCCTGGGTGGCTCAGTCAATTAAGCATTCTTCTCATGATTTCAGCTCAGGTCATGATCTCATGGGTTATGAGATCAAGCCCCATGTCAGGCTCCATGCTCAGTGGGGAGTCTCCTTGAGATTCTCTGTCTTCCCTCTCCCTCTGCCTTTCCCCCTACTCACACTCACACTCTCTCTCAAAATAAAAATAAAAAAAGAAATGGACCATCTCCATCTGAATTGACTATAACAAGCAAAATAATGGAATTCATAATTTGAAAACTTCCAGCAAAGGAAACCCCAGGCCCAGAAGGCCTCCTTGGTGAATTCTGCCAAATGTTTAAAGAATTATTATCAAACTTCAAAAGCTCATCCAAAAAATAGAAGAGGAGGAACACTTCCCAACTCATTGTGTAAAGGTAGTATTACTCTAGTATCAAAACTAAACAAAAATATCACAGGAAAATTCAACTACGGACCAATAATTTTTATGAGTATTCTCAAAAAAAAAATCTTAACAAAATACTAGCTAAACTAATCCAGCAACATAAAAAAGTATTATACAACATGACCAGGAGAGATTTTATTCCAGAAATTCAAGTTTGGTTTAACATGTGAAGATCAATTAATGTAATAAATAAAACATAATAATAATAGAATAAAATATTAAAAACCATTTGATCAAAGAGACTGTTTTTTTTCCATTAGATATTCTTTCCTGCTTTGTCGAAGATTAGTTGGTCAGAGTTGAGGGTCTATTTCTGGGTTCTCTATTCTGTTGCATTAATCTGTCTCTGTTTTTGTGCCAGTACCATGCTGTCTTGATGATCATAGCTTTGTAATATAGCTTGAAGCCTGATGAACTATTGAAAACTATGTCTGAAACTAATTGAATTTAAATATAAAAAACCTTATGATCATCTCAACAGATAGAGAAAAAGCATTTGACAAAATCCAACACCCTTTCAGGATAAAAACACTCCAAAACTAAGATGAGAAGAGAACTTTCTCTGCATGATCCAATCGTCTACAAAAAACCCACAGTTAACATCACATTTAATGGTGAAAAACAGTGACACCTGGGTGGCTCAGCGGTTGACTGTCTGCCTTTGGCTCAGGGTGTGATCCCAGTCCTGGGATCGAGTCCCACATCAGGCTCCCTGTGAGGAGGCTTCTTCTCCCAATGCCTGTGTCTCTACCTCTCTCTGTGGATCTCTCATGAATAAAGAAATAATTTTTTTTTAAATTGGTGAAAGACAGCTCTCTCACTAAGATCAGGAACAAGACAAGGATGTCCGTGCTCACCACTTACGTTCAACGTTGTACTGGAAGTTATAGCCAGGGAAATTAGGCAAAAAAAAGAAATTAAATGCAGCCAGACTGGAAAGGAATGAGTAAAAATCTTTACTTTCATATGACATGATTTTTAATATAAAATCCAAAGGGATTCACACACACAAAAAAAAAACTATTAGAACTAATACACTTTCTCAGCAATGTGGCATATTATTGCTGGTTCCCTGTGGTCTCCCTCGTCTGCCTAAGGAAAAACAACTCTCCTGTGTACTTTTTCTTGAAAATTGCTATTGTGCTCACTTGAATCAATTGCTGGATCTGTCATCTTCCCCTCAATTCTGTTAACAAAAATCAATAGCTTTTCCTTTGAAAACTTCAGAGGGTCATATTCCTACTACAAGTCCTTTCTGGTACTTAAGGTTCATATTATTAATATAAACCTCCAGGCTTGTAAGAATTTTATCCTAACCCCAAGTCAACAGAATGTTGCCGCTTAGGTCACTACAAATATTGGCAAATTCCAGTCCACTCATAGTTGGCCACATTGAGATTAGGCCAGATATGATAGCCAAACTGTTATCAAAGGCATTCCAGCCTGCTTTGTAGAAACTGTTTAATACAACTGACTTTGTCTACCATAAGGGACACAAAATTGGTTTATTCCTGTTGTGACAAATGATACTTACCCCTCTGCTACAATCTATGCCCCAGTAGGGTACCACTTCTAACACAAACATCAGGCCTCTACTTGCCTGCCACATACAAACTAGTCTAAACTCTCTGGCATGACAGGATGGAGGATCTCACTGCCCTGAACTCCTTAATGGCCTGCCTCAAGGCAGCCTGTATGCAGTTGCCAACACCTCTTGCTGAACTTGGATTTATGACATATATAGGTTGCTTGGCTCCAGACTAGGAGTCTGGCTGTGGTCCATCCTTCAGTGGGTCTGATTATTCTACTGGGAGCCACAATCATGGTCACTCCCATCTGATGTCACCTAAGACAAACAGAAAGGACTTTATTGCAGCTATCAATACACTAATGGGGGCATTTGGTGGGGTGGCTTATGCTTCTAAAAACATTATTAGTTGGGGATTCCTGGGTGGCTCAGCGGTTTGGCATCTGCCTTTGGTCCAGGGCGTGATCCTGGAGGCCTGAGATCGAGTCCCGCATTGGGCTCCCTGCATGGTGCCTGCTTCTCCCTCTGCCTGTGTCTCTGCCTCTCTCTCCTTCTCTCCCTCTCTCTCTCTATCTCTCTGTGTGTGTCTCTCATGAATAAATGAAATCTTAAAAAAAAAATTCTTAGTTGGATACATGAAAGGTCAGGCAGTGACACCCCCACATAGGCCACACAGGCAAATGCTAGGCTGAAGCTTGACATGAGTCTTGGCAGAACGTCCTACAGTTTTACCTGGAACATAACCAGACAAGCAGCCTCATGAAGAGCCGCTGTGAAGCAGTTTCCCATCTGCCTCTCTACCTTGTGGGAGACTACAACATCATTTTTCCTCCATCCTCCTAGTTTCAGATGAGCATAGGATTTTGTTGCAGCCTTCTGCATAAGTCTATAAAAATTTTTGGCTGTAGTTTAGAGTTGGGACTTGAATGGAAAAATGTTTTAAATGTATCCAAGATTTGTTTTAATCACACAAGCACAGAGATGACTGTCATGAGGGAAGAAGCTTTTTCCCTCAGATCCCTAGGAACAAGAGGGAGGTTCTATCATGCAAGGCCACATGAGGAAGCACCAGGGTCAGCCAGGAGGCAGGAGTGAGAAAACATGGGCAAAAGACTTTGTTGTGGTTTCCAAGGGAAGTAACAGGCAAGACAAGGTAAGCAGGCTTGGGATTGGCTAGCTTGAACAGTGGACCCTAGGGCATAAAAGCTGTCTCTAGGTGTCTGGTACCTGGCCTTGGGAAGATCAGGGCAGGTAGAGAGAGCCGGGAGTGTGAGAACCCAATAAAGATGGTCCTTGGGGATATGGGCTTTGGATTGGTTGATTTGCATATGAAAGGTACACTTGTAGGTCAGGGTTTTTTTTTGTTTTTTGTTTTTTTTTCTTTCTCCAGGAATTAGCTAACCCTGGGAAGGGCAGTCCCCTCAGGGTCAGCAAAGCCTCAGGTGTCAAACAAATACTGAAACTAAAAAATGTGGTTATTACACAGAACAACCCATGCTGCCTGTCATCTGGCTCCTCCCATTTGGTAACATTCTGTGAGACAAGAAATGTGGAGAGCTGACACCAAGCTGATCTTGCTCTTGCTGTGTCTGTGAATAATAAATTGTCTGAATGCATTTGGGTTGGCTGTCTACTTATTGGCTTAATATGGAAGTATGATTAGCCAACCTAACAGCTGTGGTAGTGATTCCTGTGGTCCTGTTAGCCACTGCACTGCTGTTAGGGACTTATTAATTCACAGAAGATCCCCAACAAATGAACCAGCTCATCACCTGATGGTACCGACTGATTGACAAGCCATAGAGTCTCCAATCAACTTTATACTGCATCAACATGCAAGGACTACCAGACATTTGAGAGAGGCCTCCAACACGAAAGACAGAGAACAAATAGACATTTTAAAAGAAACTCAGAGGGCAGCCCCGGTGGCGGTGGCACAGCAGCCGTTTAGCACCGCCTGCAGCTGCAGCCCTGGGTGTGATCCTGGAGACCAGGGATGGAGTCTCGCATCCGGCCCTCTCTGTGGGGCCTGCTTCTCTCTCTGCCTCTGTGTGTGTGTGTGTGTGTGTGTGTGTGTGTGTGTGTGTGTGTGTCTATGAATACATTAAAAAAATTTAAAAAGATAAAAAAATAAACGGAACTCAGAGAAAATAGAGTCAATATAAAGAACAGAAACAGGAATAAGAAACTATGAACACAAAATAAAGAACAAAAAAGAATTTGGGAATTAAGTATATGCAAAAGCAAATGTAAAATTAGTCAATAGGATGATTGAAAGAGTCCATGATTGAATGGCTGAAAGATTGAGAATGTAGAGCAAAATTTCAAAGAAAGAGACAATTAAAAAAAAAGAAATTAGAAGACCTATCCATAAGTTCAATATCTGAATTTCCAGAAAGAGGAAACAAAAAATGAATGGGGGGTTCATAATAAAATAAAATAAATTTTTAAAAAATTTTCCAGAACTGAGGAATATAGTTTCTAGGGAATGCATGTAAAACAAAACCATACAGAGTGAAATTTCAGAATGAGGCTAAATCCCAAGTCTGGTGGTGGCTTTGGCTGATACTTGAGGCCTTCAAAGTTATTTCCTAGGGCTTATACTCTTTGATCTTTCCTGTAAACAGATCTCCTCAATAAGAGACTAATGCCAATCTTAAATGCAACATAATGATTTGAAGTTATGAGATACTAGCTATGTATTGATAGTTACAGATACTAAAGATAATTTTAAAAGGGCCTGGGAACATGTTAAAATATAAAACATACTTAGTTCGTGGGTTTGTCTACAGACTGGCGGAACCCATGTACAGCTGTGCATGTTGCACACTGCAGAATTCAGTGAGTTCCATTTATCTAGACTATAATGTGAATGGTTCCCCTGGAGTTGTACAATGAGGTGGCCCTTCTCACTCAAGTCCAATGTCTTGACTAACTTAACTTATTTTTTATTCACTCAGGCTTCAACAATTGATTGCAAAAGATGGGTTTTGGTCTAGATAATGTGACACCCATTCCAGCTTTCTCTGTCATTCTCTGTCAAATTTAATTCTACTAGAAGAGTAGCATTGGAACTCATGCCCAGAAATCCTCTGCCTAGAGCAGTTGATTTGGTCTCCCACAGTGACCTTGGGACTCACAGACCATGTGGTATTTCAGGTTTTACTCAAAGGAGGCTCTCTTCATGGTACATGGACTCTCTGTGGATTTTTAACAAGTACAGTGAGTTAAGCCAAATAATATTTTCTCCAAATACATCTCCACTTCTGATTTCAAATGAATCCATATGGAAGAATTAGACATGGTCTTCATTGATCATTTCTAAGATTGTCCAGGTGCTCATTTTTTGCTCAACCATCTATAAAAATCATGTCTAAGTTTCTCTTTGAGAGGTGGCTAAAAAGCAAAGGCTGTTGTCATCCACTTGTCATCAGTATAAAGGACAGTTTTTCATATACTAGCTAAAAGAAGGTCTAGGCTGTAAAATATAAGATTCATGCCTTCTTAGATTGTCCTTAAACTCAAGCTCAAGTCTTCTTGGTCTACATATTTCCACTGAGCTTCTGGGAGCCCAGTTATCTAAAGGTAGTATCCTAACTAGCAGAGAGTCAATGATTCTCACCCTTCTGGACTCTGGTAACCAGGCCTCTTACAACTGGATTTGGTACATTAAGATGGTCTATAAACCAGCAGCATGGGTATCACGTGAGATACTCTTAGAAATGCAGAATCTCAGGCAGCCCAGGTGGCTCAGTGGTTTAGCGCCACCTTTGGCCCAGGGCCTGATCCTGGGGACCCGGGATCAAGTCCCGTGTCAGGCTCCCTGCATGGAGCCTGCTTCTCCCTCTGCCTGTGTCTCTGCCTCTCTCTCTTTCTGTGTCTCTCATGAATAAATAAATAAAATCTTAAAAAAAAAAAAAAAGAAATGCAGAATCTCAGGCCCATCCCAGACCAACTGAATCATTTGTTTTGGATGTGTTATAATTGTCCATTGAAGCATTTTTATGATGACTGCTTTAAAGTTTTTGTCATATAATTCCAACATCTGTGTCATTTCAGTGTTGGCATTGCTTGATTGTCTTTTTTCTTTCAGGTTGAAAATTTTCTGGTTCTTGCTAAGACAAGTGATTTTTATTATATCCTGGAGATCAGAGTTATTATGTTATGAGACTGTTGATCTTAATTCAAATCTCCTGTTCTAGTAGGACTCCCCTGACAGTGCTCTGGTTGGCAAAGAGGATTGCATTATTGCCAGGTAGGGTTGGAAGTCTAGGTTCTCCACCTTGCCTCAGTTGACAGCAAGGGGTGGAGATGGGGAGTGGTGTGAGAGAACTGTTCTTGTATACTTAAAATTGATGTAAGAGTAGGTGGGCAATTTCCTTGGCACATCTGAAGAAGCTACAGGAGACAGTGTCCAGACATGCCCCAAACCCCATTCTAGCTCCATTATACCCATGGTCCCCATTGCTTCAAGGGACAGTATCCTGTGTACTCTGGAGGAGGAATGGGCCTGCAAAAGCTGTGTCCATGGCCATGTGCTTCACCATAGCTCATAGCTGTGGTGAGAGATAGAAAGTGTTTTTTTTTTTATTCCAAGGAAGAAGTTATCCCTTCTTTTAAAATTGAAGAATAGGGGGACACCTGGGTGGCTCAGCGGTTTAGTGTCTGCTTTCAGCTCAGGTCATGATCCTGGGGTCCCAGGATCGAGTCCCACATCGGGCTCCCTGTGAGGAGCCTGCTTCTCCCTCTGCCTGTCTCTGCCTCCCTCTCTGTGTCTCTCATGAACACATAAATAAAATCTTTAAAAAATTCTATACATTAAGCTCCGTTCACCACAGTAAGTGTAGTTACCATCTATCACCATAAAATATTATTACAGCATTATTGACTATATTCCCAATGCTGTACCTTTCATCACCATTACTTATTTATTTTGTAATTGGAAATTTGTGCCTCTTAATCCCCTTCACCTATTTTGCCTATTCCCCCACCTTCCTTCCCTCTGGCAACCACCAATTTGTTCTCTTTATTTATGTGTCTTTTCTGTTTTTTTATTCATATGCTTGGTAGATTCCACACATAAGCAAGATTGTATGGTACTTGTCTTTCCCTGTCTGACTATTTTCACTCAGCATAATACCCTCAAGTTTACCCAGTTTATGTGTCTATCCTGTCTATTTTTTTAAAGATTTATTTATTTATTTATTTATTTATTTATTTATTTATTTATGAGAGACACACAGAAAGAGAGAGAGAGAGGCAGAGACACAGGAGGAGGGAGAAGCAGGCTCCATGCCAGGAGCCCGACGTGGGACTCTATCTGGGACTCCAGGATTGCGCCCTGGGCCAAAAGCAGGCGCTAAACCACTGAGCCACCCAGGGATCACCCTCTATCCTGTCTATTGATCTGTGTGTCTATTATTCGTGCCAGTACCATACTGTTTTGATTACTGCAGCTTTGCACTATATCCTGAAGTTATAGATTGTGATACCTCCAGCTTTGTTCTTTCTTAAGGATGCTTTGACTATTTGGGGTTTTTTTGTGGTTCCAAACAAATTTTAGGATTCTTTATTCTAATTCCGTGAAAAATACTATTATTTTTTATAGTGATTGCATTGAATCTGTAGATTGCTATGGGTAGTATCAACATTTTGACAGCATTAATTCTTCCAATACATGCGCATGTATAGCTCTCCATTTATGTCATTTTATTTTCTTTAAAGATGTGTTTGTTTTAGAGAGAGAGAACAAGCAGGAAAGGGGCAGAGGGAGAGAAAGAATTCTCAAGTAGACTCCTTGCTGAGTGTAGAACCTGATATGGGGCTCAATCCCAGGAAACTGAGATCCTGACCTGTATCTTTGGGGTAAATCCCCAGCAGTGCAATTTCTGGGTCGTAGGGCAGGTCTATTTTTAACTCTTTGAGGAACCTCCACACAGTTTCCAGAGTGGCTGCACCAATTCACATTCCCACCAACAGTGCAAGAGGGTTCCCCTTTCTCCACATCCTCTCCAAGATTTGTGGTTTCCTGTCCTGTTAATTTTCCCCATTCTCACTGGTGTGAGGTGGTATCTCATTGTGGTTTTGATTTGTATTTCCCTGATGGCAAGTGATGCAGAGCATTTTCCCATGTGCTTGTTGGCCATGTCGATGTCTCCCTCTGTGAAATTTCTGTTCATGTCTCATTTCATGATTGGATTGTTTGTTTCTTTGCTGTTGAGTTTAAGAAGTTCTTTATAGATCTTGGATACTAGCCCTTCATCAGATACGTCATTTGCAAATATCCTCTCCCATTCTGTAGGTTGTCTCTTTGTTTTGTTGACTGTTTCATTTGCTGCGCAGAAGCTTCTTATCTTGATTAAGTCCCAATAGTTCATTTTTGCTTTTGTTTCCCTTGCCTTCATAGATGTATCTTGCAAGAAGTTGCTGTGGCCAAGTTCAAAAAGGGTGTTGCCTATGTTCTCCTCTAGGATTTTGATGGATTCTTGTCTCACATTTAGATCTTTCATGCATTTTGAATTTATCTTTGTGTATGGTATAAGAGAATGGTCTAGTTTCATTCTTCTGCACATGGCTGTCCAATTTTCCCAGCACCATTTATTGAAGAGACTGTCCTTTTTCCAGTGGATGGTCTTCCTGCTTTGTCAACTATTAGTTGACCATAGAGTTGAGGGCCCATTTCTGGATTCTCTATTCTGTTGCATTGATCTATGTGTCTGTTTTTGTGCCAGTACCACACTGTCTTGATGATCACAGCTTTGTAGTACAACCTGAAATCTGGTATTGTGATGCCCCGGCTCTGGTTTTCTTCTTCAATATTCCCCTGGCTATTCGGGGTCTTTTCTGATTCCACACAAATCTTAAGATGATTTGTTCCAACTCTCTGAAGAAAGTCCATGGTATTTTGATAGGGATTCCATTAAATGTGTAAATTGCCCTGGGTACCGTTGCCCTTTTCACAATATTAATTCTTCCAATCCAGAAGCATGGAATATTTTTCCATCTCTTTGCGTCTTCCTCCATTTCTTTCAGAAGTGGTCTGTAGTTTTTAGGGTATAGATCCTTTACCTCTTTGGTTAGGTTTATTCCTAGGTATCTTATGCTTCTGGATGCAATTGTCAATGGGATTGACTCCTTAATTTCTCTTTCTTCAGTCTCATTGTTAGTGTATAGAAATGCCACTTATTTCTGGGCATTGATTTTGTATCCTGCCACACTGCCAAATTGCTGTAGGAGTTCTAGCAATCTCAGTGTGGAGTCTTTTGGGTTTTCTACGTACGGTATCATGTCATCTGCAAAGAGGGAGAGTTTGACTTCTTCTTTGCCAATTTGAATGCCTTTTATTTCTTTTTATTGTCTGATTGCCATTCTCTCAAATTTTCAAGGCATTGATTATTCCCATTCTAAATTGTTTTAAATCTTTGAAAAAGATGGGATTCTTCCAAATTCACTTTACAAAGGTAGCAATCATGATAGCAAAAACTGACAGAGAACCTCCAACTGGAAAACCAGTATCAATCTCATTTTCAATATAAATACAAAAATGATAAGTTATATGCTAAATATACTAAAATAATAAACTGTAAGAATAATAAACTAAGACCAAATAGTGTTTGCATCAGAAATGTGAGAATGGCTTAAACTGGGGGGAGCGGGGATCCCTGGGTGGCGCAGCGGTTTGGCGCCTGCCTTTGGCCCGGGGCGCGATCCTGGAGACCCGGGATCGAATCCCACGTCGGGCTCCCGGTGCATGGAGCCTGCTTCTCCCTCTGCCTGTGTCTCTGCCTCTTTCTCTCTCTCTCTGTGACTATCATAAATGAATAAAAATTAAAAAAAAACTGGGGGGAGGGAAATTATATATATATATATAAAATTTTGTGAAGTATAGTTGACATATAATTTTATTAGTTATATTAGTTTCAGGCATACCACATAGTTATCTGGCAATTAATATACATTATAAAATGTTCATCAGAGGGACGCCTGGGTGGCTCAGTGGTTGAGCATCTGCCTTCAGCTTGGGGTGTGACACTGGAGTCCCGGGATCGGGTCCTGGGATCAAATCCTACTTCAGGCTCCCTGCATGGATCCTGCTTCTCCCTCTGCCTGTGTCTCTGCCTCTCACTCTCTGTATCTCTCATGAATAAATAAATGAGATCTTTAAAAAAATAAAAAGTAAAATGCTCATCTCAAGAAGTGTAGTTACCATCCATCACCACTCAAAGTTTTCACAACATAACTGAGTATATAATTCTATGCTGTACTTTTCATCCCTGTGACTTATTTATTTTATAACTGGAAGTTTGTACCTCTTAATTCCTTTCACCTATTTCACCCAGCCCCTGCTTTCCTCCTCTCTGGCAACCATAAGTTTTCTCCATTTATGAGTCTATTCTGTTGCTCTTGTTTATTCATTGGTTTTCTGTTTTAGATTCCACATGTAAGTGAAATCAGATTCGGTAGTTTTTCTTTTAAAGATTTTATTTATTTATTCATGAGAGACAGAGAGGCAGAGACATAGGCAGAGGGATAAGCAGGCTCCCTGTAGGGAGTCCGATGTGGGACTCCATCCCTGGACCAGGGGTCACGCTCTGAGCCAATGGCAAACGCTGAATCTCTGAGCAACACAGGCGTCCCAGATTCAGTAGTATTTTAACAAGAGAGTCCAAGATACTGACATGGGGAAATTTCTGCTGGGAGCTTCTACAGAGTCTTTGAGAATGGGATGGGGTGACTAAATGTATCAACACCATTCTAAGGGGTGACAATTTACCAGTGATATTCAGGAGATTTTTGGGAGTTGCTTTAGCAACCTTTCTTTCTTTCTTTCTTTCTTTCTTTCTTTCTTTCTTTCTTTCTTTCTTTCTTTCTTTTTAAATTTTTAAAATTTATTTATGATAGTCACACACAGAGAGAGAGAGAGAGGCAGAGACACAGGCAGAGGGAGAAGCAGGCTCCATGCACCGGGAGCCCGACGTGGGACTCGATCCCTAGTCTCCAGGATCGCGCCCTGGGCCAAAGGCAGGCGCTAAACCGCTGCGCCACCCAGGGTTCCCTCTTTCTTTCTTTCTTTCTTTCTTTCTTTCTTTCTTTCTTTCTTTCTTTCTCTCTTTCTTTCTTTCTTTCTTTTTCATTCTAGAAAGCCAGAATATTTATATTAGGAAAAAAAGTGAAAATGCACAAGATACGTCATTTGCACACAAGTAGTACAGTTGGCATCCTGGACAAAGAGGGGCCCAAGGTGTGGTTGTCCAAGGAAGCAAATAAATGAAATACTATTGGCCAAGAATGGGTGGGAGTAAGCTTAGGAGCAGGAGGTCTGTAGGTATTCCCCCAACAATCCCTGTGGCTACTGTCACAACCCATTGCTTGGGACAGTCCTCAGCACCATATCTCAAGAGTGGGTTATGAGAGAAGATATGGAAAAACCCTGCCTTACCCCTGAGAGATTCCCTCCCCACAGAATATAGTGGTTCATGTGTTGGGCCCATCAATCTGGTCTCATGCTTCATCTCTACACTCTGGCATGGGAAAAAAATTATTATTATATGCCCTTCTTTGAAAGAAAAACAACTTCCCTATCCAGGCCACTTTCAAAACTAGAGAGCTAAGGGTGGAGACTCAGATAAAGCACATGGGGGAGGGATTTTCTCCAGAACCCTCACAAGCATTTGGATAGAGCACGGTTGGAGTTCATTTGCCCCACCCCCTATCCCCTCCCCTGCCAAGAGTGAAGTGGGGGTGATGCTGTGGGACACCGGCCTGAGAAATATTCAAGTTTTCTGTTCTCCTCTGAGACTTTGTGGTATGAATTACCACAGTTAACAGGAAAAAAAAAACAGTTCCCTGAAACTTTTTTCTTCTTCTTAATTAGTATTTTTTAATTTTAATTTCAGTATTTTTAACATAGAGCATTGTGTTAGTTTCAAGTGTACAAGGTAGTGCAACAATTCTACATTCTACACATTACACAGTGCTCATCATGACAACTGTACTCCTTAATCCCCTTCTTGACACTTCTTAAGGTGAAGCAAGTCAATTTGAAAACTGAGGTTTTGCTTACCCACAAGTTGCACATGCATGGATCTGTTCCAAAGGCTTTCTCTGAGCTAAGAGATTGACACACACATAGGACACATCCAAATAGTACTGAAAAGGCTTTGAAAATGAAACTGCAACCAGCAGCCTTACCTCAGTCAGACTGATTGCTGCTATGGAATGTTTATGTGTTGAAACCCTAACCCTCAATGTGATGGTATTAGGAGGTGCTTGGGCTTGGACGAGATCATGAGGATGGAGTCCCCCTGATGGGACTAATACCTTTATTTTAAAAAGGGGGGGAGGGGGCGCCTGGGTGGCTCAGTGGTTGAGCATCTGCCCGCTGCTCAGGTGGCTATCCAGGGGTCCCGGGATTGAGTCCTGCACTGGGCTCCCCACAGGGACCCACCTGCTTCTCTCTCTAAGTTTCACTCTATGTCTCTGCCTCTAAGTGTTTCTCGTGAATAAATACATAAAATCTTTTTAATTTTTTAAAAAAACCAGAGCGCTTATGCACTACCTTTTCTCTCCCAGTCTCCCACCCTCTAACATTCTTAAAGGAAGTTTTTCAAATAGAAGGGAAATGATAACAGAAGGATACTTGGGACATCAGGAATGAAGGAAGAGCAACAAACTTAGTTAAAAAGTAGGTACATATTCTATTCTCTTGAGTTCTTTAAAATATGCATTATGATTGAAAGTAAAAATCAAAACATTGGTAGTGTTTTTATGTATGTAGTTATAGCATTCTGGATCCAATCAGGAACATCAACGGTGTGGCCAAAGATAAGGAAATTAGTATGGACCAGCCATCCAAACAGAAGCCAGACACTATTCTTCAAGACTATGGAAGAATGACCCTGAAGGTGATTCAGAGATCCTCAGGGCTATTGCTGCCCCAGAGTGCTAGGCCCTGTGGCCCCAGCAGTCTCAAAGGCTGTGACTGTGGGGCACCTGGGTTGTTCAATGGTTGAGCATCTCCCTCTGGCTCAGGTCATGATCCAGGGATCCTGGTATCAAGTCCTGCCCTGGGCTCCCCACAGGGACCTGCCTACTTCTCCCTCTATGTCTCTCTCCCTCCCACCTATGTCTTTGCCTTTCTCTTTGTGTCTTTCATGAATAATAAAATCTTTTTTATATAAAAAGGGTGTAACTGCATGAGTGGGGCCACCTCAGAGAGCTTTATTGTGGGCAGCACCCTGTAGGGGTCACACTGCCCCCCAAAGGGCCCAGAGGGAGAACATTGAGCTACATAGGATTATTCTCCAGCTTTAAAGTTTACTGTTGTTTGCTCTGTTGGATCTGGGAATTACTTGGGATCATTACCACTTTCTTCTTTCTAGTTCTCCCTTTTGGAATGGGAATGTCTATCGCATGCCTGTCCCACCATTGTTTTGGAAGCACATAACTTGTTTCACAGGTTCACAGCTGAAGAGGACTTTGCCTCAGCAAGAATCATCTTTTGAGTCTCATCCATATCTGATTTTGATATTTAGATGAGACTTTGGACTTAGACTTTAGAGTTGATGTTGTAATGACTTAAGACTTTGGGAGCTACTGGGATGGAATGCATGTATTTTGCATGTGAGAAGGACATGAACTTTGGAGGACCAGGGGCATAATGCTGCAGACTGAATATTTGTGTCCTCTCAAAATGCATATGTTGAAAGCAATCCCCCATGTCATTCATTTGGAAGTGGAGGCTTTGGAAGGTAATTAGGTCATGAGGGTGAACCTCTCATGAATGGGATTAGTTCCCTTACAAAAGTGACCTCAGAGAACTTCCTTGCCCCTTCTGCTGTGTGAGGACGCAGTGAGAAGACTGACATCTCTGAATGAAGAACTAAAGCTCTGACCTGACAAAGAATCTTGTGAGCACCTTGATCTTGCACTTCCCAGCCATCAGAACCATGAGAGATAAATTTCTGTTTATATAGCCACTATGATATTCTGTCATAGCAGCCTGTTAAAAAACAAAACTCCAACCAAGTTTGAAGATCTAAGTAGCTTTATTAAATGATTCATGCATGGGGCAGGGCAACACCCCACCTAGTAAGTAGAGGGGAGCTGTAAGGAGTTGTACAAAATGGAAGGTTTTATAGAGAAAAGAGTGGGTCAAGAAAGTTATTAGCAGAAGAAAAGATAGGCTTGTTCTAAGCAAAGTCACCTTCCCTTCAGTGGAAGGACAAGGGGTCTTTAGGTGGATTACCTCACCTTCCTTTGGGCAATGGAGAGGGTAATGGAGAGGGTAACAGATTACCTTATTGTTGCTGATCAGAACATTCCTGATTAGACAGGTTAAGACTTACATTTCCGGGGAAGGTTTAAACTGAAGTTAGGTTAGGTATTAAGCCCTTGTTTGCTGCCTTGGCCTGGAGCCAGTGCTGGGTTTTTGTGTTTAACAAGCTTAAACTGGGGCACCTGGTTGGCTCAGTCGGAAAAGCATGTAACCCTTGATCTCAAGATTGTGAGTTCAAGCCTCACATGGGGTGTGAAGATTATGTAAATAGAAAATTTTTTAAAGCCTACACTGTGGGACACCTGGGTGGCTCAGTGGTTGAATGTCTGCCTTTGGCTCAGGTTGTGATCCTGAGGTCCTGGTGATGGGGGAACACAGGGGTAGCTGAGGACAAGGCACGAGCTTGGGGCAACACATTGACAAGTCCTTGAAACAGGCAAAGGGACATTCCTCTACAGACTCAACTGCCTCTATGTTCATACTTTGCTAAAGGCAAAAGGCAATCTTAGCCCGACCCCCAGGAACCTGTAACATATAATTCCTTTAGAATTAGTACTACTTCTGAAAGTGAGGTGAGGGACTGTTCTAACTTAGAAACGGACTGCTCTAGTGCCCGTAGATCCTCATCTACAGCTGCCTGGAGTTCTATATAACGTTGTGAGCCCTGGATCAGAGCAGCTGCGCCAGTACCCACCCCACCCCAGTAGCGACCCTTAGTCCCAACATAAGGGCTAGGGTTAGGGAGACAGGTTCACACCGAAAACGGGTGGGATGTTCATCATACTGATTTTCTAGAGTTTCAGCAGGGTGATAGAACACCCTGGGTATGATCTGCACCATGACACAGAAGTCGTTTGAGCTATTTAGAACCTTAGCTGACACACAGGGGGTGAGGCCTTTGTTGCATGCCCACCAAGTTCCCGGCTGGGGCACCAGGTAAAAGTCAGTCCCTAAAATCGGGGTGGTAGTATTGCAGAGTTCCTGGTAACCCCGGGTGAGTATAGTTAGCCTTGACACTGATGTAATCCCAGGAGGAGGACGGCCTCCCATCCTGTGTCTCCCGTAGTCTCGCACCCCAAATTTTTACAATAGAAGTGTTCCCCCCCTCCACAGGGGCTTTCTCGGTTGGGGGCCCTAGAGGTGTCGAAGTATCCCTCTAGGTCCCATGGGCTGGGGGCCCCTATGGTTAGCTTACATAAGTCAGGATATAGGTTAGGCCACCAGGTTCCCACGGGAGCAGTCTTAGTTATGGACCAGACCTCATCACCCCCAGATGTTAGTACCTGCCAGGTTAACCTTTTGGGGGCATGAGGGTTACCTTTGGCGAGGGTGAAGAGCGCTAGGAGAGGTAGGAATATAACAACTCTCATTGAACAATTTTTGAAAGTCTTATCCTGAGTGGGTTTTGGGTGCGGTGGAGCTTCCATTGGAGTGGCTCGCCCGGTCTGTCCTGGCTGGCGTCAGCGGTGCTCGTTGATAGGGCGCACTTGACGTGTGAGGCGTGGACCCAAGCAGCAATACCGTCTACTTTTAGGGCGGTTGGGATGGTTAGTAGTACAGAGTATGGGCCCTTCCAGCGGGGCTCAAGGGTCCTGGACTGATGTCTCCTGACGTAGACGGAGTCACCGATCTGGAACAGGTTGTGTCTCCGGGGCGGGAAACAGCTGCAAGGGGTTTCCAGATCTGGCGCTGGATAATCTGGAGCGCCTTTAGCCTGTCCTGTAAACCGGGAGTGTTAGCAAGAGGGTCAATAGCAGAATCTAGTAAGTCCGTTACTGGTGGGGGACCTCCATAGAGAAACTCGTAAGGAGTTAGCCCACAGCGCGCGGGAGTGTTCCGGACTCCGAACAGAACCATAGGGAGGAGTTGGACCCAGTCTCTAGTGCCAGTCTCCAATGTCAATTTGGTTAGGGTCTCTTTAATTGTTCTATTCATTCTTTCTACCTGCCCTGAGCTCTGGGGTCTGTATGCACAATGTAATTTTTAATTTATCCCCAGTAATCTGGCCACCAACTGACTTACCTGGGAGACGAAGGCGGGGCCGTTGTCCGACCCTATTACCTTGGGCAGTCCAAACCGGGGGAAAATTTCTTCTAGGATTTTCTTGACAACCACCTGGGCAGTTTCTCGTTTGGTGGGGAATGCTTCTGTCCATCCTCCTGTGGGCCTAGTGCAGTGGCTCGTGCTGTTTCATCGGCCATCCTGTTCCCCTCTGCTACTGGGTCATTGCCTCGCTGATGCCCCGGACAATGAATTATCTACCACGGCCGCCCCGGCTTTACGTTCACCATTTCGTAGAAAGCTACTCCCCTCGGTGTACCAGGTTGCTTCAGCATCTGGCAAAGGCTGGTCCGTCAAGTCCCCTCTGGTGCCATGGACCTCGGCTAGGATCTGGTGGCAATCATGCATTACCAGGGAGGGGGACTCGGCTTCTGGAAGCAAGGTGGCCGGGGTTAGGGATATAGCCGTTCCAAACCGTATCCACTCGGAATTCAGTAACATGGCCTGATAATGGGTGACCCGAGCGTTTGAGAGCCATCGATCAGGGGGCTGGCGGATGACTGTCTCTATGGCATGGGGTGGGGGGGGCACCACAGTGAGGGGTTGGCTGAACGCCAACTTATCCGAATCTTTTACCAGGACTGCCACAGCCGCTATTATTCGGAGACATGGGGGCCATCCTGCAGCCACGCTGTCTAATTTTTTGAAAAGTATGCCACGGGCCTTTTCCAGGGTCCCAGTTTCTGAGTTAGGACCCCTTTGGCTATTCCTCGGCGTTCATCAGCATATAGCGCAAATGGCTTGGTTACATCTGGGAGGCTCAGGGCAGGGGCAGTCAATAAGGCCCTTTTTATTTTGTCAAAAGCCAATTGTTGCTCCTTTCCCCAGTGGTAGGGGGTGTTGGACTTCGTGAGAGGATATAGGGGAGCCCCCAGCTCTGCAAACCCGGGTACCCAGAGGCAGCAGAACCCGGCACTGCCGAGGAACTCTCGTAGTCCTCTGGCATTAGTGGGTGCTGGGATCAGGGCTACAGCCTTTTTGCGGCCCTCCGTCAGCCACCTCTGGCCTCCTTCCAGGAGATATCCCAGATAGGTCACTCGTCTCTGGCCTATTTGGGCCTTTTTGGCGGAGGCCCTATACCCCAGTCCTCCCAGTCTCTCGAGCAGGGCCCCCGTACCTTTTACACAATCCTGTTCTGTCTTAGCCGCTAGGAGCAAATCATCCACGTACTGCAGGAGAACGAGGTCCGGATGGCCAACTCCGAATTCTGCCAAGTCCTGATGCAAGGCTTCGTTGAACAAGGTGGGGGAGTTTTTGAATCCCTGTGGTAGCCTTGTCCAAGTGAGTTGTCCTGAGAATCCTGTCTCAGGATCTTTCCATTTAAAGGCAAAAATAGGCTGGCTTTGAGAGCTTAACTTTTAGGCAAAAGAATGCATCTTTTAGATAGAGCTCAAGGGTCCTTCTGCCTCAGTTAAAACTGACTGTTGAGCTCCCATATCAACCAGGAAGGTCACTGGTTGGCCCCCCACTTTAAGGGTTATCCGAGGCTCGGCGGGGGGGGGGGGGTTCCTGGTCCTGACACCCCTAATCTTCATCCTCTAGGGACAGAACGGGAATGGGCTTCTTCTTAGGTCCCTGCGTTAGGCCCTTCTTTGGACAATCTTTAACCCAATGTCCTTTTTCCTTGCAGTAGGCACACTGGTCTCGTTCAACCCGTGGTTTTCTTTTGTCTCCCAGGTCCTTACTCTGTCCTGACTTACTCTGCCCTGAGCCCTGTACTATGGTGGCCAGTATCCCAGTCAGTTCTTTATTGCATTTCCTTTATCTCTTTTATTTTCTCTCTTTCTCTCTCTCTCTCTTTCTCTTTCTCTTTCCTCTCTCTCTCTTTCTCTTTCCTCTCTCTCTCTCTCTCTTTCCTCTCTCTCTCTCTTTCTTTTTCTCTTTAAGTATACATACGGTAGCCTTCCATTAATCTTTCCAGAAAACCTGCCGGCGTCTCATCTTTTCCCTGCACTATAGCAGGTACCTTTGCCAAATTGGTGGGGCGTCGCCCTGCCCCTTTGAGACCCGCTAGGAGTACCTGGCGATAGAGACGGAGCCGCTCCCTACCAGCAGCAGTGTCGTAGTCCCAGGTCGGGCGAACCAAGGGGAAAACATCCTCAATTTCATTAGGCAGCTGGGTCGGCCTCCCATCCGCCCCGGGGACGTTTTTCTGTAGACGGCTGTCTCTCCTCCGTGGTGAGGAGAGTCTGCAGGATCAGGGTGTCCACTGGGTCCTGGCTGAAAGACCGGGGCCTTCACCTGCAAGATAATGTCAATATTAAAAGTTCCGTTCCTGGGCCACCCGACGTTGAGAGTCGGCCACTCTGAGGAGCAGAAGGTGACCCATTTTCATCTTCTGACTTCGACTGAAAGGTTGTGTGCCCGGCCGGCGACTTCTTTCCAGTGATCTAGAGTGAGGCTTAAAGGGGTGGTTACAGTTTGTCCCACGGGTGTAGAAAAGAGGTGAGCGGTGAGGAGGAGGACAGAGAGAAAGACACAGAACAGACAGACGCACACAGATGACAGGACCGGCACGGCGGATTCAGATGGCAGCGGTCGTGAACAAAGACCCTCCCTGAAGAGGAGGGAGTGCCGGGCTCCCTCCCTCTTCCAGACCACTCCGGAGTCCGACTCCGGAGCGGGACCAGAAAGACACAGAACAGACAGACGCACACGAGTGACAGGACTGGCGCGGCGGATTCAGATGGGAGCGGTCGAGAACAACAACCCTCCCCGAAGAGGAGGGAGTGCTGGGGCTCCGTTCCCCTTCCAGACCACTCCGGAGTCCGACTCCAGAGGGGGACCAGGGGTCTCAGGGCACGTCTGCCTCCCCCGCTGGTCCAAATACAGAGTACAGCGTCCTGCAGGCACAATACAGACCCGGCACAGACCCGGCCAGTCAGACAGACGGACGAGACAGATATGACATTTAGCGAGCTCGGTCTTACCTCCTACCGGTCTTAGGATTGAGTCTGGGGCGTCTCGGATCCCGGACGAGCCCCTAAATGTTGGACCCTGGCTCACGGGTGCCAATGTGTCCCGGTGGACGCCCCAGAGACTCAGACCCCAGACAGGCAGATGCAACTAGCAAGAGGGTTTATTGAACGTTTGCGCAAAGGGGCTCTCCGCCTCCGAGGAGGAAGAGAGCCCCGATTAGCAATTACAGGTATCTTTTAAAGGCAAAAGAAAAAAACCGCTTAAAGACAAAAGAACCCCAGGAGTCGCATAGCATTCAGGTTATTGATTTCTCAGGTCCACATGAGCCTATTCAGGGACATTCCAATCAGGGAGTGGGGGGAAATGGTTTTCTTATCACAAACAGAATGCTTTTTGTTGCTAAAACTTCAGGAAGGCACCTGGATGGGCTGCCTCTGGATTAGGGCTGATCCTACTTGGCGGGGGGGGGGGGGGGGGGGGGGGGGGGGGGGTGGGGGGGGGGGTTCTTCATTCCCAACAATAGCTAGCCCCCTCAACATCCTGGAAATCTTGCTTCCAAAATTCCTTAGAGAGTACAGCTATCCTCAAACCTCTCCCAACTCTCAGGTATATAATCAGCCACCCCTTACAGGCCCAGGGCAGCAGCTTTTCCTGCCCATGGGACCTGTCCTCGTGCTTTAATAAAACCACCATTTTGCATCAAAGATGTCTCAAGAATTCTTTCTTGGTCGTTGGCTCCAGACCTCACCTCTATTCCAATACTTCATCAAGAATGTGTAGTCCACTTGTAAGTCAGGAGCCACATTTACCCAAGTTACACGAAAAGAGCAGATCCCACTTCTAATCAGAAGAGCATACAGAATCAGATGTTGGGGTGCTAGCAAAAACACCAAATGTATTGATTTGCTTGTTTGTTTCTCTGATATTTTTAGTACTGTTAAAGATCCCAGAGAGTCTGTTGGAATGTAGGTACAACATTCTTCCACCCTGATGATGTGGTTTGGAGTTGTGGGCTCTGGAGCCTATGGCCAAGAAAGAGTTCTTGAGACATCTTTGGTGGAAAAAGGTGGTTTTATTAAAACTCAGGGACAGGACCCATGGTTGCAAAGAGCTGCACTGGGGTTGTGAGGAATGGCTGATTATATAAGATTTTCTGTCCTATGGAGGGGAGGGTGATGTTAGGACTCCAGGAAATCGAGTTTATAGGTTTTCTGAAGAATGCTTTCTTCTTATCAATCATTAAGACAGTTGCAAACTCATGGAATCATGCAGGCAGGACTGTGATCCTATCAGTTAACTATTTGTTTTTCCCTTTCTTTTGTTCTAGTGCAGCTAGGAGTGCCTAGGAATGTCACACACATCCCTCCTGGGGCAGGAAGCGGGCGGGGGCAGGGAGGTGTTAGCTTGTGCTTTGTCCTCAGCTTGCCTTCTGCTCCCTCATCAATACAAACAAATGGACTGATGCTCCAAGTTCATGGTTTGGAAGAAAAAATTTTGTTGAAATGTCTATACTACACAAAGCAATCTACAGATTTAATGTAATTTCTATCAAAATACCAACAGCATTTTTCACAGAACTATAACAAATACTAAAATTTGTAGGATATTTATATTTAATGTAATTATTGTTAGGATTTATGTCCTATAGTTTATTACTTTTCTGATTGTTTCCTCTATTTTTGTTTTTTTCTGACTCCTTTTTAAATTATTTGAATATTTCCAGCATTCCAATTTAATTTGTCTAGTAAATTTTTGACTATATCCCTTTTAATGTATATTTTAATGGTATTGCTATGAATTTAAATATGTATTAGCTTTTCACAGACTGATTGGAATTCATATTTTAAAACTTCATGCGGAATGTAGAAAGCCCCCTTTATGTTACTATTGCTGTTTTATATCTATGTGTCATTTATCAATTTATTGCCTCTTTGCTGTGAGCACTTTTCAATATATACTTTATGATAAATAACCAACTTCCTATAAACATTTCTTCTTTTTTTTAAGATTTTATTTACTTATTCATGAGAGAGACACAAAGAGGCAGAGACCCAGGCAGAGGGAGAAGCAGGCCCCATGCAGGGAGCCCGACCTGGGACTTGATCCCGGGTCTCCATGATCAGGCCCTGGGCTAAAGGCGGCACTAAACCGCTGAGCGACCGGGGCTGCCCAAACATTTCTTCTTTGAAGTGAGCATAAGGTTAAGATTTCTCAGTAGAGGGCACTCACTCACTGAAAGGACATGACAGGAAGATGCTTCCTAGTTTCTGGTGTAGGGGAAAGGAGTCTTCCCTGTGGATTTTAAAGACATCCATCCTGCCTGAGTCACAGGCCCAGAGCACTATCTCACTGTGACTTGGCAGCCTCAGCCTGGCAAAAGCCAGCCCACAGCCCTTTGGATACAGATCTGGTACTCTGAAAACCCCCACCCTTGACCCTGTAAAACCCACGTGTGGCACAAGGGACCACAAAGAGTAGCTCATGTGTATGCCAGTTCCCCTTCTACACATAACACATGTGCTCTGAAGGCCTTTTGCCCCCGTTGACACCTGTTGTGATGTGGGCCAGAAGTGGCAGTCAAGAAAGAATCCTTAAGACATTTTCGGTGCAAAAAGGTGGGGTTTTTAAATTTCAAAAAATTTTTATTTACTTATTTGAGAGACACAGTGAGAGAGAGAGAGAGAGAGAGAGAGAGAGACCATGAGTCTGGTGAGGGGCAGAGGGATAAACAGACTCCCACTTACCCCAGACCCACTAGGCTATTTTCACCTATTACTGGGGACTTTCAACTGCTAAGATGCCCCTGCCATTACATACGTAAGGGTGCATCCAGGTCCCCATCCCTCACATAGCTGTTTCACCCCTGCCTGGGATTAACCTGTGCGTCCCGCCTCTCACCGTCGTTTGCAATCCCCTGATGCCCGTCCCGCTGCCGAGCACGCTCCCCATAGGATTCCCACTAGACCTGTCCCCACTCGGACAGTAATCTAGAGTCCTCCGCCCGCCCCTCCAATTCTATACAGTACAGCCCTTCTCCTCTCTCCATTGCTCAGTTTGGTTCCACTGAGGTTCACGCCATCCGTGGAGAGGTGGTAAAGACAGTGCTCGCGGGGACTGCAGCAGCAGGAGTCCCAGGTGCGAGTCTATTCCAGGGACTAGAAAGGCTACAGCCTGGGCGGCCTTTCCACGCAGAAGGCGAGGCAAGCACCGTGACCAAAAGTTGGGCGAAACCGGTGTGGTGTTCTACATGAAGGGCGGGGTGAGCGGCACGTTTTGCGTGAAGATGTGTGGCGTGGTCTACGTTGTGGGTCAGGCTATGGACAGGTCTACGTGGTGGGTGGGGTTTGAGGGCGTTCTACGTATGGGCGGAGCGAGCGGGACGTTCTTGGTGAAGGGCGGGACGGTCAGTGTGCTGGGAGGAGCATGTGAGGACGTTCTAAGGGTGGGCGGGCGTGTGGAGCGCTCTACGTGATGGGCGGGACAGGGGTATACGTAGGGGGTGGGGGTGGTTCTACGTAGGGGGTGGGATGTGGGGGGTGTCCTACGGGCAGGCGGAGCGAGCGGGACGCTCTACGTGTTGGGCGGGGCACGGGGGCGGTCTAACGTAGTGGGCGGGGTTAGACGTCTTGCTACGTGTGTGCGGAGGGAGTGGCGCGCTCTACGTGTGGGCGAGACATGTGGGTTCTACGTGAAGGGCGTTCTACGTGGGGGCAGGGTAAGCGCAGAGGTCTAACGTGGTGGGCGGGATATGTGGGCGGTTTACGTAGAAGGCGGGGCGTGTGGGGCGGTCTAATGTAAGGGCAGGGCAGGTGAGGGCGTCCTATGTGTGGGCGGGGCGAGTGCCGCGCTCTACGTGGTGGGCAGGACCTGTGGGTCTTTCCACGTGAGGGTGGGGTTTGGGGCGTTCTACGTGAGGGCGTGGCGAGTGGGGCGGTATAACGTGGCGGGCGGTGCACGGGCGCACTCTTGCGTGATGGGCGGGGCACGTGGGGCGTTCTCTAGGGGGCGGGGTGTGCAGGACGTGGGGGGCGGGGCGTGGGGGCCGGTGTACGTGAGGGAAAGTTCGTTTGGAGAGCTCTACGTGAGGGCGGGGCGTCAAGTAAGGAGTGGGGAGTCCAGGGGCATTCTAACGAAAGCGGGGAGTTCCTAGGCGCCGCACACGCCCTGCCCGCTAACGGTTTCTCGCAGCCCACTGGATGGGGCTTCCAGAGCAAGGGCTTCCTTGCGCTTCCTTGTGGGCGTTGTCTTTCGGGGCGAGAGCTGCGCCCACTAGCGGGGTGGCTGCGGCGTTACCTAACATTTAGGAGCTCGAGCTGTGGCCGGACTGAGTCTCTGAAGATTGTGGTTTCTGTAAACTTGGCCACTGTGTGTTTGTTTTCTTTTCCTATCCGTGCCTCAGTTTCTTCAATTACAACTTTGAAATGAAGATGGTAGTAATAGCTAACTCGTGACTGGTGCGGAGCGTCCTGAGCTAGGCTGTGAGCTCACGGAATGATGGGTTTTCTAGGGCAAGAAAGGGGCATCCTGATTGGGGGAGATAGGCAGGTGCTAACAGAAATAATAGCTACAGTTAACATTCAGCCCTTAGGTGCTAACACTGTGCTAAGTGCTTTTTTTAAAAAAGATCTTATTTATATATTCATGAAAGACAGAGAGAGACACAGGCAAGCTCCATGCAGGGAGCCTGACGTGGGATTCAACCCCGGGTCTCTAAGATCACACCCTGGGCTGAAGGCGGCGCTAAACCGCTGAGCCACCCGGGCTGCCCTGTGCTAAGTGCTTTGCTTTCTTCAGCTTTTATTTTATCTACTAAGAAGCTATCAAGTGAGGACTATCATTATCCCCATTTTATCAGTCCAAGGAGGGCAAAGTAGGTGCTGGGCCTCTCTGCTGAGCTCTCACCCCTCCTACATCTCAGTCTCTTGTTTGTGAGTCCTCTGCACTCCAGGCACTCTTGGGATTGGCAGAGTGCTCTCCCATCACATTTAATTGGAAAATTCACATAGTGTTCTCACACTTTAAAAATCTCTAGGTATTTTAATTATACTTCCTTTCTCATGCCTAATTCTGTTTTCATCTTGATTTTATCTTAATTGAATTTGGTCTCAGGGCACCTGGGTAGTTCAGTGGTGAGCATCTGCCTTGGGCTCAGGTCGTGATCCTGGGGTCCTGGGATCGAGTCCCGCTTCAGGCTCCCCATGGGGAGCCTGCTTCTTCCTCTGCCTATGTCTCTGCCTCTCCCTGTGTGTCTCTCATGAATAAATAAATAAAATCTCAAAATATATATGTTTAAAAATGCTCTTTTTCTTTTTAGCGGTGTTTGGTTTTGAAACCAGAAACTAAAGGCCTCTTAAACCCCTCCATTCCAGACTTTTCATTCCTGGGTGTGGGCAGCTACCTACCACATTTATCCAGCACTTGCTGCATCCTGTCCCTCCTGATGTGACCACCGGGAAATGCCTTTTCCCAATCAGCCGAGGGACACGATGCACCTGTCAAAACAGCTCTTCCACAGCTTTGCAGCATATTTGCTGGGTTCTTGTCCCATGGAGCCAAAGAATGAACCTTGCAGACAAAGGATGAAGTGAGAGTTTATTTTGTTTTATTTTTAAATTTAATTTAATTTTTAAATATTTTATTTAAGTTCAATTTACCAACATATAGTATAACACCCAGTGCTCATCTTATCATGTGCCCTCCTTAATGCCCATCACCCAGTTACCCCATCCCCTTCTGCAACCCTTTGTTTCCCAGTTAGGAGTCTCTCATGGTTTGTCTACCTCTCTAATTTTTTCCCCACTCACTTTCCCTCCTTTCCCTTATAGTCTCTTTCGCTATTTCTTATATTCCACATATGAGTGAAACCATATGATAATTGTCTTTCTTTGACTGACTTACTTCCCTCAGCATGATACCCTCCAGTTCCATCTATGCCGATGTAAATGGTAAATATTAATCCTTTCTGATGGCTGAGTAATATTCCATTGTGTGTGTGTGTGTGTGTGTGTGTGTGTATTACATCTTTATCCTTTCATCTGTCAAAGGACATCCTGGCTCCTTCCACAGTTTGGCTATTGTGTACATTGCTGCGATGAACATTGGGGTGCAGGTATCCTTTCACTACATCTGTATCTTTGGGATAAATACGCAGTAGTGCAATTGCTGGGTCATAGGGTAGCTCTATTTTATCTTCTTGAGGAACCTCCACACTGTTTTCCAGAGTGGCTACACCAGCTTGCTTTCCCACCAACAGTGCAAGAGGGTTCCTCTTTCTCCACATCTTCTCCAACATTTGCTGTTTCCTGTCTTATTAATTTTAGCTATTCTCACTGGTATGATATCTCATTGTAGTTTTGATTTATATTTCCCCAATGGCAAGTGATGTGGAGCATTTTTTCATGTGCTTGTTGGCTATGTGTGAGGTGAAAGTTTATTAAGTGAAGGTGAAAAGGTGAGAACAGGGGGTAGCCCAGGTGGCTCAGCAGTTTAGCGCCGCCTTCAGCCCAGGGTGTGATCCTAGAGACCCCTGCATGGAGCCTGCTTCTCCCTCTGCCTGTGTCTCTGCCTCTCTCTCTCTCTCTCTCTCTCTCTCTCTCTCTAAGAATGAATAAATAAATAAAATCTTTTTTTTAAAAAAAAGAGAAGGTGAGAACAGAAAGGAAAGAAGTGAGTGGGGCTCTGAGTGGGTTGCCACTGAGGGCTTTTCTGGTCGGTCTTTTATAGAAAGCTAACCAGGGACCTTGGTAAATATCTATAACATTTAAGACAAACAAGGTGGATTTATAAATATTATGAAAATATCTCACCTTATATTTAAAACAAGGTAGATTTGCTATGTTCCTTTCTCTCTGGTTAATATCTTGTCTATAACATTTCTCAACAACTGGGATTTCTGCAAATTTGGTTTGTAGCCCCCTACCTGTCTCTCCCTACTTTGCCTCCCCTGTCCCTTACTCATTAGCTATAAACCCCTCGAGGACAGGAAATGTGTATTCTGCATTTCTGTGCACCCAGACACCCAGAAAAGTCCCAAGTGCGTTACGGGAGTTCAAAGAAGTTTCGTTATATGAACATTCAGTGGTTTGGTATTTGTTACATTAATTGTTTTTTAATTGGGAAGCTTTAATACACTGGGTAACTTGCCATAAGCATGCGTATGGGTATGCTGATGGGAAGGGTGCCTGACCGAGGAGGACAGCCAAATGAAATTGAACCACCACCCCCTGAAATGCCCCCTTGGCAAAAGAGACAAGAAGGGGGCGGAAGGGGTGGTTGGGGTGGTGGGGGTGGTCGAGGAGGTGGTGGGGGTGGATGAGGTGGCTGGGGAGGTGGGGGAAGTTAGGGAGGCGGTGGTGGTGGTAGTGGAGGAGGAGGAGGGTGGGGAGGAAGTGGGGGAGGGGGAGGTAGAGGAGGAGGTTTGCAAGGCAGAGGAGATTATGGTGGGAGGGGAGATTATGGTGGAAGAGGAGGGGGCTATGGTGGAAGAGGAGGCTATGGTGGAAGAGGTTATGGAGATCCATATGGAGGAGGTCTTGCAATTATATGTGTATATATATACACACACACACACACACAAAGGCATAAGTAACAAGTACATAAGCATGATGAATCTCTCAAATGAACACTTCCATGTAGACATTATTCATTTCAAGGAACAGAGCATATTGTGTGTCCGAGCGCTCTAGCCGAAGACCACCAAGGACACACATGAGGTTGAGCAAGTTGGATTTATCACTCAGTGCAGCAAGGAAGAATGCACAACAGTGTGGTGTCTCAGTAAGGGGGTGTGATAAAAGACCTGCAGGATATGGGCCTCTTGTAGGTGATTTGGGGGAGGATTAGAGAAGCCAGATGTGGCTCTAGATTGGGTGCTGTCAGGAAGCAGGGGGTGTCTGAAGCCTATATGGTGGAAGGAGTGAAGAAAACGCTAAAAGTAATCGGTAAAGAAGCACGAGTCACTCACACTAGCTGACAAAGGGAGGGTATTCGATCATTTTTGTGGTTTGGACAATGTGTTTTTGTTTGTGGTCAGACATGATTAGAGATGTTGTCTTGATTCATCCTAGCTGTAGAGTGACCTGGTCTGTTTTTCTTCTGTAAAAATGTTCCCGTTCAGCAGAGGAATCCCAAGGCCCAGCTGTGTCAGGCCAGCTTCCTTTCTTACCAGCATCCCAGAATTCCCTTCCTATCTACTCTCCAAAACAGTCCCCGCCCCCCCAAAGGTAACTGTTATCCTGATTTCTCCCAGGCTAGGTTAGTTGTGTCTGTGTTTGAACTTATCTAAATGGCATCGCATGGTATGTGCCCTTTGAGGTCAGCCTTCCAGCCATCGTTATCTTTATGACTTTCACCCACATCGTTGCATCGACCTGTTGTTTGTTTCCATTACTCTCGAGTATTCCACTCTATAGATTTACCACAGATCCTTTGTCCGTTCTTTTTTTTTTTAAGATTTTATTTATTTATTCATGAGAGACAGAGAGAGAGAGGCAGAGACACAGGCAGAGGGAGCATCAAACTTTTATTGAAGTATAATTGACAATATTTGTCTCCTCACACTCTAGGACCTTCGGGGCTTTAACTTAGGAAGCAGAGTTCCCTGGAGAGGCAGCTGAACAAGTGGTCCTGACTCTGTCCTGAAATGTACCTTCCCCCATTGGGGTTCTCCTGCCTTAGTAATCTCTGCTGCAATCAAAAAAAAATTTTAATATCTACTCTCTCGGCAACTTTCAAACTTGAATTCTTTATGTATTTTGGAGAGTAGCCTCTTATCCAATAGAGGATTTGCAAATACGTTCTCCAATTCAGTAGGTTGCCTTTTCATTTTGTTGATTTTTTTGGAATACATGAAGGTGGAAGAATCCATCTGTTACAAAGTTAACACAATATTATTGACTATATTCCCCATGCTATACATTATATCCCCATGACTTATATATTTTAGTACTGGAAGTTCCTATTTCTTGATCCCCCTTACTCATTATCTCCACCCATTAATCCTCTTCCCCTCTGGCAATCACCAATCTGTTTTCTCTATTTCTAAGTCTGGGCTATGTTTTGTTTTGTTTGTTTGTTTTGTTTCTTATGTTCCACATAAAAGTGAAATCATGTGGTATTTGTCTTTCTCTGTGATTTATTTCACTTAGCAGAATACCGTCCAGGTCCACCCATGTGGCAAATGGCAAAATTTCATTCTTTTTAATAGCTTTACAAGTGGATATCTCAAATTTTATTGTTTGTTCTAGAGGGCAATGGTTACTTGGGTTGAATTATGGAGAGATTATTTTATTTAAAATTTCATACCCTGGAGTACCTGGGTGGCTCCGTGGTTGAGCATCTGCCTTCAGCTCAGGTTGTGATCCTGGGGTCCTGGGATCGAGTTGCGCATTGGGTTCCCCACAGGGAGCCTGCTTCTCCCTCTTGTGTCTCTCATGAATAAATAAATAAAATCTTTTTTTAAATAAAAATTTTATACCCCAAATAATACTTCCAGTGTGATACAGGCTTAACAGAGACAGAAAGCATGGGCACACCATTGGTGCCAGGTCTGCCCTTTGCAGCCAACACTAGCCATAGGTGGGGGCCAGTGCAGGAGGCCATAAAGGGGCCCAAAGATGTCTATACCACTCGTGCAAAAAAGCAAAAAGCAAAAGAGCAAGATTTTGTTTAACGACACATCCGGGCTGTTCAAAGTACCCAAGTAGAAATCCTTCATCTGTTCAGCACCTGTTTGGTCTCCTGCTATCTAGACAGTCAGGTCCTGAGCAGTGAGCTCTATATTCCCTTTTGGTGGGTCAGAGTCTTTCATTGCCTGCTCTCCCTCACCCATGCCTGGCATCTTTAGATGGGACAGGCCAGAGCAATGGCATTCCTGCTCTCTTCTGCTCTTCTTCACACAGGCCGATCTGGTTCTCCACTAGAAACTGGCAACTTCTGTCTGAGGCTATTACACCAAATGAGCGTCATTGAAGCTTTCACTTAAAAGAGACTGCCATCCCCTGTACCAATGTGTTTAACACAGCCAGGGGGCAGAGGGCCCCAGAAGAGTCTCTGCCCACAGTTGAGTCTTTTCTGTGCTGGGTAGAGTGGCTGCAGCAATGGTTATTGGTCCACTGGGTGTGAGATGGTAGTTAAAGTCAAGGAGGCAGGTCACCTGGGGGTGGATCCCAATTCTTTCACCGTACAGCTGGGTGGCTCTTACCCAGACCCTGTGGCCCTCCCTGATTTGCCGAGTATGTCGGGCCTACTGCCAATGACAGCAAGGATGGAACTTCCATGACACTGTGTCTTCCACTAGTGATTGATCATTGGACATTGGCTCTTCTTCTTCCAAGTCTTTTAAGAATAATAGGCACGCCATTGGTCAGTGCTCTGAGAAAAATGGATCTTCGGATTTCACAGGGGAGACCGGGTTTTTAAAAATCAGTGATTTATTTTTTTAAGATTTTATTTATTTATTCATGAGAGACACAGAGAGAGAGAGAGTCATATACACAGGCAGAGGGAGAAGCAGGCTCCCTGCAATCTCCCTGGGATCAAGTCCCAGGACCCCAGGATCATGACCTGAGCTGAAGGCAGACACTCAACCACTGAGCCACGCAGGTACAGAAAGCAGACACAGAAATCAGGTGAAGTAATAGGTGATGTTTGAGGCCTGGGTAGGAAATTTCTTTCCTCTTCCACACATTCAGAAACGCTAATCTTCGGACTCTTACAATATGCAAGGTTATGCCAAGTGAAGGGATGAAGAGCACTATAAAATGGAATCTGCTCTGAAGGAGCTGAGAAATCTATCCTGACGACACCACCATGAACATTATGAGGAGCAAGGAAGACAAGAGTTGGCACTGGCTGGGAGGGTAGTGTGGCCCGAGGCTGCTGGTACTGAGAAGGGGGGGAGGAATTAGGGTGGAGGTGGAACTGCCATAATGAAAAGACTTCAGAGGGCTTTGATCCAGGCTCAAAGAAGGCACATTCCCTCACCTCCCACCCCCATCAAGAGGCCAAGGTGGTCGGTGGCCCTCTGTGGGTAGAGGGTCACAAAGCACACTGTTGTTCCCCAGAGCACTGCCTCCATCTGCTGCATGGTGAGGCTTATTGGGTCCCAGGCCACCGGAATTAAGAGCCCAGGTCACATTGGCAGGGCAGTGGTTGAAACTGGCTCCTGATACACCAGGAACAGTGTCCTACAAGGGTGCTGTTGCAATGCAGCCCCTCTGTCCCCCAGGGGCAGAGGCTGAACCATAGTTCCTAACATAGAATCCAGCACTTGACTGAGAAATGACTCCAAGAACCAATGCACACCAGCTTTCAAAAATACTATGCATCTGCCACCAGGGGCTCCTCTGGGAAAGGTCCTGAGGCAGCAGGGGGATTAACTGCAGTTGAGAAGGAGTGTGCAGGAAGGGCCTGGGGAGTAGGGATATCAGCCACGATCTAAAGAAAGAAGAGAATGCCTTGTGGATGGATAGAAATGGTTGTGGGTGGGGGCACCCAGGAAGGGCTGAAGGGGGGCCAGCTCCGGTGCCGGCTTGGGGTCACTCTTCCAAGAGGGGGTGGGCAGAGGTTTCCCAGGATGTGGGGGCAGGGCTGGATGACCCCTCAGGGAATGAGCCCCAAGAAGCCCTCTAAGCAAAGGGAGCAGAAGAGGGTGCTCCTCAGCAGCAGAGGGTGCTCCTCAGCAACAGAGGGAGGCTTGACAGGGAGCCGTACGCCAGGTGAAAGCCAGCCACTGAGGGCCATGGGGCTCTTCCAGAGGAGTCCTGAGCATGTTCCATCTCCCTAGCTGGCTCTGCCAGGCTGTCCGTATGCTGAAGACTTTGGGCTCTGCCCCCCTGTGGAAAGGAGACAAAGTGTGTTGGTGGGGTCTCCGGTCAGGGCAATGGCCTTTTCGTTTGGGTGAGAGGGAAGGAAGAAGTGGTAAGAGGAAGTGTCCTGAGTCATTATCGTGTTCCTGGTGAGCATAGGTAGGGGCTTGTGCCCTCTGTCTCACACAAAGCAAAGAGAGCTGTGTCAAGATGCTTTAGGGAACAGGGAAATGCTTTGTAGTGCTCTGGATGAATTTCGCTGCAGTGGCCCTCCTAGCAGGCTGGGAGAGTTAATGAAGATGACCCAGGCCACCCACTCAGCAGCAACAGCTTCATCTTTAGAATGATGGGAATCTGCTTGTCTTATAGACACAGGACTGCAGAGAGAGCAAAGATGGGGTCACTCAAAGTGTAGGCCCAAGGGACCAATATTGTACCCAAGTAAGGAGATCATCTTTTTAAAAAATTTTATTTATTTGCTTGAGAGAGAGAGCACACAAGTGAGAGGCAGAGGAGCAGACTCCCCTGCTTAGCAGGGAGCCGGACACAAAGCTCGATCTCAGGACCCTGAGATAGTGACCTGAGCTGAAGGCAGACACCCAACCAACTGAGCCACCTGGGTGCCCATGGAGATTATCTTCAATACAGAGAACCTAGCCAGATTGGAAAGACTCCATAAATATTGTTCTAAAATACTGCTTTAGGGGTGCCTGAGTGGCTCAGTTGGTTAAGCATCTGCCCCTCTCCCCTACTTGTATGCACTCTCTCAAATAAAAAACTACTTTAATTCCTAATGATCCCATATCCCAATGGAACTAACAAAATTAACTTTTAACCTTTTATTTACCAATAATTTCAAACTTAGAGATAATTTCCATAAACAATACAGAGAACTCCTATGTGCCGTTCAGCCAGATTCAACAGTTGTTAGTATTTTGCCACATTTGTTTTAAGATTCTTCCCTCTATCTCCCCCCCACCCCACCCCCACACACATTATGTATGTATTTTTTACCCCAAACCATTTGAGAGTAAGTTGTGAACATGATGCTTCCGTGCCTCTCAACGTCTCCGTGCATTTCCTAAGGACAAGTATGTTCTACCTACCACTGTCTTAGCTCAGGCTGCTACAACATAATACCACAGACTAAGTGGCTTCAGCAACAAAAATGTATTTTCTCACAGTTCTGGAGGTGAGAAGTGCAAGGCCAAGGTTCTAGTTAACTCCATCTCTAATGAGGGCTTTCTTCCTGATGTGTTGGTAACTCCCTTCTCACTGTGTCCTCATGTGGCCTTTCCTTGTGTGTGGACATCGGGGAGAGGGGGGTGCACCCGTGTGAGCAAGGTCTCTAAAGTCTTACAATCTTCCCGGTCAGGGCCCTTCCCTTACAATCTCCACTTAACCTCATTACTTCTTAATTACTTCTTCAGAGACCCCATCTCCAAACACAGCCATACTGAGTGTTAGGGCTTCAACATATGAATTTGAGGAGGGGCACAAACATTGAGTCCATTAACAACAACCAACACAATGCAGTGGTTATAAAACTCAGGAAATTTGGGCAGCCCAGGTGGCTCAGTGGTTTAATGCCACCTTCAGCCCAGGGTGTGGTCCTGGAGTCCTGGGATCGAGTCCCACATTGGGCTCCCTGCATGGAGCCTGCTTCTCCTCTGCCTGTGTCTCTGTCTCTCATGAATAAATAAATAAAATCTTTAAAAAAAGATATTTTAAAAAATCAGGAAATTTAACATTGACACAACTGTGTTACATCCACCCCTAGATCTCATTAATTTTCACCAGTTCCAGTGCAGGATCTGATTTGGGACCACACATTGGATTAGTTATGTCTCTCTAGTTTCCTCTAATTTGGAACAGTTTCTCAAATCTTCCCTTGATGTTATGGGCTGAATTGTTGCTAGCTGCCCACTACCCCCTGCCACTTCATATGTTGGAGTTGTAACCCCCAGCATATCAGAATGTGACTCTATTTGGAGATGAGGTCTTTAAAGAGGTAATTGAGGTTAAATAAATTCATACGGGTGGGCCTCCTCCAATCTGTCTGGTGTCCTTATAAGGAGAGGAAGTTAGGGAGCACCTGGGTGGCTCAGTGGCTGAGCATCTGCTTTTGGCTCAGGGGTGATCATGGGGTCCTGGGATGGAGTCCTACATCGGGTTCCCTGCAGGGAGTCTGCTTCTCCCTCTGCCTGTGTCTCTGCCTCTCTCTGTGTCTCTCATGAACAAATAAATAAAATATTTTTAAAAATAAGGAAAGGTTCTTCTGTTTCTTCTGTTGTTTCATTCTGGCTCATGTACCGTCCTCTCTCAGGAAGCCCTGTGCTGCTGTTCTCCAGGAGCCTAGCCCTGGGCTGGTGCACATGGACCATGTGGGTCCACCAACAGTTTTTTTTCCCCTCCCAATGCCCTGCTCACATAAAGTGACAATCTGCCAAAAATAAAAAAATAAAAAAATAAAAATAAGGAAAGGAAGTTAGGACATAGATACATACAGAGGGAAGACCATGTGAAGACAGGGAGAAGGCGGCCATCTATAAGCGAAGGAGTAAGACCTCAGAATAAGACTGAACCTGGTGACATCTTCATCTTGGACTTCTGGCCTCTGGAACTGTGAGGAAATAGATCTCTGTTGAAGCCACTCAGCCTGTGGTGCCTTGTCATGGCAGTCCAAGCAAGGTAATATCCTTGATTTGTGTGACCTCAACACTTTTGAAGGTTCTGTGCTTTGAGAATGGCCCTCAGTTTGGATCTATGTCATGTTTTCTCATGATTGGATTCAGATCATGCACCTCTGGTAGGAATGCCACAGAAGTGATGCTGTGTCCTTCTCAGTGCTTCATATCTGGAGGCATCATTTCCTCTCTGATTTTGGTTTTTCCCCAAGGTGTAACACAGACTTGTTTTCAGGTAGGAACCCTACCTCACTCCTCACAGAGCAGTATGACTAGGAAAGCGATGAGAAATCCCCACCTGTGTTTCCTACATTGCCCAGAGTGGACAAGAATGTATGGTTACAAGCTGTGCCACCTGAGGATGTGGCTGTGGATGGCCCTCCAGCTGGAGGAAGCTGGACCATTCTCAGGAGCCTGATGCTGGAGAGTTGGAGCCACCTGGTCTCCATGGGCTCCTTGCTTCCCTGTGCACGTGGGCATTTCAGGTTGGTATTTTCCATTCAGAGCTTTTACCTCTTGGGTTCTGAAGGCTGGGGGATTGCTCCAGTGATGAAAACATTTGTGGGTTTAAAAAAAAACATTTTATTTATTTATTCATGAGAAACAGAGGCAGAGACATAGGCAGAGGGAGAAGCAGGCTCCCTGTGGGGAGACTCAATTCCAGGACCCCGGGATCACAACCTGAGCCCAAGGCAGATGCTCAACCACTGAGCCACCCAGGTGTCCCATGACGAAAACATTTGACATGTGAAATAGGGATATTTGCCTCACAGGGCTTTTGGGAGGATCAGACAAACTTATTGGTAGAAAGCCCCTCACACAGTGGTCAGGGGGAGCCATAGTAGAGGCTGTGTAAGTGTTGGCTATTATTATTGTTATTTCTTTTTTTAAAGGATATTTTATTTATTTATTTATTTATGAGAGAGAGAGAGAGAGAGAGGCAGAGACACAAGCAGAGGGAGAAGCAGGCTTCATGCTAGGAGCCTGATATGGGACTTGATCCTTGGGTCTCCAGGATCACGCCCTGGGTTGAAGGTAGCGCTAAACCGCCGAGCCACTGGGGCTGCCCTGTTGTTATTTCTGTTACTGCATGCCTATCCCCATCCCCCTGCCCCCAACCAGAACGCCCCCTTCTCTCCCTAGAAACCCCCACAAGTTCCTCAGGATGCTCACAGCCTAATTCTGAATCCTCTACTTATTACTATATTACAGTAATAACAATCCTTGGTATTTATTTTTAAGTAAAACATGGAGCCCAATGTGGGGCTTGAACTCATGACCATGGTGAGATCAAGGCCTGAGTGGAGATCAAGTCAAACATTCAACTAATAATACTAATAACCAATAGTATTGGTGCCCCAATAATCCTTGGTATTTATAATCCTCACACACAGTGTGTGTGATCACCCTTCTCTTCTCAAAAATTTAGAAAGCCGAGTCCCAGAAAGGCCTAGGAATAAGGTGCTCAAGTGTCTACATATCACAAGCATCTGAGGTAGGATTCATAGCTTTAGAGCCAGACCTAATAGGCAGGCCATTATGCAGCATTCTCTCTCTCTCTCTCTCTCTCTCTCTCTCTCTCTCTCTCTCTCTCTGTGATGCCTTCCCCCATTGAACTTTCAGCCCCAGTGATCTGGGTGGAGGGCAATATACCTACCCCTGACTCGGGAAGCTCTGCCTCAAGCACCCAATGTCCCCCAGGACAAAAATTGGGAGTGGGTCAGTCAGTTTGGTATGAGGTACAGCTTCTTCCCTTCCCAGCACTGGGAATGGGCTTGCCACTGAGACCCTCCTGGTCTGGGCAATGATGGAGAATCAGGAGAGCTAGTCAACCAGGGAGCCAGGGGAGGGGTGGATAGGTCTGAACTGAAAGAACCTGAGCAGTAGAGACATGGAAGGGTGATGCTATATGGAATTAGATGAGCAGAGCATGGCAGCAAGGATGGGAGGTTAAGGAGGCTGATGAGGAATTGTGAGGGCCGTGAGCAGGGCCCACTGGGAACATACCTTGCATGGAGTCAGGCTATAGTGACATGGAGGGTAGGGATGTAGAGGCTGGACATAGTTAGTAGAGTCAAGGGCAAGAGTATAGTGTTTAGTTTATTCAGGGCGAGGCCGTGGTATCCACCTTTAAATATGCAGTTGTCTCTGTTTTCTGGACCGGAGTTTCCAACCTTGGTACTATTGACATTTGGGTCTGGATCATTCTTTGTTGGGGGGGCTGACTTGTGCATCATAGGATGTTTGCCAGCATCCCTGGTCTCCCACTGGATGAAGTAGCATCCCTCCCAGTTGTGACAACCAAAAAAGTCTTTAGGCCTTGACAGATGGCCCTGGGGGACAAAACTGACCCCATCCGAGAACCACTGATCTAAAGAAACTCTATGTTTCATGTAGTTTACTATAGGAGTCGGCAAACTTTTTCTTTCTTTTTTTTTTTTAAGATTTTATTTATTCATGAGAGACACACAGAGAGAGGCAGAGACACAGGCAGAGGGAGAGGCAGAGGCAGGCTCCATGCAGGGAGCCCGATGTGGAACTCGATCCCGGGTCTCCAAGATCAGGCCCTGGGCCGAAGGCAGGTGCCAAACCGCTGAGCCACCCAGGGATCCCCCAAACTTTTTCAATGAAAGTCTAGGTAGGAATTACTTCAGGCCTTCTGGGCCATATATGGTCTCTGCCTGTCTCCGCCATGGTAGTGGGAAAGCAGTCTAGACAACTTCTAAAGAAGTGGGCATGGCTGTGTTCTAATAAAACTTTAGTTATGAATGCTACTATTTGATAGATTTTGGATACTCACCCTTTATCAGATATGTCAGTTGTAAATATCTTCTCCCATTCCATAGGCTGTCTTTTAGTTTCGTTGATTGTTTCCTTCACTATGCAGAAGCTTTTATCTCGATGAACTCCCAAAAGTCCATTTTTGCTTCTGTTTCCCTCATCTCTAGAGACATGTCTATTAAGAAGTTGCTGCAGCCAAGGTCAAAGAGGTTACTGCCTGTGTTCTCCTCTAGGATTTTGATGGTTTCCTGTCTCACATTTAGGTCTTTCATCCATTTTGAATTTATTTTTGTGTGTGGTGTAAGAAGGTGGTCTGGTTTCATTCCTCTGCATGTTGCTGTCTAGTTTTCCAAACACCATTTGTGGAAGAGGCTATTTTCCATTGGATAGTCTTCTCTGCTTTGTCAATGATTAGTTGACCATGTAGTTGTGGATCCATTGCCAGGCTTTCTTTTCTGTTCCATTGATCTATGTGTCTGTTCTTGTGCCAGTACCATACTGCCTTAATGACTACAGCTTTGTTGTTTTGTTTTATTTTTTAAAAGATTATTTATTTATTTGTGAGAGACACAGAGAGAGAGAGGCGGAGACATAGGCAGAGGGAGAAGCAGGCTCTCCACAGGTAGTCTGATGCGGGACTCAATCCTGGGACTCCTGAATCACACCCAGAGCCAAAGGCAGACACTCAACTGCTGAGCCACCCAACCATCCCATGATGCCTCCAGCTTTGCTTTTCTTTTTCAGGATTGCTTTGGCTATTCAAGGTCTTTTTTGTTTCTGTACAAATTTTAGGATTGTTTCTTCTAGGTCTGTGAAAAATGCTATGGATACTTTGATAGGCATTGCATTAAATGTGTAGATTGCTTTGGGTAATAGAGGCATTTTAACAATGTTTGTTCTTTCAATCTGTGAGCATAGAAATTCTTTCCACTTCTTTGTGTCATCTTTAATTGCTTTCATTAGTGTTCTATAGTTTTCAGAGTACAGATGTTTTACCTTTTTGGTTAAGTTTATTCTTAGGTATCTTACTGTTTATGGTACAATTGTAAATGGGATCGATGCCTTGATTTCTCTTTCTGCTGCTTCATTACTAGTGTGTAGAAATGCAACAGATTTCTGTACATTGATTTAATGTCCTGTGACTTTACTGAATTCATGTATTAGTTCTAGAAAATTTTTCATGGTGTATTTTAGGTTTTCTATATAGAGTATCATGTCATCTGCAAATAGTGAAAGTTTGATTTCTTCCTTGCTGATTTGGATACTTTTTCTTTTTGTTGTCTGGTTGCTGAGGCTAGGACTTCCAGTACTATGTTAAATAACAGTATTGACAAGACATCCCTGCCGTGTTGCTGACTGTAGAGGAAAAGCTCTCAGTTTTTCTCCCTTGAAGATAAATTAGCTATGGGTTTTTGCATATGGCCTTTATGATGGTGAAATGATTTAATGCCATTGTGTTACCTGTAAAGTTGGTGTTTCTGGTAATGGTCTCTGTTTCTCTCTAGTCTTTATTGCTTTTGGTCTTTTGTCCCCCCTACTCAAAGAGTCCCCTTTAATATTTCTTGCAGGGCTGGTTTAGTGGTCACAAACTCCTTTAGTTTTTGTCTTAGAAACTCTTTTTTATTTAAATAAAAGATTTTATCTACTTATTTGAACGTGCGTGCACATTCTCTTCAAGAGAGAGAGCATAAGAGGGCGAGAGGGGGCAGAGGGAGAAGCAGACTCCCCGCTGACCAGAGAGCCCAATGCAGGGCTCAATCCCAGGACCCCAGGATCATGACCTGAGCCAAAAGCAGACACCCAACTGACTGAGCCACCCAGGCACCCCTGTCTTAGAAACTCTTTATCTCTCCTTCTAATCTGAATGACAGCCTTACTGGATAAGGTATTCTTGGCTGCATATTTTTCCTATTCAGCATGTTGAATATATCCTGCGAGTGTCTTCTGACCTGCCATGTTTCTATGGATAGGTTTGCTATGAATCTGATCTGTCTTCCCTTGTAGGTTAAGGACTTTTTTCCCCCCTTGCCACTTTCAGGATTCTGTCTTTGTGTATTTTCTGAATTTGACTATGATGCCTTGGTGATAGCCAGGTTTTGTTGTATTTAATGGGAGCTCTCTGTGCTTCTAGGATTTGGCTGTCTGTTTCCTTCCCCAGATTAGGGAAGTTTTCAGCTATAATTTCCTCAAATAAACCTTCTGCTCCATTTTCCTCTTCAGGAATTCCTATGATATGAATGTTATTATGCTTTAAGGAGTTGCCTGTGTTCCCTAGGTCCACATTTGTGATCTGATACCTTTCTTTCCCTCTTTTTTTTTAGCTTCATTATTTTCCATAATTTTATCTTCTACATCACTGATTTGTTCCTCTGCTTCATCTATTTTCACTGTCATTAAATCCAGTCAGTTTGCATATCATTTATAGCATTTTTAATTTCAGCCTGACTAGTTTTTAGTTCTTTTATCTCCACAGTAAGGGATTCTCTAGTTTCTTCTATACTTTTCTCAAACCCAGCTAGTATCCTTATGATGATTGTTTTATTTTTATTTATTTATTTTTAAAGATTTTATTTATTTATTCATGAGAGACACAGAGAGAGAGGCAGAGACATGGGCAAAGGGAGAAGCAGGCTTCCTGCAGGAAGCCTGATGTGGGACTTGATCCTGGGACCAAGGGACCACAACCCAAGCCAAAGACAGACACTCAACCACTGAGCCACCCAGGCGTCCCGTGATGATTGTTTAAAATCCTAGTTCAGACATCTCACTTGTATCTGTATTGATTAAATCCTCAGCTGTGATGTCTTCCTTTTCTTTGTTTTAGGGTGAATTCCTCCATCTTGTCATTTTGTCTGGGTCAATGTTTTTTTTTGTTTGTGATTGTTAGGAAAGCCTGTTATATTCCTGCTCCTGAGAATAATAGCTATATTAGGAAGAAATCCTCTACTGTCTTGGGCCTGGTGCTTCAGGGCCTGTTTCAGAGTGTGCACTCTGCTGCTGTGTTGTGGCTGCTCCTTCCCTCAGGTCAGTCCTCTGCAAAGTGTCTCCTTGCCTGTAGTGGGGGATGTTTCGGCCTTGTCCACTGTGTAGCAAGTTTAACTAGGTGACTTTGGGTTGCCTGTTAAAAGAAGCAGGATCCTATTTCCCCTAGATCTGAGGCTTTGCAGCACTCTATCAGCAGTAGACTTGGTACATGCAAGAGGTTTGTGCTGGTCTTCTGGGAGAGGTACTTCTTTGCTGATTCTCAGGTGGATTTGCACCTGCAGGATGCAGGGGGGTGGGGCTTGGTGTAAGTGGCTCCAGCCTCCACTCGGGGGCACTGTGTTGCTCACTGAAGTTGGTCAGTCCTGATGGGTGAGTGGGTGGGGTGTATGGTGTCACCCTGCTGTCTTTCCCCGGAGTGGAGACTTGGTGCTCACCACTTTTCAGAAATCCTCACAGAAGAGCAAACAATCTCCTCTCCTGTGTCCCTGGTTTCCGTCAGATCCCTGGCTTCACCTTGTCTGTGCCCGAGCTGTCTGCCGGCCAGGCAGCCCAGTACTCCTGGGTTTTATCACAGTCACACCACTGCGTTTCAAAGCTCCAAATTTTAGGGACCCACACAGGGCAGACCCACGCAGATCCTCTCAGGGAGGATCTTGCCACACTGTGGCTAGTGCTGGTTTGTCCCAGGAAGGCAGGCCCATGACCACACAGCAGTTCAAAATTAATGGCAAAGCGCAGCAGACAGTGGGCACCAAGGTTTGCTGCCCTCAGCAGGTGTCTCTGTTCCTATGCTGGTGAACAGGGCAGCACATTGGTGCCCACCAGCTCTTTTGTCCCCAACAAGGCTATGCCGCCTCTCCCAGATACACTCCAAGGAGGGGAACTGTTTCTCTCCATGTGACCCAGGGGATCCTCAGACCATGCTGCTCACTCCCAGGCCTCTGCCCTCCTTCCCCACGCCTGCTAAGCCCGCCAGGCGTGACCCCAGTGATGACACACACTTCCAAAACTTCAGACTTTGAGCTCTATTGCTAATAAAACTTGCAGTAGTCAGCATTTCTCCTTTTCCCAGGCAGTGGCTTTGGGGAAGAGTTTTTCTTGTGTAATCCCCTGTGCACAGCCTTCGCTCTGGTTCCCCCTCTCTCTTTCTCTCTCACTCCTCTCTCCGTGATCAGGGCTCCCTCCCCTCCCCAGACCTGCAATTCTTTTCTCCCTCAAATCAGCTCTCCACAGCTCCTACCTTCCATCATGTGGCTGTTTTTCTACCTTTAAATGTGCAGTCTTTTGCTCTGAGTCCTCGGATTGATTTCTTGGGTGTTCAGAATGATTTGACATTTATCTAGCTGTGTTTGAGGGATGAGGCAAGCTTAGGGTCCCCTTACTCCTCCACTATCTTAACTTCTTCCCATTGCCCCATTTTTTTTATTGGGTTGTCATCTTATTGTAAGGTTTTTGGCATATTCAGGATATAATTCCTTATGCAATATATGATTTACAAGTATTTCCTCACAGTCTGTGGCTGGTCCTCTTATTTTCTTAATGATGTCTTTTGAGGAAATATTTTTTAAAAGATTTTATTCATTCATGAAAGACACAGAGAGAGAGGCAGAGACATAGGCAGAGGGAGAAGCAGGCTCCCTGTAGGCAGCCTGATGTGGGACTCAATCCCAGGACCTGAGCCAAAGGCAGATGTCCAACCACTGAGCCACCCAGGCATCTCGAGGAAATATTTTAAAAATTTAAGTGGAGTCCAATTCATCATTTTGTATGGATGGCACTCTTAACATCCCATCTAAAAGATCTTTGTGTAAGCCACAGTCACAAAGATTTTCTCCTATGTTTCTTTTTTTAAAAATATTTTATTTATTCATTCATGAGAGACAGAGAGAGACAGAGACAGAGACACAAGCAGAGGGAGAAGCAGGCTCCATGCAGGGAGCCTGACGTGGGACTCGATCCCAGGTCTCCAGGATCACGCCCTGGGCCGAAGTCGGTGCTAAACTGCTGAGCCACCTGGGCTGCCCTCTCCTATGTTTCTTTTGCAAGATTTTTTCATGTTAGACTTTACATTTAGGTCTATAATTCATTTTGAGTTATGGATGGTGGGATATAAGAGTCTAAATTCATTTTTGTTCTATTTTGCATATGGATATGCAATTGTTTCAGGACCATTTGTTGAAAAGATTAGCCTTTTACCATTAAATTGCCTTGGCACCTTTGTCAAAAATCAGATGATCAAAAATTTAAGGATTTATTTCTGAACTCTATTCTGTCCCATTAAGCTCTATGTCTACCCTTAGCTAAAAATATAGCTTATTGTATCTTTTTGTTAAGCTTTGGATTCAGGGAGTGTAAGTCCTCCAGTATTGCTCTTTTTCTTTTTTTTTTTTTTAATATTGCTCTTTTTCAAAATTATTTTGGCTACTCTATGTTCTTTACATTACCATATAAATTTCAGAATCAGTTTGTCAACTTCTAAAAACAAAACAAAAACCCTGCAGGGATTTTCATAGGGATTACACTGAATCTATAAATCAATTTGGGGAGAATTGACATCTTAAAAATATTGAATCTTCCTGGGGTACCTGGGTGTCCAACTCTTGATTGCAGCTCAGGTCATGATCTCAGGGTTGTGAGATTGAACCCTGTGTTGGGCATGGAGCCTGCTTAGGATTCTCTCTATCCCTCTCTCTGCTCCTCCCCCGCTTTCTCTCTCTTCCTCTCTCTCTCTCTCTCAAAAATGTGTTAAGTCTTCCAATCCTTGAGCGTAGTATATCTCTCCATTTTTGAAAGGTCTTATTTAATTTCTGGTGATAATGTGTTGTATTTTTCAGTGTATGGGTCATGAAGTTCTTGTGTCAAATTTATTCCTAAATATTTTATTCTTTTTTCATTCCATTATAAATGGAATGACTATTAATTTTCTTCTTAAATTGTTGTTAATGTATAGAATGCAATTGATTTGGTTTACTTATCTGTTATCCTATGACCCCACTAGACCCATTTATTAATTCTAGTAGATTTTTTCTTACTCTAAGTAACTCAGGATTTTCTATGAAAAGATTGTGTTTTCTGTGAATAAAAACAATTTTGCTTCTTCTTTTCCAGTATGTATGCCTTTAATACATTTTCCTTGCCTTATTATATTGGTTGGAATCTCCAATGCAATGTTGAGTAGAAGTGGGGAGTACAGATATTCTTGCCTTTTTTCTTTTTTAAAAAAATAATTTATTTATTTATTCATGAGAGACACAGAGGGAGGCAGAGATACAGGCAGAGGGAAAAGCAGGCTCCATGCAGGGAGCCCGATGTGGGATTCGATCCCAGGACTCCAGGATCATGCCCTGGGCCAAAGGACAGTGCTAAATCGCTGAGCCATCCAGGGATCCCTATTCCTAGTTTTTTTAAGGCTTTTACAGATGAAAGGGTATTGAAATTTGATAAGTGCTTTCTCTATGTCTGTGGGGATGATGGTCATGTGGTTTTTGTCTTTTATTCTATTAGTAGGATGTTTCTCATTAATGGATTTACTGGTTGTTTATAATTAGTTCAAGGGATTTCAGGGCTGTTCAAGGAAAAAGATGTGGTCACAAACTGGCAATAGCTTATGACAAGCTTGAAAAGGATGGGGGCAGCCTGGGTGGCTCAGTGGTTTAGAGCCTGCCTTCAGCCCAGGACCTGATCCTGGAGACCCGGGATCAAGTCCCATGTCAGGCTCCCTGCATGGAGCCTGCTTCTCCCTCGCCTGTGTCTATGCCTCTCTGTGTGTGTGTGTGTGTGTGTGTGTGTCTCATGAATAAATAAATAAAATCTTTTTTTTTTTTTTAAAAAGGATGTGTGCAGGGGATTTCCTTCACAGCAGGAGAAGGCCTGATCACCAATCTGAAAGGGAGGAGGACAAGGGAACTCCCCAGCAAGAGGTATCTGAGAGGGAACTTATATGTCATGATAGGTGGGGAATCTCCTGGTTAAAGAGTTCCAAAGGCAGCAGTGGTTTTGTGTCTTTTATAGATAGATCTAGGGTTTATTCTATCTATGGCAGGCAAATTTTGCCTGCAGTTTTGAGGTATACAAAGCAGACAGGCTCTAACTGGCAAAAAATTCTGCTTATTGGGGCTATATTTAAAATACATAGGGAGGGGTACCTGGGTGGCTCAGTGGCTGAGCATCTGCCTTTGGCTCAGGGCATGATCCCAGGGCCTTGGGATCAAGTCTTGCATCCGGCTCCACACAGGGAGCCAACTTCTCCCTCTGCCTATGTCTTTGGCTCTCTCTGTGTGTCTCTCATGAATAAATAAATAAATAAAATCTTAAAAAAAAACACATGGGAGGGGATCCTTGGTGGCTCAGTGGCTTAGCACCTGCCTTCGGCCCAGGGCATGATCCTGGAGGCCCGGGATCAAGTCCCACATCGGGCTCCCTGTATGGAGCCTGCTTCTCCCTCTGCCTGTGTCTCTGCCTGTGTGTGTGTGTGTGTGTGTGTGTGTGTGTGTGTGTGTGATGAATGAATAAATAAAATCTTTTAAAAAAACACATGGGGAAACAAAGGATTCCAGAAAGGGAAGTGGGTACGGGAATAGGGTAGATGGGGAAGGGCATTAAGGAGAGCACATGATGAGATGATCACTGAGTATTTATCCTATATGTTGGCAAATTGAATTTAAATTAAATAAGTCAAAAAACCCACATGTGGATATTAAAAATTTTGGAAACAATTATTTTTGAACTAATGGTACTGACCTGCTGTGAAAAAGTAAACAACATAAGACCAATATATAGAGACTGTCATTGGCTCATTTATATAACAATCTGTCCCCTGTCCCCATGTTGTTTTATAGCTAAAGTTGTAATTCTTAACACATGAGCTTGGGAGCAGTGTAAAGCATCTCTATTCCTATGAAGGTCTGTTTGCATGGCTTACTGAAGTTCCAGGGAGAGTTAAATAGAAGAATAGAATGTTGCCGTCAGACAACTTTACTTGTTCTCTACTGTGCATTCAGCACCTAGGTCAACCAAAATAGTCATGGGCACAGCCCACAGTTAACCACATATTTCTGTGAGATTAGCCTCTGGATATTGTTGGATGTGGATACTTACAGGAATAGGCTTCTCTTGGTAAAAGACGTTGATGGAGGAGCTTGGCCAGGCAGTTATTATGCTACGTGTACTAAAATCAGGTTGGCAGAAGCAAGGACAGCATGAAGTTAAATGTGCCATCTTGTGGATGGTTGTAGCAAAGGCAATATACAGGTTTGGTTTGGTGGGTAAATTGTATCTTGTCCTTCTTCTGATAAGTGGGCTCTGATGCTTGGGTTCCCTGCCAGTTGCCAGTAGTAGTATGTAGCATCAGTGTGATTCCAGTGTGTGGGATACACTTTGCAGGTGCTCTCGGCAGTTTGAAAAATAAAAAGCTATTAATTTAGCCACACACCAAATTATATCGTGAACTATGGGGTACTAACATATAGATAGGATCTTTACATGGGGACCAAAGTATCTCCAAAATAGACATTAACTGTATTTGGCCAATTTCTGTCCCTTTTTATCTTGACTTCGCTGTGTTACAGTAGAAGACCACCTGCTCTATCACTTCTGTTCTAAGGGAGATTTTTCTAAGGCAGACTCAGAGGTTGCCCCTTGGAAGAAGGTGATGGGACCCACCACTAAATTTCCTCCCAGATTAGCCTTGCCTCTAATCTTGTGATTATTGTTTCTGTCTCTTCTATTGTGGGATTCTGGACATTTTTAAAAGGATTCTCCAAGGAGAGTGACAGTCTCACTCAAATATTTCTGAAGCCTTGTTAATGGTCTTGGTAGGCCCAGCAAATGTGATTGTAGCTGTAAGCAAGTAGATGTGGATTTGGGTGGAAAGACTCCCAGGCAGAGAGCAGTTAGATTTCTCCATGGGATCGTATATGGGTTTTGTGGGAATTGTCCTTGCTGTAATACCGAGGAGCTCTGCTTGTTCATTGTGGCAGCTAATGAATGTTGCATCTGTTGCAGAGCCCGCTTCCACTGAGTGTAGGGCCAAGTTGTCCTCGATGTTGTGGAATGTTAGGAATTCCCAAGCAGATCATAGACTGATATTTTAGACATGCTTTGACCTAGGAAAGATGTAGTATACATTGCTCTCCTTGTATATATTGATTAGCAGCAAGGAAGGAAGTTTGTGGTAAAGTCCCCTGGGTCACTTGGTTAGTACACTTTCTTTCTCCTTCAATAAATGTGACTTGTTTTGAAGGAGGAAAGAGATCGTTATTATTAATAGGAGGAGAGGCCAATTTTAAGGGTGTACATTGTTGGCAAGGTTTAATTTATCATCATCTGGGGAATAGGTAAGAGGTATAATTTTCTCTCTGTAAGCCCCGTAGGGTTTGTTGGTATTAGGTCTGGACTACAACATTTTTAATTTGATTGCACCAATCATGAGCATCCTGGTTGTAGTATTGGTGCACACCCTCTCTGGGAATACCTTAAATGAGATTCATAAGTAGTGGCCCATTGCTCTATTTGTTTGATGGCACTAGTTGGTGATAGTCAATTTCATCTGATTTGGAGTAAAAGTTAACCCATAGAGTTAGAAGGCACCTGGGAGTCACAAGCCATGTGTTAGAGTCTGGCTTAGCCGGAATGGGTGGTGCTGGTAGTAGTAGAGGAAGAGGAGCGCTAGCCTCAGTGTTGGTGTCTGTGATCATGTTAGTAGGACTGAGCCATCTGAATAGCCAACGGCATAGTTCTTGTGCTCCCCATCCTGACCTATGTCACTTGTCACCCTGAGCTGTGCATGTGGCATGTTGTTTCCAGAAAGACCTTGTCAGCAGTAGGGTGTAGATTGCCAGGGCAGGGTGATCCATCAGTGGGTGTGTAGCTGACACGGGCGAAGGTAGGAAGTTCTCAGGTAAGGAGGAGGCAGAGCAGCAGAGCAGAGGTGAAAATCAGAGGTCACCTGCGGGCAGCAGTGGGGAGAGAGAGGAGGGGCAGGTATTTGATTGTCCCTTGGGAATCAGTCAAATGGCCCTACTGGTCTAGGAGGGATTAGTTCTACCTCCTGGGTTTGGGGAGCAGGCCCAGGTTTGTTCCATGGTGTTTTTAGTGGAGTATGTGGGCAGCAGATAAGGATGCCTCTCTCCAGACAGTGCTGAGTGGTTTGCTCAGCTTACACTAGATGAGGAGCAGAAGCAGGCTGAGAGGATGGTCCTGGAACCAGTGGTCCATGGCTGGTCCCTGTCAGGTTGGAAGTGTTGGACCCTGGCTCACGGGTGCTAACGCGTCCCGGTGGATGCCCCAGAGACTCAGACCCCAGACAGGCAGATGCAACAAGCAAGAGGGTTTATTGGACGTTTGCACAAACGGGCTCTCCGAGGTGGCAGAGCCCCGATTAGCAATTACAGGCATCTTTTAAAGGCAAAAAAACGTGGGAGTAGCATAGCATTCGGGTTATGACATGATTGATTTCTTTGAAGGTCAGCACGACCATGTTCAGGGACTTTCCCAGTCAGGGCAAGGGGAGGTAGTCTTCTCTTTTTTTATCTCGGAAAAACAGAATGTTTTTGTTACTTGAATTCATGGGAGGCGCCTGGATGAGCTGCCTCAGGGTTAGGCCTTGTCCCATTCGCGGGGGGGGGGGGGGGGGGGGGGGGAGGGGGGTCTTCATTCCCTCCTCTTTGTTTGGACTGATTTTAACCTTAAAATCTTAAGGAACTTTTATTTCTTCAGTTTGAAGGGCCCGATATTGTTGAGTTAGTACCAGAGCTTGGGTAATGGACAATCTGTCTCGGATGAACTGGAGCAGCCGGTTGAGGATGCAGGGGCCGAAAGTTAGCAGCAGGAGCAGGATAACTAGAGGGCCCATAATGGTAGAGATTAGGGTGGTCATCCAGGGAGACCGGTTAAACCAGCCTTTAAACCAACCCTGCTGGGTCTCTCGGTCCCTTTGTCTTTTACTTAGTCTATCTCTGAGTTTGGCCATGGAGTCCCTAATGACTCCAGAGTGGCCTGCATAGAAACAGCATTCTTTTTCCAGGGCCGCACACAGTCCTCCCTCTTTCAGGAATAGTAAATTCAAGCCTCTCCTGTTTTGAAGTACTACTTCTGAAAGTGAGGTAAGGGATTGCTCTAACTTAGAAACGGACTGCTCTAGTGTCCGAAGATCCTCATCTACAGCGGCTTGGAGTTCTAAATAACGTTGTGAGCCCTGGATCAGGGCGGCTGCACCAGTACCCACCCCAGTTGCGACCCCTAGTCCCAGCATAACGGCTAGGGTTAGGGAGACAGGCTCGCGCTGAAAACGGGTGGGATGTCTGTCATATTGATTTTGTAGAGTTTCAGCAGGGTGATAGAATACCCTGGGCATAATCTGCACCATAATACAGAAGTCCTCAGAGTTATTTAGGACCTGAGCAGATACACAGGGGGTGAGGCCTTTGTTGCATGCCCACCAGGTTCCCGGCTGACGCACCAGGTAAGAGTCAGTCCCTAAAATCAGGGCGGCAATATTGCAGAGTTCCTGGTAACCCGGGTGAGTATAGTTAGCCTTGACAGTGATGTAATCCCAGGAGGAGGAGGGCCTCCCATCCTGTGTCTTCCGTAGTCTCGCACCCCCAATTTTTACAATAGAAGTATTCCCCCCCTCCACAGGTGGGATTTAGCCTGCAATCTCTGTGGTACTCGGGACAGACATAGAAGGGGAGGGTGCGTAACATAGCCCTCCTTAGGCGTCCCACATCCTCCCCAGGGGTCTAATCCTTTTCGTCCGGGGGTGGGGGGGGCTTTCTCGGTTGGGGGCTTTAGAGGTGTCGGAATACCCCTCTAGGCCCCATGGGCTGGGGGCCCCTATGGTTAATTTACACAAGTCAGGATATAGGTTGGGCCACCAAGTTCCCATGGGAGTAGTTTATGTTATTGACCTGACCTTGTCCCCCCCCAGACGTTAATACCTGCCAGGTTAACTTTTTGGGGGCATGACGGTTACCTTTGGTGGGGGTGAAAAGCGCTAGGAGAGGTAGGGATATAACAATTGTCATTGAACAATTTTTGAAAGTCTTATCTTGAACGGGTTTTGGGTGCGGTGGAGCTTCCATTGGAGTGGCTCGCCCAGTCCGTCCTGGCTGGCATCAGCGGTGCTCGTTGATGGGGCGCACTTGACGTGTGAGGCGTGGACCCAAGCAGCAATACCGTCTACTTTTAGGGCGGTTGGGGTGGTTAGTAGTACGGTGTTTGGGCCCTTTGGCGGGACTCAAGGGTCCTGGACTGATGTCTCCTGACGTGGATGGAGTCACTGATCTGGAACGGGTGTGGGTTGGTTGCATCTCCGGGGCGGTAGACAGCTGCCAGGGGTCTCCAGATCTGGTGCTGGATAATCTGGAGCGCCTTTAGCCTGTCCTGTAAACCGGGAGTGTTAGCAAGAGGGTCAATAGCAGAATCTAGTAAGTCCGTTACTGGTGGGGGACCTCCATAGAGAATCTCGTAAGGAGTTAGCCCATGGCGCGCGGGAGTGTTCCGGACTCGGAACAGGACCATGGGGAGGAGTTGGACCCAGTCTCTAGTGCCAGTCTCCAATGTCAATTTGGTTAGGGCCTCTTTAATTGTTCTATTCATTTTTTTTTTCTACCTGCCCTGAGCTCTGGGGTCTGTATGCACAATGTAATTTCCAATTTATCCCCAGTAATCTGGCCACCAACTGACTTACCTGGGAGACGAAGGCAGGGCCGTTGTCCGACCCTATTACCTTGGGCAGTCCAAACCGGGGGAAAATTTCTTCTAGGATTTTCTTGACAACCACCGGGGCAGTTTCTCGTCTGGTGGGGGATGCTTCTGTCCATTCTCCTGTGGGCCTAGTGCAGCGGCTCGTGCTGTTTCATCGGCCATCCTGTTCCCCTCTGCTACTGGGTCGTTGCCTCGCTGATGCCCAGGACAGTGAATTATACTCAATTTTCTTTTTTTTTTTTTTTTTTTTTTTTTATATACTCAATTTTCTGCTGTCAGTATAAATGTTGACCTTTTTGTCCTTAGTCTTTTTAGGGCCTGAGTTAGGGCTATAAGCTCCGCCCTTTGAGCTGAAGTTCCAGGCTCTAGGGCACTGGCCCAGATGACAGGGTTTTTTTTGTTGTTGTTGTTGTTTTTGTTTTTTTTTTTAATTTACCACGGCCACCCCGGCTTTACATTCACCATTTTGTAGAAAGCTACTCCCATCTGTGTACCAGGTTGCTTCAGCATCTAGCAAAGGCTGGTCCATCAAGTCCCCTCTGGTGCCATGGACCTCGGCTAGGATCTGGTGGCAATCATGCATTATCAGGGAGGGGGACTCAGTTTCTGGAAGCAAGGTGGCCAGGTTTAGGGATGTAGCCGTTCCAAACCGCATCCGCTCGGAATTCAGTAACATGGCCTGATAATGGGTGACCCGAGCGTTTGAGAGCCATCGATCAGGGGGCTGGTGGATGACTGTCTCTATGGCGTGGGGGGGGCCACCACAGTGAGGGGTTGGCCAAAGGCCAACTTATCTGAGTCTTTTACCAGGACTGCCACAGCCGCTATTATTCGGAGACATGGGGGCCATCCTGCAGCCACGCTGTCTAATTTTTTTGAAAAGTATGCCACGGGCCTTTTTCAGGGTCCCAGTTTCTGAGTTAGGACCCCTTTGGCTATTCCTCGGCGTTCATCAGCATATAGCGCAAATGGCTTGGTTACATCTGGGAGGCTCAGGGCAGGGGCAGTCAATAAGGCCCTTTTTATTTTGTCAAAAGCCAATTGTTGCTCCTTTCCCCAGTGGTAGGGGGTGTTGGATTTTGTGAGAGGATATAGGGGAGCCCCCAGCTCTGCAAACCCAGGTATCCAGAGGCGGCAGAACCCGGCACTGCCAAGGAACTCTCGTAGTCCTCTGGCATTAGTGGGTGCTGGGATCAGGGCTACAGCCTTTTTGCGGCCCTCCGTCAACCACCTCTGGCCTCCTTCCAGGAGATATCCCAGATAGGTCACTCGTCTCTGGCCTATTTGGGCCTTTTTGGCGGAGGCCCTATATCCCAGTTCTCCCAGTCTCTCGAGCAGGGCCCCCGTACCTTTTACACAATCCTGTTCTGTCTTAGCCGCTAGGAGCAAATCATCCACGTACTGCAGGAGGATGAGGTCCGGATGGCCAACTCGGAAGTCTGCCAAGTCCTGATGCAAGGCTTCGTGGAACAAGGTGGGGGAGTTTTTTAATCCCTGTGGCAGCCTTGTCCAAGTGAGTTGTCCTGAGAATCCTGTCTCAGGATCTTTCCATTCAAAAGCAAAAATAGGCTGGCTTTGAGAGCTTAATCTTATGCAAAAGAATGCATCTTTTAGATCTAAAACGTATACCAGACGTGGCTCGGGGGCAAGGTGCTGAGTAAGTTGTAGGGATTCAGCACCGTGGGGTGTATGTCCTCTGCCCTTCGGTTAACTTCCCGTAAATCTTGTACCGGCCGGTAATCTCCTGTGCCGGGTTTTTTTACAGGCAACAGAGGAGTGTTCCAGGGCGACTGACAAGGTATTAAGATGCCCAATTGTAATAGTCTCTGTATATGTGGCCGAATGTCCTCTTTGGCCTCTTTGCTCATTGAATATTGCCAGATCGATATAGGGGTGGCCGAGGATTTTAGGTTTATAATTATGGGTGGCTGGTTAACAGCTAGTCCCATTCCGGCTGTTTTCACGCAGGCCTGAGGGTAGTTAGTGAGCCATTCAGAATTTAGGGGCTGCACGGACGGTGGAGAGTCCTCGTGCAGCCGGTGTTCATCCTCTGGGCGCAAGGTCAATACCTGGAGGGGCTGCCCTTCTGTGCCAGTAATGGTGGCCCCTTTCTGATGAAAATAGATCTGAGCCCCTACTTTTGAAAGAAGGTCTTTGCCTAGGAGGGGGTAGGGGCAGTCTGGGACCAGTAGGAAGGAATGTGTTACTTGCCCAGTGCTCAGGTGGACCTTCCATTCGGTTGTCCATCGATATAACTTGCCTCAGTTGCTCCCTGAACCCAAGACGTTTCAGAGCTCAAGGGTCCTTTTGCCTCAGTTAAAACTGAATGTTGAGCTCCCGTATCAACCAAGGTCACTGGCTGGCCCCTCACTTTAAGGGTTATCTGAGGCTCGGGGGGGGGGGCTCCTGGCCCTGACACCCCTAATCTTTATCTTTTAGGGACAGAAAGGCAATGGGCTTCTTTTTAGGTCCCTGCGTTAGGCCCTTCTTTGGATAATCTTTAACCCAATGTCCTTTTTCCTTGCAGTAGGCACACTGGTCTCGTTCAACCCGTGGTTTTCTTTTGTCTCCCAGGTCCTTACTCTGTCCTGACTTACTCTGCCCTGAGCCCTGTACTATGGTGGCCAGTATCCCAGTCAGTTCTTTATTGCATTTCCTTTATCTCTTTTATTTTCTCTCTTTCTCTCTCTCTCTCTTTCTCTTTCTCTTTCCTCTCTCTCTCTTTCTCTTTCCTCTCTCTCTCTCTCTCTTTCCTCTCTCTCTCTCTTTCTTTTTCTCTTTAAGTATACATACGGTAGCCTTCCATTAATCTTTCCAGAAAACCTGCCGGCGTCTCATCTTTTCCCTGCACTATAGCAGGTACCTTTGCCAAATTGGTGGGGCGTCGCCCTGCCCCTTTGAGACCCGCTAGGAGTACCTGGCGATAGAGACGGAGCCGCTCCCTACCAGCAGCAGTGTCGTAGTCCCAGGTCGGGCGAACCAAGGGGAAAACATCCTCAATTTCATTAGGCAGCTGGGTCGGCCTCCCATCCGCCCCGGGGACGTTTTTCTGTAGACGGCTGTCTCTCCTCCGTGGTGAGGAGAGTCTGCAGGATCAGGGTGTCCACTGGGTCCTGGCTGAAAGACCGGGGCCTTCACCTGCAAGATAATGTCAATATTAAAAGTTCCGTTCCTGGGCCACCCGACGTTGAGAGTCGGCCACTCTGAGGAGCAGAAGGTGACCCATTTTCATCTTCTGACTTCGACTGAAAGGTTGTGTGCCCGGCCGGCGACTTCTTTCCAGTGATCTAGAGTGAGGCTTAAAGGGGTGGTTACAGTTTGTCCCACGGGTGTAGAAAAGAGGTGAGCGGTGAGGAGGAGGACAGAGAGAAAGACACAGAACAGACAGACGCACACAGATGACAGGACCGGCACGGCGGATTCAGATGGCAGCGGTCGTGAACAAAGACCCTCCCTGAAGAGGAGGGAGTGCCGGGCTCCCTCCCTCTTCCAGACCACTCCGGAGTCCGACTCCGGAGCGGGACCAGAAAGACACAGAACAAACAGACACACACGAATGTCAGGACTGGCGCGGCAGATTCAGATGGGAGCGGTCGCGAACAGCGACCGTCCCTGAAGAGGAGGGAGTGCCGGGGCTCCGTTCCCCTTCCAGACCACTCCGGAGTCCGACTCCGGAGGGGGACCAGGGGTCTCAGGGCACGTCTGCCTCCCCCGCTGGTCCAAATACAGAGTACAGCGTCCTGCAGGCACAATACAGACCCGGCACAGACCCGGCCAGTCAGACAGACGGACGAGACAGATATGACATTTAGCGAGAGACAGATATGACATTTAGCGAGCTCGGTCTTACCTCCTACCTGTTTTAGGACTGAGCCTGGGGGCGTCTCGGATCCCGGACGAGCCCCCAAATGTTGGACCCTGGCTCACGGGTGCTAACGCGTCCCGGTGGACGCCCCAGAGACTCAGACCCCAGACAGGCAGATGCAACAAGCAAGAGGGTTTATTGGACGTTTGCGCAAACGGGCTCTCCGAGGTGGCAGAGCCCCGATTAGCAATTACAGGCATCTTCTAAAGGCAAAAAAACGTGGGAGTAGCATAGCATTCGGGTTATGACATGATTGATTTCTTTGAAGGTCAGCACGACCATGTTCAGGGACTTTCCCAGTCAGGGCAAGGGGAGGTAGTCTTCTCTTTTTTTATCTCGGAAAAACAGAATGTTTTTGTTACTTGAATTCATGGGAGGCGCCTGGATGAGCTGCCTCAGGGTTAGGCCTTGTCCCATTCGTGGGGGTGGGGGGGGGGCGGGGTTCTTCAGAAGTTCCAGTGGTTAGGCTCTGGGTTTTCTATAAGAGAGAAAAGAAAGGTGAAAGATACCATGTGGACATTGCTTTGCTGTTTGGTGGCAATGTCAGGGGTCCCACATCTGTGGGACCCAATCTGTGAAAACAGATTGAGTTATGTCCAGTGTGGATGTGTGCACTAGCAGAGGTCATAGCGTCTCTATTGGTGGCCTCTTCATTTGTTGTGATTTTTAATATTTTATTTTATTTTATTTTATTGTTTGAGAGAGAGAGAGAGTAAGAGACCAAGAGAGTGAGAGAGCAGGAGTGGAGGAGAGGGAGAGGGAGGGAGCAGACTTCTGGCAAGCAGGGAGCCTGACTTGGAGCCAGGATCATGACCTGAGCTGAATGCAATGCTTAACTGACTGAGCCACCCAGGTACCCTTGTTGTGAATTTTAATGATGCAATTATGCCACGGTGTGTGTGTGTGTGTGTGTGAATTTAATGTAATCAGAACTATTAGCGGGCAGTACTTTTGAACTTGAAGGATCATTGTTCTCTCAGGAGTCCTTGTTTTAAAATACCATTATTTTTTTCTATGCTCTCTCTTGCCTGTAGGATGGCAGGGTAGGTGGAAAATCTAAGCTATGCTATTTTTTATTGAGGTATACTTCACATATTATGTTAGTTTCAAGTATGTTGTGTAGTGAGTCAATATTTTTATATATCGTGCAATGATCACAACAAAAGTCTAACTAACATCCATCACCATACATTGTTACAAAAACATTTTTTACTTGTGCTAAGGACTTTTAAGATTTACTCTCTTAGAAAGTTTCAAATATGCAATACAATATTATTGACTCTCGTTACCATGGTGGACATTGCATCCCCAGGACCTATTTAGCTTATAACTGCAAGTTTGTGCCTTTTGTCTCCTTTCACCCATTTGCCCACCTCACAACCGTGCCACTGGCAGCCATAAATCCATTCTCTGTATCTATGAGCTTGGTTTTCGTTTTGGGTTTCTTTTTAGATTCTACATATAAGTGAGATCATATGGTATTTGTCTTTCCCTGTCTGAGCTATTTCATTTAGAATAATGCTCTGGGGGGCACCTGGCTGGCTCAGTCGGTAGAACATGCAACTTTTGATCTCAGTGTCATGAGTCCAAGCCCACATTACACATGGAGCTTGCATACACACACACACACACACACACACACACACATGCGCACGCACACACGCACACACATACATACATCAGGATAATGCTCTGAAGGTCCATCCATATTGTTGCAAATGACAAGATTTCATTCTTTTTAGTGTCTGAATAGTATTTTTTATATATACCATATTTTCTTTATCCACTCATTTATCAGTAGACACTTAGATTCTTGGCCTTTTCCATATGCAGGACATACTAGAAATCTAGGTCTGTGGGGTAACTCGCTCCACCCCAGAAAGGACCTCAGTTTCCCAAACTGCCCTGTATGCTGCCAGTAGTGGCCTCTCCAGTGGCAAATACATTTGGGCTAAGACTGGAAGTTGGTTATAGTAAACGTCCATGGGTTGGAGTTTGCCTGTCCCAGAGGCCCCAGGAGGCAAATTTGGGTGGTAGAAACTTCTACCTGTATGTCCTGCCCCTGGGGCACTATTGGGAGAGCTGAAACTAAAGCCCCCTTTAGTTTATCTAGTGCCTCTTGTTACTCAGGTCCTCACTGAATATGGAAGACCCCTGGACTACCCAGTAGATAGGGCCCAGCAGATAGCATGAGTGAAGAATGTGTAGGCATCAAAATCCAAACTTCTAGCAACCATTTAGCCTCCTCACAGATGTGGGAGGTTGGAGCACTAGGAGATTTTCTTTTACCAGACTGGAAATACTTTACCCTTTTCAGTTCCAAATGTAGCCCCCAAGCATAACAGAGTAGAAGAACCTTATATAGAGTACCTTAGACCTTGTACCTTATGGAATGGGACAATCATCTATCCCCAATCTGGGAGGCATTCACTCATTGTTGTGGGTCCTTGAGACAGAGACTTGGCTAGGTCCAGTGAAGAGGATATCATCAATATGATGCCAAAGCCACTTTTGGTAGGAGTGAGGGGCAGGCATCTAGGTCCTGTCAGCAAAACCCATGTGCAATGGCAAGACTATTGACATCTCCCCACGGACGACCAGGAACAAAACAGGTCTGTTGTTGACCCTCAAAGGTGAAGGCAGATTGTGGTCAATTCTCCTGTGATATTTTCACTGAATGAGACATGTTAGCCAAGCCTATAACTCCAAACCATTTACCCATGTTATTTTGAATGTTGTTCATTAAAGTGCTGTTATCTGAGGGCACCTGGGTGGCTCAGTCAGTTAAGCATCTGCCTTTGGCTCAGGTCATGGTCCCAGGGTCCTGGGATTGAGCCTCCAGTTGGGCTCCTTGCTCAGCGGGGAGTCTGCTTCTCCCTCTCTCTCTGTTCCTCTCTCCCTCTGACTGCCCCTCACTCATGCTTTCTCTCACTTGTGTGCATGCGTGCACTCTCTCTCTCTCAAATGAGTAAATAAAATCTTTAAAAAATAGAATTAAAAAAACTAAGTGGTGCTATGTGGTAAAGGAGCTCTAGCGAAGGGAAAAAGCTTTATAGCTTTATAGCCTCCACTCACTACCAGTGGCTGTCAGCACAGGCAGACAGGGGATTGAATGATGAAATGGTAGTACCGCTTCTTCACATCAGCCATGACAGTACGTCATCCTTCAGCACCTTGCCATAATTGCTACTGTGGAGTCCTTACCACCCACGCCAATGAGGGAATGTTAACTGGTTATCAGTGCCCACCAATAGCGTACAAGCCTTAGTCTGTTACTCCCTGATGACTGAGACAGCCCGTTCCAATAATGGAAACAGGCATAGTCTCCGAGGGAACAACCAGGACAAAAAGATCTTTTGGCATTTTGCCTCCCCGGGGCCCTCACCTCCATCTTGTCTTCCCCCAGAGTCTGGGCTGTTAGTCCTCTCCAGGCTGTATCCTGGTGAGAAGCTGCCTGGAAGCAAGGCTCAGCATGCCTCTCGTGGGTTCTGAGCCCCTATCCAGGAAGACAGCAACCTCCTTAGGGGTTCTGTGAGGGTCAGGAATGAAAACTTCCTTGCCTTGGTCACTTTAAGTAATGCTTTACCTGGATGAGCCCAAAGGTGGCGCTCTGGATATCCCTCCAGGGACAGGCTAGCCGGTTGACACTTGCAACAGAATAATTCAATGTCACAACAGCTGAGACATGCTGGCTGCTTACAAATATGTCTCCCCTACCCCACCCCACCACAACCACAACTGCACTAAGGCAACTGGCCTCAGCCTGTCACAGTGGTCTCCAGGGAAGAGGACATCCTCTCATCCCCAAGCCCCTGGCCCAGCCACGGGGAGCTCCTCCTATAGCCTGATACGGAGTCAGGAGTAGCCCTCCCTCAGTCCAGGGGCAGACACTCCTGTTCTTTTTCTCTCAGGCCTACAGGCCTTATGGTATCCAGCACCTGCCTGGTATCAGAGACCCAAGCAGGCGAGCTGATCGCCTTCCCTGGGCAGCTCAGCACCTCTGATGCCAAAAGTCAGTTCTAATGGTGTGAGTTCATTCAAATACTGGTGTTACTGCTTGACCGGGCTAATGAAGCACAAGAGAAGACCACAAGGGCACCTGGGTGGCTCAGTTGAGCCTCTGCATTCGGCTCAGGGCATGATCCCGGGATCGAGTCTCACATTGGGCTCCATGCAGGGATCCTGCTTCTCCCTCTGCCTATGTCTCTGTGTCTCTCATGTATAAATAAATACAATATTTTTTAAAAGAGAGAGAGCATACCACACACACACACACACACACACACACACACACACACACACACACACACTGGAGCAACTGAAAAGAACAGTGCCATGCCAAACTGACACGGAGGCATTCCAGAGTTGAGCCCCAACCACTTGAAACCATCCAAAATGAATTTGCCATTTGAGTGTCCTCCTGACTAGGTAGACATGCCAGTTCCCCGTGCTTATGGCCTCACGTAGTGGGTTTGAGGATTTGGGGCTAATCAAAGAAAAGACATGATCACAATATGTCAGTATTTCTCAGCAAGGTTTTGTTTTGTTTTGTTTTGTTTCGTTTTTGTAGTGGTGCTAGGACAGGGTGCATGTGACTGACGTTCCTCATAGCAGGAAAGCTCCCGATTCAATGGCTTAGGGCCACCAGCTAGAAAAGCAAGAAGGCAGTGGAACTCCCAGTGTGGAGGGGTTTTGGGAGAATGGGGTATTTCACTCGGTGATGTCACTCAGCAGCAAGATGGGAGCCTTTGTCAGAGGGCTCTGACAGGCGACAGCTGCTCAGTGTCCGTGGCCCCAAGGCTTGTCTCATCTATGGCTAGCAGATTTGGGGTACAGATTTGCAGGGTCTGTGAAGCAGGCAGGCTCTAAATGGCTGAAAATATTATTTGGGCTATATTCAAAGCAAGCGGATTTGTAAAATTTGAGTTTGGCACTGGCAAGCTTTGAAGTAATGGCCCTAGTTTGCTATGAAGAAGTAACAAATAGAAGAAGGCCAGGATTTAGGGGCCATATTTGCTTCATTTATGTAATAGCCCTTAAATTTTATGCGAGATAATAAGAGCATTTGTTTTGCAAATAGATACTTGGTTGCTCCAACATTGCTTATTTCCAAAAGACTGTAATTTCTCTACTGAATTTCATTGTTCGTTGTTCATTGAATTTGTTGCAGTTCAGCTGATTTGTACATCTATTTCTAGATTGTTTGTTCTGTTTATTTGCTGGTCTGTCCTTGTTCTTCAAGTCTGGATTATTGTAGCTTTATAGTGCATCCTGAAATCAAGTAGTGTGAGTCCTCCAATTTTGTTTTTCCTGATCATCTGGGATATTCTAGGTCCTTTGTATTTCCATGTATATTTGAGAAGCTGTCAACTTCTCCAAAAGTGTACTGGGACTACATTGAACCTAAATGTCAGTTGGGGGAAAATCGATGCCTTTACAATGTTTAGTATTCCAATAAATGCTATTTAGGGCTTGACATTCTTTCACTAATGTTTGTAATTTTCTCTACAAAGATCTCATGCATATTTTGTTATATTTATTCCTTGGGGTTTTAAAAAAACATTTCTTGCTATAATTGTAAATTGCATAATTTTAAACTTTAATTTTCCAGTTGTTGCTGTGATATAGAAATACAATTGTGTGTATACAATTTTATATATTGACATTTTATTAATTTTGCTAACCTCACTTATAAAATCTAATAGATCTCTGAAGATATTTAAATTTTTTTACACTAAAAATATAATCTGCAAATTATGACAGTTTTATTTCTTCTTTCATATCCTTACTTTTTAAATTTCTTTTTCTTGATTTACTGCATGGCTAGGGCACTGAATAAAAATGGTGTAGTGATAGCTGATATTCTTTCCTTCCTCTTGATCTGAGGATAAACTTTAACTCATTCACCAGTAACAATTATGTTTGCTGTAGGATTTATTTAGATGCCCTTTATTAGATTAAGGGAGTTCTTGTTATTTCTAGTTGACTAAGTTCTTTTTTAATTAAGATTTTAATTTTAATTCCAGTAGAGCTAACATACAGTGTTATATTAGTTTCAGGTGTATGATGTAGTGATTCAATAATTCCATACATTCCTTAGTGTCCATCATAAGTGTACCTTTTAAATCCCCATCACCTATTTCACCTATCCCTCACCCACCCACCTCACCTCTAGTACCCACCAGTTCTCTATACTTAAGTGTCTGTTTTTTGATTTGTCACATTGTTTTCCTTTGCTCGTTTGTTTTGTTTCTTAAATTCCACATAGGAATGAAATGATATGGCACTTGTCTTTCACTAATTTCATTTAGCACTATACTCTCTAGCTCCATCCATGTTGTTGAAAATGGCAGGATTTAATTCCTTTATATGGCTGAATAATCTAGTGTGTGTGCGCACACACACACATACACTCACACATCACATCTTCCTTATCCACTCATTGGTCAATGGACACTTGGGATGCTTCCATTATTTGACTATTATTTGATGTTAAAGAATGCTGCTATAAACATGGGGGTGCCCATATCCCTTTGAATTAGTGTTTTTCTGTTTTGGGGAGAAATTACAGTAGCATGATTACTAGATTGTAGGGTAGTTCTATTCTTAATTTTTTTTTAAGATTTTATTTATTTATTCATGAGAGACACAGAGAGGCAGAGACATAGGCAGTGGAGAAGCAGACTCCCTGTGGGGATCCTAGGACTCTGGGATCACGACCTGAGCCAAAGGCAGATGCTCAACCACTGAACCACCCAGGTGCCCCTCCCACTATATATTCTTTCCTCCTTTACCAAATATTAACCATATAATTGTAGCCATGTAATTGTATAATTATCTATTTGGTTCCAGTACTGTACTATTTTGATTACCACAACTTTGTACTGTACCTTGAAGTCTGGAATTGTGATACCTACAGGTTTGTTTTTCTTTTTCAAGATTATTTTGGCTGTTCATGGTCTTTTTTGGTTCCATGTAAATTTTAGGATTGTTTGTTCTAGCCCTGGGAAAATATGTTGGTAATTTGATAGCAATTGCATTAAATGTGTAGATTGCTTTGGGCAGTATACACATTTTGGCAATATTTGCTCTTCCAACCCATGAGCATGGAATGGCTTTCCATTTCTTGGTGTCTTCTTCACTTTCTTTCATCAGCGTGTTATAGATTTAAGAGTACAGGTCTTTCACCTGTTTGGTTAGGTTTACTCCTAAGTATCTTATGGCTTTTGATGCAATTGTAAATGGGATTGATTTCTTAATATTCCTTTCTGCTGCTTCATTACTTGTGTATAGAAGTGTAACAGATTTCTGTATATTGATTTTATATCCTACAACTTTACTGAATTTGTATATCAGGTCTAGCAATGTTTTGGTGGTGTCTTTCAGGTTTTCTTTATAGACTATCATGTCATCTGCAAATATAAATGTTTTACTTCTTGCCAATTTGGATGTCTTTTATTTCTTTTTGTTGTCTGACTGCTGTGGCAAGGACTTCTAGTACTATGTTAAATAACGTTGGTGAGAGTGGACATCCCTGTCGTGTTCTTGACTGTAGAGGAGAAGCTCTCAGTTTTCCCCCTTTGAAGTTGATGTTAACTGTGAGTTTTTCATAGATGGCCTTTATTATGTTGAAGTATGTTCCTCTAAACCTACTTGGTTGAGGGATTTTCATGAATGGATGTTGTACTTTGTGAAATGCTTTTTCTGTGTCTGTTGAAACGATCATATGATTCTTTCCTTTCTTTCATTAATGTGATGAATGAGATTGATTTGTGAATATTGAACCATCTTTACAAAACAAGAAAAAAGGACTCCTGGGTGGCTCAGTGGTTGAGTGTCTGTCTGCCTTTGGCTCGGGGCATGATCCTGGGAGGAAGTCCCGCCGTCAAGCTCCCCACAGGGAGCCTGTTTCTCTCTCTGCCTGTGTCTCTACATCTCTCTGTGTGTCTCTCATGAATAAATAAATAAAATCTTAGAAAAAAAAGCTAGAAGAAATCTCACTGGATGAATGATTCTTTTAATGTACTGTTGGTTTTGGTGTGCTAGTACTCTATTGAGAATTTTTGCATCCATGTTCTTCGGGGATATTGGCCTGTAGTTCCCATTTTTAGTGGAATCTTTATCTGGTTTTGATATCAGGGTAATGCTGGCCTCAGAATGAATTTGGAACTTTTCCTTCCTTTTCTATTTTTCTGGAAAAGTGTGGGAAGAATAAGTTTTAACTCTTCTTTGAATGTTTGGTAGAATTTGACTTTTGAACCTTCTGGGCCTGGACTTTTGTTTGTTGAAAGATTTTTTTATTACTGATTCAATTTCTTTGCTAGTTATCAATCTGTTCAAGTTTTCTATTCCTTCTTGTTTAAGTTTGGTAGTTTATATGTTTGTAAGAATTTATTCATTTCTTCCAGGTTGTCCAGTTTGTTGGCATATAGTTTTCCATAACATTCTCTTATAATTGTTTGTATTTCTGTGGTGTTGGTTGTGAGTTCTCCTCTCTTGTTTATGATTTCTTTATTTGGGTCCTTTCCCTTTTCCTTTTGTTAAGTCTGGCTAGAGGTTTATCAATTTTATTTTTTCAAAGAACCAGCTCCTGGTTTCATTGATCTTTTCTTTTTTTTTTTTCTTAGTTTCTATATCATTTCTGCTCTAATCCTTATTATTTCCTTCCCTCTTCTGGCTTTAGGCTTTGCTGTTCTTTTTCTAGTTCCTTCAGGTGTAAGGTTAGTTTGTTTGGGCTTTTTCTTGCTTCATGAGGTAGGCTGTATGCCTTTCCTCTTAGCATCACTTTTGCTGCGTCCCAGTGGTTTTGGATGGTTGTGTTTTAAGTTTCATGTGTTTCCATGTACTTTTTAAATTTCTCCTTTGATTCCCTAGTGGATCCATTCATTCTTTTCTAGCATGTTGTTTGCCCTCCATGTAGTTGTGGTCTTTCCAGATTTTTTCTTGTGATTGACTTCAAGTTTTCTAACATTGTGGTCAGAAGAGGTGCATGGTGTGACTTCCATCTTTTTGAATTTGTTGAGTCCTGTTTTGTGTTCTAATGTGTGACCTATTCTGGAGAATATCACATGCATGCATGAAAAAAAATTGGATATTCCACTGTTTTGAGATGGAATGTTCTGAATATATCTGTTAAGTCCATCTGGTCCACTGTGTCATTCAAAGCCACTGTTTCCTTGTTGATTTTCTGTTTAGATGATCTGTTCCTTGATGTAAGTGGGGTGTTAATATCCCCTACTATTATGGTATTATTATCAATTAGTTCCTTTATGTTTACTCATTGATTTATATATTTGGGTGCACCTATGTTGGATGCATAAATACCTACAATTGTTAGATCTTCCTGTTGAATAATCCCCTTTATTATGATATTGTGCCCTTTTTAAAAAAATATTTTATTTATTTATTCATGAGAGACAGAGAGAGAGAGAGACAGAGAGAGAGAAGCAGGCTCCATGCAGGGAGCCCAACGTGGGACTCGATCCCAGGTCTGCAGGATCACGCCCTGGGCCCAAGGCGGTGCTAAACCACTGAGCCACCTGGGCTGCCCTATAGTGTCCTTCTTTATCTCTTGTTACAGTCTTTGTTTTAAAGTCTAGTTTGTCTGATATAAGTATTGCTATCCAGTTTTCTTTTGACATCCATTTACATGGTAAATATTTCTCCTTCCCCCTCACATTCAATCTGCAGGTGTCTTGAGGTCTAACATGAGTCTCTTGTAGGGAGCATATAGGTTGATCTTGTTTTTTTTTTAATCCATTCTGACACCTGTGTCTTTTGATTGGAGTATTTAGTCCATTTACCTTCAGAGTAATTATTGATAGATATGAATTTAGTGCCATTTTTTACTTGTTTTGTCATTGTTTCTGGAGATTTTCTCTGATTCTTTATTTTTTGTTATTTTTGGTCTTTCCTTCCCACTCAAAGAGTCCCCTTTAATATTTATTGCAGGGCTGGTTTAGTGGTCACGTACCTTTATTTTTTGTTTGTCTGGGAAACTCTTTATCTCTCCTTCTGTTCTGAATGCTAGCCTTATTGGATAGAGTATTCCTGGCTGCAGATTTTTCCCATTCAGCACTTTGAATATATCATGTCACTCCCTTCCTGATTGCCAAGTTTCTGTTGATAAATTTGCAGCTAGCCATATGAGTCTTCCCTTGTAAGTCAAGGACTTCTTTTGTCTTGCTGTTTTTAAGATTTTTTCTTTATCAGTATATTTTTCAAATTTAATTACAATATGTCTTAGGGTTGGCCTGCTTTTGTTGCTTTTGATGGGAGTTCTCTGTGCCTTGTGGATCTAGATATTTGTTTCCATCCTCAGATTAGGGGAGTTTTCACTATTGTTTCCTCAAATAAATTTTCTGCCCCGTTTTCCCTCTCTTCTTCTTCTGGAACTCCTATAATACATTATTACATTTGATGCAGTTACCGAGTTCCCTAAGTCTATTGTCATATTCCATAATTATTCTTTCTCTCTTTTGTTCAGCATCTTTGTTTTCCATTATTTTGTCTTCTCTATCACTAATTCATTCCCTTGCTTCTTCTAGTCTATCGTTCATTGCATCAGGCCTGTTTCCAATCTGTTATTGCATTTTTCATTTCTGATTCTTTTTATTATTTATCTCTGTGATAAGCGCCTCCAAGATGTCTTGCAGTCTTTTCTTAAGCCCAGGGAGTATCTTCATGATTGTTGCTTTAAATTCTCCATCAGGCCTGTTACTTATATCTGTTTTGGTTAGATCTGTGGCCATGGTCTTATCTTGTTCTTTCATTTGGGATGAATTCCTGTGTCTTGGCATTTTGTCTAAGTCTTTACCTTTATCTCTGTGTTAGAAAAGCCAGTTATGTTTCCTGCTCCTGGCAGTAATGGCTTTATGAAGAAGAGGGCATGTTGTGTCCAGGGCCTGATGCTCTAGGGAGTGCCTCTGGTGTGTGCTGCTTGCGCTCTGATGTTATGTTCTCACTGTTCTTTCCTTCAGGCCAGTCACCCATAAAGGCTCATCTTGCCTGCTGTGGGCAGCATTTTGTCCTTGGCCAGAATGTGAGGAGTTGTTTTTTGTTGTTGTTTGTTTGTTTGTTTGTTTGTTTGTTTTGTGGGGAGTTTTAACTAGTTGTATTCTGGTCTGCTTGTTAAATAAAACCGGATACCACTAGCACCAGAACTGAGGGGCTGTAGCACTCTCTGGTCAGGAGACATGACATGGGCGTGGGTTTGGGCTGGTCTTCTGGGGGAAGGGCCCGCTGTGCTGGGACTGAGGCAGGTGTGACTGAGAAGGGGCAGTCCTGCCAGAGTGGAGGGGCAGAGGACTTAGTATGAGCAAGTCAGGAAGCCACTGTCAGTGCCATGCTGCTTCCCTCAGGTGGCCGTGGGTATGCTGAGACTGGGAGAGGGACATGGCACCAGCCAGCTCCTTTGTGCCCAGAGAGGCATCTCTGTGACCACTGCGTGATCAGGGAAGAACTCCAAGAAGAGCGAATAATCTTCCCCCATGTGTCCCAGGCATTTTTCAGATCACTGTTTCCATGCCAACTGCCCCTGACTTGTTTGCCCCCTTCTCTCCAGGTGCTGGGATAGTGCTTTCTAGGCTCCATCCCAGCCAAGTCTGCTGGTACAGATGCATCTAGTTTCTTGGGTTGGTCTTCACATCCTATATCTTTCTCCATCCTTTTGCTCTCTACATTTTTTTTAAATAATAAAGACACCTCACTGTTCTTGAATGCTGAAAGTCAGAGGTGGCACTATAGTCAGAACACCAGCAGATGAGCCAATACACAGGCCCACACATGTAGCTCAAGCACAGGCTTGGTGGTGGGCCTTTATCGCTCAGAGCCCAGAACGCGTCCCACGTTCTCTGTGAGCATCATCCAAAATTAGTATGTCAGCACCATTCTAGTGGCCTGATCTCATGAGAGCCCTTGAAAGAAATGTGGTGCTATGTAGTAAGTGCAATCTGTTTGTGGTACTAGAACCAGACCTGGGGACCCACCCAGATAGCACTGGCCCCAGCTGGTTTCAGGCACTGGAGAGAGACTTAGAAAATTTAGAAGCAGCTACCCACTCAGGGCCTGGAGTCCCCATTTGCAGTGTCTATGGGCAAGACTAAAGAAAGTTGTCTCTCATAGGTAGCATATGCTATAGTTGGGCTCAGTACTCAACTGGTCTGACAGTTTTGGTCTTTTAATTCTCTGTGCTCTTGGCCTCTCAGATCTCCATCCCCTCAGCAGCTTTATGGTGCCTCCAAATAAATACTGTATTTTATCCAGTTTTTTAGTTGATCTCAGCAGGATAATTGGTCTGCTAAAAGTTTCTGTGTCATCACCAAAAGCAGAACTTTCTCCAATTAGATTTTTGTTTCTCAACATGTGACAAAAACCAGGTTGAGTGCAGGTGTTCTTTTTTGTGGGTTTTGTTGTTTTTTTTTTTTTAAGACAAAAATTAAAAATTAAAGAAAATTTTTTTGAGAGAGAGAAAAAGAGAGACAGGGAGAGAGAATGTGCATCAGCAGGGGGTGGGGCAGAGGGAGAAGCAGACTCCCTGCAGAGCGGGAGCCCGAATCATCCCAGGACCCTGAGATTATGACCTGAGCCGAAGGCAGACACTTAACCAACTGAGCCACCCAGGCACCCTGCAGGCATTCTTTCTTGAACAGAGAAGATGTTCCTGCATATATTTTCCTCATCACCCAGCGATGGCCATTTAGATGTAGTCATTACATGTCATTACAGAATCAGTGATGTTTGAGGATAAGGACAAAAGATAGCTTTCAAAACCTACAAATAAAATGTATTGTGTAGGACACAATAATCATGAACACCAAATTACCTGGGCAAGCCTACCTTGCCCAGAGACCCAGTGGCTGTACTTCTGTAAGATCACATCTCCACACGGAGTTCTCTGAGCAGGGCCTGTGTGCTACCACTCCTGTCAGGGGAAGTCCTCAGCCTTGTCTTCAAATGTCCCCAATTTCGTGATGACTCCATCTGAAGTTGTCATTCTATTAAAGAAGGTCATCCAGAGGATGTGACCACCAGGGGACCTGTGAGACGGACCCAGGCAATCAGAGGCTCCCACCCCCCTCTCCTGCCCTTGGAATCCCTGCCATTTGCATAGTGGGAGCTGTTCTCAAGGAGCCTTAAGGGTGATACATGACTCAACCCCACTAAGACATCTATATTAACTTATAAGACTTGGGCAGGCAGGTATGGAGATCCACTCATCTCATGGCCACCCACGACAAGCCTCAGAAGTTCCCCTGATTTATTAAAACTGCCACCTGCCAATCTGGACATGGGCGGCCTCCTTCTCTGGTCTGTCGTTGCTCTCCGTGTATGGGGGCTGGATTGTGAGACAACACCTGGTGAGCTGTCCAAAAGTCCAAACAAATCCACCAGTTTGCAACCCTCCCAGAACCTTCCAGGGCATGCTCTGAAACTGGCTCCTGGTACTCAGAGGGCAGCGAGAGAACAATAAAAGAGGCAGGCCAGTCCAGGTTAGTATGTAGCCAGCCAATTTAATAAGCAAGGAAACTTACAAGATTTGTCTTGGGGAAAAGTGAGATGAGTAGACGCCCGTGCCTGCCTAGCAAATCTTAAAAGTTTATATATAGAGAGAGTGGGGTTTTTTAAAAGATTTATTTATTCACAAAAGACACAGAGAGCAAAAGGCATATGCAGAGGGAGAAGCAGGCCTGATGGGGGACTCGATCCCAGGACCCCAGGATCACAACCTGAGCCACCCAGGTGCCGAGAGAGAGAGAGAGAGAGAAAGAGAGAGAGAGAGAGAGAGAGAGAGAGAGAAAGGAGGGAGGGAGGGGGTTTAACTGTTCAGTTGAGTATACTTGCAGGTGTTCTCAACAGCACCTCATTATCTCAAGGCTGTGTCCTTGGAGCCGCCTCTGTGAGCAGGAAAGGCAAGTGGAGCCCACGCTTCAAGGACAGGGTGGGGAATAAGGAGCCTCCAGGGGCCTGCGGCTGTCCCACAAGTTAACTGTCAGACACTTCCTTTCGATGACTTTCTCCAACACGATGGGCCTTGGGAAAGAAGCATCCATAGGGGAAATCCTGAGCTGGTCACAGCCTCTCTGTGGGGAGGTGGTGATGTTCCCAGGCTGCCATGTGGGTGTCAGGATGCCCCATAACACTGACTGGTCTGATGTGTGTGTCTGGGGAACCATGCAGAGTGTACTGCCCCAGAGAAGGGAAACAAATTGCTGTCTCAGTGAGCTGGCTGCTGCCTGCACCAGTTCATCTGCCCAACTGGAGGCTGAAGCTCGAGTTAGAAAGCTGGGAGAGGACCTGAGGTTACAGAAAGGCATGCAGTGGTCTACTGCTTCACCAGCTTCGGGGCTGGCAGACGAGGTAGGGGAACAAGAGAATAAACTGGAGACCTTCGCATGCCATTTTGCAAAGCTGGGAGGGGGCAAGCTGCAACAGATTAAGGTCTGAGAACTCGGGGTAAAATCTGATAAAGATGCCGAGAGGTGGAGTCCCTGGGAAGGTGGAGAGTGAAGAGGGGGGTGTTGTGGTGATTGATAGTAGAAAAGGTGAAGTGCCCCGTGCCATATGACCCCTGATACAAAGGAAAAATTTAAATAGTAATCCTAGACTTTAAAAAAATATATTTTATTTGAGAGAGGGCACAAGCATCGGGAGGGACAGAGAAACAGGGAGAAATAGACCCCCAGCTCAGCGGGGAGCCTGATGCAAGACTTGATCTCAGGACCCCGGGATCATGACCTGAGCTGAAAGCAGATGCTTAACCACTGAGCCACCCAGGTGCCCAATCCTAGACTTCTGATAGAAAAATGTACCCCAAAACTCGTAGGTGAAATCTTGCATTCTTTCTCTGTCCCTTGAAATTGTAAATCATATTGTGTCTTTGAAAAGTAAACACCCTGGGAAATAACTAAAACGCTGCCCATGATTGCGTGAGACTGAAAAGAAAAAAAGGAGAAAGAAGCTTTTTAAAATAGTACTACAGAAGCTCCCTCGCCCAAAATATAGTCCACAGCTTCCATAAGATTGCTTGTCAAGGGCAAATTCAAATCTTAAAAGTCTTCTCCCCAAACGTTAATGAAAAGCCTTAGCCATGTAAGCTGGTAACCTTAATTTGCTCCATCTTCCACAGACACAATTTGGATTCAGCTGTTATCTATAAACTAATGAGCTTTGCCTTGTTCCTGATTCATGACTAAAGCTTTGGAATGAAAGCTATGGGGTCTCTGTGTCTCTATGTTTATGGATACATGTTATATATACGTGAGGTTTTCCTACCTGTGGAGGATATTGCTAAAATTGATTTGTAAAAGAGCTTGATGTAATTGGCTTAAAGAAAATTGAGTTTTAATAGTACATGTAGGTAAAACTAAAACTTAATTTTCTCTCATCTGCTAGAAAGACAAAGTTTTCTTGTACTATTGGTCTGTTCCTTTTTAAAAAAAAATATTTTATTTATTTATTTATTCTTGAGAGAGAAGCAGAGTGTCCTACAGCAGAGGAAAGTCTTCGCATGTTAACATTATATCATCAATGAAATGGGCTTATTTCACCATGTGAGGAAAGAGAACAGGAACAGGTCTCGGGCTATCATCCCATGACAGACTGTGGGGCTGTGCAGGTAGCCGTGGGGATCACTCTGCAGACTTTGCTGGAACATTGGTGAGGCAGAGGATGAACCATGAACCCACAGAAAATCCAAAGCCCAGGCACCACTGTAGTTTTGGGAAGTTGTTTGGGTAAGGTGTGCCTTGTCTCAGAAGCTGTGATTGATAGAGTGCAAGCCTCCCCAGTCCCTGAGAACATGAAAGAAAGGCAGACCTTTGTAGGAGTTTTGCGGTTTGGCCGGGGGGGAGGGGGGACTTTTATTCTCCACCTGGCACGGTTCCTTCATCCTTTATACTGCCTCATAAAGAAAGGGCACGTGTGGGCCTGGGGATCAGAATAGCAAGCCCCCTTTGAGAAGGCAAAAATACTAATGGAGCAGATTAAAGCTCTGGACATCTCCCGAGCCTGTAGAGCTATCATTTCAGTTAGATGTGACTCCAGAGGTATGAGTTGGGCACCTGTGGCAGAAACAACAGAAAAAGCGAGTACCCCTAGCTCTGGAATGGGGCAAAAGCCAAGTATACCCCCACAGAGTGACAGTTTCTGACAGTATCCATAGTGCTCCTTCAGGCAGAGCCTCTCATGAAGGAACAACACATCATGGTAAAAACCTCCCTCCCTGTGAAAGGGTCAGTTCAGAGTATGTTACATCTACCCACATCTGCCATGCTTCAAGCCCTCATTTTTGAACGAGTCACATGCCTGTTTGCAACAGAAAAGCACCTTGCCCGCCAGCCCACTGTCTCTAGAAATACAGGTGCTACGAAGCTCTTCCACATGCCCCTGCCCCTAGTTCTGTGGCAACCCTGAAGCTCATAGAGTGGGAGTGGGGGGGATTCCTGTTGATGCCTGGTAGACAGGTGCCTAGAAACAGGAACAAGCCATGGAAGCCATAAGGTTGAACTCAGAGTGGTTTGGCTGGTGATCACTCATGAGCTGCAGCTTAACCTTTTGTACAGACAGTTGGCTGTTTTAAAGGTATTTAATCCTATGGCTTAGACAATGGGAAACCGAGTGGTGGATGGTCATGAATAAGTCCTCTTCAGGTCAAGATAAGTGGAAAGGCATTTGGGTTCACTTTCAAGAGCGTGAGGCCTTCTTCACTGTCTTCTACACCCTGGGTCATAAGGCTCTGACACCCCCTGGCAATAGGGCAGCTGATGCCCCTGCTTGGGTACAAACCCTAGCAACAGATCCTTCAGTAGATACAGCACATTAGGTGCAAAGGAAGAGTGGCCACTCTATCTCCTGTGTGGGATGGTACATGTCCTTGAAATGCAGTGACTCGGTTAATGCGGTAACAGCATGTCCTGTGTGTGCTAAACAGAGCCCAAGACAGCTGCCGATGGGAGTCTGAACCATCCACTGGAGTTCCCAACTGGTGAGAGATTGGTGAATTGATCATATTGCCCCTGCCTCCCCCGAATCAGGGTTCTATATATGCTGTGGTTTGTATGGACACTGCATCTGGCCCAACCCAAGCTTCCCTCCATCACTGTGCAAACCAGGCTGCCACCATTAGGGGTAGAGAAGCTGCATACCGTGTACAGGTAACCTCGTTGAGCAGACAGTGATGGGGGGGGTCACAGTTCCAAGGTCATGATGGGCAACACTGGGCAAAAGAACATGGCCTTGAACAGAGGTTCCATCTCCCCTACAACCCACAAGAAGCAGGTTGGTAGAAAGGAAGAATGGAATGTTAAAGCAGCGGGTTAAATTACTAACAGGTGAACACACATTGGCCAGGTGTTGTAGCCTTTAATATAGTTGTATGGTCAACCAGTAGGGCCTCTTGTCCCCTATGCCAGACTGGGGGGCACTATGGAGACACCCAACACTCTAACGGTATGGAAGTCACAGGAGACAGCCATTGCCCTTTCACCATGGCTCGACACACTATGCTGCTAACACTCTTGGGAAAGGCATTATGTACTGAAATTTGCAATGGGACATTTCACCAGGACGGGTGAATTACTTCACACCCCTTGGTGAAAGGGAACAGTGGTTCTCTTCTCCACTGAGATCCCACTGTCCTGCTATAAGCTGGACCTGTTGAAATGCACTATGCCTGGAATGGAACATGCACTATTGAAAGAAGGGAAAAGAAGGAGATCCTGTCATTAATCCATCTCCTCTTGTCTGACAGTACTGTCTCCAGCAGCCAACATATATGGTGTCCATAACCTGGTCAAGTTCCTAAAGCTTCCAATCTCCCTTTCCTCAAGACCAGGTGGGCACATTCTGTTTTCCACTGGTATGATAATCTGGCTGCTGTCTTTGTCCCTTCCATTGACATGGAGGGTGTTATAGCATACATAGAAACCTTACTCAATTCACCCAACAAAATGATAGCCAGCAGCACCTTCCTTTTATTGAACACTAAAGGGTCTCTAGTGAGAAAAAATGTCCTCCAAAATAGGGTAGCCTTGGACATTATTACTGCCTTGCAAGGAGGCACCTGGATCACTGAGTGATCCAGTCCCCAGCTTATAGGAATAAATAAATCAGTGATCTGGGTCATGGGGTTCTTGGTGGAAAAAAACTTATTTTGGGAATTATCATTTTAATCTGTGTTTTCTCTTACATGTGCCTATTCTGTTCTGTGGGTGTCTGCCTCCAGGGCCCAAAGGAGCCTCCAAAGGAGCCACTTCCATGCTAGTGATACTTCTTGGTGACTGATCACGGCCCATCACAGAAGAGGGGCTTGTGTAAGATTATAAGAACCAATTGCAAGGGCTGGAGTGTTGGAGGAGGACTTCCAGTTCATCTGTGAGCTGGACCCAGGCAGTGAGAGGCTTCTCACCCCATCTCCTGTCCTTGGAATGTATATTATGTCCACCATTCCCACAGTGGGAGCCATTTTCAAGGATGCAGACCTCAGAGAATAATGTACTGTTGAGCCCATCTGGTTGGTATATGTGACCAAACCTAGTTAAGGTCTCTGTATAAACTTTTAAGATCGTGGCCAGTGGGTGTGGAGATCTACCCACTCATCTTGTAGCCACCCTAGACAAGCCTCTTAGCAAGTTCCCTTGCTTATCAAACTCACCGCATACCAGTCTAGAACAGTCTGCCTCTTTGGTCTCTCCTTGCATTCCGTGTGGAGTGGCCAGCTGGCAAACCAACATCATCCGTGGGTGATGATGGGAGCTTCTTGCCTGTAGAGTGCTGAAAATTTTCAGGGGCAAAAGATTCCTTATCCCCTTTGGCCCCTGGAGATGGTCTCTCACCTCCCAAGGGAAATGACCAGACTTGGACAAGATATAATTGGGCAGCTTTGTTATGTAGTCCATGAAGCTACCCTTTCCTCAGTCTTCAGAGGCCCCTGAGCCTAAGTAGGTGATCAAGTTACCAAACCAGACCTGATCTTCACCTTTGAGAAAGAGCCTTGAATGGCAGAAAAAATCTACAGTTGCATAGGTAAGGACTAGGAAGGTTGGTGATGGTGGGTGGAAGGTTCTAGCTGGTGAGAGGGAGATTTGACATGCCATCGACATATACCTTTGGTCTTCCTTAAAGGAGAGGAGGTAGGCCACTGGTGATTATAGGACAAGAGGGTGAGCTCCTTGGTTTAAATGACCTTTCACATTCCCACAGCCCTTCCACCCCGTATTCTTTGCTTAGCTTTGAGAAAAAACCATGCCTGCCTTCCTTTTCCTCAGATCTCATCCCTGCCTCCTTCAGCTGGAACAAGCCCTTCTAGGTCATTCTCCCTTTCCCAGGCCTTTTCATTCTCCAACCCTCCAGTTGTCATCAGTCTCTTTTTTTATGCAGACATTGATACCTTACCTTTGTGACCTTTGTTCCTTCTGCTTCCTTCTCTCCTCCTTGTGAGAAGCTGTAAGCTGCTTTTTCAGATTTCAGTCAGATTCCACCCCACCCACATGTAAACTCCTCCTCTCAGGGATCTCCATTACCTGGCCCCATCTATTATTTGCTCTTCTGTTCCCCAAATTGACGCTATGGTATTTTTCTTTGTACTGACAACAACTAGAAAAGAATGTCTGTGTTCAAGCTTATATATAGCAGCCTTGCAAAATTCACTTAAGTCTATCAGTTCATTTATAGATGCTTTTGGGTTTTTCTGTGTATGTACATCAACTGTAAAAATTGAGGGGTTTATTCCTTTCCAGTCATTACTCCTTTTCACCCTCTTACTGTATGTCACTAAGACTGCCAGTACAGTGCATCCTAGTTCTCATTCCCAATCTCAAGAAGAAAGTTTTTACTGTTACCATTTTTTTTGAGACACCCTTTATCAGACTAAGGAAGTTCTCTCTTATTCCTAGTTTGCTAAGAATTTATATTATGAATGGGTGTTGAATCGTATGAGATCCCCTTCTCTGCATCTATGGGGATTATTATGTGATTTTCTCCATTAATTACATTGACTAAATTGTCAATTTTGTTGGCATAAAGTTTTTCATAATTCCTTTTAATGTTTATGAAATCTGTAGTGAAGTCCACTATTACCACTCCTAATTTGAAAGTCTGTTTTCCCTTTTTCTTGATCAGTTTAGGCTTTCTCGTGTTTTTTTTTTTTAAGATTTTGTTTATTTATTCATAGAGACACACACACACAAAGAGAGGCAGAGACACAGGCAGATGGAGAAAGGGGCCACATACAGGAAGCCGGACATGGGACTCGATTCCGGGTCTCCAGGATCACACCCCAGGCTGCAGGCGGCGCTAAACCGCTGCGCCACCGGGGCTGCCCTTTCTCATGTTTCTTAACCCTTTCAAAGAACTCCCTTTGATTCTCTCTTATTGTTTGTCCTCTAGAGGACATGAAAACAAATGTGATGGAGGAAATTCCTCTAAGTGTTGAGCATAGATAATAAGCTAGGAGCTTGAAATAGCTAAGCTTCACCCTAAGGGGTGAAGTATAAATAACAAGCTCCTGGGATCCCTGGGTGGTGCAGCGGTTTGGCGCCTGCCTTTGGCCCAGGGCGCGATCCTGGAGACCCGGGATTGAATCCCACGTCGGGCTCCCGGTGCATGGAGCCTGCTTCTCCCTCTGCCTGTGTCTCTGCCTCTCTCTCTCTCTCTCTCTGTGACTATCATAAATAAAAATATATATATATAACAAGCTACTTTTGAGAATTCATACGATGTATCTTTTAAATATTTTATTTATTTATTCATGAGAGACACAGAGAGAGGCAGAGGGAGAAGCAGGCTCCACACAGGGAGCCCAACGTGGGACTCGATCCCCAGTCTCCAGGATCACACCCTGGGCCGAAGGCGGTGCTAAACCGCTGAGCCACCCAGGCTGCCCCATACAATGTATTAACTAGTTAGCAAGTAAGTTAGTAGGTGATAGGATACACTAAAGATGAATAGAATATATCAAATACATGATGGAACAAGGGTGTTACTTTAAGATAGAGAGGAATGCGAAGACTAGGTCATGAGGTATCCTGCAACCCAAAGCAACAGCCACATTTTACTTAAATTCCCCACCAGTTGGTGACACTCAGTATTGTTCCATTGATCACAGATAAAACCCAGAACACTGCAGGAAGCTAACTGGTGAGCTACAGCTGAGGCAAGCAGGGGATGTCATTGGCCCCTTGTTTAAACTTCAACTCGGGTCTTCATAACCAGTGAGGCTGATGCAAGAGATCGGGAGACACGGCAGACACGGAGCTAAGGTGTATGAACATTACATAACAAAGGAATCAGGGAAATGTCCATCACCCTGTTTGTGCCCTATTCTAAATGTGTTAACTACCCATCTCTTTCCATTTGCTTCTTGGTGGGTTTTTATATAGATCTTGTGCTTTTAAAGTGACAATAAGCCATGTGACTGGAGCATTTTATTTTGGTCTGTGAGCCGTCCTACTCTGTGACCTTTGGATAGCTTGCCTGGTAGTATGTTGGAGTCCATCGTTGTATCAGGGGGATTTCTCATAGTAACAATTCCCAAAGGGTGAGGTGAAAAGGGATCATAATTCAGTGTGGAGTTTTCCTAAAGAAATGAGATAATATGAAGTAGCTGGCTAAAAAACCAGGGGTGGGGGGTGGGGGTGGGGGTGGGGCAGTGCTGATCTGGGTGGTTTACAGGGCCAGTCAAGGGTCACAGGGCTGATCTTCGGAATCTGAGTAGTCTCTAGGATCCTGGAAAACAGACTAAAGACGTCATTATGTTTATCATCTTAGAGGTTTTAGCTAAAGCAGTAAGACAAATAACTGGCATAAATAATGGGAGACAGGACTTGAAGCTGGCCTATGGGCACAGCAGAGCTGATTTGGGGGTGGTATCAAGGATACATTGTGCTGGGGCCTCTCCCTCTCCCACTGTATACAAATAAGAACAAGAACATAGAACACGGGAGGAACATTTGCTGAGCACTGCATCCCAAATGTGGGCCGTTCCCATCCTATATGCTTATAATCACTGCAGGGTCTTCGGGGGCAGCTCCTCTTTGTGCAGAAACCTGTGACCATCTCCTGCCTCCTCCACTCAGTCCCCCCTAACCCTCATTGCCAATACCACAAGATCCTGCATCACCGAAACCCCAAGACCCTAAAGCCCAACTCCACAGATCCCAGCTGCTCACCACAGAGCACCCTTTGTTCCCTGGATCCAGTGGCCTGTCCCGCACTGACACCCATACTCTTCCTCTTCACACTTGCTAATGCTCGGCCACGTTTTGCCACTTGTCTTGACTATTCTGTTCTTAGCCCCATTTACCACCATCATCCCCAGTAGGCTTCACATCCCAACTTACTCCATGCTGTCCACATGTCCAACATCCACTCTTGGCCCGTTCACTCAAACTACTTACTCCCACTTTCCCCATCATCACTCCTACTGACTTACACTCTTTCTTCCCCAGTAACTCACCCCATTGGCTATTTAACCCATTTTCCCCCTACTCTTCCCTGTTCGCCCCACCCCACCTCTTCAGTCCCCCCATTCCTCCAACACTTGGAGGAATTACCCTCCTCTACTTTCCCCTAATTCATCCATTTACCCACATCCTGCTGTCACCCTCCCTTTCCCTCCTCGGTCCACACTGCACTCACTTCTACTCACACACATGGCCCATCAGACTGCCATCTGTGTCTCAGGACACTGGTGTCCACGATCAACCTGAAACGGCAGATCAAACACCCTATTCACACCGCACTTCAGGATGACCTTTGAGAGGCCTGAATCCCCAGGAATATTCCTTATGAGCAGGAAGATGAAAGGCTTCATTCTTAGGACCTTTGGGTAACCTCTCAGCTGACTGCACCAGAAGCAAGTCAGCCAGCCGCATATTTTTTCTCCAAGTTTCCTTCTTCCTAAATGGGACATGTCTGACTCACAGAGCTCATAAAAGTGGGCCCACACCTCTTTTTCTTGCAGGATAATTTACAGGAAAAAAAAAGGCCCAGAAGGGCACAGACAGGTCCTGGAGGTCTGACTCACTCACTTGTTTTGTTAAATCCGAACACTGACCATGCCCAGGTTTTACATAGCTCGGGTTACCCAGTTCCACCAGAGAGAGCCCCAGAGAAAAGCCACAGAACTGTGAGGGCCACAATATGGCACATGGTGGGACCTCTCATTCTGGAGCAGACATGCTGCTACCTGGTCTTTGGTAGCATTCAGACCGTGGCTACAAATACATCAACAATAGTAGTGTGACCTAGGGGGTGAGCTACCCAATCTCCCTGTGTATTCATGCTTTTATCTCATAAAAATATACATACACGCAAACTACAAATGAAGTGATTTAAAATCATTTTGTTCAAATATGGAAAGGCAATGGTGGGCTTTATTACAGGATATTTTCAGAGGTCACCAGGCTCACCAAATAAATGTATTCTGGTCTCAATTACTTCTGGTTTCCATGATGTGATCCCAACTGACCTAAGAATCACCTTATTTGGCACCCTCAGGAAAGCAATGCCTGTAAGCCTTCGTAACTGGCTGGGTACCTGTTGTTCTGACCGATTCTTCTCCTTATTCACTCAAAAATAGTTAAACTCTCAATTGAACATATGTGTGTTAAATGTTATGAAATCCCATGTTTAGAATCTAACTTCATAATCACTGCCATGGAACAAAATATTCATTTTTAAAAGTTTAATTCATTGAAAAGGTAGTACATCCACATAGCACAATTTTCAAAAGTTATGAAAGGACATACAGTTGTCTCCCTCCTGGTTCCATACCCCTAGCCACCCACTTCCCTTCCTCTTCCCCAGAGGTAATCAGGGTACTCAGCTTCTTTTGTAACTTCCCAGAGCTCATTTATGCACATATGCTCAATTATGTACTTGCCATCTATTCTTTTTATATATGAACAGTAGCCTATTATATTCACCATCCTGAACCTTGCTTTTTGCATCTAATAATAATGTATGTTGGAGATCATCCCACATCAGTACACTCAGGACACTTGATGTCCAAGTTCTCTTTATATATTCACTTTGTCTACCTAGGAGTTTGCTGCATTAAATGGATTTCAGGATCCATTTAACCCCTGCCACCTGGACAACTTTCAACCTTTTGCTCTCACAAACCATGCACCAGTGAATATCTGATGTGCATTCATCATTTTGTACGTGCATGAGTATATACATTTCCAGACACGGAATTGCATTTGTGGTTTTCATTACTTCAGAATAGTTTTTAAGTAAGAGTTTTTCCTGGACTTGCTGTTTCCTGGAGGTTCATGTGGGGTAAGAAATCAGGGCCACATTCTAGGCGGATAAGTTTTTCTTACAATTGCTTTTTTTTTTCTTTTTCCATTTGGTATTTCTTTTAGAGTTGACCTCTAAGAGTCAGTAAACTGGGCAGCTGTAGGGTTCTTCAGAAGGAACACTCCCCTTCTCTCACCCTAGCCCCTGCCAAGTGCTCTGCTCATGAGTACAGACTACTTTCTACAAATATGGCTTGTCTGAGCAATCCCTTGTCGAGGCCTCTCCTTGGACCCCCAAATGGGTCTAAGAGACCTCCTACCTCCTTCCTGCCCATGCCAGCTGGTACTGCTGTGGATGGTGGTTGGCCTTGCACTCAGAGGCTATCCTGAACCTCTACTAAGTGTTCTCGCCAGTGCTGTCTCACAGCTGCAGCCCTGAGTGTTCCCTTTGACGTCTCCTGCCCTGGTGCTCAATCTCCTCTGCCTCTGACAGTACTCTCATCGGGATTTCGGCTGTCTTCTCATTGTGTCACATTAGAGATGACACTTTTGCTTTTGCTCCTTGTAGTGTTTTGGTGAAGACTGAGCTAAAAAGAAGAGAGGCTGACTTTTACTCCCTGTATTTGAACCAGAAGTCAGAACGTACTTTTGAAGTGTTAATTCAACGGACAAAACTTTCCCTCAGTGAACGTAAACAGGCACCCTTGATCCTACTCTCTAATGTGCAATGAGCTTTGACTTACGGCTGTGGCCTTTCCCATGGGCCTTCTTTCCCGTGTGTGTTCTCTGATGCACAATAAGGTTTGATTTTTGGGTAAAGGCTTTTCCACATTCTGTACACTTGTAGGGTTTCTCTCCAGTATGAGTTCTCTGGTGTACAGTGAACGTGGATTTTTCTCTGAAGGCTTTGCCACACTCGGTGCATGCATAGGGTTTCTCTCCTGTGTGTGTTCGCTGATGTATAATGAGCTGAGACTTTTGGCTAAAAGCTTTCCAACATACAGGACATTCATAGGGTTTCTCTCCTGTGTGAATTCTCTGATGTATAATGAGCTTAGACTTTTCTCTGAAGGCTTTGCCACATTCGTTACATTTGTAGGGTTTTTCTTCCGTATGAGTTCTTTGATGTATAATGAGGTATGATTTCTGGGAAAATGCTTTTTCACATTCACTGCATTCATAGGGCTTCTCTCCTGTATGACCTCTCTGGTGGAGCATGAGATAGGATTTCTGAGAGAATGCTTTCTCACATTCATTACATTCAAAAGGTTTCTCTCCTGAATGAGTTCTCTGATGTACGCCAAGGTTTGATTTTTGGGTGAAGGTTTTCCCACACACGTCACATTCATAGGGTTTCTCTCCTGTATGAGTTCGCTGATGCACGATGAGGGTTGACTTCTCATTGAAAGACTTCCCACATTCAGTACACTTATGAGGTTTCTCCCCCGTGTGAGTTCTTTGATGTATAATGAGGGTTGACTTATCACTGAAAGTTTTCTTACACTCATTACATTCATGGGGTTTTTTTCCTGTATGCGTACTATGATGTATAATTAGATCAAGCTTTTGTATGAAAGATTCCCCACATTTAGTGCATTCGTAAGTTTTCTCTCCTGTGTGGGTTTTCTGATGGACAATGAGGTTTGACTTCTGAGTGAAGGCTTTTCCACATTCATTACATTCATAAGGTTTCTCTCCTGTATGAGTCCTGTAATGTATTATGACAGTTGACTTTTCTCTGAAGGCTTTTCCACATTCTGGACACTCAAAAGGTCGCTCTCCTGTATGACTTCTCAAGTGTATAATGAGCTGAGATTTTTGGCTAAAGGCTTTTCCACATTCAGTACATCCAAAAGGTTTCTCTCCTGTATGAGTTCTCCAATGTACAATGAGGTGTGACTTCTTGCTGAAGGTTTTCCTACACGCGGTGCATTCAAAGGGTTTCTCTCCATTTTTAATTCTCTCTTGTAGACTAAGACCTTTCTTTCGCCTGAGGGCTTTCCCACACTCTCTATATCCATGGGGTTTTACTCCAGGAGTTGTTTTCTCATATTCGGTATGGAAGAATAATTTTGCACATCCATTATCATGTTTCTTTCCTACAGAGCTTCTGGTAAATAGGTCTAAATTATCTACCATACTATTTCCAAATGACTCATGTTTATGGGATCTTTGTATTGAAGCAACAAGGTTTGTATTCAGATGAAATGAATTTCCAAATTCATTATAGTCATAGCCAGTCTTGGTGATAATTGTTTTGTCAGGGAATCCAACTTGCATCAACAAATATCTATCTTGGTCAACGTGGTGCTGTTTCTCAATCTGTTCATCAACTTGACAGGCTTCTTCTAGAAGGAAATACAATAAATCATTTTTGTAATTTAACATTCTATAATGGACCTTCTGCTGACAGTATTATCTCATTTTATCTGAGTTCCTAGAGAGAGTCTTAACCATCAAATCTTGTTCTTTTACTGAAATCCCACCTGCTAGTCTCTTTGTTACCAAGAACAATCTTACCCTGACATCTCAGTATTTCTTACCTTTACTTTTACATCATCTCGGATTTCCATAAACTCTGGGGAACTTATCAACCTTTAAGCGTACATGACTTACGCTATTTATAACTAGGTAAAATGCAAGTGTGGTTAGTGGATTCAAATCTTACAACAATCCCAAATCCAGATTCTTAGTGAATAGGACAAAGATCTAGAATAATTAACCTTACAAAAAAAAAAAAACAAAAAAAAAACCTTAAAGAACTTTCCCCAATCTGGATTCATCTAAGTTTGCATTCATAGTTCAGTATTACCTTCTGCTCCTGTTTTCACTATTTTCTGCTCCTGTTTTCACTATTTTCACTAAAAACTATGTCTATATTAATGCCAACTCCTTCCTCATGTTATGCTATAATCAGAATTTAGATAACTTTCAAGAAGCAATTCAGTCTTTTCAAAAAAGCTTACTCTGATCTTCCTAACTTTAATTTTTTAAATTTCTAAAGTAGTCATCTGTACTGCTCAGACAGTTAAAGTTGCAAAGCTTCCCTTAAATATACCATATTTCATCAACTGTAAGATGCATATTATTTCACATTTTAACACATCACTGAATCCAAATATACCTTATAACCAATGGCATGTCATCAATTAATTGGTGCCAATTTTTCTTAGTAGTATGTATTAAAATCAATTGGATCTTGAAGTCAGTAAAATATGGTAAATAATTTTTGCATAATGAATTTTAATGATTTCTGTAGTTTTCACCTTTTCCTAAAATTTTGTAACAAAATTATCAAACATACAGAGAAGATGAAAAAGTAAAAAACTACTCATACTACCACTTAGATTTAATAGTGATAACATTTGAAATAGTAAAACTGAATTTTAAAATGGAGCATATTGTTAGGACATCCTTAATTTCATTAGCAAAGCACTAATTCTTAGTCACACATGAACATCAGAATCACAGAAAAAGTTTTTTTTTAAGATCTTATTTGAGAGAGACTGAGCTGTACAGTGGGGAGGGGTAAGGAGGTGGAAGACAGATCAGCAGACTCCCTGATGAGCAGGAAGCCCCATGCGGGGCTTGATCGCAGTACTCTGAGATGCCCAACCGACTGATCCACCCAGGTTCAGAAAAAAAACTTTTACAAAGTACACCTAATAGAACACAAGCTCCACCAAGCATCTACTAAATCTGGATGTCATTAGGTGGTAAGAAGCAGCATAATTAGGGCCATAAACCTTCTAACCCAGGATCAAATCCTGACTCAACCACTCACTTGCTCTGTGACCTTAGCAACTTACTTTATCTATTCATATTTTATTTCCTATCTGGAAACAGGAATTATAACAGTGCCCACCTAAATATGTTGATGGGATTAAACTATTTGTAACAGGGCATGCATGGCACACAGGAAGTACTTTCAACTGTTTACTAAAACAACTGATGCTACTACTGCAAGAACAACTATTTGATTAAGAGCCACTACACTACTATAAAAAGGAATTATATTTAACTTAATCCTGGGATCAAGCCCTGCATCAGGCTCCCTGCTGACCAGGAAGCGTGATTCTCCCCTTCTCTCTGCCCGGCACTCCCCCTGCTTGTGCACTCTCTCTCTGTTAAATAAATAAAATCTTGGGAGGTCTGGGTGGCTCAGCCATGTTGAGCATTTGCCTTCAGCTCAGGGCATGATCCTGGAGTTGTGGGCTGTGAGGAGCCTGCTTCTCCCTCTGCCTGTGTCTCTCATGAATAAATAAATAAATCCTTAAAAATAAATACATAAAATCTTTAAAAAAAACTGTACATAGTAGGCTACCATTTTTCTAAGGAAAGAAATATATATTTATATACACTCATCATGTAAATAATGGAAGAATATACCTTTCAATTTTAATGAATGGTTACCTACAGAAGGAAGGAAAAGAGTGAAATGAAGGGAAAGAAGCTGAACTGCTTCAAATACACCTTGTTTTCTAGACTTGACTTTGGAACCAAGTATTTTATATTATCATAAAGCAAAACTGAATTTATTTTTTTTTTTATTTTTTTATTTTTAAATTTTTTTTTAAATTTTTTTTTTATTTATTTATGATAGTCACAGAGAGAGAGAGAGAGGCAGAGACATAGGCATAGGGAGAAGCAGGCTCCATGCACCGGGAGCCTGATGTGGGATTCGATCCCGAGTCTCCAGGATCGCGCCCTGGGCCAAAGACAAACGCCAAACCGCTGCGCCACCCAGGGATCCCGCAAAACTGAATTTAAAAGGATTCCACAATAATAATATATCCTCATCTGTATTTCTAAACCATTTCCAACCATGAAGTCTTGATTATCAATGATACCAACATGATTACCTCAATTGATTCAAACCACTATAGACAGCAGTCTCAGAATAATATTAACAATATTACCATCAGATTTAAGATTAACAGAGCAGCCCAGGTGGTTCAGCGGTTTAGCGCTGGCTTCAGCCCAGGGCGTGATCCTGGAGACCAGGATCGAGTCCCACATAGGGCTCCCTGCATGGAGCCTGCTTCTCCCTCTGCCTGTGTCTCTACCTCTCTCTCTCCTCTCTGTATTTATTTCTCATGAATAAATAAATAAAATCTTTAAAAAAAGATGTAAGATTAACAAATTAAAAACCTTTAAGTCCAGAATTAGATTTGGAAATACCGATTTTTTTAAATGAAGTAGAAATACCAATTTGAAAACATGATATGTTTTCTTTTAAAAGCCTTTTTGTGAGATGCCTGGGCAGCTCAGTCAGTTGAGCATCTGCTTTCAGCTCAGGTCATGATCCCAAGGTCACAGGATCAATCCCTGCACTGCATCAGGCTCCACGCTCAGAGGACAGTCTGCTTCTCCCTCTGCCCCTCCCCCTGCTCATGCTCTCTCAAATAAAGAAAGAAAATCTTTTTTAAAAATATTTTTTACATAGTTCCAAGCTCTGTCAATTTTTAAAAGGCCTAAAAAAAAAAAAAATTTTTAAAAAGGCCTAGAAACAATTCCCTAACATCCAAATTGTGGTCTCAAAACAGTATTTATCACAAAAAAGGAAAAAACACAGGGTTCCTTAGAGAAATGGCTGATTCCAGGCCATGAAATGAACCTGGAACATCTTGTAACATCAGAAAGCAAGGAAGCTACCAAAGACTCAGGAGCCAATTTGAAGGGGTTTCTGTTGGCCAGAGATAGGGCAGTTTGATTCATAGTGAGAATAAGGCAATGGATTAAAACACACAATAGTCATCTTTTGAATAATGCTACAAAACCAACTCATTACTTTTAAAACTGGTAAACAAATAGAAAAACATACATAACTGAAACAGAACTCATGCAACTAACATATAAGCAAATAACAGATGAAAGGCAGTCCTCTTTTTTTTTTTGGCAGTCCTCTTTATAGAAGTATTCCAGCTAATCAACAAAGAAGGAACAACAAAATATCACCATTTTGCAAACATTTTTTAAAAAATTTTTAAAGATTTTATTTATTTATTCATGAGAGACACAGAGAGAGACAGAGGCAGAGGGAGAAGCAGGCTCCATGCAGGGAGCTCGAGGTGGGACTCGATCCCGGGTCTCCAGGATCACACCCTGGGCCGAAGGCAGCGCTAAACCACTGAGCCACCAGGGCTGCCCACATTTTGCAAACACTAATGAAGATATAAGCAATAGTCACTACTGTTAACTACAATAAACAACCAAGCATTACACGCCTCCTGATGGAAGTATGTCACACCAGCTAGGAAGTAAACTTGTTAAAAGAAAAAGTAGAACCCTGAATCTGATCAAATTTCAGAATCTAACCACCAATTTACAAGAAAAACAAGGGACAGACGAAATATGTTAAATAAAATAAGGTACTCAGCAAAGTCCAGATTGTGGGAAACTAAAAGACAAATTGACTAGTTACTTTAAAAAAAATAAAAGGGGGGCGGGGGAAAGATAGACAGGAATCATTTGTAGGTTTTGAGAAACAAGAATCCAAGCACACTCTGCACTCAAATCCTGATTTCTCAATGATATTCCCCACTAAAAGGAATCAAAGATCCTTGGAGAAGTTGCTGATTCTAGGTCTGAAACAGGGAAAGTACAGCATGAACCTAGAACATATTTTTGTGTTAGAAAGTACTCAAAGAAAGATGGGGTCATGTTAAAAGACAGAGGAGCCAGCCTGAAAGGACTCCTACTAGACAAACTGAGGCAATTTGAATATCAAAATGAATAATGAGGGTTGCCTGGGTGGCTCAGTCAGTTAAGCATCTACCTTCAGCTCAGGTTACGATCTGGGATCGAGCCCGCGCATCAGCTCCCTCCTCAGCAGGGAACCTGCTGCTCCCTCTCCCTATGCCCCCTCCCTCTGCTCATGCTCTCTCTTGCTTACTCTCACTCTCAAAAATCTTTTTTTAATAAACCCAACAAGATGTATAATAACAGTAGACTTTAATGCATTGGAGCATACTGGAAAATAAAAATCTGAATCCATACTGATACTAAAATTAGTTCATTAATGGGATGGGGTAAGAGAAGAATGCCAAGTTACAAATATATAAGGAATGATAGAAAATTCACCCTTCTTCCAACCATCTTATAAATTGATTCAGGCAAGAATCATCTGTGAGTATTAAAACACTGGACAAAAATTTTTGAGAACAGAATATTATTCACCATTTGGCAGTTCTACAAAATGTTAAACACGTGTCTGACAATTCCATTCCCATGTACATACTCAAAACATACATCACCATAAAAATTCTATGCAGGGATCCCTGGGTGGCGCAGCGGTTTAGCGCCTGCCTTTGGCCCAGGGTGCGATCCTGGAGACCCGGGATTGAATCCCACGTCGGGCTCCCGGTGCATGGAGCCTGCTTCTCCCTCTGCCTATGTCTCTGCCTCTCTCTCTCTCTCTCTGTGTGACTATCATAAATTAAAAAAAAATTCTATGCAAATGTTCATAGCAGCTTTTAAAAAATATTTTTTTTATTTATTTATGAGAGACACAGAGGGAAAGAGGCAGAGACACAGGCAGAGGGATAAGCAGGCTCCATGCAGGGAGCCCAATGTGGGACTCCATCACAGGACTCCGGAATCACGCCCTGAGCCGAAGGCAGACGCTCAACTGCTGAGCCACCCAAGCTCCCACATAGTAGCTTTATAATAGCCGAAAAAGTGGAAACAACCTAAATATCCATCAACAGATAAATGGATAAACAAAAGTGGCATATCCAGACAAGAGAATATGATTCTACCATAAAAAGGATTGAAGTCCTGATACGTGCTACACTATGAATGAACCTTGAAGCCATGTCAAGTGAAAGAAACCAAACATAAAAGGCCACATTTTGTATGGTTCCATTTATATGAAATCTCTGGAATAGGAAAAACTATTGAGGCAGGAAGTAGTTGCCAGGGCATTGAGGGGAGTGGTGGTTGGAAATGGAGCCTGATAGGGGTGAGGGTTTCTTTTTGGGGTGATAATGACATTATAGAATTAGATAATGGTGATGGCTTCATAACCTGGTGAGTATACTAAAAATCGCTGAATTTGTATACTTCAAAAAGAGTGAATGTTATGGTCTGTGAATTATATCTTGATAAAGCTATTTTAAAAAAAAGACAATCAAGATGTTTTAGGCAAACAAGTCTGATAGGACTATCTAAACTGGATAGAAGCAGGTAATCCAATTTGGAATTAGACTATCAGTCCCTTGGCCCGTGATTCCTTCAGATAAGGCAATGGGAAATGAAAATGAGAGAAGTGGCAGGGCTTAGGGGTGGGGACTGGCACTTGACATGTATCCACTGGGGAAAGTAAAGGAGCAGAAACTTCTGGGTAAGCACCAACTTAAGGGAAGTGGTCTGGTAGGTGTGGGACAAGGGTGAGGAATGTCAGTCTCATGTCTGGGGTGTTCTGGTCTCTTGTCCAATAACATCAAAGGGTCACAACCCTTCTCCAGACACCCCTGAAAGCTCTTTCAGAGGTTCTCACCCCTGGTTGACAAGCTGGCACCTCCTGTCTCCATCATCTGAGTCAACCCCACTTACCTGGAAAGCTCCAAACTGAGATTTTTCTTTCTGCCAGGCATGGACCTTCTAACTCCAATTTGAGGATGAGATCTGGTTTGGTATCCTGCTGCCCTGCTAATGATAAATGACAGTGATACCTCCTTGGGTCTTCAGAGCCTCTGAGAAATAGGAAGGCGGAGTTTGGGGCAGCATGAGAGACCTATCACTTGACTCAATGGTCAAGTCAAACCATTTCACCTGGGTTTTGAGTTCACAAACACCCTGTCAGGAAACTTTGATCCTGGAACGTTTCAATGTCAAACTTTTCAAGCAGTTCAGAGACCTTACAAGTTTTCCAAACTGAGAAAGGAATGGCCCTCTACCATACACAATAATCAGAAGCAGCAAAATTACTCGATGGAGCCATTCTTACCCACAGAGACCAGGTTGCCGTAGGTCTCCAGCATCACTTCTCTGTACAGAGTCTTCTGTGAAGAGTTCAGGTACTGCCACTCTTCTGGGGTGAAATCCACAAGCACATCCTCAAATGCCACAAGTTCCTGTAATTGCACATTCCTTTTACTCTAAAACACGGACAACTGGGTGATGAGGATGCAATGTAGGGAAGTGCTGACTGGGTTTCCAGTTCATGATGATGACTTAATACAGGATGCATACTTCCTTGGAAAATTACAAACCAGGGTAAAAAAAAAAACCTATTCCATCAAGTATATGGAATATTCCATAAGAATATAGGATATACGTAAGACGATGTAGTACTTGCACAAGGATAGATAAATAGTCCAGTAGGACTAAAAAGAGAATCCAAGTATGTATGGACACCTGAGTGTCAACAAAGTTGACACTGGCAAGGCAGTGGGGAGAAGATGATCTTTTCAAATAAATATGGACAGATTAGCTGGATACCTTTATAGGGGGAAAAATCACATTTAGCCACTAACTCACCATACACAAAAATAAGCTACAGAGAAATTATAAATCTAATGTGAAAGATAACACAATAAGGGGCCTATAATAGAGTACAGGAAAATGTTTTCATAGTCTTGGGGTAGAGAAAGAATTCTAAAACAAGATGTGAAAAAAAAAAAGAAAAAAAAAGAAAAAAAAAAGGAAAAAAAAAAAAGAAAAAAAAGAAAAAAAAAAGAAAAAAAAAGAAGAAGAAAAAAAAAGAAAAAAAAAAGAAAAAAAGAAAAAAAAATAAAAAACAAGATGTGAAAAATGCTACTCATAAAGGAAAAGGTTTATAAATGTTACAAGATTAAAAGTACAACAGGGAAATACAAATCAAAACCACGATGAGAAACCACAAATCAAAACCATCTCACACTTGTCAGAATGGCTAAAATTAACATAAGAAACAACAGATGTTGGCAAGGATGTGGAGAAAAGGTGGTGGGAATGCAAATTGGTGCAGCCACTCTGGAAAACAGTATAGAGGTTCCTCAAAAAGTTAAAAATAGAACTACCCTATAATCCAGCAATTGCTTTACTAGGTATTCATCCAAAGGATTCATAGATACTGATTTGAAGCACCCCAACATTTATAGCAGCATTCTCTACAATAGCCCAATTATGGAAAGAGCCCAAATGGACAAAGAAGATGTGGTGGTATATGTATACAATGGAACAGCACTCAGGCATAAAAAAGAACGAAATCTTGCCATTTGCAATGTGGATGGAGCTAGAGAGTATTATGCTAAGTGGAATAAGTCCATCAAAGAAAAATAAATACCGTATGATTTCGCTCATATATGGAATTTAAGAAACAAAATGAACAAGGAAAGGGGAAAATGAGAGAGAGAGAGAGAGACAGGCAAGCCAAGAAATAGACTCTTTTTTCCAAAGATTTATATCTGTTTATTCATGAGAGACACAGGGAGAGGCAGGCTCCATGCAGGGAGCCTGATGTGGGACTCGATCCCAGGTCTCCAGGACCATGCCCTGGGCCGAAGGCGGCGCTAAACCGCTGAGCCACCCGGGCTCCCCCAGACGCTTGACTACAGACACCAAACTGATGATTACCAGAGGGGAGGTAGGAAGGTGGGTGGGTGGGAGGATGGGTGAAACAGGTGATAAGGATTAAGGGAGGCACTTGTGATGAGCACCAGGTGTTATATGTAAATGTTGAATCATTATATTGTGCATATGAAACTAATATAACACTATCTTGGGGCACCTGGGTGGCTGGTTGAGCATCTGCCTTTGGCTCAGGGTGTGGTCCTGGGGTCAAGTCCCACATCTGCCTATGTCTGCCTATGTCTCTGCCTCCCTCTGGGTGTCTCTCATGAATAAATAAATAAAACCTTTTAAAAAAAACACTATCTTAACTAACTGGAATTTAAATAAAACAAAAAATAAAAGTACAACAGTAAAAAGGCAAGCTTTAAATGGGGAGATTCTCTGCAACATTCAAAAGTTATGAAGGGATCTTATCTGGAACATATAAAATCCCTGCAAACCAGTAAGAAACCAGTAAGAAACCACAACACAGTAAAACAGAGAAGAGATGTGGATATGTACTTCACTAAAACAAAACCCAAATGACCTATGAACGTAAGAGAATGTACTCAACCACATTAGCACTCTGGTAAATGAAAATTTAAGCCATGCTGAGACATTCCTATGCTCCCACCAGAAAGGTTCTAATTAAGCACACTGAAATATCGTAAGATTGTGTTGAAATGAGAACTCTCATACTTAGTAGGAATATAAACTGGCATAGTTGCTTGAGGAAGTTAATTGACAGTATTTACTAAAGTTAATGATTTGTATACATTATGACCCAGCAATTCTATTTCTAGGTACACAGCTTAAAGAAAATCACGCACATATGCTCTGGATGTTCACAGAAGCACTACTTCTAAAATGAAATTGTAGAAAAGATTCAAATGTCCCTCAACAACACAATGGGTAAATTGTGGCACAGTCATTCAATGGAATCCCATGTGATAATGAAAATAAATGAACTACAAACTGCATATCCAACACAGATGAATCTCACAGATGTACTGAGCAAAAGAATCCAAACACAAGAGTACACACTGCATGATTCTCTTTACACATAGCAAGACAACAGGCAAGGTGAATCAATGATGTTAAAAGTCAGGAGACTGATTATCTTTGTGGGTGATACTGATTGGGAGAGGGCGTGAGTGGGAATTTGAAGGTCCTCCTTATGTTCTAATCTTGACCTGGGAAGCAACTACTCAGTGCATTCACTTTGTGATAATGCATCAAGCTGCACACATATAAACTGCATTTCATGTACAATTAAATGTATTTTCTATCTTTATACTTAGATATTATTATTATTTTTTTTTATGATAGTCACACAGAGAGAGAGAGAGACAGGCAGAGACACAGGCAGAGGGAGAAGCAGGCTCCATGCACCGGGAGCCCGACGTGGGACTCGATCCCGGGTTTCCAGGATCGCGCCCTGGGCCAAAGGCAGGCGCCAAACCGCTGCGCCACCCAGGGATCCCTAGAAATTATTGTTGACACAAGTGCAAAGGCAATTCAAAGGAAAATGGGAGTTTCCTTTTCAACAAATGGTGCTGGAACAATTGGATATACATATGCAAAAAAAACCACTCCAGTAAATACCACCAACCTATATAAAACTTAAAAACTCAAAACAGATCACAGACCTAAATGCAAACTCTAAACCTATAAAATTTCTAGAAGAAGATACAGGAGATGGCCCAGTCAGTTAAGTATCCAACAAGCTCTTCTCAGCTAAGGTCTTGATCTCTGAGTTGTGAGTTCAAACCCCATGTTGGGCTCCACACTGGGTGTGGAGCCTACTTAATAAAACGCACACACACACACACACACACACACACACACACACACACACAGGAGAAAATTTCTTTAACCTTCTTAGATGGGACAGCAAAATTCAAAAGACACTGTTCAAAGAAGAAAAAGCCACAGAACCAAATAAAATATTTATAAATCATATTCTGGCAAAAAAAAATGTATTGAGAATAAAGAACTATTAAAACTAAAAAAAAAAAGGCAGAAGAAAGATATTAAGCCAAAGAAGGTATACAAATGACAGATAAGCACACAGAAAGATATTTAACATCATTAGTCGTGAATAAACTCCAAATTAAAAACCACAATGGGAGGGGCGCCTGCCTGGGTGGCTCAGTGACTGAGTGTCTGCCTTTGGCTCAGAGTGTGATCCTGGGGTCCTGGGATCAAGTCCCCTGCATTGCGCTCCCCACAGGGAGCCTGTTTCTCCCTCTGCCTATGTCTCTGCCTTTCTCTGTGTCTCTCATGAATAAATAAATATTTTTAAAAATTAAAAAAAAATATTTTAAAAGTAATTAAAAAATAAAACCACAATGGGAGTTCAAGATGGTCCTGTGGGAAAACCATGAAATCACCTCCTTCCATGGACACAACAAACTTACAGCTATATATAGAATACTCTTCCTCACACAAGCAGAGGGAATGGCAGGCAGAGGGAGAGGGAGAGGGAGAAGCAGGCTTCCTGCTGAGCAAGGAGCCTGACACAGGACTCGATCCCAGGACTCTGAGATCATGACGTGAGCCAAAGGCAGATGCCTCCCTGATTGAGCCACCCAGACACCCCAATTTACTGTCAACTTAAAAATGACTGTTAGATGCAAGTTATATGTGAACCTAACGGTAACCACAAAGAAAAATTTACAGTAAATACATAAAAAGACAAAGGAATCTAAACATAACACCAAAGAATACAAACCACAAGGGAAAAAAGAAAAGAAGAAACAAAGAGGAACTAAAAAACAGCCAGAAACATTGAACAAAAGGGTAGTAAGTACATACCTATCAATAATTAAATGTAAAGACATGGGGTGGGTGAATGGGGGGGAAAACCCTTTTATATGCTGCCTGTAAGAGACTCATCAAACCTAAAGACTCACAGACTGAAAGTAAAGGAATGAAAAAAAGATTTAACATGGAACTGGAAATGAAGAGAGAGATTGGGTAGCAATACTTGTATCAGACAAATTAGACTTTAAGACAAAGACCATAACAAAAGACAAAGAAGGGTACTACATAATGATAAGAGAATCAATCCAACAAGAGAATATGACATTTGTAAACATCTATGCACTGAATATAGGAGCGTCTAAATATACATAGCAAATATTCACAGAAATAAAGAAAGAAATAGCAATACAATAATAGTAAGAGACTATAACACCTCACTTAAATCAATGGATAGTTCATCCAGACAGAAAATCAATAAGAAAACATTGACCTTACACAACACATTAGGCTACATGGACCTAATAGACATAAACAGAATACCCCATTCCAAAACAGGAGAATGCACATTCTTTAGTGCACGAGGAGCATTCTCCAGTATGGACCACATGTTAGATCACAAAACAAGTCTTAAAATTTTTTTAACAAGTCTTAAAAATTTAGCAAGACTGGTATCATATCAAGCATCTTTTCTACCACAATGGTATGAAACTAAAAATCAGTTACAAGACACAATTGGAAAAACACAAACATGTGGAGACTAAACAACATAGTATTAAATAGCCAATCAAGAAATCTTCTCCCTCTCCTCTCCTCCCATCTGCTTGTGTACACACTCTCTCTCTAATAAATAAAATCTTTAAAAAAAAAGAAATCTGGGATGCCTGAGTGGCTCAGATAGTTAAGCGTCTGCCTTCAGCTCCAGTCATGATCTCAGGGTCCTGGGATCCAGCCCTGTGTTGGGCTCCCTGCTCGGCGGGGAGCCTGCTTCTCCCTCTCCTCCCTGCTTGCGCTTTCTGTTGCTATCTCTGTCTCTCTCAAATAAATAAATAAATAAATAAATAAATAAATAAATAAAATCTTTAAAATATTAAAAAAAAGTGGGACACCTGGGTGGCTTAGAAGTTGGGCATCTGCCTTCAGCTCAGGGCTCACGTGATCCTGGAGTTCTGGGATCGAGTCCCACATTGGACTCCCTGCATGGAACCTGCTTCTCCCTCTGCCTGTGTCTCTGCCACTCTTTCTCTCTATTATCATGAATAAATAAAATCTTTTAATAAATAAATGATTAAAAAAAGAAAAAATCAAAAAGAAATCAACAGGGGTGCCTGGGTGCCTCAGTCAAGTGCTAACTCTGGATTTCAGCTCAGGTCATGATATGAGTCTTGAGATTGGGCTACAACTCTCTTAGGCTCTCTTCAATATGGAATCTGCTTTGGATTTCCTATCTCCCTCTCTCTCTGCCCCTCCCCCCACTCACATATGCTCTTTCTCTCTCTAAAATAAACAAACAAATAAAAATCTTTAAAAAATATAACATGAGACAAATGAAAATAGAAACACAATGTTCCAAAATCTTTGGGACACAGCAAAAGCACTTTTAAGAGAGAAGTTCACAGAAATACAGGCCTACCTCAGGAAACAAAAAAACATCAAATAAACACTGTCTTAACATTCAAGGAAATAAAGAAAGAAGAACAAAGCCCAAAGTTAGTAGGAAAAAAGGAAAGAATGAAGATCAGATTGGAAATAAATGGAATAGAGACTAAAAGTACAGAAAACATCAATAAGGGGCGCCTGGGTGGCTCAGTGGTTGAGCATCTGCCTTTGGCTTAGGTCATGATCTCGGCGTCCTGGGATCAAGTCCCACATCAGACTCCCCACAGGGAGCCCGCTTCTCCCCTCTGCCTATGTTTCTGTCTCTCTCTGTGTGTCTCTCATGAATAAATAAGTAAAATCTTAAAAAAAGAAAAAGAAAAAAAACATCAATGAGGCTAAGAGCTGCTTCTTTGAAAAGGTAAACAAAATCAACAAATTGTTAGCCAGACTCAAGAAAAGAGAGAGAGCCCAAATAAATACAATCAGAACCAAGCAAGGAGAAATTACAACTCATACAACAGAAATACAAAGGATTAAGAAAATACTATCAACAATTATACACCAACAAATCAGACAGAAATGGATAAACTCCTAGAAACATACAATTCTCCAAGACTGAATCATGAAGAATTAGAAAATCTGAAGAACAATTACTAATAATGAAAGTAAATCAGGGGCAGCCTGGGTAACTCAGTGGTTTAGCACCACCTTCAGCCCAGGGCCTGATCCTGGAGACCCGGGATCGAGTCCCACATCAGGCTCCCTGTGTGGAGCCTGCTTCTCCCTCTGCCTGTGTCTCTGCCTCTCTCTCTCTCTTTCTGTGTCTCTCATGAATAAATAAATAAAATCTTTAAAAAAAACAGATTTACAAGTGCAATTGTAAAACTAAATTGTAAAACTACAAAAAACTAAAATACTTAGGAATAAATTTAACCAAGGATACAAAAGACATGTATTCTGAAAACCATGTATTTTGACAAAAGAAATGGAAGATGACACAAATAAATAAATGGAAAGATATCATGCTCATAGGCTGAAATAAAAAATATTGTTAAAATGCTGTAGCTAAAGCGATCTACAGATTTAATGCAACCTCTATTAAAATACTGAGAGCATTTTTCACAGAACTATAACAAATAATCCTAAACTTTAAAAGGAACCACAAAACATCTCCAACAGATAAAGCAATCTTAAGAAAGAACAAGGCTAGGTATCATGCTCCCTGATTTTAAACTATACTACAAAGGTAATCAAAAAAGTATGGTACTGGGACAAAAAGAGACACATAGATCATGGAACGAAATAGAGACCCCACAAATAAACCCATGCTTATATGGTCAACTAATCGAGAACAAAGGAGGCAAGAATAGAACAATGCAGAAAAGACAGTCTCTTCAATAAATGAGTGCTAGGAAAAGTGGGCAGCTACATGCAAAACAATGAAACTGGACCGCTTTCATATAGCATATACAAAAATAAGCTCAATACCTGGGGAACACAGTAGGAAGATTATTCACTCTTCTTGGAGGGTATGCCTGAGAGGCAACACTCATGGAGACACCTCCATGGGAACAAAGAGGCTGGCCAATGCCATTTCAATTCCCTACCCCTCAGCATACACAGGGCCATCTGTAGCAAGGAACGTGTCGCTGACGCCGGCTACCTGACTTGCTTACACCAAGTCTATTGCTCCAGCACTCGGGTGGAACTGCCCTTCTCAGTCAGGCCAGCCTCAGTCCCAGCACGGCATACCCCTTCCACAGAGGCCAGCACAAACCCCTGTCCACCCATCTCCTGACCAGAGGGCTCTGCAGGGCCTTAGTTCCAGTGAAGTTGGTGACGGGTCTCGTTTCACAGGCAGACCACAGCTACATTCAGACCAGGGACCAAATGCTGCCCAGAGCAGGCAAGGAGAGCCTCTGCAGATAACTGGTGTGAAGGACAGAGCAGCTGAAACTACAACAGCAGGGCTCAAATAGCACACACAGGAGACACTCCATGAAGTGCCAGGCCCTGGGCACTACACAGCCTCTTCATAAGGCCATTACTTTCAGAAGCAGGATAAATAAATGGTTCTCCACCACACAGAAAAAGGCAGAGACTTAGATAAAATGTGAAGATAAAGCAAACTCTTAAATGAAAAGAGCAAGGCCATGGCCAGAGATCTAACCAAAACAGATATAAGTAAAAGGCCTGATAGAGAACTTAAAGCAACAATCATAAGGATACTCACTGGGCTTGAGAAAAGAGGAGAAGACATCAGTGAGACACTTAAAAAGAGAGATACAAGTTAAAAAAAGAATCAAGGATACCTGCGTGGCTCGGTCAGTTAAGTGTCCAACTCTTGATCTCAGCATTGTGAGTTCAAGCCCCACACTGTGGGGGGGGGGGCTAATTTTAAAAAAAAGAAATAATCAGAGATTAAAAGTGCAATAAACTAGAAACATGGGCAGCCCTGGTGGCTCAGTGGTTTAGCGCCACCTTCAGCCCAGGGTGTGATCCTGGAGACCCGGGATGGAGTCCCATGTCGGGTTCCCTGCATGGAGCCTGCTTCTCCATCTGCCTGTATCTCTGCCTCACTATCTCTCTGTGTCTCTCAAGAATAAATAAATAAAATCTTAAAAAAAAAAACCTAGAAACACACCTGATGTAACAAACAGCAGGCTGGAAGACTCAGAGGTAAGAATCTGTGATGTAGAAGACAAAGTAACAGAAAGTAATGGAAAGTAATGAAGCTGAAAAAAAGAGAGGGAAGAATTATGCAACATGAGAATAGACAGGGAACTCAGTGACACCATCAAATGTAATAACATTCATATTGTAGGAGTCCCAGAAGAGGAAGAGAGAAAAGGGGGCAAAAAATTTATTTGAAGAAATAGTAGCTGAAAACTACTCTAATCTGGGGATGGAAACAGGCATCTAGATCTTCAAGACACAGAGAATTTCTATCAAAATCAACAAAAGCAGGCCAACACCAAGATATACTGTAATTAGATTTGTAAAATATAATGATAAAGAATAAAATCTTAAAAGCAGTAAAACAAAAGAAGTCCTTAGGGATGCCTGGCTGGCTCAGCTAGTAGAGCATGCAATTCTTTATCTTGAGGTTGTGGGTTTGAGCCCCATTTTGGGTATAGAGATGACTTAAAAAATAAAATCTTTAAAAAAATTAGTCCTTAACATACAAGGGTAGACCCATAAGGCCAGCTGCAGATTTATCAACAGAACCTTGGCAAGCCAGAAGGAAGGGGCATAATATATTCAAAGTGATCACTGGAAAAATCTGCAGCCAAGAATACTCTATCCTGCAAGGCTATCATTCTGAATAGAAGGAGAGATAATGAGTTTCCCAGACAAACAAAAAATAAAGGAGTACGTGACCACTAAGAAATATTAAAAGGAAGTCTTTGAGTGGAAAGGAAAGACCAAAAGTGACAAAGACAAGAAAGGAACAGAGAAAATCTCCAGAAACAACAACAAAAGAAACAAAATGCCAATAAATGCATATCTATCAATAATTGTTCTGAATGTAAATGTACTAGATGTTTCAAAAGACATAAGGTGTCAAAATGGATTAAAAAAAACAAGACCTGGGGACGCCTGGGTGGCTCAGCGGTTGAGCATCTGCCTTCAGCTCAGGGCATGATCCTGGAGTCCAGGGATCTAGTCCCGCATCGGGCTCCGTGCATGGAGCCTGCTTCTCCTCCCTCTGCCTATGTCTCTGCCTCTCTCTCTGTGTCTCTTGTGAATAAATAAAGAAAATCTTTAAGAAAACAAAAAAACAAGACCCATCTGTATGCTGCCTACAAGAGATTCATTCATTCATTCATTTATTTTTAAAGTAATCTCTACACCCAACATGGGGCTCAAACTCACAACTCCAAGAGTCACATGACTACTGACCTAACTAGCCAGGCACTTCATACAAGAGAATCATTCTAGACCTAAAGACATCTACAGATTGAAAGTAAAGGGATAAAGAAAAATTTATCACATAAATGAATGTCAACAGAAAGCCAGAGTAACTACTTATACTGAACAAACTAAACTTTAAAACAAAGACTGTAACAAGAGAAGAAGGGCACTATAGCATAATAAACGGGACAATCCAACAAGAAGATAGAACAATTGAAAGTATTTATGCTTCCAACTTGGGAGCACTGAAATATATAAAATGATTAATAACAAACATAAAGAAACTAATTGATAATAATAGTAGAGGATATTAACACCTCACTTACATCAAGGGACAGAAAATCAACAAGGAAACGATGGCTTTGAATGACACACTGGACCAGATAGACTTACAGATATATTCAAACATTCCATTCCAAAACAGCAGAATATATATTCTTTTCAAGTGCATATGGGAGGGGATCCCTGGGTGGCTCAGCGGTTTAGTGCCTGCCTTTGGCCTTTGGCCCAGGGCGCGATCCTGGAGTCCTGGGATCGAGTCCCGCATCAGGCTCCTGGCATGCTTCTCCCTCTGCCTGTGTCTCTGCCTCTCTTTCTCTATGCCTATCATGAATAAATTTTTAAAAAAATCTCAAGTGCATATGGGAGATTCTCCAGAATAAATCACAGATTAGGTCACAAGATAGGACTCAACAAATACAAAAAGATTGACTACAATGCTATGAAACTTGAAGTCAACCACAAGAAAAAATCTGGTAAGACCACAAACATATGGAGTTTAAACAATATGCTCCCAAACAATGAATGGGTCAACCAGGAAATCAAAGAAGAAATTTAAAAAAATACACAGAAACAAATGAAAATTAAAACCTAAAGGTCCAAAACCTTTGGGATGCAGCAAAAGCAGACCTAAGGGGGAATTATATACCAATACAAGCCTATATCAAGAAGCAAGATAAAAGGGACACCTGGGGGGCTCAGTGGTTGAGCATCCACCTTCAGCTCAGGGCGTGAACTCAGGGTCCTGGGATTGAGTCCGCTGTCAGGCTCCCCACAGGGAGCCTGCTTCTCCCTCTGCCTATGTCTCTGCCCCCCTCTCTCTCTGTGTCTCTCATGAATAAATAAATAAAATCTTCAAAAAAGAGCAAGAAAAAAACTCAAATAAAAAACCTAACCTTACATGTAAAGGAGCTAGAAAAACAACAACAAATGAAGCCCAAAGCTAGCAGAAACAAGGAAATAATAAAGATTAGAGCAGAAATAAATGATACAGAAACTAAAAAAAAAAAAAAACACAACAGAACAGTTTAATGAAATGAGGAGCTGGCTCTTTGAAAAAATTAATAAAATTGATAAACCTCTTGCCAGACTTACCAAAAAGAAAAGAGAAAGGACCCAAATAAATAAAAACACAAATCCAAGTGGAGAGATGACAACTAACAGCATGGAAATCAATTATAAGAGAATATTATGAAAAACTATATGCCAACAAATTGGACAACCTAGAAGAAATGGATAAATTCCTACAAACATATAAGCTACCAAAACTGAAACAGAAGAAATAGAGAACTTGAACAGACCCTAACCAGCAAGGAAATTGAATTAACAATCAAAAAATTCCCAACAAAGTCCAGAGTGTTCACTTCGGCAGCACATATACTAAGAAGTCCAGGACCAGATGGCTTCACAGACAAATTTTTTTTACCAAACATTTAAAGAAGAGTTACTATCTATTCTTCTCAAACTATTCCAAAAATAGAAAAGGAAGGAAAAAAAAAAAAAAAAAAGAAAAGGAAGGAAAACTTATAAATTCATTCTAGGAAGCCAGCATTACCCTGATACCAAAACCAGATAAAGACACCACTAAAAAAGAGAACTACAGACCAAATATCCCTGATGAATTCACATGGATGTAAAAATTCTTAATAAAATACTAGCAAACAAAATCCAACAATACAGTAAAAAAATCATTCACCACGATCAAGTGTAATTTACTCCTGGGTTGTGAGGATGGTTCAATGTTCACAAATCAATCAATGTGATACATCACATTAATAAAACAAAGAATAAGAACCATATGATCATTTCAATAGATGCAGAAAAAGCATTTGACAAAGTACAATATCCATTCATAATAAAAACTCTCAACAAAGTAGGTGTAGAGGGAACATACCTCAACATCATAAAGGCCATCTATGAAAAACCAACAGCTAATATCATCCTCAATGGGGAAAAACTGAGAGCTTCTCCTCTATAGTCAGGAACAAGACAGAGATATCTACTTTCCCACTTTTATTTACCTGAGTACTGGAAGTCCTAGCCACTGCAATCAGAGAAATAAAAAGCATCCAAATTGGCAAGAAAAAGTAAAATTTTCACTACTCGCAGATGACACGACACTGTCTATAGAAAACCTGAAAGACTCCACCAAAACACTGCTAGAACTGATACACGAATTCAGTAAAGTCTCAGGATATAAATCAATGTACAAAAATCTGTTACATTTCTATTTACCAATAATGAAGCAGCAGAAGAAAATTAAGGAATCAATTTACAACTGCACCAAAAACAGTAAGATACCTAGGAATAAACCTAACCAAAGAGATAAAAGACCTGAACTCTGAAAACTAAAATACTGATAAAAGACATTGAAGATGACACAAAGAAATGGAAAGACAGGGGTGCCTGGATAGCTCAGTCAGCTAGGGCTAAGACTCTTGATTTCGGCTTGGGTCATTATCTCGGGGTTGTGAGATCAAGCCCCACATCAGGCTCTATGCTCAACGTGGTTCCTGCTTGAGATTGTCCCTGTTCCTCTGCGCCTTCCTCCTGCTCGCTCGCTCTCTCTCCCTCTCTCCAATAATAAATCTTAAAAAAAAAGAAATTGTGGAGATGACACAAAGAAATGGAAAGACATTCTGTGCATATAGTTTGGAAAAGCAAATATTGTTAAAATGCCTATACTACCCAAAGCACAATCTACACATTTAATGCAATCCCTATCAAAATACCAACAGCATTTTTCATAGAGCTAGAACAAACAATCCTAAAATTTGTATGGAACCACAAAAGGCCCCGAATAGCCAAAGCAACCTTGAAAAAGAAACGCAAAGCTGGAAGCATCACAATTCCAGACTTCAAGTTATATTATAAAACTATAGTAATCAAAACAGTATGGTGCTGGCACAAAAATAGGCACATAGATCAACAGAACTGATGAGAAACCCCAGAAATAAGCCCACACTATATGGTGAATTAATCTTGGACAAAGCAGGAATTTGCATTCTACAAATGGTGTTGGGAAAACTGGAAGGCAACATGCAAAAGAATAAAATCAGATCACTTTCTTATATCATAAACAAAAATAAATTCAAAATAGATGAAATGTGAGACACAAAACCATAGAAATCCTAGAAGAGAACACCAGCAGTAATTTCTTTGACATGGGCAGAAACAGCTTATGTCTCCCGAGGCAAGGGAAACAAAAGCAAAAATTAACTATTGGGACTTCAACAAAATAAAAGGCTTCTGCACAGTGAAGGAAACAATCAACATAGCTAAAAAGCAACTTACAGAATGGGGGAATATATGTGCAAATGACATATCTGAAAAAGGGTTAATATCCAAAACATGTAACAAATTTACAAAACTCAACACCCCAAAAACAAATAATCCAATTTAAAAAATGGGCAGAAGGAACACCTGGGTGGCACAATCGGTTAATCATCCAATCTTGGTTTCAGCTCAGGCCATGATCTCAGGGTTGTGAGATAGAGCCCTGTATTGGGCTCCATGCTCAGCACACAGTCTGCTTGGGATTCTCTCTGTCTCGCTCCCTTTGCCCCTCTCCCCTGCACACTCGCTCTCTCTCAAATATATAAATCTTTAAAAAAAAAATGGGCAGAAGACAATAGACTTTTTTCAAAAGAAGACATCCAGATGGCTAAGAGACACATGAAAAGACACTCAACATCACTGATCATCAGTAAAATAGAAATCAAAACTACAGTAAGTTATTCCCTCACACCTGTCAGAATGGCTAAAATCAACAATCATAAAAAAAACAGCAAGTGTCGGGTGCCTGGATGGCTCAGTGGGTTAAGCATCTGTCTTCAGCTTTTTTTTTGGAGGGGACTCCCTGCTCAGTGGGGAGTCTGCTTCTTTCTCTGTCCCTCCCCATGCTCCTGCACTCTCTCTCAAATAAATAAAATCTTTAAAACGTTTTTTAAAAACATAGGTGTTAGTGAGGTTGTAGAGAAAGGGGAACCCTCTTGTACTGCTGGTGGGAATGCAAACTGGTGCAGCCACTCTGGAAAACAGTATGGAGGTTCCTCAAAAATTTAAAAATAGACCTATTCTACAATCCAGCAATCACACTACTAGGTATTTACCCAAAGAATAAAAAAATACTGGGACGCCTAGGTGGCTCAGCAATTGAGCATCTGCCTTCAGCTCAGGGCATGATCCCGGGATCCAGGATTGGGTCCCACATCGGGCTCCTTGCGGGGAGCCTGCTTCTCCCTCTGCCTGTGTCCCTGCCCCCGCCCCCGTGTCTCTGATGAATAAATAAATAAAATCTTCTAAAAAATGCTAATTCAAAGGGATACATGCACCCCAATGTTTATAGCAACATTATCTACGATAGCCAAATTATGGAAACAGCTGCATGTTAACCAACTGGAATTTAAATGAAAACTTTAAAAAAAGACAGCATGGTACTGGCAAAGGGTTAGGTAAGGTATATAGATCAATAGAACAGAGTCCGAATATAGATCCACAAATATGGTCAACTGATTTATGACAAAACTCCAAAAGCAATTCAAAAGAGAAAAATGATCCTTTCAACAAATGGGGTTGGAACAAATGGAATTCCATATACAAAATAATAACCCTCAACCTAATCTCCACACCTTATATAAAAATTAATTCAAAAGAGATCATAGGTCTAAATGTAAAATTTTAAACTATGAAACTTATAGAATCGGAAAAAATCTTCACGACCTAGAATCCAGCAGAGTTCTTAAACCTGACACCAAAATCACAACACATAAAGGAAATAATTCATAAACTGGACATTTTCAAAATGAAAAATTCTTACTCTGTGAACAACATTGTTAAGAGAATTAAAAGAAAAGAATTAAAAGAGAATTAAAAGAAAATTTACAGAAACTATGTATCTGACAAAGGACTTGTACACAGACTATATAAATAACTCTCAAGTCTCAATAGTGAGAAAACAAAAAATCCAATTTTAAATAGGCAGAAGAGCTGATTGCACACTTCATCAAAGAGGATATACGAAAAGTAAATAAGCATATATAAAGATCTTAAACATCACTAGCTATTAGTGAAACGCAAATTAAAGCCATGATGAGATACCAACTATACTGCTAGAATGACTAAAATTAAAAATGCTGACAATATCCTGTGCTGGCAAAAATGTGAAGCAACTGGAATTCTTATACGTTGCTGGTGGAAATGAAAAATGACTCAACCATTCTGGAAAACAGTTTGGCAGATTCTTAAAAAGTTAAACATACAGTTACCGTATGACCCAGCAATCCAATATTTATTCTAGAGAAATGAAAACATATGTTCACACAAAAACCTATGTATGAATGTTTAGTTTTACTCATAATTTCCAAAAACTGGAAACAATTCAAATGTCTTTCAACAGGAGAATGGATAGATAAGCTGTGGTACCTGTATACCATGAATACTATCCAGCAAAAAAAAAAAAAAAAAAAAAAAAAAAGAACTGATACACACAACTTATCTCAGTCTCCAGGGAATTACAGCAAGTAAAATACCCTCAGTTTCAAAAGGTCACACACTCTATGATTTGATTTTTTTTTATCACATTCTTGAAATGACAAAATTCTAGAAATGGAGAATGGTATTTCCCAGGAGTCTAAGAATGGAAGGACTGGGGAAAAGGGGTGGATTTAGCAATAAAAGGGCAACATAAGGGATCTTTCTGGTGGTGGAACTATGTCTTGACCGTATCACAGTCAACATCCTGGTCATGACATTATACCATAGCTTTGTTAAGATGTACTATTGGGGGAAACTAGGTAAAGGATACACAGGATTTCTCTGTATTATTTTTATAATTGCACATCAGTAGATTATTTCAAAAGATCATTTAATTTTTTTAAAAAAGGTTACGTGCCATATGATTCCTTTATATGACATTCTTGAAGATTAAACTATAGTGACACAGAACAAATCTGTGGTTGCCTGAAGTTATAGGTTGGGAAGGATTAGACATAAAGGGGTAGCATAAGGCATTTTTTTTTTTTTGGCCTGATGAAACCATTCTCTATCCCATAGATTAGTTACACCAATCTGTATTGGTGACATGCCTTCATCCCAGCACTGACTTTAACAATACCAAATGTGTTCACATTTATTGTACTGGACAATAACAACAAAAACAATTACTAATGCACACTAATTTTAAACATTTTTTTTAAGTGAATAGAAAAAGATGGTTGGCTGTGAGCACCTACAGGACTCTGTCTCTTGGCCAAGTGAAAATCCTAAGTCTGACTTATAAAATTACGTCAGGAAAACGATTCCAAGAAAAGCAAGTTCCCTAAGATATTCCATTCCCAAATTCCACTTTGACATTGTGTCTTCAGCTCACTGAGGAATGCCATAAGAAATATCTGCAGGAAACAAGGGATTGCATTTATCACTGCTGTGGCTGAAGACAATTCCGCCATCCATATGAAGACTCAGAAAAGAAATGCCTTGGAAGGCAATTACAGGAAACCTTTACTTCCCTGAGGATTCGGTGTGCTCTCTCCTGATAACTAAGGGGAGCCAGCTTCTAGTTAAGTTTCCCTCTGGCAGCCAGAGGCTCAAAGAGATATCTGTAAGTCAATGTTAGTATATGTTACATCCTAAGTCCTCCATGTCTACATTCTAACTTGGCCTTGCGGCTGCCTCTCATTTCCCAATCCTAATGCTTATTTACAAATAATTTCCTATTTTATGTCAGAAATTCCTACATAGCTCATCACATCCATGGTTAAAAAAGGGGGGGGTGCGGTGGGGAGGAACAGACAACATACTTACCTGGGACTTGGCCATTTCCTGCTCTTCTTGGGAAAAGGCAGAGACGTGTGAAGGCTGAACTGGAAGAATGGAGAAGTGTACAGCATATGAGAGTACTCATCAGGCTTATCTGCCCGGAATTATCTGCCTAGAAATCCCCTCATTGGCTGGGAATGAAGCCAATCTGTGGAAGTTTGGGCACCCTTGTGGTTTGAACACCCCACCTGTGTATTCTTGACTCTTCCTCACATAAGCATCTAACACAAAAGATTTTTTCCTATACACACTTGTGTACAGACCCAAAAATTGTATTTTCAGCCATTTTCCTTAATGAAATAATGTATTCTAATGCATCACGATTCCTCTATAAGTACCTTCATCTCATCACTGACTTTATAGATGCCAAAATTAACCTTATATGACTCAAGATAAGAGATTATTAAGAAAATACAAGAGAAGAAATGCTACACAGCTATTAAAATATTGTATGGAACTGTATACTTTAGTATCTGTGTACTTTTCTGTACATATTTCTAAATTAAAAGTTTTTAAAATGTCACAATAAATTTTTAAGCTGAATCACAGTAAGCTTCTGAATGAAAAAAAGGTAGGTTATAAAACTGCAGGAACTCATTTCAAACTATACGTGAAATGTTTAAAAATGCATACCCCTAATACACACTAAAAACTGTCTAAGAATGGACGTTTAAATTTAGGGGGATAAAATCAATTCCTTCTGATTTTCTTTCCCTCTATTTTTAATTAATCTGTAATTCAAATGTGCTAGCATTTGTTAAACACCAAGAACACTGAACTTTGAAAACTATCATCCTCGTGATATTTGAATCCCGACGATCCCACCCCCGCAGACCCCGTAGCACTAGTGTCTCCCACCCCGCCCCCCAAACCCCAAGCTTTAAGCTCTGAGGTGAATCCTCTTAAGTGCCTCTTCCTTCTCCTCACCTCACTGGGGCCGGCTTGCCCAGGAGTCAGAAGGAAGCCTTCGGGTGCAGATTCCCTTCAGAGGTTGTATTCACACCAGGCCCCTACCCTGGGGCGCGTGGGCAAGGGGAGAGGGGCAGAGAGGGGGGCGCGCCTAAGGAGGGGCCTGAGGAGTGCGTGTGAACCCTTAGCGCAGGTCACTGTGCTGGAAAATGTGTAAAAGTCAACGTTTAGCAAGCCCCATTCAACCCTGACTAGTCCCATAACTTTGTTCACTATCGTGCCCAGAGACCTTCAATCGGTCTCCATCTCCCATCACCCCCAACTCCCCACATCAATGACCTCCCACCACCAAATCCCCCTTCGTTCGTCCCCCGCAGAAGTCCCCATCACAGCCCATCACCTCTAGCGCTCGCCCTCTCAACCCCCACCCCCCTCTCACCCTCTCGACAATAGATTTTCTGCTCACTGCAGAGAAGACCAGTGCAAGAACTGGCTCCGAAAAGCACTTCCGCTTCGGGACCGACTCGTGCTCCGCAGCCTACAGGGCTGCAGCAGCTGGGCGTGCGCACGCTCAGTGGGGGCTTTGAGCCCGCGTCCGCCAATAGTCACCACTGGGCCCCCTCCCCCCACCCCTGGCCCCACGCGAACGCGGCGAGGCCGCGGCGCCTGCGCGGAGGGAAGATGGCCGCACCCGCGCGGTCCCTGCCTTGAGATGGCCGCGCCCACGGGGTCTCTTCCCCTCGAGGGCTGCTGCGTGGGGCAGGTGTTTACTTTGTTCTGCCGAGGCTGTCATTCCTGAGACTTTGAAAACCATTTTCCTTATGGCAGGGAGGGGAATTGCCCAATTGAGGAAAATTCTGGCGGGCGGGAATTTGGTGTCTTGAACCCGAAGGGCAGCATCGGGTGTACAGGTGTAACTGAATAGGAAGCCGGGATGCGTGGCAGAACTGCGCGGCGTGCACAAAGGCTGGGAGGTGGAGAAAGATCACACTGGCTCCCTCCAGTGTCTAGAGCTGGGAGTTTTGAGACGCGGCATAAAAAACAAGCTGAAGAATAAATAAACGGCGACCTAGGATTCCCACACCCTGGGGTGAAGGAAATGTGTTAAGCAGGGGCTGACGGGTTGCTTTCTCTGGATGGCCAGGAACGAAATCCTTTCCTCGGAGGTGACAATTTTGCTGACCAAAAGGAGCTGGCCACACAAATAGCTGAAGCAATGAGCATTCTTTTTTTTTTTTTAAGATTTTTTATTTATTCATGAGAGACACAGAGAGAGAGAGAGGCAGAGAGGCAGACAGAAGCAGGCTCCATGCAGGGACCCCGACGTGGGACTCGATCCCAGGACTCCAGGATCACGCCCTGGGCCAAAGGCAGGTGCTAAACCACTGAGCCACCCAGGGATCCGAGCAATGAACTTTCTGATGGAGGGCAGGTCTTGTTGCAAAGGCCCGGAAGTGGGATCTAATTCCATGTGTTGGAGGAATGGAAACTGGCAGTGTGTTGGGAGCGTAGGAGGTGTGAGGGAGGGAGAGGCAGGTGGGTGCCAGATGCACAGGACCTCCTTTGCCAGGAACAGAGCTCATGTTTCATTCTAGACAGAATGCGAAGGCGTAAAAGGGGAAAGATTTTTTTTTAAGATTTTATTTATTTATTCATGACAGACACAGAGAGAGAGAGAGAGGCAGAGGGAGAAGCAGGCCCCATGCAGGTAGCCCGACATGGGACTCGATCCCAGGTCTCCAGGATCACACTCGGGGCAGAAGGCAGCACTAAATCGCTGAGCCACCAGTGCTGCCCAGGGGAAAGATTTTTAAAAGACCCCCTCAGAAGCAATCTCTCTCATTGTTTATTGCGAGTCTTGGACCACTAGAACATGAGCTTCACCGGGATTTGCTTAAGCACTTCCTGTAGGACAGTATTCTAGACATTGGGAATAGAGCAAGGGAGAGGACAGAACCAAACAAACACGATGGAGACAGCCTGGTTTCAAACCTACCAGCTTTGTAACTACCTAGGGCAGAACTCTCCTCTGTGCTGTTTCCTCATCCAAAAAACGGGGACAGTGACAAATGAATTGATAATTATGATGTAGGAACGAGTTAGGGGCAGATGGGGCTAGACAGAGAAAGATAAGGGAAAGGCCCAAAGTCAGGCTCCCATAAATCTGTGGGCTCCCATAAACCCCAAGGACACTGAGAGGCCCTAGAGTCAGGCTTCTACTCATCCCAAGAAAACAGAGATAGGGCAGCAAAAACAAAAAACTTGGCTCCCTAGCTCTAAAATGTTAGGGAGTATCTCCCTTTAATAGTTACTAAGTAATAATCAAAGAAACTCACCACACCACAAAGAAATAAGTCATTAAGGCGTTATCAACAGTCCCTGCTCAAACTAAGACTGCACAAGAATCTCAAGGCCATGGGCTACCTGGCTAGCTTCTCAATAAAAGACTGCCACTAAAAGCCCTCAGTCACAACTCTTGTCAGGACCTGTCTCACTTCTGAGAGGTTTCTTTGTATCTTTGCTTAATAAACTTCTATCGCAAAAAAATAAATAAATAAATAAATAAACTTCTATCGCTTTACTCATTCTGTTGTCTGTGAGATTCATTCTTCCACTCCATGAGATAAGAACCTAGCTTTCCCGTATCATTTATGTTTAGAACAATGCATGGCACATAGCAAGCACTACATGTTTTATTATCATGATTATTTAAATAAAATTAGGTGTGTATAAGTATTAAACTTTTTTAATAGAAAGGAAAAAAATTAAAAGATAACCTGCAGGCTCCTTTGGAGAACAGACTACAGATGGCAAGGGTAAAAGCAGGAAAAACAGTGTGGCTTCAGCCAACAGGCCCAGAAAAGTGATAATGGCGGCTCGGACCTAGCTCAGTATCTCCTGTGTGCCACATGCTGTATAAAGCACAGGACACGACCTACTTCACTCATATAGTCCCCACTATATGTGAACAGTCCCATGGCCTCCATTTGTCAGATGAGGAAACTGAGTCCTAGAGAGACTAAGTAACTTGCCCGATGTCACACAGTTTCCTAAGGTTGGATCCTTGACTTCTACCCAATAATATTCCTCTTTTGTTTACTTAGTATCCAGTACAACTCAATAATATTCCTCTTTTGTTTATTTAGTATCCAATACAACTTCCAGAAAGTATCTGAGGGTCTTCATCCCAGAACCATTAAAACTAGCCAAGGAAATGATTCTATCAGAAATCTAGATGGAGCTTCCTAGCAGACAATGCAAAGAGAGGAAACAGAGGAATAACTCCTACCTCTTGCTCCCCAAAGGATCAGCACTTCTTGGGTACAAAACATGTCAGTTCTCTCTGAATGCATTAGAAGGTGGGAAGTAGGAAGGGCTGGACCTGTAGGGCTCATCCCAGCCTGGCCTCTTCCATCTTACAAATATCATCCCCCCAACCTTGTTCACACACCCCTGTGTGTAGAGAGAATCTTTTAGGGTTGGTGGGTATTGGGATACAGTGAATGCCAGCTCCAGAAATGTCCCTGAGCCAGGGATACAGCCCCCCAAAAACTGTCCCAGGGTTCACAATGCACAACCACAAGCTTTGTGAGGCCAGCTTTTCTGCACGGAGCCAGGACTCCCACTCTGTCCTGGGCATCCTCTGCCGTCAGTCCCCACAGGTGCAACCTCCTCATACCATGGTCTAAGCAGCACATGGCTAGGTGGACGGGTATGGAAAGCTGACAGTAACTGGTCCCGCCACAGAATCTGTAAAATGTGACATTCCCACCCAAAGGCCCCCCACCTCACTAGTGAGTCATTATCACAATTGCTCTTAAGAGCCATTTCATCCAAGGAGTGTCTCGCTGGCTTGGTCAGTAGAGCATGTGACTCTCGATCTTAAGAATTATGAGTTCAAGCCCCACATTGGACATAGAGCTTATTTTAAAATAAAAGATACTGGGGATCCCTGGGTGTCTCAGTGGTTTAGCACCTGCCTTTGGCCCAGGGCGTGATCCTGGAGTCCCAAGATCAGGTCCCACATCAGGCCTCCTGCATGGAGCCTGCTTCTCCCTCTGCCTGTGTCTCTGCCTCTCTCTCTGTGTCTCTCATGAATAAATAAAATCTTTTTAAAAAAACAATAATAAAATAAAAGATACATTTAATCAAAACTATATTAGTGTGAAAAATAAATAAACAAACAAACAAACAAACAAACAAATTATATTAGTGTGGCCAATTGTGAGGAGTCATTTTGGACCATAAGGTAACAGGTGAGTTTGTCAGAGCACACGAGCCAGTTCTTTGAAGCTGCCATGCTAGCTCTGAACTACTTGCTTCCAAGAGAGGAATCCCCTTCCATTCTTCTGAAGCCACTGGTATTTGTAGTATATACCATCACTTGTATATGAATCCTGAACAATATGTCAGATTTCTCTGTCTTGGCCAATGCAAGTGTCATTAAATCGGGGGCTTATGGACTGGTTGGGGGGCAGGGGTGAATAATGGTGAATGAAGGACAAATTGTGGGTGAATGCAGCAAGGAGAGGTGGAGGGTGATGAAAGGTGAGGTGAATGAGTAGAGTGGAGTGAAAGTGGGTAGTGTGGAGCAGCATGAGGGAATGACTATGCATTTAATTTTGAATTAATGTGAGATCATGCATAAGGGCTGAGTAAATGATGGGAAAATGAGGCATGGTCTAAAGTGACAAAAAATGAACATGGGAGCAAACTGAGTGAATGGAGCAATTCAAGGTGGTGAATGTGAATAGAGCTAATAAAGCAGCAGAGTGCAAGTTATTCTGAGCACTAAGGACCAGAGTGTGAATAAATGATGGTTTATGGGGCATATAAGAGCAAGGGAGGTGAATTTAGAGGGAGAGTGGGAGTGAATGGAGGTAATGTGGGCCATAGAGGGAAAAATGGGGAGCATAAGGGACAAAGAAGAGGGAATAAAGATGTGTACAAGGTAGAATGTGAGTATGTGAATCAGGCTGAGTTTGAGTGGCCACACTCTGAAGGAGAAAGGGAGTGACTACAGGTGAATAAGGGGCAGACTAGGGTAATGAGGGGCTCTAGGAATGTCCAGGGATCCCAGGGTCAATCAGCTCAGGTGAAGGAGCTGATGCATGTGCATGAATGGAGCTAATGCTGGGAAGAATGAGAGGGAATGGAAGCAAAGAGCAGAAGAACGTGAGGAACTGTGGGTGTTGTGAGTCAAAGGGCAAGATGAAAGTCACATGGCCCCACGAGAATAAAGGGGGGATAGGGCCCAGTGTTAGCAAAAAAGTGGTGAATTCAAGGCAGAATGTGACTGAATGAAGGCACTATGGGGCACAACAGAAACAACTAGACAGGCAATCAGGTGCAGAACAGGAGTGGTAAGTGGGAATAGGGGTTACATTGGAAATGAATTCCAATGAATGAGATCATTTCAATGAATGAGAGGCTGAGTGAGAGTAAATGGAGTCGATGAAGAGAATGTGAGGAATGGGGGTGAGCAAGCATAGAATGAGAATCCGTGGGCAACGCGAGCTAGTGTTTGGGAGTAATATGGGGAATGGGGATAACATGGGAGTAGCATTTGAGAGAATAAAGGGGAAGAAGGGGCAGAAAGAGAATGAAGGAGGGAAAGAATGAGGCCCAGAGTCCATGAACAAAGCCGAAGGATGGGCCCTTTGAGAGTGAATGAGAGTCACTTCATGCAGTGTCCAGAAGTGGAGGGGGAAGTAGAAAATGAGAGTCTGAGAGTGAATGGAGGTGAAGAAATATGATGTGAGAGAATTGGGGTCATGTAAGGAGAGGGTTAAGGAACTGTGGCAATATGAGGCCCAGGGTGACTGAAGGTAGGTGGATTAGAGGCACTATAAGTGAACGAGGGAATAAATGATGGAACAAGAATGGAGGTGGAAACAGTAGTAGGGTGTGCATCCACATGTAATGTGTTGTGTATAGTATGTAATGGAGGGCAGAGAGTGAATGGGGCTAACGTGGGCCAGATTCCAGTAAATTGGGGTGTAACGGTGCATAATAAGTGAAGTGAAGGAATTGCTGAGAATGGAAGGGCATGGTGGTCATATTGTGTGGAGCGGGAGAAACTGAGGCCATAATAGGCACAGTGTCGTGAACAGTACTGACTGCTGAGCAGAGTGGGGAGAAGGGAGACGATGAGGGGCAGTGTAAGTGGAAATGGAGGTAACCAAGTGGTACAGCATGATTAAAAACAGTGGAGTGGGACAGTATTTAAAGAATGTGGGGGAATGTGGGCTGATCATGAAGCCCAGGGCCTGAGTCCTGTCTGTGCTCTGCATCTCTGGCCCCTCTCTTCCTGCATCTCTTTCTGACATCTCAGGGTTTCTCCCTGGTTTTGCCTCCTCCCTTCTCTGTGTATAGGTCAGTATCTTTCTTTTTCATTGTGTGCCTGTCTCTAATAAGGGTAGCACTGGGAAAGATGTTGAGGTGTCCAGCCCTCTGGCTCTGTGTTCCAGAATCTACCATTTAGCTATTTCTTCATAGAGCCCAGAGTTCCAGAATGCCCCTAGTTCTAAACAGGGCAGGGTGAGTCTAGAGCAAAGAGTTGGGCAGGAGGGCCTATGGGTGTTATAATGCAGGCCTGGGTCACCATGGTGGTGACCCTGGCCACGCTGACAGTTGCCCCTGTGGATGCCAAAATCTATGAACGCTGTGAACTGGCAATGAAGCTGGAGAAGGCGGGCCTCAACGGCTTCAAGGGCTACAGCATTGAAGACTGTGAGACTCCAGCTGCCCCAAGTCCCACACACACCCCCTAGCCACCCATCATCACACTCAGACCCAGGCCCCCCTTGTCACTTATCATCTCCCTGGGCCAGGGCACCATCCTCTCGGTCATCCCCAGACTGACTTCTCTCATGTCCTTACCATCACTGCCTTCACAACCATCACCCTCATCTCTACCATCAACACCATCGCTACCATCAAAATCATGACAAGTACTATCACCACTGCCATCACTGAGATCTCACCAGAATCACCAACATCATCACCACCACCAAACCAGGATCATCACCCCCACAACTGAGATGACAACCATCCCCACCCCCTCCCTCTTGTCCTGCCATCCCCTTGTCCCAGGACCCATGCCTACCTGCTACCTACCCCCTCCCTGTCCCAGGGCTGTGCATGGCACACTATGAGAGTGGCTTTGACACCTCCTTCGTGGACCACAATCCCGACGGCAGCAGTGAATATGGCATTTTCCAGCTGAACTCCGCCTGGTGGTGTAACAATGGTGTTACACCCACCCAGAACCTCTGTCACATGGAGTGTCGTGGTGAGGCAGCACTGGGAACACCCTGAAGCCCTGCCTGGCCCCACTGCCCAACACACAGAGTGCAAGGTTGCCTAAGCCATAATCTCCGGTAACAAGCAGAAAAATGATAGAGAAAGGAACAGACTTGCCTGGGCTGTTAGAGACACCATCCTGTATCTTTACTGACTACACTGAGATGTTGTCCAGGTCAGGAGGGCTCAGAGCTCCTGGACCTCACTGAGAATGGAGGCTGCAGTTTTCTGGGACTCAGGAAACAGGAAACTTGGCTCCATGCAGAATGGAGGGGGAGATTGTCCTGATTTGGGGCTGAGGTTGTTCAGGCTCTGAGGGAAGAAACACATATCTGTCTGTAAGAACAGAAATAAAGTGTATCTGTGCAGAAAGGAGAGAGCTTTCCAGACAAGAGTGTGGTGTTATTGCAGACAAAATTTAATAGCAGTAGTTGTTCAGGGTTGGCCAAAATGGTGCTGGAGGTTGTCTGAGACAGACCAAAGTGGGAACTGAGGTTACTGGGGGCTAGACCAAATGGAGGTTGAGGTTGTCCAAGTCCTGCTACAATAACAGAAGAGGTTACCCAGGATTGGTCAGCTTGAAGGGTGAGGTTGTCCAGGACTAGCCACCACAGAGGTTGAAGCTGTCTAGGACAGGGTAACATGAATAGTACAGTTTCTCAAGACTGGCTAAAATGGGTTAAGGTTGTTCACTTTGAGGACTTTGTATGTTTCACTTCACATGGAAGTTGAGGAGGGATCAGCTCCAATGGAAGTTGAGGTCCTAGAATGGTCAACATGGAGGTTGGAATTATTTATAACTAGTCAAAATGGCAATTGACCTTGTCTGAGGAAAGCATCCTCATCCTATGGACCGACGGGAAAGTGGCTTCTCCAGCCCAGCCGTCCATGCTGCAGACCGTCTGCCACTACTGCCTATGTCCTCCGGTCCTGCCCGTTTCTCCTGCCAAAGGGACATCTGGACACTTCAAATTTTTCCATAAAACTTGATCGTTGGATCATTAAATCTTTAGAACTGTTAGGAACCAAGGGCCTCCCTTCAGTAGACTTTTCCCTGATTCCAACTACCTTAAATTTGCTCAAATTTGTGGGTGGCTTCATCCCCTCGACTAAACATTTAGTCCTTTGTTAGGCTGACATCACAGAAGCACTGAAATCAACAGTCCAATAAAATACGAACTAGCTATGAAAAAAAAAATGGCAATTGAGGTTGTCCAGGACTGGTCACCATGGTGGTTAAGATCATTAACCAGTCAGAAGGGTAGTGAAGGTCACCCTGGTTGAGCAGTTGGGATCATCAAGAACCAAACACAATGACTGAGGTTGACTGGAACTAAACAGCATGCAGATGGAGGTCATTTGTAACCAAAGTGGCAGTTGAGGTTATCTAGGAACTAACAACATAATGTTTGAAGTCAGCAAGACTGAATTCACAACCAGCTGACAAGTGAATCCAAGGTCATCCAGAATCAGCCAATGTAGTGGTTGAAGTTATTCAGGCTCCAAGGAATCCAGAACCCTTGGGCCAGCCATATACTGTCACCCTGTCCCCAAAGCACCAGATCACTATGTCTCTTTCTTCCTTCCTCCCTAGACCTGCTCAACCGCCATATTCTGGATGATATCTTGTGTGCCAGGCAGGTGGCATCATCAAAGAATGGTATGACTGCCTGGTAAGTTCATGGGGGTGGCTTGGGCCCTGGGCAGCTGGGATAATGGCACTGCCACCCCATCAGCCTATCCACTTCATCCTCCCATCCTCCCTCCCTTCATTTCCCAGGGATTCTTGGACCCGGCACTGTTCTGGCCATTATTTATCTGAATGGCTCAAGGGATGCAATATGCATGCCAAATCTGACTCAAAGAAAATTAATTCATGACTCAGTTTCCCAGAGATAGAGATTTCCTGGATTCAATAAAGGATGCTATCTATAAATAATGCAAGAGACCTCTGATGCCTAACTCTTCATTTTCCCAATGCCTGGAGGTATCCCCATTCAATCACTTCCTCCATACATTCAGAGTTCTAATCAGAGACACCAGATAACTCAGGGTGTAAGAGTGCAGCTTCTCCTGGGTTCAAATATCATCTCTACCATTTATGAGCTGTGTTGTGTTGGGCAAGGCATTTAATTTCTCTGTGCCTCAGTTTCCTCATTGGCAAAATGAGGATGATAATGATAGCAACTATTTCATAGGATCATTGGGAGAATCAAATTAAGAGTGTTCAGCAAGCACATAAAGTGCTTGGTACACAAGGCAGGTATAGGTCTGGAAACAGAAGGGCAGGATGAGTGTCTGTGAAAATTGGCTTTCCTTAAAAAGCATCACTTTCAGAAGTCACTACAGGGTCTTTAATTAAGGTCTTCCCCAGGGAAAATAATATTGGTTTCAGCTTACACTGGAGGCTCAGTGGGAATTAAAGTGTTCACATTCTCCCACATCCTCCCACACTTTCCCATTCTAACATTCTGCACACCCCCTCAGCCCCACCCCGCCACTCCCTCTTTCACCATGAGTATCCTAAATTTCAAATGACAGGGTGGGAATTTAGGCCAGGAATTCAATGGATACACAGGGTAGTAATTTCTTTTCACGAATGCCTGGATTTTGATGTGTCTTGGGCAGAGAATTTAGGAATTTAAACTTGCCACTCTTTCTCTTTGTACCAGCCCCATCAGAAGCCACCATCCCCGTGAGGAAGCAGTCCCCTCACGTCTTTTGTACTTTTTGGTTGGGGGTGGATATTCACCCACCTAAAGCCTTGTTTTCAGTGTTTGTTTCCTCCAAGGTAAGCACAGGTGATCATTAAAGCACATATCCACCAGTGTAAGAATGACTGAGCCTCCTTCCTAAAATGCCAATTTGATTTCTGCCTTCAGCCCCAACCAGCCTAGATGACCAAATTTCACATTTCCCTGGGGATCCATAAAGGGGGCCATCACTCTCAGTACCAATTTCTGTATTTATCAAAAGCAGCAAAAATAAACTCTGCTGAATTTAAGTAAATAAGTGGGTCTCCTAAAAGCCTATAGGTAGCTCATAGCATTTCTGGAAAGACTGTATGATCAAGCCCAGGAAGACGAGAGGTATACACATAGACACAAAGCCAAAATCTTTTTATTTTATTTTATTTTTATTTTTTAAAAAGATTTTATTTATTTATTCATGAGAGACACAGAGAGGGAGAGAGAGGGGCAGAGACACAAGCAGAAGCAGGCTCCATTCAGGGAGCCCGATGTGGGATTCAATCCCGGGACTCCAGGATCAGGCCCTGGGCCAAAGGCAGGTGCTAAACCACTGAGCCACCCAGGGATCCCCATTATCTTTATTTTTAAAAAATATTTTATTTATTTATTTATTTATTTATTTATTTATTTATTTATTTGACAGAGAGAGAGAGAGAGAGAAAATCTGCACAAGTAGAGCAGAAGGCAAAGGGAAAGGGAGAAGCAGACTCCCCATTGGGCAGGGAGTCCCATGCAGGCTCCATCCCAGGACCTGAGCAGAAGGCAGATGCTTAATTGACTGAGCCACCCCGGCGCCCCTAGTAATTATCTTTAAATCTGTAGCTTTATATCAATTGGCAAACTCTTTTTTTCTTGTGGATGGCACTTATTCCCCATCATGAGAGCTGTCAAAATATCTAAACAGATTTTGTTACTTTTTTTCTATGAGAGTTTGGTGTTAAATCTGGACTATTTCCCTCCCCAGAGGACTATGTTTATTGACGTTAATTAAATTGGGTTTCTCTCGATACCTGTGCCCAAATTTATAGCGAGGCTTGGCTTCCAGCTAAAGCTTCTCATTATATTCAAGGCCCCAAAGACTGAAGACATGAACCACCTCTCTGATGTAAAATAGTCATTCAACACACACCCATGGTAGCCAAGTACAGAGGCCATGATTTTTGCATCAAGACCTTGGCTCATGCTACTCCTTCCTCTTGGAATGTTCTTACCCCTAGTATGGCTGGCACCTCATTTTCAGGTCTAAGCTCAAATGGCACCTTCTCAGAAAGGCCTTCCCTGACCATGTTAGCTAAAGCAGGATCCCTCACCCTGCCTTTTTCTTTTCCTTTGACTCTATAAAGGATTTCCCATTTTCATTTCTTTCACAAAGTTTCTTTTCTCTCTGAGGTCTTTAACTCACGATGAGCTTTTACTATGAAAGAAAGTTTTTCTCATATTCAAGAGAGGTCTGGGGCACCTGGGTGGCTCAGTGATTGAGAGTCTGCCTTTGGCTCAGGTTGTGATCCCAGGGGCCTGGGATTGATCCTGTGGGGAGCCTGCTTCTCCCTCTATGTCTCTGCCTCTCTCTGTGTATCTCTCATGAATAAATAAATAAATAAAAATCTTTAAAAGAGAAGGGAAGAGAGAGAGAGAGAGAGAGAGAGAGAGAGAGAGAGAGAGAGAGAGAGAAGTCAGAGGGTTTTTCTCCTGTGTGGGTTCTCTAACATATAGTGAGTTTTGACTTCATCCTGAAGGCTCTACTACACTTCTCAGACATAGAGGGCTTCTCTCTTATATGAGTTTTTTTATATATATTATACTCATAGGGCTTCTCTCCTGTGTGAACTCTCTGATGAATAATGAGATGTGATTTCTGTAACAAAGCTTTATCACATTCATTGCATTCACACATTCAGCAATGAATGCAAATTCACAGGATTTCTCAAGTTTTTCTTCTATATGAGCTCTCTGATGTAACATGAAATAGGACTTCCAGGAGAAGACCTTTCCATATCCATCAGTTTTTTTTCCTGAATGGATTCTTTGATATACATTAAGAGTCGCCTTGGGGCACCTGGATGGCTCAGCTGGTTAAGCATCTGCCTTCAGTTCAGGTCATGATCTTAGGGTCCTGGGATCTAGCTCCCTGCCCCTGGCCCATCAGACTCCCTGTGCACTGAGCAGGGAATCTGCTTCTCCCTCTCCCTCTGCCCCCTCCCAACTCTCTCTCTCTCTCTCAAATAAAAAAAATCTTTTTAAAAATTTAAAAAGGGGTGCCTGAGTGGTTCAGTCAGTTAAGTGTCTGCCTTCACCTCAGGTCCTGATCTCAGGGTCCTGGGATGGAGCCCCATGTCAGGCTCTCTGCTCAGTGGGGAGTCTGCTTCTGCCTCTCCCTCTGCCCCTCCCCCCACTCGCTCACACTTGCTCATTCTTTCTCAAATAAATAAATAAAATCTTTAAGAAAAAAAGAAAAAATAGGGGATCCCTGGGTGGCGCAGCGGTTTGGCGCCTGCCTTTGGCCCAGGGCGCGATCCTGGAGAACCGGGATCGAATCCCACATCGGGCTCCCGGTGCATGGAGCCTGCTTCTCCCTCCGCCTGTGTCTCTGCCTCTCTCTCTCTCTCTGTGACTATCATAAATAAAAATAAAAATAAAAAGTTTTCTTTTAAAGATTTTATCTTTTTACTCATGAGAGACACAGAAAGAGAGGCAGAGACACAGGCAGAGGGAGAAGCAGGCTCCACGTAGGAAGCCCGATGTGGTACTCAATCCCAGTACTCCCAGATCATGCCCTGAGATGAAGGCAGAGGCCCAACTGCTGAGCCACCCAGGTGTCCCAGAAAACAAAAAAGTTTACAAATAAATCAAAGTATTGACAACAGAGTAGTGAGGAAAATACCAAATAAATAACGAAACATCTCTTTCCACCAAAAATAAATAAATAAATAAAATAAAATAAAAACATGACAGATTAGGGTATTTTCACTCAGTAGCGGGGAGTATAAACTTGCATGAACTTTTTCAAAGGCAATTTGGCAAGGTCTATGAAAGTTCAAAATGGGGGACACCTGGGTTGCTCAGTGGTTGAACATCTGCCTTTGGCTCAGGTCCTAATCCCGGGATCCTGGGATCACGTCCCACATCAGGCTCCCCCCACGGAGCCTGCTTCTCCCTCAGCCTATGTCTCTGCCTCTCTCTATATATGTCTCTCATGAATAAATAAATAAATAAAATCTTTTTTAAAAAGTTCAAAACATGCCCATCTTTTGAACCAGAAATTCTAGAAACACTCAGCACAGTACAACAAGACAGGACATGAAAGATTATTGCCTTGCCATGCAACATGACACAGGCATACAAGACAAAAAAAATGTGCAGCTGTTAAAAATCTCTGTCTTGGCAGTGAAATATCTTCTATCAACAAGTATTCATGGAGTAGGGACTATCCCAGCTATGCCAGTAACCAGCTCTATAACCCCACGCCACTTGCTTATCTATTGTGGGACTCAAGTTTTCTCATCTGTAAGATGCAGATATTAAAGGTACCCACTTCTCAGGATGGTTGTGAGGACTAGGGTGGTCATGTGCATAAAGTACTTAGTATAGTGCCAGGCCCAGTGCAGGCTCTTTAGGTGTTAGCTGCTGTTCCTGCCACTAATATTCTCATCATCATCTGTATTATCATTATCATTATCATTACTCCTACCACCTTCATCAATGTTACTATGTGAAGGGAAAACAGCGAGTTGCAAAACAGTTTGTGTATTATGAGCAAATGTTAGCAAAGGAAGGTTTATATCAACTCTATACTTTTATGTGTATGTAAATATAAAGAAGGAGGGACAGAGAGGTGTCCAGAGATGGCAATTAAATTCACCATAGAATTAGTTATCTGGAATGAGCAATGATTTGAAATCCTGAGATACTTTCTCTTTTTATATTGTACATTCTTAAAAGAGTTTGAGATTTCGGTGCCACTTCTATTGCCGCGAGGGGGGAAAAATGACAAAATAATATAGACATTTTTAAAAAAGGTCATAAGGGAGGGGTGCCTGGGTGGCTCAGTGGGTTAAGCATCTGCCTTCAGCTCAGGTCATGATCCCGGGATCCTGGGATCAAGCCCCGCATCAGTCTCCCAGCTCAGTAGAGAGTCTGCTTCTTCCTCTCCTTTCTGCTCCCTACCTCGTACTCACTCTCTCTCAAATGAATAAATAAAATCTTTTTAAAAAACAAATAGGGAAACCAAGGCACAGAGAAATTAGAGACTGCCTAATAGACTTAGGCAGCTATTATGAACATTTTGGCCCAGAGTCCATGCTCTTAACCACCACACATTACCCTACCTTGGCTTCTAAGTGTTTTCACACAGGTCAGGGAGAGGGGAGCAAATAAGAACTCACCTGGAAATTAGTCATGTCTGCCTTGTGAAGAGAGGGCAGTGGCCTAGAAAAGCAAAGCTATTGAGAGAGGGGGAAAGGAAAGAGTTTGTAACAGCATGGGAAAATGGAAAGTTCACCAAATCATCAGGCTGGCAATCCATAAATGCCAGCTGGTAAAATGGCCATGCTGTAGCCAAGAAAAACGGGAAAGAACATTCGCTGCCTCACAGAGCCCCATCATTCAACAACTCCGCTCTGTTATGCACCTCCAGACCTCCCAACACTCCCCCTCACCCATCATTGGCTCTAGACACTCCCTATCGCCCCAAATACCCCCATTATTCACCCCACAGCCCCCATGACTCACTTCACAGATCTCCCGTCACTGACTCCAAAGACCTCCCATCACACCCCCCACACCCCAGAGACCCCACCTCCACAGCCCCCGTCGCTCACCTTAGAGGCTCCCCATCACGTACCCCCCCAGACTCCCCTGACCCATCTCAGAGCCCCCTCCAAGTACTCACCTGGCAAGTTCGCGTCTTTGCAATGCCCACACTCGCTGGTGCCACGGCAGCCGCAGACCAGCTCCGTCTCCCCGCCGCTCCCAGTGAACCCTCCGCCCTCCATCCCCTACTCTTCCTGTTTTCCACCTGGATTCCGGCGAGGCCTGCCTGGAGCTTCTCAAATCAGTCCCAAGTCCTGGGACGAGCCCTGTCTCGGTCTTTTACCCCACCGTCGAGGGGCTGGGGCTCTGGCCTCCGCGTGCGCATTTGGCCTCGCCCGAGCGGTCAGTGCCAGCAGCCAGTGGCGTCGCCGTGCGTTTGCGGTTCTGCAACTGCGTTGACCGCACGGCGGGGAGGCGGGGGAGGAGGATGGCCGCGCCCCTAAACTGATTTGTCACGGAGCAGGCATCTTTCAAAAGTTCCAGTTCCGTACAGCGGAGGTCTGTGCTTCGGAAAGTTCAGAAGAGAGGGGATTTCGGGAGGACTTTGAAAACTTGCCGGGAGTGAGGTCCTCGGCGCAAAAGCTAGTGGTGGGCGAGTTACGCGCGTAAAGGCGGGTTTAATGGGAGCTGGTGTGGACAAACTAGGGCTCAGGACAAGACCACCCCCTCCGCGGGAAGATACCGTGGCAGAGTTGGGGCTGGGGGGACCGGGAAGAGCACAGATATCCCCGGGAACCATTAGTGGGAAGAAAGGAGGCAAACCGGGAGTGATCCCTTCCTCTACAGATCGGTACCACTGGGAGAGGGGGAGAAAGTGGAGCGGTCGTAGACCTTGCAAGAAAGTAACACTGGGGGGCGCCTGAGGGGCTCAGCGAGTTAAGTGTCTCCCTTCGGCTAAGGTGTGATCCCAGCATCCTGGGATCCAGCCTCCTGGGATGGAGAACCCTGCTCCGCGGGGATCCTGCGTCTCCCTCTCTGTCTCTCTCTCCCTGCCACCATCCTGCTTGTGTTCTCTCTGTCAAATAAATAAAATCTTGAAAACAAAAGTAACACTGGGGAGAGGGGAGAGGGAAAACTGGGGAGCAACAGTCCTAATAGATACTATTGGGCTAGCTCTCCTCTGTGGGAGATTCCGGAAGTGCAGATGAAAGAAATTGCGTCCTGGGAGGACGAGATGTGTGAAGTGACCAGGGTAAACCTAAGTGCAAGGATAGTCAGAGACAGAAGCCTGGGGGGATTGGGGTGACTTGGACCTAGATAAGAATCCAAACCTGACGGTGATCTGCCAGGCACACATTCCATCCCTCCTTCTAGGAATCTGCCCCCAGAAAGTTGTGTTGTGGGAGGGTCGAGATGCCAAGTCAGAGTCCGATAGCACACACACACACACACACACACACACACACACACACACGGTTCCAGGCCTGCAGGTCTCAGTTACCTGTGGAGGAGCAAAGGGGACACAGTGCTTGGGTGTCTTAAACACTCCACCCTATTAATCACACTCTACCACTTAGTCGTGTGAAAGGCAAAACGCACGGGCTAATTAAGGAGATGATTTTTTTTTCAGGCTATTGCAGTGGGGGAAACTCGTTAATGAGGAACATCTCAAAGGCAAGAAAAAGGACCTGGGGTTTCAGAGAGTGTTTAATAACAAAATTTAACCAAGTAAATTTGAAGATCTAATTGGTTTTGTTAAATGGTTCATAAATCCAGCAGCACCTCACCTAGCAAGTGGAGAGGTGCTCTAAGGAGTTGTAAAAAATGGCAGGTTTGCACAGAAGATGGGTGGAGGCAAGAAAGTTACTAGCCAAAGGAAAGGATTGTACCAAACCAAGCCTCACTCTAGAGGGAAAAGCAAGGTGTCTTATCATGCAGATTATCTCATCTTTCTTGGAAAGGAGGATGGAAAGGGCCCAAGTGGCAGATTCATTGGTATGGATTGAAAAATCCCTTGCTGTCTGGTTAAGACTATACTTCTGCAGGAGATTGAAGCTGCAATTAGATTATGTCTCGGGGGAATAAAAAAATACAGATTTCAAGGGGTATATTCACCCCAATGTTTATAGCAACATTATCAACAATAGTTAAACTATGGAAATAGCCCAAATGTCTATCAACTGATGAATGGATAAAGATGTGGTATATATACAAACAATGTACTATTACTTGCCCATCATAAAGAATGAAATCTTGCCACTTGCAATGATGTGGATGGAGCTAGAGGGTATTATGCTAAGTGAAATATGTCAGAGAAAGACAAATATTATATGATCTCCCTCATATGTGGAATTTAAGAAAGAAAACAGATGAACATAGGAGAAAAGAAGAGAGGGAAACAAGACATAAGTGACTCAATAGAGAACAAATAGGGTTGATGGAGGGAGGTGGGTAGAGGATGAGCTAGATGGGTAATGGGAATTATGGAGGGCATTTGTTGTGATGAGCACCAGGTGTTGTATGCAAGTGATAATTCACTGAATTCTACTCCAGAAACCAATATTGAAGTGTATGCTAACTAACAAAATTTAAATAATAATTTAAAAGATTATGTTTTTGGGAATATATTTGAGAACTTGGTCTAAGTGACACCATTTTGAGCCTGTGGGTTGTTTTGTTTTTGTTTTTGTTTTAACAAGAGGCAGGTTAAAAAAAAAAGTCATCCTTGAGTCATGAACAACAGAGATGGGTCTTATCTTGGAATATGCAAAAGCATTGGGAATTGCTATGGACTGAATTGTATACCCCTCAAAATTCATATGTTGAAGCCCTTGTCCCCAAAATGATGACATTTGGAGATGGGACCTTTGGGAGGTTAATTAGGTTAGATGAGATCATACAGGGGACCCAGATTGGATGGGTTAGCATCCTTAGAAGAGACACCTCTGCCACACGAAGAAGAGGTCATGTGAGGACACATTGAGGAGGTGGCTCTCTGCAAGCCTGGAAGAGAGTTCTCCCCAGGAACCAAATCAGCTGGTGCCTAGATCTTGGACTTCCCAGCTTCCGGAACTGTGAGAAATTATTTTCTGTTGTTTAAGCCCCCCAGTCTATGGTATTTTGTTATGGCAACCTGAGCTTACTAATGCTGGGAAACTTGCAGTTCTCTATTTCCTGGAACACAAACATGTGGCGGTATTTCTTCTCGATCGGTGCTTTCTAGAAGAACAGGATTCATTCATATATAAAGTCTGACTCTGCCAGGCCCCTCCAGTCCAGCTCACCTTTGCCCCTCATGGCTCCCATTCCTTCCTACTCTACCAATCATTTAAATCTATGTCATCCCACTGTGCCCCAGATTTCCTCATTCAGTCCCACTGTTTATTCACTTCCATCCACTCTGCTTCATGGCCACCATTCACACATACTGTACCCCATATTAATACCTTTTTTAAAAAAGGTCTCACATAACTATTATTGAAACAACCTGCAAATGCAGAAGTACAGAAAAATCATTTTCCCAATTAAACATGTCCAGCTATCCAGGAGTGATGTTTTCAGCTTGATAGGGTGAGATGCTAGTGACCTTGAAACAGCACAAACAGGGGATCCCTGGGTGGCTCAGCGGTTTAGCACCTGCCTTCAGCCCAGGGCATATGATCTTGGAGTCCCGGGATCGAGTCCCGCATCGAGCTCCCTGCATGGGGCCTGCTTCTCCCTCTCCCTGTGTCTCTGCTTCTTTCTCTCTCTCTCTCTCTCTCTCTCTCTCTCTCTCTCTGTCTCTCATGAATAAATAAATGAAATCTTAAAAAAAAAGAAACAGCATAAATATGTGTGCAATCTCATGTACAATTCCTTACCCACCTACCTTGGTTCTTCCCTGATGTCTCCTCTTGGAGTTGCACCTGGTTTTATCACCAGTTTTCATCCAAACCCATTGAGGAATAAGATGATTCTGCTTACATTTCTTGGTCAAGAATCATTTGATCTTGAAAGTCTCATGAAAAGACATGATGAGGAACAAAATTAATCATGCACACCACAATAGCAAAGAAAGGGAGAGAGAATTAACACCTTTTTTATTGTGGTAAAATACATATAACATGAAATTTATTATTTTAACCATTTTAAAGTATACGATTCAGTGTCATTTAGTACATTCCTGATGGTGTGCAACCATCACCACTATCTAGTTGCAGACTATTTTCATCACCCCAAGATGAAACTCTGTACCCATAAAGCAGTCATTCCCTATTCTTCCACCACTGTCACCCTCAGCCCCTGCTTCACAGTAATCTGTTTTCTGTCTATGTATTTGCCTATTCAGGATATTTCATATAAATAGAATCATACACTACATGGCTTTTGTGTCTGCCTTCCTTCACTGAGCATAGTGTCTTCAGGATACATCCATGTGATGTCATGTATCAGTATTCATTCCCTTTTTAAATACTCTATTGTAGAGATATACCACATTTGGTTTATCCACTCACTGATTGGTAGACATTTGGGTTGTTTCTATCTTCTAGCTATTGTGAACACTGCTGCTATGAACATTTGTGTATAAATTTTTGTTTGAACACCTGTTTTTTAAAAATTATTTTATTTACTTATTCATAAGAGACACACACACAGAGAGGCAGAGACACAGGCAGAGGGAGAAGCAGGCTCCATGCAGGGAGCCCAAAGCAGGACCCGATCCTGGGTTTCCAGGAACACGCCCTGGGCCAAAGGCAGGCGCCAAACCGCTGAGCCACCCGGGCATCCCAGAACACCTGTTTTTAATTTTATTGTGTATATACCCAGGAGTGGGATTGCTGGACCATATGGTATTTCTATGTTTAACTACTTAAGGAACTACCAAACTGTTTTTCACTATGGCTACACTATTTTACATTCCCACCAGCAATGTAGGAGGGTTCCAATTTCTCTACATCCTGCCCAACAGCTGTCATTTTCTGTTGTTTTTTTTTTTTTTTATAGCCATCCCAGTAGGTATGAAGTGGTATCTCACTGTGGTTTTGATTTGCATTTCCCTGATGACTAATGATGGTGAGAATCCTTTCATGTGTTTATGGACCAGGTGTATATCTTCTTTGGAGAAATGTCCTTTCAAATCCTTTGCCCATTAAAAAAAAATTAACTAGGCTCCATGACCAACATGAGGCTTAAATTCACGACCCTGAGATTGAGAGTCATCTGTTCCACCAACTGAACCAGCCAGGCACTGTTGCCCATTTTTAAAATGGATTTTTGTCTTTTTGTTGTTAAGTTGTAAGAGTTCTTTATATATTTTGGATACCAAACCCTTATCAGATATATGATTAGTAATACCTTCTCCCATTCTCTAAGTTGTCTTTTTACTCTCCTGATAATGTCCTTTGATGCACAGAAGTTTTCGATTTTGATGAAGTCCAGTTTACGTATTGTTTCTTTGTTGCTGATGGTTGGTATCATATCTCAGAAACCATTGCCAAACCCAAGGTCATTAAGACTTACTCCTATGTTTTTGTCAAAGAATTTTATACTTTTGTTCTTATATTTAGGTCTTTGATACATTTTGAGTTAATTTTTATATGTGATGTGAGGTCAGGATCCAACTGCCTTCTTTTGTATGTGGATATTCAGTTGTCCTAGCACATTGTTGAAGAGACTGTCCTTTCCTCCATTTAATTGTCTTGACACACTTGTTGAAATCAATTGACCATACATGGATGGGTTTGTTTCTGGACTTTCAATTTTATTCCACTGAAATATATATGTCCATACTTGTACCACACTGTATCCATTGGAATTTTGATAGCGATTACATTAAATGTGTACATTGCTTTGAGGAGTATTTGCCATCTCCACAATGTTAAGTTTTCCAATCCATGAATACTGGATGTCTTTCCATTATTTAAGTCTCCTTTCATTTCTTTTACTGATGTTTTGTACTTTTCAGTGCACAAGTCTTGAACCTGCTTAAATTTGCTCCTAAGTATTTTATTCTTTTTGATCCTATTATAAATAGAATTAATTTAATTTATTTTTCAGATTGTTCATTACAAGTGTACAGAAATACAAGTATTTTTGTCTGTTTATCTTGTATTCTGCCACTTTGTTGAATTCAGTTATGAACTCAAATAGTTATTTGTGGATTCACTAGGATTATATATATATATATGGATATATATAATATATATTATATATAATTATATATTATATTTATATTATATATAGATTATATATTATATATGATATATTATATAATATATTATATATAATTATATATTATATTTATATTATATATAGATTATATATTATATATATATGAAATATTATCTAGGAATAGAAATAGTTTTACTTCCATTCCAATTTGAGTGCCTTTAATTTCTTTTTCTTGTTTGAAAATTGCTCTGGTGAGAACCCTGAGTATAATGTTTAATAAAATTGGCAGAAGTGGGCCTCCTTGTTCCTGATCTTAGGGAAATACTTTTGTTCTTTCACTATTGAGTATAATGTTAGCTATGAGTTTCTCATAAATACCTTTTATCAGGTTGAGGAAGTTCGCTTCTATTCCTAATTTGTTGAGTGTTTTTATCATGAAAGGATGTTGGATTTTTGTCAAATTTTTTTCTGCATCAATGAGATGACATATTTTCATTAACATGTGGTCCAAGACATTTCCTAATGTGATTTTTTCCTGAGTTATTTGCAAGTGTGTGACTTATTTTCAAACATTTGAGGATTTCCTAGTTATGTTATAGATATATAATTTAATTCCAGTGGTCAGAGAACATACACTATAGGACCTCATCCTTTGAAGTTTGTTGGGACTTTTTTATAGATGAGCATAGGATCTATTTGGGTAAATTCTCTTTGTGCACCTGAAAAGAATGTGAATTTTTCAGTTGCTGGGTGTGGTGTTGTCTATGTACCAATTATATGAAATTCATTAATTGTGTTGTTCAAATATTTTATATCAATTTTTTTCTGCTTATTATATCACTCAGAGAAGTACTTTATTATTTTTTTTTTTTGAGAAGTACTTTAAAGTGCCTAACTATGTTGTGGATTTGCCTATCTCTCCTTTTAATTCTATTGAGTTTCACTTTATTTATTTTGAACCTATATGATTAAGTGATATAATAGGCAAAATAATGGACACCCAAAGATATCCTGCCCTAATTCTCAGAAACGAATATGAGTTGCCATATACATGAATATGTTTTGTCATATTGACAAAAGGGATTTTACAGATGTAATTAAGATTATTAATCAGTTTATCTTAATGTGGAGACATTATCCTAGATTACCCATATGGGCCTAGTGTAATTACATGAGCCCTTAACAGCCAATGTTGGGGGGTGGAGGCAGGAAGATGGCAGCAGAGTAGGAGGACCCTAGGCTTGCCTCATCCCACAAACAAAACTAGAATAACCATCAGATCATCCTAAATACCCCAGAAACCAACCTGAAGGCTGACAAAACAAACTCCACAACTAAAGGGAGAGAAGAGGCCACCTTGAAAAAGGTAGGAAGTGTGTGGATTTAGTTTAGGGGACCAAACGGATGGATCACAGGCTTTGCAGAGGGGAGGGAGCCATGATCACTGAGAAGGCCAAGAGAAGAACACACAGGGGAACACACAAGGAAATTTCCCCAAAGCCATTGGATTGGAAAACAAGAGGGGTTGAATTTCATGAGTTCTTGCAAGCAGTTACCAAAATTGAAACAGGAAAAAATAGAACATGTGAACAGAGCAATAACCAGCAAAGAAATTGAATCAGTAATTTAAAAACTCCCAACAGAAATATCAGGGAGGGAGACAGAACATGAGAGACCCCTAACTCTGGGAAATGAACTAGGGGTGGTGGAAGGGGAGGTGGGCGGGGGGGTGGGGGTGACTGGGTGATGGACACTGAGGGGGACACTTGATGGGATGAGCACTGGGTGTTATTCTATATGTTGGCAAATTGAACACCAATAAAAAATAAATTTATAAAAAAAAATAAAAATAAAAACTCCCAACAAACAAAAGTCCAGGACCAGATGGCTTCGCAGGCAAATTCTACTATTTTAAAAAGGATTGATACCTATTCTTCTCAAACCATTCCAAAAAATAGAAAAGGAAGGAAAACTTCCAAATTCATTCTATGAAGCCAGCATTACCCTGATACTAAAACCAGATAAAGATACCATTAAAAAAGAGAACAGGCCACTATGCCTGATAAACATGGATGTAAAAATTCTCAATAAAATACTAATGCTAAGTGAAATAAGTCCGAGAAAGACAAATATAACATGATTTTACTCATATACGGAATTCAAGAAACAAAACAAATGAGCAAAGGGAAAAGGAGAGAAAGGCAAACCAAGAAGCAATCTCTTAATTATAGTGAACAAACTGATGGTTATCAGAGGGAAGGTGGGGGGGGGTACATAAAATAAGTGAAGAGGATTAAGGAGTGCACTTATCCTGATGAGCACCAGGTGTTGTATGGAAGTGTTGAATCACTGTATTGTACACTTGAAACTAATGTAACACTGTATGTTAACTGACTGGAATTTAAATGAAAACTTGATAAAAGAGCAGATGCTGGGAGGTGGGAAAGGAAGGCAGAAGGGAAAGTTAGAGATTTGGAGCACATAAAGAAGTTGATGTGCTATTGTAGGCTTAAGGATGGAGGGGGCCATGTGCAAAAGAACTGAATTCTGCCAACAAACTGGATGACTTTGAAAGTGGATTCTTCCCCAAAGCCTCCAGAAAGGAACGCAACCTTGCCAGCACCATAATTTCAACCTTATGAGACCCTAAGAAGAGAGCCCAGTTAAGCTGCATGTTGCTTGGAATTCTGCCCTATGGAGACTGTGAAGTAATAAATGGGTGTTATTTTAAGCTGCCAAGTTTGTGGTAATTTGTTAAAATAGCTACAAAAAATGAATGATAGAGGTAGATTAAAAATTTAGAATTGTTACATTTTCCCTTGACTTGACCCTTTTATTATTATGAAATTTCCCTCTTTATATCTAGCAGTACTTCTGCTTTACAGCCTACTTGACTATTAGTATAGCTATAACAGCTTTCTATTATTGGTTTCATGGCATATCTTTCTCCACCCTTTTATGTTCGACTTTTTTATACCTCTTCATTCTTTTCTATAATTCTTGCTTCCATTTGGGATCAGATTAAATAACTCCCTTTAGTATTTCTAGTACTACAAACCTACTGGTGATCAACTCTCTTAGGTTTCTTTGTATGTAAAAGGCTTTATTTCACCTGATTTTTTATTTTTTTTAAATTTATTTTTAATTAATTTATTTATTTATTTATATTTTTTTTATTTTTTTTTTAATTTATTTATTTATTTATCATAGTCACACACAGAGAGGGAGAGAGAGGCAGAGACACAGGCAGAGGGAGAAGCAGGCTCCATGCACCAGGAGCCCGACATGGGATTCGATCCCGGGTCTCCAGGATCGCGCCCTGGGCCAAAGGCAGGCGCTAAACTGCTGCGCCACCCAGGGATCCCTCACCTGATTTTTTAAACTAATGGGATAGATTGGGTATAGAATTTTTGGTTGGCAGATTTATTTCCTTTCATCAGGGCAATAATTTGTCCATATATACTTTCCAATATAAAAGTACCTGCCACACTGGCCTCTGAACACTCTGTTCTTCCTTCTATGTCCTTTCTAAACAGGAATAGAAAATGATACAGTCCCTACTGAGATGTGCAGTTGAGACTTAATTCACAAGGCCTGGGCTTTCCAAACCTGACACCTTCCAAATGTCTTCAGGACTGGCACTTAATAAGCAGCTCCTGAGAGATAACCTCTGAATCCTTGGAACATCTTGCCTGATCAGATATGGTATGTCTTTGTATACCTAAGACCTCAGGCCACACCAGGTAATCTATGCTAACAATCTGATTTATGGAGAATGTACATTTTTATATGTCTGGGTGTTCAGACCACACTGTATTAGTTTGGTCCCTAGGGGGCTAGAGACTAAATAGCTGAGTCACGTAAGTGCCCATTGCTTAAGACTGACCCCTAATAAAAACCCTGGACTCAAGGCTCCAGGGAGCTTCCCTGGTTGGCAGTACTTTATACATGTTGTCATACATCATTGCTGGGAAAATTAAGTGCTGTCCATGTAACTTCATTGGGAGAAGAAGCTGGAAGGTAGCACCTGGTTTCTCCTGGTCTCTGCCCTGTATACCTTTTTATTTTTTTAAGATTTTATTTATTTATTCATGAGAGACAGAGAGAGAGAGAGAGAGAGAGAGAGAGGCAGAGACATAGGCAGAGGGAGAAGCAGGCTCCGTGCAGGGAGCCTAACATGGGACTCGATCCTGGGTCTCCAGGATCATGCCCTGGGCTGAAGGCAGCACTAAACCGCTGAGCCACCTGGGCTGCCCTGTGTACCTTTTTCATTTGATTTTAATCTGTGTTCTTTTGCTGTAATAAACCACAATCATGCATACAATCACTTTTCTGAGTTCTATGAGTCTTTCCAGTGAGTCATTAAACCTAAGAGTGATCCTGGAGACCACATATTTGGCATCAGGAGTGATGTTCACTAGAATGACCCTGGTTCACTGAAACATGGCAAAGGCATTGTTTGAGAAAAGGATGAGGCAGTGGGAGTTCATGAACCTTTGATGCCTGGATAGCTACTAAGTCACCCATGGTATAAAATGGCAGCTATACTGTGATCAGTTACTAGAGGTAAAAGTTACCAATGGAATTCAGAAATGACAGACCTAACTCCTGAGCAGTTGGGTCACTGAATGTATTAGGGTCCTCCAGAGAAACAGAACCAATTATATATTTTTTAGATTTTGATTTATTATTGGTTCTTTTTAAGATTTATTTATTCATGAGACACACACACACACACACAGAGGCAGAGACATAGGCAGAGAGAGAAGCAGGCTCCATGTGGGGAGACCAATGTGGGACTTGATGCTGGGACTCCAGGATCACGCCCTGGGCCGAAGGCAGACTCTCAACTACTGGGCCATGGAGGCATCTCTTATTATTGGTTCTATTCTATATTATATTATACACATTTACCAGTTTATTAAATACAAATAAATAGCCAGATGAAGAGATACATAGGGCAAAGTATGGGGGAAAGAGCACCACTGTCCTAATGTCTCCATGTGTCCAGCAACCCATTATCTCTCTGAGTCCAGTCCTTTTGAATTTTTATGGAGGCTTCATTGCATAGTCATGATTGCCTAAGTCATTGGCTATTGGCTGATTCAACCTCCAGTCCCTCTCCTCTCCCCATAGGTCAAGAGGTGGGGCTGAAATTTCCAAACTTCTAATCACATGGTAGGTCCTCCGGGCAACAAGCTTACCAAGAGTGGGATCCAGGAGTCACCTTCATTAGTAACAAGACACCCATGTCACCTTTATGTTTCTGAAGCCCTCTTAGGAACTGTTGATGAAAACCAAGTGTATCTGAGAAATATATTTTGGTCATCTGAATGACCAAATACATATTTCTTATCAATTACTATATCATAGATGCTAAGAAAATTAGAGTGATTCACAAAAGAATGGAGAAATAAAAAAAAAGGGAGGGTCAAGGAACTTTAACAGGGTGGAAATCTTTAAACAGTTATTGAGAAATGGGATTAATAAAGCAGATATTAATGGAGCCAAAACCAAGGCCTTAATGCAGCTCTATTGGAGGTTGGGTGGACTGATGGGACCCTCTGCTGGTCCACCAACATTGACGTGCCCTAAACAAATCCACTCTATTCTCCCTAGTTTGGAGAAATTTTAAAAGCCAGAATGCAAAGGTAATGATGGGAAAACTGACCTTGACTATGGGTAATGGTTTGACAAATTTATCAGGATATGGATTGATGAAGGAGCCACAGGGTCCCTGACAGATCCCTGCACTGGGGACTCAAGGCTATATGAACATGAGTAAGGCTATATGAACATGAGTGAGTAAAGTGGCCAGGGTAGGGAAAAGCTTTCTGGGATTCCTTGACATGGAATCCCATTGCACAGTTTTCCAAAACTTATTGGTGAAGTCCTCACACCTATATTGGGAGAATATTGAGCTGCAGTAGTTGATGAAATTAAGATGAAAGTTTGGATGCAAATTGAAATGTCTTGGGGCACCTTGGTGGCTCAGTCAGTTAGGTGTCTGCCTTCAGCTTGGATCATGATCCCAGGGTCCTGGATCTAGCCCCATGTTGGGCTCCCTGCTCAGTCTGCTTCTCCCTCTCCCTCTGCCCTTTCCCCCCCAACCTGTGCTCGCTCTCTCACTCTCTCTCTCCTCTCTCTCTCTCACTCTCTCTGTGGATGTGTGCTCTCTCGAATAAATAAAATCTTTAAAATAAGAGAAAATTAAAATGTGTAAATGGACTTGATGTGAAGTGGCTGCCATCTCCTTTACCTGAATGTGTTATTGGGATAAGTCTGACTGCAGAACACTTCTCCTACCTAGTATTGTAGGACAGAAGGCATGTAAATTTACCCTCCATTAACTGAACATGTTAAACAGGAACCTACAGAATTGCCAGAGCCCACACAGGTTCTTAATTTGAAACAGTATAGAATACCTGGTGGACAAAAGGTAATAGACTGGAACTTATGACAAAAGTCCATGAGTGCCACCCAGTGGCGATCACTAAGAATCTGGACCAGAAAATTTCCAGACACCAAATAATAGACACTGGTTGAGAAACAATTACTAGCTTGCTATTAGGCATCAATTGAAACTGTCCCCATGACTGAAGGTCATACAATGATCTTGAAATATGAAATACCCATAATGTCTTGGGTAATGTCAGAGAAATGCTCCAAGAAAGAAGGCAGTGCCCAGAAGAGTTCCATAATAAAATGGAAATGGTTTACATAGGAACACACTCCCAGAGGAATGCAAGAAATCATATTCATAAGCAGATAGACTCCTCTCCTGAGGGCTGATTTTGGAATCACCTGAGGTACTCCAAAATCCTATAGCTATGTGGATGGTGTCCTATAAACAGCTCGAAATTGAACAACAAAAAGCTGCTTAGTCTACAGATGGCAGTTCCAAGGTAGACAGATGACACCCTGTGTGGAAGGCCACCACACTGCAACTGACTGATGTAAAAACGCTGGTGGAAGATGGTGAGAACAAATCAATTCAGTGGGCTGAATTGCATGCTGTTTTCCTTGCAGTGATGGAAGAAATAGCACAAGGATAAGAACCACTATGTTTGAGTTTCTACTGAATAATGGGTAGTAGCCACTGGCTTGGCCATATGGTCAGGCAGATGGGCAATAGAAAATTGGATTATTAAAGGGGTCCCCATATGGGTCACAGTCCTGTGAAAATCACTAGTGGAATTTAAACGGTGCAGTAAAGTAGAATATGTCAATGCCCCTCAGAAGAACCCCTTTCCAGAAACCAAAGGAACTGGCCAGTGGATATCCTGGTGTGTTGGCTCGAGGCAGTCCTCCCCGTCTATGAAATGAGTGGATGTGGGATAGATGCAACAATATAGACATGAGCTAATCATTGACATATTCCTCCAGCACCCAATGAGACACAAAATGTCAATAAGAACTGTCCTGTCGAAGACAACATGGAGACCTCAGATAACTATGGAGCAGATAGTCCTTTGGGGAAGGTCCCACACATAAACTGGCAAGTAGATTATGGCAGACTACTGCTGATAGTTCCGGGAGGCTGTCAACAGGTCTCTGTTTTTTAATTGAGATATAACTGACATATAACATCATGTAAGTTTAAAGTATACAGTGGTGTTGATTTGGTACATTTACATATTGTGATATGATTACCGCTATAGCATTAGCTAATGCCTCTATCATATCACATAATTATTTCTTTTATAAATGGGTCTTGACAGGAATAGACACTGTGCCAGGCTTTGCATACTTGGTGGTAGCTGCAAATATTCAGAATACTATTTTTTATTTTTATTTATTTTTAAAATATATTTATTTATTTATTCATGAGAGACACACAGAGAGAGAGGCGCAGAGACATAGGCAGAAGGAGAAGCAGGCTCCATGAAGGAAGCCCGATGTGGGACTCAATCCCAGAACTCCAGGATCACGCCCTGAGCCAAAGGCAGATGCTCAACTGCTGAGCTACCCTGCATCCCCAGAATACTATTTTTTAAACTGGAATATAAGATGCTATAGCAATTGGAACCCCTGTGTTACATTTTTTCAGACTGAAGAACACATTTTACAGCTCATAGTGTCTAACAATGGACAACGAGATATCACATCAAATGGATATATCATTTTGCATATCATCCTCAGAGTACTGGTTTGATAGAGAATTAGAACAGGCAATTGTGTAAAATGAAGGAGATAATGGCATGGAGAGTTGCCTTACACCCCTTCATGAACATATGCTTGCATTTAACATGATGGGCCAGAGGAGGGTCTCCACTAGATTCCTACAGTTTTCTGAGAGGTCTGAAGCTGAGGGTGGGGAAGATGCTGGTAATACAATACAATTCTTTCCCAATCTGACATCAATTTTCTTCTTCCCTCCCTGAAGCAGTCATCCTGAGACCCCAGCTACACCTGCAGATGCCAGAAGCAGGCATGATCCTTAAATGAGAGACTGTAACTATACTTCTAAACTTTATTCCAGCATTCCTAAGGATCTAATAGGATGGATTATGCCTTTGCCTATTATATAAATAGGCCAAAGATGACCTCTGTGTATTGGTCCCTAGGTTGTTTATTTCTTCACTGCAAGCTGAGACCAAATAGCCCAAAAGCCTGCTGGTGCCAAACTTAAATGTTTGCAAATCCAATTATCTTATAACCCAAACAAGCAGATTTTTCACCAATTAGAACCTACCTGCTTTGCACATCCCATGAAACTTCACCCTACATCTGCTGGCAATAGGTAAGGTAAGCCCTGGGCTATAAGAGACCCAAGTTGCCACTCCCCTTCAGAGCTCTCTGACCCAGAGACTCCCCACTTTGCTGCTGAATGGCATCACCTAGATACATAAGCTCCCTCTCTGATCCTCTATCCCCCAGCAGTTCCCTCACCTTCTTGCCCTTCTTAGTGGCCCTTAACGTTAGCCTCTGTACAGACTCACCGTGAAGCACTTACCCTGCCTGCCAACCCTGTCCAAGTGTCACCCAATAAAGCTTGTGTGTGCTACTGCCACCTTGTGGTCATATAGTTTTCCTTGATCAGCCCCCACATACCTCAAACTCCTGCAAGTGGCAATGAGGAGGAAGAGAGGATCTCTGGAGATAATTAGGAAATAGAGATGGGGGCCACCCAGTCAGTAGGACAACCAATTGGCAAAAATCCTGGACAGCCTCTAATGGCTGGAACTCAAAATTTGAAATGCCACTGCTGCACTTTGGCATGACATTACTCTGTGCTGCATTACGTATTTTGCATAATCTCCCCATGCCTCATCACCTTAGCCAGGCAGTTATACCAGTATTTGAATGAACCCAAGCCATTGTAAGTGACTTTTGAGGTCAGAGGCACTGAGCTGCCTGAGGAAGGAAGTCAGCTCGCCTGCCTAGGTGCCCCATTAAACAGGGCGATGAAGAAGTAAGACCTGCAGGCCTGAAAAGAAAAGAGGGAGAAGTGCATGACCCTGGACCAAGAGTGTGCTACCCCCACCCCATCACAGGCTATGGTGGGAGGAACTCCCTGTTACTGGCCAGTCACTCAGGGGTACTTTGAGAGCTCATCCTCATCTCTGGGGACCACTATGGCAGTTAAACAAGCTTATAAGGCAGAGACATCAGGCCAAGGCTGGTCTCCTAAGTGTGGCTTGAGGAAGCCCCTTTGCACACAGCTGCTGGCCTGACTCCGATCTGCTATTGCAGATCCCATTCTAGTCTCTCCCTGGAGAGGTGTCCAGACCCCCCTTGGGTTGAGGTGGCCAAATCATTAAAGTGACTAAAGACAAGGAAGTTTATATGCATGCTCCTTCCGAGACTCCTAAACTGGGGGCTGTCCCGCTGAACAGGGGCTCCAAACCAGGAGAGGCACACTAGGCCTTCCCCTTGGCAGCTTCTCATCAGGACAGGGCGACAAGATAGAGGGGAGAACCCAGGAGAAGAGAACTAGTGTCCTCTAGAGGAAGAGGCAGCACTATACCACAGCGGTAGCAAAGAAGACTCTACCTTCTCCCCCATTACCACCTGCAAGGTAATATAGACAAAAGAGACAAATGGGAAGGGTCAAGAAGGAGAGGCTGGTTTTCATTTGAAGGAGGAGACTCCTCTTCCTCCTCCTCCTCCTCCCTCTTCTCTCTCCCTATGCCCACCCCACCCTGCTCTTTCACTCAGATATCAACCTAATAGGGGCTGAAAGAAAAACAATTGGCTGCCATAGTACAGGATGGAAAAGTGGAGTCCCTGCTAAAGGATCCTGCACAATTGATAAGGAAGGTAGGAAGCCCCCAGAGAAGACTTTGGACCCCAGTCCACATACACCTTGTTGATGCAGATTTTTATGGCTTAGAGGACTACCCATCCTACATGAGGCTTTATTGCCACCTGAGCAGACTGTCAATAGAAAATGCTAGCTGAGGCCAAAGATCTCCTCCATCAGGTGGGAATGCTGGAGTGGGCTTATCAGGTAACAGATGGTGTGCTGCATGACTTGGCAAGTCAGAGGAGGCGGAATTGAATCCTGAGTCCACACAGTTGTTTCTCGGGGGAGGGGGGCAGGGGGGGCTCCTGACAAACATAAGTCATCTTTACTGACAATGATAGCTAATACTAAAACAATATAAGAAGCCATAGCTGCCCTGAATTTAATAGAAATTCATAAAAAACATAGAGCCAAGTGTTTAAGGCCACCTGACCTAAATCAAAATTACTATCAACAGTGAAGCTGCCCCTCTCCTGAGCCAAACAAATCACCTACAGCCAGGCCTCTGCTTAAGCGTAAACCCTAAGAAAACAAGACAGGTTATACATTAGTCAGGATTCTCCAGAGAAACAGAACTAATAGGATGTACACATATAGAAAGAGATTTATTATAAGAAATTGGCTCATGTGGTTAGAGACACTGGCAAGCCCCAAAATCTACAGTCCTCAAGCTAGAGCCCCAGGAGAGCCAACAGCATAGTTCCAGTCCAAAGACTTGCTGGCTCAAGGCCTAGGAAAAGCCAATGATTCAGTTTGAGTCCAAAAGCAGAAAAAATAAACCCACCACAACAAAGTCCCTGCTCAAGGCAGTCAGGCAGGAAGAAATTCCTTCCCACTCATGGGAGGGTCAGCCTTTTTATTCAAGCCTTTAACTGATTGCATGAAGGTCACTCACATTGGGGAGGGCAATCTGCTTTACTCAATCTACTGATTCAAATATAATCTCATCCAGAAACACCCTCACAGACAACACCCAGAATAATGGTTGGCCATATACCTTGGCGCTCCATGGCCCAGTCCACTTCACACATAAACTTAACCATCACAGATTATATCGAACCCTGAGAGACAAGAGGGTCCCAAATTGGATGTTGTCTAACAAATAAGCCAAGTAATCACAATACTAGGATTAGGTTATTAGCTACAGCAGGCTTCCCCTTCAGAAGCAGCCTTACTTTCAGGACCTACCTTTTATCTCCATCGGTACCCAGGACAGCCCCCACATAGGGATCCAGCAGCCACAGAAGTGAGGAGCCTTCTAGAAGAAAATCACCCTTGTATCATAATAACTGTGATTTGGGGCTTCAAAAAAGAAGTATACTGGCTGGCTCTGTTGGACATGAGTGCTGAATCCTCCCTAATCTGAGGGAGCACTCATGCTTCAAAGGCACTATTCAAAGGAGGTGACCAGATAAGGAGGAGAATTAATTTTTTTAGAGCATGCATGTCTGCTTTTTAAAAAAGATTTTATTTTATTTATTTATTCAGAGAGACAGAGAGGCTCCCACAGGGAGCCTGATACGGGACTCGATCTTAGGACTTCAAGATTATGACCCTGGGATCAGATGCTCAACCACTGAGCCACCCAGGTGCTCTGGGAGAGAATTAATTAAAGGGAAAATTACCAACTTAACTATTAAAATTGGCCCTGGGGGTGGGGGGCGGGAGAAAGAAATAAAAAATAAACTTGGCCCAGATTTGCTAAAAGATGTTTTTCTCCTGGTTGTTCCCTTGGAGACTATGCCTGTTCTGTTATTAGAATGGACCATCTCAGTCAGCAGATAACCTCATGGAACAGACCTAAGGCTTTTACACTGTTGATGGGCACCACCCAGCAGAAATGAGTTAATGTTTCCCTATCTGTGTGGGCAGTAAATAAACCACAGTAACAGCTACAAGCAAGGCACTTAAGGATCACATCCTGTCATGGCTGACATAGTGAACGAAGGAGTATCTACCTTCTCACCTTTCAGTTCCCCATTATGGCCTGTGCTTACAGACTCTACTAGTGAGTGGAGGCTAATTATAAATGATAGAGGATTAAACAAGCCTTTTCCCTTCACTAGAGCTCCTCTACCACATAGCACCACCTTAATGAACAATATTCAAAATAACATGGGTAAATGGTTTGGAGTTACAGGCTTGGATAACATGTTCCATTCAGCGAAAATATCACAGGAGAATTGACTACAATCTGCCTTCACCTTTGAAGATCAACAACAGACCTTTTCCTCATTGCCTGTGGGGAACATCCATAGTCTCGCCATTGCACATGGGTTTTGCAGACAAGACCTCAATGCCTGCCCCCTATCCTACCAAAAACTCGGCTTTGGCATCACATTGATGACATCCTCTTCGCTAGATCTAGCCAACACTCTGTCTCATGAGCTGTCACAACGCTGAATGAACACCTCACTGAGAGGGGATGGGCAATTCCCCTCCCATAAGATACAAGGGTCCTCCTAGTCTGTTAAATTCGGAGGTTACATTTGGAACTGAGAAGAGCAACTATTCCCAGTCTGGTAAAAGAAAAGCTCTAGCGTTCCAAACTCCCACATCAGTAAGGAGGCTCAACATTTGCTAGAAAATTTTGGATTTTGGTGTTAACACATTCCTCACCTTAACTATCTGCTAAGCCCTATCTACTGATTAGTCCATAACTCTTCCATATTCAGTGAGGACCTGAGTAACAACAGGCACCAGATAAACTAAAGGGGGCTTTCACGTTAGCTCTCCCAATAGTGCCCCAAGGGCAGGACATACAGTTAGAAGTTTCTGCCACTGGGGTGCCTGGGTGGCTCAGTTGGTTGGGCATCCAAACCTTGGTTTCAGCTCAGGTCTTGATCTCAGGGTCATGAGTTCACGCCCTGTACTGGGCTCTGCGCTGGGTGTGGAGCCTACTTTAGAAAAAAATAAGAAGTTTCTGCCACCACAAAATTTGCTTCCTGGTGCCTCTAGACCAAATGGGCAGGCAAACTCCTACTTATGGGCTTTTGCTGTAAGCGGCTCCCAGTCTCAACCCAAATGTATTTGCTACTGGAGAGGCAACTCCTGTTAGCATACAAGGCATTTATGGAAACTGAGGCCCTTTCTGGGGCAAAGCCAGTTACCCACAGACAGAGATTTCTAGTATGCGTTGCATAAAGGAAAAAGCTCCTCATAAAAATCAGATCAGCAATAGAGGCACCCTTATTTTAATGGAAATGGTATCTAATGGTGGAGGTAAACCCAGCCCTACTGGAATGTTATAAACTCCATGAAGAAATAGCTACATACCCTGCCACTGAGGCTAACTTGCCCAAATCGCAGAAATGCCTCTGCCTCTGCTCAATGGGGACAACAGAGAGGATGGTCCACACTCTCAGAACAAGAAAGGCAGTGGTCTTCCTTTACCAATGGAGTGCGCAGCAATGGATAGCTACAGCCTGTCACTCCTATTCAAACACTCCAAAGTCCATATGGGGGACATACCAAAGTGCCCAGTGGGTGGAACTATGTGTAATACTTGGTCAGGACTCTGGCAAAATCAGGCTAAAAAATACAAGCTGATCCATTTGGGATACAGAGATGTGAGGAAATCACCACAATGGCTCCCGCTATCCCATCTGGGTACAACGTATCTCTATTCATGCCAAACAAGTGACAGAGGAGGCATGCTACAATGCCAGACCTTATGAATTAACCAAACCACCAAAGGAGGTAGGGCTCTAGAAAGAAGGGGAGTCTCCAGACCTTTGAGAGGAAACACCCTACCCCTTTTATCAGTGGACACATGAGAGGTCAGAGCATTTGAGCATCATGTGGTTATAAACATGGATTTCTTTTCTTTTTAAGATTTTATTTATTTATTCATGAGAGACACAGAGAGAGAGGCAGAGACATAGGCAAAGGGAGAAGCAGGATTCCTGTGGGGAGCCCAATGTGGGACTTGATCCCAGGACCCTGGGATCATGCCCTGAGCTGAAGGCAGATACTCAGTCACTGAACCACCGAGGCATCCTGGATTTCTTTTTTTAATGGGTTATTAATACAGGAGTCTATGCAACAGGGAGTTATTTAAACAAAGCCATTAGGAACTGCACTAGATGCCAGAAATCTAGACACTGGGCTTAACTCACAGGAGAAAGATTCACAAAGAAGGGGGGCTACATCTGAAATAGCAAATCAATTTCATTAGGCCTCTCATGGCAGTGATAGCTTTTGAGAGTGCCACAAGTTATATAATCAGATCAAGGCTCCTGCTTCACTGCAGAGAAAATGCAACAAGCATGATAAAAATAACATTGTTTGGGTTTTTCATCTACCCTATTGTCCTACAACAGCAGGTATCACAGGAAGATATAATGGTATTTTAAAACTGTTCTAAGAAAACAAGGAGGACAATGGTTCCTCGGGTTCAAAAGTACTGCCCATGGTCCTGATTACATCAAATTCACACCCCTATGGCATAACTGCACTATATTAAAATTCACAACAAATGAAAGAGACCACTAATAGAGATACTATGACTCCTGCTAGTGTACACACCCATACTGGGCACAACTTAATTACCTATTTTTTTTAAAGTACGTTCCATGAAGCCCACTGCAGGGCTCGAACTCACAACCCTGAGATCAAGACCTGAGCTGATATCAGAAGTCATATGCTTAACCAACTGAGCCATCCAGGCACCCCTCAATGATCAGTTTTCACAGATGTGGGACCCCTTATATTGCCACCACAGCAAAGCAATGTCCACATGGTATCTTTCACCTTTCTTTTCTCTCTTATAGAAAACCCAGAGCCTAACCACTGAAACTTCCAACCTGACAGGGACCAGCCATGGACCACTGGTTCCAGGACCATCCTCTCAGCCTGCTTCTGCTCCTCATCTAGTGTAAGCTGAGCAAACCACTCAGCACTGTCTGGAGAGAGGCATCCTTATCTGTTGCCCACATACTCCACTAAAAACACCATGGAACAAACCTGGGCCTGCTCCCCAAACCCAGGAGGTAGAACTAATCCCTCCTAGACCAGTAGGGCCATTTGACTGATTCCCAAGGGACAATAAAATACCTGCCCCTCCTCTCTCTCCCCACTGCTGCCCACAGGTGACCTCTGATTTTCACCTCTGCTCTGCTGCTCTGCCTCCTCCTTACCTGAGAACTTCCTACCTTCACCCGTGTCAGCTACACACCCACTGATGGATCACCCTGCCCTGGCAATCTACACCCTACTGCTGACAAGGTCTTTCTGGAAACAACATACAGCTTGTGACTCACAAGTGCCCTCTAACCCTATGGGCCAACTTTTACTTCAAATATGTGGCAAATCATGGTCTGACATAACCAATTGATTTGACCCAGGAAGTGAATATGAAGTGGATAGCACATAGGTTTTTTTGGCTATACTATATATAACATTATAAGCATCTGTTGATACCACCTGGAATTGCATTAAGCCACACAACTTGCCTTCACAGGAACACAGAATACAGGCAACAGAAGGAGCCTGGTGGGCCTATAAGGGAATCCTTTGTAAAGGTCTTCCCCTATTACAGGCTTCCCCTTGTCCAACACTGGACACTGGACTTGAGTCAAAATTCCAGTAGATTTTTCCTCAGCATCAACCCCCCCACCATGACTTGCCCTCAGCAACCACACTAGCCACAACTCTCTATCACTACAAACAAGCTTTCCAAATATTCCTGATAGGGATACCTGGGTGGCACAGTCACTTAAGCATCCGACACTTGGTTTCAGCTCGATCCTGAGATTGAGCCCTGTGACAGGCTCCATGCTCAGTGTGGAGACTGCTTGAGATTCTCTCTCCCTCTCCCTCTGCCCCTCCTGCTCATTCTCTCTCTCTCTCTCTCTCTCTCTCTCTCTCTCTCCCAAATAAATAAATAAATAAATAAATCTTTAAAAATTATTTCCCTAATACCAACCACTTAAGGATCACTAATTGGAGTAGGGGGAAGCAATAAGAACAGCATATGTACAAGACACCACACAGCAATGAAAAGAAATCCAGATAGCTGTGTCCTAGGAGTTATCCACACAAATTAAATAAATTGTCAAGAATTGCAACTCTTGGCCAAATCATACCATACTTGAGCAGACATGGTGTTAGACAACAGCATAGGCCTGGATTACCTATTGGCTGCATAAAGAGAGGTCTGAGCCCTTATTAATACATCTTGCTCCATGTTGGTTGTCAAAGAAAAACAAATCAAGACTTAGTAAGGAGAAACTTTTTTTTCAGAAAGAATTATTGCACGGGAGGGAAAAGGACCATTTCAATGGTGGAGGGAGGGTGGTCGCAATGGGGAGAGTGCTGTAACTAAGTTTGCAAGGGTCTCAAAATGAAGCAGAAAAAGAGACTTAAAAACAGATTTTATTTATTTATTCATGAGAGACACAGAGAGAGGCAGAGACATAGGCAGAGGGAGAAGCAGGCTCCCTGTAGGGAGCCTGATGTGGGACTCCATCCCAACACCCCGGGATCACGACCTGAGCCGAAGGCAGATGCTCAACCACTGAGCCACCCAGGTGTCCCAAGGCTTTTATTTTATAGGATAAGGAGGAGGCAACCAAAGACAAGCTGAATCCTTAAGGGGGAAGTTGGAAGGGAAAATGACCAGTGGGGACTGACAGCAAAGTATTGTCAGTCAGTTCCCAGGAGAAGCTGAGAAGGGGGGCATGTTCTGCTTTTTGTGTGTTTGTTCAGGCTTGGAGATAAGCAGAGTTCAGGAACCTGGAAGAAAGGAGAAGCCTGACTAAAGTTAGGTCAAGACAAAGCAGAGGGTAAGCAACGGGTAATTTTGAACACTTAGTCCCCCCCTTAAGACAGACAAGTCTGTCCTTAAACACTATTAGGGGATGGAATAAGACTCATTGGGAAGTTGAGTTTGGTCCAAATAGTTTCAAGAGGTACTGACCTTCTTCTCCTTGTTGTTCCTGTTGTATCATCTATTGATTGTGCTGTCAGGCCACCACCTGTTGGAATGTCTTAGAGATTAGGCATTTAACAAGAGATATACCTAGGAATAAAATAAAATAACAGTTATTAAAGGTTAAATAAAGGAATAAAAGCAAGAGTTAAAGTTTAGAGAGATCCTGTCAAGAAGATTCATAAACATTGGGCCCGAAGCATATTCAGATAGTGGAGTGAGGATGACAGTGGTGATGTGAAGAATTTCCTGAAATGTTTGAATGTTTTTGGGGATGGCATAAACATCAGGGAGGTTTCAGGGAGTACATGCATAGCAGTACCTTCCAACCATTAAACAGGTGCCCCCTTGAAAAGCCAGGATCATGTCCAATGCTAGAAAATTATGAAGGACCACCTGGAGTTCCTGGAGTTCTTTGGTAATCATCCTGGTGGTTCTGATAAAATTGTCCACAGTCATGGTTAATTCCTGTGGCAGAGTATGGAAGATGCAGGAGTTCTGGTGAACTTCAGAGTGGCCCACATGGCAGCAGCAGGTCTAAGTATGGAGGTTGCCCATACATTATTTGCTGCAGCAAAACTTTTAGATTTACTCCTAGTCTAGTCTCTTGTTCTAAGGTTTCTTAAGAATATGATGAGAAAAAAGGGCCACAGCCTCCTTCTGGGACTTGAAGTATGCCTAAACATATAGATATAACATGCTTTTATAAACCTTCTGGCTCATCTAGAGTCTGGAAAACTTAAATCAGAAGTAATAGAGTACCTAAGATGAAAAAAGAGGGATGCCTGGGTGGCTCAGCAGTTAAGCATCTGCCTTTGGCTCAGGGCATGATCCTGGAGTCCCAGGATCCAGTCCCACATCGGGCTCCCTGCATCTCCCTCTGCTTGTGTCTCTGCCTCTGTGTGTGTGTGTGTGTGTGTGTGTGTGTCTCATGAATAAATAAATAAAATATTTTAAAAAAGGAAAAAAGAAAGCAATCTGGTTAAGCATAGATTGCCCTTCTTGAAAAGTATTGAGATTGAAGGAGATTCCTTATATCTAGGGAGAAAAGCTAAAGCACCTCTGAGTGATAGCACTAAGGATGCCCTTAAATCTGAAAGGGCATAGGAATTTAGGGAAAACTGGAGGCTCCTGAAGAAAAGAGAACACATAACCAGCAATGAAAAGTAGGGTTGTAGGGCACCTTGGTGGTTGAGCATCTGCCTTTGGCTCAGGTCATGATCCCGGGATCCAGGGGTTGAGTCCCACATCGGCTCCCCACAGGGAACCTGCTTCTCCCTCTGCCTGTGTATCTGCCTCTGTCTGTGTGTCTCTCATGAATAAATAATAGATGATAGATAGATAGATAGATAGATAGATAGATAGATAGATAGATCAGATCCTAAATGAGCCAGATTGGGAAAGCCTCGAGTTTTCCAGAGGTTACTGAAGTTCCAAATTGCCTTTGGTAAATTTTTGCTATTTGTGAAGATCTTAAACTGAGTAAGTGCAGTAATGGCAAATCATGTAGTAAACAGGGAAGAAGAGGAAGGAAGGTGCCTAAAAGAATGAGTTACCTATGGGATTAACAGATAGTTAAACCAAGATTAGAGAGTTTAGGGAACCCTTCATGCAATCTTCAGGACAGGGAGCCATGTGAACCCCCACACGCAATCTCCAGGGATTGGAGAGCTAAAGGAATTTTCACACCAAATCCAGGAAATTCCCATGCATAACCCCCAGTTTAGGGAAGCCAAGGAAAAACAGAAGAGGCCTTACAGAAGAACAAAGAAACATGTGTTTTCCAGAAAAAAAGTAACATCTTACTACCATGCTACAACAGACAAATGTCCAGAGCACTGGACTAAAAGAGATGTGATTCACCACTATGAATCTGTATTTTTCCACTCAGAAAAGGACACAAAGCTTTCAGAAACCAGTATGACTACCTGGGTGTCAATACCAGCATGACTACCTAGAAGTCAAAATAGCCCATTAGGGGGATCCCTGGGTGGCGCAGTGGTTTGGCGCCTGCCTTTGGCCCAGGGCGCGATCCTGGAGACCCGGGATCGAATCCCACATCGGGCTCCCGGTGCATGGAGCCTGCTTCTCCCTCTGCCTGCTTCTCCCTCTGCCTGCTTCTCCCTCTGCCTGTGTCTCTGCCTCTCTCTCTCTCTCTCTCTCTGTGACTATCATAAATAAATAAAAATTTAAAAAAAAATAGCCCATTAGTTCTATACTCATGAAACCCTACCCCATATGAATGCAAATGGACTGAGAGGGGAAGCATTGCTAGACTGATACTGTCATTGGCAATCTGAACCAGCACAGTGGCTGACCTTTCCAAACGTGGAAAAGTTTGGGTTCAAATCACTGACAAGGAACACCTGGGAGGCTCAGTGGTTGAGCATCTGCCTTCAACTCAGGGCGTGATCCCAGAATCCCGGGATTGAGTCCTGCATTGGGCTCCCTGAGGGAGTCTTGCTTCTCCCTCTGCCTGTGTCTCTGCCTCTCTCTGTGTGTCTCTCAAGAATGAACAAACAAAATTTTTTTTTTAAAAAAAGCAAATCACTGACAAATGGAGAGAAGGAGGAATAGCAGTAAAGGAAAAGGAATGAATAAGTTTTTAAAATAAATAATGCAATGAGGCAAATCAATATTACATTGACGCCTTGAGAAAGGCTCAGAGCAAAGTAATGATATTGTCTTTTAACACAATTATACAAGATGCCTAAAAAAGTGAAGCCATAGGGGCACCCGGGTGGTTCAGTGGTTAAGCATCTGCCTTTAGCTCAGGTCCTAATCCCAGGGTCCTGGAATCAAGTCCTGCATGAGGTTCCCCACAGGGAGACTGCTTCTCCCTCTGCCTATGTCTCTACCTTTCTCTCTGTGTCTCTCATAAATAAATAAATAAATAAAATCTTAAAAAAAAAGTGAAGCCATACATTTGCTAAGACCACCCTTGCTTGGAACCTAAAAAGGTCAAGTGGAAGTTTGCAACCAGAGTAATATCACTCTGGGATACATTTTGGTCATACCATATCATGACAAACTGGACAAATTGTTGACAACTAAATGGAACTCTAATGTGGCAGTATTTTTTGACTAGTTTTTCAGGATACATCTACTACAAAACATGTCATTTGGGAAGGTATTTATGGGAACTTCTCCCTACCAGGCCATCAGAATATGTTGTGTACAGCCCTTGGCAGACTGATTTCTGTGTCACTATAAACCTTGATGATAGAATGCTTATAAAGATCCCTGATTGAGGGATGCCTGGATGGCTCAGCGTTTGGCACCTGCCTTCGGCCCAGGGCGTGATGTGATCCTGGAGACCTGGGATTGAGTCCCACATTGGGCTCCCTGTATGGAGCCTGCTTCTCTCTCTCTCTGCCTGTGTCTCTGCCTCTCTCTCTGTATCTATCTCTCATGAATAAATATAAAATCTTCAAAAAAACAAAAAGATCCCTGATTGGGGTGACTGGGTGGCTCAGTTAAGTTGAGCCTCTGACTCTTGATTTCGGCTCAGGTCATGATCTCAGGGTCATAAGATCAAGCCCAGTGTCAGGCTCCACCCTCAGCAGGGAATCTGCTTCTCTCCTTCTCCCTTTCCCTCTGCCCCTCCCTATGCTCACACTGCTCTCTCTCAAATAAATAAGTCCTTAAAAAAAAGGTCCCTAAAAAAAAAGGTCCCTGATTATAATGGGCAAAACCACAGAAGTAGCACAGCATGCTGTGCCCTTGCTTTTATGGACAGAAAACTACTAAACAGAATGGTGGGGGAGTGGGTTTCAGATGGGGAATAAAGCAGTAGGTATCACATGGTGGGTTTAAATTCCCTACGGGACAGTTTCTCTCTGAGATGAAGAAGTCTATTGGAGGCCTGATGGCATTCTCAGATTAAATTACGTCTAGATGTGCCTACCACTCATCTAACACTAGTGGAGGTCCCAAAATTTTGAGTACAAAATATATATCCTAACTACACTCAGGCCATTAGTACACAGTGGCAGCAACATGCATGGTGGATTAAAACAACCTAAGTCCACAAAACAAAAAAAAGGCTTCAGGGAATACAGGTGCTAGTTTAGATATCATGGGAAAAGTTGAATTCACTTTTAATGAAGAGCAACATTCAGAGGGAAAAGATTTATTAATTAGAATGAGCAGACTTGGGGCACCTGGGTGGCTCAGTGGTTGAGCATTTGCCTGTGGCTCAGGTTTTGATCCTAGGGTCCTAGGATTGAGTCCTGCCTCGGGCTCCTAGCAGGGAGCCTGCTTCTCCCTCTGCCTATGTCTCTGCCTCTCTCTGTGTCTCTCATGAATAAATAAATTTTTAAATCTTTTAAAAAAAATAGAATGAGCAGACTAGAGGGATTCTCTTCCAGGAGGAAGGCAAAGGATAGGCGTCAGCTGTTTAGGGAAATACATCAGGCAGACTCGACAAATAATGCAGGATGATGTTAGGGTCTAGTGCTTGTACCCTAACCTAACAGGACCTCTTGACTGTTTTAATAGAGATGGAAGCTGAAATGGCCTTTGGGCAGTAGCTCTCCATTCAGCTGATGAGATTCAAGGGACACACCTATGGTAATATTATGGTCTCCAAACCTGTGGAAGGTCTCTGGGGACTCTTGTAAATAGCATACATCAATGTACTATAACTACCATTGATCCAGGAATAGATCAGAATGAGATATATCCTGCAGTACAGTTAGCAGAGATAGGAACCTACACCTGAATACCACTTATGTCCTCTACACAGGAGGGAAGTAGATCCTGCTTTTATATAAAGCATACAAAGCAGTATACAAAAGAAGCCAATCCCAGTCCCATGAATCACGCATAGGATGACTAATTTTCTCCCTGACTGACTTGGAACCCAGAAATAATCAAATTATAATACATTACAAATTGTAATGACATATGTCCAGCCTAATATCTGGTATATGGGTAAGAGTTGATTTTGTTGGGCAGCCCAGGTAGTTCAGTGGTTTAGCACTGCCTTCAGCCCAGGGTGTGATCCTGGAGACCCAGGATCGAGTCCCACGTCAGGATCCCTGCATGGAGCCTGCTTCTCCCTCTGCCTGTATCTCTGCCTCTCTCTCTGTGTGTGTCTCTCATGAATGAATAAATAAATAAAATCTTTTTTAAAAAAGAGTTGATTCTGTTGAGAAGGCCTAGTAAATACCTCCATAATTCCTTTTTTAAATTGAAGTATAGTTGATACACCTTTGTATTTCTTACTGACTTGAAATGAATCATACCCTGACCATTACTGTAATATGGTATAACACTGGCACTGTCAGTAAGATTCAACTTCCTTATGTTATTTTTTTTTTAATTTTATTTATTTATGATAGGCACACAGTGAGAGAGAGAGAAGCAGAGACACAGGCAGAGGGAGAAGCAGGCTCCATGCACCGGGAGCCCGACGTGGGATTCGATCCCGGGTCTCCAGGATCGCGCCCTGGGCCAAAGGCAGGCGCTAAACCGCTGCGCCACCCAGGGATCCCAACTTCCTTATGTTAATAACTCATGTGATGGTACTGGTGTTCATGATAAAATTATCGGGAAATTTAGTTAAAGCCTTTTTAAGATATAAGATAGTAAAGAATGACTAGCCTCAGGAAAAATTGGATTTGCCTAATCATGAGCTCATTTCTATGCTAAATAGCTCTACACAAGTTTATCATAAGGTACAAATAGAAGATCAAGAGGACAAATGAGAAATGAAATGAGTACAAAAATGTAATGTCTTTATAGAAGGATTAGTTGTTTCTTTAAATCCACCCTTACCTTGTACAAGTTCCTCCAAATATATAGGGATATTCATACTAGTACTATTGCTCTACCTAATACATGTTGTATTAAATATGACACTAAATGTAGATGTTCTGACAAGTATGATCATTTTGCTGTTAGAGAGTCTAGGCCAAAGGCCAGGGGGATGAGCTATGTAGTGAAATAGTTAGCAGGCCTGAGCTGACCAAACTCTACATATTCCAAATGTCTTCAGGACTGGCCTTTAACCAGTTTCTGGGACATAATTCCTGAGCCCTTGAAATATCTTGCCTTGGGTAGCCTGGGTGGCTCAGCGGTTTAGCGCCACCTTCAGTCCAGGGCATGATCCAGGAGACCCGGGATCAAGTCCCACCTCAGGCTCCCTGCATGGAGCCTCTTCTCCCTCTGCCTGTGTCTCTGCCCTTCTCTCTGTGTTTGTCTCTCGTGAGTAAATACATAAAATCTTAAAAAAAAAAAAAAGAAATATCTTGCCTGATAGAGAATGTCTTTGTATACCTGAGATCTTGGGTCATGCCAGACAGTTTAAGCTAACAGTGTGACTTATACAAAAGCCTGTTTTTGTATGCTTAGGTCTTTAGGCTACACTGTATCAATTTGACTTCTTGGGAGCTGGAGACTGAATAGCTAAGGTCAGCCACTCCATTCCCACAGCTGGACACTCCATGCCTACATGACTGACCACCAATAAAAACTCTGGATAGCAAGGCTCAGGTGAGCTTCCCTGATTGACTATACGTGGAAGCCGAGAAAATTAAGGCCTTTCCACTTTAAGTTCAGCGTTAGCACAAGTACAGCCATTCCAGGCCCCTGTGAATGAGAGCTGAACTTTACCTTGCTTCAGTTACAGGAAGAAAACAGCTTACAGCTTAACATCCTAGAAAGCCCCATATTAGAATAAAAACAGAGCCCAAGCCAAGGGCAGGAAGCCCCTATTAGAATGAGAACAGAGCTCAATGCCCTTGGAGGCCCATATCAAAATGTAAACAGAACTTGAGGAATTGCTCCACCCCTTCTGGAGGTCCCCTAGACCAGTCCTTAAAACTAAGCTGAAACGCACCTCGGGGTCCAAGTCCCTGCTCCGCTGTGTCGGGTATACTTGGACCCAAGCTCGAGCTTGTAAATAAACCCTCGTGTGTTTGCATCGGTGTTGGCTCCTTGGTGGTTTCTCGGATTCGCAATCTTGGGCACAACATTTGGGGGCTCGTCCGGGATCCAAGAAACCCCCAGGACCCCATCTGGAGGGTTTCACGCGTGGTGAGTGCACTCAACTTTTTCCACCTTTTGTGTGCATATTTTCTGAGAGCTCTAAACTGTCCTTTACCTGTAGGAATTCCAATCTGTATTGGGTCGGCATTGGCTTAGGTGGTCGCGCTGGCGGCCCGGCGACCGGGGGTCTTGAGAAGACGTCCCTTGCCCCCGCCTGGAGGACGGGGTCCTCATCTGTAAGGAGGACGGAGGTCCTCATCTGTAGGAGGATGGGGGTCCTCATCTGGAAGGAGGGCCGGCTGCTAGCCCTTCTGATTACTTTCTGTATCGTCTCCGCGGCCGCACTGGAAGGTTTGCCTGTTACCGTGTTCTTGTTACCTGTTTGGCGCGCTGGTCTGTGTTACTATGTCCTTGTTAACTGTGCATTTGTCTGTGTTGTTGGGTCCTTGTTAATCGTCTTTACTGTCTGTGTCTTGGTGTGGATTGGGGACATAGTGGGGGAGACAGAAACCACTCCCCTGTCTCTTATGCTCTCCCACTTCTCGGATGTTAGGGAAAGAGCTCGTATTCTGAGCGTAGACATACGGAGAGAGAGATTTCCAAATTTATTGCATATCAGAATGGCCAACATTTGACGTGGGATGGCCCCGAGAAGGAACTTTTCACCTACCTATTATCTTACAGGTTAAGGCTGGGATCTTCAGGGACAAACCGGACGGCCACCTTGACCAGATGCCCAACATCCTGGCCTGGCAGGACATGATCGAGAATTCCCCTCCTTGGCTAAAACCCTTTTTACCCCCCAAAGCGCACAACTCGGCTGAAGGTAAGGAGAGACCCCGGGTCCACCGCCAGACTCTAGGGGCAGGTCTCCAGGCGGCCACTCGCAAGCCTACCAATCTGGCCAAGGTCTAGGATGTGAGATAGGGTAAGGATGAGAGTCCAGCAGCCTTCTTAGAGAGAGTCATAGAGGCTTTTAGGCAGTACACCCCTATGAACCCAGAAGCCCCGGAAACAAAGGCCGCAATTATCATGGCTTTTGTTAACCAGGCCGCCCCAGACATTAAAAAGAAATTGCAAAGAGTAGAGAGACTGGGAGAGAAGAGCTTGCAGGACTTAGTGATAGTGGCAGAACGAGTCTATAATAATAGAGAAAGTCCGGAAGAACAACAAACCAAACTAAGTGACCGGCAGACCCGAAACCTGGCCAAGATCCTGCTGGCCACAACCATGGACGACCCACAGGAAAGACGGAGGCACCTCAAGAAGCTGGCTTCAGGGACAGGTAAGGAGGATGGCCCTGGTTCCCCTCGGGAGCGCCCTAAGCTGAGCAAAAACCAATGTGCTTATTGCGAAGAAGAGGGCCACTGGGTAAAAAGCTGCCTTAACAAAAGATCTAAGGCCCCTGCCAAGATCTTGAAAATGGAGGACCTGGACGATTAGGGGAGTCGGGGTTCGGCACCCCTCCCCAAGCCTAGGGTAACTCTTAAAGTGGAGGAGCAACCTGTTGAATTCCTAGTGGACACTGGGACACAACATTCAGTTTTATTACAACCCCAAGGGAAATTGGCAAACAAGACTTCATGGGTGCAAGGGGCCACGGGCACCAAACAGTACTCATGGACTACCCGAAGAACTGTGGATCTCGGCATGGGCCGGGTATCCCACTCCTTCATGGTCATCCCTGAGTGTCCCTACCCATTGTTAGGTCGGGATTTGCTCACTAAGATGGGGGCACAAATTTGCTTCCATCCCGAAGGGGCAAAAATCCTAAACAAGGAGGGGCACCTGATTCAGGTGCTTCTCTTGAGTTCAGAAGACAAATATTGTCTCCACCAAACGTCCTCAGCCCCAATGACTGACATTGACCATTGGCTGCAGGAATTTCCCCAAGTGTGGGCAGAACCTGGGGGAATTGGGCTGGCCCGGCACTGACTGGCCATAACTAAAGCCGGGGGCCAACCATGTCAGGTCCGCCAATACCCCATGCCTCTCGTTTCCCTAACCCAGACTGGGAACCCCCTCTGCATGACTGTGAAGAAATTTTGGCACAGGTGCATGGAATCAGAGCTGATTTCCAGGACCAGCCACTGCAGAATGTGGATGCCACCTGGTACACGGACGGCAGCAGTTTCATCTGAGAAGGAATCGGATGCGGGGGCAGCTGTAACCATGGAAACGGAGACCCGATCTGGGGGCACTGACCCTGCCTGACACCCCCAACTATACTGATGCTGATTTACACTGGATCAAACGCTTGCCCATGACCCAGTGCTTGCTTGGCTGGTGGAGGGCCGCAGACTCCAGCATCATCCTGTCAGAGGAACTAGGATGGCGAGTCCTATCCAGAATGCATCGGAGTACTCCCATGGGGACAAGGAAGATGGAAGACCTCACGCGACATGCAAAGATCACTATTAAAGACTCTGGAGCAAAGATGGAGCAGATTGTGGTGAGCTGCCACCCATGCCAGTTAACTAATGCCACCGCCCATGGATCTAACCCGGGCACCCGGCTCCGGGGGGGGGCCGCCCAGGAGCCTACTGGGAAGTGGACTTCACTGAGGTAAAACCTGGAAAATACGGATACAGGTATTTACTAGTGTTTATAGATACTTTTTCAGGATGGACAGAGGCATTTCCCACCAAACATGAAACAGCACAGACCGTGACCAAGAAACTGCTGGAAGACATCGTACTGAGGTATGGTTTTCCTGTTAGGATTGGATCAGACAACGGCCCAGGATTCGTCTCTAAGGTAACACAGGGAGTGGCACTAGTACTTGGGGCAGATTGGAAATTACATTGTGCATATAGGCCCCAGAGCCCAGGACAGGTAGAGAGGATGAACAGAACATTAAAGGAGACCTTAACTAAATTAGCCCTGGAGACTGGCGGGGACTGGGTGACTCCTCCCCTTCACCCTATATAGGGTGAGGAACTCCCATATAAGATGGGACTGACTCCCTACGAGATCATGTTCGTTCTTCCTCCATCTGTTATCCCCAATTTAAAACCTGAGGTGCTTGCTGAATTTGATGATCACCAACTTCTTTTCTCCCTCCAAATGTTACAACGAACCCATGAGCAGGTGTGGCCTAAGCTGAGGGCCCTCTACAAGACTGGGCCACCCCCGGACCCCCATCGATATCTGCCAGGTGACTGGGTGTACGTGCGGAGATACCAACACCAGACCCTTCAACCTCGTTGGAAGGGAACCTACATCGTGATCCTGACCACTCCCACTGCTCTCAAGGTCGATGGGATTACTCCCTGGGTCCACTACACCCACGTCTGGCCAGCTGACCCACATGCCGTTCTCAAGGACTTTGTTCCAGAATGGAAAAGCCAACCGGACAAGGACAATCCCCTAAAGCTAAGACTGCAACATTCTCACTTATTTCCCACCTCCAAGACTCCCTAGTCTGAGATTGTCTTTCAAAATAGAAGGGGCGGGGATCCCTGGGTGGTGCAGCGGTTTGGCTCCTGCCTTTGGCCCAGGGCACGATCCTGGAGACCCGCGATTGAATCCCACGTCGGGCTCCCTGCATGGAGCCTGCTTCTCCCTCTGCCTGTGTCTCTGCCTCTCTTTCTCTTTGTGTCTCTCTCATGAATAAATAAATTAAAAAAAAAAAACAAAATAGAAGGGGATTAGACTTAGTCTTCTTACAACAAAGTGTGTGTGGGGGGTTATGTGCTGCCTTAACGTAGGATGTTCCTTCTTCACTGGAATGTAAATGAGAGCGAAAACAGCAACAAGGTTGGTTCAAATCCTGGTTTAATCATTCCCCCTGGCTCACTCTGAGAGCAACCTGGACCCATGATTGGGTCCTTCCTTAGGTTCCTCTGAGACGGGGAAATGTGGAAGCCGAGAAAATTAAGGCCTTTCCACTTTAAGTTCAGCGTTAGCACAAGTACAGCCATTCCAGGCCCCTGTGAATAAGAGCTGAACTTTACCTTGCTTCAGTTACAGGAAGAAAACAGCTTACAGCTTAACATCCTAGAAAGCCCCATATTAGAATAAAAACAGAGCCCAAGCCAAGGGCAGGAAGCCCCTATTAGAATGAGAACAGAGCTCAATGCCCTTGGAGGCCCATATCAAAATGTAAACAGAACTTGAGGAATTGCTCCACCCCTTCTGGAGGTCCCCTAGACCAGTCCTTAAAACTAAGCTGAAACCCACCTCGGGGTCCAAGTCCCTGCTCCGCTGTGTCGGGTATACTTGGACCCAAGCTCGAGCTTGTAAATAAACCCTCGTGTGTTTGCATCAGTGTCAGCTCCTTGGTGGCTCCTCGGATTCGCGATCTTGGGCACAACACTATACTTCTTATGTATTGTAACACATCATTGCTGGGAGAATTAACTACTATCTATGTGACTCTACTTGGAGAAAATAGCTGGAATCTTGCTCCTGGTTTATATTGGACTCTTGCCTATGGACTTTGTCCTTTTGCTGATTTTAGTCTGTATCTTGTGCTGTAATAAACCATAATCACAAGCATAACAGCTTTTCTGAATTCTGTGGGTCCATCTAGTGATTCATCATAACTGAGAATGGTCTTTGGGACCCCCAACACAGTATTCCCCACCTGTTTTTCCATACAACAAAGTGGAAAAGGGAAAATAATTGAAAAAGAGGATTTGAGAAGTTTGGAGAGAATAAAAAGGTAATAGCTTATATGTTCCTCCTTCTATATAACCTACATACACATTTGTCTGTTAGCTTCCTGACAACCACAATAAAAAAAGGCAAACATAATCAGCTGCATGATTTGCATTCACCATACAGAGAAAATGAATCCGCTCCTAAGGAAGTAAAGATTTCCAGACACTTAGGCCTATTAAATTTTATTGTTGGTTCTTTCTAAAGTTATGCCCCAACTCAAGGTAAGTTCCTTCTCCTATGCTCTTCCACCTGAAGAGCAATTTTTCTCCACAAACACAATCCATATGTGGAGAAAAAAAATATAAACAATATAGGTTAACATTAGGAAAGGAACGATCTCTATAACAGGAAAAGGAAAATCCTCCATAATATATTCCCTGACTTCCAATCCAACATAACCATGATTATCTGGTCTGAACAACTTCTGGCCAGATTTTGTTTAATATACATATAAGCCCATCTATGTGTAGCTTTGTGAAAAGTGAGTGTGTTGCTCATTATATCCTGTATTTTCTTTGACAAAAAGAAAATCAATCTACTATATGTTCTGTCCTATTTGCTTTGGTTTTTTTTTTTTTTTTTTAGATTTTATTTATTTATCCACGAGAGACACACACAGAGAGAGAGAGAGAGGCAAAGACACAGGCAGAGGGAGAAGCAGGCTCCATGCAGGGAGCCCGACGCGGGACTCAATCCCAGGTCTCCAGTATCATGCTGCAGGCTGAAGGCAGCACTAAACCGCTGAGCCACCCGGGCTGCCCCTATTTGCTTTGCTTATGGTAGATTTTGACGATTTGAAGAAAAAGATGTTTATATAGAAAAACTTACCAATCTTTTCTTATATACAATCTAGGTTTCATATAATGCCTTATAACAACTATTCCACGAAGAAGTTATAAACAAAAATTCTCTTGATTCTTTTGTATTTCTCTTATTGTTTCTCTCCGTGTTTTATGGTTTCAATATTTTAGGTTTAAATTTTTGTTACATATGGAATTCTTTTTTCTAAGGTGTGAGACAAGAGTCCGACTAGATTTTTTTTCCCTCGGGGCTACTTGATTTTAAATAATCTATCTTTCCTCCATGGATGTAGAATGCCACTTATATCATATTATTAAATTCCCATTTGTAGTTGGCTCCCTTTTTGGACTCCATTTTGTTTCAATTATTGTTATACTGATGGCATGATTTTATTTCTCTTATAAAGTACAGGCAAAATCTAGGTGCATGGTAAACATTCTACACAAATGTGATAAAAATGATGAGAATGATCACTTCAGGCTGAACAGGGATCAGTAACATTTAAGGACATAACTGTGGACTTATCCCAGCAGAAATGGTGGAACATGAGCCTTATTCAGAGGATGCTGAATAGGAAAGTGAAGCTAGACTTACAACCACCTGGTCTCTGTGGGTAAGAATGGCGACCTTCTGTAGTTTAATTAACCTAATCCTTTTCTCTGTCCCTCAGAGCTGTCAGTGCCAAGATCCGTATGTTCTTCCCATAACAGAGTGTTTCGTCTTTTATTACTTTTATGGTTTCTGGGATTTTTTTTTTACTGTTTACCTTTCTGTTACATATGGAGTTTATTTTTTGTGTATGGTATGAGTTAGGGATTCAGTCTCGATGGGAGGCTAATGGGCAGCTTCATTATGATGTCCCTGAAACTGCTTCTTTTATATCATGAATTTTTGAACTGTCAAGGCAAAGACCTTTATGATTTTCCTTTAACAGTATTTTTTAAGAAGTCAAACTCTCCCTCTTTGCAGATGACATGATACTGTACATGGAAAACCCAAGAGACTCAACCCCAAGATTGCTAGAACTCCTCCAGCAATTCGGCAGTGTGGCAGGATACAAAATCAATGCCCAGAAATCAGTGGCATTTCTCTACACTAACAATGAGACTGAAGAAAGAGAAATTAAGAAGTCAATCCCATTTACAATTGCATCCAAAAGCATAAGATACCTAGGAATAAACCTGACCAAAGAGGTAAAGGATCTATACCCTAATAACTACAGAACACTTCTGAAAGAAATGAAGACACAAAGAGATGGAAAAATATTCCATGCTCATGGATTGGAAGAATTAATATTGTGAAAATGTCAATGTTACCCAGGGCAATTTATATGTTTAATGCAATCCCTATCAAAATACCATGGACTTTCTTCAGAGAGTTGGAACAAATTATTTTAAGATTTGTGTGGAATCAGAAAAGACCCCGAATAGCCAGGGGAATATTAAAAAAGAAAACCAGAGCTGGGGGCATCACAATGCCAGATTTCAGGTTGTACTACAAAGCTGTGGTCATCAAGACAGTGTGGTACTGGCACAAAAACAGACACATAGATCAATGGAACAGAATAGAGAACCCAGAAGTGGACCCTGAACTTTATGGTCAACTAATATTCGATAAAGGAGGAAAGACTATCCACTGGAAGAAAGACAGTCTCTTCAATAAATGGTGCTGGGAAAATTGGACATCCACATGCAGAAGAATGAAACTAGACCACTCTCTTATACCATACACCAAGATAAACTGAAAATGCATGAAAGATCTAAATGTGAGACAAGAATCCATAAAAATCCTAGAGGAGAACACAGGCAACACCCTTTTTGAACTTGGCCACAGTAACTTCTTGCAAGATACATCCAAGAAGGCAAGAGAAACAAAGGCAAAAGTGAACTATTGGGACTTAATCAAGATAAGAAGCTTTTGCACAGCAAAAGATACACTCAACAAAACTCAAAGGCAACCTATAGAATGGGAGAAGATATTTGCAAATGACAAATCAGATAAAGGGCTAGTTTCCAAGATCTATAAAGAACTTATTAAACTCAACATCAGGGATCCCTGGGTGGCGCAGCGGTTTGGCGCCTGCCTTTGGCCCAGGGCGCGATCCTGGAGACCTGGGATCGAATCCCACATCGGGCTCCCGGTGCATGGAGCCTGCTTCTCCCTCTGCCTGTGTCTCTGCCTCTCTGTCTCTCTCTGTGTGACTATCATGAATAAATAAATAAAATCTTAAAAAATAAAAAAATAAAAAAATAAACTCAACATCAAAGAAACAAACAATCCAATCATGAAATGGGCAAAAGACATGAACAGAAATCTCACAGAGGAAGACATAGACCTGGCCAACAAGCACATGAGAAAATGCTCTGCATCACTTGCCATCAGGGAAATACAAATCAAAACCGTAATGAGATACCACCTCACACCAGTGAGAATGGGGAAAATTAACAAGGCAGGAAACCACAGATGTTGGAGAGGATGTGGAGAAAGGGGAACCCTCTTGCCCTGTTGGTGGGAATGTGAACTGGTGCAGCCACTCTGGAAAACTGTGTGGAGGTTCCTCAAAGAGTTAAAAATAGAACTGCCCTATGACCCAGCAATTGCACTGCTGGGGATTTACCCCAAAGATACAGATGCAGTGAAACGCCAGGACACCTGCACCCCGATGTAGACATTATAGCAGCAATGTCCACGATAGCCAAACTGTGGAAGGAGCCTCGGTGTCCATCAAAAGATGAATGGACAAAGAAGATATGGTCTATGTATACAATGGAATATTATTCAGCCAATACAAATGACAAATACCCACCATTTGCTTCGACATGGATGGAACTGGAGGGGATTATGCTGAGTGAAATAAGTCAATCGGAAAAGGACAAACATTATATGGTCTCATTCATTTGGGGAATATAAAAAATAGTGAAAGGGAATGAAGGGGAAAGGAGAAAAAATGAGTGGGAAATATCAGAAAGGGAGACAGAACATGAGAGACTCGTAACTCAGGGAAACGAACTAGAGTGGGTGGAAGGGGAGGTGGACGGGGGTGGGGGTGACTGGTTGACGGGTACCGAGGGGGGCACTTGATGGGATGAGCACTGGGTGTTATTCTATATGTCGGCAAATTGAACACCAATAAAAAATAATTTATATATAAAAAAAGATTTGTGTGGAATCAGAAAAGACCCCAAATAGCCAGGGGAATATTAAAAAAGAAAACCAGAGCTGGGGGCATCACAATACCAGATTGTTTTTTAAAGATTTTATTTACTTATTCATGAGACACACACACACACACAGAGGCAGTGACACAGGCAGAGGGTGAAGCAGGCTCCATGCAGGGAGCCAGACGTGGGACTCTATCCCGGGTCTCCAGGATCAGGCCCTGGACTGAAGGCGGCGCTAAACTGCTGAGCCACCCGGGCTGCACACAATGCCAGATTTCAGGTTGTACTACATGGCTGTGATCGTCAAGACAGTGTGGTGCTGGGATCCCTGGGTGGCGCAGCAGTTTGGCGCCTGCCTTTGGCCCAGGGCGCAATCCTGGAGACCCGGGATCGAATCCCACATCGGGCTCCCGGTGCATGGAGCCTGCTTCTCCCTCTGCCTGTGTCTCTGCCTCTCTCTCTCTCTCTCTGTGACTATCATAAATTTAAAAAAAAAAAAGACAGTGTGGTGCTGGCACAAAAACAGGCACAGAGATCAATGGAAAAGAATAGAGAACCCAGAAATGGGCCCTCAACTCTATGGTCAACTAATAGTCAACAAAGCAGGAAAGACTATCCACTGGAAAAAGGACAGTCTCTTCAATAAATGGTGCTGGGAATATTGGACATCCACATGCAGAAGAATGAAAATAGACCACTCTCTTATACCATACACCAAGATAAACTGAAAATGCATGAAAGATCTAAATGTGAGACAAGAATCCATCAAAATCCTCGAGGAGAACACAGGCAACACCCTTTTTGAACTTGGTCACAGCAACTTCTTGCAAGATACATCTATGAAGGCAAGGGAAACAAAAGCAAAAATGAACTATTGGGACTTAAGATAAAAAGCTTCTGCACAGCAAAAGAAACAGTCAACAAAACTAAAAGACAACCTATAGAATGGGAGAAGATATTTGCAAATGACAAATCAGATAAAGGGCTAGTATCCAAGATCTATAAAGAACTTATTAAACTCAACAGCAAAGAAACTAACAATCCAATCATGAAATGGGCAGAAGACATGAACAGAAATTTCACCAAAGAAGACATAGACATGGCCAACAAGCACATGAGAAAATGCTCTGCATCACTTGCCATCAGGGAAATACAAATCAAAACCACAATGAGATACCACCTCACACTAGTGAGAATGGGGCAAATTAACAAGACAGGAAACAACAAATGTTGGAGAGGATGTGGAGAAAGGGGAACCCTCTTGCACTGTTGGTGGGAATGTGAACTGGTGCAGCCACTCTGGAAAACTGTGTGGAGGTTCCTCAAAGAGTTAAAAATAGAACTGCCCTATGACCCATCAATTGCACTGCTGGGGATTTACCCCAAAGATACAGATGCAGTGAAATGCCGGGACATCTGCACCCCGATGTTTCTAGCAGCAATGTCCACAATAGCCAAACTGTGGAAGGAGCCTCGGTGTCCATCGAGATGAATGGATAAAGAAGATGTGGTTTATGTATACAATGGAATATTACTCAGCCATTATAAATGACAAATACCCACCATTTGCTTCCACGTGGATGGAACTGGAGGGGATTATGCTGAGTGAAATAAGTCAATCGGAAAAGGACAAACATTATATGGTCTCATTCATTTGGGGAATATAAAAAATAGTAAAAGGGATTATAGGGGATAGGAGAAAAAATGATTCGGAAATATCAGTGAGGGTGAAAGAACATGAGAGATTCCTAACTCTGGGAAATGAACAAGGGGTAGTGGAAAGGGAGGTGGGTAGGGTGTTGGGGTGACTGGGTGATGGGCACTGAGGGGTCACTTGACAGGATGAGCACTGGGTGTTATGCTATATGTTGGCAAATTTAACTCCAATTTAAAAAAAACAGTATTTCTTCTTTATTAATAGAAATATTTTGGGCTAATGGACTTAATTTGAGTAGTACTTTAACTGTGATCCAATCAATGGTATTCTGCTTTTTAATGACTAAATTTGTGCCATTATATTTACAGATCTAACAGATCTATTTAGCCTGATATGTGTTAGATATACCTTATTATACTATTTAACTCTTCTCTAACTTTTTTGTTTCTCCAGTTGGTCTATTATAGATTAATAGATAAAATCTCCCATTTTTTAAAAGATTTTTTTTGTCTATTTGTTTGAGAGAGAGAGACAGAGAGAGCACAAGCAGGGGGAGAGGCAGAGGGAGAGGGAAGAGCAGACTCAAGCCAACTCCCTGCTGAGCAGGGAGAAGCATACTCCCTCTGAGCAGGGAGCCCAATGTGGGGCTCCATCCCAAGACCTGAGCCAAAAGCAGATACTTAACCAACAGAGCCACCCAGGCACCACAAATCTCCCATTTTTAAGATGTTTTAAATATTTTTAAATTCTTGTAGGTTTTTTGTTGTTGTTTGGGTTTTTTTTTTTTTAAGAGAAGGAGAGGAGGGAGAGGTGGCAGGGGCCAGGGAGAGGGAGGGAGAGGGAGGGAGAGGAAGAAGGAGAATTTTTTTTAAAGGATTTTATTTATTTATTCATGACAGACACAGAGAGAGAGGCAGAGACATAGGCAGAGGGAGAAGCAGGCTCTCTGCAGGAGCCCGATGCAGGACTGGATCCCAATCCTGGGATTCTGGGATCAGGCCCTGAGCTGAAGGCAGACACTTAACCACTGAGCCACCCAGGCATCCTAGGAGAAGGAGAATCTTAAGCAGGCTCCATGCCCAACACAGAGCCTGATGCAGGGCTCCGTCTCACAACCCTGAGACCATGACCTGAGTGGAAATCAAGAGTGGGACACTTAACCAACTGAGTCACCAGGTGCCCCATAGTTTCTGTTTTATTATAAATGTTGAGCTGGGCAGCCCCAGTGGCTCAGCGGTTTAGCGCCACCCGCGGCCTGGGGTGTGATCCTGGAGACCCAGGATCGAGTCCCATGTTAGGCTTCCTGCATGGAGCCTGCTTCTTCCTCTGCCTCTCTCTCTCTCTCTCTCTCTCTCTCTCTCTCTGAATAAATAAATCTTTAAAAAATAAAAATAAAAAAAATTAATGTTGGAATCCCTGGGTGGCGCAGCGGTTTGGCGCCTGCCTTTGGCCCAAGGGGCGATCCTGGAGACCCGGGATCGAATCCCACATCGGGCTCCCGGTGCATGGAGCCTGCTTCTCCCTCTGCCTGTGTCTCTGCCTCTCTCTCTCTCTCTCTGTGACTATCATAAATAAATAAAAATAAAAAAAAATAAATGTTGACGCTGTGCTATTTGAGACATATGTACTGGTTCTATTTAGATCTCCATTTTGAATTCCATGCTTCATCATTAAAAACTGTTACGGTAAAAAAAAATAATAAAAATAAAATAAATAAAATAAAAACTGTTAGGGTGCCTGGCTGGCTTAGTCAGTAAAACATGTGACTCTTGATCTCTGAGTTGTGAGTTTGAGTCCCACACTGGGTATTGAGTTTACTTAAAAATAAAATCTTTTAGAAAAACTGTCTATATTTTCTCATTTTTTTGCTTATTGCCCTAAACTCAACATTTTCAGATATTAAGACTTTTTTCTCACTTCCTTTTGTTTGCAATTGTCAGGTGTGATTTTATATTTGTCCTTCTATTTCTAATCTTTCTAAATTGTCTCTTATATTTTGGGCATCATTTTGTATTTCAAACTGAATATATTTGGTCTTTAAATAGATAGGTTTAGGGACGCCTGGGTGGCTCAGGGGTTGAGAGCCTGCCTTAGGCCCAGGGTGTGATCTTGGAGACCTGGAATCGAGTCCCACATCGGGCTCCCTGCAGGGAGCCTGCTTCTCTCTGCCTATGTCTCTGCCTCTCTCTCGCTGTATCTCTCATGAATAAATAAAATCTTTTTAAAAAAATTAATAAATAAACAGGGTTACCCTGATTTTGTCTGTACACCTGACAAATCTATTTGGTCTTAAAGTCTCCCAGCATATTTCCTATTGGTCGGGCTGTTTTCATTGCTTTCGTCTTTTAATCTTTTGTCATGTGGTCCTGGTTTCCTTCATATTATTTTGGGTACGTTTCTTCTATAACAAAGGGAGGGACACTCCTAAAGGGTTTGTGGGAAGCCAACATAATTGTAAAACAGAAATCTGAAAAATATGGACAAAAAAGCAAGCTATAGATCAGCTTTATTTGCAAATATCAATGCAAAACTACTAATTAAAATACCAGCAAAATTGCATTTGCTGCACTCTGGTTCATAGCATGAACAAATGAAGTTTATTACACTAATGCAAGAAGGGTTCAATATAAGCATATTTATTAATATATTTTACTATATAATGGATCAAAATGAATAGTCATGTGATCATCTCCATAGATGCTGAGATGATTCAAAAAAATAACTCCAACAAAATAGGGACAAATGGATACTTCCTTACCATCATATATTATCTCTCTCTCAACTCAAGCCTACATGTTTTGTGGAAAAACAATATATATGCTGACTCTCACCAATATGAGAAGCCCAGGAAGAACAAGTGCTATTGTTTAATGTTGTTCTGAAAATACCTGACAATGTCTTTAGACTTTAAATATGTCTCTTAAAATGGCATATAGCTAGATTTTATGTCATGCAACCTGACAATTTTGTTTTTTAACTAGTGGGTACAGTTCATTCATATTTGTTATGATTGGTGATATATTTGTATTTATTTCTATTATCTTATTTTGTGTTTTTTATTTGTAACATTATTTTTCAATATTTCTTTTTGTCTCCCTTCTTGCTTTTCTTTTGGGTTGTTTTTTTTTAATCCACCTGTGATAAGCAGGATAATGACCACCAAAACTGCCCATGCCATAATGCTCAGAACCTGTGAATATGTTACCTTACATGGAATAGGAGTCTTTGCAGATATGATTAAGGTTAGGGGCCTTGAGATGGGGGAATTATCTTGGATTAGGAAGGTGGGCCTAATCTAATTACATAAGTGTTTAGAAGTGGAAAACCTTTCCCAGTTATACTCAGAGAGAGATGTGACGATGTAGGAAGAGTAAGAGAGCTGTAACACTGCTGGCTTTGAAGATGGAGGAAGGAGGTCATGAGCCAAAGAATTCAGACAGCCTTCAGAAGCTGGAAAAGGCAAGTAAATAAATTCTCTCTGAAAGCTTAGAAATGAATGTAGCCTTGTCAACACTTTGAGTTAGACCTGTGTAGACTTATGACTTACCATGAGATAAATCTAAGTTGTTTTAAGCTGCAAAGTTTGTGATAATTTGTTACAACAGCAATAGGAAAATAATACACCATTCCTTTTTTACTGTATTAGTTTGGAGTTGTATACTTTCTCTACTATTTTAGTGGTTACCTTAGAAATTTCAGCATGCATTTTAACTTACTATAGTCTAAGTTTAGTCAATATATTTCCTACTAAGTTTCACATGAACATTTTGTTTCTGTCTTGTTCCTATACCCATGATTTATCATTACTGGATTTTTGTAGTTAGTGTTCATTCAAACTTACCCACATCTTTATCACTTTTTTTTTGCTCATCATTTGTGTATCTCAGATCATTATTTGGCATCAGTTTCTCTTTGAGATACATCTTTTAAGATACCCATAGTGAGGGTATACTGGTGGCAAGTTCACCTAATGTTGATTTGTCTGAAAATGTCTTAATTTTCACCTTGCTCTTGAAAGATATTTTTGCTAGATATATAATTTCATATTGACAGTTCTTTCCTCTCAACATATTGAAAATATAAATCCATTATCTTCAGGGACGCCTGGGTGGCTCAGCGGTTGAGCATCTGCCTTCAGCTCTGAGCATGATCCCAGGTTCTGGGGATCGAGTCCTGCATCAGGCTCCCTGCAAAAAGCCTGCTTTTTCCTCTGCCTGTGTCTCTGCCTCTCTCTCTCTCTCTCTCTGCATCTCTCATGAATAAATAAATAAAATCTTAAAAATAAATAAATCCACTATCATCTGGCTTCCATTTTTGCTGCCAGGATGCTACCTGAGAGTCTCATTGTCATGATGGGTTGATGTCTTCTTCTCACTTTTGGAAAACTCTCAGCTATTATCTTTTTAAAATATTGCCACTGCATTTTATCTCTCATCTTCTATAAGATTCTGATTAAGATATACACTATCCTGCTTATTCTATCACCCTACCTCTTAATGTCTTTAGAATTTCCATGGCCTCGGCATTTGGTCCTGCCAAATGATCTTTTAGATCATTCCTCTAGTTCATGAATTCTATGTTCAGCAAAGCTTCATCTGCTCCTAAACCTGCCTATTAAGTATTTATTTTCAAATGTTATATTTGTCATTTCTAGAAATTCTGTTAGAGTCTTAAAAATCTGCTTAGTCATTTTGGGTTCTCTTATTCTTTACTTATGTGTTTCATTCTTGCTTTACAGGTTAAATTGTTTCCCCCAAAACATTCATATGTTGAAGTCCTAGCCCCCAATACCTTAAAATGTGATGTTATTTGGAATAGGTACTTTACAGAGGTAATCAAGATCAGTTCATTAAGTTGGGCCCTAATCCAGTATTACTACTGTCCTTATAAAAAAGGGAAATTGGGCACAGAAACAAACAGAAAGGGAAGACAATGTGGCATAGGGAGAAGATGTCCATCTATAAGCCAAGGAGAGAGGCTTGGGACTTATTTTTCCCTAATAGCCCTCAGAAGGAACCAAACTTGGCAACACCTTGACTTTGGACTTCTAGCCTCCAGAACTGTGAGACAGTAAATTTCTTTTGTTTAAGTCACCTAGTCTATGGTACTTTCTTACAGCAGGCCTAGCAAACTAATAAATCTTATTTTGTTACTTTAAATATATCCTTATTTTGGAGCGGCCTGGGTGGCTCAGCGGTTTAGTGCCACCTTCGGTCCAGGGCCTGACCCTGGAGACCTGGGATTGAGTCCCACGTCGGGCTCCCTGCATGGAGCCTGCTTCTCCCTCTGCCTGTGTCTCTGCCTCTCTCTCTCTCTCTCTCTGTGTGTCTCTCATGAATAAATAAATAAAATCTTTAAAAATAAATAAATAAATAAATCCTTATTTTATAGACTATATCTGATCATTCTAATATCTGAAATTTTATGGATTTGATTCTGTTTGTTGCTTCTTATGGATCTTACTAATATTGTCCTCTTTACTTGTGTGTTTTGTGATTATTTTTTCCACGGTTGGCTCTATATCTTGGAATTTTATCTACAGGTTGAAAGGTGGCTTATAGTAGAGTGAATTTACATTTATTTCTTTCAGTGACCTGGGGTCACTATAACCTGGAACCATTTAATCCTTGAGGCATTTTTGGAATACATTGGGGATGTAATTTCAGGCTGCATGATGGCAGGTATGCCTCTGCCTCAGGGCCTTTATATTTCCTGTTCCCTCTGTTTGGCATGCTGTCTTTCAAACATACATTCCCTCACTTCCTTTAGATCTGTGCTCAAATGGTATATTGAGGCCATCCCTGCCCACCCAGAACCCACAAGCCACTCCTTGTTCTCCTATTTTGCTTTACCTTCCTCCACAGCGTTTAAGCATTTATCAACAGAGGATATATGTAAAGTGTCCCTCTCTTTGCTATGCTCTGGAACACAAATAACACAGTCAAGACAGTAGAAAAGAAAGTAGAACACATGATGAAAGATTAAGACATAAAAGCAATGAAAACAGGATGCACAACAGGCAATATGCTGGTAGGCCTATGACTAAATAGATCTGTTTTATCCACAAACAAAATTGGGTTAAACAGTAGGACTTAACCTACCAAAACACAGAATACTCTAAGATTGAACCAAAAATGGCTAAAGTAGTCCTCAGATTAATACACAGCCCAAAATACATGTATAAACAAAACAGAAAGAATGAGATTAATTGACTCACATTTTACTAAAGAAGATAGAAAAAAAGGAAAGAAAATAGAAGGACATAAATGAAACAAAAGTACAAATGAATCGATCAGAAAATTAAAAAAATATATTAGTGCAAGAACTGGTCTTTGGGTGGGAGGGCATAAAATAAATAAAACATTAGGGATCCCTGGGTGGCGCAGCGGTTTGGCGCCTGCCTTTGGCCCAGGGCGCGATCCTGGAGACCCGGGATCGAATCCCACGTCAGGCTCCCGGTGCATGGAGCCTGCTTCTCCCTCTGCCTGCGTCTCTGCCTCTCTCTCTCTCTCTCTGTGTGACTATCATAAATAAATAAAAAAAAAAATTAAAACATTAGTATTAGTTTACCTAATTGAGGAAAAAGAAGTCACAAATAGCCTCTACAAAAAATGATAGTGGAGAAATAACTACATATGTAGAGAAAATTAAATGAATCATATGAAACAACTATGCTTAAAATATCACAAATATATTAAGAATTTTGAGGAAATGGATGACTTATGAAAATTACAGGGATTCATATATCTTTATCTATATATTGACAGATATATCAACATAAATACATATGTAATCTAGAGAGGGAAAATATGATGAAAGAAATACAGAAAGATGACAATGAGATTGCCTTCAAATAATGTACCATACCCAAGTAAATTCAAGGAGAGTTCTACAAAGGACCTTCAAGGACCAAATAACACCAAAACAGTGCTAATTCTTCCAGATACATTTTATTCTGTGAGAGGAGATGGGATACTTTGAGGGTGAGCAAATGCATTCCATATTTACAGTGTTTAAAATATTCTGAGAGCCAGATCAGATCATTCTGTGGAGGGGTAATCAGAAATATTCAGGAATGGGGTGCCTGGGTGGCATAGTCAGTTAAGCATCCGACTCTTGATTTCGGCTCAGGTCATGATCTCAGACACCTGACATCTAGTTCCCCATCAGGCTCCAAGCTCAGCACAGAGACAGCTTGTCCCTCTCCCTCTGCTTCTTACCCCTGCTCAAATAAATAAATAAACAAAATCTCTAAAAAAAAAACACTTAGGAACAGATCTGTCTGTTCTACAGTTGAGGAGGTGCCACATTTTTTCATGACCAACATATCCATAGGATTTCTGTTCAGTGTGAGATTTTTCATGCACAGTGAGATCTGCCTTTTGGGAAGGCCCTTCTCACAATCAGTACATAGAGGAGGTTTCTCTCCTATGTGGATTCTGTTGTCTAGTGAGGTGTATATGCTGGCAGAATACCTTCCCACATTCACTGCATTTGGAGGGTTTCTCCCTCATGTGTGTTCTCTCATATGTGATCATCTGTGATTTCCGAGAAAAGGCCATCCCATATTCAGCAGATTCAGAGGGTTTCTCCCTTGTATGAGCTCTTTGATGTACAGCTAGTGGAGACTTCTCCCAGAAGACCTTTCCACACTCACTACATTCATATGGTTTCTCTCCAGCATGAGCTCTCTGATGTATAATGAGGTGTGATTTCAGGGAAAAGGCCCTTCCACACTCCATACACTCATAGGGTTTCTCCCCTGTATGAATTCTCTGATGAATAATGAGGGGCGATTTCTGGGAGAAGGTTTTGCCACAGTCCCTACACTCATAGGGTTTTTCCCCTGTATGAATTCTCTGGTGTATAACAAGAGGTGATTTCTGAGAGAAGGCTTTTCCACATTCTGTACATATATAAGGTTTCTCTCCTGTATGAAGCCTTTGATGTCCAGTAAGGTGTGACTTTTGGGAAAAGGCTTTTCCACAGTCAGTACATACATAAGGTTTCTCTCCTGTATGGATTCTTTGATGCCCTATGAGGTGAGACTTCTGGCAAAAGGTTTTTCCACATTCACTACACTTATAGGGTTTCTCTCCAGTATGTGTTCTTCGATGGATGATGAGTTGTGTTTTCCGAGGGAAGGTTTTCCCACATTCGGTACATTCATAGGGTCTCTCCCCAGTATGAGTTATCTGGTGTATAAAAAGGTGAGACTTCTCACAGAAGTCTTTTCCACATTCACTGCATTCAAAGGGCTTCTCTCTAGCATGAACTCGCTGATGTATAATGAGGTGTGACTTCTGAGAGAAGGCTTTTTGACACTCAAAACATTCATAAGGTTTCTCTCCAGTGTGGACTCTCTGATGAACGATGAAGGGTGACTTCTGGGAGAAAGTCCTCCCACACTCAGTACATTCATAAGGTTTCTCCCCAGTATGAATCCTCTGATGCACAATGAGGTGTGATTTCTCGCTGAAGGCTTTTCCACAATCTCCACACACATAGGGTTTCTCTCCAGTATGAATTCTTTGATGTATAATAAGCTGTGACTTCTTAATAAAGCCTTTCCCACACTCACTACAAACATTGGGTTTCTTACCTGCTTGACCTTTCTTATACTGAATATGGACTTGTTTATGATTGACGACTTTTTCACATTGACTATGTCCACAGGGTTTCATGCCCGTGTAAATTTTCTCAGGCACAGAACAGGAATCACTATAGCTAGGTGGTGTCCCACATCCAAATATCTCAATGGGGCTCTTTCTTGCATAGCTCCTACTGCATGTCAGCAAGTCTAAATTAGATTTCAAGCTCTTTTCACATGAATCAAAATCATGGAGTTTTTTACATGAAGGATCAAGGTCTATGCAGCCACCAAAAATTTTTCCAAATGTATTACACTTGGGGCCTTTCTTCCTGGCCACTGTTTCACGGCTAATGACTGTGATCTGCTTCAAAACTCTGTCTTGGTTTCCTTGATATCTATCTATCTGACCATCAATATGCCAGACTTTTAAGAGAGAGTACAATGAATTATCCTTTGGGGATTTTTCCATTATCTCCTTTTGAAACAAAAGTTCTTCAGAAATGACCTGCTGGGAAGAGTCAAAGCTTTCCTCCCTGTCTGAAAGAAGAAAAGATAAAATCAAATAGAAACCAAAAAAGGAAACAACAACAAATAGAAATGCTAGAAAAGTGCTGATGTAGGATGGATGTTATAAAGAAGGCCTAATGAATTTTAAGTTAGAAAGAAGGCCAAAGATGTCAGAGATAAAGAAAATACCCTCTCAGCCATCTACCCAATTCTCAATTACCTGAGTGAATCCACCTTGACAACTCACTCTTTATGATCCATGGGTCCTCTTCATGTTCCAACTTGAAGATTATACCTGGTTTTATACCAGAACACCCTGTTAAGGGAAAGTTATAATGGTCTTGGCCTTGGCAGCTCAGAAATTCATGAGGAAAAGAAGCAGTCTCAGGGGCCTCCCAGGAAAGATGGATCCTTAACTCACAAAAATAAATTCCAGATACACCAAAAATATAAACATAAAATATAAACTATAAAAGAAAGGACCCTATTAATGGAAAATCATAAAGGTCATGGCCTTGAAATCTCAGAAGGATGAGGAGGATTTGATTCATTGCTACATGGAGAATTTGTCCTTACCCACAGAGACCAGGTGGCTGTAGATCTCCAGCATCACATCTCTATGTAGGGTCTTCTGAGCAGGGTCCAGGTGCTGCCACTCTTCCTGGGTGAAATCTACAGCCACATCCTCATATGTCACTAGTTCCTATAACAGCACATTCTTATACAATCTGCTCATTCTGATCATTTTTACCACACTAATACATGTAGGATACCTAATTAGCATTTTGTGTAGCTATTAATGAGAAAAACTGTAAAATTCTGCCATTAGCAAGAATAGCTAGTGGAACAGAATGAACAGTCTAAAACTAGATGTAAATAAATGAGAAATTTGGGGGATCCCTGGGTGGCGCAGCGGTTTGGCGCCTGCCTTTGGCCCAGGGCGCGATTCTGGAGACCCGGGATCGAATCCCATATCAGGCTCCTGGTGCATGGAGCCTGCTTCTCCCTCTGCCTGTGTCTCTGCCTCTCTCTGTCTCTGTGACTATCATAAATAAGTAAAAATTAAAAAATTAAAAAAAATAAATGAGAAATTTAATATATAATAAAGAGGTATTTTTTAAAAGATTTCATTTATTCGTAAGAGACACAGAGAGACAGAGATGCAGGCAGAGGGAGAAGCAGGCTCCATGCAAGAAGCCTGATGTTGGACTCGATCCCAAGACTCCAGGATCATGCCCTGAGCTAAAGGCAGACACTCAAGCACTGACCCACCCAGGCATCCCTAAAGCAGTATTTTAAATAAGTGTTGAGGTGCCTGGCTGGTCAGTCAATGGAGCATGTGACTCTTTTTTTTTTTAAGAGTTTATTTATTTATTCATGAGAGACACAGAGAGAGAGGCCGAGACACAGGCAGAGGGAGAAGCAGACTCCCCAAAGGGAGGCCAATGTGGGACTTGATCCAGGATCCCGAGATCACGACCTGAACCAAAGGCAAACACTCAACCACTGAGCCACCCAGGTATCCCTGGAGCATGTGACTTGATCTCGGGTTTGTGAATCTGAGCCCCAAGCTGGGTATAGAGATTACTTAAAAATAAAATTTATAACTAAATAAGTCCAGAAAAGACAGATTATTCAAAACTGGGTAGCTATCAGAAAAAAAAGTAAAGTTGGACTCCTTATTTCACACTATACAAAAAAATAAATTTGAGATATAACAAAATTTTAAACAAAAAAAAGAAATCATAAAATAAAGACAAGAGAGTTTTTAAAAATAATTTCAAAGTGGAGAAAACTCTTCTCACTAGGCATGGTACAAATCCAGATGCTACAAAGGAAAATACCGGTAAATTTGATTACTTTATGTATTGCATAGCAAAATATAAACAAACTCAAAGGACAAGCAACTAACTGGGGAGTATATATGTGCACAACACATAAAATGGACAAAAAGCTAATTTCTTCAATTTATAGAACTCCTAAAAAGCAAGAAGAAAAAGACCAACAACTTAACCTTTTAAAAAATAATCAGAGGGGCAACCCGGGTGGCTCAGCGGTTTAGTGCCTGCCTTCAGCCCAGGGCGTGATCCTGGAGACCCAGGATGGATTCCCACATCGGGCTCCCTGCATGGAGCCTGCTTCTCCCTCTGCCTGTGTCTCTGCCTCTCTTTCTCTCTGTGTCTCTCATGAATAAATAAATTCTTTAAAAAATAAATAAATAAAAAATAATCAGAGGACATGACCATCAATTCACAGAGAAGGAAATGCAAATGGCTTTTAAACATTAAAAATGATGTTCAACTTCATTCACGTGAAGAGAGATGTAAATGAAAACAAACAAACATCATGTTTTTCTTACATATTATCAAAGATTAGAGTTTAAGAAGTCATGAAGTTGGTAAAGATATCAAAAAAGGAACACTCAAATTATGGGTATACACTGGTACAATATATTTTGAAGGCAATTTATTTGACAATATCCATCAAAATTTAAATGTATATACTATCTGATTAGCAATTCCATTTCTAGAAATTATTCAACACATATACTCATATATGTGAGCAAAACATCATATGTGAAGTCATTTCACTACAGTACTGTTTATAATTGCAAAATAATGAAGGCAACCTTATGGGGGATTGGATAAATTATGCTTCAATCCCCATAAGGGAATACCATTAACAACCATAAAAAGCAACAAGGAATGATATGTAAAAATCTCTAAAATATACTTTTAGGTGAAAAAAATTCATCTATTCACCAAGCAGTTATTGAGACCCCACTGAATATCAGGCATTATTCTAGGAACTGGGGATACAGCAAAAAAGAAATCTGGCAAAAATATCTTCCCTCAAGCATCTCATATTCTAGTGAGAGAACACAGCCAACAAGACAAACAAATAGCCAAAAAAGAAGTTTGTAATGTGTACTTCAAAATTCATATCACTCATATAAAAAAGCTCATAGAAAGCAATAAGCAAAAGACTGACAAAAAGGGAGATTGATGGAGAAATTTTTAAATGGCAAATATGTGGGGAAAATGCCGAATTTCATTTAATCATTAATGAAAAGCAAATGAAAATAAGATACAATGTTCAACCATAAAAATAGTAAGAATGAAAAACACCGATGCTATCTAGTAGTAAGAAAAATATTGGGAAATGGGCCTCCTTGTAAATGATTTATAGCCACATGTAGAAGCTAATTATATAATATCAAAATACAATTTGAGAAACATCCTTTAAATTTTAAACAGGCTTTGCTCTCTGATCTAGCACAGTCATGTCCAAGAATTTGGTCTACATAAATATTTGATAAGGTTGTTCCTTTATTTGTGACTTTCCTGCTTTAGAGTCCTGGCTAACCTATGTACTAGCCATGCCCCTGCTTTTTTTCTCTGAAAAACAGAGATAATAATAGTATCCAGCACAAAGTAATTCCATTATAACTTATTATAATGGTGCCGGGCACAAAGTAAGCATTCAATAAACAGTAGCTGTAATTATTCTTATCTTATTACTGTCAGACATCAAAGAAAAAACAGAACAATAAAAGAGCCCATCAACAAGGGGCTGGTATCCTACAAACATTAAAAGAATAGTAAAAGGATGCTATGAACAATTTTATGACAAGAAATTTGACAATACAGATCTTAGGACAGCAGAGTATAACACTCAGGCCAAATCTGGCCCAGAGAGCTAAGAATGGTATTTACACTTTTAAATGGTTGAAAAAAAAAGTCAAAGGAGAATATTTTGTGGCATGTGAAAATTATATGAAATTCAACTTTGAGCGTCTATAAATAAAATTTTGTTGGATTACAGCCATGCTCATTGGTTTGCATATTGTCTACAGCTGCTTTCAACCTACAAAAACAGAGCTGAGTAGTTGCAATAGAGACCATATGGCCTACATGCCTAAAATATTTCTATCTGGCCTTCTGCAGAAAAAGTTTGCTGACCCCTGACTTAGACAAACTGGACAAATTACTTGAAAATCACAACTTAACAAAAGCAATATACAAAGAAATCGAAAATCTTAATGGTAATAAATATTTTCAGTAAGTCAAATTCATAATTAAAAACCTACCCACAAAGAAAACTCCACACCCTGATGACTTCACTGGAGAACTCTTCCAAATATTCAAGACAGAAATAATACTAATCTTACCCAAACTCTTTCAGAGAATACTTCCCAACTTGTTAAATAAAGTCAACATAACTGTGATTCCAAAACACAAGCAAGAATACAAGAAAAATTACAGACCAATATGTCTCATAGAAAAATCCTCAACAAAATATTAATAGAAGACTGGCTTAGGGGGATCCCCAGGTGGCTCAGCAGTTTAGTGCCTGCCTTCAGTCCAGGGCGTGATCCTGGAGTCCAGGGATCCAGTCCCACATTGGGCTCCCTGCAGGGAGCCTGCTTCTCACTCCACCTGTGTCTCTGCCTCTCTCTCTCTCTCATAAATGAATAAATAAAATCTTTTTTAAAAAAAAAAAAAAAAGACTGGCTTAGGTGAACCCACTGGGGCTGGCTGGGGAAACGGAGGAGGCTTGCTCCAGAAGGAACTGTCTGAGGGATCATAGGGATTTCTAAATATGGGAAAGGGGAATAAATCACTTGTTGAAGTCAATTGTACATATATTTTTATAGGTCTAAAGAAAGAACAAAGCCTATATAACAGGAATCAATCCAGTTCTTCAGGGATACCAAAAGGAAATTTTCAAGTCATTTTTTGTGCAATCTAGATGTGGAAATTAGCATACAATTGTTTGAACCTTGCTGAATAACAGTTCAACCTTAAAAAAAAAAAAAAGACTGGCTTGATGATAATGATGAGGAGGAGATGACAGAAATGGGTGAAGATTAACCATAGATATAAGAAGATTGGCCACCAGTTGATAATATTTGCAACTGGGTGATAAGCACAAAGACGTTCACAAAAATCTACGTTTGTGTATGCTCAAAATTGAAATTTCCCATAATAAAATGTAAAAACTATATGTGTTGGAATTTTTTTGAAGATTTTTATTTATTTGACAGAGAGAGAGAGAGCGAGAGCAGAGCAGGAGGATCAACAGGCAGAGGGAGAAAGAGAAGCAGACTCCCTGCTGAGCAGGGAGCCCAATGTGAGGCTAGATCCCAGGACCCTGGGATCATGACCTAAGTCAAAGGCAGACACTTAACCTACTGAGCCACCCAGGTGTCTGGAAATGTTTTAGCAATACATTCTTTTTAAGTTACAGAATATATAGTGTGTATGGTAAAGAAAAATACATGAAAATAATAAAATCACTAGCACACATTTATACATATATATCTATACACACAGAGGTTATATGTATCTGGAAAGATCATCCCCAAACTACATAATACTAGTTATGCCAGAGGAGAGGGCAGAAGTTAGATTGATTACAGAGATATTTCCCTTACTTTTTAAGTTTTACTTTGCAATATTATTTACATTCTTTGCACCATGTATAAATTACCCTTGCAAAGAGGGGATAAAAAGACATAAAAGGGAAAAGCAAAGAAGGAAACTGGCCTTGCGTTGGAGCATGAGCCCACAAACTATGAGATGATAGCAAAGGGGCCATGGAAAACCAGGAAACCACCTACCCTCTAAGCCTCTGCCAGAAAATTTTAACTAAAAATAGCCTCTTTGAAACAACTACCGATAATACCACATTGGCCTTTAGGAAAACTCAACAATCAAATTTCTTCAGCTAAAGTCCCAGAAATCTTGACCTGCTGAAGAGCTAGACTGATAAAGTGATTTCTCTTGATGAAGAATGCAAACCATCTGATATATCCCCTTTGCCATTTTCACTGTGGCTTCCAGGAAGCTCAAAGGTAAAATGTTTAGCTCAGTTTATATGAAGCAAGGCCAGATAATCTATGTATCTTTTTTTTTCAATTTTTTTTTAATTTTTATTTATTTATGATAGTCACACAGAGAGAGAGAGAGAGAGGCAGAGACACAGGCAGAAGGAGAAGCAGGCTCCATGCACCGGGAGCCCGATGTGGGATTCGATCCCGGGTCTCCAGGATCGCACCCTGGGCCAAAGGCAGGCGCCAAACCGCTGCGCCACTCAGGGATCCCTAATCTATGTATCTTAACAGCAACTTTACCTGCATCTTGATCTTCTATTCTGTCTAGATTTCTCCAATTCTTATTGCCAATGTATTGCCCTTTCTCATTTTACTGTGGGAAAACCAAGTGGGAAACAAACAACTTACCTGGGACTCAGTCATTTTCTGTTTGTCTTTGGAAAGCAATTGGGGGTGCAGTGGGGTACAGAAGAGTCTTCAGAGACCAAGCTGGGTTAACTACTCTTCAATGGCTGAATGTAAAATGTGTTGCTTGTTAATTTATTGCTAACTTGTGTTTATCATCTGACTAGCAATTCCATTTCTAGAACTTTATTCTAAGGTAATAATCATGGATTGTGCAGAGATTTAACTGAAGGAACTTTTATCACAGTTTTGTCTTTAACACCATAATTCTGAAAATATTCTCAAAATGCCCAATCACTGAGGACTGAGAAAATAATTTATGGAACCTCCAAGAGATAGAAAGGCAGGTGACCATTTAAAGTAACACCAAAGACAATTAAGAGGCTCAAGAGATACAACAACCAACTATAAAGTATGGACCTTGTCTAGATCTTAATTTGAACAGATATAAAAATCTTTGAGATAATCATTAAAGTTTGAACCCTGACTAGATATTTGATATTAAGAAATGTAATAGAAAAAAGGAAATTTAACCAGTGATGATCTGACATTACTATTGTTAAATATTTTACCTCAAATAATAATATTGACATTTAAGACCTTATCTTTTACAAATACATGATGAAGTCTTTTTTTAAGATTTTATTTTTTCATGAGAGACACAGAGAGAGTGGCAGAGAGAGAGACAGAGAGAGAAGCAAGCTCCCCAAGAGGAGCCTGATGCAGACCTCAATCCCGGGCCCCAAGGATCACAACCTGAGCCAAAGGCAGACACAACCACTGAGCCACCCAGGCACCTGCATCATGATACATCTGGGGTTTCTTTCAAAATAATAAGGACTACATATGTAAAGATTCATTCAACTATACACTTAATATTTGTGCATTTTATGTTATCAGTAACAAAGAAAAAACAATCTGGGAGGGAGAAATAAATGGGTGATCTAAATTAGGAATTGGAAAACTTTCTCTGTATAGAGACAGATAGTAAACATTTCAGATTTGTGAAGCCTACAGTCTCTGTTGCAACCACTCAGCGATTGAAAGCAGCCACAGACAATATGTAAGCCAATTCTGTTTATTGGCTATGTTCTAATAAAACTTCATTTATGGAGCACGTGGGTGGCTCAGTTGGTTAAGCCTCCAACTCTTGGTTTCAACTCAGGTCATGATCTACAGGTGGTGGGACCAAGCCCTGCACGGGGCTCTGCACTGAGCGTGAAGCCTGCTTGAGATTTTCTCTCTCTCCCTCTGCCCCTCCACTCCCACTGCTCTCTCTCTCTGTAAAAAAAGAAATTTTAATACTACTGTTTAAAAACCTCATTTAGTAACACTATAATTTGAATTTTAATCATTTTCATGTCACAAAATATTATTCTTTTTCTGATTTTTTCCAAACATTAAAAAATGTGAAAACCATTTGTAGCATACGGCTGTATAAAAACAGCAGGAGGCCAGATATGGCCCACTGCCTATAGTTTTCCATCCCCTGGTCTAGATGAAACAACAGTGACCATCGGGTGATGATTAATGAGACTGGGTGATGGACGTAATGGGGGTTAATTATATAAGTCCCTCTATTTTGCTGAATGTTTGAAAATTTCCATAGAAATAAGCTTAGTAGTATTATGGAAATAAAGTTAATATCATGGAAACAAAATGAAGAAGAGGCAGACCACAAGATCACACTCCCAATTATTTAATAACAACATCTGTTCCCCAAGACATCACAATGGTTTGTGGCCCTCCAGAGATCAACCCTACCTGACAAAATCTTATTCCTTGGCATTTAATTTCCTTTATTCTATTTTCTTGGCTATTACATGAATAGAACTGACCTTGAGTTCATGGAAGATCCATGAAATATATCCAAGATCAGTGCTACAAAACCAAGGTGAATAAATAATAATCAGGTATTAACTCACTTAACATCACAAGCCTCAAAGGATAGACTCTGCTATTATTCTCATTTCACAGTGAGGAAACTGAGGCCTAAAGAGGTTGAGTGACTTCTCTATGATCACACAGCCAGTGACCAGGGGGTGGGGTGGTGGGAAAACAAAAAGCAGAGAACTCCTCCCTAGATCAAAGTTTTCAGAGATGCAACTCTGTTTATTTCTGAATGCCCTAAAAAACTAATTCTCATCCTAAATTACAAAGGACATTGTCTGATTTTTAACTTGAGAATAACTAAACTCTAAATTTACATCGTGCTTTACAGTTCAAAGTTAACTTGAAACCTTAATATTAGGATGCCTGGGTGGCTCAGTGGTTGAGCGTCTGCCTTTGGCTCAGGCATGATTCCCAGGTCCTGGGATTGAGTCTCGCATCAGGCTCCTCTCAGGGAGCCTGCTTCTTCCTCTGCTTATGTCTCTGCCTCTCTCTGTGTGTCTCTCATGAATAAATAAATACAATCTTTTAAAATAAATTAAATAGGGATCCCTGGGTAGCTCAGCGGTTTAGCACCGCCTTCAGCCCAGGGCGTGATCCTGGAGACCTCGATATCGGGATCAGTCCCGAGTAGGGCTCCCTGCATGGAGCCTGCTTTTCCCTCTGCCTGTGTCTCTGCCTTTCTCCCTGTGTGTGTCTCTCATGAATACATAAAGAAAATCTTTTAAATAAATAAATACATAAAACCTTAATATTCAAAGACACAACAAGGAAAAGAGAAGCCAAAAATCAAGGAAATATTTGCAAAACACGGATCATTGATAAAGGAGTAGTAAGTATCAGAATATATAAAAACAAACCCTACAAATCAATAAGGCAAACATCCAATAGAAAAATGAGCAAGAGATGTGAACAGGTGCCTCACAAAGAAGGATCTAAGAGATCAAAACATATATGAAAAAGTAGTCATCAGGGAATTACAAATTAAAGCCTGGATGTCTGACCCCTCCATTGGAATGTTGCCACCACACGGGCAAGGATTTTTGTTTATTCATGGATGTATTATTAATCTCAAAGAGCCACCCATCATGGACCGCACAGAATCCCAACATTGACACTACATACTCCCATTCCTGTCCCCATAGACTCTCATCACTCACCCTAAAGACCACCCCATTGCTCCCCCCAGACCCCCCATCATTCACCCAACAAACTCTCCATCACTCACCTTACAAACCCCTTTCACTCACTGCCTTGAAAACTTATCACTCACCCTAAGACACCATTGCTCACTGGATAGACTCTCCATCACTCAGCCCAGACTCCATTCATTCACCCCCACAAACCCCTTTCCCTCACTTACTAGAAACCCCATCATTCACCCTGCAGACCCCATTGCTCACTTCCATAAACTCATCACATATCCCACACACAGTCCTACAGACTCCCTTCCCTATCACTTCCCTCTACATCATTCAGTCCAAAGGACCCCCTCATTAGTTCTTCCACATGTCCCCATCACTGACCACACAGACCCACATCACTCAACCGGGCCCCTCACCCTGGCTCTGCTCTCAGGACCCCAAAGCTCCTTCTCAAGTCGAGCTTGGCTCCCTGCTTCCACAAATGGGCTCAACATCGCCCAAAATTCCCTGTCTCCTCCAGCCCTCCTGGTGGGTCTGGATGACGCATCAGCTTATCTTTCGCAGGCTCAGAAACAGCCTCCAAGCCGAGCTCTACCAGTAACAAAAATGGCGGCATTCAGTCTGCGCCGGGAACTCTGCCGGCCAGGAAAATGGCCAGGGCCTCGCACTGCTTCCTGAGGCTCCCATTCCAGCCAGAAGAGATTTGCGTTTTAGCGTCCGGGAAGTCCCCGTGCTATTTCCGAGGCAGGGTTTTCGGAATTTGTGCTTCGAAAGCAGTGTGAGGCTCGGCTATGTAGCGACTGTTCCGGGCGGGTGAATGGGCGTTCCCGGCCATGGGCAAAGGCCGGGCCCGAGCAAAGGCGTGGCGACGGGCGGGTAGGGGTGTTCGGTGGGAACCGGGCCCAAGGGGGGGAGCGGGGAGGCAGTGGTAAGGCCGGAGGGTAGAAGCACCGCCCGGGAGACAGCTCGGCATAAGACACATTTCTAAACCTCTGGTGAAAATGAAGTCTTTTGACATAACGTATTGTCTCACTCGCACACCCCGCCTGCCTCTCACAGCTTAACGTCACCGCCGTCCAGCCTTCCTATTGTTCCTTCGATGGGGCGGAGCCCCCGACTCGTCTGTCACTCAAGGCTCCGCTTTACGGCGCTCCTGCTCTTCTATTGGCTCATTCGGACACAGAAGGCCCGCCCTTTCTTGTCACGCACAGGCCCGACTTTCTGCCCGGTCTCTTAATGTGGGCTGATGTGGCTCTATTGCAGCCTTATTATCAAAGCTGAAAGAAGTATGAGAGGCAAAGGTTTATGGCTAAAACTTAAGGAGGCATTGATTTTAGAAAACTTAACAGAAGATTAGATCCTGGGCGTGATCCTGGGGTCTGAGATCGAGTCCCACATCGGGCTCCTTGCAAGGGAGCCTGCTTATGTCTCTGCCTGTGTCTCAGAGACACAGAGAGAGAGAGGCAGAGACATAGGCAGAGGGAGAAGCTGGCTCCCCGTGGGGAGCACGATGCGGGACTTGATTCCAGGACAGGGGCATCACGACCTGAACCAAAGGCAGACGCCCAACCGCTGAGCCACCCAGGCGTCCCTAAATAAAATATATATTTTTTAATCTTATTTCTAGGTCACACCAGAAGGGCACTGATGGTAAAATAGTGGCCTAGTTATGAAGTCTTTCCAGAGAGGCTTTGAAACGGAAATGCTAACTTCCGTTTCAAACTTGAGGGAAGCATCAGTGACAGCCTAATTACAAAGGCCCTTAAGTTAATAGACATCCAGGTTGGAGGACATAGATAAGGGATTTTGATGGTGGAACAATTAACAATGGTTAGGATTTGAGGTCACACAGAGGGGCATGGATGGTGGAAGCTTAATAAGGACATGGTTTGGGTGTTGGGCAGATGGTCATCAATGGCAGAATTTTTCAAAGATGCCTTTAGTAGTTTCCTATTGCTGCTCTAACAGAGTACCACAAACTTACAGGTTTAAAACAACACAAGTTTATTATTTTACAGTTCTGAAGGTCAGAAGTCTAAAGTGAGTTTCCCTGGGCTGAAATCAAGGTATTAATAGAATCATACTCCCTGGGAAGGCTCTAGGGAAGAATCCATTTCCTTGCATTTTCTAGCTTCTAGAGGCCAGCTGTCTTCCTTGGCTCATAACCCCTTCTTCCATCTTCAAAGCCAGAAAAGTAGCATGCCATATCTCTCTCTGACTATGATCTTTTGCTTCCACCATCACACCTTCTTTGACTCTGACCGTGCTCTTTTCTTCTTATAAGGACCCTTGTGATTACATTGGACACATCTGATAATCTGTAATAATCTACCCATCTCAAGATTTTTAATTTAATCATATCTATGAATTACCTTTTTAAATTTTAAAAAAGATTTTATTTATTTATTCATAAGAGATGCAGAGAGAGAGGCAGAGACACAGGAGGAGAGAGAAGCAGGCTCCCTATGGGGAGCCCAATGTGGGACTCCATCCCAGGACCTCAGGATCACGACCTGAGCTGAAGGCAAACACTCAACTACTGAGCCACCCAGGCATTGCTACCCCCCTTTTTAAAGATTACAAAGTCCCTTTTTCATGTAAGATAACATATTCAGAGGGTCAGTAGTGGAAGACTATTGACTGAGGCACAAGGTATTAATGGGGAAAAGCTATTATTCCAGTAGATCTGGCTTGAATTCAAACCAGATGGGTATCGATTAAGGGGCCCATGCTGTTCTCTCCGGATTTCTTCAAAGGCCTGGGTTCAAGTTCAGAACAAAGGAAACTGATGGAAATCTCAATAGGCACTTGGACCCTAGATAATGATCGTAAGAGCATTGCTGGTGGAAAAGTTAACAGAAGTCTAGGTTTAAGATCTAGAACATAAACACATTGATGGTAGAATACTTAACAAAGCCCTGGGTTTAAGGTTAAAGGATCATCAATGAATAAAGATTTAATAGACAGCCAGAGTCAAGGTTAGAAAAAAGGGGCATTGATGGTAAAATCTATATAACTGCAATCTTGATTTAATATATAGATCAACAGGGGAAACTAATGTTTTTAAAAGACTTGGATTTTATTTACAGATCATATTAGGCATTGATCGAAAAAGTAAAGATTCATGTTTGGTTTTCATGACAGAGTAAATTGATGATAGAATAATGAGTTGACAGAGACCTAAATTAAATGCCCCCAACAAGTGGAGCATTAATGGCAGACACATTAATAGCAGCCTGTGCAGAGAGAAAACTGAGCAGAGAACCAGGTGCAAGGTCAGACCTGAGTGTCTATGAGAGTGGAAAAATTAACGGAGAACAAGGACCAAAGTTCATAACTGAGGGACATAGATTCATTATTATTTCATGTTCAGGCTCAGGGGGAAGGTGCTGGGCCCCAGGAAATATGTTCTCCATGATTCTATGCTCCAGTTCCCTTCTGCAGTAAATGTCTCCAAAGCCCTGATTGCAAATGTCCTTGCCTTCTGTATTCCCTGGTTTGATGTGTTGAAGGGAGGTAAGATTCACCTAAGCTCTTCATTGTTAGATTGTTCAGTCTAGACTCAGAAATTGAGGAGTTTCACCATTTTATTTAATTTAGGGTTTGTTTGTTTTTTAAAGATAAAGTTTGTCCTGTACACCAGGGCAGCCAATACATAGTTCTTATCTCTAGAGTAATTGCTACAATAGTAGGAAATAAAATGTAACAAAATTGTTTTTCTAACTAACAAATATGAATTAAGGTTGTCCTCTAAATAAAATCCGGTTAATTATGCAATATGTACTTTAAGGTTTTTTGTTTTTTGTTTTTTGCAAAAAAACAAGAAGTTTGTAGGTATAAGAAAAAAAAAACAACCATGAAAACCTACCACATGGGCAGAGGGACGGCTGAGCAGATGGGCCCTTTCCAGTTCAGGAGTCTTGGACCTAAGTGGGAAGATGATGCTGGGAGTTCCTCAACTACCCCTTGCTGCCTCCCTGGTGGCTGATGCCACATCTTCAGAGGTGGTTTGCAGTGAATTATTTCATTCAAAGCTGGGAGGGAATGATGCACCGGTGACCTCAATGGGGTGTCAGCACTGTCATGGTCCCCCAGGATGTGACAGCAACAGGTGATTAAAGACAATGTCACTGCCCCTATTTGTAGTTGTATTAGGTGCTGCAGCCAACACCTTTAGTCAAGAGGTAAAGAGAACAAAAGAGGAAGCCTGTGGGAGAAGGAGAGAGGCCTCTGAGAGACTATAATATAAGAGAAAGAGAATGGAGAGAAGGAGATAAAGAGAAAGAGATAAGCAGAGAAAACCAGAGACAATGTGGGCATCTAACATGGTGAATCAGGTATATAAGGTATATAAGGTACTTTTTTACAGTTTTGGGGGAAAGGATAAAATTTATATGAAATTTAAATGAGCCCTGCTACATTTGTCTACAATGTGTTGTCTGAATAAGACATTTATTGTGAGGATCACATCTGTGTATGTACTGATTTCTAGTACAGAATTTCTGAACCTTAACAGTATTGACATTTAGGGCTACATAGCTCTTTGTTGTGGAAGGCTATCTTGTGCATTGTAGGATGTTTAGCATCATTCCTGGCCTCTACCCACTAGATCCTAGTAGCCTCCTCCCAGTTGTAAGAAACAAAACTTTGCAGGCATTGCCAAATGTCCATTGGGGAGCAAAATCACCCCTGATTGAGAACTACTGTTCTAATGGTTTTTTTATAGTGAGTATAGTAGCAAAAGCTCAATAAAAGGTTTTGTGGAATGGCTCTGTTTTTACTTTTCAATACATATTTTAGGGTGGAGTATTGAGGAACACATTAAAATGACAAATCTATGGTTAAAAGAAAGTTCATTGTTAAAAACAAGACAACGTCAGAGATGACATGACCATCTTTGTAAAAAAATCCAATGGCATTTAATAAAAAGCTACTGGATTTGGGGCACCAGGCTGACTTGGTCAGTAGTGCATGTGCCTCTTGATCTTGGAGTTGGAAGTTCAAGCCCCAAATTGGATAGAGAGATTATAAAAAATAAAATCTTTTTATTTTATAAAAAATAAAGTCTTAAGGGGTGCCTAGGTGGCTCAGTAATTTAAGCATCTGACTGTTGATTTCAGCTCAGGTCATTATCTCAGGGTTGTGAGATCAAGCCCTGAATTCAGCATTCGGCTCTGCACTCAGCAGGGAGTATGCTCCAGATTCTCTCCCTTTCCCCCACCTGCTCACACACACTCTCTCTCAAATAAGTAAATGAATCTTTTTTATTTTCTTTTTTTAAGACTTTATGTATTTATTCATGAGAGACACACACAGAGAGAGAGGCAGAGACACAGGCAGAGAGAGAAGCAGGCTCCATGCAGGGAGCCTGACGTGGGACTCGATCCCGGGTCTCCAGGATCACACCCCGGGGCTGCAGGCAGCACTAAACCGCTGCGCCACCGGGGCTGTCCAGTAAATAAATCTTTTTAAAAAAGAAAATAAAATCTTTTAAAAAGTTACTATATCTAATAAGTGAGTTTAACAAGGTTGCAGGCTACAAGATCCATATACAAAAACCAATTGTATTGCTATATAGCAGCAATGAACAATTGGAAATTGAATGTAAAAACCAGTATCACTTACAACATTATAAAAAAACATGAAACACTTAGGGATACATTTGACAAAGCATGTGAAAGATCTATACACTGAAAATTACAAAATTACTGAGAGAAACTGAGATCTAAATAAATGAAGAGATATACCTTGTTCATGGATTGGAAGAGTCAATATTGTTAAAATGTCAATTCTCCCCAAATTTATCTATAAATCTAATGCTATCTAAATGATAACCTGAGCAAGATTGCTATCGAAACTGACAAGCTGATTCTAAAATTCATATAGAAATGCAAAGTATCTAGAATAGACAAAATAACTCTTACAAAAAGGAAAATGAAGTTGGAGAGCTTAACACTGATCCAAGAATTATTATAAAGCTGCAGTAATTGACACTGTGTGGTATTGGTATAAAGATCAAATAGTAGATAAATGGAGCAAACAGATATTTTAGATATAAACCCACACATATATGTGGGTTATAACTTTTTTTTAAGATGCAAAGACAATGCAGTAAGGAAGGGATGGCCTTTTATTTTTTAAAGAGTTTACTTATCTCTTTGACAGAGAGGACACAAGCAGGGGGAGTAGCAGAGGGAGAAGGAGAAGCAGGCTCTCTGCTGAGCAGGGAGCCCAACAGGGGCTCAATCTCAGGACCCTGGGACCATGACCTGAGCAGAAGGCATATGCTTAACTGAGCCACCCAGGTCCCCCAAGGATGGCTTTTTCAACAAATGGTGCTGGGACAGTTGGATATACAAATGCAAAAGAGCATAGTTGGATCCAAACCTTGCACTATATTCAAGAATTAACTCAAAATCTGGACACCTGGGTGGTTCAGTGGTCATGATCCCAGAGTCTTGGGATCAAGTCCCACAATGGGCTCCCCACAGGGAGTCGGCTTGTCCCTCTGCCTGTGTCTCTGCCTCTCTCTGTGTGTGTTTCTCATGAATAAATAAATAAAATATTTTTTAAATGAACTCAAAATGAATCGTAGGCCTACATTTAAAACCTAAAAGTATAAAATTTCTGGAAGAAACCACAGGGGAAAATTTGTGACATTAAGTTAGCAAAGGTTTCTTAGATTTGACAACAAAACACAATTTATAAAAGAACAAATGGATAGATTTCATCAAAACTAAAAAATCCATTCTTTACAGGACAGAGTGGGAAAAGTCTTTGCAAACACATGTATCTGAATGTAAAAATGACTCACAAAACTCAACAATAAGAAAATAACCCAATAAAAATTGGGCAAAAGATTTGAGCAAAAGATATACAAGTGACAAATAAATACATGAAAATGTGCTCAGCATCATTGGCGTTAGGGGAATATAAACTTAAAACATAAAGATATACCTCTACACATTTAATATAATGGCTAAAATTAAAATGATCAAGGTGCCTGGGTGACTCAGCCTTCAGTCTGCCTTCAGCTTAGGTCGTGATCTCTGGGTTCTGGGATCATGCCCAGCAACAGGCTTCCTGCTCAGCAGGGAATCTGCTTCTCACTCTCTCTCTCCCTCTGCTCCCCCTCCACCTCTCATTTTCTCTCTCCTTCTCTAATAAATAAAATCTTTTTTAAAAAATTAAAATGACCATAGAGAGGTGCTTGGGTAGCTCAGTCAGTTGAGTCTCTGGGTCTTGTTCCCGGGCTGTGAGTTTGAGTTCTGTGTTGACCTCTGTGCTGGACATGGAGCCTACCTTAAAATTTTTAAAAAATAAAGGAAGTTAAAATGATCGAGTCCTGCATTGGGCTCTGCCAAGGAGGCCTGCCTCTCTCTCTTCTCGTATCTCTGCCTCTCTCTGTGTCTCTCATGAATAAATAAATAAAATATTTTAAAAATAATAAAAAATAAAATATTTGTAAAAACCTGAAAACAACCCACATATCCATGAATGAATAAACAAACTGGAGCATATCCATACAATACAACATGGATGAATCTCAAAATAACCCCGAGTGAGGGAAGTTATTCAAATAAGGGTACATAATACATGTTTCTTTTTTTAAGATTTTATTTATTTATTCATGAGAGACACAGAGAGAGAGAGGCAGAGACACAGGCAGAGGGAGAAGCAGGCTCCATGCAGGGAGCCTGACGTGGGACTCGATCCCAGGTCTCCAGGATCACACCCTGGGCTGAAGGCGGCGCTAAACCGCTGAGCCACCCGGGCTGCCCACATGTTTCTATTTATATAAAACTTAATAAAATGCAAACCAATCTTTAGTGACAGCATCAGTGAGTCTTAGAGTGGGGATGAGAGAGTGATGAATATGTTTACTATCTTGATTATGGTGAATATATATGTAATATATAAATTTATCAAATGGTATACTAATACGTACAATTTATTGTATGTCAACTATATCTCAATAAAGCTGGGTTTTTTTCCTCTTAAGATTTTATTTATTTATTCATAAGAGAGGCAGAGACATAGGCAGGGGGAGAAGCAGGCTTCTCGTGGGGAACCAGAAGCAGGACTTAATCCCAGGACTCTGGGATCACAACTTGAGCCAAAGGCAGACGCTCAACCACTGAGCCACCCAGGTGCTCCAATAAAGCTGTTTTTAATGCCACAGATATCAATAGTCTGGGAGCACCTGGGTGTCTCAGTGGTTGAGTGTCTGCTTCAGCTCAGGTTATGATCCTGGGGTTTTAGGATGGAGTCTTACATCGGGCTCCCTGCAGGGAGCCTGCTTCTCCCTGTCTATGTCTCTGACTCTCTCTCTCTCTCTCTCTCTCTCTCTCTCTCTCTCTCTTTCTGTCTCTCATGAATAAATAAATAAATCTTTAAAAGCAAAACAATAGTCTGCATGGCCAGTCATACCAGAACTACATGCAAAGAAGTCAAAGTTGTTGAACCATGAAACTGGCAGATATATTTTTCTGATCTCAAACTCAACAGCAATGATTTACCTTGAGGAAATAACACCAACTCTCAGATCCTGAGTTCCCTTACTTCTGTCAAATGATAAAGCTACAATTTGTGCAAGATCCCATCTTTATGTTATACTTCAATATAAAATCTAACTTTCTTTTTAAAAAGAAGTGGAATTATACTATAAAGTGAAAAGATTTTGGGCTCAGTGAGCAATATTCTTGGGAAATCATGAGAAACTCCCAGAGTCACATGGTGCTGGCCTTTTCATCCATTCAGCCTAGAGTCAGAAGGTCCACAGGATCCTTGGTCTTGATACAGACCTTGCTCTCATGCTGGAGTCTGTCACCACCACTGGTGCACAGTCTCTTGTCTTTGTGGGAAAGTACTGAGAACAGAGATGTCCACCATCGTGGTTTTCCACACCAGAGTCTGCAGCCCTAAGAGTTAGCAAGTCCCTCCATACAGCTGGCCACAGACTTTCCTGCTTGCAGACGTGTTTATCATTTACATATGCTCTCTATGTGCCCTGGGATTTGCAATCTCCTCCTGTGGTGGAGACTAGCATTGTGTTGAAAGATCAGCCGTACATGGTCTTCATCTCTTCCTCTAGCATTTGTTGACTGTCTGACTCTGGACAAACCCTGGCCTCTTTTTTTAAGATTTTATTTATTTATTCTCCCGCAAGCAGGGGGAATGGTGGAGGAAGAGGGAGAAGCAAGCTCCTTGCTGAGCAGGGAGCCTCATGCAAGGCTCTATTCCAGGACCCTGGGATCATAACCTGAGTTGAAGACAGACACAATGGACTAAGCCATCCAGGCAGTCCCTGGCCTCTTTTTTAAATGAATTTATTTATTTATTTATTTATTTATTTATTTATTTATTTATTTATTTATGAGAAAAAGAGAGCATAAGCTGGGGGGGGGGGATTGAGGGGGGAGAGCCAGTCTCCCTGCTGAGCAGGGAGCTCAATGCAGGGTTCAGTCCCAGGACCCAGAGATCGTGGCCTGAGCTGAAGACAGATGCTTAACTGACTAAACCACCCAAGTACCTCAATCCTGGCCTCTTGAATCTACATCTGTGACATGGGGCAGTAAGGCCGTCTATATCATATCTTCCTGGGAGTGTATGTTAAGATCCCTTGTGAACCCAGAAGAAAGTAAATACAGAATAAGTGCATGCTATTATTATCACCATGTTCCTGATTTAATAATAACAGCTAATGTTTGTTGATCACCACGATGTGCCTAGCCCTATGCTAAGTGCAAGTGATAACAGCCCTGTGAGAGAGAAGTAGTTATTATGTCATTTCACAGAGGGAGAAATGGGGAGTTAGAAAGGTTGAGTGATTTGTCCAAGGTCATCAGATGTTGGGACTGGGAAGTGAATTCAGGTCTATTTGACCACAGAGTCCATATCCCTCCCACCAGGCTGCACTGACTCCTGCCTATGTGGCCTCAGAAAGCTCCAGTCACTCCTTTCAAAACCCAGTGATCCTAGAACTTCAGAGCAGAGTGTCTGACTTACTCCTGGTAGTAGGCTGAATAATAGCCCCTAAAGATAGTAGGTCCTAATCCCTGGAATCTGTAAATGTTACCTTATTTGGAAAATGGTTCTTTGCAAATATGATTGAATTAAGGCTGTTGGGATAGGGAGATTATCCTGGATTATCCGGGTGGGCCCTAAATGCAAGCACATGTATCCTTGTAAGAGGCAGGTCAAGCTGTTAGTGAGAACCTAGTTGCTGAAGAAGCTAAAGGAGGAGGAGAGAGAAACAGCCAAGAGTTGGAGCCAGACCAGGAGACCGAGCCAGAGTTGGAGTAAAAGCTGCTTTTGCTAAAGCAGCAACAACTAAAAGTATTGAAAGATGCTGGTTATCTTGGGACAGCTCACCTCCTTCCTTTCTTTCCTATATATAATAGTTATATCCATTAAGCTGTTCTTTGCTGCTGGGGTTTGGAGAACAAACATGCAGCTTCCCAGGAAGATAGTGGTAATTACCAGAGCCAACATAGGCATCAGCAAGGAGACGGCCAGAGAGCTTGGTAGCAGAGAAGCCCAAGTATGCATTGCCTACTGAGATATACTGAAGGCATAATCTGCTGGCCAGTGAATTCCAGGCCAATACAAAGAACTCTCAGATGCTAACTCAGAAACTGGACCCATCTAATACCAAATCCATCTGAGCTTTCGCTAAAGGCTTTCTGGCAGAGAAAAAGCAGCTCCATATTCTGATCAACAATGCAGGAATGGTGATGTATCCATATTCCAAAACAGCTGGTGACTTTGAGACTCACCTGCGAGTCAACCACCTAGTCCGCTTCCTTTGTACCCACTTGCTCCTGGAGCCACCAAAAAAGTCTGTGCCCTCACAGGTGATGAGCCTGTCATCAGTAAGCCACCACACTGGCAAGATTCACTTCCACAACCTCCAGGGTGAGAAACACTACAGCTGGGGATTTTGCTCATTGCCACAGCCAAGTGGCCAATGTGTTTTTAATTGGGAACTGGACAAGAGACTCCAAGACATAGGGGTCACCACTTATGCAGTGCACTCAGGCATCATCTACCCCTGACTAGTCTGGCACTCCTTCCTGCTGTGCCTGTTCTGGAGGCTCTTCTCCCCTTTATCAAGTCAACATGGTAGGGAGCATAGACCAGGCTGTACTGTGCCTTAGCTGAGAGCCTGGTGCCCCTGTGTGGCAAGTACTTTGGTGACTGCAAGATGACCTGGGTGCCCCTAGGGGTCTGAAATAGCAAAACCATTGAGCACCTGTGGAATGTTGCTGTGAGCTTCTAAAAATACACTGGGAGTAGAGCTGATGGAAGAGTCTCAGCTTTATTAATACCAATCCAGACATAATGAAAGGTGACAAAGGAGAAGGCCCACCCGAAAGATTGTCCTTCCAGGTAGCTACTGTTAAAAATCCCTCCCAGTTCTGATTCTCCTGACCCTTCTAGAAGTCTTTGCATACCTGACTTTCTTGTGAAGCTGGTTCATGGTACAAGACAATCACACCTACAGAGCATTCTTCTCCAAGACTTACAAGAATTGGCTGCTCTCTTGGGGCAGGGGGACTGGGCAGATCCCAGGCTGGTCATGAGGAAAGCAGGCACACTGGCACTGGCCTAGAAAACTGGAGCAATTTTGTCATCAATAGCAAAAATGCTATCCAGCATGCTCAGCTGAGGTGATAGGAGCATCAGCATTACATATTTCCAAGGACTATAAGACAAACTTTTGACTGATCACTTTCATCTTTGAAATACTAGTCACTCAGAAAATACTAGTCATTCAGGAAATACTCAGGAAATTTTTGGTTAACCTTGGCCAACTTTGATTTCTTCCTTTGAGCATAGTGGAGCTATTGCATGAAGCTGGACCTTCCCATTTTCTTTTCCCAGTTTTTTTGTATTAAAAAAATCTCCCAGGTTTATTGGGAATAATTGACATATAACATTATATAAGTTAGGACCTATCCATTTTCAAGCATGCAGATGATTTCCTTTTCAAAACAGTTCCCTTTACCTCAATTTTTAGAGAAAATAAAGACTGTGCATTGAGAAAAAAAAGAAAGAAGCAGGAGACTTGAAGAGATACAGAAGAGAAGGCAATGTGAAGATGAAACACAGAGAGATATGAGATTGTTAACCTTGAAGATTAGAGCAATGCTACCAGAAGCCAAAGAATAATGACAGCAACAGAAGTTGGAAGAGGTAAGGCATGATTCTCCCTAGAGCCTTTGGAGGGAGACAGACAATATGGCCTACAGAACCATGAGATAATAAGTATTTTTTGTTTTGTGCCACCAAGTTTGAAGTAAATTGTTACAGCACCCACAGGAAACTAATGCAAATTTTGGTATCTAGAAGTGGAATGCTGCCATAACAAATACCTAAAAATGTGCAAGTGAATTTAAAATTGGATAATGGATAGAGACTAGAAGAATGATAGAAAAACCCTAGATTGGGGCACCTGGGTGGCTCAGTTGTTAAACATCTCTTGATATCTGCTTGGGTCTTGAACTCAGGATCATGAGTTTAAGCCCCAAGCTGGACCCTGCACTGGGCATACTGCACGGGGCCTACTTTAAAAAAGAAAAGAAAAGAAAAATCCTAGATTGAATTCAACAAATTGTTGGTAGAAATACAAACATTGAATATTATTCTGGTGAGCTCTTAGAAGAGCATGGTAGATAAAACGTACATCACTTTAGAAAATACATACATATTTATTTAAAGCAAAATGATGGTAGAAATATGAATATTAAAGGTGTTGCTGACGAGAACTCAGGCAGAAATGAGGAACGTGTTATTGGAAACTGGAGGAAAGGCAATCCTTGTTACACACTGACAAAACTTACCTGAATTATGTCCCACAGTGACGTAGAGAGCAGAAATTGTAAGTAGTAAACTTAGATATTTAGCTGAGAAGAATTCTAAGCAAAATGTTGAAGGTGTGGCTTGACTTACTCTTGCTGCATTAGTAAAATGTCAGAAGAAAGAGATAAATTGAGGAAAGAACTATTAAGCAAGAAAGATCCAGGACTTGATGATTTGGAAAATTCTGATTCTATAAGATTACAAAAGACACTAAAATTAAGAGATTTACTCTTAGGAAGGTGTGCTATGGTGAGAAAGTCAAGAGTGTGGTTGTGTTTGCTAGTACTAAAGAGATTAGGTTTGTGACTGTGAATCTCTTCAACCATCTCAACCATAGCCAGGAATACATATGGGATTCTCTGGGAAAGATCTGTGGAGGACCACCTAGATTAGTGGCATGAATTGCTGTGCCATATGGGAGATCCACAAGGTTTTTGAGAATATCATAAGAAAGATTCCCAGATTGTACCGAAAGAGACAGAGGCAGAACAAAATGGAGGAAGGCTGTCAGACTCCTAAAATGCTACAGACACATAGAAAGGCTGATAGAACTGGAAATTTTTACCTCTTAATCCCCTTTATATAATTTTCCCATCTCCTATCCCTCCCTTCTGGCAACCACAAGTTTGTTTTTTGTATTTATGACTGACTTTGTTTGTTTGTTTGTTTGTTTTTAAGATTTTATTTATTAATGAGAGATACAGAGACAGGCAGAGACATAGGCAGAGGGAGAGAAGCAGGCTCCCTGCAGGGACCCTGATGCAGGACTCAATCCCAGGACCCCCAGATTACGACCTGAGCTGAAGGCAGATGCTCAACCACTGAGCCACCCAGGAGCCCCTGGCTTTGTTTTGTTTTGTTTGTTCACTTGTTTTGTTTTTTAGATTCCACATATAAGTGAAATCATCAATCAGTATTTGTCTTTGTCTGACTTATTTTACTTAGCCCAACACCCTCTAGGTCCACCCATTTTGTTGCAAATGGCAAGATTTGATTCTTTTTTATGTCATATAGAAGTATATACATACATATATATCTATAAATCTACACATAGACCTGTAGATATATCTCACATCTCCTTTATCCATTTATCTAGAGATAGACACTTATGTTGTTTTCCATATCTTGGCTATTATAAATAATGCAGTAAACATAGGGTTGCATATATATTTTTGAATTCGTGTTTTTATTTTCTTCTGATAAACAAACAGAAGTGGAATTGTCAGATTGTATAGTATATCTATTTTAATTTTTTGAGGAACCTCCATTCTGTTTTCCATAGTGGCTGCCCCAATTTACATTCCCACCAACAGGACATGAGGGTTCCCATTTCTCCATATCCTCACCAACACTTCCTGTTTCTTGTCTTTCTGATACTAGCAATTTGGACTGGTGTGAAGTGATAATTTATTTTAATTTTGATTGACATTTTCCTAATGTTTAGTGATGTTGAGCATCTTTTCATATGTCTGTTAGCCATCTCTGTATCTTCTTTGGGAAAAGGCCTATTCAGGCCTTCTGCCCATTTTTAAATCAGATTGTTCATTTTTATGATTTTAAGTTTTATGCTCTCTTTGTATGTCTTGGATATTAACCCCTTATTTATTTGTGTCATCTTCAATTTCTTTCATCAGTCTTACAGCTTTTCAGAATAAAGGTCTTCCACCTCCATTGCTGCATTTATTCCTAGGTGTTTTATTCTTTTTGATGCACTTGTAAATGAAATTGTTTTCTTAATTTCTCTGACAGTCTGTTATTAGTATACAGAAATGCAATGAATTTTCATACCTTAATTTTCTATATGCAACTTTATTGAATTCATTTATTAGTTTTAGTAGTTTTTCAGTGAGATCTCTAGGGATTTCCAATACACAGTATTATATCATCTGCAGTTAGTGACACTTCTTTTTTTTTTAAGATTTTATTTATTTATTCATGAGAGATACAGAGAGAGAGGTGGAGACAGAAGCAGGTTCCACACAAGGAGCCCGATGTGGGACTCGATTCTGGAACTCTGGGATCATGCCTTGAGCCAAAGGCAGACACTCAACCACTGAGCCACCCAGGCATCCCACTTCTACTTCTTTCTCACCAATTTGGATGTCTTTTATTTCTTTTTCATTGCCTAATTAACTGTGGCTAGGACTTTCAGTACTATGCTGAATAGAAGTGGTGAGTGTTCGTGTTTTGTTCCTGACCTTAGAGCAAAGACTTTCAGTTTTTCACTATTGAGTATTATGTTAGTTGTGAGTTTGTCATATACGGCCTTTCTTATATTTAGGTATTTTCCCTTTATACACACTTTGTTGAGAGCATTTTATTGTGAATGGATATCAAATTTTGTCAAATGCTTTTTATGCATCTATTAGGATGGTCGTATAATTTTTATTCTTCATTTTGTTAATGTGGTGTATCACATTGATTTGTGAATATTGAACGATCTTGCAACTCCAGAAAAAATCCTACTTGATATTACTGAATGGTCCTTTTTATGTATTGTTGAATTAGGTTTGCTAATTTTTTTTGTTGTTGTTGTTCCATTAAAGATTTTATTTATTTATTTGAGTGAGAGAGAGAGCACAAGAAGGGGTAGGGGTGGAGGGAGAAGCAGACTTCCTGATGAACAGAGAGCCCAATATAGGACTCAATCCCAGGACCCTGAGATCATGACCTGAGCCGAAAGCAGACACTTAACCAACTGAGCCATTCAGGTACCCCAGGTTTGCTAATGTTTTGTTGAGGATTTTTGCATCTGTGTTCATTAGGAATATTAGACTGTAGTTTTCTTTTTTTGTAGTGTCTTTATCTGGTTTTAATATCAAAAAACTTTTTGAATAAATTTGGAAGCGTTCTTTCCCCTTTGAGTTCTTGGAATAGTTTGAGGATAGGTATTAACTCTTCTTTAAATGTTTGGTAGAGGGACGCCTGGGTGGCTCAGCGGTTGAGCGCCTGCCTTCAGCTCAAGGTGTGATCCTGGAGTCCCAGGATCGAGTCCCACATTGGGCTCCCTGCATGGAGCCTGCTTCTCCCTTTGCCTATGTCTCTGCCTCTCTCTCTCTCTCCTCTGTGTATTCTCATGAATAAATAAATAAAATCTTTAAAAAAATGTTTGGTAGAATTCACCAGTGAAGCCATCTGGTCCTGGACTTTTGTTTGTTGGGAGGTTTTTGTTACTGATTCAATCTCCTTGCTAGTAATCAGTCTAATCAGATTTTCTATTTTTTATGATTCAGCCTTGGAAGATTGTAAATTTCTGGGAAATTATCTGTTTTTGTATGTTGTCCAACTTGTTGGTATATAATTATTCATAGTTCTCTTATAATCCTTTGTATTTCTGTGGTGTTGGTTGTAACTTTTCTTCCCTTCCTTTTTTAAATATTTTATTTATTTATTCATGACAGACACAGAAAGAGAGAGGCAGAGACAGAGGCAGGAGAAGCAGGCTCCATGCATGGAGCCCAATGTGGGACTCCATCCTGGGACTCCAGGATCACGCCCTGAGCTGAAGGCAGACGCTTAACCACTGAACCACCCAGGCATCCCTTTTTCTTCCCTTCCTAATTTTATTTGAGTACTCTGGTTTTTTTCTTGATGAGTCTAGCTAAAGGTTTATCAATTTTGTTTATATTATCAAAGAACCAGTTTTTTGTTTCATTGATTTTTTATTGTTATTTGGTCCCTGTTTCATTTATATCTATTCTGATCTTTGTGATTTCCTTCCTTCTACTAACTTTGAGCTTTGTTCTTTTTTTAGTTCCCTTAGGTATAAAGTTAGATTGTTTATTTGAGATTTTTCTTTTTCTTTAGGTAGGCCTATATCACCATAAACTCTCCTCTTAGAACAACTTTTGTTGTGTCCCCAAGATTTTGGAATGTTGGGTTTCTAGGTTTGTTTGTTTGTTTGTTTGTCTGTTTTTGTCTCCAGGTATTTTTTTTTATTTCCTCTTTGATTTTTTTATTGTCCCATTGGCTGCTTAGTAGCATGTTATTTAACTTCCATGTATTTTTTCCAGTTTTTTTCTTGTAATTGATTTCTAGTTTCACTCAGAAAAGATACATGATATGATTTTAATAATCTTCAATTTGTTGAGACTTGTTTTGTGGCCTAATGTGATTTATCCTGCAAAATGTTCCACGTGTATTTGAAGAAAATATGTACTCTGCTGTTTGGGAATGGAATGCTCTGTATATATCCGTTAAGTCCATCTGGTCTAATGTGTCTTTCAAAGCCACTTTACTTATTGATTTTGTATCTGGATAATCTACCATCGATGTAAGTGGGGTGTTGAAGTATCCTACTATTATTGTATTGGTGTCAATTTCTCCCTTTATGTCTGTTAATATTTGCTTTATATATTTAGATGCTGCTATTTTGGTGCATAGATATTTACAATTTTTTTAAAGATTCCATTTATTTATTCATGAGACAAACAGAGAGAGGGAGAGAGGCAGAGACAGAGGGAGAAGCAGGCTCCATGCGGGGAGCCCGACATGGGACTCGATTCCAGGTATCCAGGATCAGGCCCTGGGCCCAAGGCGGCGCCAAACCGCTGAGCCACCCAGGCTGCCCAATATTTACAATTTTTATATCTTCTGGTTACATTCCTCTTTTTCATTATGCTGTGCCCTTCTTTATCTCTTCTTACAGTCTGTTTTAAAGTCTATTTCGTCTGATTTAAGTATTGCTACCCGAGCTTTATTCTTTTTTTTTTTTTTTTTAAGATTTTATTTACTTATTCATGAGAGAGAGAGAGGCAGAGACATAGGCGGAGGGAGAAACAGGCTCCATGCAGGGAGCCCGACGTGGGACTCAATCCCGGGTCTCCAGGATCACACCCTGGGCTGAAGGAAGCGCTAAACCGCTGAGCCGCCCAGGCTGTCCCGAGCTTTATTCTTATTTTCATTTGCATGGAATATCTTTTTCCATCTCTTAACTTTCAGTCTGTATGTGTCGTTAGATCTGAAGTGAGTCTCCTGTAGGCTGGATATAAATAGGTCTTGTTTTTTCATCCCTTCTGTCACCCTGTCTTTTTTTTTTTAAGATTTTATTTATTCGCGAGAGACACAAAGAGAGAGAGAGAGAGGCAGAGACGCAGGCAGAGGGAGAAGCAGGCTCCCTGTGGGGAGTCCGATAAGGGACTTGATCCCGGGACTCCAGGATCAAGCCCTGGGCCAAAGGCAGCGCTAAACAGCTGAGCCACCTGGGCTGCCGTATAGCAGTCTTAAATTTAAGTTGTTGGCTGCTTAAGTTCAAACACATTTTTAAATTTATTTTTATTTTTTTAAAGATTTTATTTATTTATTCATGAGAGACACAGGAAGAGAGGCAGAGACACAGGCAGAGGGAGGAGAAGCAGGTTTCACGCAAAGAGCCTGCTGTGGGACTCCATCCTGGGAATCTGGGATCACGCCCTGAGCCAAAGGCAGATGCTCAACTGCTGAGCCACCCAGGCATCCCTAAACATATTTTTTAATGATTTTATTTATTTATTCATGAGACACACGGAGAGAAAGGCAGAGACATAGGCAGGGGGAGAAGCAGGCTCCCCTCCCCGCTGGGAGCCTGATGGGGGACTCAATCCCAGGACCCCAGGATCACAACCCCAGCGGAAGGCAGATGCTCAACCACTGAGCCACCCAAGTGCCCCAAGTTCAAACACATTCTAAAAACACTACATTTTTACTCCCTCCCCTCCTGAATGTTTCATGTATTTGATGTCATGATTTGCATTTTTTATTTTGTGCATCCCTTAACTACTTACTGTAGATTATATCTGACTTTACTATCTTTGTCTTTTAATCTTCATACTAGCGTTATAAGTTATTGATCAACTACATTTAATATATCCTTGCTTTCACCAATGATATTTTTCTTTCATAATTTTCTTTTTTTAAGATTTTATTTATTTATTCATGATCGACAGAGAGAGAGAGAGAGAGGCAGAGACACAGGCAGAGAGAGAAGCAGGCTTCATGCAGGGAGCCTGACGTGGGACTCGATCCCGGGTCTCCAGGATCATGCCCTGGAATGCAGGCGGCGCCAAACCGCTGTGCCACCGGGGCTGCCCTCATAATTTTCTTACATCTGGTAATGACCTTTTCTTTTTTTAATTAATTAATTTATTTGTATATTTTTTTATTAGAGTTTCATTTGCCAACATATAGTATAACACCCAGTGTTCATCCCATCAAGTGCCCCCATTAGTGCCCCTCACCCAGTCACCCCATCCCCCTGGCCACCTCCCCTTTCACTACACCTTGTTTGTTTCTCAGAGTTAGGAGTTTCTCATGTTCCCTTTAACATTTCTTGTAAGCCTGATTTAGTGGTGGTAAACTTCTTTAACTTTTATTTGTCTGGGAAACTCTTTACTCCTCCTTAAATTCTGAGTAATAATCTTGCTGGATGAAGTATTTTTGGTTGAAGGGTTTTTTTTGTCTCCTCCTCCAGGGGAGCCTGATGCAGGACTCAATCCCAGGACCCTGGAACCATGACCTGAGCCAAGGCAGATGCTCAACCTCTGAGCCACCTGGGTGCCCTGTCCTTTAGCACTTAAGTATATCATGCCACTTTCTTCTGGCCTGCAATGTTTCTGCTTAAAAATCAATCAGCTGATAGCTTGAAGGGTGTTTCCTTGTATGTGGCTAATTGCTTTCCTCTTGCTGCTTTTAAGATTCTCTCTTTATCTTTAATTTTTGACATTTTAATTATTATGTGTCTTAATGTGGACCTCTTTCGGTTCATTTATTTGGGGATCTCTGTGATTTCTGGGCCAGGATGTCTGTCCTTCCCCAGGCTAAGGAAGTTTTCAGCTATCATTTCTTCAAATATGTTTTCTGCCCCTTTCTCTCTCTCTCATCTCCTTCTGGAACTCCTATAATATGAATGTTAATATGCTTGATATTCTCCTATTAACTTATCCTCATTTTTAAAATTCTTTGTTCTTGGGAATCCCTGGGTGGCTCAGCAGTTTGGCGTCTGTCTTGGGCCCAGGGCGTGATCCTGGAGACCCAGGATTGAGTCCCATGTCGGGCTCCCTGCATGGAGCCTGCTTCTCCCTCTGCCTGTGTCTCTGCCTCTCTCTCTCTCTCTGTATCTTTCATGAATAAATAAAGTCGTCTTTTAAAAAATAAATAAATAAAATTCTTTGTTCTTTTTGCTGTTAGTTTGGATGATTTTCACTACCTATCACTGATTTGTTCTTATGCATCCTCCAATCTTTTGTTAATCTCCATTAATGTTTTTCATTTCAGTTATTATATCCTTCAGCTTTGATCTGTTGTTTTTTATATTACCTCTTTGTTAACATTCTCAATGAGTTCATGAACTCTTTTCTCAAGTTCTCTGAGCATCTTTATGATGATTACTTTGAACCCTTTTCATGTAAACTGCTTATGTCCATTTCATTTCCTTCTTTTCCGGAGATTTTGACTTATTCTTTCATTTGGGCCATATTTCTCTGCCTCCTCAATTTTGTCTGACTGTGTTTGTTTCTATGCATTAAGTAGGTCAGCTACATCTCCTGGTCTTTAAGTGGCCTTAGTAGAAGGCACCTTATGGGGCCCAGAAGCACAATCCTCTCTGGTCCCAATCCTCTCTGGAGAACCAGGCACTCCAGGAGCGGCCCCTATGTGGGCTGCATGTGGTCTCCTATTGTGACCAGGCTGCAACTGCTGGTGGGTAGTGCTGGCCCCCAGCATGACTGCCTAAGAGGCCCAGCTGAAGCTGTTGTGAATGTGCTGGTGGGTGGAGTTATCCCCTGGTGTTGCTGGCTGTGAGGCCTACCTATAACTCTTGTAGGCATGCTGGTGGATGTGGCTGCCTCTCCCCGTCACAGGAGTCACTTTGGAGTGACAGTCCCAACTGAGGCTGTCCACAGGGTGTTGTGGAGCAGAAGCTGCTTTGGAGGAGTGACTGCTGAGATGGGCATGTTGTGCAGAATGGGGCTGCGGGGAAGTCAGGTAGGGCAAGTGGTGCTAGCAAGTAGATGGTGAATGTCAGAACTAGTACCTGCCAGCATTTGCCCAGCTGGGCTGAAGGAAGGCAAGAAAAATGCAAGCCCTTCCATTTCAGGAAAAATTTCCTACAGATCTCTAGCCTCCAGCGCATGCCCTTTTAGTCGATCAATCTCCACGTGTGGCCCAGGTACTTTGCAAACTGCTGCCTCTCTGCTAGGTGTCAAAGCAAGTAAGATTGTGTGAGCCCGGGGAAGCCCGGGTGGCTCAGCAGTTTAGCGCTGACTTCAGCCCAGGGTGTGATCCTGGAGACCCAGGATCCAGTCCCATGTCGGGCTCCCTGCATGGAACCTGCTTCCCTCTCTGCCTCTCTCTCTCTCTCTCTCTCTCATAAATAAATAAAATATTTTTAAAAAAAAGATTGTGTGAGCCTTATAAGAATGGAGCCTTGGCTGGACGCCTGGGTGGCTCAGCCACTGAGTGCCTGTCTTTGGTCCCGGGCGTGACCCTAGAGTCCCTGGATAGAGTACTACATCGGGCTTCCTGCATGGAGCCTGCTTCTCCCTCTGCCTGCCTGTGTCTGTGGCTCTCTCTGTGTGTGTCTCTCATGAATAAATAAATAAATTCTTAAAAAAAAGAATGGAGCCTTGGTTTCCTATAGCCCACCAGCCCTCCCATAGTTAAGCCTCACTGATTTTCAAAGCGAAATTTTATGGAGGCTCATTTTCCTAGTGCAGATCCTCAGGGCTAGGGGTATTTAATGTGGGGCTTGAATCCGTTGCTCCTCACAGAGGACCTTAATGCCTGTGATACTTCTTCCACTTATGAGTTGTTACACCAGGACTTTGGTTCCCAACCAGGATGCATCCTGCCTTTCCTACCCTTCTTGATGTGACTTTTTCTTCATATCTTTGGCTGTGGAAGAATTTTCTGCTCTCCAAGTCATTTTCTGAAAGACCTGCTCCAAATGTAGTCACAGGTATGTCTCCGGGAGGAGGTAAAGGATATTTCTACTCAGCCATCTTTCCCTCTAAGAGTGATAACTTGATTTCTTTTTTTTTATATAATTTGATTTCTAGTGTACAAGTCCAAAGAGGAATTTTGACCCAGAATGGATCGTATCCAGGGTTTAATCCTTACCTATTTTAGGTGATGAGATTTGGCATTTTTTGAGCTGATAATATTAAATGAGAGGGGCACCTGAGTGGCTCAGTCAGTGAAACATCTGCCTTCAGTTCAGGCCATGATCTCAGGGTGCTAGAATTGAGACCCATATGAGGCTCCCTACTCAGTAGAGAGTCGGCTTGTCCCTCTGTCTTTCCCCTGCTCTCTCTCTCTCTCTCTCTCTAATAAATAAATAAAATCTTTAAAAATATATATTAAATGAGATTTTGGCCTTGAGTTCATATTGCAATATATTGAGAAATTTGGGGATATGGTGATATAGTACATGTGGAGTAGACATAAATCTTAGGGGACCAGAGGGCAGATTACAGGAGAGTGAATAATTCCACCCCTCCCAAAGATATTCTATTTCCTGGAATTTATGTGTGTTATCTTACAACAATAACAAAAAAAGACTGCCGGTGTGATTAAGTTAAAGATATTGATATAGGGAGATTATCCTGGATTATTTGGGTGGATCCTAAATGTATCACAGGTGTCCTTAAGAGAGGGAAGCAGAGGGAAATTTGACACCAACAGAAGGGGGGATGTGACATGACCATGGAGGCAGAGATTAGAATGATGCAGCCACAGCCAAAGAATGCTGACAGCCACCAGAAGCTGGAATAGCAAGCAGTAGATTCTCTCCTAGAGCCGCTGAAAGAAGTACAGCCCTGCTGACACCCTGAATTCAGTCCAAAGAAAATAATTTTAGATTTCTAGCCTCCAGAAATATGATAAAATTAATTTCTGTTGTTTTATGGCACAAAATTTTTGATAATTTCTTACAACAGCCAAAGGAAATTTCGGTGATTTTAAAAGATTATGGAGCTTATGTTGAAGGTCCTTTGGAGTTTTAAGATGCATTTATTCATTCGGCAACCAACAGATATTTGAGGCAAAAAAAAAAAAAGTAATTAAAACAGATTTTGGGGTGCCTGGGTGGCTCAGCAGCTGAGTGTCTGCCTTCAGCTCAGGTCATGATCCCGAGGTCCTGGGATCGAGTCCCGCCCGCATCAGGCTCCCCACAGGGAGCCTGCTTCTACCTCTGCCTATGTCTCTGCCTCTCTCTCTTTGTCTCTCATGAATAAATAAATAAAATCCTTTTAAAAAGAATATATTAAAAAAACACAAACTTTGGACTCAATTCAACTTGGGAGTGAATTCTAGCTCTGCCACCCACTGATTATGTGACCTTAATCAGGTTGCTTAACCCTCTGAGCCTCAGTCTCAACATCTGCACAATGGGGATAACAGTACTTAATTCAAGGTGAGGTTCTGAAAATTACATGGGATGATGTGCATAAAGGCCTTTGTGCCGGCAACAAGGGTCAATGCCCTGTCCCTGTCCTAAGAGAGCTCTGTCATTCTGGGAAGAACAACTTAGCGAGATCAGGGCTGTGAATTGAAAGCACAGGGGATTTGGGGACTCATTGGAGGCACTCATGGTGGGGAGGAGGAGAGAATTCCTGGAGAAAGTAACTTCTGAAGCCCCTGAGGTACACAGCAAATTGTAATTACATGGACACTCTTTTTAATACTATTGTAAATATTACTATTAAGGGGTAAGACTTGTTCCTGGTTATTGGGTTTCTAGAAAAGGTGCATTTTTTTTAAAAAAGTTATTCACAAGAGACACACAGAGAGAAGCAGAGACATAGGCAGAGGGAGAAGTAGGCTTCCTGCCGGGACCCCAATATGGGACTAGATCCTGGGACTCCGGGATTACACCCTGAGCCAAAGGCAGATGCTCAACCACTGCGCCAGCCAGGCGTCCCAGAAAAGTGCATTTTTTAAAAGCCCATATCAAAAATGGGAAAAAAATAAAGTTTAAAATGAAATGATTCCCCTCCCCCACTGAGTTTACATGGGGAGTTGGGCAGGCCACCACTGACACACCCACCACCACCACCATTGCCTTGATCCTCCATCCCTCACCATGACTGAGGAGCTTTACACATCCTACACCAAAGATGATTTCTACTGCCCCACCTATTAGAGGTGCTCAAAACTGCCATGCAGCCATGGCTTATCAGCACATCTTCTATAAAAAATGTTTTCTGACTGTAACAAGAGAAAGCAGGATATGTTATCCCCTATGTTATGGAAATGTGACTAGAAGAGAGAGAGAGAGACTGTCCTGAATAAGCCTTAGACTTTGAAACTATCATGAGGAAGTTTTCTGGTAGCTGTAAATGCTGTGCAAAACAGACTAAATTCTATTATTTGAGGCTTCATTATAAATCTTGTTAAGGGGCAGCCCGGGTGACTCAGCAGTTTAGCACCACCTTTGGCCCAGGGTATGATCCTGGAGACCCGGGATCGAGTCCCATGTCTGGCTCCCTGCATGGAGCCTGCTTCTCTCTCTGCCTGTGTCTCTGCCTCTCCCTCTGCCTGTGTTTCTCATGAATAAATAAATAAAATCTTAAAAAAAAAAGAAGTATCAAGATGAATACGATGTTTCCTCTCTCATTCCAAACTTTCAGATCTCTCAAGATTAAGTAGGGAACAGTAATAAAACACTCATCTCTGAGAACACAGAGACTTGTGAAGAAAATACAAGTTTTTCTGGGCATCTCACTTTTTTTAAAAAAAATTTTATTTACTTATTCACGAGAGACACACAAGAGAGAGGCAGAGACATAGAGGGAGAAGCAGGCTTTCTTCAGGGAACCTGATGCGGGACTCGATCCCAGGACCCTGGAACCACGACCTGAGCCAAAGGCAGATAGATGCTTAAACACTGAGCCACCCAGTTATCCTGGCATACAACTTTTAAGTGTTCCTTTTGTCCAGGATCAATTTTAACTTAACATTTATGGAATCACTGCAACAATGATCAGATAGCTCCTATTTCAGATAGTTCCTGTGACGCGTCCTATTTGTGTGTCTCTTTGTTGGGAAGCTCCTAGCCAAATTACTAGAAATTTTGTTAGTCATCTAATCAAAGACATCAGTTTGATTACGGATAATTTGTTAATCTTCATTTAGAGAGGGAAACCCAATATCGGACTGCTATTGAAAGATCTTTTCAAGTAAACATATGAAGACTATAGACATTTCTGTACCTTCGTACCTGAAAGTGCTATCTTTAATGGGACAACTATATGAAGTAACTGTTTCAATAACTTGACGTGTATATTAACAAAAGTAATTCAGTCTAAAAAAAGTTTAAAATTCTTAAGTCACTAGAGAGGTCCTAAAAACCCCATATCTGAGGAAATTGGAGACTGATAGCAAGGATTTGAGGTGGTGGCCTCATATTTACCATTTGTTAAAACTAAATAACAAATGCAGAGCAGAAAGTAGCTAGATACATAAAGGAACAGGAGAATCTGAGCATGCGCACCAATGAGCCTATGGCATCTGGAGGGCCCAAGTCTGGCAGAGCACAGTCCCGCTTGAGGCGGGAAAACCAACCCCCTTTGAAAAGACGGTCCTGTCCCTGGAGCTGGATTTAGAGACCCCGTTCTCGACTCACTTGCCCCGCCTACTTTCCTAACCCCTGATTGGCCAGTTCAAGTTCATTAACTGTTCTGATTGGTTGATTATCGCTGGGCAGTGGAATTGTGGGATATCAACTCGTGGAGCGATTCTTTGCCGCTGCCGGCTTCAACCCTGAGGTAAGCTTTCTCTTTAGATCCTCTTAAACAAGTTAAAGGTAGGCTAGTAAAATGTGAGGAACCTCTCCAGCTCACTCAGATAGTTTAGTTCTTGCTGTACCTTCCAGCAGCCTCCAGATCCTTAGGACGGAGAAATGACTTAAAGCTTTTCGGAGCGATTGCTCCCAGGCTAAGATAAAACTAAAACTATTTTCGGTCCATGGGACTTTTTCTAATTGCTCTTCCTCAGGGAAAAAGAACTCACCTTGGCCTGAGAAACCCCCAAATCAGCTAGACATCCCTAGGTTTCTTTAACCGAAGAAAATAGACGCTGCCTAAGTGACTCTTTTATCGCCAACTCTAGGATAAAGCAGAAACTTTCTTGGCGTCAGAGACCCCTAAATTTCCTCTCCCTAAGAGATTCCCAATGCCATCAGTTGGGGAACACCAGATTGCTGCATTGAAACTCTCCACATTCTCAGCCAAAGTGATGGCTAATCCCGTAGTTGGAAATTCCAGTTCTCTTCACGCTAATAATTTTCAAATAACCTAGTAATGGGCTCTAAATCCACTCTATATTAGCAATCCTTGTTTCTTTTCAACAGAGCAAATCCCTCTGCCTGAAAACTCAAACCCATTTTTCAGAGACAAATCTATGAGACTTATCTCCCCACCCTTCTGCCTCAAAAGTCACCCCCTCCATAAAACTACTTGTTCACTTCACTGTTTCCCCAATAAGGATCTTAATATCTTTCCTTCAGTATAAGCCAAACTTCAGGCAAACTACTAATAACAGTAGCCAACCTTCTCTCAAAGACTCAAGGCTGCCTTGATCATGCTTACAGAAAACCTGCTGTCCCTAATCAATACTTTCTTTCATAGATCTCCCACCCCCTATTTGTTTGTTTTTTGTCCCCCCCCCCCCCCCCGCATCCTTTCTCAGGAACAGATAAACCCAGGATGGAGAAAAGTAGAACCTTGATTCCATGTGATTAACTGGATATAACTTACCTTCAGTGCTTTCTCCCTTCCTCAGGATCTTTGGCATTGTGGCTAGAGAGATTAGGTTCTGTCCTTTCGGGATCAGACCATTCCCAGCACCATGAATAAAGGCAGCTCCTTTGCAAAGAGCTCCAGGGAGGATACCCAGAAATCAGAGAAGAAATGCAAGGTAAGGGATCTGGAGGGGGTAGAGGGATGGCCCAGGGGACACTAGACAGACTAGATTTCTGAGGAGGTGAGGTCAGAGGCACTGGGGAAAGGGATCAGGGTGTCGGGGAAATCCAGAGCCTCAGGAGCTTCCCACCTTCACTCTATCCTCACCTAACATCTCTGGAGACAATAGGTCTGTGACCTTGCACTGCATTTGGTGACTCTCACTCCATTCTGGAAAGTGAAAGAGCATGCTACCAGCATTAAGCATCTACTGCATGCCTGAGGAGAGGGTAGGGAATGTTACCTATGTTCTTTTTTTTTTAAGATTTTATTTATTTATTCATGAGAGACACAGAGGAAAAGGCAGAGATACAGGCAGAGGGAGAAGCAGACTCCCTGCAGGGAGTCCCGATGTGAGCCTCGATCCCCGGATCCAGGATCCGGGATCAGGCCCTGAGCCAAAGACAGACACTCAGGCACCCCTATCCATGTTCTCTCCGTTAGCCTTGACATTAACCGGGAGGGATTATTAGCCCCAGTTCACAGATCCAACATGGACCTGTAGCAGAGAAAGAGACCTCAGCTGATGATCAGATATGTTTAGCTGACTTGCTGCTAAGATTTATTTATTTTTCTTTCCCAGGCTTTCAAGGATATTTCCAAATACTTCTCTAAGCAAGAATGGGCAAAGCTTGGCTACTCAGATAAAATCACCTATGTGTACATGAAGAGAAACTATGACACCATGACTGGTCTAGGTAACAGACAGTTTGGGTGCAGACAAGCTTGTGAACACGTGACCATCCCTCAGTCCCTTTACATGCCATGGCTTCTTCCTAGGCTGCAGCAAGTGTCCTACACCTTCCTTTTGTGCGGGGGTGGGGGGTGGGATCCTAGGGCAGCTTTGGGACGCTCTGCTGTTTTATATTCTGTGCAGGACTGCGGGCCTGGAGTGGCCACAAAGATGCTCAGACCTAGATCTTGCATGTTTCTCTTCTGCTTACCCTTGTTTGGAATCCCCTAGCTCATAAGCTTGCCTGCCTCTGCTGCCTCCCAGGATTCTATCTTGCATTCCTCCTCTTGGGCTGTCTCTTAAGGAACAAATATTTTTGCTTCTTTCTAGGTCTCAGGGCCACCCTCCCAGCCTTCATGTGTCCTAAAAAACGTGCCATAAAATCCAAGAGGCATGATTCTGATGAAAATGAGAACCACAGGAATCAGAGTGAGTGGAAGGAAGGGCCTGGGGAGAGTCTCCTGAAGCCCAGCTGCTTTGGGGTCCAGTTCTAGGGAAGGAGTCTCAGAGTTTGTTACCTCCAAAGCATTGTGGCTGAGTGAGAAAAGTTGTATGTAGGTTAAGCGTGGTCAGAGGCCATTCATATAAAATCCTAAAGCATGCAAGAGTATATATTTTTATGGCTAATAAGTAAATGGTAAATGTATAAAAACCTGAATGAGAATAAAACCCATCAAATTCAGGAGTGCATAAGGAAGGAGGTCAGGGATCAGAGAGGACTGCACAGATGGCTTCAGCTGTGAATTGTTTATAGTGTTATATTTTGAATAAAGATCTAAAAATAATCTGAAGTAGCTGTGGTATATGGTAAGTTCTGACTAGACTCAGTGGTAAATAGGCATGCGTTTCCAATATTATTCTCCATAATTTTCTGTACATTTGAAACATTTCTTTTTTTATTTTTTTAAGATTTTATTTATTTATTCATGAGACACACACACACACACACACACAGAGGGGCAGAGACACAGGCAGAGGGAGAAGCAGACTCCATGCAGGAAGCCTGACATGGGACTCGATCCCGGGTCTCCAGGATCACGCCCTGGGCTGAAAGCAGGCTAAACTGCTGAGCCACCTGGGGTGCCCGAAACATTTATTTTTTTAAAGGAGTTATTGTTCTTGCTAAACTCTGTTAATGAATAACAGGACAATTAAGAAAAATTTAATTTGGGGCATGTAGGTAGCTTAATGGGTTAAGCATCTGCATTTGGCTCGTCTTGACCCCGGAATCCTGGGATCAAGCATCGTATCAGGCTCCCTGCTTAGCGGGGAGTCTGCTTCTCTCTCCTTCTCCCTCTCCCTCAGTGTGCACTCTCTCTTTCTCTCTCTAACAAATAAATATGTAAATATTTTTTAAAATTTAATTTAAGCATAAATCCATGTGGAGGAGCACCTGGCTGTCAGTAAAGCATGTGACCCTTGATCTCAGGGTTATGAATTCAAGCCCCACGTTGGTCACAGAAACTACTTCTTTAAAAAATGTAGGGGCGCCTGGGTGGCTCAGTCGGTTGAGCGTCTGCCTTTGGCTCAGGGCATGATCCTGGTGTCCCGGGATCGGGTCCCACATGGGGCTACCTGCATGGTAGCCTTGTTCTCCCTTTGCCTGTTTCTTTGCCTCTCTTTCTGTGTCTCATGAATAAATATTTGTTTATTTATATATATTTATTATGATATCCTTGAGTCATGATCCCCACAATCTGGGGATCACGACCCGAGCCAAAGGCAGACACAACCACTGAGCCACCCAGGCATGGGATCTAGCCCCACATTGGGCTCCACGCTCAGCACAGAGTCTGGTTATCCCTCTCCCTCACCCTGCTTGTGCTAGCCCGTGCTTTCTCTCTCTCTCAAATAAGTAAATAAAATATTTTTTAAAAATAACATTGAAAAAAAATAACATTGAAATTAAAAAGGTATAAATCCACAAAAAACTTCCAGGCTCAATTTCATAATAGGGTATAGGTACTCGATAAATATCTTAAAGAGTGATTAATATATTATGAAGTGAAACAGCTATTTTCCTGTTTTACCAAAACCAGATAGTCTTCTTGCTCCTAATCAAACCTGATTCTATCTGTTGAGCCTGGGAGAGGGTCTGAGAAAGTGATCCTCTACACATTGAGCTTTTCTCCTTATCAGTGAGCAGAGGTAACATATGGTGAAAAAGGTAGCAGATTCTAGAAATCTTTGTGTATTTGATCGTGTGTGTACTCACTATAAAGGGATGAAATGTATTCACTTCTCTTCTGCTCTGACAGCACAGTGGTAAGCAGAGTCAGAATTTTCAAACTGTCTCCAATAGACCTATGACTCTAGGAAAATAGGCCAGATTCCACAGGCTCCCAAAATGACTGAGAGGGCTGAAAATCTAGTGCTTGAGAATCTACAAAGTTTCTGACACTAAAGGAGTAACTTTATTCTAGAAACATTTCAGATTCACTGGGCTAAATCATCCAGGGTTCCTCATACACTTGATGGCTTTGTTGAAGTTTAATTGGCATACTATAAAATTAACCTGGCTTAAGTGGATAGTGATTTTTGTTGCCACATAACTTTAAGTGAAAGCGATCAATTTAATTTAATTAATTCAATCAGTTTAATTTCTTTAGGGGGGAGAAGTAAGAAATATATACTAGAATAGGATGGGGCAGTGATGGGGTTTGGTTCACATTTTATAAATCATCAAAAGGAAATTATGAATGGCACCACAAATAAATGAATAAACCATGATTTAAAGATAAGTCAAGGGGATCCCTGGGTGGCTCAGCAGTTTAGCGCCTGCCTTCAGCCCAGGGCGTGATCCTGGAGACCTGGGATCAAGTCTCACGTCAGGCTCCCTGCGAGCCTGCTTCTCCCTCTGCCTGTGTCTCTGCCTCTCTCTCTGTGTCTCTCATGAATAAATAAAATCTTTTAAAAAAATAAAATAAAAAATAAAGATAATTCAAAAGCCAGCCTCAAAATAACTTCTGGATAATGAGTGGACTCATAACCCTTTCCTGCAGAATTCCCTGATACTATATGAGTCTCTGGAGTTTGGGAATATTTGCCAACGAAGTAAAATGACCATTTATCACTTTTTTTTAGATGAACCTCTTCAGGAGGTTTCCAATGTGAAAAAGAGAAAACACCAGAAGGTGAGTATCTCCCAAATCTAAATAAAAAAACAGACTGTTTCTCCACGGATGTGAATATTGGTAAGAGTGGGAGAATATTGAATATACCCTGGCCCTCACTGCCTCCCTTTCCTGATCCCTTTATCACAATTCCTGATGTAGCATCATCAATAGCTTAATGAGTAGCAATTGTGGTAGCCGATACTTCTTTTGTTTTCATAGTGATATCCGATATTATTTTAAGCAATTCACAAGGATTAATTTCTTTAATCCTTCAGAAAACTTCTATGACATTTTCCTATCAGTATTCCCAGATAATGAGGATAATAATAATAATAACTAATCATAAAGATGAGGATATTGTGGTACAGAGATTTTAAGTAATTTGCCTGAGACCACAGTGGCAATGGTAATAATCTGTACATTTTAAACATTTCTTTTTTTAAGGGGGTTATTGTTCTTGCTAGACACTGTTAATGAATCACAGGACAATTAAAAGCCAGAAATTATTTTCCAGCTCATGAACCTTTTCATGTGTGTATGAAGTTCAAGGGTTCCCCCCAAAGGGCTTTACCCCACAGAAGCTGCTGATGTTTTCATTTAGACACCCACTCTTGCAACAGAAGTACCAGCTCCCTTCTGCTCTGTGGCAGGGCCAGTCTCACGTGGCTTGGAAATGGCCTGGGCTGTCAGCCCCTCCCTACCGTGAGCTCCTTTCCAGTCTTGTCTGCACCTGAGGCATCTGTGAAGCCTCAGTCCCCAGCCCAGGGGGACCCTCTGAGGTGCCTGAATTTTTTATTGACTAAGTGATTCTGCAATTGTAGATGAAACTCTGGAAGGTAAAGGGCTCTGGAAGTTGGATTGCCAGTATGTAGACCATTGAGACCATTCAAAGAACAATCATAAGACAAAGTATTCATTTTCATTAATTAGCACATTGAAAAGTTGTACTTTGACTTAGCTTTCTTTTGTTGTTCACTGTTTCATAAATGAGGGGACTGAATGAAAGGTAGCTTAAGATTGTTGGTCAGTGGGCAGCCCTGGTGGCTCAGCAGTTTGGCGCTGCCTTCAGCCCAGAGCATGATCCTGGATCACGTGATCCTGGGATCGAGTCTCATGTTGGGCTCCCTGCATGGAGCCTGTTTCTCCCTCTGTCTGTGTCTCTGCCTCTCTCTCTCTCTCTCTCAGAAATAAATAAAATCTTTAACAAAAAATATAATAAAATAAAAGATTGTTGGTAAGTGATGCACCCCTACAGCAGCAATATTGGTACAGGAACCATTTTGCCTAATTCCACATTAAACATTCTTGCCAAGGTAGGACAGGATGTGACATCTGGCGCTTTTTTTTTATTTATTTATTTTATTTATTTTTTTAATTGGATTTCAGTTTGCCAACATATAGCATAACACCCAGTGCTCATCCCTCCAAGTGCCCCCCTCAGTGCCCATCATCCAGTCATCACCCCCACCCCCCACCCACTTCCCTTCCCCACCCCTTGTTCATTTCCCAGAATTAGGAGTCTCTCATGTTCTGTCTCCCTTTCTGATATTTCCCACTCATTTTTTCTCCTTTCCCATTTATTCCCTTTCATTTTTTTTTAAACCAGGCAAAATGTAGTTTTTATTGATAGGTAACTTGCATAACATATGACATAATTTTATTTTTTCAATTTATTTTTTTATAAATTTATATTTTATTGGTGCTCAATTTGCCAACATATAGAATAACACCCAGTGCTTATCCCATCAAGTGCCCCCCTCGGTGCCCTTCACCCAGTCACCCCCACCCCCTGCCCACCTCCCCTTCCACCACCCCTAGTTCGTTTCCCAGAGTTAGGAGTCTCTCATGTTCTGTCTCTCTTTCTGATATTTCCCACTCATTTTTTTCTCCTTTCCCCTTTATTCCCTTTCACTATTTTTTATATTCCCCAAATGAATGAGACCGTATAAAGTTTGTCCTTCCCCGATTGACTTATTTCACTCAGCATAATCCCCTCCAGTTCCATCCACGTCAAAGCAAATGGTGGGTATTTGTCGTTTCTAATGGCTGAGTAATATTCCATTGTATACATAGACCACATCTTCTTTATCCATTCATCTTTCGATGGACACCGAGGCTCCTTCCACAGTTTGGCTATTGTGGACATTGCTGCTAGAAACATCGGGGTGCAGGTGTCCTGGCGTTTCACTGCATCTGTATCTTTGGGGTAAATCCCCAGTAGTGCAATTGCTGGGTCGTAGGGCAGATCTATTTTTAACTCTTTGGGGAATCTCCACACAGTTTTCCAGAGTGGCTGCACCAGTTCACATTCCCACCACCAGTGCAAGAGGGTTCCCCTTTCTCCACATCCTCTCCAACATTTGTTGTTTCCTGTCTTGTTAATTTTCCCCGTTCTCACTGGTGTGAGGTGGGATCTCATTGTGGTTTTGATTTGTATTTCCCTGATGGCAAGTGATGCGGAGCATTTTCTACTGTGCATATTGGCCATGTCGATGTCTTCCTCTGAGATTTCTGTTCATGTCTTTTGCCCATTTCATGATTGGATTGTTTGTTTCTTTGCTGTTGAGTTGAATACGTTCTTTATAGATCTTGGAAACTAGCCCTTTATCTGATAGGTCATTTGCAAATATCTTCTCCCATTCTGTAGGTTGTCTTTTAGTTTTGTTGACTGTATCCTTTGCTGTGCAAAAGCTTCTTATCTTGATGAAGTCCCAATAGTTCATTTTTTATTTTGTTTCTCTTGCCTTCGTGGATGTATCTTGCAAGAAGTTGCTGTGGCCAAGCTCAAAAAGGGTGTTGCCTGTGTTCTCCTCTAGGATTTTGATGGAATCTTGTCTCACATTTAGATCTTTCATCCTTTTTGAGTTTATCTTTGTGTATGGTGAAAGTGAATGGTCCAGTTTCATTCTTCTGCATGTGGATGTCCAATTTTCCCAGCACCATTTATTGAAGAGACGGTCTTTTTTTCCAGTGGATAGTCTTTCCTCCTATGTCGAATATTAGTTGACCATAAAGTTGAGGGTCCACTTTTGGATTCTCTATTCTGTTCTGTTGATCTATGTGTCTGTTTTTATGCCAGTACCACACTGTCTTGATGACCACACCTTTGTAGTACAACCTGAAATCTGGCATTGTGATGCCCCCAGCTATGGTTTTCTTTTTTAATATTCCCCTCACTATTCAGGGTTGGCGCTGCTTTCTTTGCTGTATCTATTCATCTCTGTGAACGATTCCTTTCCTCTCCCCTGTACTCATCTCCCCTGTACCATCTTCCAGCAGTGTTCTGTCCCCTCTGTGAATTCATACAATTACTTTCCCAGCAGCTTTCTACTAGCTTCCATGTGATCCCTTATATTTTAGAGAACCCCCTCCTTTCTTCCACAGATCACATGGATTCTTAGAATGCTATTCTTCCCCAAATCTTCTGTATACCACACTTCATTTACATGGAGCATTTTGCTGTTTGCAAGACTGCCTGGAAAGAAGGTGAAGACAAACATTCTAGTCCTGGAAACACCCTTCATTTAGGCCATTCCCTTTTGTTCTAACGTTGCTCATAATTTAGGTAAATAATGATCTCCCAGAGTTGTTGAGGGCATTACTCAAGGTACTGCATGTGAAGACACTTTGTAAGCTCTAAAGCACTAGAGAAATGCCATTGATATTGTTTATATGTGACCTTCACATTAAAAAGGTGATGCTCAAAACGGTGAAGGAAGAAGAGGATTCAGACCCAATACCAATAACACCTGGATTTGAGCAGGTTCAGAAAGTGCTGTGCCTCCCTGGAAAAGCAAGTACCTCTGATCAACAGAGTGAGATAATACCAGGTAAGAGGTGGATAGCTATGTGGGAACAACTCCTCTGCCTTTCCTGGCTGTGTTAAGTATGTGGTTTAAGTATGGGGGATGGATCCTGGACAGGCTTGTGGCCTGCCCAGACTGAGGAGCTCACCCAGCTCCAGCTGGGATGTTAGAATATGACTTCCAGGGGCGCCTGGGTGCCTCAGTCAGTTGAGTGTCTGCCTTGCACACAGGTCATGATCCCGGAGTCCCGGGATCGAGCACCACATTGGACTCCTTGCTTAGCAGAGAGCCTGCTTCTCCCTCTCCCTCTGCCCCTCCCTCAACTCATGCGCTCGCTCGTTCACTCTCTCTCTCTCAAATACATAAATAAAATCTTAAAAAAAAAGAACATGACTTCCAGAGTCACCAATTTGAATGGTCGTTGATATAAAAGCCAAGTGATTCTAGGCAAGTCTTCTAAAATCTCTGAACTCCAGATTCCTAGTCTAGAAAATGGAAGTAAAGAATCACAGTTCGCAAACTATTCAAAGGTGTTAGATCTAGAAAGCCTGACCACCTGAAAGGTCGTCAGGCAATTCCATCTGTGATAACCTGGGAACATATCTGACTCACAGTTGTATTCCCAGCCCTCAACTCAATGCCTGACACACAATATGCCCTTAACAAACATAGGTTGAATGAATGAAGGTCTGAATGAATGTTCTGGTAAGTAAAGAGGTTGGGAATCTAAACCTGACAATAGGAGGAGCCAGCATCTAAAATTCTAACTGGCATTTGATGTGTATTGGTGGAGGTCTAACATCTCAGCCTCTCTGAGCCAGAAGATGTGGAAAACAGACTGTTAAATGCCTGTGGGCACTAAAAAGGGAGGAGGCATCTCCTTATCTGACAAAACAGAGACTAACACTACCCAACCCATCCATCCCCCACTTACCACCTCTTCTCTACCATAGGACCCAAGAGAGGGAAGAATAGTATTTGGGCCTACAGACTGCGGGAGAGGAAGAACCTAGTAGTGTATGAAGAGATCAGTGATCCTGAGGAAGAGGACTAACTCTGTAAGTGACCCTTCAGTCCATACCCACACACCTGCAAAATGTACTTTTCCATTATGGTACTGGCATCACATCTTGTCACTTGTTCCCCCAAATCATTACTTTCTCCTAGTCTCTTGAGGTGCAGTTTTGAGGCTAAATGATGAGGTTTCCCATGCTCTTTCTGCTCCATGTTCTGTATAGACAGGGATCCTCCCTACCTAGAATGCTGTGGGCTCCCAAACCCCAGGTCAACTTCTGATGTGTAGGGCACACCTTCTTCTAGCCTAGAAACCCATAGTACAGGTAAGGGAGTCACTGTGGCATGAGCATAAGGTTCTCTTTGAGGAGCAGTGGGAGGTGCTTGCAGATCATGAGGTAGGGCAGAACCAGAGTGCTCGGGGTCTTGCAGGTCTGGATGAGGAGTTTGGTATTGACTTATCGGTTAATCGGAGCTCACCGCCACTTATTTTCCTTCTCTTTCCTTGCCTCAACCTCAGGGATGTGACAAGTGCCCATGATAAGAAGCAGAACCTGGTGGCCTTTCAGGAACATGGGCATGGCTGTGAACTCCTAGTCATCAGGTGTATAGCAAGCAAGAGTTCACAATAGTGAAAAGTTAAGCGTGATTTCTCTTACTATCTGCCAAGTATTCTGTTAGATATTAGAGTTTTGTTAATGAGCAAGACATATACTTAATGCATATTTCTTTTTGTATATCCATGCACTTAACTTAGAAAACAAGTATTGTCAGCTATTCTATGCCCAGAACAGCACTACCCTCTTTTGCTGATGTGATTACTGGGAGCGGTTCTGGTTGTTTGCACATGTTTTTCTCTGTATTTACACACACACACACACACATACACGGTACCACTGTAAGTATCTCCCACCTGCTTTTGCCTGCTACCAGCACACCCCAGACAAGTACCCTTCATCTTGTTCCTGTTCAGCAGGTGCTCTGTGGTACAAACCTCCATTATTCATTTACGTTTCATCAGTCATTGATAATTAATAAACATAAGTTTCAGCTGTTTGCTCATCTCATTCTTGTGCACAGAGCCCTGTGCATATGTGTGTTTCCTTAGCATACAATCTTAGAAGTGGAATTGTTATGTCAAAGAGTTCATTCATTCAACAAACACCTACTGAACGTGTACTGTGTACCAAGCAGTGTCCTAGGTTCTGGAAAAACCTCAGGGAACAAGACAGATAAATGTTCGAGCCCATGTGGAGCTGACATTCTAATGGGGGATGTTTTCAGTTTTCATTTTTTTAAAAGATTTTGTTTATTTATTCATGAAAGACACAGAGAGAGAGAGAGGCAGACACAGGGAGAGGGAGAAGCAAGCTCCTTGCAGGAAGCCTGACGTGGGACTTGATCCAGGGTCTCCAGGATCACACCCCGGGCTGAAGGCAGCGCTAAACCTCTGAGCCATCCGGGATGCCCCTCCAGTTTTCATTTTGATGGACACTGTATACCCCAATCCTGGGGTGGGTGCTGGTTGGACACCTTGGCCTTTGCTCTTTGTAAGATCTCCAGGGTCAGGAGCTCAGATGGTCCATTTAGAAGTCTGTGAGAGGAGACAGGGGAGTAGACAAATATGGACACACAAATGAACTCTGACCAGCGTGTTCCCCATGGTACAGCCTTATTCACAGGGGTGACCCTCCCTACAGAGTCAGCTCCTGGGGAATGTGTAGCAGGGGCATCACTGTTTACCTGCTTCTTTGAGAATATTGTCTTGTCACTTGAGGTCACACCTCTGGGTAGGACGGTCCCAAATCTAGGACTTTGCATTCCAGGCCAGGAGCACCGTCTACAGGAATGAAGGAGGTCTGGTTCACTGCAGTCTTCTCAGGCCACCTTCTCTAATAACCACAGAAAGTGCAATTAATATTCATCCTGTATTTTACAGATATAGATATAGATATATATTTGTATATACATATGTATATGTATAGAGAGAGAGAGAGAGATTATAGATAAAACGGAAACAGACAGATGTCAGATTTATTGCCAGAGTTCCTGAAGCTTGCATGTGTGGGAAGGGATGGGTTTGGAACTCTGACTTCAGAGACATTAAGGAGAACAGATGTGGGGATGCCTGGATGGCTCAGTGATTGAGAGTCTACCTTTGACTCAGGTCATGATCCCCAGGTCCTGGGATTGAGTCCCGCATCAGGCTCTCCACAGGGAGCCTGCTTCTCCCTCTGCCTATGTCTCTGCTTCTCTTTCTGTGTCTCTCATGAATAAATAAATAAAATCTTTTTTAAAAAGGAAGATAGGTGTGTATTGAGGGGAGAGGACTTGATTAAGCTTCAGGTTCTGTCCCAAGTCTCAGGGTAGAGGACAACTTGGATGGCCTTGAGGATATAATGTTAAGTGAAACAAGACAGAGAAAGACAAATAGCATATGATTTCACTCATACCTGGAATCTAAATAAACCAAACAAACAATACAAAACCAAACTCATAGAGAATAAACTAATGGTTACCAGAGGGGAAGAGCATAGCGGGTCTGGGCAAAATGGGTAAAGGAGGTCAATTGTATGGCAACGTAACTAGACTTCTGGTAGTGATCATTTTGTAGGATATATAGATACTGAGTTATAATATTGTACACCAGAAACTTATATAATGTTATATACCAATTTTACCTCAATTAAAAAGATGAGATTTATTCTCCCTTAAGGAGACACATGTACTTGTGGGAACATAGTTTTTGAGTCAGTGAATTAGGCCAGTGATGCTTTGGACAACATTTTCTGTGTTTTGCAGTTTTATCTGAATGGTTATAATCATACAATACATGAAGGTTTTGCTGTAGGGCACCTGATTCAGACTCTGTAAGCAGGTAGGACGCGCTGAGTATTCCTCTTTGCTTTGGGATGACAGGCCATGGAGCAGATAGACTAAAAATTACCCCCTCTTGGGGTGCCTGGCTGGTTCAGTTGGTGGAACATGTGACTTTTGATCTCGGGGTTGTGAATTCAAGCCCCATGTTGAGTGTAGAGATTACTTTAAAGCATTGTAAAAAAAATCCATTGTATACATAAACCACATCTTCTTTATCAGTTCATCTTTTGATGGACACCGAGGCTCCTTCCACAGTTTGGCTATTGTGGACATTGCTGCTAGAAACATCGGGGTGCAGGTGTCCCGGCGTTTCATTGCATCTGTATCTTTGGGGTAAATCCCCAACAGTGCAATTGCTGGGTCGTAGGGCAGGTCTATTTTTAACTCTTTGAGGAACCTCCGCACAGTTTTCCAGAGTGGCTGCACCAGTTCACATTCCCACCAACAGTGTAAGAGGGTTCCCTTTTCTCTGCATCCTCTCCAACATTTATGGTTTCCTGCCTTGTTAATTTTCCCCGTTCTCACTGGTGTGAGGTGGTATCTCATTGTGGTTTTGATTTGTATTTCCCTGATGGCAGGTGATGCAGAGCATTTTCTCATGTGCGTGTTGGCCATGTCTATGTCTTCCTCTGTGAGATTTCTGTTCATGTCTTTTGCCCATTTCATGATTGGATTGTTTGTTTCTTTGCTGTTGAGTTTAATAAGTTCTTTATAGATCTTGGAAACTAGCCCTTTATCTGATAGGTCATTTGCAAATATCTTCTCCCATTCTGTAGGTTGTCTTTGAGTTTTGTTGACTGTATCCTTTCTGGGAAACGAACTAGGGGTGGTGGAAGGGGAGGAGGGTGGGGGGTGGGGGTGAATGGGTGACGGGCACTGAGGGGGGCACTTGACGGGATGAGCACTTGATGGGTGTTATTCTGTATGTTGGCAAATTGAACACCAATAAAAAATAAACTTATTATTAAAAAATAGACAACCCAGAAATGGGCCCTCAACTCTATGGTCAACTAGTATTCAACGAAGCAGGACAGAATATCCACTGGAAAAAAGACAGTCTCTTCAATAAATGGTGCTGGAAGTCCATTATGAACTGGCACGTGCAGAAGAATGAAACTAGACCACTCTCTTACAGCATACCAAAGATCAACTCAAAATGCATGAAAGCTCTAAATGTAAGATAAGAGTCCATCAGAATTCTAGAGGAGAGCACAGGCAACACCCCTTTTGAACTTGGCCACGGTAGCTTCTTGCAAGATACATCTACGAAGGCAAGGAAACAAAAGTACAAATGAATTATTGGGACTTCATGAAGATAAAAAGCTTCTGCACAGCAAAAGAAATAGTCACAAAACTAAAAGACAACCTACAGAATGGGAGAAACTATTTGTAAATGACATAGCAGATAAAGAGCTAGTATCCAAGATCTATAAAAAAATAGTGAAAGGAGGGATCCCTGGGTGGCGCAGTGGTTTGGCGCCTGCCTTTGGCCCGGGGCGCGATCCTGGAGACCCGGGATCGAATCCCACGTCGGGCTCCCGGTGCATGGAGCCTGCTTCTCCCTCTGCCTATATCTCTGCCTCTCTCTCTCACTGTGCGCCTATCATAAATAAAAATTTAAAAAATAAATAAAAAATTAAAAAAAATAAATGTTTAAAAAAATAGTGAAAGGGAATAAAGGGGAAAGGAGAAAAAATGAGTGGGAAATATCAGAAAGGGAGACAGAACATGAGAGACACCTAACTCTAGGAAACGAATTAGGGGTGGTGGAAGGGGAGGTGGGCAGGGGGTGGGGGTGACTGGGTGATGGGCACTGGGGGGGGCACTTGAGGGATGAGCACTGGGTGTTATTCTATATGTTGGCAAATTGAACACCAATAAAATATAAATTTATATATAAAAAAATAATAAAGCATTGTAAAAAAATGGTCCCTTCTCTACAAATGCATTTCTCTTCTTCATTATTATTGTGAGGGGCCAAAGGTACCCCAGGCTCTGATATACTTCTTTCTCAGCATTCCCTACACACACCCTAGGGGACTTTCCCATGTAGGAGGTAGGGAGTTCATGGTCATTAGCATGCCCTCTGCCCAGTATAAGGGTGTTGAAGGCCCACCTAGCCCTTTAGTTGTAATTGTAGTTCTTGCTTTTATTTAAGATTCTATTTCATTTATTCATGAGAGATACAGAGAGAGAGGCAGAGACATAGGCAGAGGGAGAAGCAGGCTTACTGCAGGAAGCCTGATGTGGGACTCAATCCCAGGACCCTGGGATCACAACCTAAGCCAAAGGCAAATGCTCGACCACTGAGCCACTCAAACACCCCCGTAGTTCTTGCTTTTTCATCCATTTACCCTCTGTTTGAAGTTTCTCTGGATATACTCATCTTCTTAGTTGTTTCCTCCTGGTCATTCTGGCTTCCAGTTCCCTTCACCCTTGCAGATCTCATCTGAGCTACTTTCTCTCTTTTTTTTTAAATTTTTATTTATTTATGATAGGCACACAGTGAGAGAGAGAAAGGCAGAGACACAGGCAGAGGGAGAAGCAGGCTCCATGCAGGGAGCCCGACGTAGGATTCGATTCCGGGTCTCCAGGATCGCGCCCTGGGCCAAAGGCAGGCGCCAAACCGCTGCGCCATCCAGGGATCCCTACTTTCTCTTTTTAAGGAATTCTTCACAATTCCTGCTCCCCAAATGGCACCCTTTCTTGTTTTACGGTACTGCATACATTTTTTTCTTCTGTCATTTCAGTAGAGCAGTGGGGAGGTAGACAAGTTTGCTCAAACAGCCATCTTCAGATCATCTTTAAGGGTGTTTTCCCCTTCCTAGTGGAAACCTTTTTTTTTTTTTTCATTTTATTGTGTTCAGCAAATGTCTTTTGCATTTTTCTACATTTGGTGGGGCTGGAGGGCATGGTTTTTTCCAGATTGTATTTGGGCCTACTACATGGTCAAATTTTTTTTTTTAAGATTTTATTTATTCATGAGAGACACAGGCAGAGGGAGAAGCAGGGTCCATGAAGGGATCCTCATGTGGGACTCAATCCCAGCACCCTGGGATCACCATCTGAGCCAAAGGCAGACGCTCAACCACTGAGTCACCCAGGCATACCCTGTTCACTTTCTTTAATGAACAATTCTTGGAGCTTCACCTTAGAGGAGGAAGTGCCTGTTGCCAGCCAGTGTATGTAGCATTTGGAGGGGAATCTACAAATGAGCTTTTTTTAAAATTTTTATTTATTTATGATAGTCACACACACACACACACACACACAGAGAGAGGCAGAGACATAGGCAGAGGGAGAAGCAGGCTCCATGCACCGGGAGCCCGACGTGTGGGATTCAATCCCGGGTCTCCAGGATCGCGCCCTGGGCCAAAGGCAGGCGCTAAACCGCTGCGCCACCCAGGGATCCCCAAATGAGCTTTTCTTAATAAAGATTTTACTTATTCTGAGAGAGAGAGAGAGAGGCAGAGGGAGAAGCAGGCTCCATGCAGGGAGCCTGATGTGGGACTCGATCCCAGGTCTCCAGGATCACACCCTGGGCTGAAGGCAGGCGCTAAACCACTGAGCCTCCCAGGGATCCCTACAAATGAGCTTTTTAATCAACTCACCTGGGGCTCCTGGGTGGCTCAAAAGGTTAAGCATCTGCCTCCAGCTCAGGTAATGATCTGGGGGTCCTGGGATTGAGCCCCAGAGCCCCATGTCGGGCCCTCTGTTCAGTGGAGAGCCTACTTTTCACTCTCCCTGTGCCTGCCCCCTCGGCCTGCTTGTGTGCGCACGCTGTCTCTGTCTTTCTCTCTGTGCCAAATAAATAAAATCTTAAAAAAAAATTATCCTTGGGGCTCCTGGCTGGTTCAGTTGATAGAGCATGCAACTCTTGATCTTGGGGTTATGAGTTCAAGTCCTATATTGGGGGTAGAGTTTACTTTAAAAAAAAACTTATCCTTAAAAACAGTTTTCTTCCCAAATCAATAGAAGTTGGGCAGGATGGGAGATAGATGTACAGGCTCTATTTTGCCTTCCTCCTCCAATCATCTGTTTTTAGATACGTTCTATATTTTTGTCACTATATGAATGTGATTTTCCTCCATTTTATTCTCTAAATGGTTCTTGTTGGTATACAGAAACCCATCAGTTATTGTATATATGGGGCGCCTGGCTGTCTCAGTCGGTAGAGCATGCAACTCTAAATCTTAGGGTCATGAGTTCAAGCCCCACATCAGGCATGAAGCATACTTAACAAAAAAATTATTGCATATAATATTTTGTAGACTGGCTATATGTGGGTTCCTTTGGGGTATGGTTTTGCGGGGGTTTGTTTTGTTTTGTGTGCCTTATAACAACAAACATTTTATTTGCTCACGATTTTATGGGTCAGCTCTTCAGGTTGAGCCAAGTGGTTCTTTCACCGGTCTTGCCTGGGATGATTAATACAATTGCAGTCAGCTGGCAGGTTGGTAGAGGCCTCAGCTAGCAGGAGTCTTTCTTTGCTTCCCATGGTCTAATCCTCAAGCAGGCCAGCCTGGGCTTCTTCACATGGCAGGCTTGGGTCCTCTGAGACCTGTTCATGCCCCCAGGCTCTCTGTAGGCTCCTTTGCACCAATGTTAAAACAGGACTCCATGTTTTATTCTCTGAAAAGAAAATTCATTTCACGAGGCAACATCATTATAAAAGGGCAATTTATTGCAGATTTCATAGAGAAGACTGGTGGTGAAGGAAGTATATATTTTACAGAGCTGAGCAATTCATTGCAAAAATCACCTAAGCCACCTTCCCCTCCCCCCAAAAAATATCACCCTTAAGCTATTCTACTACTGGTTCTATAGCTGGGGTGTGTGAGTGCAAGAGCACCAGGCTCCAGGGGTCCCAAACAGAACAGGTTTGGCCACTAGCCACTGACAAAATCCAAAGGCAGAGAATCGAGGGGTGGGGAAATAAAGAAATTTATTTCACCGGGAAAACTGTGGACTAGTGTCTCAAAGACTGCCTCCAAGGGCACCGGGGTGGCTCAGTGGTTGAAAGTCCGCCTTCAGCTCAGGTCGTGATCCCAGGGTCCTGGGATCAAGTCCCAAGTCCCGCATTGGGCTCCCTGCAGGAAGCCTGCCTCTCCCTCTGCTTATGTCTGCCTCTCTCTGTGTGTCTCTCATGAATAAATAAATAAAATCTTTAAAAAAACTGCCTCCAAATTGCCAGAAAACACTTCCAGGTTTCCATAAGGAAAATCTGGGGTAAAAGTGGGTGGGTACATGCAGGTAAGCAGTAAAGGTCAAATTGATCATTGTCTTGGGGTCAGTCATTTGGGGGGGTCTTGCTGGCTCAGGGCAGTCCTTGCTTGAGGGGGTACTTTCAGTTTCTGTCAGGGGATGCTTTGTCCTAGGGTCTTCCACCTGAGCCATGAGAAACTGGAAAGAAGAACCAAACTAGAAAGTTTGAGGTCAAAATAGACACAACACGCCTTATAGAACAGATAGTATATGGCCTTCTTGTAAAGGTCATGGAGTTAATGATTTCTTTGGAGTCTTCTAGCACAATAGATAGCATCTTAGGAGTGACGGGGCAAGCCATCATGTCCATTTTCCAGACCACTGACTTAGACACCTTGATGCTAAGATCCCTGGCTCTAAGGCATAAGTGACTTATGGAGGACACCTGAGCACTGGTCCTTGTTTTGACCAGTTCCTGGGTCCCTGAAAGGACATACACACACCCGACCACCCTCCTTGATAAAAAACCTCAAACTGCCTCCAGGCACCTGGCTGGCTCACTTGGTATAGCACACAACTCTTGGTGTCAGGGTTGTGAGTTTGAGCCCTGCACTGGGGGTAGAATTTACTTAAAAAATAAAATCTCTTCCTTTAAAAAAAAAAAGGAAACTTCAGACCCCAAGCCAAGTTGAGACTCTCTCCCCCTCTCTCCTTTCCTTTCTAGTCTCCCACTCTGCCTGCTGTATTCTATCACTTATACTATTCAGTAAACTCTGCTCTCACTTCTTCTTCAATTCCTCATTTCTTTTTTTTTTTAAATTTTATTTATTTATGATAGGCACACAGTGAGAGAGAGAGAAGCAGAGACATAGGCAGAGGGAGAAGCAGGCTCCATGCACCGGGAGCCCGACGTGGGATTCGATCCCGGGTCTCCAGGATCGCGCCCCAGGCCAAAGGCAGGTGCCAAACCGCTGCGCCACCCAGGGATCCCCAATTCCTCATTTCTATTCCTGTGTGAAGCCATGGATCCTCTTGGATGGTCCTGTGGGACCCTCTCTAGGTCCCTGGACCCAGCCAGCCTGCATCTCTTACTTCTACCCCCAATCCTATTATTTGCCCTTTTTCTCTTGGACCAACTTTACTCTGCTCAGACTTGGGTTCTCCAGAATCAACACTTAACATCGGCTTCACGCGTTCGAATGACCATCATTTAAGTCCAGAATCCCAAAGAAATGGACGTTGGGAAGTGTAGGATGTCTCCAGAGTATACAGAGAAATTCAGCTCAGAACAGTGCCTGAGGAGTGGGAGGAAGGAGAGAATTGATCTGCCTGGCTAACTCCCAGTTCTTTTTTCTCATGGTCAGAATGTACCCTACAGGCATTAACTCCCCACATTTCTAGATTGCATCATTTGACCCCTTCCACAGCTGTGTGGGAAGCCAGATTACACCCTCTACAATGCAAAATTTCATATAATCCAGAAGTGATGGGAGGAGCCAAAAAGGCCAGGTGTGCAGCTCATTGGCCTGGCTTTCCAGCGGCATCCAAGGGTGATAGCTAAGTACTTTCGGGCAAGTCCTAAATTCACCTGGTGGTTGTAATAGCCATCTGTGCTAGCTAATTGCCTTTATCCCGAGGAAAGATTAAACTTCTATCTCCATGATAAGCAAGTGCTTACAGCTTGGAGCCAGGTGCTTAGACTAAACTCTCAGGTGACAGGGAAATGGGGTGCTTATCTTCCTTGAGATCCACATTTCAAAGAGATGACTCTAACACTCTTAAGAAAGGAATTCCCAGGTTATAGGCTGGCAACAAGCTTATTTAGGTCTTGAAAAGCTGTCCATACGTCTCAAAGGGGCAGAGAAGGATTTACAAATCCTAGGTTTCTCAAGGAAATGCTTGAAGAAAAGTGAAGGAGGGCAGCCCAGGTGGCTCAGCTGTTTAGCGCTGCCTTCAGCGCAGGGTGTGATCCTGGAGACCTGGGATCAAGTCCCACGTGGGGCTCCCTACATGGAGCCTGTTTCTCCCTCTGCCTGCGTCTCTACTTCTCTTTCTCTGTGTCTCTCATGAATAAATAAAATAAAATCTTTAAAAAAAAAAAAAAAGAAAAGTGAAGGAGAGGAAGTCTCTTTTCTTTTTTTGCCAACAGGTTAAATTCAATTTTGAGTTTATTTAACCTAACAATGTTCCCCCTTTGGTTATTCTTTTAGAGTGACGCTATCATTTTTAAATTATCTCCACTGCCAGGGTGCCTGGGTGGCTCAGTCGGTTGAGTGGCTCTTGATTTCTCTTGAGTTGTAGGATTGAGCCCCACATCAGGCTCTGCACTCAACAGGGAGTCTGCTTGAAGATTCCCTCCCTCTGCCCGTCTCCCACTCTATCCGCTTGTGCGCATGTCCACGTGCTCTCTCTAAAACAGAAATATATATATTTTTTTTAGAAATCTTTTTAAAAAATTTATCTCCATTGCCATTTCTGCCTCTCTGGGAGTTTGTAGCCACCTAAATATTCAGTAAGTCTATAGTAAGATGCAAAAGAAAGCAATTATCAAAATTACAACAGAATGAATTTAAAAGCTCAGTATAATACTCACCAAGGGTGGTGGAAGGGAAATCTTTATGTCATAGCAGTGGTCAATGGTGAAAGCAGATTCTTGCTTAGCAATGTGCAAAATTTCTCCTTCCCACACATTAATTTTCCTGCTGTGTGGTTGTCTTTATTCCTCATGCTTTCTTCTGTCTTAAACCTTCTGAGAGCCTGTATGCCTCAAACTGTCTTTATTCCACCTTATATAAAAGTTCCTTTCTGGGGACCCCTGGGTGGCTCAGTGGTTTGGCGCCTGCCTTCAGCCCTAAGGCCTGATCCTAGAGTCTCCGGATCCAGTCCCACATCAGGCTCCCTGCATGGAGCCTGCTTCTCCCTCTGCCTGTGTCTTTACCTCTCTCTCTCTTTCATGAATAAATAAATAAAATCTTTTTTTTAAAAAGTTCCTTTCTTTCAATCTTGTCTGCTTGCCTCTGGTGTGGTGTTTGAGAAATCTGATGTCAGTTAAATTATTTTCCTTTGTAAGTAAACTATTATTTCTCTCTAGGTGTTTTAAAAATCATTTTTCAGGGGTGCCTGGAGCCTATGATCCTTGATACTGGGGTTGTAAGTTCGAGCCCCACTTTGGATGTAGATATTACTTTTAAATAAAAATCTTTAAAAAATAAAAATAATTTGTTATCTTTCATAATCTGAAATTTCACTGTGTCAAGGGCAGTGTATATATGTGCCTGTCTTATCTATTCTGCTCAGCACACTATGGTCCCTTTAAATCTGAAGTTGCCTAAGTCTGAGATCTTTTCACTCATTATTTATTTAAGCATTCCTACCTTTCGAAGCTACCATTAGATGGGTTTAGACATTTATATTTCTATCCTCCCTCTTAATTAGCTTTTCTTTCATTTACTCCATCTCTATCCATTCCTGATCACTTTTCTTGCCTTTTCAAATGCATCTGTTTTAAAATCCAACCTATCCCACTGAATTATTTATTTGAGCAGTTACTATCCAGTATTTCCAATAGTTCTGTAAGCAGAAAGAGTTGGGGTCCCCATAAAAAGAAAGACAGACATAGTTTCCTTGACATAAAGTTATTGTAGGCTCCCAGCCATCTTGTAAAAGAATATAAGACCGAACAGTCACTATCAGGCCAGGAGATAACCTAATCATATTCAAAAGTGAAGACTGACCTTGATGTGAAATGTTAGGGCTTGGGAGCAAATGGTCAAGAAAGAGTTCTTGAGACATCTTCAGTGCAAAAAAAAGGTGGTTTTATTAAAGCATAGGATTAGGATCGTGGGCAGAAAGAGCTACACTGGGGTAGTGAGAAGTGTCTGATTATATACTTTCAAGTTGAGAGGGGCTCAGCGATAGCATAAATCTCCAAGGAATTTGGAAGCAAGGTTTCCAGGACCTTGAGGGGGCTAGCTGTTAAGACAAGGTCATTTACTACTGTCTACTACAACCTTAGTCATGAGACCCTTCAGATGTATATCAGTAGGCCAAATGTTTGGAGGATGATTGCTAGACATATATCCTGGGGAGGAAGGTGGGGGGGTGGCAGAGATAAAGGAAGTTTCCAAAGGGATTTTTATATGTTAGGACTTACAGGATCCTGGAGGTTGGGCTAAAGTCAAGCTGAGGTTGCCTTTTGCCTCTAGCAAAGAATTAACATTAAAGCTTTTGAGCTCCTGGAGGAAGGTCAATCCCTGTCCTTTTTTTTTTTTTTTTTTTTTAATCCCTGTCCTAAGTACTTGTCAATGGGCTGTAAAGTTGTAAGGAAGTTTAATTTCTTTCTATATTTCTTTTGCCTTTGTTTTCTACATCAACCTGAAGCACGTTATCTTTACAGGATCTAAACCCCTTTATAAGCACTCAGATACTGGACCATCTGGAGCCAGAGAATCAATGATGCGGCCCCGTGACTTTGACCTGGACTCAGTCACCTTAAGATGACTTTTGCCCCAATTCCATGCTGTATTCCCCATTGTACGCGCCCATTCATAAATATGTATGCACTCTTACCTTAAAACTAACCTGGTTTTGTTGTTCGGGGAGACTGCTTTGGAAAATACCTCAGGTGTTCTCCTATACCTGTAACAAGTACAACCCTTCCTTTTTTAAAGATTTTATTTATTTATTCATGAGAGACACACACACAGAGAGAGAGAGAGGCAGAGACAGACACATAGGCAGAGGGAGAAGCAGACTTCCTGGGGGGAAGCCTGATGCGGAACTCGATCCCAGGACACTGGGATCACAACCTGAGCCAAAGGCAGGCGCTTAACCACTGAACTACCCAGGTGCCCCAACCCTTCCTTTTTCTATTCTTTGTCTTGGTGTCGTCTTTTGGCTTGACACCTACTAAAAGCAAACACAGTTTCCAGTAACAATTCTATATAACTTCCTGGGAAGATGTGTAGCCTGGATACTGCTTGTAAGCTTGAGGGTTTGGAGGTTGGTATATCTTAGGGTAGAGAACTTTTAGAGCTGCCCTCTAGGCTCAGCCAATCCTTTCCCCTCTCCATCCTGTGATTCCCCAAAGAAGCTTCCAGGACTTCTGCCTCAGCACTAAGAGAATGTAGAGAGGCTTCAGGGGTGGCGGTGTCATTTGCTGTAGTTCCCTAGCCTAGGGGGTAAAAAGAAGAATGCTTAATTACTGGCCAGATTGACAGCACATTTTCTATGAGCTTTCCAACCCCGGTATGCCTCAATGTGACCATGCCACCTCAGACTGGCAGTGGGCCAGCCCTGCCACTTTTCTGCTCTCTGGAGTTTACAAGACAGGTGATAAGCCAGAAAATAAGAGGAGACAAAAGGACAGGGTTAGAAAGCTCCACCTCAGCTTACCCTCTGTCTGTGGCCTCTGACCTTTTCCCACTCTGAGTCATCTCATCCCCCACTGGGGACCAAACTATCAAGAGTTTTGTTGCTGGGAACTATTCTGAAATCTAACCACCTTCTCACCTTTTCTGTGACATCTTCTGGGTTGGGTTTGGGGAAGGAAGCCAACAGCTATTGCTGGGTTACCATCTTCATCTAGAGGAAGATATGCCTTTACATTTTTTAAAGATTTTATTTATTTATTCATGAGAGACAGAGAGAGAGAGGCAGAAACATAGGCATAGGGAGAAGCAGGCTCCCTGGGGTGAGCCTGATGCGGAACTCGATCCCAGGACCCCAGGAACACAACCAGAGCTGAAGGCAGACACTCAACCACCAAGCCACCCAGGCATTCGTGCCTTAACATTTTAACAGACATTTTAAGTCATTACTTATAACAACAACAGCAATAACTGAATATATATAGCACTTACTGCATGACGGGTGCTATTCTAAGTGCTTTACATATATTAACTCATTTAATCATCATAGCCATTCAATGAGTTCAGTAACTATCCCCAGTTTACTCTTAATAGATCATGGCACAAAAAGATGATGTAACTTACACAAGGTCACACAGCCAGTAAATTGAGCAAGAATTTGAACCTGTGCAGTCTGGCTCCAGAGTTCGCACTCTGAAGGGCAAATGCTCTTAATTAACTCTACAATTCTACCATGAATTAGCACCTACATTCATCCCTTAAACAACAGAACTTTTCTTTCCTGTCCCTCCTCTCATCTCCCATATTTATATTACCTGGAATTTGAGTTCAAGGTTGTGATTTTTTTAAAAAGATTTTATATATTTATTCATGAGAGACACAGAGAGAGAGGCAGAGACATAGGCAGAGGGAGGAGTCCCCCCACAGGAAGCCCAATGTGGGACTGGATCCCAGGTCCCCTGGGATCATGCCCTGAGCTGAAGGCAGAAGCCCAACCACTGAACCACCCAGGTGTCCCAAGATAGTGATTTTTAAATTTACAATCAAAACTTATTTAGACTTTTCGATGAATGTTACTATTTTTCCCCTCACCATTGCTTACTAGAACCCCCTTCTTGCTCCTTAATGCATTTTTTCTTCTGCTGGATCATATACTCTAATAAGTCTTTCAGAAGGGGTGGGTGTGTAATGAATTTTCTGAAATATTTTTGCTCTCATCTGGATTATCTTGGCTAGATATAGAATTATAGGTTCAAAGTTATTTCTCATCAGCTCTTTGAAGAACTTCTCCACTGTATTCTTTCTTCTCTCTTTTCTCTCTGGGACCCTTCCGGATTTTCTTTTTATCCTTTAGGATTTTATCTTTAACCTAGAAATTTTATTTCTAGGTTGCAATAGTGGGGGAGGGGGAGCTGTGTGTGTGTGTGTGTGTGTGTGTTAATCATGCTTCGAATTCGGTGGCTCTTTTCAGTTTGAAGATTCAGGTCTTTTTTCAGCTCAGAAAATTCTAGAACATTATTTCTTCAAGTATTGCCTCCTCTCTACTCTTCTCTGTTTGGAACTCATTGCCAGAACATTTTTTTTTTTCATTGAGTTACTCCAATTTCTTATTGATCTGCAAAAGCCTCATTATGTATTAGGAATAGTTACTTTTAACTTGTTGCACATTGTAAGAGACCAGAATATGCTACCTCAAAATATGCCTCTTTGGCATAAGGATAACTTTGAGCTGATTATTTTGAGAAACAGCAGACAGAAGAGCTCTAGAAACCATGAAGTGGGGACACCTGGGTGGTTCAGTGGTTGAGCGTCTGCCTTTGGCTCAGGGCATGATCCCGCAGGGAGCCTGCTTCTCCCTCTGCCTATGTCTCTGCCTCTCTGTGTCTCTCATGAATAAATAAATAAATAAAATATTTATTTAAAAAACACGTGGAAGTTAACCTCTAGTAAGGAAAATTTACATTTATAAAGAAAATTTCCCTTTGGAAGGGTGCCTGCCCCCTCTCTGTACCAGGCTGGGAAAGATGACTCTAAATCACAAGAAACTATCAATAGAGAAAACACTGACTTCAATCTGCATAACAGACCTTATCCTTGTTTACCACTCAACCCCTGGTCCCTTCCCCATAACTTGCCTCCCCAACTTAGAAGCCCAAACCCCCTTCTTTCTGTTTTAGACCAAATCACTATATAAACCCGAGCTCTAGCCATTCCTTTGAGTTACTCATTCCGGAGTCTCTCCCATCTACATGTGAGACACATGTTAAAAGCCTTCTATTTGAAGGGCGCCTGGGTGGCTCAGCGGTTGAGCATCTGCCTTCAGCCCAGGGTGTAATCCTGGGGTCCCAGGATCGAGTCTGCTTCTCCCTCTGCCTGTGTCTCTGCCTCTGTCTCTCATAAATAAATAAAATCTTTTTTTTAAAAAGCCTTCTATTTGTTTTTCTGTTATTAATCTGTGTCTTGTTACAGAGCCCCAGCCAAAAACCTAGAAGGGTAGAAGGAAAATATTTTTTCCTCCCTTATACTGTTGCAACACTTTCCCTCAAATTTGCCTTTTCAAATGGTTGTTTATGGTGATTTTTGACTTAGATGAGTCTTTAAGTTTTATGTCTTTAAATATACCGGATTTATTGCTCACAGCCTTGATGTAATGCCAAGAAATGCCTATGCCACCTCAAGATTCGTTATAGTATTTCCTAAATTTTCTTCTAGTGTTTTAGGAATTTACATTTTCCTGTTTAAACCTCTAATTTTTCTATTCTGTGGTATAAGGTAACAATTTAGTCTTTATTTTTTTCCAAATGGATAGACACTTGTCAAACCATCATTTGGTATACAATCTATCTTTTGCCCACTATTTGGAAATGCATGCTAAAGTTTTGTATATAGATCAGTATGTTTCTCATCCTTCCATTTTGTTTCACTAATTGATCTGTTTCTGTGTGTATTCATTTTCTATTGCTCTTATAACAATTTACCACATTCTTTGTGGCTTAAAACAACACAGATTTGGGGGCACCTGACTGGCTCAGTTGGAAGAGGACATGACTCTTGATTTCGGAGTCATGAATTCAAGCCCCATGGTGAGTGTAGAGATTACTTAAATAAATGAAAACTTTTTTAAAACCCCACAAATTTACTATCTTACAGTTCTGTAGGTCAGAAAAATCTAAAACAAGGCTCACTGGGTTAAAAACAAGGTGTTTGCAAGCTGTGTTCCTTCCTTCCTAGGGGCTCTAGAGTAGAAACTATTTCCTTGCCTTTTCGTTTCTAGAGGCTGCTAGTATTCCTTGGTTCATGGCCCCCTTTCTTCCATCCTCAAAGACAACATATAACATCTCTGTGGGATGCTTGGGTGGCTCAGCGGTTGAGTGTCTGCCTCTGGCTCAGGGCCTGATCCCAGGGTCTGGGATCGAGTCCCACATCGGGCTCCTTGCAGGGAGCCTGCTTCTCCCTGTCTCTCATGAAAAAATAAATAAAATCTTTAAAAAAAATATCTCTGACCATGCTTCCATCCTCGCATCTCTTTCTCAGACCCTCTCACACATACAAGGGGTTGTGATACATTGGACCTACCCAGATAATCCAGGATAATCTATTCTAAGGTTTAGCAACCTTAACTCCATCTGCAATTTTAATTTCCTTTTACATTTAACAACTTATTCACAGGTTCCAGCGATTAGGATGAGAACATCTTTGGAGGGGGCACTTATTCTGCCTACCACACTATTCCAGCCCCCTTAATATGATTTTTTTTAATTTTTAAAAAGTTTTTATTTATTCATGAGAGACACAGAGAGAGAGGCAGAGACAGGCAAGAGGAAGAAGCAGGCTCCCTGTGGGGATCCCAGTGCAGGACTCGATTCCAGGACCCAGGAATCACGCCCTGAGCAAAAGGCAGACAGATGCTCACTTAGCCACCCCAGGTTATGATTTATTTTTTAAGGTTTGTTTATGGGATCCTTGGGTGGCTTAGCACCCTCTCTCTGGGTGTGTGTGTCTCTTATAAATAAATAAACAAAATCTTTTTAAGAAATATTTTATTTATCAAAAAATCGCTTTTTAAAGATTTTATTTATTTATTCAAAAAATATTTTTTTAAGATTTTATTTATTTATTCATGAGAGACAGAGACACAGGCAGAGGGAGAAGCAGGCTCCCATGCAGGGGAGCCCAAATGGGACTCGATCCCGGGTCCCCAGGATCACACCCTGGGCCAAAGGCGGCACTAAACCACTGAGCCACCCGGGCTGTCCCTCAGGCTATGATTTTAAAGTACATTTCAGTATTTGTTAGGGCAAAAACACCCTATTATTCTTTAGTTTTCCAAAAATTCTTAGTTATAAAGTAAGTCAAGTCCTGGGGCCACTGCGTGGTTCAGTTGGTTAAGCATCTGGTTTGGGTTCAGGTCATGATCTCAGGGTCCTGGAATTGAGCTCCACATCTGGCTCCCTGCTTCTCCCTCTGCCCCTCCCCTGCATCATGGTCACAGGCTCCCATGCACGCTTTCTCAAAAAAATAAATAAATAATCTTAGGGCAGCCCTGGTGGCCCAGCAGTTTGGCGCTGCCTTTGACCTGGGGTGTGATCCTGGAGACCCAGGATCAAGTCCCACGTCGGGCTCCCTGCATGGAGTCTGCTTCTCCCTCTGCCTGTGTCTCTGCCTCTTTCTCTGTGTCTCTCATGAATGGATAAATAAAATCTTTAAATAAATAAATAAATAAATAAATAAATAATCTTTAAAAAAAATAAGTCCCGAGGTTGTAGTATACAACATGGTGACTATGGTTAAGAATACTGTATTGTGTATTTGTAAGTTGCTAAGACAGTAATCTTAAAAAGTTCTCATCATTAGAAAAAATTTTGGTGACTGCATATGGTGACAGATGTTAACTAGATTTATTGTAGTGATAATTTCACAATATATACAAATATCAAATCATTATGTTGTACATTCAAAACTAATGTTATATGTCAAATATACCTCAATTAAAACAGTCATATGCTCTGCCAACTGAGCCAGACAGGTGCCCCCAAATCCAGAAGTATTGTAAATAAAATTATTCTAAAATTTATATGGAAGGGCAAATGAACTAGAATATCTAAAACAATTTTGAAAAAAATAAAACGAGGGGAGGGAGCCTGGGTGGCTCTGATTGAGCTGCCTTCAGCTCAGGGCGTGATCCCCAGGAGAGCCTGCTTCTCCCTCTGCCTATGTCTCTGCCTCTCTCTGTGTGTCTCTCATGAATAAATAAAATCTTAAAAAAAAAACAATAAAATTAATTAATTAATTAATTACATGGGAGGAATTGCCTACCGAAGTTCAATACTTATATAGCTAACAGGAGTCAAGATTGTGATATGGGGGAAAATAGACACATAGATGAATGGAACAAAATAGAAAACCCAGAAATAGTCCCACACTGAATTTTTGCAGAATACAAAAGCCAAGGGGTGCCTGGCTGGCTCAGTCAGTAGACCATGCAACTCTTGATCTCGGGTTTGCAAGTTTGAGCCCCACATCAGGCATAGAGCTACTTTAAAAAAGAAAAAGAAAAAAATACAAAAGTAATTCAGTAGAAGAATTGTCTTCTTCAGAAATGGTGCTGGAGTAATTGGGTATCTATAGGCAAACGAATAAAAGCATCTACCTAAACTTCATACCTCATACAAAAATTAACTCAAACAAATCACAGACTTAAATGAAAATGTAAAACTTTAAAACTTGGGGATGGTAAACAATTCTTAAACATCACCCATTTTTTGAAAAGATGAAATTAGAGGGCATGTGGGTGGCTCAGTGGTTGAGCATCTGCCTTTGGTTCAGGTCGTGATCCCAGGGTCCTGGGATCGAGTCACACATCAAGATCCCCATGGGGAGCCTGCTTCTCCCTCTGCCTATGTATTTCTCTGCCTCTTTGTGTGTCTCTCATGAAAAATAAATAAAATCTTTAAAAATATATATATAAATAAAAATATGAACTTAGATTTCTCTGTCAGAAACCCTGTTGAGAGGATGATCTCTTGTGGGTGTTAAATATGAACACTTGCACTTACTTGTAAGGCCAGGTACTGGAATTTCAAGTTAGCTTTGTTCTTAAAAAGTGGGCTTGGGGCAGCCCCGGTGGCTCAGCGGTTTATCGCCGCCTTTGGCCCAGGGCATGATCCTGGAGACCTGGGATCGTGTCCCATGTCGGGCTCCCTGCATGGAGCCGGTTTCTCCCTCTGCCTGTGTCTCTCCCTCTCTCTCTGTGTGTCTCTCATGAATAAATAAATAAAATTTATTTTTTTTTAAAAAGCAGTCTTATTGAGCTTAAGTTATGTGTTGAGCTGAGTTAGAATGAAGAAGAGTGAAATAAGGAGCATACAGCCTGAATCAACTACAGTCAACTGTCCTATTTCTAAATATGGAGAGGAGAAAGATTATTATCTGTAGTGGTCTGCATATGCACTAATTATCTAGGAAGATAAACGAGTCTTAAACATCTGAAGACTTTTTTCATAAAGAAACACATATGAATTTTAACAGCAATACCATTTTCACCTAGTAGGTTGGCGAGACTTCATGTCTCATGACTCAGGCTGTTGTAAAATTGGGACTCACATACACTGCCAGTGGGAGAGCAAAATGGCCATGCTGACTCCTGTTGGACCTGACATGCTTGCTTCTACCTCAGGGCCTTTGCACTTGCTGTTGCCTCTTACCTGGAATACTTTGTCTATAAATAACCATGTGACTCCCTCCTTCTGGCCAATCTAGGACCCAGCTCCTAGTCTGCCTGTCAGTGAGGCCTCCCTGACTACCCCCTCACTGCTGCCCACCTCACCCCCCACCCTGTCACCACATTCATATCATTTATTTTCCTCATTGTGCTCATCTCTATCAGAAATGACTGATGCCTTTTCTTCTCTTCTGCTAGATCAGGGATCAGCAAATTTTTTTCTGAAAAGGGCCAGATAATAAATAGCTGAGGCTTGGTGGGCCATGTGGTCTCTGTTAAAATTCCTCAAAAGCCCTGCTGCTGTAGCACCAAATATGTAAATGACAAGCATTATTGCATTCCAATGAAATATTTGCAGCACTGAAATTTATATTTCATAATTTTTAAGTGTCACAAAGTGTTCTTCTTTTGAGTTTTTTTCCCAATCACTTAGAAATGTGCAACTATTTTTGGCTCAGTGGCCATACAAAGGGCCAGCGGGCTGCTGAATTTGGCCTATGAGTCACAGTTTGCCTACTTCTGTGCTAGAGCACCAACTACAGGGATTACTGTCTGCTTGATTCACTGTTCAAACCCTAGAACCTAAAACAGTGCCTGGCATGCAGGAGGCTCTTAAAAGATATTTCTTGAGTAAGGAAATGGATGGAACAATGAGTTGGGTAGCAAGTGACCAAAGGAGTGGACAAGCAAATGGACATTTGCAAGCAGGCTTGTTCCTACTCTCAGGGCTTCAGTTTACCCTTGTCTGAACCTAGGCAGGCTCCCCCAAGAAGACTTAGAAAGAGATCAGAAGGCTGAGGCCAGGGACACCTGGGTGACTCAGTGGTTGAGTGTCTATCTTCGGCTCAGGCAGGTCCTGGAATTGAGTCCCACATCAGGCTCCCCACAGGGAGTCTGCTTCTCCCTCTGCATAGGCCTCTGCCTCTCTCTCTGTGTCTCTCATAAACAAACAAACAAACAAACAAACAAACTTAAAAAAAAGAAGGCTGAGGCCAGAATTGCAATTCAGCATCTTTATTCTTCCCCTTTAGCTCGAGAGTCCTCCTGACAAACAACTTCTGCCAGGAGAGGCAGAAAGGACTGGGTTGGGCAAGGATTCCCCAAGGACCTGGTCTCCTCAAGTGGGGTTGGGCTTAGGGCCTTGATCCAAGCTCAGCATCCCTGGGAAGGAGGGAAGCAGACCACTCTGCAACCTCTGTGGCCCCCCTACCTCCAACAGCCTTGTTAATGGGAACCAGCCACCTCCACATGCCAGGCAGGAGGGACCCTGGAGAGTGGCCCCATCTTCCTCCATATGCACAGGGGCCCAGGGCAGTGCAGGGCAAGGTCAGTGTCCAGACACTTGGCTCTGGCCTGTGGCCCAGTTGGCAAACATAAAGCCTAGACTGATTGCCATGAAGAGGACCCCCAGGAGACCAAAACACAGAGCCTGTGGATGAGAGAGAGAGAAGATGGGGCTGGTGGGGTCTCCACACCAGAGCTCCTCCTGAAAATGTTCCTCAAGCCCTCTATCCCCTCCAGAGTGCCCCATTCATTCCTGACCCTCCTACTCTCTCCCCTTCCTTGTCACCAGCCCCTTCCAAAGAATTCTCCATCTTTCTAGAACCCTTCATAGAGTATTCTACTTTATCCTCCTTGAAAGTGCTCCTGACCCTCTTCTAATAGTGGTCCTCCCGTCTGTCCGTAGAATGCTCCCTGTCTTTGCAGATCCTGCTGCTGCTGCTGTTTGCCCAGCCCCTTCCTCAGACAATCTCCTTCATTCTTCCAGACCCCCTCCACCCCTGCCCCCAGCCCCCAGCCCCCTCTTGAAAATGTTCCTTTTATCTCTGGCCATCCTGGAGTGGTCCTCCTCAGAATACTCCCTCTTTCCCTAGCCCTCCCCTGGAATGCTCACCTGGATCTTAGGCCAGGAGTAGAGGGGCTCCACCTCAGATGGGACAATGCGGAGGTAGAAGATGCTAGGAAGGATGAAGATGAGGCTGGGGGCTGAGGTGGACCCTAGGGGACAAACAGGGAGGACAGAAATCAATGCTGGCTTGGAGTATAAGGTCCAGATTAGGTGGGGTCTGGGACTGGAGTGGGGGTACTGACCAATAACCCCAAAGATATCCCGGATGGTTGGCACGCAAATGACAAGAACGTTGACCAAGACAAGCAGGATCAGGGCTATGGCCACATGTCGTGGCCAGCTGAAGTCCCTGCTTGGGAAGAGCAGCTGCTGCAGGGCCCGGCGGATCTGTGGTCAGAGTAGCGTAGGACACTAGTCAGGGTCCAGGTACTGCCTCCCCTGCTCCATGTGGTCATATGACTTGAACTGTACCCTCTGAGCATCCATCTGTGCCTCCCCCTGTGGGAGATCCCTCATCCTCCCTCCATCTGACTATCTACATGTCCACCTCATCTGACCATCCATCTGAACCTCCACCTTCCTAATGAGCATCCTGTTGCCCTTCTGACAATCCACACCTCCTCCTTCCCTCTGCTCACCGCCTCCCTCCCCTCCGTGCCTCTACCTGCTATCCGAAGTCTCTGCCTCCATGGATGACCACCCTCTCGTCCTTCTATTCTGTCTGAGATCCCTGCCTCTCTCTCCATCATCTGACTACCTCTACCTCCCTCCTCTGTCTGGTCATCCCACCTCCAAATCTGAGAGCCTGGCCCCTCCTATACCTCACTCCTTCTGCCTTCACCCTTTTCCTGTCCATCCCTATTTCTTCGTTGTGACTGTCCATCTGTCTCTGCCTCTACCCTGTCTGACCATTCCCGCCTCCCTCTTCTGTCTAGCCAGATGTCTGTGCCTCCTCCCTCCAACTGACCACCCCTCTCCCCTTCATTCTCTCTGGCGTGCCACCTATGTCTCCTTTCTATCTGATCATCTATTTTTGCCTTCTCTGTCCATCTGACAACTTTGCCTTCCCTATCTGCCCATCCCTGCCTCCTCCATCCATCCATCCACTCCTAGCTCCACCCTACAGCCAAACATCCATGCCTACACCCTCCACCCATCCATCCATCCATGTCCATCCGCTCCATGGGCCCACCCTTTGACCCCACGTACAGGAAACAGCACGACTGGCACAGTAAGAGTCACCGCAAGCAGCACAGCCAAGCGCACGCAGAGGATGAGCAGGTCCTGCTGGCTGTACATGTGCAGCATCTCCGCCTCCACGCTATCTGGGCCATGGGATGTGGGACATGGGATGCAGGATGTGCTGGGAGCACCAAAACCAGTGTCCCAGAAACAAACATCACACACACACATCACACACACACACACACACACACACACACACCAACCAAATCCACATGTGTGATGTGCACCCTCTCTGGAAACTGATGGGTCCAGGGCATGGAGGCAAAGTGCTCAGGCTCCTGCCCCAGCAGTCTGCCTAGCCCCCACTCCAGCTCCCACCCAACCCTGGCCCCGGCCCCACTCACTGTAGAAAGTAAGGTATCCAAAGGTCGCCGTGAGCCCATACATGCAGAACATGGCCCCAATGGACACGTTGGCCACAGCCTGCATTCTGTGCTTGGAGGGCCTAAGTCACAAAGGTTATGGAACTGTCATGCTCAGACCCTTGGACTTAGTGCAGGCCCCTCAAAATTCGCCCACATCCTCCAGAGTCACCTTCTTCTTAAGCTGATGTGCACAGGAAGTGGTACACACTGGGATGCCTATCTCTACCTCCCCTGTGTGACTAGCCAAGCCTCCCCCTGTCCATCCATCTCGGTCCATATGACCATCTTTGTCTTTCTCCTCTGTCTGACCATCTATGCCTCTCCCTCGCATCTGACCTCCATGCCGTGCCCCATCTGATCATCCGCATATCTCTCCATTGTATCTGCCCTGCCCACCCCAGTTTTGTCCACCCATTCCCCACTCTATCTGACCATCCCCATCTCCGCATCCCCATCCATGCAGGCCACACCCTCCATCTGATCATTTCTGTCTCCCCACTCTATCCATTCACACTTGTACCGGATGCTGAAAGTTGAACATTTAAGCCCTAATCAGTAAAAAGTCACCACTCTGAGTCCCCCCAAGGCCACCTCAAATCCCTCCCCTGGCACACTCTAGCCAGGATGAAGCTACAGTGCCAGGATGACATGAGGGATTGTCAGACATGATGACTATCACAACACCCATGCCCACTTGCCTGCCCACTCACCGGCAGAGCTCTGTGTAGATGGGCAGCACCTCAGGGTGGCAGACGAAGGCAAAAGCCATAATGGGCACTGTGTAGAACATCTAGGGGAATGGCCCACAACACAGGATTAGAACCTACAGGGGTCTATCCCCCACTCCTCATCCCCCTGGCCCCACCACTGCCCTCTACATCAGACACATGGAAGCCCCTGATGTCTGGTGCCCAGCTCCACTCTGAGCAGAGTGCACTATAGGACAGGAACAGAGGGCCTAAGTGTGGTGCAAGCTCTATACACGTGCCTACACACCCACCTGTGAGTCAACTGTGAACATCTGGGCCTCACAGCTTCTGTTGAGTCCCTGGATGGGAAGACCTGAGGGGTTCTTGCTGTCCACTGCTGTTTCGTTGAAACTTACAGCACAGCCAAGCTGGAACTTCTTATAGATAACCTGGGGGAGGGTGGGGAAGCGAGGTCACAGGGAAGGCTATGTCCCAATGTTCCAATGCTTTCTTTAATTTTTTCATGTCCTTCTCCCTCAGACTCACCGAAATGAGGAAAAACAGCATACAGGTCAAAGAGAGACCACTGGTATACCCCAGGTAGCCTGCAAAGGGTAAAATACAGAGCCTCAGAAATCAAGGAACCCTCCAACAGCAAATATCAAACCCTAGTTTGGCCTTTAGGGCTACCTCACCCCAATTAGGCCACAGATATTTACACAAGCTTTTACTTCAACCTGGGCAAGCCTCCACCTCCATAGCAAACTCCTATTCATCTGTTAAAACCCACATCACACAAGCTCTCCCATGGGATTTCACAACCCTTGACAATGGGGATTTTCTCAGTCTGGCTCCCCTTCTCTAACTCCACTATCCAATGACCAACACAGGAAGTCTCTTACCCAAGTGTCTCATGAGGGCCAGTGGCAGGATGATTAACACACTGACGATGATGATGAGGAGGTTTCCCTTCAAGAACCAGCCCCTGGGGAGATAGGCAAACACAGTGACTAGCTGCCTGCCAAAGAAAACCATCAGGCATACACTCATAGAAGACAGCCGAACAGATGGATTTCTGCCCACAGTCAGGAAAGATGAGCTGACACCTCAGCTGTGAGAAGTCATTCAGGCAGTCACAATGACAAATGGCACAACAAGATCAACAAAAACAGCCAGACTGATTATCAGACTGTTAGATGAACCCTGTTAAAGGGACACAGCTAAGAACACACACACACAGCCAGACAAAACTGTGCTGTCAGACTCGCAAGCGGACACACAATCAAATGGGCAGACAGGACCCCAAATCAGTAAGACTCTCACAGTCCAACATAAGGTACCAGACCCAGAGTAAGTCATGACCCTGGTGCGTCTGACAGGTAGAACAACAGTCTGATGATCTGGTAGTCGGGCAATGATGCAAAGTCAAACAAGGAGACAGGAACACACACATGTGGTTGTTTAAACAGCTCAAGGTGTGTTGAACACCTAAAAGTAGCTGGACCAATTTGGCCACACAGCCAAAGCCTGAAATAGAGACAAAAATCGGCCAGCTCTTGTTGGAACCAAGCTCAAAGAAAGAGCAGGATCTCTACAGATATTGGCAGGAGGTGCCTAGGCAAGACACTTAATATAGAACTGGCTGAAAAATTGCTCACTTGTTCAAAAGAATTTTATCACCTGCCTATTATGTTCCAGGCAATCACACACTATTTCATACACACAGTTACACAGAAATAAAGCAACAAAGCACCATTGGCCATATATCTACTGGGAGCTAACTATAATAATTAGATACACCTAGTCATGTAAGTTGTCAGCTACCTAAATGGTTTCAGAATCGAACCAAAGATCTAACAGGATACACAGAGTCAGCCATCACATACAAACAGCTGAACAGATTCAGTCAGCTGTTGGATTGAAAATCAAACATACAGTCAATCAGATGTATACTCAGAACAATGGTCGTTCAACACATGGCTGGAACCACAGCAAGAGGACATATCATCATAGTTGAGGATCACACACACACACACACACACACACACACACATAGAACAAGAGGGAACTTGCCAGAAAAATGGTTGCCAAATTAAACACCGATGGGAGCCTACTGGCACATAAAGTTGGAGCAAATCACATATAGATAGCTGGCACCACAGTACACTGCACATTTACACTTATAGCTAGAGAGATTTAGCAAGCCTGATGGACCCTGAATCAAACAGAATCCGCTGGACAGGGAAAAGTCAGAGTAAGCAAATGTCAAACGCACATGGTTGGAATCACAGCATACGGGACACAGCTGTAGTCAGCTGTCGTACAGCTGGCCAGAGAATCTGCCAATACAACAGTCCAGAACCAAATCCACAGAGCTTAGGTCTACTTGATGTGTACAGTCACATGGTCAGCATCAGAGTACACTGGACATATGGAGTCAGCTACCAAAAAGAATCAGCCAGAATAACAGTCACAAAAATCAACACATGGTCTACCAGATAGTCAGAGCAACAGTCACACATTCTGTTGGCATCACAATATACAAGAATCACAGTCTGACCAAACTGGCTTGCCCAAGTCTCAGAGCACCTGGGAGTCAGCTGAGCACAGAGTTCCAGACAGCAGCCAGACCGCACAGGTAATGTCAATGGCCTACAGGCCAGAGCCAAGGGGTGTTGCTCACTCACCCCTCGGGGTCCATGTCCAAGAAGGTGCCGATAACCAGGGGGAGTTCGGATTTGATGATGAACAGGTAACTGGACATGGCTGGTGCAGGTGGGGGGAGGTATAAGCAGAAGGATTCCCCTCATCCCCCCAGCCCATCCTGAGGAGGCCCACCCCACCCCACCCTCTTCCCCCAAGCTGATCCCCTACCTCCCAGAGTCCTCACCCCCAACATTGTGCAGACAGATCACGGCAGCCACCACTACCTTCCCCACAGGCCCCAGCGCCCTCTGTCCCAGCTGCTCATACGCTCGGATGCCTGGAGTAGGGAGACAGGAAGGAATGGTTTGTGGGTCCAAGAGGCCAGGCCGGCAGAGGAGAAATGGCGGGGGGGCAGCGAGGGTCAGGGAGCTGAGGAGTTGGGGCTTGGGGTACTTGGGTCTGATTGATGGAAGCTGGAGGTGAGGGTTAAGCAGTTAGAGGTGGGCTTGAGATGGAGCCTGGGAGGTAGGATCTGTGACCAGGGAGACGGTTGGGGGTTGAATGTGGGTAGTGGGTGTCTTGGGGTTGTGGGGCTGGCTTCCACAATTAGGGGAGAGCTGGAGATTAAGAAGCAGGGGATTAGAAGTGGAATGTAGTAATCTGGGTGTGGGGAGGGTCTGAGAAATAAGGTCTGATACCAGACTGAGGGGTGAGGATCTGGGAGCCCAGATACATTCTGAGGGCAATGCACAGTCTGAGGCCTGGAGTCCAGGGAGTTGAGTATGGGGTCTGAGGTCCTGAGTCCAGGATCTGGGGTCAGTGTGGTATGCTCAGAATCTAGGGTTTGGGTTGAGGTCTAGGGTCCCAGGTCAGAGGGCTGGGTCGGGAGTCTGGGATCCAAGATCTGGGTTGAGCTCGGGGCCTTACCTACAACACCAGCACAGGTCAGCAGGAGATGGATGGAGTACGAAGACAGAAGTGCAATGCACAGCAGCAGGGCCCTATGGCAGATGGCGCAGCTCAGACTTGGCCCCCAGGCCTCCTGCAGGCCCCACAAGGCGCCCAGGCCCCCTCCCCCACCCCCGCAGGCTGCCCAAGACTCACAAGAAGAAGAGGATCCCCGTATGGGCCATGGCATAGGCCAGTCCCAGGATGCCACTACCCATGATGGCGTTGCTAAGATTGAACACTGACATTCCAAACGATGTCTTCCCCTCGAACTGCAGGTAAGGGGCAAGGCACGGGCACACATGGGGAGGGAGACCAGGTAAGGATATCAGGGCTGGGGCCCAGGAAAGACTAGGGGAGAAGTGACTGGGGCCAGGAGACACCCAGAAAGGGCCACGGAATGGAGGCTAAGAAGCAAAAGGAGGTGAAACCACGGGGAAGCTGGGAAAACAGGAGCTAGGAAGAGCTAGGAGAAACTTTGGAGGGGAACAGCTAGAAGAGGAGTGTAACAGGGGAGGGTGGAGCAGCCACCAGAGGCAAAACAGCTAGGGAGGGAGCAGCTGGGGACCGGGAGTGGCTGGGGCAGGAAATAGCTAGGCAGGGAAGCCCCGGGACGAGGGAACAGTAGGGGAAGAGATGAGTTGGGCAAGGTGCAGCTGGGACAGATCCTGGGAGGTCACTCACATCCATGAACTCAATTGGCTTCCTCCCCGGAGCAGGAGGATGGCTGGGCAGGAAGCCCTCGCGTTCCTGCCTGTAGCTGGAGAAGGCAGAGACATAGGGGCTGGTGAGAGGGTAATCCTGACCCCTGACCTTGTCCCCCTGGGCCCCCAACTCACCCCAGAGCATCCGCAGGGAGGGCTCCATTTATCTTTGGATCTTGCAGTTCCATGCTGTGGGCAGAGAAATGGAGGATGGGGGATCCGAGATGGAGCGGGCGGGGGGCGGGGGGAGCTACACAGTGGAGAGAGCTAGATATAAATCTATATAAAGATATAAATAGGGCAGGGGGTCAGACAGAGGCAGATGGAGGACCAGAGAAACGGAGATGAGGCAAGGGGAACAGAAGCAGAGGGACAGGAGAGACGGGGAGATAAATGGAGAGACTCAAAGACAACAGTGAGCGGGCGATGGAGGAAGAGATGGGAGGCAGAGAAGGGAATCCGGAGGGGAAGAGATGCCAACAGTTACTCAGACAAGCAGAAAAAGAGGGCAGCGAGAGACAAATAGAGGGGGAGGGGGGAGAGAGATTGAGAGAGAAAGAAAGAAAGAGAGAGAAACGGAGACCCCACAGCAGATGAGATGGCCATCTGGAGCTGAGATAGCCAGTCCTCCCAGACACCACACTCACTCAGTCTCGCTTGCTGCCTCTTTCCTTGCCAGCCCCCCGCACCCCCCCTTCCCTCCACCCTCACTGCTTGGCCAGGCCTCTCACTCCTTACAGGGACACGTGTCGGCCCGGCTGCCCCACCCCTCCTAACGCCCCCTGCCCCCCCTCCTCCCAGCCTGGGCCCCGAGCCTGAGCCCAGAGCTGATGCAACCTGTAGAAGGAGCTGGAGGTGGGGGGGGCGGGCTTGGAGACCCTACCCGCCGCCCGCAGGCTGCAAACTGCTCTCTGCCACAATTCTGAATATCCTTACTAGAGGCCAAAGACAATTCCCCAAACTGAGCCTCCTTCCAGGGATACAAGTTACCTCGGGACTCCCATTTAAACCTCCTTTTAGTATTTTTCTGGGACCTCTGTTAAGACTTGAGAGTCGTCTTAAACACTTGGTCTCCTGGCAGAAACAACTTTAGACACACTTCCAGGCTTAAGATCCTTCCTGGTCTTGGGGTGTCTCAGGAACCTGCCCGAGCCCTAATTTCCCTTCCTGAGGATGAGCTATCTCTATGGTCTGCATCAAAAGCCCCCTCCCAACCGCCTGATGTGTTTCTCGGGTGGGGGTGTTCCGCAATCCCCCTGTGAGCCTGGAGCCCCCTGTCTTCTGGATGGGGTGTCTCTGAAGAAACCTCCAACCCAGAGCTGACTTCTGGAAGTGCAGTATGTCAGAAACCCCCATTCAGGGTCCCCATCATTGCCAAAAGTGCCTCCAGGCAGCCCCTTCCCCAAGCCCCGAAAACCCTCCCTGGGAAGGGGACCCCCTGTCAAGGAGCCCCATCCTCAGTCTTGAGCACTCTCTGGAGACTCTCACCCGCTTGTGAATTCGCTTCCCGGGAGCAAGGCACCAAAAGGGCTCCCCCTCCCACTCACTTCCCCCGCTAGCGCTAAAAAAGGTCTCCAGGGAATTCCCTCCCTCCCCTGGAGGTTCCCCCAGGGAACCTCTCCCGGGATCCCCGACTCGTGCCTCAAGGGTCCCCAGAGCCACACCCTGGTCAGCGCCCCCTCCTCACCTTCCAGCTCCTCTCAGCTCCTGAAGCGGCAGTAACTCACTAGGGCTCTGGGACCCCACGGCCGGCGCGGCTCCCCCTCTGCGGACCCTGCCCCCGCCCCGCCCTGTAGCCAATCAGCTCCGCCGCGCTGGCGAGGTGGCTAATCAGCGCAGCCCGAGCCGCATCTGGCCCGCGGATTATTTTTTTTTCTGGGAAGAACTTTTAATTTTAATTCAGTTTCCCTCCATCTGGCTCTGGGTGGAGGAAACGGGGTGGGGGAGGAGGGCGCTCTTCTTCACCTGGACCCACGTGGAGAGAGACGGAGGTGTGGAGGGTGTGGCTTGGGGAGGAGGTGGAAAGATTGAGAGAGGATAGAGAGGGGGACAGGCGGACAGAGGCAACTGACGCGGAGATCGGACACACAGCGAGGGGGACGGATGGAGGGAAAAGATGCAGAGGAGAGACCGGAGCTAGGCAGGCAGGAGAAACAACAGGAGGGCAGAGAGGGCAGAGAGAGAGCCGTGCCGCGGAGGAGTGACAGACAGGCAGAGGGGCAGTCATAGGGAGAGAGAGAGGTACCGACAGACTCAGAGACAGGGGGTAGGCCCATGGAAGCATCTGGGGGAAGGGAACAGGCAGTCAGGCCCGGTAATAAGCAGGAGGCACAACTGGCAAATAGACAGGTGGACACAGCCAGACACATCCCCAGAGGCTGGGAACAGACACACCAGCCCAGAGAGACAAGTGGACAGAGGGAGTGGTTGAGGCAGGAAGACCCCTAGAGGAGCAGATTCAGGCAAAGGGGCAGACAGGGTGAATGGATAGATCTGAGAGCAGCAGTGAGACAGGTATAGAGATAGACACAGCCCAGCCACTATAGACTGACCTCCTATAGGTAGATAGCCTAGCCTAGCCAAAAACATACCCTCAATCTTGGGGGTCATTAGAAGGAGGCAGGGGGGCAATTGTGGTTGGGTGAGGAGTGTGGATGCACAGCGTCTGCGAACAAGGCACACCCTAAAGTCCTGGACCCCAGCCCAGGCATTGGGTGGGGCCTGTCCACGCCCTAACTGAGGAGCCCCGCTGTCTGTGTGTCTGCCTTATATGTGGGTCTGTCTATTCACTCCCATCCAAGCATGTGACAGGCATATCTGTCCCAGGCAAGGCATGTGTCTCCTGCACAGAGTCAGGCAGATTGGACTCAGGGTCCAGGCTCAACTTCAACCAGACTGCTCAAGGTCCTGGTGGACAAGAGGCCTCTGTCAGGGCCTCTTCGCCCTCCTGCCCACCCCCCACAGCGAGCATAGAATTCCCGGAAAGGCCAGGGGCTGGCTGGGGCTTCAAAGCAAGCCTAGATGCCCCCACCCTACCCGCAGTCGGAGGAGGGTAAGGGACAAGGGATGGGGCGTTTACTTCCCCACAGCAGGAGAGAGCCTCCTGCTTGCTCAGGGATCACAACCACATCCAGTGCTCAGAAACCGGAGGCCGACTCACCACCACCTGCAGGATATAAACTCGCACACAGATTCACAGCCACACACACAGAATACAGGCTGACATATGAACACACAGAGACTACACCTGGGAGAGCCCAGGCCATGGTACTGTCACATGCTCACGGCTGCATCGAATGACTTCCCACAACAGGTATCATCACTCAGGGCCTCAGCATTGCAACCAGAGAACACAGACTGACATGGGAGAGGCCTGCACTGATTTCCAGCCACTCCAGACTCATGGACATCATCGCCCATGGACTCAACAGCCAGATCCTGGAGAGCCCAACAGGCAAATCACACACAGACTCACAGCTGCACCCAGAGCACACAAATATGATTTCCTACAGCTGACAACATCATACATGGACCCCGTCCCTTGTACAGATGATTCCCACTTCCGACAATCCTGAAGGCCTATGTCCTTCATAGGGCATAGATTCACGCTCTATAATGATACCTCTATGGATACAAACTCACCTGTGAACTTGTGACCCCATGTGACCACATATGACTCTTGTCACAGAGAGGGGAATTCACAGGCAAACACAACTGTACAGAGAAGCTGCGGTCACAGACACACACACCATTTCATTCAAGCAGATGGCCACACAAAGCCACGTGCACACAAAGCTGTTCACAAATCAAGTCAGAAGAAACGTTCAGGGAGCGCATATACAGGTGCACAGACAGGAAAAGCTGGGGTGCAGAGAGGACACTTACTATCATTACAAAGAGGAAATCCAGAAAATACATCTCAAACTGCATGAGGAGGAAACAAAGGAACCAGATAGGACACAGTGGCCCCAAGAGAAACACCCATAGGGCACGCACAAAGGAGCTCACCATAGCCAGACACAAACGTGGCACCAGAGAAGAAAGACACACATACACAGGAGACACATGTATATGGGCAAGACACATAAACACACTTAGCACCCATAAGCAGTATAAAGGAGACACACAAACACCCAAGGAACATATACACTCAACCCCATATAGATGATTTGCACAAGCAGACAGCAGTGAAGCACACGTAGTGAAGCACACGTAGTTTTCACAAGTGAAACATGTGAGTCCACAAGCAGTCATAGACACAAGATACAACCAGGCAAGTTACATAGCAAGATGTGGGTGGAGCTCCCATACGTATGTTTATGGCTGAGAACATGTACAGGCAGAGGATATTCAAATACACACACACACACACACACACACACACTCCCCTCATCTATCCCAGCCTATTCTAGTGTCTCTCTCCTCTCATATTCCTCCTCCCCCACCCCCAGAGCCATACACATCTGTGCTACAGGCTGGCCAGGGAAAGAGACACCTGTCGGCAGAGGCCTTGGCCTACATGGCCATGGTATGTGTGTTGGGGGGAGGCAGGGGAGAGGTGTCTAGGGACGTGTCTAGATTTCAAGAAAAGTCGAAGCATCTGGCCAAAGAACTAGTGTACCTTGGACAAAAAAACAGATGCCCCCACCCACCACATCCCAGCAGCAACTTCCTGCCCTGATCATCCCCCTGCCCTCCCAGGGCCTTCCCCAGCCCTCCAACATTGCCCAGTGCAGGGCCACCAGGCACACAGCAGGTGCTAGATAAATGCCGCTTATCAAGTGTCATATTATCATCATTTTTACTTTTATTTCTGCCAAGCAACTTCTTCTAGAAGAGGGATGGGCCTGCATCCAGCCCCACGCCTCATAGCTTAGCTAAGTTTCAGGGCAAATGGCAAGTGTTCAACATATGCTGGTAGGAGGAAAAACAAAGGGAAAGTAAAATCTGGCTGCGGAGGGAGGGCAGCTTGCTTTAGAAGGAACAGATGTCTTTAAAGCTTGACTGAGGCCTTGAGTCTGTGCCAGGGATAAGAATGCTTTGTTAGTTCATTGAAGTAAGGTCATCTCTTGGGGTCATTTAAGGCTTTTGTTGGTTCAGTTAAAGCAGACCCTTTTGCGACATTTGGGATTCCGATAGAATCTATTAAAAGTCGGTTTGGGTTCCTGTCGGTTCTTATAAGCAGATCCCTGCTTTTCATTAAAACAGGTCACTACTCAGCAGCCTTCAGGGGAGGGAGCCACGGAGCAAAGCAGTTAACAGCATGAGCTTTCCCAGCTCTGCCACTTACTAGCTGTGTGGCCTGGAGTAAGTTCTGAAGCCTCAGGGTCTCAGCCGCACACCCCCCCAGCATAATAGCATCGAAGTCTTAGGGCCCCTGGGAAGACTGAATGAATTAATACAGGTAAAGCACTTAGAACAATGCCTGACACACAGTAATTGCCCAATAACATATTTGTGAAAGGAATTAATGAATTCTTCTCTGCCTGTGAAAGCAACCCCCCACTGGGCTGCATTTAGGATTCTAATCTCTCCTTTCAGGCAGGCTCCCCACAGAGACACTCTTCCGCCCCTCAAAGCAGCCCCTGGGCAGCAAGGCTTTTAGGGTCAGTGTCTGGTCCCCTGCACCTGGACACCCCCCCCCCTGTCTTTCCCTCCCCCGGTAAGATGCCCTCCACGGTACAGAGCTGGCCTGGCAGCTCCCTGCTCCTTGACCTCTTCAGGAGGCTGAGGGGAGGACACTTTTACACTCAGTGGGGTGCTGGGTGGGAGCTGCAGGCCGACACCCTACTTCGGGAAAAGCCTGGGGAGTTCAGAGCCTGGATCCTGTCCCCCAATTCCCCCAGCCCTGCTGGAGGAAGCAAGTTGCTTTGCAAAAAAATTAAACATCCTCTTTGTGAGAGGCAAGAAAACAGGACGTGGGAAGCATCCCACAGGGTGAACATGGGCCCCCAATGCTTGGCACCCCCTCCTCTCTGTGGAGCAGCGGCCAGGTGGCTTGAACCCTTGCTTTCTCACACTTGCTCACCTCCACAGGGGAGCCGTGTTCCCACCGCCCCCACAAGGCCCTGGAGCGCTGCTGACCAGCTCTTGCTTCCTCCCTGGCTCTTGGGAACTCCTCCGGGAAGGGCTTCTTGTCCTTGTCTCTGCTCTTCTGTCTACACCTCCCAGGGTGCCCCCCACTCCACATGAATGCAGAACGCACCACTGAGGAAAGAATAAAGGAACAAAGCAACAAAAGGGTGGATTCAACAAACATCTATTGAACACCATCTGTGTGCCTGGCCCTGTTCTAGGGCTGGGAGGCAGCAGCGAACAAGATAGAACAAAATTCCTGCCTAGCGAAGCTCATATTTCTAAGGAATGATGAATCAGTTGTTGACTTCTTTGAATACTCACCAAACTTGTTATCACTTCAGGGTCTTTGCACTTGCGGCTGGCTGCTGGTGCCTGGAATGCTCTTCCTCTAAATATTCCTTGGGTGCATTTCCCTTTAGGTCTCAGCTCAAAAGCCACTTCCTCAGAGAAGTCTTCCGTGACTATGCTGTCTAAAAAAGCAACTCAACCCCTCTGTTTCTCTCCATCCCTTTCACCCTACTTTGTTATTCTTCATTCCTTTTTATCACCACCTGACATCACATTGTATATTTACCCCTATAACAGGATGTTTAATTTAGTACAGTGACTAGAATAAGTAAATGTATATGGATACCACTATATTTATATATATCAGCATATACATTTAAATATATGCATAAGATGATATGTGTATTTTATATATATACTATACAAAATACATAAATATATTATACACTTTCTTATATTTACATGTAATAGTATATTTATTTCTTACAAATATATAACCTATACACTAGTGAATATTATACATCACTATATTTCTTTATAATCACATACATATTAAGCAGCATATATGTTTATACACCTAATGTAGTATACAGCCTCTCTATATATCTATAAACTGGGGATGATTACAGTAACTACTTCATATAGTTGTCATTAGGATTAAAATGAGTTCCAGGAAAGAATCCAGCAGTGCACTGGAGCCAAGTTTGCAGACTGCTTTTTCAATTTTCAGGAATATCGCGACAGAGTTGTTAAGCAGTTATTATTTAAAATGAAATAATATAAACTTACAATTAAATAAATGAGATTATTTATTATTTAGAAAGTGATACTCAAAACTCGTCACTTCCTATTTTACTACATTTCACTATTCTCTATGCTTTGGAGGTCTATTTGAACTGTATGGTAGAAATATTACACTAATGCATCTCTTCCGAATTTTGTTCCGTGACTACACGTCAGTAATTTAAAATCTGACAAGATAATAGTATGGAAAACTGGCAAATGTGAGAAATCGGGGCTTTCTCCCTCCCCGCCCCCAGCCCAAAGAGCTCTTTAGTCATTTACCAGCACACCACTGAGAGCACTTGGAATAGATGCTTGACATATGGTAAATGCTTTAATGCTTCCATTACTATATTTGCTTGTGCTTGTGCTTTAATGCTTCCATTACTATATTTGCTTGTGCACCGCGATGCAGTTTTTAGTGGGTTGAAGTTAAAAACGTTTGAGGAACACAGAATCACAAAAGGACACTGTGCTGAACTACGCCTATTTAAATCCTCCCGATAACTCTGTGAAGCTATACCACTCATTAGCCCTATTTCACAGAGGGGGAAACTGAAGTTCTGAAAGGTACAACTCAAGTGGGTTCGAATTTGGCCACAGACCGGCTTCCGCGCTCTAGCGCACTTAATTAACGCACTTTCCTTTTTTAAAGATTTTTCTGCTTATTTATTCATGAGAGACACAGAGAGGGGGAGAGAGAGAGAGGCAGAGGAAGAAGCAGTCTCCATGCAGGTAGCCCGACGTGGGACTCGATCCCAAGTTTCCAGGACCACGACCTGGGCCGAAGGCGGCGCTAAACCGCTGAGCCACCCAGCTGTCCCTTAAAGTACTTTCCTAACAAGTTCTAGGACTCTAGCTCTAATTTCACTTCGCAACACGCCTAAAACGAATGGATTCCGTCGTGCGCGTTGCATCTTGGGAAATGTAGTCCCCGGTGAACACGCTGGTCCGAAATAGGAGGGGCGGGGAGTGAAACGATCTTAGCCTTGGAAAAAAGGAAGGGTCAGTTCTTGCGCCTCGCGGTATTTCAGCCGCACAGTGCGCGACTTCAGCCACTCGGCTCGGCCCCATTGCATGCTGGGAACAGCAGTCCATGAGACCAGCTACGTCAACACAAGATGACGGGGCTCACGTTGTACGTTCAGGTCGGGTTCGCGCCTAGCCGAGCCTTCTCGTTCCAAGATGACAGGCTTGCCACTCTGCGGGAGCCCGTAGGCATGCGCGACAGGCATTTGGACTAAGAACACAAACTGAAGCCTTACGATTTCTGGCGGGTCCGCGCTCTCGCCGAGTCTCGGGCTATTCACCGACTAGTCTCCTCGTCCCCCTTCTCCCCACTCTGAAAGCTAAGGTAGGCCTTGGGGGAGCGGAGGACGTGGGTCCAGGCCGAGATGGTTGAGGCACGCCTGCGCCGTCCCGCTGGTGAGGGAAGGAGGGAAGTTCGCCTTCCGTGCTGCAGCCGCATAGTCTGGGTGGCTGGTGCCGGTTGGGCTGCAGGCGCCAAGGTTTGTCTGTAGAAGGAAACCGCTGTGCGGGGTGGACTGGGAGGTTGGAGGGCACAGGGGTCCAGGTATTGGAGGAACTTCCTTGAATGGGGTCTGGTGGTCCCAATGGGGACATGGGCTTTGAGGCAATGATGCGAGACCGAGAGCGTGGCCAGAGGACTGTTAGTGGGGCAGGTAGGTGAGTTGCAGGAAAGTACTGGGGGTCTGATGGGCATTGTTAGCGTGGAATCGATGGGGGCTAATAGGAGTGCTTTAATCAACATGTTCATGGGGGCCAGGGGTGTGTTCATTGATGAAAGAAGGTGGTAGACTGGGCAAGTAGAAAGAAGATAACAGGAGGTGGATGGGGGTATGATCCCTGAGGGACTGCTGAGGTATGTTAAACAAGTTAATAAATAAAGAGCGATGGGACAGTAGTAAGCCAAACAATAATGGTGAAGCTATGGAGGGAATAATAGAGGCCAGTGGGAGTCGTGATCAAGGAGCCAATGGGGGCAGTGATCACAGAAAAGTGAATGGGAGGGAGAAGGTGTGTTGTAGTCAAAAGGTTTGGGTGATGTAGCATGGTAATTGAGGAATTGATGGGAACAGGGTGAACAAAGAGAGGGTAATAGTAAGCTGTTGTGGTGTGATCAAGTGATTATTGAGGGGGCAAGGTGGACATTGAGGGAGAATGGGGAACTGATGTTTGATCATAGGGGTTAACATGTGTGATAATTAAAGGATTACAAGGGCTAATGGTGAGATCTATGAGGGATCAGTTGGAGGGCTGATTAAGAGCATAATAGGAAGCTAATAGGCCAGGATTTTCTACATATTCATGGAGATTGATAAAGATGAAGTAATAAAGGAGTTACTGGGGGCCTAATTTATTAATGGGGAATGGAGTAGGGAGAGATTAAGGGAGTGAGGAGTACAATAAAGTAGTATTAGGATAATGGGGATAAAAGCAAGGGATTTATAGTGGGCTGATAGAGGTGTATGAATTTAGAGGCCATGAAGACAGCTGGGGAGATGGTCAGTGAGATGTTAATGGGGATGAGGTGAGTGGAGATGCATTCAAAGTCAGTGTTACAGTGTTATGTGTGGAGTATGGGGGGCAGCAGTGGGAGGTCAACGGGGTCGGTAATGGGGCATCTATTAGTGTTGGGTTTGGGGATCTGTGAGGTGAGTGGAGGAGTCTGTGGAGTGAACAGGGTGGGTTCTGTGGGGTGAGCAGTGAAGCCTTAGAGTTCAGTGATGGAGTCCCTCAGGCCTTGTGAGGTCAGTGGGGTTAGGGACTGGGCTCTACTTTTCCCATCTGCTGAGTGAGCTGTCATGGGGTTAATGGGGGCGGTTGTGTGGTTCTTATTGCCCTGAAGACATAGATGGTAGCCCACTCACCCAGTTACTGATACAGTGCAGCATCAGCTTACTGTTGGCAGATCCCTGGGCAAACAGCGTGTGAGATGGGACGGACATCGAAGGACAAGCGGGATGTCTACTACCGCCTGGCCAAGGAGAATGGCTGGCGTGCCCGCAGTGCCTTCAAGCTGCTACAACTTGACGAGGAATTCCACCTCTTCCAAGGTCCCCACCTGGCGGGCGAGTTACTGGGGAATGGGGTGGGCAAAGGAAATCGAAAAGTGGGCCATGCCTGCAGAGCTTCCTATGGTAGGTGGGCTGACTGGGAGGGTCTATGGGGCAGGGGCCAGGCAGGAAGAGGGGCAGGTACTTGAAAGGAGTTGGGCATGGGTAGATGTGGGTGGAAAGGGGTGAACTTTGCAGGGCTCGGGGTTGGAGAGGTGGCTGCAACTGACCATTACACCTTCCTGTGTGTGCTCAGGCGTGACACGGGCAGTTGACCTATGCGCAGCCCCAGGCAGCTGGAGCCAGGTGCTGAGTCAGAAAATTGGGTGAGTGTGGAGTCCCAGATGGGGCAGCCAGGAGGGTAGGCCAGGTCAGGGATGAGCCAAGAGTAAAAACTGGGCTGACATGGGTCATATTGTCCACAGGGGCCAGGGTTCCGGCCATGTGGTGGCTGTGGACCTTCAGGCTATGGCTCCATTACCAGGTGTGTTACAGATCCAAGGGGACATCACCCAGGTAAGAGTATGGCTGGGGGTATTGGGGTATATCCTGGGCCAGAGCCCCTCTAACCTGGCAGCTACGCAAAGTGGAAGAGAAAGAGAGAGAGCAACCAAGAGAACCTGAGAGAGTGTAACAATGGAGAAACAGAGCCAGCGGGTCATAATCGCAGAGACAGCTAAAAATGATGGGACTGTCCCCAGAGATGGAGCCCAGTCTTAGACCAGCAAAGCCTGAGGGTTTGGCTGACCCAAGGTTGCTGGCTAGGACCATGGGCAGGTGGGGTTAGAGGGCTGCAGACAGGGGGGCCTGGGACCACTTGTCTTCCCTCTCTTCCATAGCTGTCCACTGCCAAGGAGATCATCCAGCACTTTGAGGGCTGCCCAGCGGACCTAGTGGTGTGTGACGGGGCTCCTGATGGTAAACAGCAGGGGTTGGGAGACCAGGCGGGGCCCTGTGTGTGTCCTTCTCTGTGGCTCCCACATCTGTTGGCTTCTTTCTTTCTCTCTCTTTTTTTTAGAGAGGTGGGGGCAGAGGGAAAGGGAGAATCATAAGCAGGCTCCATGCCCAGTGTAGGACATGGGGCTCAGTCTTACAACCTTGAGATCATGACCTGAGCTGAAATCGAGAGTTGGACACTGAACCAACTGAGCCTCCCAAGCACCCTCTGTTGGCTTCTTTCACCACTTCAGCTACTCCCTGCCTTCCCTCTGCTTTTAGCTGTCCCCCCACATCTAGCAATTTCTCCCTACCCCTGCTTCCTCAATCTCTGCTTCTGTCTCCTCCATCTCTACACCCTACTGTTTTGGTTTTGGCTGCTATCTACCCTTCCCTTTGCCCATCTCTCATATGCAACCGTTTCTATTGTGCTGATCATTCATGTTTTTCAGTCAGCTGTTCACTCAGTGCACATTTATTGAGCATCTATTATACGTCGGGCACTGTGCTACATGTGGGGAAGACATTTGTGTATAAAATTCTTTTTTTTAAGATTTTATTTATTTGTTCATGAGAGACACAGAGAGAGAGAGAGGCAGAGACATAGGCAGAGGGAGAAGCAGGCTCCATGCAGGGAGCCTGATGTGGGACTCGATCCTGGGACTCCAGGATCACGCCCCGAGCCAAAGGCAGATGCTCAACCACTGAGCCACCCAGGCGTCCCTGTGAATAAAATTCTTATGTGACCTCATAGACCTAATATTCTAGTGAGAGCAGAGGGAAAAGAAACAAATGATGGAGTCACATAGTATGTGAAGAGATAATAGGTACCATGAGGAAAGTCAATGGAAAGGAGGGGACAGGGAGTACCTGTTGGAATTTTAAGTAAAGCGGATGGGAAGGCCCCCAGGACTTTAACACAAAGACCTAACAGAGGTGAGGGAGTAGTCCAGGGGCATATCTGGAGAAAGAACAGTCCAGGTAGAGGGACCAGCTAGTGCAAAGGCCCCGAGGTGGAGGATGTTTGGCATATGCGAGGGCCTGTGAGGATCAGAGTGGTTAGGGACGCCTGGGTGGCTCAGCGGTTGAGCATCTGCTTTTGGCTCAGGGCATGATCCCAGAGTCCTGGGATCGAGTCCCACATCAGGCTCCCTGCACGGAGCCTGCTTCTCCTCTCTCTTCCTGTGTCTCTGCATCTCTCTCTGTCTCTCATTAATAAATAATTTTTTTAAAAAAAAGGATCAGAATTGTTAGATTAGAGGGAGTGAGGGGGAAAGTGGTAGCAGGAGAGGTCAGAGAGACAGGGTGGGGGAAGGTCCTTGTGTGGGGTCCTCGTGGGCCCCAGTGAGCATTGTGGCTTTTTCCTTGAGATGAGAACTCAGAAAAAATCATGAGACGGTTGTGAGCAGAGGAGGGCCATGCCTGGCTCAGCTTATGACCGGACCCCTCTGGCTGCTCTGAGCAGTGTGAGGGGCAAGGGTGGGAGGAGGAGGCGACTGCAGTAGCCCAGGTGGACAGTGTAGCCCAGAGTGGTGGTGGCAGAGATGAGAGGATCAATCCAGCAGATCTTCTGCAAGTACAGACAACAGGACTTGTTAATGCTTCAACATGGATGTGAGGAGAGAACAGAGTGTGTCAAGGTTACTGAGGTTTTTGGCCTAGAACAGCTGGAAGGATCAGATGGAATGGGAAAAGTGGGGTAAGGAGAGAGGTTTGAGCAGGAAGGTCAGGAGTCTGGTCTTGGACATGCTGAGTCTGAGATGTCCAGTCTGATCTGTGAGTCAGGTGCTCAGAGGAGCAGTCTGGGTTGGAGGTAAGAAATAATAATAATGATACTTGTGTATAAGGTGGTTTTGAAAATTCAAATGAGTTCCTAAGGGTTCAGAGCCCAGAACACACATCCAGTTGGCAGGTGGTAATTTGCGTGCAGAACCTCAGTAGGAGGAGAGCCTGGGAAATGGTTGTAGCATCCTGACCTGTCTGGGACGAGGAGATAGCCAGAACCGGCTGGCCCCCCTAACACTGTTCTTCTTGCTACAGTAACTGGCCTCCATGATGTTGATGAATATATGCAGGCCCAGCTCCTCCTAGCCGTGAGTAACCTTGGCCACCCCTGCCTCAGTTTGGACCCCTCATGCCTGTCTCCACCTCAGCCTTAGCCATTTGTCCTGCCCACAGGCTCTGAATATTGCTACACATGTCTTGAAGCCAGGGGGATGCTTTGTAGCCAAGGTGAGCATTGGAGGACCTGATGAGGGCAAAATAGGGGTCCTCCAGGGCCGCCCTTGTGCCTTCATCCCCTGTCTCCTCGCCCTACAGATCTTCCGAGGCCGGGATGTGACCCTGATCTACAGCCAGCTGCGAGTCTTCTTCTCTAATGTGCTCTGTGCTAAGCCCAGGAGCAGCCGCAACTCCAGCATAGGTCAGTGGGGTGCAACGGGCAGGCAGGCAGACACGAATCTTGGGGATGCATCTTGTGTGGGGTGGAGGTAGCAGTCACCCCTCGCTCTACCTTCCACCCACAGAGGCCTTCGCTGTCTGTCAGGGTTATGACCCCCCTGAAGGCTTCCTTCCAGACCTGACCAAACCCCTGCTGGACCATTCGTACGGTGAGAGCCAGAGTTCTGGGCCCCCTCCCTGGGGAGACTCTGCCCCCTTATGGAATGTATGTCTTAGGAGGGCCCTCAGCCCCACCCCTGTATGGATGTTTTGTCCCAGGAGGATCTTCATCCCAGTCTTCTCATGATTACTCTCGGGTCCCAAGTCCTGCCCCAGTGGAGATTACACCCACCTAAGTTTCTAGCCTAGGAAGACTGGGTCATGCCCCCAGGTGGATACTCCACCCCTGCACCCCTGCATGGGAATTTGGCCTCGAGAGAGCCTTTAGCCTGGTCCCTTGTGGGAAAAGGCACAGAGTCTGCTCTTAAGGTGAGCACACTTGAGTGAGACAGGGTTCAGGCAGCGTATGGTAGAATGGCAGGTGAACATAAGGCACAGCGTGAGAAGAGCAGGAGAGGGGGATGCTCTAGAACAGGTGATCTTGGAGGGGCTCCCTGAGGAGGTGATCTGAACAAAATGAAGGATTTCTGGTGGAGGAGTATGAGAGTAGTCGGTAAGTACATAGGAAGGATTTTCCGTACCCTTGCTGTAGAAGGAGTCCCAACTGGTCCCAGGCATCCCAGTCCTGTCCTGTCTTATTTCTCCCTGCTTGTCAGATCCAGATTTCAACCAATTAGATGGTCCCACTCGCATCATTGTGCCATTTGTGACCTGTGGAGACCTGAGCTCCTATGATTCAGACCGCAGTTACCCACTGGACGTGAGTGCCCAACCAGTAGTAGGCAGGGGATGGCAGGGGAGAGGGGCTCTCCTGGGTTCTCATATCCTCACCATCTTCCCCCAATGTGTCCCTGCAGCTAGAGGATGGCTCAGAATATAAGTACACTCCACCCACGCAGCCCCCCATCTCGCCACCATACCAGGAGGCCTGCACGTTGAAGAAGAAGGGGCGGCTGGCCAAGGAGCTCCGCCCCCAGGACTGCCCCATCAGCACAGTGGACACGCTGTCCCAGCCCCTGGCGGCCCCACAGTGCCACACCCTGCTGGCCCCTGAGGTCTGGAAACCTGTGGCCCAGGGCCCTCTGTGCCCTTTCTCTGAGCCCACAGTGAGCCCCTCTTAGTGCACCTCTCTCTGTCCCCAAATGGCGTGGTTCTGGGGCAGGGTGGAATGCTCATCCCTGCCTCCCAGCAACTATAAAAAGTTGATGGGTAAAACCAAGTGTAATGAATGGAAAAGCTTGGCAAGTACCTGAGTCATTTTTCTTTTTCTTGGGTAGGTGGAAGACAGTGAAATGAATTGTTCGCCTTAATACACTCAGGTAAATTTGCCTTTTTAGCTAATAGTTTGAATGAAGGGCACCTTTAAGAAAAAAAACTCAGGAAAATTTCACCTTTGAAATGTTTGTATCAACTGATAAGATTTCAGTCAGCCCACCTTTACTAAGTACCTGATGTCACATGCCAAGAACTGCTTTCAGCGTTTTAGGTATGGAGGCATTCAGCAAACTGTTTCTTAACCACACGCTGTGTGCCAGGCATTGTTCTAGTTTGGGAGATAGAGCAGGGAACAGAACAGGCAAATATTCTGGTGCTGGTGGAGCTTCCAGATTGGGAAAGGGGTAATAAAAACAGCTTATTAATGCAGGAGTTTCTACACACGGCATACACATAGATACATTATATATGCATACTTGTACACATACACATTTCTAGCTTTCATTTCAGTATATATAGCTTAAATTATACTGTAGATATAAAGGCATATTTATATAAATATATCATATATATATGTAAAGGTAATAAGGGATATAAAAAAATTTTTTTAAAGATTTTATTTATTTATTCATGAGAGACACACAGAGAGGCGGGCTCCATGCGGGGAGCCTGATGTGGGACTTGATCCCGGGTCTCCAGGATCACACCCTGGGCTGAAGGAAGATGCTTAATTGCTGAGCCACCCAGGCATCCCAAGAATTATTTTTAATAAAGTAAGGTAAACAGAATCAGGAATTTCAGGGGTGGCAGTTTTTCAGTTTTTAAAAGGGTTATCATGGAAGGGCTTACTGAGGTAATGTTTGAGCTAAGACCTAAAGGAGATGAGGGAGGGAATGCATGTGTTCATCTAGGGGAAGAATGTTCCACGGAGAGAGAATAGCAAATGCAAAGATCCTGAGGTAGAACTATGGCTGGTGTGTAAGGGAGTAGCGAGGGGCCAGTTCTGCTCTTAAGAAATAAGTACCAGGGGATCCCTGGGTGGCGCAGCGGTTTGGCGCCTGTCTTTGGCCCAGGGCGCGATCCTGGAGACCCGGGATCGAATCCCGCATCGGGTTCCCGGTGCATGGAGCCTGCTTCTCCCTCTGCCTGTGTCTCTGCCTCTCTCTCTCTCCGTGACTATCATAAATAAAAAAAAAAAAAGAAAGAAATAAGTACCAGAATTCTTCACTGGCACTATTTGTACCCTCAGGCTAGATATAGCCCAAACATCTATTAACTGCAGAGTGGATCATTAAATCATGGTATATTCACAGTGGGGAATTGCACAGCAATGAGAATGAACATACTACAATTATGAAAACACCTTGTCCTTAAACTGAACCTATATAAAACATGTAAGTGTGTATTTTTCTGTATGTTACAGTTCACAATAGAAGTGGTAGGGGGAAAGGTCAAAAAAATGTTAGTACTGGGGCACCTGGGTGGCTCTGTCAGTTGGGCATCTGCCTTGGGCTCAGGATGATCCCGGGGTCCTGGAATCAAGCCCCACAATCAGGCTTCCTGCTCAAGGCGGAGGCTGCTTCTCACTTTGCCTCTCCCTCTGCTTGTGCTCTCTCTCTCTGCCTGTCAAATAAATAAATAAAATATTTTTTAAGTTTTTAAAAATATTTTATTTATTCATGAGAGACACAGAAAGAGAGGCAGAGACGCAGGCAGAGAGAGAAGAAGCATGTTCCATGCAAGAAGCCTGATGTGGGACTCAATCCTGGGACTCCAGGATCACGCCCGGGGCCGAAGGCAGACGCTCAACTGCTGAGCCACCCAGGCATCCCAAGTACTGACATTTCTTTAAAGATTTTATTTATTGGGATGCCTGTCTTCAGCTCAGGGCATGATCCCAGGTCTGGGAATTGAATCCTACATCAGGTTCCCTGTGGGGGACCTGCTCCCTCTGCTATTGTCTCTGCCTCTCTCTCTGTGTGTGTGTGTTTCTCGTGAATAAATAAATAAAATCTTTTTTTAAAGATTTTATTTATTTATTCATAGAAATGCAGAGAGAGAGAGAGGCAGAGACACAGGCAGAGGGAGAAGCAGGCTCCATGCAGAGAGCCTGACATGGGACTCGATCCAGGGTCTCCAGGATCATGCCCCGGGCTGCAGGTGGCGCTAAACTGCTGCGCCACCGGGGCTGCCCAATAAATAAAATCTTTAAAAAGAAATGTTAGTAGTTGAGTGAAAAATGATTATAGTAGAAGTGGGAGAATGTATGTTTAAAATTTTCTCTGTCCCTGATTTTAGGTAGCTGGCAGTCTGCTACAACCCAGAAGCTGTTTGGCGGCAGGAAGACGAAAGAACTTACGTTGATGAACTGGTTTTCAAATAACTCATCAACAGGTCCTGAACATTCAAGCCCTGAGTGGTAACCCACAACTAGCAGGAGCCCAGCAAGGAAAGCAACAGCACAGTATGCCTGTCTACACCACGGAGGGGATTTTTGAGCGAGGCCTTGCCTCCTTTCTAAATCTTTCCAGAGGTGTCCTGATTATTTCTAGAGTTTACCCCCAAAGTAGGGGTTCTTCACCGTATAGAAGTCAGGGGTATCTGTGAACCTGATGGAGGAAAATCTTACATCTTTATTTTCACTAATATAACTGAAATTTCACTAATATAACTAAAATTTAGCTTTACTCCCCAATAGGAATGCTGGCAACAAATCCCAATAGTAAAAGCAGTGCCTGTTACCTTCCCACCAATACAAATTAGTTACTTTTTATGTTCCATTACAGTTTTTGCAGGCATCTTAAGATGCTGTTCACGTTTGGCACTACTTTGACTTATAGAAGATCTTATAATTTGATGTACTAATAAAAAAGTCCATATATTACTGTATGCCAGTGTTGTTTCATTTTAATATATATAGTAATATTTGTTCTCATTAACATAAGACATAAATTTAAAGTATACAACCTAATTCAATGTATACCTATTGCAGAATGATTACAGTAAGTTAATATGCATCACCTCACAGAAATTTTTTCCTGTGATAGGAACTTTTAAGATTTCTCTCTCTTCTCTCTTTTTTTAAGATTTTATTTTATTTATTCATGGGAGACACAGAGAGAGAGAGGCAGAGACATAGGCAGAGGGAGAAGCAGGCCCCCTTGTAGGGAACCTGATGCGGGACTTGATCTGGGGACTCCAGGATCATGCTCTGAGCTGAAGGCAGACACTCAAATGCTGAGCCACCCAAGTGTCCCAAGATCTCTCTCTTTTTTAAATATTTTATCTAGCCATTTGAGAGAGCAAGAGTGCAGGGGTGAGGAGGGGGAGAGAGATAAGAGCAGGCTCCCTGCTGAGCAGGGAGCCCGACACAGTGCTCGATCCCGGGACCACCCCAAGACCACAACCCAAGCCAAAAACAGAAGCCCATCTGACTGAGCTACCCAGGCATCCCCAAGATCTACTCTCTTAGAACCTTTCAAATATATGATCTGGATAATCATAGTCACTATCCAGTACCTTACAGCCCTAAACTTATAACTTGAAGTTTGTACCTTTTGACCACCTTCACCCATTTGACCCCTGCCTCTGGCAACCATCGATTTATTGTCTGTTCCTAGGAGTTTGGGCTTTTTTAGATTACACATACAAGATCTTCACTTCATAGTATTTGTCTTTCTCTGACTTAGCACAATGGCCTTGAGGTCCATCTGTCTCACAAATGGCAGGATTTCCTTTCCATGGCCAAGTAATCTTCTATTGTATATATAAATACATATACCGCACTTTATCCATTCATCTGTCGACAGACAAGTAGTTTTTTCTCCTATCTCTGCAACAAGAACCCCTATAAGCGATGTCAGAAAGTCTGCCTTGACTGCAGTGCTGAATTTCTGCAAGTTAGCCAACAGGAGCTGCCAAGCTCACCAGCTACACAGGCAGAACTAGTTTCTGCAGCTTACACCTGTATCTAGAAACATTCTCTGTGTACACCTCAATTTGGTGACCTCAGGACCACCCACATCCCAGTTGGTGACCCTAGATGTCTCTGTCCTTGACGGTGTGAACCTGGGCGTGTCCATACTGAGTCTATAACGCTGGATGTTGGGGATGGGGCACACTACACAATGTCAAACCAGGAGTCTTCTCACCCAAGCAGTGTGATTCTGGAAATGTATAACAGAAGTATCTGCGCAAAAGCCTATGTGGCCATGGGCATATCTGCACCTATTACCATGTAAATTCAAAGTGTCCACACTAGAGGCTGAGGCCCCAGGAGTAGCCAACTAAATCTCCAGGAGTATAAACACGCCAGCCCTTGAGACCCAGCAAATACCCACATCTCAGGCTTTGTGTCCCTAATCGTGTCCAACCCCATCTGTATGATATCTGGCATATACACACAAGTCCCTGTGATGGGAATAATTTCCAATCCCCAGACTGTGTGACCCAGCAGTATCCCAAGCCCTGAATGTGTGGCCCAGGAAGGGCCAGCCTAACTCAGGTTCAGTCTCCCAACTTTGGGAGCACCCTGTCTGGCTCTGAGTTTGGATACCCTACCCTTGCAACTCCACACCCCTCCATGTGACCCCTGAATTTTCCACAACCAAGTCAATTTGTCTACAGAGGCATGTGTATCCCATACCATGTGTCCCCAGTTGAGCATTTATCATAGTCTGAGTGACCCCTTGCGTGTCCTTAAGAGCACACCCCTCATCTGTGTTACCGCAGAATTGTTCACACCCTAATCCATCACCATAGGCCCAGTCATTGTACCCTGGGAGTGATCCTTCTTCAGACTTTGAAATGCCAGAAGTGTCCACACCAAGTCTGTGTAACCCCAGGAGGGCCCACAGCCAGCCTGTTTCTCCAGAAGTCTCCACACAATAGCTTGTCTGTGTAAACCCAGGATGATCAACTTTCTACGTGACCATGGGAGAAGCCACAACCCGGTCTTTGTGTCTTCAGGGTGGCATACCCTTAGCTGTGTGTGATTCCTGGGGTTTTTACACCTTAGGCTATGTGATCAAATAAGTCTCCATGCCCCAAGCTCTGACCACCAGGGAGTCACTCCCTAGTCTGCAACTCTAAAGGGCTTTCCACACCTCAATCTCTGTGGCCCCAAGTCCATTCACTACATTGCCTGCGTGGCCATGGGAGTTTCCACTTCCCAGTCTGGGTGACCCTAAGAGAAGCCAAACTCTGGTCTGTATGATCCCAAGAGTGTCTATATCCCAAAGACTGTGAGCAGGGGAGTGTCTACACTTCAGTACAAACACTTTCTCTTCCTTCTCTTCCTTGTCTCTGGGACCACAGATGAGTCCTGGCTGTGTCCACATCCCAGTGTCTGACTACAGAAACGTCCAGAGCCCAGCCCATGTGACCCCAAGAGGATGTGTCCCACGATCAATGTGAGTCCAGAAGTGGCATCAGCCCAGTCATTGTGACCACAGGAGTTTCCATATCACAGTCTCGGGGGCACCATGAGCTCATGTGTGGCAAACTGTGGTCACAGAGGTGTCCATACTCCAGTCTACGGACTCCACACATGTCCACGGCTCAGTCTGTGATGTTCTGGGAATGGTTTATGCCAGTCCAGCCACTTCAGGAGTGTCCATTCCCCAGTCTCCATAACCTGTGAGTGTCCACACCTCCATCTTTGTGACAGAAGCAATGCCCAATTCCAACTCCGTTGTCCAAACCCCATCGTGTCTGGCACGGTGTTGTCTATACCCCAGCCTGTATGGCCTCTCAAGGGTGTAGTCCCATCAGTAAGACCACAGTAGTAGGAAACTCCTGTGCCTGTGAGGCCTGGTAGGTCCATACTCCAGTCTGGGTAACCCAGGGAGGACATTCCCACATCTGTGTGAGCAAATAAGACTCCACACCCCCATATCTGTGACCCCAGGGTAGACAATTTCCCATTCCATGTGAAAAGAGGAGTACCCACACCAAATTCTGTGTGACCACAAGGGTGCCAATCCCCCATCTGTGTGTCTCGAGAGGCATCTTTGTTCCAGTTGGTGCGATTCCAGCAGAGTCGACACCACAAGCCATGTGTGATCACAAGGGTGTCCGTGGCCAAGCCTATGATAACCCAGGAATATCTGTGCCACAGCCACATGACCACAGTAGCATCTACCTCCCAGTTTATGCACCTTCAGTGATGTCCTTGTCCTACTATGTGATCCTAGGCATGTCCAGACCCCAGAATTTGTGACTGAGAGTGTCCCAAAATTGAGCCTATGTAAAACCAGAAGATACCAGATCATAGTCCGTGTGGCCCAAGAGTGTCCATGCCCCAAACAAGATGATCCAAGAGGTGTCCAAACTGTGGTCTGTGTGACCCCAATGTTGTCTACATGCCAGTCTGTGTGACACCAAAAGTGCCCACATACCAATCCATAAGGCTCTAAGAAAACACATCTGTGATACTTCAGGAGTGGCCACACCTCATTCCATGTGACCTCAACCATGTCCACATCCCAGTCTGTGTGACCCCTAAAGCCTCTACATCCTACTGTGTGACCCCAGAAGTGTTCCAAAGCAATCTCTGTGATCCTGGGCAGTCCATCCCCCAATCAATATGTCCCCTGGATTGCTTATACTGAAATCTAGTGACTTCATGAGTGTCTACACCCTCAACTGTTTGATCCCAGGAGGGGCCACACCACAGACTGTATGACCCTGGGAGGATCTATACACAAATCAGTGTGACCCCAGAAGGAGTTATGTCTGGAGGAAGAATGATCCAGACAAAGGGAAAAGCCAGTGCAAAGCCCCTGAGGTGGAACAGTGATGAGACCAGTGTGGTGGGAGCAGAGTGAGCGAGGGGCCAGTGGCAGGTGGTGAAGCCAGAGAGGTGACAAGGGCCTGGTTCTGTAGGGCCTTGCAGGCCACAGAAAGGACTTTGGCTTTTTCTCTGCGAGATAGAACCACACCAGAGGTCTGAACAGAGGAGGACTGAGGGCCGACGTGGGTTGTAACGGAACCCTCTGGCTGCTACCGTAAGGACAGACCGAAGCACCTGAATCAGATCAGAGAGGCTGATCAGTGCGGGACAGTGGCCCCAGGGCCCAGCACTGTAACCACTTGACAGGTTTCCCTAGGAGGCTGTGCATTCTCTCAGGGGTATATGGTAGGGTTCCAGCCTCCTCCTGTCCTCCAGAAATGCAGCACATGTTAGGAGGAAGCCAGGCGATTGCGTGAAGATGCCCTCAGTATGGAACCTTTGGCCAACTCTAACTTTCCCCGGGTCTCGGGTTCCCCACCTTTGGCAGATGAGTATAATCCCTCCCTGCCACTCTCTCCAGTGTCTCTCCAAGTGCACCAGGCTCCTTGATGTTCCTCAAATACACCAAGCATTATTTCACCCCAGGGTCTTTGCACCCTGGACACCCTTCCACCTGGACACCCTTCCCAAGATAGATACGTAGTTCAAGGGTTACATGGCTGCCCTCTTCATTTTCTTCTTTTCTCTGCCTAAAGGTCATCTCGGGAAGCCTTCCCTAACTATCCAAAACAGCACCCCCTCCCTCTCTACACCTGCATCCCGCCTTGTTTTCTTCATAGCCCTTAACATTTCCTAATAATACATATCTACTTGTTGGGCGCAGAGTGGGGCCACTGGGAAGACAGAGTACACAAGGCACATGCAGGTGGAATTTGAAGAGATCTTAAAAAAAAGATTTTTTTTTTAATTTATTCATGAGAGACACAGAGAGAGGGGCAGAGACATAGGCAGAGGGAGAAGCAGGTTCCCTGCAGGGAGCCTGATGGGGGACTCGATCCCAGGACCCCGGGATCAGGACCTGAGCCAAAGGCAGATTCTCAACCACTGAATCACCCAGGTGCCCGACATAGTAGGTTCTTAGTAAATATTTATTGAAAGGATAAATGAGGGATCCCTGGGTGGCGCAGCGGTTTGGCGCCTGCCTTTGGCCTAGGGCGTGATCCTGGAGACCCGGGATTGAATCCCACATCGGGCTCCCGGTGCATGGAGCCTGCTTCTCCCTCTGCCTGTGTCTCTGACTCTCTCTCTCTCTGTGACTATCATAAATAAATAAAAATTAAAAAAAAAAGAAAGGATAAATGACATAAAATAATAGATATAAAAGTATAATGCAAAAGTGAAAGGATGGGGTATCTGGGTGGCTCAGTCAGTTAAGCATCTGACTCTTGAAATAAGCGTCATGGTCTCAGGGTTGTGAGATTGAGCCCCATGTCAGACTCCACGAGAGTCTGCTTCTTTCCCTCTGCCCCTCCCCCTGTGCTTGCTCTCTCTTCTTTTCTCTTTCTCTCTTTCTCTCTCTCTCTGCAAATAAATATTTTTTAAAAGTGAAAGGATAAATCATAGACATGGAGAAAATATTTTCAAAATACATTATTTGACAAAGCACCAGTATCCAGAATAAATAATTCCCACAATTTTATAAATGGGTTGCAGCCACAGTGGAAAACTGTATGGAGTTTCCTCAAAAAATTAAAAATAGAAATGCCATACATTCTAGTAATTCCACTACCAGCTATTTACCCAAAGAAAATTAAAACACAAATTCAAAAAAAATATATGCACCCCTATGTTTACCACAGCATTATTTACAATAGCCAAGAGAGGGAAGCAGCTCATATGTCCATCTATATAGATAAATGGATAAAGATGTGGTATATATACACAATGGAATATTATGCAGCCATGTTAAAGAATGAGATCTTGGGGCACCTGGGTGGTTCAGTGGTTGAGTGTCTGCTTTGGCACCTGCCTTCGGCCCAGGACGCAGTCCTGGAGTCCCAGGTCGAGTCCCACATCGGGCTCCCTGCATGGAGCCTGCTTCTCCCTCTGCCTGTGTCTCTGCTTCTCTCTCTCTGTGGGTCTCTCATGAATAAATAAATAAATAAATAAATAAATAAATAAATAAATAAAATCTTAAAAAAAAAAAGAATGAGGTCTTGCCAAAATGGATGGGTATTAAGCTAAGTGAAATAAGTCAGAGAAAGAAAAATATCACATACTTTCACTTATATGTGGAATCTTAAAACAAAATAAAACAAATGAACAAACAAACGAAAGGGAGAAGCAGATGACAAACCGGTTTGTTGCCAGAGGGGTAGAGGTGGGAGGATGGACAAAATGGGTGAAGGGTAACGGGAGGCATAGTCTTCTAGTTATGAAATGAAAAAGTTATGGGGATGAGAGGCACAACATAGGGAATACAGTCAATGGTATTACAATAATGTTGTATGATGACAGATGGCACCTACACTGGTGGCAAGCACAGCACAACACCATCACTATGTTGTACCCCTGAAATTAATGTCTCATTGTGTGTCAACTATACCTCAATTTAAAAAATCAATAATAAGGGATCCCTGGGTGGCGCAGCGGTTTGGCGCCTGCCTTTGGCCCAGGGCGCGATCCTGGAGACCCGGGATCGAGTCCCACGTCGGGCTCCTGGTGCATGGAGCCTGCTTCTTCCTCTGCCTGTGCTGCCTGTGTCTCTGCCTCTCTCTCTCTCTCTCTCTCTCTCTCTCTCTCTCTCTCTCTCTGTGACTATCATAAATAAATAAATAAATATTTTTAAAAAATCAATAATAAAAAAAAAAGAATTCCCACAATTCAATAAGAAAACCAACAACCCGGGGAAGCCCGGGTGGCTAAGCAGTTTAGTGCCAACTTCCACCCAGGGTACGATCCTGGAGACCCGGGATCGAGTCCCGTGTCGGGCTCCCCGCATGGAGCCTGCTTCTCCCTCTGCCTGTGTCTCTGCCTCTCTCTCTCTGTCTCTCATGAATAAATGAAACCTTAAAAATAAGAAAACCAACAATCCAATTAAAAATTTTTTTAATTATCAAAAGATTTGATCAGACACTGCACCAAAGAGGAAATATGGATGGCATTAACATGTGAAAAGACATCCTACATCATTAGCCATTAGGAAAATGCAAAGTAAAACCACAGTGAGAGGGATGCCTGGGTGGCTCAGTGGTTGAGCGTCTGCCTTCAGCTCAGGGCGTGATCCTGGGATCCTGGGGTCTTGGAATTGAGTTCCACACCAGGCTCCGCCTGGGAGCCTGCTTCTCCCTCTGCCTAGGTCTCTGCCTCTGTCTCTGTGTTTCTCATGAATAAATAAATATGTACTCAGCCATAAAGAACAAACTACTGAAGCATACAACACAGAGGCATCTCAGATGCACTATGCTAAGTGAGGGAGGCCTGAATAATGTTAAATACTACATGATTCCACTTGCATGGTATGCTGGCAAAGGCAGGACTACACGGATAGCAAACAGATCAGGGGTCGCCAGGGTTTCAGGGTGGAAGGAGGGGCTGACCTCAAAGTGATCCCTTGAGGAACTACTCTGAAGTGAGAGAATGGCTCTGTGTCCTACTTGTGGTGCCAGTCAACTGATGACTTCTGTTTGTCAAGCCTCGGAGACCTGTATGCTACAGAGGGGAAATTTTACTGTATGTAAGATATACCTCAATAAACATAACTTCTTACGTGCAATATTTTGCAAGCAATAATTCTGTGACTATAAAAAGGGCACTTGTGATGAGCCCCGGGTGTTGTACATAGGTGCAGAATCTGTATATTGTACACCTGAAACTGATATAATGCTGTATGTTAACTAACTGGAATCAAAATAAAAACTTTTGGTGGGGGGCGCCTGAGTGGCTCAGTCAGTTAAGCGTGGGACTCTTGATTTATGCTCGGGTCATGATCTCAGGATCCTGAGATCAAACCCTGCATCTGGCTCCCTGCTTCCTGCTCGGCAGAAAGTCGGCTTCTCCCTCTCCCTCTGTGGCTCCCACTACTTGTGCTCTCTCCCTCCCTCTCTTGCTCTGTCAAATAAATAACATCTTTCTTTTTTAAGATTTTATTTATTTATTCATGAGAGACAGGCAGAGAAACAGGCAGAGGGAGAAGCAGGCTCCTCTTGAATACAGGGAGCCCGATGTGGGACTCGATCCCGGGCCTCCAGGATCACGCTCTGGGCTGAAGGCGTCGCTAAACTGCTGAGCCACCCAGGCTGCCCAATAAATAACATCTTTAAGGGCAGCCCTGGCGGCCCCGCAGTTTATTGCCGCCTTCTGCCTGGGGTGTGATCCTGGAGACCTGGGATCGAGTCCCACATCAGGGTCCCTGCATGGAGCCTGCGTGTGTCTCTGCCTCTCTCTCTCTCTATGTGTCTGTCATGAATAAGTAAAATCTTTAAAAAAAGATTAAATGAAGTCATAAGGGTAGGCCCTAATCTTATAGCAAAGGCTGGGTGAGCCCACGAGAGAAGGTGGCCTTCTGCAAGCCAGGAAGAGAAGCTTCACCAGAAACCAACCCCTGTGGCTCCTTGATCTTGGACTTCCAGCCTCCAGATTGTGAGGTTATAAGTGTCTATTGTTTAAGCCCCCCAGTCTGGGACATTTTGTTATAGCAGCCCAAGCAAACCAATGCATGGTTTGTCAGCTTCAGATCTGACTTCAGGAGGCTCATCTTGGCCACGTGTGAGGGCAGCAGGATGCAAGTGAAAGAAGAAAATTTTGGCACATCCTCCTTGTCCAGGTGAAGGGGGCACTGCAGCTCAGAGAAGGGACCCACAGCCCAGGGAAACCCAAGGATGAAATCCGCAGCACTCCCTGGGGGCGGCTTCCCGGAGCTGTGTCCACACAACATCCTGTCCCACACTGCAATATGAGTAAGAATGGTTTGGGAGAGTTCAGAACTGCCCCCAAACCCCACCCAAGCCTGGTTCATGCCAGACTGTTCTCCCATGAACACGTATACAGTTTTCAAGCCGTCAAGATGCCTTGCTTCAGGAGAATAGCTGTAATGTATCTCAGGCCCAGTGGCAGCCCAAAGGGAAGGGACAAATGTCTGAGTCTCTCTAGATGACAGGGGCTGGGGAAAGCTGGAGTGAATCATGGGTCACAGGCCACATGTCTTGTGAAACTTCTGCCAGATGCAGGATCTGGGAGTAATTACCAGCCAGGCAGGGTTGGTGAATGAGAGGCTCAAAGGGTAATTGGGTGTATGTGTGCCTGCATGGGCGTGTGTGTGCATGCATGTGCATATCAGCATGTGTGAAATTATGTGCCTCTGTGCTTGCTGTGCTTCTGCCTGTGTGTGCATATTTACAATGCATTCCTACGTGCATGCATATGTGGTATGTGTATGCGTTCAGGCTTTGCTAGTTTGGATGCAGGTGTGTATGTGTGATACACAAGTGTAAGTGTGCATTCTCCCAGAGATGCTTGGGGGCAGATGAGCCCAGCAGATACAAAGGGGCCCGTACCCTGGCAAGGGTGTTTGTGAAAAGTAATCGTGCATATGCATGAAGGTATGCTTGTGCATGAGATTCCAGTTCAAACCCCTATGGCCACAGATGCAATCCTGAGTGTTTGTGTCTGGGTGTGTACACGTGTACCCCAAGGTGCACATGCATGGCTGTGTCTAAGCGCACAGGGACAAGGGAGCCCGTTGGCCCAGGCTTATGTGTTGAGGATCTGTGCACATATACCCCTGAGTGCCCAAGCATGTGCAAGTGTGAGTGAACAGGTGCACACATGGCGATGGGAGTGGGTCTTGGCATACACGTACCCCTGGGAGCCTGTGCATGGGCATGTGTGTGGTATAGCTGCATGTATTTTCGTTGGCCCAGGTCTAGATCAACAAGTGCAAGTGTGTCCATGGGCTCAGGCACAGGCATCTATGTACATGTACTCTGGGTGCCCATAAACATGTATGTGCATGGGTGCACATGTGTCCATGGGTCTGGGCCTGGGGGGGTGTGCATATGGACCCTGTATAAATGTGCATGTGTGGATAGATGGGTGCAGGTGTGCCCAGGGACCCAGGCAGTAGTATCTGTGCATGTGTAACTCTGGGGGCCCATGCCTGGGTGTGTGCAAGGTTTCAGGTGTGGCCAGAGGTTTGGGTCAGGACATGTGTGTATGTGTATCCCTAGGGGCCCATGCCTGGGTATGCTCACACGTTCAGATGTGCCTATGGCTTGGAGCATGGTGTCTATGTGTGAATTTCCTTGGGGGTCCATGTATGCCATCTGTGCATGCATATATTATGGCCACGTGGGCTGGATGGGTATGCAGCTTCACTTCCACCTACACCTGGCAGGGGAGGGTAAGGGAAACCAAGGAATGTGCTTTCTGTAGGAATCCAGGTTTTGACAGTCAGGGGAGTGAAATTGAGGGCCATTTGCTTTTCTTAAACCTTGTCACTTGGGACAAAGCTAGAGCTTGGAAAACACCCCTTCCTTCATTCAGCCCCACACTCCAAGTCAGGCACCATGCTGGGCTCTGTGGCAACCCAGAGACAATGTGGCCAGACTCCAGGAAAGATGAGCAATGCTTATAAGCCCCGTGTATGAAGCAGAAGCACCAGGAAGCCACTCAGGGCAGGGAGAAGAGACTCAGGTAAGGATTCCTAGAGGGTGGGGAAGGAAGGTACAGGAAAGGGGGGCCCAGGCAATGGGGGAGGGTCTGGACGTGCAGGGATGGGAGTAGAGAGATGTCAAGGTCAGGAAAACTCAGAAGGCTAAGAAAGATCTGGGCGTAGAATGGCAATATTTGGGGATGCCTGGGTGGCTCAGTTGGTTAAGTGTCTGCCTTTGGCTCAGGTCATGATTGCAGGGTCCTGGAATCAAGTCCCATATCAGGCTCCCCACAGGGAGCCTGCTTCTCCCTCTGCCTCTGCTCCCCACCTGCACTCTTGCATGCATTCATGTGTGTGTGCATGAGTGTGTGTGTGCACATGCACATGTGCACTCTTTCTCTCTCAAATAAATAAATATTTCTTTAAAAAATAGAATGGCAGTATTTGCTTGGTCAGGAAGCTGCTTCTGGCTCTCTGGTCACTTGGAAACCAAGTGCCCAGGCCTAGGAGGCACCCAGGGATGAAGGAAGATTGGTGGGTTGGGGGAGCTATCTATCTGTCTCTGGAACAGGCAGCTTACTCTTAGGAAGCAAGTTAGGGTTCCATGGACCCCTGGGGCCTAGAGTAAGCCAGCTCCCCTTTCTGAGCCTCAGTATCTTTCACTGTCAAATAGCTTGCCCGTCTGCAGCCCAGGCCCAGGGAAGAATGTAGCCTCAAAGAGTAGCCCATGGGTAGAGAGCAGGCAGGTGCTCCCCAGGATTGGGCTACCCACCTGCTCCTCTGCCATCTCTGAGTCCTTACACTCTGCCCTCAGGGTCAAGGCTTGGAGATTGGCTGCGGAAGCAGCAGGGAGACCAGGCCTGACAGTACGACCTCTCTAGGCTAGGAAGGAGTATGCATCTACACCACCCTCCCACTCGAACATGTCAGGGGAGGCATTGGGACCCCAACACTCTTAGCTGTGGTTGGATGAGGGACCGCTGCTCCTGAATTCCAAGTCTAGTCCAGATGTAGAGCAGGGTCTCCCCTTCTAATCTCAGCCCCTCCCCACCCAACCCTGCCAGCTTCCCCTACAAAAAGCCCCTCAGGTGCGGTGTCAGGACCTTCCTGTGCCCCCATCTCAACCCCAAGCCACTGGCTTTCTTCTAGACCCTCCAGAGGGTCACCACTACTGACTGTGGAATGTCAGGCAATGGCAGGGCCACTGTGCAAAGTTATGCAGGCTGTTTGCTAGCAAAAGACACCTGGCCAAGGAGGAAAGTGAGGACAGAAATGCAGCCTGGGTTCCATTTGCATCCCTGGGTCCTGGCTTGGGGCTGTGTCCACCCAGAGGAAGGAGTGTCCTTCCCTGAAGTTCACAAAGTCACTCTGCGAGCTAGTGGCGCCCCTCAGTGTCCAGGTCTTTAAAGGCAAAGTCAGGAGATGAGTCTGAATGTGGACACCTCTCCCAGGGCTGGAAACGCCTTAATGCCTGGGGATGCCTCTGAGCTGGAAAATGTCTCAGCTGTTGTCTGGTCCAGCCCCTTACATTGTCAGGAAAAACCTCGAAAGGCTTTTCAATGGACAGAACTATTCCGGAGTGTCCTTTCAATAGACCGCTGGTGTCATCTAGCAGACCTTTAGAGCTTATCTGATCTACAGAGGGCAGCAACCTTGTCTCTGGCTGGGCCATTTCGAAACTCTAGAAAGAAAGACGTTAACACGTGCAGGACTGATGATTTCTGTTCGCAAACATGCACATGGATTTTGTCCTGTCGAATTACGACTGACTGCCTCCCTGATGAAAAGATGAGTCCAAATATAATGATAGATTCTAGTACATCTACTGGCAAAAGCTACCTACTAGGATTTGGGAAACCACTACCCCGTTTCCCACCACCCCACCCCGAACACATCAGGGGAGGCATAGGGACGGCAAATTCATTTCAGTATCCCTGGTAGCCGATACATGTCTATTCTGCAGATTCTCTTTTGAGTGGATTGTAACTTCTCACCAGTTCTCTCCTTCATAAAAGACCTAACTAAAATCTTTGACACATGTTCAATTTATATTTGTATGAGTCATGATCTTACCATTTGGGAAATTACCCTTTAATTGCATCTACCAGCTCATAGCACAGATGAGGTCACCCAGAGGGAAGGGGAGGAACTTCCCTGAAGTGACCCTCAGGGGCTGAGGCTGGAGACAGAGCTGAATCCGGGCCATTCTCAGCTCTGCCCTGCTCCCTGAGTGGGGGTGGAGGAGCATGCTTTGCACAGGGTATGGAATGGGGGCTGTGACATCCCCTAATGTGGGGATGTGGAATGACCCTCTGGGGTGAGGTCTCCCCCTGTCGGCTCCCATCCTCTTTGTCAGCCTGATGCAGATCTAAGACAGCTCCCTGACCCCAGGCCATCCTGGCCAGCCGCAGTTGGGGTGGGTTCATTCAGGACACACAGGTGCTGAAATGCCCCCTTGCCATTCTGGGCTGTTGTGCTGGTGACACCTGGGGGAAATGCTTTATTTTTGGGTGGGTTATATTAACTACTGGGCCTCAGCTTCCTTACCAATAAAATGCAGGTAATTATGGTTTCTGCCTTACAGCCCTGTGGAGATGAAGTGAGATAGCAGATGCAAAGCTCTCCAGATAGTCCTGTGCAGAGTCAGGGCTCAATAAATACCAGCTGTCAGGCATTAGGTCTGTTTGCCTTGCACAACTTCCAGTGGTAGATATTTTGTAAAAGATGCCTGAGGGCAGCCCGGGTGGCTCAGCAGTTTAGCGCCGCCTTCGGCCCAAGGCCTGATCCTGGAGACCCAGGATCAAGTCCCCCATCAGGCTCCCTGCATGGAGCCTGCTTCTCCCTCTGCCTGTGTCTCTGCCTCTCTCTCTCTCTCTGCATGTGTGTGTCAAAAATAAATAAAATCTTTTTTTTTTTAAAAAAAAAAAAAAAAAAAAGATCCCTGAAACGCCTTCCAGACTCTAGCCTAGCAGGACTTAGTTCCCCCATCCTTAGCTACGATCCCCAGTAAATGCTCCTTGGTGGTAGATGAATGAGTCAGAGCCTGGGCCAGCATGGACATGCCCTGGCTTGCTCTCAATGGCGCCCCCATGCCGCCACCCAGGAGATCCTGGGACCCAGAGGACCTAAGGGGGAAGAGCACAAGAAAAGGTGGCTATCTGCCAGGTAATTATGGGGTGCCCTGGGGCAAGCCCCCTGTTAGGGCCTTGGTTTCCCCATCTGTATGATGGGCACCAGGGAGCCTGGAACTGCTGAGGACCTTCACAACCACCATTTAGGGAGAAACAGATGGTCTCCAAGGGCAGAACAGCTAGAAGCTAAAGCTTTCCTGGGCCAGAACTTGCTTTGGGTGACAAAGCACAGCACACAAGAAAGGGAAAGGCACTCCCACACACACCACAGGAAGTTGCCCAGCAGGTTGAGTGGCAGAGCTGGCTGAGAGCCCAGGTGGCCAAGTTTCTTGGCTAGTGAGGAGGAAAATGTGGTTCAGGTCATTCTTCAGGCCTGCCAGGGGAAATTACAGAGGCCAGGGGATGGACTCAGTGGCCTGAGGGGGTCCAAGGTGGATGTATCCTTCAGGGAATACATTTGGGTGTCAGAAACAACCCAAATCAGCCAAACTGAAGAGACTTGGGTAGAGGGGGAGCAGGGCATGTACCCCGCCTCTCACTGGGAGTGGGCTCGTGTTTTCTTTTAAAGATTTATTTATTTATCTATTTGACAGAGACAGAACACAAGTAGGAGTAGAAGGAAAGGGAAAAGCAGACTTCCCGCTGAGCAGGGAGCCCTATTCAGGGCTTGATCCCCAGACCTTGGGATCATGACCCGAGCCCAGGGCAGACGCTTCACTGACTGAGCCACCCAGGCAGCCCCGGGCTCTGTGTTTTGATAGCTTCATCCTCAGTGGACTCCCCTCATGTGGTGGTCACCTTGCCTCCACCTGAACGGCTGGGAGCTCTAAGGGACCCAGAGACTTCATTCCTTGAAGTCCCAGCTTTAGGTCACGTGGTCTGGCTTGGGTTACCTGCCCCTTCCCAACTCTGGGGTCAGGAGGGCAGGTTGCTCTGGTGGACCAGGCTAGCATGGGTCTACTCCTAGAGCTTTGGGCAGGGCAGGGCCAGGGGGGAGTTAGCCCCATTAATTAGGGAGCCACAGGCTGGCACTGAAATCTTTTTTTTTTTTTTTTTTTTTTCCATCCACTGTTTTTTTTTTTTTTTTTAATATTTTTTTTTTTAAATTTTTATTTATTTATGATAGGCACACAGTGAGAGAGAGAGAGAGGCAGAGACACAGGCAGAGGGAGAAGCAGGCTCCATGCACCGGGAGCCCGATGTGGGATTCGATCCCGGGTCTCCAGGATCGCGCCCTGGGCCAAAGGCAGGCGCCAAACCGCTGCGCCACCCAGGGATCCCGGCACTGAAATCTTAAATGAGACCACTGGCAGCCTCAGTCCCTCTCTGCCTACTATTTGGAGATCCTCAGGTTTATGCAATAAACTCACCTTGTCTCTCTCAGCCACCAGAAATTCTACCCCCTGTGACAAATAAAGAAGTTGTTTCTTTTTATTTTTTTAATTTTATTTATTTATTCATGAGAGACACACAGAGAGAGAGAGAGAAAGAGAGAGGCAGAGACACAGGCAGAGGGAGAAGCAGGCTCCATGTAGGGAGCCCCATATGGGACTCGATCCCGGCACTCCCAGGATCATACCCTGGGCAGAAGGCAGATGCTCAACTGCTGAGCCACCCAGGCATCCCGATTGTTTTTTTTTTTAAATATTTTTAGAAATTATTTATTTGAGAGAGAGAGAGAGCAGAAGCAAGGGGAGAGGCAGAGAGAGAGGGAGAAGCAGACTCCCCACTAAGCTGGGACCCCCGATGCAGAACTCGATCCCAGGACCCAGACATCATGACCCAAGTTGAAGGCAGAAGCTTAACTGACTGAGCCATCCAGGTGCCCTGAAAAGGTAGTTTCTATTAAAATCTCAGCACCTTGGGGCACCTGGATGGCTTGGTTGGTTGGGCAACTGCCTTTGGCTCCAGTCATGGTCCTGGGGTCCTGGGGTCCTGGGATCAAGCCCGGCATCGGGCTCCCTGCTCAGCGGGAAGCCTGCTTCTTCCTCTTCCACTCCCCCTGCTTGTGCTCACTCTGTCAAATAAATAAATAAAATATTAAAAATAAAATAAAATGTCAGCACCTTCCACAGTGTTTTGTGGCAGAGGCTGTCTAAATCACAGGAAAGGATTCCATCTAATGCTGGGATTTAGGGCAGTGTGGTCAAAGGGCAGGGGAGACATCTGGGAAGACTTCCAAGGAGGCAATGGATCCAGCAACATGAAGGTTGCCTGGGAAGAAAGAGAAACCTCCTTCCCATCTTAGTTTACCATGCAAGACGGATGGTCCTCTCATGTATGTCAGAGGTCCAGGCTCTTCTGCTCCCTTCCTCTGAGGGATCTGTCTGTCCAGCTATCAGCCTGTCATATCAGCTCTGCTCTAAAGCTGTTAGATTGAGTGTGTATTCATCAAGCATCAGTTTCTAACATGGATGAAGGATCCTTCTCCCTAAAGAGGGAGAAGATCTGTCCTGGATGATTACAGGTAAGTTCTGTATGGGAGGGTCAGACGGGAAGCTCCAGGAAGCAGATAGGATAGTTTAGAACATTAAAATAGTCATCATCTATTCTTCCATCCAGCCACACACTCACCCCATTGCCCTTCACCTAGCCTTGCACCAATTCATCCACCAATCAGTGACCCACCTACCCATTCTTCTTTTCATTCATCTACCCACCCATACACCTACCTACCCAACTGTCTGCCCATCCATCCACCCACATAATAACCAGTGGCTGCTGTGGATCTATCTTGAGCCATGCACTGGGAACACGGAGATGAGTCATGTCCACCACCTGCCTTTTAGGCCTCCCAGTGTAGCTGGAGAGGCATCCTCAGGCATATCTCACTTCCTGATTCTCTGACCGATGCTGTGGAAATCCCAAGGAGCATTTAATCATAACAATGACATTTTAGTGGAATGTTGACAGATCCGTTGGTGTTTGCCAAGAGAGAGGAGGAGGAAAGGCATTCCTGGAAGTGGGAACAGCATGGGTGAATTCTGGGAGGTGTAAGAGAGATGAGCGTGTTTGAAACAGGGTGGATGGAGGGCAGAGGCAGAAGTTGACATTGGAAAACTGACCAGGGACCTCTAATTCCTGGCCCCAGGAAGCCAGGGGTGGCATCTGAGCAAAAGAGCCAGCACACAAGAGGGTGTGGCCAAAGACCTGGAAGTGGCCAGGCCACTATTATTGCTCCAGGCTTCGATGAGACACCTGCAAATCCACAATTCAAAGAAACAAAAGAAGGATGCCTGCATGGCTCGAGTGGTTGAGTGTCTGCCTTCGGCTCAGGGTGTGATCCCGGGGTCCTGGGATTGAGTCCCGCATCAGGCTCCCGCAGGGAACCTGCTTCTACCTCTGCCTCTCTAACTCTGTGTCTCTCATGAATAAATAAATAAAATCTTTTTAAAAAATTAGGAGTCTGTGGACTAGAGGTTCCAAAGAGGCCTTGAACATGTAGCAAACTCCATAGGTGCCACCAAAGCCCTCCAACCAAAGCCCCCCAGGAATACGCCTGTGGTTCAACAAGTTGGATAGTTGGATTGCTTGCTTGTTGCAACAAGAGAAAGAGCACACCGTGGGGAAGCATGGGGTGTCTTGTCTCAGGTGTTAAAGACTTCATTTAGGATTTGGGCTGGTGTTAGGTGAGTTGGTGGCAGCTCTAAGGAGGCGGGGCTTTACTCTGGATTGGAAGAAGAGCATTCTGTGATTGGGTATCTTAATAAATCCTATCTAGAAAGAGGGAAGACTAGAGTAAGGCTAAAGTTGAAATGGTAAAGGGGCACCTGGGTGGCTCAGTCAGTTAAGCTGTCGGTTTCAGCTCATGTCGTGATCTCAGGGTCATGAAACTTAGCCCTATGGCAGGCTCCATGCTCAGCTTAGAGTCTGCTTGAGTTCCTCTCTTTCCCTCTCCCTCTGCCCCTCCTCCCCTCCCAGTGTGCTTCCTCTCTTTCCCTCTCAAGTAAATAAATAAATCTTTAAAAAAAGAAATTGGTAAAGAAACAACCTATTAGGGGACTATTTGGTCACTTTTGTGGCTTGGACAAGGCTCATGTTCCATCTGTGTTCAGATATTATTATGTAGCAGCCTTGTTTTTGTCCTGATCAATTGTAGCTGTAGAATGGCCTTGTCTAAGGCTGATGTTCTAGGAAATTGTTCACATTCACCAGGAGGACACCAGGGTATGGCTCTGAGTGAGAGGCCAGCTCCTGGATGTGGGCTTTTTTCCCTCTTTCTCAGTGTGTTCCTTTGATCAGATTTTCTGAAATCTCACAAAGAAACAAATGCTCAATCTCTAAAAATCACCTATAGCCCAGACAGGCTTTGAATCACAGATACCTTATTCATAGATGGGCCCTCACGTGGCTTATCACACATGACCTCAGTGGCTGCCTCTATGAAATAGGTGGCTCCTATAACAGCATCAGGTTGTGTGGGGAAGGGCGGAGCCACCCACAGAGGCTTCAACAATGCTGGTGAAATTAAATCCCTCAATCTTAAACCCACCATGGACTATTGAATGGCAGCAAGAAAGACTGTGTGGTTTCTCTTGTGAATAGTAGCTTTTCTCCTCTGTACTTTCTTTTAAAAGATCTTATTTATTTGAGAGAGAGAGAGCACGCATGAGCTAGCAGAGTGGGGAAGAGAAGAGGAGGGAATGAAAATCGAATTGGAAGCAGACTCTGCATGGAGAACAGAGCCTGACACGGAGCTCCATCCCACAACCCAGACATCATGACCTGAGCCAAAACCAAGAGTTGGACGCTTAACCAACTAAGCCACCCAGGCACCTCTCTTCTATGTGCTTTTTAAAATGTCCTTTTTACAACCCAAATGGAGTGGGATTTGGCATCTAACAAAAATGCATACATGTTTCTCTTTTGCCGCAGCAATCCCACTTCCAGCAATTTGCCCCTGAAGATATACCTCCAACAGTGTGAAACTATATAGGCATTGAAATATGGTTAATAGGGGATCCCTGGGTGGCGCAGTGGTTTAGCGCCTGCCTTTGGCCCAAGGCATGATCCTGGAGACCCGGGATCGAATCCCACGTCGGGCTCCCGGTGCATGGAGCCTGCTTCTCCCTCTGCCTGTGTCTCTGCCTCTCTCTCTCTCTCTCTCTCTCTCTCTGTGACTATCATAAATAATACAAAAAAAAATTTTTTTAAAAAAGAAGTATGGTTAATAATTGCAAAATATTGGCAAAAATATCAGTTCTTATACATAGGCAGTGGTTGAATAAACTGTGGTACATTAGTTCAATAGAGTCCTACAAAGCCGTAGAAAGATCAATGCTATGAAATGATGAGGAGAGATTCCAGGACATATGTTAAGTGAAAAAAGGAAAGTGCACAGAAGTATCTGGCCCTAAAGGGTATTATGCTGAGTGAAATAAGTCCCACAGAAAAAGAGAAATGCCATATGATTTCACTTTACATGTGGAATCTAAAAAAACAAAATAAACAAACACAGAAATAGACTCATAAATACGAAGAACAAACTGGTGGTTGACAGAGGGGACAGGGACGGGGGATGGGTGAAATAGGTGAAGGGAATTAAAAAGTACAAGCTTCCAGTTATAAAATAAATAAGTCACAGAGATGAAAAGTATAGCATAGGGAACATAGTCAATAATATTGTATGGTGACACATGGTATGTACACTCATCATGGTGAGCATTGTATAATGTATAGAATTGTCAAATTGCTGTGTTGTATACCTGAAACTAATATAACATTGCATGTCAACTACACTTCAGTTACAAAAAGAGAAAAGTGGGGCCTGTGCCTGGCTCAGTCAGTATAACATGAGACTTAATCTTGGGGTTGTGAGTTCAAAGTCCCACACTGGGCATAGAGCTTACTTAAAAAATAAATAAATAATTTTTTTTTAAAAAAGAGAAAAGTATCTACAGTATGCGACCCTTCATGTAAGAAATAAGAGGATTTAAGGAAACACATGTATTTGCATATCTTTACAAAAAGAAACATAGGAAGGATAAACCAACAACTATTAAAGTTGGTTGCCTAGAGATTCTGGGAGGGAGCAGGCTAGAAAGAATAGAATGGAGAAGTGATACTTCCTTGAGTATACTGGTTGGTATATTTCTGACTTTTGAAACCATGTTAATGTTTTACACACTTAAAAAATAAATAAAATTGGGGCACCTGGGTGATGCAGTCAATTAGGAGTCTGACTCTTGGTTTTGGCTCAGGTTGTGATCTCAGGATCATGAGACTGAGCCTATGTCCAGCTCCACGATCAGCACAGAGTCTGCTTGATATTCTCTTGCCCTCTGCCCTTCCCCTCTAAAATAAATAAATAAATAACTTCTTAAAAATTAAAAAAAATAAAATTAACAAGGATGGAGAGGATACTAAAAAGGACAAATTAACCTCCACTGTATTTCATTTTTTAAAAGATTTTATTTATTTATTTCACAAAGAGAGAGCATGCCTGCAAGCAGGGGGGGTGGCAGGCAGAGGAAGAAGAAGAAGCAGGCTCCTTCCTGAGCAGGGAGCCCGACTCAGGGCTCAGGGTTTGATTCCAGGACCAATCCCAGGACTCTGGGATCACGACCCGAGCCAAAGGCAGATGCTCAACTGGCTGAACCACCCAGGAACCCCACCTTTACTGTATTTCAAACACAGCCTCACTTAAGGAGAGCAGGAAGAAGAACCAACCCAAGTAACTTTTGAATATGGTATCCATTAGGCTAAAGACAAAAAAGACTGTGACAAATATTGACCTTTAGTTGGTAGACTTGTCTTCCTCAGTAGGATTAGCTAGTGAATCTGAAACTACTGAATGTGTATCTTAGGATTGAGATAAGTAAATTCTTGTGGATAAAGAGAATCAGGATTCTCACTGCTGGAGAAGGGAGTTAAAAATACAGACAAGGAAAAGGCTAGGATGAACATTCTGGTGTTGGATTGTTATTGTAGATGCAGTGGAAACTCGTAGATTTTAATATATAAGCAGAAAGATAGATATGTGTATGGAATTACATACGTGTGTGTATGGATTCACTATGTATATGCATCTATATTTACACTCTACCTCTGTTCTCTGAGAGGGCCTAGCATCAGCAACACCATAGAAGCAATGAGCACTTCTAGTACCTAGATCTTGGTTTCCTAAATGCCATTCTCCACTAAAAGGAGAAACAAAAAATGGCTGACCCCCAGGGCCATGACTGGGAAAGTACAAGATAAGCCTGAAACACTCCAATGTGCTCTAAAGGAAAGATGTACTCAAAAAAATGATGGAGATATGTCAAAAGGACACAGGAACCAACTGGAGGAGACTCCCATGGCCAAATCTAGAACAATTTGAGCATTAAAATAAATAATGAGAGTTCTGTTCAACAAATGGTGCTGGGCAAACCGGATATCTACATGCAAAAGAATGAATTTGGACTCTTACATCACATCATATACAAAAATTAACTCAAAATAGACCAAACATCTAAATATAAAGGCTTTCTTAGAAGAAAGCTTCATGACATTGAGTTTGGTGATGATTTCTTGGATATGGTACCAAAAGCACAGGCAACAAAAGAAAGAATTGGTAAGTTGGCTATATCAAAATTAAAACTTTCTGGGGATGGGATGCCTGGGTTGCTCAGTGGTTGGGCGTCTGCCTTCAGCTCAGGGCGTGATCCTAGAGTCCCAGGATTGAGTGCAACATCAGGCTCCCTGCATGGAGCCTGCTTCTCTCTCTACCTATGTTTCTGCCTCCCTGTGTGTGTTATCTCTCATGAATAAATAAATAAAATCTTTTAAAAAAACCAAAAACCTCTGGGGTGCCTGGGTGGCACAGTCAGCTGAGCATTCAAGTCTTGGTTTTGGCTCAGGTCGTGATCTCAGGATTGTGGAATCAAGCCCTACCTCAGGCTCTGTGCTTGGGATTCTCTCTTTCCCTCTTCCTCTGCCCCTCCCTCTTGTGCTCTCTCTCTCTCTCTAAAATAAATAAATACAATCTTTTAAAAACTTAAAAATTTCTGTGCATGAAAGGATACAATCAACAGAGAGAAAAGGCAACCCATGGAATGGAAGACAATATTTATAAAATATATATCTGATAAGAAGCTAATGTGCAGAATATATAAAAAACTTCTACAACTCGACAAAAACAAAAAACAAACAACTCCATTTTAAAATGAGCAAAGGACATTTCTCCAAAGAATATATATAAATGGAGCCAATAACCACATGAAAAGATGCTAAACATCATTCATTATTAGGGAAATACCAGTCAAAACCATAGTGAGATACCACCTCACACCCATTAGAATGGCTACTATGAGTAACAAAAAACAAGTGTTGGAGAGGATACCTTTGTTGGAACCCCTGTGAATGGAATGTAGGAATGTAAAATGGTACAGCCACTGTGTAAAACAGTATGGTAGTTCCTCAGAAAGTGAAATATGGAATTACTATAGGATCCAGCAATTCCATTTCTGGATATATACCCAAAAGAATTGAAAGGAGGGACTCAAAGGGGAGCCTGGGCGACTCAGATGGTTGAGCATCTGCTTTCGGTTCAAGTCATAATCTTAGGGCCCTGGGATCAAGCCCCACTTCAGGCTCCCAGCCCAGTGGGGAGTCTGCTTCTCCCTCCACCTCTCCCTCTGCCTCTCCCTCTGCTTGTGCTCTCTCTGTCTCTCTCTCTCAAATGAATAAATTAAAAAGTCCTTTTAAAAAAATAGGGATTCAGAGGTATTTGTATACCCATGTTCATAGTAGCATTATTCACAATAGCCAAAAAGTGGAAGCAACCCAACTGTTTATGGATGGACGAATGAGTAAACAAAATGTGACATATACATACAATGGAATATTATTCAGTCTTTAAAAGGAAGGAAATTCTGACACATGCCTGAACCTGGAGAACATTAGGCTAAGTGAAATAAGCCAGTCATGAAAGGGCAAATACTATATGATCTCATTTATATGAGGTACTTAAGGAATCCCTGGGTGGCGCAGCGGTTTGGCGCCTGCCTTTGGCCCAGGGCGCGATCCTGGAGACCCGGGATCGAATCCCACGTCGGGCTCCCGGTGCATGGAGCCTGCTTCTCCTCCCTCTGCCTGTGTCTCTGCCTCTCTCTCTCTCTCTCTGTGACTATCATAAATAAAATAAAATTCTTATATGAAGTACTTAAAAGAGTCAAATTTTTAGAGACAGAAAGTAGAATGGCAGTTGCCAGGGGCTGGAGGAGGGAATCCTGGTATTTAATGCATAGAGAGTTTAAGTTTGGGAGGATGAAAAATGTTCTGCAGATGAATGGTAGCATCGGTTGTACAAGAATGTAAATATACTTAATATTACCAAACTGTACACTTAAAAATGGCTAAGACCGTAAACTCTGTTGGGACACCTGGCTTGCTCAGTCAGTGGAGCATGTGACTCTTGATCTCGGGGTTGTGAGTTCAAGCCCCACGTTGGGTGAGGGGTTACTTAAAATGTTTTTAAAACGTTAAAAGAGGGGATCCCTGGGTGGCTCAGTGGTTGAGCACCTGCCTTCCGCCCAGGGCGTGATCCTGGAGTTCCGGGATCCCTGCATTGAGCCTGCTTCTCCCTCTGCCTGTGTCTCCCTCTGCCTCTCTCTCTGTGTGTGTCTCTCATGAATAAATAAATAAAATCTTAAAAAAATAAATAAAACGTTAAAAGATAGTAAACTTTATGTGTGTTATATCACAATTTAAAAAACTATGCTCAGTGAGAGAAACAAGACACAAAAGACAATGTATCATATGATTTCATTTATATGAAATGTCCAGAATAAGCAAATCTATAGAGACATGAAGAGGTCAATGACATTGTCTAGGGCTGCCAAGGGCAGATGAGGAGTGACTGCTAATGGGCACAAGGTTTCTTTTTGGGGTGATTGAACTGTCCTAAAAATAGATTGTGGTGATCTTTATACCAGTCTATAAATCTATCTACCATTGCATTGTACAACTAACACAGGTGAGTTTTGTAGTACTTAAATTATATCTCAATTAAGCTACTTTCATAAAGATAGGAACTGACATTAATCTTTAAATTAAAAGAACTCATGAGTCTAAAGATTTTATTTATTTATTCCTGAGAGCCACAGAGAGAGGCAGCGACATAGGCAGAGGGAGAAGCAGTCTCCCCGCAAGGAGCCCAATATGGGACTCAATCCCAGTATGTCGAGATCACACCCTGAGCCGAAGGCATCCCATGAGTCCCATACTAATACAAATAAACAAATTAATAAATAAAGACATGGGAAGGAAGGGAAAACTCTTCCTTACCATAAAATCCCAGCTATACATGTAAAAGAAAATCATCACTTGGCCACCATCATAGTAGTAATTGCTTTGGGTAAGAATTACCAATGGATGCTAAATTATTTTTTAATATTTTATTTATTTATTCATGAGAGACACAGATAAGAGAGAGAGAGAGAGAGAGCAGAGACACAGGCAGAGGGAGGAGCAGGCTCCATGCAGGGAACCTGACGTGGGACTCAATCCCGGGTCTCCAGGATCAAGCCCTGGGCTGAAGCCTGAGCCACTCAGGCTGCCCCTGGATGCTAAATTATTAAGTAGAAATTTGAGGAACAGTAGAAGAGTTACATAATCTCAAAGTATGTCCTTACAAGGTGCTCATTTATTTTTAAAATATTCTTTCTTTCTTATTTTTAAAATTCACATAGCATATTATTAGTTTCAGAGGTAGAGTTCAGTGATTCATCAGTTGCATATAACACTGAGTGCTCCTCACATCACGTGCCTTCCTTAATGCCTGTCACCCAGTTACCCCATCCCCCCACGCCCTCCCCTCCAGCAACCTTCAGTTTGTTTCCTATAATTAAGAGTCTCTTATGGTTTATCTCCCTCTCTGATTTCATCTTGTTTTATTTTTTTCCTGCCTTTGCCTATGCTCCTCTATTTTGTTTCTTAAATTTCACATATGAGTGAAATCATATGATAATTGCCTTCCTCTGATTGACTTATTTCACTTACCATAATACCCTCTAGTTCCATCAATGTCATTGTAAATGGCAAGATTTCTTTTTTGATGGTTGAATAATATTCCATTACACACACACACACACACACACACACACATCTTCTTTATCCATTCATTTGTTGATGAACATCTGGACTCTTTCCATAGTTTGGTTATTATAGACATTGCAGTGATAAATATTGGGGTGCAGGTGCCCCTTTCAATTACTACATTTGTATCTTTGGAATAAATATCTAGTAGTGCAATTGATAGGTCATGGGATAGCTCTATTTTAAACTTTTTGAGGAACCTCCATATTGTTTTCCAGAGTGGCTATACCAGCTTGCATTCCCACCAACAGGGTAAGGTTTCTCTGCATCCTCACCAACATCTGTCGTTTTCTGACTTGTTAATTTTAGCTGTTCTGAGAGGTGTGAGGTGGTATCTCATTGTGATTTTTAAAAAAGATTTTATTTACTTATTTGACAGAGAGAGAGCACAAGCAGGGGGAACAGGAGAAGCAGGCTCCCTGCTGAGCAAGGAGCCTATATGGGGCTGGAGCCCAGGGCCCTGGGATCATGACCTGAGCCAAAGGCAGACACTTAACCAACTGAACCACCCAAGCATCCCTCTTTGAGGTTATGATTTGTATTTCCCTGATGCCAAGTGATGTTGAGCATTTTTTCATGTATCTGTTGGCCATTTGAGGTCTTTTTGTTTTTTTTTTTAAGATTTTATTTATTCATGAGAGACACAGAGAGAGAGGCAGAGACATAGGCAGAGGAAGAAGCAGGTTCTCTACAAGGAGCCCAATGTGGGACTCTATCAAAGGACCCTTGGATCACAACCTGAGCCAAAGCAGATCCTCAACCACTGAGTCACCCAGGTGTGCCCTGTTGGCCATTTCTAAGTCTTCTTTGGAGAAATGTCTGTTCATATCTTCTGTCCATTTCTTGATTGGATTATTTGTTCTTTGGATGTTGAGTTTGATAAGTTCTTTATAGATTTTGGATACTAGCCCTTTATCTGATAAGACATTTGCAAATATCTTCTCCCATTCTGTCTGTTGTCTTTTTTTTTTTTTTTTTTTACTATTTCCTTTGCTGTGCAGAAACTTTTTATCTTGATGAAGTCCCAGGAGTTCACTTTTGCCTTTGTTTCTCTTGCCTTTGGAGACATGTCTAACTGGAAGTTGCTGTGGCTGAGGTCACAGAGGTTGCTGCCTCTGTTCTCCTCTAGGATTTTGATAGATTCCTGTCTCACATTTAGGTCTATACAAGATACTCATTTAATTACAAAGGGGAAATAGTACCTTTACAATTGAGAAACCTGGAAGACACCACCTTAATCAAATGATCAAAGCTAACAACAATTTTGCAATTAACCAATACTTTGAGCTTTCAGATATGCTGAGAACGCAGTCACTGCTGTGGAATTCCTGCCAAAAATGCATAATCCAAATCAAATTCTGAGGAAACATCAGATAAACCCAAATTGAAGGACATTCTTTCAAACTGCCCTGTGCTCTTCAAAAACATTAAGATCATGCAAGTTAAGAGAAGACCAAGACATTGTTCCAGATTGAAAGAGATTAAAAAGACCTGATAACAGAATGTATCTTGTGACCTAGGATTTCCTTTAAATATAAAAGGACATGAGTGAAATAGGTGAAAGGGAGTAAGAGGTACAAACTTCCAGTTATAAAATAAATAAGTTAGAGGAATGAAAGGTACAGCATAGGGAATAGAGTCAATAGTATTGTAATAACATTGCATGGTGACAGATGATAACTACACTTATAGAATAGTCAGATCACTGTGTGTACACCTGAAATTAACCATAACATTGTATATCAACTATGCTTTTTTGTAAAGGACATTATTGACACATTCACTAGGATGGCTATAATCAAAAAGTCAAATAACAGTGACTGCTGGTAAAGATGCGGATAAATTGGAACATTCATACTTTGCTGGTAGGAACAGAAGAAAATGAACTTGTTCTTAGGAAATTCATATTAAAGTATTCAGTTGAAAGTGTTTCATACCCTCAACTACTCCCAAGTAGTTCAGAAAAAAATACAGATAGATATAGGGGCACCTGGGTAGCTCTGTTGGTTAAGCATCTGCCTTCAGCTCAGGTCATGATCTCAGGGTCTTGGGATGGAGTCCCACATCAGGCTCACTGCTCAGCACGGAGTCTGCTTCTCCGTCTCCCTCTGTGCTCTCCCTCTCTTGCTCTCTAATAAATAAATAAATCTTAAATAGATAGATAGATAGATAGATAGATAGATAGATAGATAGATATAGATGATAGATATATAGAAGCAGAGACAGAAAGAAACAGAGATAAATGTGTTATTATTATGAGACTTGGTATTTTTTTCCCATCTAATAAGTGAAAAATGGGATCTCGTTGTCTTAATTTGCATCTCTTTAATTATGGGGAGACCATTTAAAATGCCCCAGAATCCATAATCTGGAATGACCACAAAGGCTAAAAGATTTAACAGATATGCCCACCCTCTATAAAGCTCTAGTGATAAAAATATGAAACACCACATCTAGTAGAGGTGAAATGGTATCTGTCGTTTTAATTATGCATTTCACTGACAACTAAAGAGATCAGGTTATCTTTTCATATATTATACATTTTGGTCACTTCAAGTGTCCTCTGCTGTGCATTACCTGTTTGTGTCCACTATCCATTTTTCTAGCGTGTTGTTTGACTTTTTCTTATTGATTTGTAGGTATCTTTTAGATGTCCTAGAGTCTATATGCTAGTTCTTTGTCACACACATCAAAAGACTAGATGGAAACAATCAAGTCTGTGAAGCTCAAGGTCACCTGTAGTGAGGATCTTCCAGTTTAAATGCTAGGTCTTACAACTAACGGAAATATTTCTGGCCTATGCTGTGGGTCATTCTTTTTTTTTTTTTTAAAGAATTTTATTTTATTTTATTTATGATAGTCACAGAGAGAGAGAGAGAGGCAGAGACACAGGCAGAGGGAGGAGAAGCAGGCTCCATGCACCGGGAGCCCGACGTGGGATTCGATCCCGGGTCTCCAGGATCGCGCCCTGGGCCAAAGGCAGGCGCCAAACCGCTGCGCCACCCAGGGATCCCGCTGTGGGTCATTCTTGACTCTACTCGAGTATGTTTGAAAACTAAGGAAGAAGAGCATCTGGGTGGCTCAGTGGTTGAGCCTCTGTCTTTGGCTCAGGTTGTGATTCTCCCGGTCCTACCATAGAGTCCCGCATCAGGCTCCCTGTAGAGAGCCTGTTTCTCCCTCTGCCTAAGTCTTTTCCTCTCTGTGTGTCTCTCATAAATCAATCAATCAATCTTACAAAAAACTGAGGAAGAAATTACAATGATAATTCAAAAATGCATGGTCTGTATTAAGGGAGAAGAATTAGTGTTTGTGCATCTGGACTATAATTATTCATTATATATATATATATATATGTTCTTGCTGTGTTAAACATTTTTCACTTGTAATACATGAATATTAATTTTATGAGTTAAATGTCTATTTAACTTTATGTTAACATCTTTTAAAGAGATAAGGCATCCATTTCTCTTCAACTGCTACTGGTATTTCCAAGCAAAGAAGTGGTAATCCCCCTCTTCTGTTTAACAGAAAGGCACACTGAAGCCCAGGGAGTGGCTTGCCCAGCTCCATACTGGCAGGTATTAATCTGATTAGATCCTGTTTTCCTTAGCTCCTCAGGTCACGGTGGGGTCCAGCTTGACATGGGCTTCCTTCTCTCTTGCTACTCATGCTAAACATGCAGTATGTGCCCAATAAATGCCCCTTTGTAATAATAAACCTTTATCAGCCTAGGGACAGAGGGGAGTGTCCAGGCACTGCAGGGTAAGGAAGGTAGACAGCAGGTGTTGCATAAATCCTCAGTGTTGGTGCAGATAGAACCCAGTAGAAATCATTGTTGGGGGCACTGGAAGTGCCTTTTAAACATGCTCTCTCCCGATCGATGCCCTGTACTAGCCTCCCAGTTCACGGGAAACACTCACTCTTTGCTGGGGTCACCCTCAGGCCAGGAGTGAGTCCAGTAGGGAGTAATGCAAGCATATCAGTTCTCAACGACAAGCCAAGTGCTCACGAGGAATCCCTAGGGGAAGTCCAGGCACCTAATTCCCACTCCTAGGTGACACAGTAATTATGCTTCTGGCCCGTCTCTGGGGGGTGGGCAGCCTTGGAGATTCCTTTAATTCCCTCACCGGATGGGGAAGGAGAGATCTCGATTTATTTTCCCATCTGTGAAACCAAGGGAGGGGGGGTGTGACAAAAGTAGCCAGAAGACCTGCGCGGGTGGGCAGTTTGGCCGGGAGTGGGCTTTCCTTCTCTCTCCCCATCTTTCCCATCTCAGCTTCCACGGATTATGAATTTGATGATTTGAAAGTTTCTTCCCGGACGGCCAGGAGACCTCGCGGCGCTAACCCTCAAGGGGCTGGGACAGCCCCAAGAGGCCGGATAGGTGCCGGCGCAAACGTTCCGCGCGCCGACGTCCTCCCGCGCCCGGCTGCTCTCAACCTCCCGCTCCTCCTTCCCTCGATCCTCTGGCTCCCCTCCTCCTCCGTCCCCGCCCCTCTCCTGCCCTCTCATTGGCCGAGCTGGCCGGCCGGGCCTCCCCGGGATTTAAAGGGCCCGCTCTCCGCGCCGCCCAGGGAGCCGCAGCTGGTCCCGGCCTTGCGGCCTGCGGGGGAGGCTGCCCGGAGGAGGCGGCGACGGTGGCGGCGGCAGTGCGTCCCCGGCCCCCAGGACCGCGGCTTCCTTCCTGCCAGGTAAGTCGCCGGCAGTGCGCGTGCGGCTGCCCCGCTCCCATCCCGAGCCGGCCTCCCCGCGCGGGTCTGCAGCGCGTGTCCTGGGGCCCCCTCTCCATCACCTTTCCCACTGCTCCAATTGCTTCATCCCCTACTGCCAACTTCACCTTCCTGCAGCTCCCGGGCCTGGGCAGAGCTTTGTTGGCGGCTGCAAGAGGCCAGGTGGGGGTGAGATGGGGCGCTCAGGGGATACAGGACACCCCCCACATCTGTAGAAGAAGAAGATGCACACGGCCCCCGAGTGTCACAGGATCTCCCTCTTTGCCTTCCACACAGAGTGACTCTACCTTGGAAACCACGGAGCGCCCCCCCCATTTGATATGTGGGCCTAGAATGTACACCATTCAATTACATCGGACCCGGACTGTTCACAGCATACAAGAGACACAGGTCATATCTTCACCACCACAGGTCATGGGCTGTGTGTGTGCACCCAGGACACCCATCCACACACACAGTTCGTGGCTCAGTCTGATGTACCTGACATTCACACCCTCCCTCAGTCCCCTAGTACCGTATCTCCACACGGACAGCCCCAAACTGAAAGCTGAGTGTTCAAGTCCATCCTTTGAGCTGGTTCTGCTCCATGGACATCCTGGCTCCCTCTGTGTCCCCACTTTGACAGGTCTATCCATCTGTCCATCCATCCGTGGGGGTCCGCAATGGCCACCTTCAGCCGCCAGGAATTCTTCCAGCAACTGCTGCAGGGCTGTCTCCTGCCTACTGCCCAGCAGGGCCTTGACCAGATCTGGCTGCTCCTTGCCATCTGCCTCGCATGCCGCCTCCTCTGGAGGCTTGGTAAGTGCTTGCCACACTGTATGCCCCCCCACCAGGCCATATCATACGTACCACATTCATCCATCCTAAGCCAACATTTTATCCTGCTGCATCTTGCCATGCCAAGCCAGACTCCAACATATCTAGCCCACCACATCCCAGCAGCCCCAGTGCCATTCCACTATACCACATCCTATTATGCCCAGCCACCCCATGCCCCACACCACATCAAGTTACAGCCTGCCATGGCAAGCCACATCTTTCAGTATACCTGGGTTCTGAGATTCTAGAAAGCTGAGGTTCTTGGATCTTGGGATCCTGAAATGTCTACATCCCAAGGTTACAAGATTTGGGAATGCTAATGTCACAGGGCTATGGAATCCCAAAGTACCATGTTACAGGGCTTGGGCATTCTGACAAATTGAAATTCACACATTCTAGGCTTCCAAAAAGCTGGCATTATGGATTTCCAGAAGCAGGGCATGATGAGATTTCTGGATTGTAGGAATCTGGAATGTTTCCACAATTGTGGCAAGCCTATATCCAAATGACAAGATTCCAAGTTCCAAAGGTTCCCATAGGATGCTGAGAATTTTGGAAATCTGGGATTCAAGGGTTCTCTACTTTCTTTTCTTTTCTCTTTTTTAAAGTTAATTTTTTTTTGTCATCTGTACACGCAACGTGGAGTTCGAACTCATGACCCGAGATCAAGAGTTGCATGCTCCACTCACAGAGCCAGCCAGGCACCCCCCTCCCTATTTTTTTATTTTAAGTGGATGGTTTTTTCCCCCCAAGTTCATCATTTTGAAATATTTCAAAGTTACTGAAAAGTTAAGCTGAATCATGTTATGAGCACCCATATATGCACTACCAGATTCTCCAGCTGTCAACATCATGACATGTTAGCTCTATCTTTCTATCTACCTATCATCTTCCTGAATCGTGTGAAGAATGTGTTGACACTTCACCCCAAATCTTTCAGTGTGTGCCCCCAAAGAACAAGGACATCCCCCCCCCAACAAGCACACCCTCAACCATCACCCCTCAAGAAATTTACTCTGGGTCCAGGAATAATTATCTAACATAAGTAGATATTCCAATTTCCCCCACGGTTCCCAAAATGTCCTTTATAGACCTTTCTTCTTAAACCCGGGCCCTGCCACCCCTCCGGCTCCCCAAGCCCCACTTTGGGCCCCCTGCAGTCTCACCACATTCCAGCCTCTAGGCCTTTGTCCATGTTGTGCCCTCTGCAGAGATGCCCTTGCTCCCTACCAGCCCACCCAACTTCCCTTTCTTGTTCCCTCTCTCTCTCTCTCTCTCTGTCACCGGAAGGGTTGCCGTCCTACCTGAAGCATGCGAGCACCGTGGCAGGTGGATTCTTTAGCCTCTACCACTTCTTCCAGCTGCACATGGTTTGGGTCGTGCTGCTCAGCCTCCTGTGCTACCTCGTGCTGTTCCTCTGCCGACATTCCTCCCATCGAGGCGTCTTCCTCTCGGTCACCATCCTCATCTACCTGCTCATGGGGTATGGGTGTGAGTCATCATCCCCGCGCCCTCGGCAAAAGGGCCAGCGGGCCCCCAGGCTACAGCTGGCGAGGCTGTCCAGGACAGGGAGGGCATAGGGTATTCCTGGAGGTGGAGGGGGGCAGGAGTCTGGGAGACTTGTTCTTTCTGGAGGCTGCACAGTACAGGCTGGGCTTGGGCTCCCCCTGGAGGAGGGAGTACTGGAGAATTATTCCTCCAGGAGATTGTGCAGGAAAGGTTGGGGAGGGGGATAGAACCTTCTCTGCACCTTGGTTTCCCTGCTCCGTGGTCTCTGAGACCATGGGAGTCATGAAGCCAAGACCACCTTTTTTTTTTCCTTAGTGAGATGCACATGGTGGATACCGTGACATGGCACAAGATGAGAGGTAGGCAGCCCTGGCCCTTTCACCTGCCCCAGTCCTCCTATCCTGCTCCACAGCTCCTAATGCCCCAACCCTGTCTTTCCTTCCCCACTTTTCTCCCATATCTGCCCACCCCGGTGGATGTGCAGGCCTCTGATTCCCCTTATATCTATGTCTCTCTCTCCCATGCCTTCCCCCTCCCGTCTGTCTGTCCTTTCTCCCATACATGCCTGGCACTTGAGTAAGGGCATCTGCTTGTCCCGGGCCCACCTGCTCACCTGCCTGTCTGACACCGGGCCCACCTGTCCACCCTTGTACTTCTCTTTTCCTCCCTGTTCTCCCCTGGTGCGCCCTACCCCCCCACGTGGACCTGCTCTTCGCCTGTCCACTTGACTGTGGGCGCCACACATAGGGGCCCAGATGATCGTGGCCATGAAGGCGGTGTCTCTGGGCTTCGACCTGGACCGGGGCGAGGTGGGTGCGGTGCCCTCGCCCATGGAGTTCATGGGCTACCTCTACTTCGTGGGCACCATCGTCTTTGGGCCCTGGATATCCTTCCACAGCTACCTGCAGGCTGTCCAAGGCCGCCCGCTGGTGAGGTCCTGGGTGGACAGGTGGGCAGGGACTGCGGGAGCCACCACGGGGCAGTGTTCATGGAGCCTTGATCCCCACAGAGCCGCCGCTGGCTGCAGAAGGTGGCCCGGAGCCTGGCGCTGGCCCTGCTGTGCCTTGTGCTGTCCACCTGTGTGGGCCCCTACCTCTTCCCATACTTCATCCCCCTCGATGGTGACCGCCTCCTTCGCAAGTGAGCACAGCCTTCAAGGCCTTTACCCAACGGTGCGGGGGTTGGGTAGGGACCTGGGGTCGCCCCAGCTCTGAGCCTGTCTCTTAATTCTTCTATCTGTCTTCTGTTACTACAGCAAGAAACGCAAAGCCAGGTAAATGAGGGCAGGTGCTAAGGGCAACTGGGGCCGACTGGGGGCTGGGGGCACAGTCTGTGGCCGGTTTGTTCTGGGAGTCCGAGACTGTCTGACCGTCTATCGTCTATCCCGTGACTAGACAGAAACTGTTTGACCAAGATCGGCTCTGTGACTCTGTGTGACTGACTCTCCAACACAAAACTGAGTCTGGCTATCCACCCATTCCATTGTTGGGGGGGAAGTCACGTGACTACCGTGGGGAGGGACGAGTATGTATCGGTGGGTGATGCCGACCTGACTGTGACTCTGGCGAGGGGTGTCTATGGGTTGTTTGCCTGTCAGCCACTCACTCTCTTGTGGGACTGGTGTTCTGGCTGTCCAGCTGTGCCACTGTCAGTGATGGGATGTGTACCTGTCACTGGATCAGGTAAAGTGGGGTCATCTGAGACTCTGCCTGGAAATGGGTCCGAACTATATAGTCTGTTGCGTGCCTGTCTATGATGAATTCCGCCTGTGAGTCCGCCTTCTCTGGCTGCCTGGTGTTGTCTAGCTGAGGGGCCGTGACTAAATGGTTGTCTGTGCCTGTCAGTGGGACTGACCATCCACCTCTAGCATGACTGTAGGATTTCATCCAAGCTGTTTGAGTTCATGACCCAGTGCCCCACTCGCTGGCCACTGATCATGTCTGATGCTGAATGAGGCTCCCAAAGGGTGGAATGGCTTGCCCAGTGTCACCCAGCTCCACAGCCAGGCATTATTCCCAGGCCTGATTCCAGAACTTACACATTTTCCTAGATGCTGGCTGTTTTTCATCATGTCTGATTGTGCAACTGAGAGGATGACTGTCTCGAGGGTAGCAGGGTACTTGGTTTGGTGGTATCTGTGCCTAAATAAAGGACTCTGGTGTGTCTTATGGTCACTGAATCCGACTGGAGAGCTATGAGGCTGGGAGTCTGATGGTGTTTGTGTCTGGCCACGTGGCTGTGTCAGTGTGTAGCATGTTGAGTTCAGGCCTCTGACAGTGTGGCTGCTGGGTCTGGATGTCTGGCCACATGAGGCTATAGGACCATGTCATTTTTTAAAAAAAGATTTTATTTATTTATTTGAGAGAGAGACAGTGCACGTGCACAAGAAGGATGAGGGTAGAGGGAGAAGGAGAAGCAGTCTCCCTGCTGAGCAGGGAGCCCCGCTGATGTGGGCACTCGATCCCAAGACCCCTGGGATTGTGACCTGAATCGAAGGCAGATGCTTAACCGACTGAGCCAACCCAGGTGCCCCAGGACTGTGTCACATTGCAAGGCAGCTCACACATCTGTTTGAGGCATGTGAAACTAACAGACGGTGTATGTATGCGTGTGACTATCATAGTACACCTCTTTTGCTGCCATGTTTGTCTTGTCTTGTCTTGTCTACAAACAACTCCAGCAGGCCTCTAGGTCCTCTCTGACTCTCTTTCCTTTCTCCTCTGCTGCCTTCCTGACCCCCGGGGGCCCTAGGGGCACCATGGTAAGGTGAGTCTGCAGAGTGGGGCTGGGGATGCTGACATGAGGTGGGTGTCACGCTGTGGCCTAGGAATGATCCCTCTCTCCCCTACTACTTTCTCCCCAGGTGGCTGCGAGCCTACGAGAGTGCTGTCTCCTTCCACTTCAGCAACTATTTTGTGGGCTTTCTGTCCGAGGCCACGGCCACGTTGGCAGGGGCTGGCTTCACCGAGGAGAAGGATCACCTGGAATGGTGGGGAGGGCTGGAGGGCCCCCTCTCCCACAGGGTGCTGCCTAGAGGAGCTTCGGGGGGGGGGAGGGAGTCCCAGGGGAGGGAACAGCCAAGACAAAAGTATGGAGGTTCAATGGATGGGTGAGACCCCGAATGAATTTGTATGTCTCTTTTGCCTACAGGGACCTGACGGTATCCAAGCCACTGAACGTGGAGCTGCCCCGGTCCATGGTGGAAGTTGTCACAAGCTGGAACCTACCCATGTCTTATTGGCTAAATAACTGTGAGTCCCCAAGCCATCATTCCAAGAGAGTTGGGAGTCTTCAACCAAGGCCCTTTCCCGTTCATATAACAAACATTTACTGAGAACCTATTGTGTACTAGGCACTGGAGATACTGCAGTGACCAGAAAAAAACAAAAACAAAAACCGAAGTGCCTGCCTCTGGGGAACTGGCATTTTTGTAGGGAGAGCAGACAGTAAGAGAAAAGAAAATACAAAGTTCAAGTGGTGTCAGGTGCTATGGTTAAAAAAAAAAATGAAGCCGATAAAGATGATCTGGGAGTGTTGGCAGGAGTCCAGGGCAGGGGGAGTGTTGCAATTTTAAATAAATTAACCAGAGAAAGTCCCATGGAGGAGGTGACATTTGAACAAAGACCTGAACAAGATGAAAGATTAAGCAGTGCCAATGTGTGGGGGAGGAGTATAACAGATGGTGGGAACAGCCAGTACAAAGGCCCTGAGGCAGCACACCTGGCACATTTGAGGAATAGGGAGGAGACCAGTGCAGTGGGAGCAGAGTGACCAAGGGGATCAGTGGCAGGAGGTGAGGTCAGAGAGCTGACAAGGTCCTGTTCCTGTAAGGCTTCACTGGCCATGGGGAGGATTTTGGCTTTTTCTCTGAGAAATGGAGCCATAGTAGGGATCTAAGCACAGGAAGACTAAGGCCTGGCTTGGGTTGTAACAGGACTTTCTGGCTGCTATGAGAGCAGATGGGAAGCAGACAAGGGTGGTGGAAGCAGTGAGGAGGCCCCTTCAGTAGTCCAAGCAAGCAATGGCAGTGGTGGCAGTGGATGTGGAGAAGAGGGGTCAGATTCTGGATAAATTCTGAAGGTGGAACTGACAGGCTTTGCTGAGAGTTTGCTTGTGGGAATGGAGGGAGGGCAGCGCAAGGGTGATTCTAGATTTTGTCCTTGAGGAACTGTAAGAGTAGAGTTGACATTGGCTGAACTTGAGGACACTATAGGAGGAGCAGGTTGGGTGGGAAGATCAGGAGGTAAGTTTTGGATGTGTAGTTTGAGGCCATTATAAAGATTTTTGATCTGGGGGGCTCCAACAGGTTGTGGGTTCCTTGCTTTGCCCTATAGCCCCCCAGGAAGGGCAGAGGGGATGCCAAGAGACTCTTGACCTGCATCTCCCCCTTCCAGATGTTTTCAAGAATGCTCTACACCTGGGGACCTTCTCAGCCGTGCTGGTCACCTATGCATCCAGTGCCCTCCTGCACGTGAGCTGGGCAGAGCGGGACATGGGGTTGGGAGAGCTGGACAGGGTTGGCAGGGCCTCCTCCTTATTCACCTCCTTGCCCCCTGGGCCTTCCAGGGCTTCAGCTTCCATTTGGCTGCGGTGCTGCTGTCCCTGGCATTTATCACTTATGTGGAACACGGTGAGTGCAGAGCACAGCCCAGCAGATGGGATGGAAGGTAGGGGCAGGGCTAGAACCACTATCCCCTGAGGCTAACCTGACCACCCCCTTACCTCCTGGCCCCTGCCCTAGTCCTCCGGAAGCGCCTGGCTCGGATCCTCAGTGCCTGCGTCTTGTCGAAACGGTGCCCACCGAACTGTTCGCACCAGCATCGCTTGGTGAGGGTTCAGCCTGGTCAACCTTATGCCCAATACTCCCCCTCAAAAATGTTACTTTGGGGTGCCCAGCTTCCTCTTCTGGTGCCTGAGCCATCCCCGGAACCTCACTTCTATTCACTGGCACCCATTTCATTCACAAACATTTATCAAGCACCTGCTGTGTACACACCTGGCATTTGTTCCCCACCCCATTCCCCATGAACATTTATAGAGCACCTGCTGGCATCAGGCACTGCTCTAGGCCTCAGAGACACAGTGGTAAGCAAAACAGTTTGTCCCTATGGGACAAACATTTTAACAGATGAGACCGTACATGTGTAAAGAGTCAGTAAAGTATAATAGTTTTTTTTGGATTGTGTTTAATGCAAGGAGAAAAGACATAAGGGAAAGGACAGGAAGTATGGAGGGGGGTGAGTGGTTTCGATTTTGAATAGGGAGGTTGACTTTTGAGTTCTTTAACTGAAGGAGATGGGGAAGAGAAGCGTTCCAGGCAAGCGGTGTAAAAGCTCGGAGATGGGAGAGAGCCTGGAATATTTGTCGAACAAGGAGACCAGCATGGCTTTAACAGCCAAGCAAGAGGGGGAGAGTGGTGGGTTCTGTAGGTCATGGTGGGGATTTGTTCTTTTCATTGTCTGCAATGAGAAATCCTGGGCCACCTCAGATATCTCTCCCACCCAGCAACTGATATTTATCACCATAAACCCCCAACTCAAGCCCCTCCATTTTTCCTCCTCTGCCTGAACATTCACATCTCCCTGCCCCAGATGCCCTCACGCTAATAGTACCCTCATCCTTGAATACCTCTTGAGCACCCATGGGAAGATCCAAACCATTTTTCCTACCACAGGGGGTGCCCTGTACCCTGGATGTCCTGATTCCTGGGACCCACTGTGCCTTGTGCATTTCCCTGGGCTCCCCTGCCTAGGTGGGGCTGGGGTACAGTGAGCAGATCCAGCTGCCAAGCATATCCATCTGTCCCCCACAGGGCCTGGGGGTACGAGTCTTAAACCTGCTCTTTGGGGCCCTGGCCATCTTCCACCTGGCCTACCTGGGCTCCCTGTTTGATGTCGATGTGGATGACACCACAGAGGAGCAGGTGAGGTGGGACCCTGGGCTGGAGGTTACTTAGGGATGTGCTTCCTGCTCATGGGAACCATGAGAACAAAGGTGAAGAGGCCGAGGCATTGAGGACCTCGTGTCACGTGTCTAGCTTGTGAAGCTAGTGTTCCTTGGTCCTTCTTTCCCATGACCCTTCTGGTTGATTTGTCCTGTTAGGGCTTTTATTAGAGTGAAATGTGCAAACTATGGTTTTTATTTTTACTTATAAAATTTATGTTATAGAGATGGAGTGAAAAATCCAGGTTTTACTTTTTAAAATATTTTTATTTATTTGAGAGAGAGAGAACATGAGTAGGGGGAGGGGCAGTGGGTGAGGGAGAAGCAGGCTCCCTGCCAAGCAAGGAACCTGACTCCACTCTGGGCTCCATTTGGGGCTCCATCCCAGGACCCCAGAATCATGACCTGAGGCGAAGGCAGCCTCTTAACCAATTGAGCCACCCAAAGGGCCCCAGGTTTTACTTTAAAAAAAAATTAATTCTTTCACCATATATTTATTTAGGTAGAATTCACAAAGTTTCTTTCTCCTTTAATTAAAGAAGTATTTTTACTCAGGTCAAGTGTGCAAACTCTGGATTCTGCTTTAAAAATGTACATTAAAATCTATATACTATTTTTATTCATGTGGAGTATGCATATTCCAGATTTTCCTCCTTTCTAAAGGAAAGACAATTTTTAAAAAATACTGTTTCTTCCTGTGGCTCCTGCAGGATCCAGGTTTTGCTTCTCTTTTAGTTGAATTTTTTATTTTTAATTGAAAATAAAACTTTTATTTCATAGTTTGTCATTAAAAACAATGTTTAATCTTCACTCAGGTTGAGTGTGCAAAATCTGGGTTTTATTTTTATTAAGACATTTAAAAATAGTTAATGCACATATCACAAAGTTCAAAAACAAAACAGTATCCAAGATTTTCAGGGAAAAGTCTTGCTCCTACTGTCTACTTCCTGCCCTCTTACAGGTAACTACTTTTATTCATCTTATTAAAATATCCTTTTAAAGTGTAAGCTCAATAAACAAATATAAATATATATTTTAATTCCCTCCCCCACCCCAGTTTTTATCCTAAAGTGACTCATGAATGGTACTGTTCTGCATGTCACTTTTTTCACATAATAATTCTTGAAAATCTTCCACATAAGTATGTGGCATGTCCTCATTCATTTGTTTCCATTGCGAGGATATGACAACATCATACAGTGTAGTTTGTCCCTTGTCACTGAACACCCAGATGATTTCCAGCCCTTTCCTATTGCAAGTGGTGCTGCAGCAAGTAATAATACCCTTGTACCCATTGTGGATTCACACAGGTGCAGTCAAAACTATAGGATCTATCCTTGATAGTTACAATGGAGAAGTTACCTTTTTGCCTCCCACCAGCAATGTGTGACCATACCTGTCGCCCTACCGACAGAGCGCCTCTCAGACTTCCTGGATATGTTTGCCGGGCTGAGAGGAAGAAAATTAGGAATGAGGCTAAGTATCTTTTCATATGTTTAAGAGCCACTGGGGTTTTTACTCAGTGAAAATGGCATACTCCCCTCCTTTGCCAGTTTTTTTAATTCTTTTTGAAAAATCAATTCCTAGAAGCTCCTTCTGTATTAGGGAGAATACTGGTCAGAGAGTGGAATTGCCTTGTTTTGTTTTTAAAATAATTTTGAAAGAAAAAGAAAACATGAAAGAAAAAAAACCCACCTAAATCTGCTTATCTTTCATATGTACCCAGTCTCTTCTCTGGAGCCTCACCTAGGGTGACCATGGAGTCACAGAACTGTCCTTGAGCAAAGGATGGGTTTTCCTGAGGCCTTTTTTTGTTCTTGCCAAGTGGGACTGTCACTTCTTTCTCTCCCACAGGGCTACGGCATGGCATACACTGTCCACAAGTGGTCAGAGCTCAGCTGGGCCAGTCACTGGGTCACTTTTGGATGTTGGATCTTCTATCGTCTCATAGGCTGAGGCACCCCTGTGGACCCACATAGCTTCCTCAAGACTCCTCCTCAGGGTGCCAGCCCTGATGGGAGATGAGGGAAGGCCCTATCTCTAAGTCTTGACCCCTCTCCATCCTTGACCCCCCTGACACCCCTACACACACACACACACACACACAATTTCCATGCCTGTCGATCCCCACTACACCACAAGGCGGGAAGGGGGTGGTCCCTGCTGGGGCCTAGAGATGGAGGATGCTTGGGGAAGCTGAGAGGGGGAGATCCAGGGCCTCCCCGCCTTCCTTCTCCCTTTTTATATACAGTTTGTTATTGTCAAATAAAAGTAGGAAAGATACAAAAGGCTCTTTCTTCACTGCTCAGTGGGGATTAGGATCGACTGAGGAATGGGCACAGTATGGATAAAGGTTAGGAATTGGAAATCATGAAGAGGGAGCAGGTTGTGATCACTTCCTGGTTAATTTGTTATTGCTCAGTTTTGGATGATGAACCTGAGGACTGCACAGCTTGATTTCAGTGGAGCCAGGACAGACTAGATAATTGGATGGGGCGCGGGGAAGCTGATAGTTACTGGCTGAAAAACTGATTGGTTATTCTGACTAGGACGGGGAGGGAGAAAGCAAGACAGATGAAGAGTTCATGCTTATTGGTCCTTAGGACTGAAGCTTGTGGGTTCCTGTTTGTTAGGATAGGTCTGGGTTCTGATTGATTGCCCGGCCTGGGGTGCCTGCTGGCTTAAGAGTTAGGGAGTCGGGATTGCCTCTTCAGAGTTGGCAAAGGCAGACTGAGGGGTCTCAATGACAAATGGCCAGCAAGGCTGAGGAGCCTGGGTTTTGACAAGTTCTTCTGACTTTATAAGTCGGGAGAGGTGGAGATGGCCGCTGAGAAGCTCTGAGCGTCGAGGGAGAGGAGAGAGGCAGTGTACAAGATGTGCTCTGCCTGTCGTATTAAGTTTTTTTTTGCTGGTTTGGGCATTAGGATTGAAGACCGGTCCAGGAACTCATTGATTGCTCTGCCTAAAAAACGAGGGCAAAGGTGAGCGAACCCAAAGCAATGCTGACTCAACAGTAGATGAGTAGGATAAACACCCGGTTTCCGATAAGACTGACAATGGGATAGGGGAAATCAAAGCCAAGACTCGCAGCAGACCTGGCTCAGCCCGAAAACGCCCACCAACCTCCGCGGGTCCCACCCTTCCTGCAGCTCCTGACCGGGCTTCAACCAACAGCGAAAATGGCACCACGCACGGGGGTGGGGCCGGCGGCACACAGGGAGCTCCTATTGGTTAGGAACGGCACTGGCCGCCTTCTCAGCCCCTCCATTGGCCAGCTCCGTAAGGTGAGGAACCTGTGAGGGGGTGAGTCGGGAACGAGGGATTTTACGCAGCCAGCAAGCTAACTTAGATCCGGGAGTGTGTGAGAGAGGCTGCCGCGACCGCGCCGCTGGGTGAGTGTCCTCCGCTCAGCCTACCACTCCGTCCCCTAGCTCGCTACTGCTAAACAGCCGGCCCTCCGCGCCTGCGCGAGACCCTTCCCGCCGCCCCCCCAAACGCGGGCGCGCCACACACACTCCCACACTCCCAGTCTCCCACCGCCCACCGAACGCGCCTGCGTGAGACACCCCCCACCCCCGCCAACCGCGCGGTTGCCCAGACGACAGATCTGCCTTCTCATTGGACAGCTAGCCTAGAGGCTTCTAGTCCTAATTGGTGGTCTCTGTGTTTGACCCTCGTTTTCCTGTTTAGACCTATGCACGGGACCCCTGCCTTCCGCTTCCCTCTTCCTCGCATGTTGGTGGCCTTAGGGGCGATTTCAGGAAGGGTCTGGCTCTCCATACACTGAACCCGGGGGTTGTAATTCTGATTAGTTTTCTCTCTTCTGTCCTGCAGTTTCCAGGACTATGGGGAGGGGATAGATTTCTGTTGAAAGATGCTAAACCCTGACCCCTGCAGTGTAGCCCAGCCTGGTCGCTGTGTCTCCCCCAGCCGACTGTGACCCCGGAGGGCGGGGACCACACCAGGCTCCTGTGTGTCCCCTATCAGGGTATGACCAATGAGGGCAGGGACCAGGCCTGGTACCTTTATATTCTCCAGCAAACTATGACCCCTGAGGGCTAGAACGTGGCCTGGTTCCTGTGTCTTCCATATCACAGGACTCCTAGAGGACTGAAACAGCCTTATAGTGATGATTTTAAAACCAAATATAATTGGACTATTTTTAATCCAGTGTATTCACTGATAATTTTAGTCCATTTACATTTATTGCGATAATAAACTATTTGGATTTAATTTTATGATCTCATTGTGTGCTTTCTATATTTGTTCAAGTTCTCAATTTTTTCTCTCCTTTCTGCTTATCCACACACAGCCATCAGCCTACAAAGACATGACCACCAACGCCAGCCCCTTGCACCCATATTGGCCTCGGCACTTGAGGCTGGACAACTTCGTGCCTAACGACTGTCCCACGTGGCATCTCCTGGCCGGCCTCTTCTCTGTCTCTGGGGTCTTGGTTGTGACCACATGGCTGTTGTCAGGTCGTGCTGCTGTCATCCCCCTGGGGACTTGGCGGCGACTGTCCCTGTGCTGGTTTGCAGTGTGTGGGTTCATTCACATGGTGATTGAGGGCTGGTTCAGCCTTTATCACGAAGACCTTCTTGGAGACCAAGCGTTCTTGTCCCAACTCTGTGAGTCCTGAGTTCTTTGATGTGCTGTGGGAGGGGTTTTTCTGGACAGGGATTGGCTTAGATGTTCATCCACCCACCAACTCTAACATTAATTTATTTTACAAATTTATTTAACTTTTTTGTTGGATGTATATTCACATGGGTCAAAAAAACAAACCATTTAAAGAGATGTGCAGTGAAAATCTACCTTCTGTCCACCAAGTTTCTGTAGTTATTAATCAATGTTAATAATTGTGTATGTTTTCTTCCAGGGTTTATTTACACAAAAATTATACAGATAAGCCTCAGTTTGCTATTGTAAAAGAGGGATAACAGTAATACCCAAATATATGTAAGTCACTTAGAACAGTGTTGGCAGGGGTGTCTGGGTGGCACAGTTGGTTAAGTGTCTGACTCTTGGTTTCGGCTCAGGTCGAGATCTTGGGGTCACAGGAGATCAAGCCCTGCATCAGGCTCTGAGCTCAGCACAGAGTCCGCTTGAGATTCCTGATGCACAACGTGCTTGCTCTCTTTCTCTCTCCTTCAAATAAATAAATAAATAAATAAATAAATCTTAAAAAGAAAGACTTTAAGAACAGTGTTGGCAGACAGTAGATGCAATAACTGTTTATCATCATCATCATCATTGTTTTTTCCCCCTGCTGTGTAAACATATGGTAATATGGTATATACACTTCTGAATTTTGCTTTTTTAAAATGAGGTCACGCTTCATCAGCTCACAAAAGGCTTTCAAAGCATAGATGTTACAGAATTATTTGACTTGTCCAGTATTTATGAGTATTTCCCACCAGTCTTTTGCTATTGCATATTTATTCCCTTTTGGCCTCATGAGTAAAACTGCCATTCTTATATAACACCTTGATCTAACACAAGTCTGTGTGGAGACCTGCTTTCATTTCTCTTGGGTAAATATGAAAGAGAATAATGGTAGATGTGTGTCTAACTTTATGAAAAACTGCCAAAACTATTTTTAAAATTGGCGGCACCGTGTTTTTCTCCTAACAACAGCATGTGGGAGTTCTAGTTCCTTCACATCCTTGCGGACACTTGGTATGGGGTCAGGTGTTTTCTCAGTTTTAGTCCTAGTGGATGCGAGTGATATCTCGTTATGGTTTCAATTTGCTTTTTCTTTTTTTTTAAGATTTTTATTTATTTATTTGAGAGAGAGAGCAAGCATAAGCGGGGGAGGAGGAGAGGGAGAAACAGACTCCCAGCTGAGCAGGGAGCCCAATGCAGGGCTTCATCATGGGACCCTGGGATCATGACCTGAGCTGAAGGCAGACACTCAACCAACTGAGCCACCCAGGCTCCCATTAATTTGCTTTTTCTTAATGACTAATCAAGTTTTGAGCATGTTTCATGTTTATTGACCATTTGGGAATCCTTTTTTGTGAAGAAGCCATTCTTGTCTCTTGCCTATTTTTATATTGGGTGGTCTTTTTATTAATTCTCTGCTCATTCTTTCATTCACTCATCTGTTCACCTTTGTGCTTGCTCACTCACTTGCTTGTGCGTGCTCTCTCTCATACTCACTGACTCACTCGCCCATTGGCTACTTCACACACCCCATCACCTACACTTCCCTTCTTTTATTCCACATTTATTGAACACCAGACAATCATAGCATTACTTATTGTTCTGTGAGGTTTGTACACATTATCTTGAGTACATCTGTTCACCTTAGAATCCAGACAGCTACCCCATTTCACAGATGAGGACACTGAGGCATGGAGAGGTTATAAAGCCCACCTTACGTGGGCCCTCAGCTCTCACAAGTCTGAGTTCCTTTTCTTACCTTTATTCCTCATGTATGTTTCTTATCTTCTTCAGGGAAAGAGTATGCCAAGGGAGACAGCCGATACATCCTGTAAGTGTTTGCCTCCATCAAGGAAGACCTGCACTGATTTAGGGTGGTTGTGAGTCAGGAAACACTAATGGGGTGCCCTGTGGGTAGAGCACAGTGATGCCAGTATCCCCCAATCCTTTCTCCCACAGGAGTGACAACTTTACGATATGCATGGAGACCATCACAGCTTGCCTTTGGGGACCACTCAGCCTGTGGGTGGTGATTGCCTTTCTCCGCCAGCAGCCCCTGCGCTTCGTCTTACAACTTGTGGTCTCTGTGGGTGAGGAGAGGGCCCACACTGGGTGCTGGAGGGCCTGATGAGGGAATCCACATATACAGAGGCATCCCTGCAGGGTACATCTCTCAATTGTGCCTATCTGGAGCTGAGTCAGGCTGAAAGATGTCCTCCTAAGGTTCTGGAAAGCCATGACCATCTCAGTCTGTGTTCTCAAGTGGGAAGGGTTCATTTCTCCTCCTTCATCACAGCATTCCCTGTGAAGGTTACATGAGGTGGCAGGGAGCCCCTGGATCCTCCAGGATTAGGATTCTGAGCTCAATCTGATATTCAGTCCTTTTGTGTTCTTAAATTGCTAGCTTTCTTTTAGTTCTGGAATCCTGAGCTGTCTTGAATTAAGGATTTGGGGTTTCCTTAAGTTCTGGAGATAGGACCTCTCCTGAGTTCAGAAATTCTCGGCTTCTGATTTCTGGAATTCTTACTTTTCTAATTCTTCAAATTTTCAGCTATGTGATTTCAGAATTCTTAGCTCTTGAAATTTGAGAATCCTGAGCTCTGAGACCTTAACAATGATGATGACTTAGGAAATGCCTTGGAATAGCTTTTCCTCCTCACTGGGTTTCTCCTTCCCCTTCTGCCTCCCACAGGTCAGATCTATGGGGATGTGCTCTATTTCCTAACAGAGCACCGAGACGGATTCCAGCATGGGGAGCTGGGCCACCCGCTCTACTTCTGGTTTTACTTTGTCTTCATGAACGGCTTGTGGCTGGTGCTGCCTGGAATCCTCGTGCTAGATTCTGTAAAGCAGCTTGCTCATGCCCAGAGCGTGCTGGATGCCAAAGGCACAAAAGCCAAGAGCAAGTAGAACTAATCAGTAGTAGGCTGGGCTTGAACATTGGCTGATGAGGAACCCTCCACCAGGAAGAAGAATCCAGTCCTTACTCCCACAGGTTGGAGGAACAAAGCAAATTGATCTGTCAAACTCAAGCTAATGGGTAAGGACCAGAAGGACCAAAGGCAGGGGCAAGAAAGGAGTTGTGTGGAGCTACTGCCACTGGGACAAAGGTGCAAAAGAACCTAGGAGGGCCATGATGGTGGCAGTTTTTAAAATCAGGAAATAAAAGATCTTGACCCTAACACTGACAAATTTGTAATTACTAACCCCAGAGATGCCCTATGATTGACCCCACAAGCCCCTCCTTCACCCATTATACAGACCACCTTTCTCTCAGCCATAGACCACCCCCATTATCATTACTTAGACCTCCAATCTATAACATCACAAACCCCCTATCACTGACCCCATAGATTCCCGTGATGACCAATTAGATCCATGAGACACCCATTATCTCTTTTAAGAAGTGATGATCCACTTGGTGTTCTCTCCAGAACACACTTTCTCATTTTTTTGCAATATGGGCAGGCTGAGAACTTTCCAAATCTAAGTTTTTCAATTTATTCAGCCTCTCGTATCCTGATCAGGCACCCCACAGATACTCCATCAATAACTCCACAGATCTTTCCTCACTCACCTCAGACTTCCCCATTACTCATTCCAAAACACTCCACCATCACTTACCTCAGAGACCCCACGAAACTCACACAAGACTGATCACTCACTTCACATACCCCAGTCACATACCCTACAACCCCCTGACTCACCCCATAGACCCCCACATCATGTATCACACAGACCCTCCCACTCTTCCCACAAATCCCCCATCATTGACCTCATAGGCTGTCATTACCTAACCTATAGACCCCCATAACTCACCTTGCAGAATTTATTTATTTTTTTTTAAATTTTTATTTATTTATGATAGTCACACAGAGAGGGAGAGAGAGGCAGAGACACAGGCAGAGGGAGAAGCAGGTTCCATGCACCGGGAGCCCGACGTGGGATTTGATCCCAGGTCTCCAGGATCACGCCCTGGGCCAAAGGCAGGTGCCAAACCGCTGCGCCACCCAGGGATCCCAACCTTGCAGAATTTATTACCTCATACCCCACAGGTCCCCAATCATCCCATAGCTCTTCCATTGTTCCCATTGCTCACCTACATCCTGTCATCCCACTGACCTCCTATCATGTAGCCACAGATTCCCATCATTTACCCAACAGATACCCCTCTCTCTATAGACCCACCCCATCACTCTTCCCAAATTCTCTCTGTCATTAACCTCATAGACCTTAAGTCATAAAACAAATGGGCACTTGAGGAATTTTGAGGAGATGACAAAGAATGAAAACACTGTAGATACCTGTAGACTGCCTGCAGTATAGCTTTTGAGAAATGCTTCACTGTTCAAGCCAAAGCCAGGCACAGCCCACCTTCTGTCCATTACACTTACTCTCCATGCCACTTACTATCCCTTTGACCTTGAGCATGTTTCTGCCTGACCTTCAGTGCTCTCCTCTGTAAAATTCTTTTTTTTTAATTTTTTTAAAGATCTTATTTATTCATTCATGAGAGACACAGAGACAGAGGGGCAGAGACACAGGCAGAGAGAGAAGCAGGCTCCATGCAGAGAGCCCGATGTGGGACTTGATCCTGTGCCCCAGGATCACACCCTGGGCGGAAGGCAGGCCTAAACTGCTGAACCACCCAGGCATCCCTCATCTGTAAAATTCTAATAATAGTACCTACCTCATTGGGTTTTTATGCAGATTCAATGAATTAATATATGTAGACTATCTGGCATACACTTTGTATTTGTTGAATGGAAGAATAAATAAATGAAAGAGAAAGTTCTCCCAGGACTATGAAAAGGACCTCTTTTTTTTATCTCCTTGCTTCCAGTAGTATCTTTCCATCCAAGGCTCTCTCCACAACCAAGACAGGCATCTGACCACATCATACCCCCATTTAAAACCTGTGCTCTTAAAAATAAAATTAAATTAAATAAAATAAATAAAATAAAACCTGTGCTCTTGGGACGCCTGGGTGGCTCAGCGGCTGAGCATCTGCCTTTGGCTCAGGGTGTGATTCTGGGGTCCGGGATTAAGTCCCATATTGGGTTCCTTTCGGGGAGCCTGCTTCTCCCTCTGCCTGTGTCTCTGCCTCTCTGTGTATCTCTCACGAATAAATAATTTTTTTTTTAATTTTTATTTATGATAGTCAAAGAGAGAGAGAGAGAGAGAGGCAGAGACACAGGCAGAGGGAGAAGCAGGCTCCATGCACCGGGAGCCCGATGTGGGATTCGATCCCGGGTCTCCAGGATCGCGCCCTGGGCCAAAGGCAGGCGCCAAACCGCTGCGCCACCCAGGGATCCCTAAATAAAATATTTTTTAAAAATAAACAAAACCTCTGCTCCAATGCCATCAGGATTGAACTCCAGAATCCAGACTACTGTTTTACTCATCCCACCCTATGATAATTTTAATGAGAAGCACACTCTCAAATTCCTTATTTCAGAAAATCCAGCAGAGCCATAAGAAGTAAAGTTTTTTACTCAAGCGCATGGGTCAAAAGATATGTGCCAAAAACCTTTCTTTGGTTTTCAAAAAAAGAAAAAAAACTCCATTATTTATACCTTCTAGAAAATTGACAACTATCTAATATTAATACCAAGGAACTATTTAAGAAGATACCAAAACAGGGACGGCTGGGTGGCTCAGCAGTTGAGCATCTGCCTTTGGCTCAGGGCGTGATCCTGGGGTCCTGGGATCGAATCCCATGTCAGGTTCCCTGCATGGAGCCTGCTTCTCCCTCTGCCTGTGTCTCTGCCACTCTGTGCCTCTCATGATTAAAGTCTTTAGAAAAAATAAAAAGAAGAAGATACCAAAATAGGGGTGCCTGGGTGGTTCAGTGGGTTAAGTGTCTACCTTCAGCTCAGGCAGGTCTTAATCCCTGCGTCCTGGAATCAAGCCCCACATGGGGCTCCTTGCTCACTGGAGAGTCTGCTTCTCCCTCTCCCTCTGCTCCTCCACCACCTTCGTTCTCTCTCTCTCTCTCTCTCTCTCTCAAATAAATAAAATCTTTTTTTAAAAAGATACCACAATAGAATTGCAGACTTTTCTAAAAAGTTAAGAGTAGCATTCATACAACACTGCAACAATAACAAGTCCAGGCATCTTACAGGACTTCTTTGTTAGAAATTACACTGGTAAGGGCAGTCTGTATTTTGTCCAAACCAGATGGATGTGCAATGAAGTGAAAAGAATGCCTTCATGTATTTTGATTTGAGAAGTCTAAAATATGTTCATTCAGATATTAGTGGACACACACTGTTTAATAATAGGACTGACTGCAACGTGTTGCGAGGATTAAATAAAATGAAGGCAAACTTAAAAAGCTAGGACCTCCAGAGAGTGTAAAAACGGCTTTTTTGGTAAGTCATTTATTGAAATATGTCATGCAGATAAAAACTGCAGAAGTCACAAATGAACAGCTCCATGAATTTTCATATGGTGTAAACTATTTTTAAAAGATTCTGGAAAAAGGATTATTTTTCCATTCATTCGACTTGAAGCGAGGGCTACAGGCGGTTTGAAATACATGACATCATCTGCTAAGCAGAAGCGCGAGGCGAGTGGGGCGGGGCGTGGAGACTGACGTCACCGCACAGCAGCTTCTTTTCCCCGCCCACTTCTCTCGCCAGAATAAATTGTTACACGCGAGCGAATCCGGAAGTGAACTGCCCAAAAAACCGAACCGTAGGCGGGGGGAGGTGGGACCTCAGAAGGCGCCTGCGCAAGGCTGGAAATGAGGCACAATGCTCAGGTTTTGGAGGCGGGACACTTGGCAACAGCATCTGAAGCGCATGCGTAGAGGCCATCTCCACCCTGTGCTTGGTGGGAGGGGCAGTGGGGGAGCGGGATCGCACGGCGGCCTCTGCGCCTGCGCCAGGGCGCAAGGTGGGGCCGCCGGCGCCGGGACTTCGGAGTGCGCACAGTGGTGGGGGGCAACGGTCAACCGTCGCCCTGAGGCGGCTGGCGGCGGGATGGCGTCGGCCTCTGGATCCTCGGACTTGGCCGGCTCTGGAGCGCCCCCACCTGGTGGGGGAGCCCAGGCGGCGGCGGCTGAGGAGGAGGAGCGAGAGGTGGTACGGGTCCGAGTCAAGGTGAGGCTGACAGTTGGTCGGCCTGCCTGCCTGGGGTGCCCAGGGGAGGGGAAGGCGGTGACTCTCCTAGGTTGGAGGGCGGGGCCCGAGATTTGGGGTGTTAACCTGAGGGGCGAGGCTTGAGGGCAGAGTGATGGTGATGGGGACGGGCGAGGGGGGAGGCTGGACCTGGAAATGTTGGGCAGGGCCTGAGAACCTAGGGATTGAAAATGGAGGGATAGGGGCCTAAGGAGATAGGTGGAGATAATGGGTAGAGAGGAGGGACCATAGGGCTGGAGGAGGGGCCTTAGTAGTCGAGGCGTGAGGGGGGCTGTTGGTGTCTGAAAAGGAGGTGCTGAAGTGAATTAACATGTATGTTGAGACTGCACTTTTGTGCCAATTTACAATCTCACCCTGGATGAGCTTACTACATGCTTCTCGGGAAGACCGCTAAATAAGTGAGATGTTTTGGACAGTGGTGAATGTCGTGAGGAAGTAACTAAAAAGCTTCTGAACTAGGGAGTTACTTTGGCCACAGTTGTAGCGGGAAGTTCCTAGAGAGGTACTGAAAGAGCAGAGACACCCCCCTTAAAAGGAATCGTCCATGTGCCTATAGGAGGATGAGTGGAAGCAGAGAGATCAGCAAGGGCAACGGCTGGGAAGTGGGGATGAGCTTGGCATGTTCCCTTAGGTTCCCATTATTGCTGGAACAGGTAGGGAGTAAAACGAAGAGGTAAAAGGGAGGCAGATTGTGAAGGGCCTTTGACATGTATTCTAAGTAATAAAGCTGTTGCCATAGCTGCAGGAAATGAAAACGGTGGCTAGGACTAGGGTGGTGGGACTGGTGTTGATGAAAAGAAAGTAGATTCTGGAAAGAAGTAAATGGATCACCTCAGGGTAATACAGGAGGCTCTAATGTAGAGGTTTGGGAATTCAGAAAAGAGATGATGCCTGAGCTGTGTCTAGCCGGTTGGAAGAAAGTAGGAAGGACTTTCCAGACAGGGGGATCCACACAAGCAAAGTCTTGAAGCCAGGATGTGTTCAAAATAACTTCCAAGCAGTTTGGTAGTACCAGAGTGTGGAGTTCAAAAAAGCTGACTGAACACAGGCTGGCCAGAGTCCTATAGGCTTACCTTCTGGGAACCCTGGGGTTGCCTTTGATGAGATTTAAGCAGGGTAGTATGAATTGTAGATACATGAGCTAAATTGGTGCAGCATGGAGTATTGATTTAATGGGGGCCAGACTGGACATGGTGATCCTGACAGCCATCGTTGCAGGGGACAAAGAAGGATTGGGTGCTTAGACTATTGCAGTGGCCTCCTCCTCACTGGACTGCTGCTTTCTCCCTTGCCCCCCACAGTCTGTTCTTCTAAGAGCAGTCAGAAGGATCCTGTTAAAAATCCTAAGTCAGATCACATCCCTCCTCTGCACAGAACCCTCCAAGTCTTCCCCCCTAGAGCAACAACCAAAGCCCTCACCAAGGCCCGGAACCCCTGCCTCCATCTGCCCCCCGCCCACCACTTGTCTGACCTTGCCTCCTATCCCTCACTCCACTTCAGCCTGGTGATGCATGGCCCCTGGTGGCCCACCCTGTGTCTTCTCTCCCCAGAAGTGTGACAGCTTCTTGCCACCGGAGTTCCGCTCTTTTGCCGTCGACCCCCAGATCACCTCACTCGATGTATTGCAGCACATCCTCATCCGAGCCTTTGATTTGAATGGGTGAGTTATGGGTTACTGGGGGACCGACCATGGGGCCACCCACCTCAACAGTGGTTGTTTGGCATTTTTGTTGTTGTTTGGTAGGGTTTTTGTTTGTTTGTTTCATTATTACAAATAATACCATAGTGAACTCCCACATTTGCATATCCTGGAATATTTGAGGAAATCTAGTCATAGGATAAATTCCTAACAGTGATATTACTGGGCTAAGGGTGTATGCTTTTTAAAATTTTCAGAGAGTGTTTCCAAAATGCATCCTGGACAGGTTTTTGCCAATTTATAATCTCACCAGCAGCATATAAAATGCCTGTTTCCCTTGGAAACATTGCTTATTAGAAAACATTGGAAAATTTGCCGACCTGATAGATGAAAAGTGGTGTCTCTTGGGGACAGGTATGATGGTTATTTTGTTGTGGTTGTTATTTTGGAGAAGTACATGTACGTGGTAACAAATTCAAGGAGTACAAAAGTGATGTGTACTTAGGACGTTTCCATGGTTACAGTAGTTACCAACATACTTCATTGCATAGTTGCACAAGTGTATCTGAAGAACAAGTACTTAGTTGTTTTTTTATCTTTTTTCTTAAACATTTTTTTTGTTGTGAAAGGTAACAGACAGATTGCTTTATTTTTTATGCAATAGGAAGGCTGTTTTCTTCCCACTTCTATCCCTTAACTACCCTGTTACCTTCCCTAGAAGGGACCGACATTGCAAGTTTTCAGTGTACCCTGTAGATACAAGCAGGTGTGTATCTGTTATCTGTGTTTGTATAAAAAAGTGGAGATAAACTATCTGACCTCAGACTTCCCACCATCCTTGGCACAGTACCCAATACATAGTAGGGAGTTGTTTGACTTCATCTCTGCCTTCCCTGGCTTTTTGTGGAAACTGGCCCTCAGGCCTCCAGGGCACAGGGGGCACTTGAGAGCTGCCACACCTCCTCTGTCCAGGAAGAAGAACTTTGGCATCAGCTACCTGGGTCGGGATCGGCTAGGGCAGGAGACTTACCTCTCACTCCTGTCTGACTGGGACCTCAGCACAGCCTTCGCCACAGCCTCAAAACCTTATCTGCAGCTTCGGGTGGACATTCGGCCCACCGAGGACAGTGAGTACCTGGCCCCCTGGGGCCACTGCTCTGGGACCCACCCTTTCCCCATAGGATGACTCCACCCCTTCCAATACACTCCCTCACAATGAGCTTGAGAAAAAGGTATCCTAAGTCCATATCCTGGCTTGGCCACTGGGCCTCAGTTGCCTCACCTGTAAAGTAGAAATAATGATATCTTAGGGCCATCATGAGGATTAAACAGGGAAACTCACGTAAAATGCCTGGAACAATGTATGGCAGCGAGGAGAGTGCTCAAAAAATATTAGCTCTAGGTGGCCCAGTTGGTTAAGCATCCAACTCTTGGTTTCAGCTCAGGTCATGATCTCAGGGTCATGAGATGGAGCCTGTGTCAGGTTCTGCACTCACTGTGGAGTCTGCTTGAAATTCCCCCCTTTCCCTCCCCCCTCTCTGAAATAAAATAAATAAAAATATTTTAAAAATATTAGCTCCATGGGACGCCTCGATGGCTGAGTGATTGAACGTCTGCCTTCGGCTCAGGGCATGATCCTGGAGTTCTGGGATTGAGTCCCGCGTCGGGTTCCCTGCAAGGAGCCTGCTTCTCCTTCTGCCTATGTCTTTGCCTCTCTCATGAATAAATAAATAAATCTTTAAAAAATAAAAAATAAAAATAAAATATTAGCTTCAGGGGTGCCTGGGTGGCTCAGTTAAGCGTCTCCCTTTGGCTCAGATCATGATCCCAGGGCTCTGAGATCAAGCCCTGCATCTGGCTTCCTGTTCAGCAGAGTCTGCTTTTCCATCTCCCACTGCCCCTCCCCACTACTCCTGTATGCGTGCATGTGTGCACGCTCTCTCTTTCTCTCTCAAGTAAATAAAATCAATATATATATATATATATATATATATATATATATTCTTTTTTTTTAAATATATATTAGTTCTAACAAGTATCCTATTATGTTTCCTATTATAACATATAATCTAGTAATATAGGTAATAATTATATAATGCAGCATAACAATAGAGATGTAATATTGTATGTTTCCGTTATAATAACACATAATTAGGGACGCCTGGATGGCTCAGTGGTTGGGCACCTGCCTTTGGTTCAGGTCGTTATTCTGGAATCCAGGATCGAGTCCTACATCGGGCTCCCTGCATGGAGCCTACTTCTCCCTCTGCCTGTGTCTCTGCCTCTCTATCACAGTCTGTGTATCTCATGAATAAATAAATAAATCTTTAAAAATAATAATAACACATAATTATAACAGTGCTGATTATGATAATGATGATTGTATTTATCCATTCATTCATCCTGCACTCATGTTCACCCATTCATTGTTCCTTTGATCTCTCAGCCACTTCCTCTCTTCTCATATTCGTTCCCTGACTCTTACATGTGTTGGTCCCTGGGAATGCACAGATAAATTAAGACATGGGCCCAAAAAATTTGATTATGAACCATATATTAGATGATAATATTGTATCAATGTTAAATGTCCTAGGTATGGTAATAGCATTATGGTTATTCAAGGAAAATGTCCTTGGTCTCAGGAAAAACACAGTTAAGCATTAAGGGGTAAAGTGTCATGATGTCTGCAAATAATTCAGCAAAAAATAATATGTATTGGAAAAAAATATATGTATTGGGGTGCCTGGGTGGTTCAGTCGGTTAAGGGGCTAACTCTTGATTTCAGTTCAGGTCATGATCTCACAGTCCTGGGATTGAGCCTCATGTTGGGCTCTGCACTGGTTGGGAGTCTACTCAAGCATTCTCTCTCCCTCTGCCCCTCCCCTCCACGCATTCTCTCTCTCATTTCTCTCTCTGAAATAAGTAAATAAATCTTTTTTTTTTTTTAGTAAATAAATCTTTAAAAGAAAACCACTATGTAGAGGTGTCTGGGTGGCTTACCTGCCCCGCATCATCGGGCAGCCTGCTCAGCAGGAAGTCTGATTCTCCATCTCCCTGGCCCCTCCCCGCTGCTATTGCTCACATGCTCTCTCTCTATTGCTCTCTCTCAAATAAAATCTTTAAAAAATTAAGATAAAATAAAAGAGGGACACCTGGGTGGCTCAGCGGTTGGATGTCTGCCTTTGGCTCAGGGCATGATCTTGGAGTCCCAGGATCAAGTCCTACATCGGGCTCCCTGCATGAAGCCTGCTTCTCCCTCTGCCTATGTCTCTGCCTTTCACTCTGTGTGTCTCTCATGAATAAATAAATAAAAATCTTTTTTAAAAAAGATAAAAGAATAATAAAAAACAATATGTGTCTATATGGAGAAAGCAAAAAGAAGCAAATGTGGCAAAAAATGAACAGTTAGGGGAGCTAGATGAAGGATGTATGGGTTTAACTTTATTGTAGATTTGAAATTTTTTTTTTTTTTTTTTTTTTTTAGATTTGAAATTTTTTTAAATAAAAACTTGGTGCCTCGATGGCTCAGTCAGTTAAGCATCTGTCTGACTTTGGCTCAGTTTGTGATTTTGGGGTCCTGGCATCGAGCCCTGCCTTGGGCTCTGTGTTCAGCAAGGCGTCTGCTTTTCTCTCTCTCTCCCTCTGCACCTTCCCCCACTCGTGCTTGCTTGCTCTCTCTCTCTCTCTCTCTCTCTCTCAAGCAAATAAACTATTGCGGCTCCTAGGTGGCTCAGTCAGTTGATTTTCCAACTCTTGGTTTCGCCTTGGGTAATGGTCTCATGGGTCACGGGATCGGGCCCCACATCCGGCTCCACGCTCAGCAGGGAGTCTGCTGGAAGATTTTCCTCCCACTGACCCTCCCTCCACTCTGTCTCTGTCTCTCTCTCTCTCTCTTTAAAATGAATAAATAAATCTTTTTTTTAAATAATAAATAGGGCAGTGCGGGTGGCTCAGCGGTTTAGTGCGGCCTTCAGCCCAGGGCCTGATCCTGGAGACCCGGGATTGAGTCCCATGTCGGGCTCCCTGCGTGGAGCCTGCTTCTCCCTTTGCCTGTGTCTCTACCTCTCTCTCTCTCTGTGTGTGTCTCTCATGAATGAATAAAATCTTTTAAAAAAATAAAAATAAAAAAATAATAAATAATAAATAAATCTTTAAAGGGACACCTGGGTGGCTCAGTGGTTGAGCATCTGCCTTCAGCTTAGGGCATGATCCCAGTCCAGAGATCAACTCCCACATTGGGCTCCCTGCAAGGATCCTGTTTCTCCCTCTGTCTTTGTCTCTGCATCTCTCTGTGTGTGTCTCGGGAATAAATAAATAAAATCTTTTTATTTAGAAGATTTTATTTATTCATGAGAGACACACACAGAGAGAGAAAGGCAGAGACACAGGCAGATGGAGAAGCAGGCTCCATTCCATGCAGGGAGCCTGCTATGGGACTGGATCCTGGGTCCCCAGGACCACACCATGGGCTGAAGGCAGCACTAAACCGCTGAGCCACCTGGGCTGCCCTAAAATCTTTAAAAATAAATTAATAATAAAATTAAATTAAAAAGTGGGAGAGTGAAAGACATGGTTCCCAGCCTCAGGGAATTTACATGCCCATTTGGGATGAGAGGTAACATTATAAATAGCTAACATGTGTTGAACACTCAGGACCATTCTACACACATAATATTTATTCATTAGATTGTCAAAACAATCCTACAGGGTAGGCATGATGGTCATCCCTACATTATAGATGAGGAAACAGGCTCAGAGAAGGGAACAGGACTTGTGCATGTCACACAGTTAGTGGAAGAGCAGGATTTGAACTCAAGTGGTGGCTGAACTAGTCCAGAGTCCTTGCTCTTAACCATTTGATTTTATGAAATTGTGGGCTTATTAAGATTAGCAGCCTAGAGAAAAAGAGAGAGAGGTGGAAAGAGAGGAAAAAATGAGTCAGAGAGAAAGATAGTGATAAAGATGGGCAGAGACAAACAGAAAAAGACAGGTAGCTGGAGACAGGAACTTCTACCAGAGTAGCCCTGTGTGCTTGGATCACTCACTTAACTAATTCCCCAAGCTTTGGTTTCCTCACCTATAAAATGGACACAGTGACACTCCTTTGGTAAAGAAATCAAATCTGTACAGCTAATAACATGAAGAAAACCCCAACTGTATAAGAACTGAGAGGAATGCAAATAAAGCAGAGAGACAGACACTTATCAATTTGACAAAAAGACATTTAAATATTCTTTTTAGAGGATTGACTTTGTTTTTTTTTTAAGATTTTATTCATTTATTCATGAGAGGCAGAGACATAGGCAGAGGGAGAAGCAGGCTCCCTGCGGGGGCAGCCTGATGCAGAACTCGATTCCAGGACCCTGGGATCACAACGTGAGCCAAAGGTAGATGCTTAGACACTGAGCCACCCAGATGCCCCTGACTTTCTTTTTTTGAGATTTTTTTAAAATTTATTATAGTACGAGCAGAGGGCAAAGGCAGAGGGAGAAGCAGGCTCCCCACTGAGCAGGGAGCCCCATATGGGGCTTGACCCCAGTACCCCGGGATCATGACCTGAGCCAAAGGCAGACACTTAACTGACTGAGCCACCCAGGCACCTTGAGAATCCAACTTTCCAGTTATTGATGAGTCCATTCTTTTCCTACCATTGTCTCATCTACCAGATTCCTGCCTGCATTTGGGAAACAAACCTATTTCTGAACTCCTGGTCGTCTTATATTGATCTCTTTGTTAAATCCAAACCAGTTCCATGTTGTTTTAATCATAAAGCTTTATGACATGTTTTAAAGTTTTCCTTTTTAAAAATGTTTCTTAAATATTCTTGTGCACTTACTGTTCTTCTCATTTAATAGAATTAGCTTATCAGTCCATTAAAATTCTAATGGGAATTTGATTGAAGTTGCATTTTTTTAAAGGAATTAATTTTTAGGGATGCCTGGGTTGCTCAGTGGTTAAGCATTTGCCTTTGGCTCAGGGCATGATTCCGGGATTGAGTCCCACATCGGGCTCCCTGCGAGGAGGGCTTCTCCCTCTGCCTATGTCTCTGCCTCTCTGTCTGTGCCTCTCATGAATGAATAAATGAAATCTTTTTAAAAAGAAAGAAATTAAAAATTAATTTTTAATTAATTTTAATTACCCAGTAAATACATTTTCCTTATTTATTTTTTTTTTTTTACATTTTCCTTATGAAAAATGAAAACATTTCAAATAATGCTGAAGTCTCCTGGAACCACTGTGCCAAATCTTGATCCCCTACCCTTTTGCCCTACAGGAACCACTATGATTAGCTTGATGAGTAATATTGCAGCTCCTTACTCATACACATACACATGTTTATCTACATATAAACATAAATATATTCATATCATATTTGTATATAACCACAAATGGTATATGTTTAACATAAATGGTCTCAAACTATATAAGTATCCAATAGATAGGGCTGTTATTATAAATGTTATTAATGATGTTCCTGTGATCATGTTCATGACTGAAAGCACCAGGCATGTTGTGACACCTTGGATGGCCAGTCCTCTTTCTGGGAAGAAGTCAGTTTCTGTCACCTCTACAAATGGAAGATTACCAAGCCTAGACCTTCAACCAATTTGTGTTATTGTGATACAAATCCTCTTTATCATATTGTCATATGTACTGCCAATATTTTTTCCCAGCTTATCTTTTGTTTTATGGCTTTGCTTATAGTGTCTTTTTCTTTTGTCCTATTGAAAACTGAAATTTACATGCAGTCTTTTTTTTAAGATTTTATTTATTTATTCATGAGAGACACAGAGAGAGAGGCAGAGACACAGGCAGAGGGAGAAGCAGGCTCCATGCAGGAAGCCTGATGTGGGACTTGATCTTGGGACTCCAGGATCAGGCCCTGGGCTGAAGGCAGGCTCTAAACCGCTGAGCCACCCAGGCGTCCCTGCATGCAGTTTTATACATAATATCTATCTCTTCCTTTATGACTTCTGAGTATCTCCCCTTACTTTGGAACATCTTCCCATCCACAAGTTTATACAGATATTCTCCTATGTTTTCTTCTAATATGCTTATTATTTTATTTTTTTTACATATAAATCTCTACTCTGTGAACATTGTGATAAGTACACCTAGTTGTTTTCAAAAAATTCCAGAAAAACAGTTATGCCAGCATCATTTATTAAAGAACCACCTTGTTTACACTGATTTGGAATGACACTTTTATTATACACTGAGTTGCCATGTGTACTTGGATTTATTTCTGGGCTCTCTGTCACATTCTACCCATTGGCTCCGTTTGTCTATTTCTGTGCTGACATCATATTTTTATCACACTGGTTTTGTGGTTAATTTTAATAAGGCAAGCATTGCCATCCTCCCACTATTCTTTTTCTTGGCTCTTCTTTTTCTTAACTATTCTTATTTTTTTTAAATATTTATTTATTTATTCATTCAGAGAGAGCGAGAGAGGCAGAGACACAGGCAGAGGGAGAAGCAGGCTCCATGCAGGAAGCCCGATGTGGGACTCGATCCCGGGTCTCCAGGATCACACCCCGGGCTGCAGGCAGCGCTAAACCGCTGCAGCACCAGGGCTGCCCCTTAACTATTCTTAAATGTGAATTCTTCCATATGATCCTTAAAGTAATTTTTATCCAGTTCCAGGAAAAACCCAAGTAGATTTCTGATTGGCATTGCACAGAATTTATATATTAATTTAGGGTTTGGGAAGTTTGACAATGTTATAGGAAAATGTAGTATGTATAGCATATATCATGTAATACCACAAGTAGGGCCTGAGACAGCACTCCATAGTGAAACATTTGGATGCTTCTTCAGGGAAATATGTACACATTCACACTTAGTAGGTCATATTAAGACTATATATAGTTCAGATCAGGCTTTGCCACTGGATGAGATTGTGCTTATAGAAATCCTTTGCCCATTCTATTAATGGCTTCTTTCTTTTCTTAAGCAATATAGAATGTCTCTCTTTTCCTGTAATACTTTTGCCCTTGAGCAGTGCTTTTTCTGACATTCACATGGCTGTGCTTGCCTCTGTTGGTGTTTGCCAAGAATACCTTGGGTTTCTTCAGTTTTCAACCATTCTTTGTCACGTAATTTTAGGTATGTCTCTCACAAAAACCCCATACCAGGATTTATGCTTTTTTTTACTCAATTGACAGTTAAACTGTTTTCCCTCCAGTCTCTCCCACCCTCCCAGGCCCTTGAAATGGAAGCTTTGGAACACTTTTATTTTTAAAATTTTTTTAAGTTTTTATTTATTTATTCATGGGAGACACACAGAGGAGAGGCAGAGACATAGGCAGAGGAAGAAGCAAGCTCCCATGGGGAGCCCGAAGCAGGACTCAATCCCAGGACCCTGGGATCATGACCCGAGCCAAAGGCCGACTCTCAACCACTGAGCCACCCAGGCATCCCATGGAACACTTTTAATTCTTACTTTTACTCTGATCCCTAACCTTTAACTTCTGGGTTTGGTTTAGATAGTAATTTCTATATATACATATATACATACATACATACATATATATATACACACACACACACACACGTGTGTGTGTGTGCGTGTGTGTGTGTGTGTGTGTATTTTTTGTAATGATTTCTTTTTCAATTCCAGGCTATCATTGTTTTTTCTTTATAGTAGATCACTTATGTTTCAGTAATCCTAATGTAATGCTTAATATTATAAACTCCCAATCACAGTACCTTTGTCATTTCATGTTTAACTACACATATTAAAAACTTGTAGCCGGGATCCCTGGGTGGCACAGCGGTTGGGCGCCTGCCTTTGGCCCAGGGCGCGGTCCTGGAGACCCGGGATCGAATCCCACGTCGGGCTCCCGGTGCATGGAGCCTGCTTCTCCCTCTGCCTGTGTCTCTGCCTCTCTCTCTCTCTCTGTATGACTATCATAAAAAACAATAAAAGATAATGTTAAAAAAAATAAAAATAAAAAAAATAAAAACTTGTAGCCTGTTGCCATTTACCTTCCCTTTTGCCTTCCCCCACTTGGAGCCTGCATTGTGATTCGGGAGTCATTTGTTTAAAGAACTTCTTGTTCTCCAATAAGGTGCAAGGGTTGGATGTATTCCAGTGACGAAAAACGTCTTTCTCTGGCCAAGATAGATATGTACTGTCTTGGCTGGGTGGGTGGAGCCCTTGCATCTCAAGGCTTTCTTCTCAGCGCTCCATGGGTGCTGCAAACCACTGTCTTCTTGCTTTCAGAGTTGAGGAGCAGAACTACTTGCATCTTGCATCTCCTGGACTTGTCCTCTCCTCGATTTCACTCAAATCATCAAGCTGTAGCTCTGCACCTTGAAGGGGTTCTTCTATTTGGTCTTTCAGACCATTAGTTTGACCTTCTTCTTTTTATCTGTTAAGTGTTTTAATGTTTTGGGGGTGCTTGGGTGGCCCAGTCGGTTAAGTGTCTGCCTTCGGCTTGGGTCATGATCTCAGGGTCCTGGGGTCGAGCCCTGCGTCAAGCCCCCTACTCAGTGGGGAGCCTGGTTCTCCCTCTCCCCATTCCACACCCCTGCTCATGCTTGCTCTCTCTTTCTCTCTGTCAGATAAATAAATAAAATCTTTTTTAAAAAAGTGTTTTCATACTTTGGAAAGACCACTCTGGCAGCTGTTGGGAGGGAGTGGAGAGGAGCAAAGAGGCAGTCTCAAGTGAAAGATGTGGTGGCTCAGACAGGTGACAAGGTAGAGATGAGAGAAGAGGTAGAATTGAAGTATGTTTTGCATGCAGAAGCCACAGGGCTTAGTGACAGTTTGGCCCTGAGAGTTGAGAGAGTGGGAGGCAGTAAGGATGTCTCTCAGGTTTTGGGCTCAAGCAGATGAACAGATAGAGACACTGTTTACTCCCATGAGGAGCAGAGGAGGAGGCTGTGTCCAGAGTGGATCTTGGGCTCTCCTTTTGTTCTTGTTGTTTTGTTTTAAAGATTTTATTTTTATTTTTTCATGAGAGAGACAGAGAGAGAGGCAGAGACACAGGCAGAGGGAGAAGCATGATCCTGCAGGAAGGCTGATGCAGGATTCAATCCCAGGACCCTGGGATCACAACCTGAGCTGAAGACAGACGCTCAACCACTAAGCCACCCAGGTGCCCTGGGCTCTCCTTTTGGACCCCTTACATTTTCTGTGCTCTGTGAGACATCCAGAGAGAGGCAATGACATCCAAATATGGCCTAGGGTTTGCTTCTCCTTCAGCTCTGTGGGAGAAGGTATAGTGGACTCCATCGACAGGCTGCTTAGGAACAGCATTTGCCTGCAAATGACAATGGCTTAAATCAAAGTTGACTTGTTTCGTAGAGTTTGAAGTCCGTTGGACAGGGGTACCTAGGTGGCTTAGTCGGTTAAGCACCTGCCTTTGGCTCAGGTCATGAAACAGGGTCCTAGGATGGAGCCCACCCAGTGGGCTGTCTGCTCAGTGGGGAGCCTGCTTCTCCCTGTCCCTCTGCCTGCCTCTCTGCCTGTTTCTGCGCTCTTTCTCTCTGTCAAATAAATCAAATCTTTAAAAAAAGAAAGAAAGAAACCTGTTGGGACATTGCTGTGGTCAGATTAGCAGCTCTGTGGCACCAGGGCTGACATCTTTTCAGCGTCTCAAATTTCCCTTCACATGGCCACTGCTACTTCAGCCATCACATCACATTTGAGGTGGGAAGGAAAGATGCAAAGGGAAAGGAAAGAAGAGAGGGAAGGGATAGACTTCTACTGGTGTTTCAAGGGCCAGAACTGGGTAGAGCCAGTATAACACTATTTCCTCTGTGTATTATCTATGACATTCCTGTTCCACAAATACTTCTAAAGTCTGTCTAGACTCTGGAACAAGGTTCATATTCAGCCCTACCATTTCCTGGCTGGAGAATCTTGGCCAGTTGTTAATCGTTCCAACCTTTTTTGTCATCATCTACTAAATGAGAATGATCATGGTAATCTATACCAATTGTGGGATGGAGACTAGCATGAATATAAGATTAAGAGTTTGGGCCCTCAAGCTTTGGGTCTGGGCTTCAAATTTAGTTCTTTCACTCACTAGCTGTGAGGTCTTGGGCAACTATCTTATAAAGACTGTGCCTGTTTCCTCATAGAAAGAATGGTGTTAATAATAGCCTAACTGGGGGTGCCTGGCTGGCTCAGTCAGTAGAGCCTGCAACTCTTGATCTTGGGGTCCTGGGATTGAGCCCCATGTTGGGTATAGCTGTTACTTAGAGATAAAAATCTTTTAAAAATATTTGAAACAATAATAATAATAGTGCCGAGTGCCTAAGTGGCTTAGTCCGTTAAGTGGCTGCCTCCAGCTCAGGTCATGATCTCAGGATCCTGTGATTGAGCCCTGCATCAGGCTACCTGCTGGATGGGGAGTCTGCTTCTCCCTCTCCCTCTGCCCCTCCACTCCCCCCTGCTCATGCACATTCTCTCTTTCTCTCTCACTCTCTCACAAACAGATAAAACCTTTTTAAAAAAAATAACAGCACCTAACTCATGGGAAGGATATGAATATTAAATGAATCAATATTTGTAAAAGGCTCAGAACACTTCTTGGCATAAAGTGGAGCCCTTTTCATAATGGTTGGCACATAGCAAGTGCCACAAAACTATTAATTTATACCATTAAAATACTGCTTAGAGTCTGCTGAGCCATTCTGTGGGACAGTTACCACCAAAGAATTATTATTCATGGTTTTATGTTTTTCCTGATTTAGATGACATGGGAAGAGAGGATGGGAGTCATTCATTGCCCGATGGGTGGCCTGGCTTTGGTAGGAGAGGAACCCAGCCCTGACGTTTGGGACTCTAATGCCCATTCTTGTATTGCATCATTCTGTGTACCTAGGCCCTCTCCTGGAAGACTGGGACATAATCAGCCCCAAGGATGTCATTGGTTCTGACGTGCTACTGGCTGAGAAAAGGTCATCGCTGACAACAGCTGCCTTGCCCTTCACGCAGTCTATCCTCTCTCAGGTGATTTCAGGGACCCCTGTGGCCAGCTGTAGGGGGAGGGCAGGCCTACCCAGCACCCCAGATTCTGACCAATCTAGGTGGTTGGCACCTTCCCCTAGCCTGCCCAGCTGACTAGTGGTGTTTCTCCCTCCTTCTGTCACAGGTCGGCCGCACCTTGTCTAAGGTCCAACAGGTGCTGAGCTGGTCGTATGGAGAAGATGTCAAGCCCTTCAAGCCACCCCTGAGCGATGCTGAGTTTCACACATACCTGAACCATGAGGGCCAGCTCTCCCGCCCCGAGGAGTTGCGACTGCGGATCTATCATGGTGGTGTTGAGCCCTCTCTACGAAAGGTGAGCCTCCTCGGTCACTCATTGGATCCATCACTCCTGCAGTCATGCATAGCTCATGAGATGCATGTGGTGGACCACACTGTCATGGGATGGCTTGGAGAATGTTCCAGGGCAGCAAGCTCTCCTTCAGGAGGGGCTAGGAGGCCAAGGTGGGAAGGCAGACTTTTCTGAAGGAAGACAAAAGCCCCAAGGCAGCAGGGTGGGTGGTAGCAGATATACACTGAGATGTGGTGGCTCATTTGTAGAACCTCAGCCTTACCTCTTTTGCCCCTGGCCAGGTGGTATGGCGGTACCTATTGAACGTATACCCCGATGGGCTGACAGGCCGTGAGCGGATGGACTACATGAAACGCAAGAGTCGCGAGTATGAACAGCTCAAGAGTGAGTGGGCACAACGAGCAAGCCCTGAAGACTTGGAATTCATCCGCAGCACAGTCCTCAAGGATGTGCTGCGTACAGACCGGGCCCACCCCTACTATGCGGGGCCTGAGGATGGCCCACACCTGCGGGCACTGCACGACTTGCTTACCACCTATGCTGTTACCCACCCACAGGTGTCCTACTGTCAGGGCATGAGTGACCTTGCCTCACCCATCCTCGCTGTCATGGACCACGAAGGCCATGCCTTTGTCTGCTTCTGTGGCATCATGAAACGCCTGGCCGCAAACTTCCATCCTGACGGCCGCGCCATGGCCACCAAGTTTGCCCATCTCAAGTTGCTGCTGCGGCATGCCGATCCTGACTTTTACCAGTACTTACAGGAAGCTGGTGCCGACGACTTATTCTTCTGTTACCGCTGGCTGCTGCTTGAACTCAAGCGTGAGTTTGCCTTTGATGATGCCCTCCGCATGCTTGAGGTCACCTGGAGTTCGCTGCCCCCTGATCCTCCAGAACATGAGGTAGAGCTCGTCGGACCCCCCAGCCAAGTGGCAGATGCTGGCTTCAGTGGCCACAGGGGGCGGCCCGTACGACAGAGGCACATGCTGAGGCCTGCTGGTGGAGGAGGCAGTGCTTTTGAAGATGCTGTTGACCACTTGGTCACGACCAGCCAGGGGCCTGGTGGCGGGGGGCGTCTCCTGAGACAAGCCAGTCTGAATGACCTCCAGCAACTCAGGGATAACACAGGCTCCAAGAGGGACCCTCTGGTTCAGCTGCCCCCACCAGCTGCCCTCATCAGCTCCAAGTCCCTCTCCGAGCCTTTATTGAACTCCTCAGACCCACTATTCTCCTCCTCTTCCCACCCTGACTCCCCATCCTCCTCATCTCCACCATCCACCCAGGAGGCCTCTCCTGCTGGTGATGTGGCTGCAGGATCCCCCTTGATGCCAGAGCTGGGCTCCCCACAAGAACCTGGGAAGTCCCTGCCACCCCCGCCCCCACTAGGCCTGCCCCCACCCCAGGAATTTGGCCGGGGGAACCCATTTATGCTCTTCCTCTGCCTTGCCATCCTGCTGGAGCACCGAGACCACATCATGCGCAATGGGCTAGATTACAATGAGCTGGCCATGCACTTTGACCGCCTTGTGCGAAAACACCACCTGGGGCGCGTCCTTCGCCGGGCCAAGGCTCTCTTTGCTGATTACCTGCAGTCAGAGGTGTGGGACTCAGAGGAGGGGGCTGAGGCCACAGCCCCATCTTGATCAGGCTCCTTCCAGCCCACCATCAGCCCCACCAGATCTCTGTTCTTTGCCATGAGAGCCTATACATGAGACCCCAGCTCCCTGCCTGCCAGCCCTAGACCCGTTGGGAGGGCAGGACCCTTTCTCCCCAGGTCTGAGAGTATGGGGCTCTGCTTTGGCATTCCTTTCTCAATTTATGTTGTTTTGTTTTTAACAACTGTACTTTGCACACATGAAGGTCATTTGGTCTGTGTATTTCTCTGTGCTTTCTCTGGTTTTTGTTATAGATGGCATCCCCAGGAGCTCCTAACCTGATGGAGCTGAAACACTTCACTTGGTGGAGGGTGGCCCCTGCTTCCCCAGTGGCAGGAGAGTAGGTGCTAAGAATTGGTTCTAGGAAGTGAACCCAGGTCGAGGGCTGCTTAAGGAAGGCCTAAGGCTGTTTTGTGGTACATCTGTCTGCCGGTAAAGGTCTAGTTCATAGCGGTGAATGTACATTTTCAGGATAGGCCCCCAAATGAGGGATAAGAGAGGGAGTTCCTGAGTCCAAAAGGATAAGTCTCATTACACAGACTAGACAGTACAGGCTACTTATGTTGGGCCAGCCACTTCTCCCATTCTACATGTCACCATTTCTAGGATCCAGACCCTCCCCTGTGAGTCTTATGCACTAATTCTGGCAGTCCTGGGCGGGGGTCTGAGGCTTCTAATTCTTGTCACTTGTTGTGGGACCAGATTGAGAGACTGGATCTGCCCTGCCTAGGGCTCTAAGCCCTAAACTGGGTTTGCAGCTCATGAGGGCCTGTCTTAAACCATGTTAGCAACAGAAACCACCATAAGTGGTTTCTGTTCTCCAGCCCACTTATGTAGACACACAAATCAAGCACTGATAAAATGCAGGCCCTAAAATAAGTCACTTACTTATTTGGAAGATAATGGTCAAAAGAAGGCCCTTTTCCCACTTACCTTCTCAGAAGGTAGACTCTTTCGTAGGCCAGGTGCTATCCTCCACAAAGGACATGGCAGATAATGGGTTAGGTAACTGGGTTCCTTCGGGTTATGGCCTGGCTATGCCAAATTCTGGCCAGAAGTTGCTGCTGCACTAGGCACAGAGATGAGAAGCATTGGGGCAGCCATCCTCTCATCTGTCTCCCCCAAGAATGCCATATGAAGCTGGAGATAACCCTTAAAACGTTCCCATCATGCCCCAGTACCAGAGGGGAAGCTAACCATTCCTCCAGTGAGAGCTCGCTTTACGAAGAGCAGGACAAGGCCATTCTGTGTCTAGGGTACTCCCAAGACAACGGGTCTAATGTGCAGATAAGGTGCTCAGACACACACATCCCGTCTAAGGGCCATACAAGATATGAGGGTATCTGGCCCTCTGAGGACCCAAAATGTCCCCCTCATCAGCCACCGGCTGACACCCTCTGGGTACATTCTGTGATTAACAAGCTCAGATATTTGAGGAGCCAAACAAGTCAATTCTGGGTATGTCAGCTTGGGACCTCTGAGTCCTTTCTGTGAATAGGAAGCTCAGATCCACTGAAGGGCAGAAACCTCTATTAGTCCCTGAGGATACTTGGGGTTTCTGGTTCCTGCCACAGTGGAAAACAGCACGAGTCACTGACTCTCTTGCCCAAAAGCAACCCTGGAGAAACTACAGAGGGAAATGTGAATTCCAGAAACTGCAGCACAGCTATGAAGACCTATGGCAAAAAGGAAGGCCTATGTTTTGAGTAGCAATGGCTGAAGACAGCAAATACAGGATAGGTTTAAATTCTAGCTCTTACCTCTCCCCTGTGTTGTTTTGGGAAGGTTCTTGTCTGCCCCTCAATGCAGACATCATCCAAACCACTTGAAGTTGTTGGCGGCGGGGGGGCTGATAGTATCAGGGCAGCAAGAACCCTGTTGAGGGGAGGAAATGAGCAACCATAGGCAATCATTTCCTCCACCCATCCCCCTCCAGACACCAGAGCTGGTGGTGACACCTAGGGAGATGGCCTCCTCTATGGTTTAAAGATGAAACCTCTATCAGAGGAATTGTCACGTGGTGTGCTAGCAGAGGGCGTGATAGCTCTACTCTTGTGCCTGGGGCTGCCCGCCCTCTGGCTCATCTCCCCACAAGTCTCTTTACCCTTTGAACTCGGGGTGATTAAGCAGAGTCATATCTGGCCTTCAGCCTTCCCGCAATACATCTTATATGCCAGAACAGCTGCTCCCATCAGGGGAACGTGAGCTCACCACCAAAACAACTAGACACTGGGGCCCCATAACTGCCTCCAGACCAAAAAAAAAAAAAAGGTGGAAGTATTAGTAATCTATTGCTGTATAACAAATTACCCCCAAACTTAGCAGCTTAAAACAACAAACGTTGATTTTCTCTGTTTCTGAGTGTCAGGAATCCAGGAGCCACTTAGCTGGGTGGTTTTGACTCGGTCTCATCTGAGGTTTCAGTCAAGTTGTCAGGACCGAAGCTATGACTTAGATGAATGACCCACTTCCAACACGGCCCACTCATGAGGCCGTTGGGAGGAGGCTTCAGTTTTTCACCATCCAAGCCTCTCCACAGAGCTCCTTGCAACACGTGGTCCCAACAAGCAGGCAAGAAACCATGAGCAAGGCAGAACTGGAGTATCTATTATCACTTAACCTCAGAAATGACATATCATCACTTCTATATTTTCTTGGTCACACAGACCAACCCTAGTGCAGCATAGGAGGGAACTACACAGGATGTAAATTATTATTATTAAGGGCTTATTGAGGATTATTAAGGGCTATATTGAAGGCTGGCTACCATATTGCATGACATAAATATCCAAAGCAGAAGTATTGAGACGGGATCCCCAGGTGGCTCAGCGGTTTAGCACCTGCCTTCAACCCAGGGCGTGATCCTGGAGTCCCAGGATCGAGTCCCACATCAGGCTCCCTGCATGGAGCCTGCTTCTCCCTCTGCCTGTGTCTGCCTCTCTCTGTGTCTCTCATGAATAAATAAAATCTTAAAGAAAAGAAGTATTGGGACAGGCATGAAGAATTTTAAGTAACTACAATAAATAAGAGATAAAAGTAGAATATAAAACCAGAACAAGTGATGTAAAAGAACCCAAAGAAAATAGTAGGTGTGAGGATGATAGATAAAAAGGAATAAAAAAGTACTATAAATAGAGAACAGGAAATGGGATGTCAGAGATTTTACTATAATAGCAATCACAAAAATATCTAAAACACAGACCTTCATTGGATTAAAAAAAAAAGGTCCAACAATACACACACACACATTGAGAAATATTGGAAATGAAGGATGAAGAGAGGATATATAGCACACTAATCAAAGTCCAAAGAAAGCTGGGATAGCCATCCCAATAGTTGTTAATAAAATTTAAGATCACAAAAGACAAGTCATATCTACCATAAACACATATACACCAAAGGAGCGCTGAACAATACATTTTTCTAAAGACTTTATCAGCGTGCCACAAGGGGGTGGGGCAGAGAGGGAGAGGGAGAAGCAGACTCCCTGCTGAGCACTGAGCCTGACATGGGCTCAATCCCAGGACCCTGGGATCATGACTTGAGCCCAAGGCAGACACTTAACCAACAGCCACCCAGGCACCCCTGAACAATACATTTTTAAGCTTGATATGTGTGTGTGTGTTTATACACATATATACATATAAAATGAAGAAGGCTCCTTTTTTGCTTACATTTAACAATTACAAAAATAGACCACATTAGGGCACAAAGCCTCGATGAATTCAAAAGTATCACTATTAAGCATTATCTCTGACCATAATACAATAAATTTAGCAACAGCAAAAAAGCTAAAAAAAAACCACCCCATTTTTGGAAACTAATATACTAGGGACACCTGGGTGGCTCAGCAGTTAAGTCTGCCTTCAGCTCAGAGCGTGATCCTGGAGTCCCAGGATCGAGTTCCACATCATGCTCCCTCCCTGCATGGAGCCTGCTTCTCTCTCTGCCTATGTCTCTGCCTCTCTCTCTGTGTCTCCCATGAATAAATAAATAAAATCTTGTAAAAAAAAAGGAAACTAACATTACTAAATAACCCTTAGATGAAAGAAGAAATCATAAAGGAACTTTAGAAATATTTATAACTAGGAGCACCTGGCTGGCTCATTTGGTAGAGCATGTGAGTCTTGATTTTGCAGTCAAGAGTTCAAGCTCCACGTTGGGCATAGAGCTTACTTAAAAATATATAGGGGATCCCTGGGTGGCTCAGAGGTTTAGTGCCTGCCTTCGGCCCAGGGCCTGATCCTGGAGTGCCAGGATCCAGTCCCGCATTGGGCTCCCGGCATGGGGCCTGCTTCTCCCTCTGCCTGTGTCTCTGTCTCTCTCTCTATCATGAATAAATAAATAAAATCTTTTATATATATATATATATATATATATATATATATATATATATATATATATATATATATATATATATAAGAGAGAGAGAGAGAGAGAGTCGCCTGGGTGGCTCAGTCAGTTAAGCATCTGAACAGATTTCGACTCTGGTCATGATCTCAAGGTCCAGGATCTAGTCCCGCATTAGGCTCCATGCTCAGTGGGGACTCTCCTTGGAATTCTCTGTCTCCCTTTTCCTCTGCCCCTCCCCTCCCCATGCTTTCTCCCTCAAATAAAGAAATAAATATCTTTTTTTAAAAGATTTTATTTATTCACTTATGAGAAAGAGAGAGAGAGAGAGAGAGAGAGAGGCAGAGGGAGAAGTAGGCTCCACGCAGGGAGACAGACATGGGTCTCCAGGATCACACCCTGGGCCGAAGGCAGCACTAAACCACTGAGCTACCTGGGCTGCCCCAATAAAAATCTTTAAAAAATAAAATGCTAAAAAAAATATTTACAACTAAATATAAACACACTACATGCAACATTTGTAGGACACAGCCAAATCAGTTAATACAAGAAACCTGTAGCCTTAAATACATTTATCAGAAAAAAAAGATTGAAAAGATACAATTTAAATCCAAAAACAGTGGTTAACTGTGGGAGGAAGAGAACAATAGTTGGGTGCAGGATTAAAAGAGAATAAAATGAGGAGCTTTTCGTGGAACAATGAAGATGTGTCATGAACTGTAGAATACGATCAGAGCTCAGACACCTTGAAAGGCAAACGGGTACTTTTTTGCATGGGGGCTGATTATTTGAGGGCTACCTAAGACCATTATGTATATGCACAATGTGAAATCTATTCATGTCCATCCTGGGCATAGGAGGTCTGGATATGGCAAAAGCCAGACAAGTCCATTTTGTGGATGCATATCATTCTGTACTCTGAAAATTAACAAATCTAGTATCCATTTGGAGGGCTGACCCTCAGAAGAAGGCTTAGACAGGTCCATTCTCTGGATAAGAAATGTAGAGTTCTTGAGATCAGACTAACCCAGTCTTCCTTGACCGGAAACACAGACACCCTGAAAGCTGGACAAGACCAAATCGTGGGCAGTGAGTTCAGCCACTCCTTGCTCTGGATAAGTCCACATTGTGTGCTCTGAAAGTACTTTCTGTGGATCAAAGGCTCAGGAACTCTGAGTGACAACAAAAATTGTTCTATGGATTGGGATTTACTCCGTCTAAAAATTGGAGCATCCTGTTTTTGTAGAAAGCACCTCAGGCAGTCTACTGGCAGGAAAATCAAGAGACACTTTAGGAGGCTGTAGATAAGGAGGCGGGCTGAAGTCAGAAATAACAGGAATGACACCAGGAAAAAAAGGATCCCATGACAGGCGGCTAGGTGTTGAGCACGGAAAACAAAAACAAAAACAAAAACGTAGGGATCAGCATCAGACACGGAGAAAACGTAGAATCTGACATTATGGACTGTGGGTTAGGACAACAGGGAAAGTGGGGAATAAAACATCAGGCCCTTGGGGTCCCTGGGTGGCGCAAGGGTTTGGCGCCTGCCTTTGGCCCAGGGTGCGATCCTGGAGACCCGGGATCGAATCCCACGTCGGGCTCCCAGTGCATGGAGCCTGCTTCTCCCTCTGCCTGTGTCTCTGCCTCTCTCTCTCTCTCTTTCTCTCTCTCTTTCTCTGTGACTATCATAAATTAAAAAAAAAAAAAAAAAAAAACATCGGGCCCTTGAGGGATATGAGAGGACTGGGAGGTGAAGGAGGTTACAGTAATTACGTCTGAGACCCATGGAAGACGACTGAGATGGTGAAGAAGACATCAAAACCAATGGGGGATAGACGTCAAGGACGGCGAGGGTGATGTCAGGGACAGAAAGGGGTGTGAGAACGAAGTTTCATGTGCATAAGTGATGAAGACCGAAGGGCCAGGCAGCCCCGGTGGCTCAGCGGTTTGGCACTGCCTTCAGCCCAGGGCATGATCCTGGAGACCCACGTTGGGCTCCCTGCATGGAGCCTGCTTCTCCCTCTGCCTGTGTCTCTCATGAATAAATAAATAAATCCTTAAAAATAAATACATAAAATCTTTTTAAAAAACTGTACATAGTAAGCTACCGTTTTTCTAAGGAAAGAAATATATGTTTATATACACTCATCATGGAAACAATGGAAGAATATACCTTTCAATTTTAATGAATGATTACCTACAGAAGGAAGGAAAAGAATGAAATGAAGGGAAAGAAGCTGAACTGCTTCAAATACACCTTGTTTTCTAGACTCGACTTTGGAACCAAGTATTTTATATTATCATAAAGCAAAACTGAATTTAAAAGTATTCCACAATAATAATATATCCTCATCTGTATTTCTAAACCATTTCCAACCATGAAGTCTTGATTATCAATGATACCAACGTGATTACCTCAATTGATTCAAACCTCTATAGACAGTAGTCTCAGAATAATATTAACAATATTACCATCAGATTTAAGATCAACAGGGCAGCCCAGGTGGCTCAGCGGTTTAGCACCAGCTTCAGCCCAGGGCGTGATCCTGGAGACCAGGGATCGAGTCCCACATCGGGCTCCCTGCATGGAGCCTGCTTCTCCCTCTGCCTGTGTTTCTGCCTCTTTCTCTCTCTGTGTGTCTCTCATGAATAAATAAATAAAATCTTAAAAGAAAAATAAATAAAGACCGTAGGGCCAGTGAACGGATACGGACGCCAGGGTGCGCTAATCGCACTAAGCTCGCCTCCATTTCCGGAAGCGTGCTGAGCTTATTGGTCCGTTTGCAGTATCGTCCCTTCCTCCCACGCCCTTGCGGGCTTCAGCCAATGAACATGAACGCTGGCACGTGCGAGGGACGCTCCATGACGTACACGCTGCGTAAGCTTTATCAAGCGACTTCCCGCGCTGCAATCTTCCCAGTCTCTCTGCTTCTCGGCGGTTGCTGTTGCGTTGGGCTTTTTGCTTGATTTGCAGGTAAGCAGGACAGGTTTTGTGGGCCGGCTGCTCCTCGCTTCACTGATGTGCGCCGCGCCAGTCTGGAGCTAGGTGCGCGAGTGGGGAGAGCAGCGGTTCCTGACACGTACGCTTGGGCTTTTCTCAAGTGGGCGGGCCCCGTGCTCAGAGGTGAAACTTTTCAGTTGGTGGGAGGCTGGCGCGTTCTGTCTAAGTGCGAGGAATGCTGGGAGGGACTGGCGACGTCGGTGGCGGCAGTGACAGCGCGACAGCCGAGTTGTGCGGGCGCCCTTCCCCCACCCCCGCGCCTCCCACGTGACCGCCGCCATCTTGTTCTGCGGTCGCGGAGAGAACGGGAGCGTGTTCTGGACCTGTGCAGCGCCACAAAATGACGGGCGTGGTGGTTGGTGGAGGACGATACGGGCATGCGTGAAGGCCGCCCCCAAGTGGCTGTCTCCCTGATGGAGCACCGCCGAATCCAGCCTTTTCGGCTTTTGTTTCTGGTCTGTCTTTAGTTGCCTTTTTGTTTTCTGTGGTTTCTCTTTTTTCGTCCTTTTTAAATCTTTTTTCCTTTCTTATCTCCATGGTTTCTCCCACCCTTTTTCATACTCTCTCCGTAGTACTCGAGTTCACTGCCATGTCTTCTGAAGAAGGGAAGCTTTTCGTGGGAGGGCTGAACTTCAACACCGACGAGCAGGCTCTGGAAGACCACTTCAGCAGCTTCGGTCCTATCTCTGAGGGTGAGACGTGGGCCAGATGAATGATGAGCGGAGTGTTTGTGAAAGTCCGGGGCCCTTGCGTTTCAAGAAAGATAAAGGAGAGGGACACCTGGTTGGCTTACTTGGCTAATAAGTTTCTGCCTTCGGCTCAGGACTTTATCCCAGGGTCCTGGCAGGCCCCCTGCAGGGAGCCTTCTCCCCTTGTATTTTCTTTGTCAAAAGTTTTTTTAATCTGTATTAAAAAAAAAACATAAGGAGAGAAATTAGGAACCTAGGCTTATACATATTCCTTTCTCTTTTTTAGGCCTAAGGCATAGTCTTATGAGAACCCCATAACTTCCCATTGATGATTGGTAGGAGGGGCCCATCCTCTACCTGACACCCTTTGTTGCTTATGTTTCTTCTTACATGCATTCTCTTTTTTCCCCAGTGGTTGTTGTCAAGGACCGGGAGACTCAGCGATCCCGGGGTTTTGGTTTCATCACCTTCACCAATCCAGAGCATGCCTCAGATGCCATGAGAGCCATGAATGGAGAGGTGAGGTCTCCTACCTGCATAGGGGCCCTGCCCCCATCTGCCACTTCCACCATTCTTTCTGTTTTTCCCTCTGTGTCTGCTAGGGGCAGCGCGGCCAACAAACCCCGCAGTGCCCACTCACAGGAGCATGACTGCCTTCTGTTCTAGGGGGTGGAGGGCAGCGGCAGACAGAGCCGGGCTGCCTGGGAGGCGACGACTGGTCCTGCATGAGGCCGAGAAGCCACCTGTGGATGGTTGACCTGCCCTGGGCTTAGGTAGTAGAGTCTGCAGACCTGCGGGCCTGGCCCGGAGAGGACCTCGTGAGTCTTCTGGGATGGACTCTGAAGTCTCAAACCAAGAGAGGTGTCTATCTAGCCCCTAATAGTGGGGCAGCTTATAGGAGTGGGGAGGAGAACTCAGCCTGAGTTCAGTCAAGATGTAAGTAGTAGCAGGGGGAACACGGTGGATTCAGGTCATTTTGTGGGATTCTACGGCTCCTGATAAAAGCCATTCTGGTTAAAGGAGCTTGTTCTGGAACATGGCACCCAGAACCTGGTGCCCACCAAGAGTTTCTGGGCACTTTTGCCCACCTGCCCTACCCATTCTTCCCTCACCACTGCCCTATTTGACCACCAACCCATCCTCCTTATGTCTCCCCACACCTAGTCTCTGGATGGTCGCCAGATCCGTGTGGATCACGCGGGCAAGTCGGCCAGGGGAACTAGAGGGGGTGCCTTTGGGGCCCATGGGCGTGGTCGCAGCTACTCTAGAGGTAAGTGCAGTGGTAAGTTTGAATATGGGGAGAGCTGCTTATTAATAAGTGACCTACGTCTGGATGGCTACCTGACTTTTTCTTGATATGCTGTAGGTGGTGGGGACCAGGGCTATGGGAGTGGCAGATATGACAGTCGACCTGGAGGATATGGATATGGATATGGATATGGAAGGTCCAGAGACTATGGTGGCAGGTGGGTAGCCAAGGGATTGGAGTACTCTGGTGGGGTTGCCTACATCTTAAGAGCTCAGCTGCCTGAGGGTTCATACATAACCTCATTTTGGTGTTCCTAGTGTTTGCTTTTACAAATTATAGTGAAACTGTAAGTATGGCACTTAACATGTTTTTGAGTTCTACATGATGCACTAATTATGATGTAATATGATAGGCGGTGTTAACACGTTTATCATGTCATGTTGGTTGTAAGTTTATATTGTTAATGTTTACTATGCTGTGTGCAAGTTACATGCCACATAATATGATTTTTGTACAGTATATGTTTGATTTGCATTCTAAATTGCATATGATGGTATATGTAAAACAGAATGTGTAAATATGTGTGGTTTTTAATGCCAAGGTATGCATATGATACATTCTCATTAACTGCCATGTATGTTTTTTCTCAGAAGCCAGGGTGGTTATGACCGCTACTCAGGAGGAAATTACAGAGACAATTATGACAACTGAGATGAGGCACGTGCACCTAAAGTAGGTGAGGTTTATATGTTGCCACTGAGTGGACCTCTGTCCACCAGCCCTGTCATGTTTCACTCAACTTTTCCTCCTGCCTACACTTAATTCACCAGTTCCACATGACACCTCCTTCGTTCTCAGGTGCCTGTCAGGACTAGTCTGCTGTGGGGTAGGGGGGCGGTATCTAAAAGTCTGTCTCCCTTGTAATCTCTTGCTGGGCATGGAGGAGATGAAGCGGCATTGCTGTCATCCAGCCTTCAGCAATCTTTATCAACCCAGGGAGGTGAGCATGTGTGCCTGTGCCTTCCCAACATTATAATTCTCCCCCTTCTTACCGTTCTCAGATACACAAGGAATAAAACTTCTGATCCAGGATCATCCTTCCAAATGGCTGTATTTATAAAGATTTTTGGAGCTGCACTGACACATCTGTTCTAGTACATCGAGTTCTATTTTTTAACTGAGCTCCAGAGGTAGTTTGTTACAGAGACCTTTTAGAGAAAGCTCCATGTGATTTCTAAAATTTTCTCCCATTTAAATATTAATCCTGGGACATTGCAGATGCTGGGTATTTTCCAGTTTTTCAGTTTGGGCTCTCAGGATTACTGATTGTGGCAAAAGTGTTTGTTTAGACTGCTTTAAAAACAATGTGCATTTAGGGACATTTAAAAGCCTATCTGCAATGTTTATCAAGATTAGGAAGCAATTTCCAAATGCAAATACAAGAAATCATTGATATGATTAGAGGTGGGTTTTTTTTTTATTATTCAAGGTTACCACCCTGAGTATACAGCAGTTAATTAAAAATATTTGTGAATGTATTTTTTAGTACTGGAAGAAAAAATATTCTGTTGTCTCATTTAGCATTTTAGGATGTTCTTCACGGAGCTGATTAAAAAGTTGAAACATGAAAAACTGATACGTGTTGTTTTCCTCGTTAACCCAGTTTTTCCTTTTAAAGATTTGATTAACTTATTCATGAGACAGACAGAAGCAAAGCAAAGACACAGGCAGAGGGAGAAGTAGGTTCCATGCAGGGAGCCCGATCCCAGGACCCCAGGATCACGCCCTGGGCCAAAGGCAGGCGCTAGACCACTGAGCCACCCAGAGTTCCCTTGAACCCAGTTTTCAAACTAAAAATGGAAGATCAGGAAGGGAGGGTTTTAGGAAAGAATTTAGTTGGAGGGGAGTGGGTAGGCAAAAGAGTAGAACTCTGCAGTTTATTAGTTTTTTTTTGGAACTCCAGTTTATTTTTATTTTTTTTTTTGGAACTCCAGTTTAAAGTTGAGTTTGAGTACATCAAGTGTGGGGGTGGTGGGAATTATAGAGGAAATATTCTTGTTGGAATTAGGTTTTCTGAGATGGCCTCTTGGTCCTTTTTTGGTCAGCTTGGGAATCAGACTGCTAGGGTTTGAGTCTCCTTAGCTTCTCTGAGCATCAGATGGGTGTCCTCACAGGATTGTTCTGAGTGTAAGCACCTGGTGGAAGTTAAACCATGTTATAAAAAGCATTTCCAGTTTCTTTGAAATGTTGGGAGATGGAAGAAATCTATTAAACTCAACCTTGTCTGAGGAACGTGGAAAAATCCTGATTTGAAAACCAGTTTCTAAGAGCTCAGACTGGACTCAGATTCCAGGACACAAATGCAGTATCTGCTGCCTTCCAGCTATTTAACCTTGGGTAGGACACTTAACCTGTGGTCCTCAACCTCATGAGCATGTCACATTTCTTCATGAGGGTTAAGTACATTTAATAGGCATGTACAGTCCTTGAGAATGGTTAGCAAAGCTCCTTGTCACAGGGATTCAGTCTTCGGTGGTATGAGTCTGGTGGTGAGGTGGTGGCAATGGTTTTGCACTTAGAGCTAATCTTAGTTCCTCAGTCCTACTGCCAGTCCCTTCAGTCCTGGTTCGAGTGGCTACATTGGGAGTCCTGTTGGCTTTTATCCCTCCTTTTGGAATTTCTAAATCAGTTGTGTCCATGGCTTCCACCTACTTGATGCAAAGTCGGTACCACCTGATCACCAGTTCCAGGACATCATTAACGCTTCATTTCCTCATTCATGGAGTGAATGAATTCAGTGTGTTCCCTCAAAAGTCCTATGGAAACCCTCCTTTCCCCAATATGATGGTCTTGGGGGGTGATTATCATTAGATAAGGTCATGAAGAGTGGGTAGTGCCCTCACAAGTCCCAAGAAGGCTTTCCTCTGTTCTCAGCCACATGAGGATACAAGAAATTGGTAGTTTGGAAAAGGGATCTCCCTAGAGCTCTGCCCTGCTGGCACCTTGATAGACTTCCAGGCTCCAGAACTGAGAAGTTGATAAGCTTGCCCACTCTGGTATTTTTAGTTCCCTGAACTGAGATTATAGGTCTGTTGGAAGAGTCCCAGTATGGGAAGTCTGTCTCCCTGGCTCCAGTTAGTTGGAAAGACCCCATAGACCCTTCTACCCAACCAGTCATGAATCTGCTTTGGCAAGTGGATGGAGGCTAGAGAACTTCTCACACCTCTTGATTGGCTCACTGAACCAGGAAAATGGGCCTTGTGGCTGCCACCACTGGTTGATGTTGGGTACTTGGTGTGAGGAAGCATTCTGAGCCTTTGGGGACCCAAAGGCAGTGGGAGCTGGCAGGAAGAGCGCCATTCCTGCCTTGCAGGTAGGCCACAGTGAGGGGGCATCTGCTCCCTGCCTGTCAGGAAGTGAAATGTCATCCTGGCTTTAGGCAAGATTGCATAATCAACTGAAATCTCTGCAACAAAGTGATTCCTAAGTGACCTCAACAAAGACTACAGCCTCCTACACCTGTTCTGCTCTCCTGATGTAGAAAGTTCCTTGTAGGGACCCCTGGGTGGCTCAGCAGTTGAGCATCTGACTTTGGCTCAGAGTGTGATCCTGGGATCCCCGGATCGAGTCCCACATTGGACTCCCCGCATGGAGTCTGCTCCCTCTTCCTGTGTCTCTGCCTCTTTCTGTCTCTCATGAATAAATGAATAAAAAATCTTTAAAAAGTTTCTTGTAGGGGCGCCTGGCTGGTTCAGTTGGCAGAGTATGTGATCCTTGATTCTTAGGGTTGTGTTCAAGCCCCATGTTATCCAGCCCAGGAAGGCTTAGTCTCTTGCTGTTTATTTTCTCTAAGGAAAAGGGCTTAGAGGACTCGGTTTTCTCAGTGTGACTGCTGATCAATAAAATTTCCAGATATAGGACATTTTTTAAATTATTCATGAGAGAGACAGAGCTACAGGCAGAGGGAGAAGCCGGCTCCCTGTGGGGAGCCTGACATGGGACTCGATCCCAGGTCTCCAGGATCACACCTTGGACTGAAGGCAGGCGCTAAGCCACTGAGCCACCCAGATACAGGACTTTTAAAACTCCCTTAAAATGCTTATTAGTTTTCTGCTTCCATTTGACCAGAATTTCATTAGTGTGCATGTTCCTCAAGAACCCACGGAGATCAGAAACTCCTGTGCAGAGGTTCCTTGAGAACCTCTGTCCCAAGGCCTGTGAAGACCCTTGGGGCAGCCTGGGTGGCTCAGCGGTTTAGCGCCACCTCTGGACCAGAACGTGATTCTGGAGACCCGGGATCAAGTCCCACATCAGGCTCCCTGCATGGAGCCTGCTTCTCCCTCTGCCTGTATCTCTGCCTCTCTCGGTCTCGGTCTTGTGATCTCATGAATAAATAAAATATTTTTTTTAAAAAATAGACCGGGTCCTTGGTCTGCAAATACTTGTATTTTCAAGCCCTGTATCTTTCCTAGACCAAAAACTTTGATGCAAACCTCTTTTAGACCCCTTACCTCTGTTCTTTTCAAGAATAAATCCAACGCCGTGCTCTTCACCCACCCCATGTGGGCTGCTTCACAGCCTAATTCCTCTGCCTCAGGTTCAACAAGTATAAGATGGAAATAATAGTGCCCTCAAGATGGGCATCTTAGGACATGGCAAATTACTGATAGTGCACCCACACCCTTGTCCCACGCACTCCTGGATTTGGGGTTATATGAAACTTTCAAAAGGCTTTTCAAAATAAGTTGCTGTGAATATTTAAGATATTGGGACGCTTGGGTAGCTCAGCAGTTAGGCGCGCCTGCCTTCGGCTCAGAGCATGATCCTGGAGTACCGGGGTCGAGTTCCACATCAGGCTCCCTGCATGAAGGCTGCTTGCATCTCCCTCTGCCTCTGTCCATGTCTGCCTCTCTGTGTCTCATGAATAAATAAAATCTTTAAAAAAAATATTTAAGGTATTGGAAGAAGGCGTATTGGGTAATGATCAGTAGCCAGTGTTCTGCCACTTTGCTTCTCAGGATGAAATCTGTCCTCCAGCTGCATTCTTCCACCTCCCCCACCTTTCCTCAGACTGAGATAGAGGCCATGATCATTTTCTAATTCAGAGTGCACAAAGACCTGAGAAACTAGAAGTGGGTTTTTTTTTTTTTTTTCAAATTTGATACGAGACCTGACACGGAGCTTTTCATAATTTTTTGCTTGTTTTTAAGTCATCTACACCTAATGGGCTCAAACTCAACCCCAAGATTGAGTCCTATGCTCTTCGAGCCAAACACCCCAAAGCTTTTCATAATCTTTTTTCCCTCTTAGTATGAATATGCATACAACATACTACAAAAAATGTTCGGTTATAGAGAGCTGCCCTGGAGCCTGTTGAGCAGTCTTAACAGTGAATGTACCAAGGAAGTTCAGCCTTATAAATTGTCCAAAACCGTCCATGGTGTTCTGTATAAACATTCCTGGTACAACGTTGAGTCAAATTTTTGGACTCAATTTTAAGCCTAAGTGAAACTCTTCTTTGGAATTTTCCTTTGCTTTTTCTAGTTTTTAGTAATTATCTGGACACATGATTTGTGGTCTGTGTTTTAATCCTTATGATTGTAATCCATAGTAACAGGTATGTTTTAATTCACTGGAGTCCAGTCTACCGACTTGTCTCCATAAGGGAAGAAAGGCTTAATGAAAGAAATGTGCTTGGGATCCCTGGGTGGCGCAGTGGTTTGGCGCCTGCCTTTGGCCCAGGGCGCGATCCTGGAGACCCGGGATCGAATCCCACGTCGGGCTCCCGGTGCATGGAGCCTGCTTCTCCCTCTGCCTGTGTCTCTGCCTCTCTCTCTCTCTCTCTCTGTGACTATCATAAATAAATTTTAAAAAAAAAATTTTAAAAAAATGAAAGAAATGTGCCAAGTTCCCTGGTGTTTCCCACTTTGTTGTGTCTTAACAGCTGGCCCAAACCGCTCCAATGCTTGTGAAGCCCGCAGCTTAAAAAAAAAAAAACAACCGCTGTGTCTGTAATTTTTTAATCTCTGTGATAGATACTTGAAAGTTCGTTATATCAACACTGCTGTAAGCTTGAAATTTTCCATAACGAAAACTCAACTGTTATGGGTGTGGCTTGTTAGACCTCAGCATTGGCGGGGTGGGGGGGGCGGGGTTGGGTAGCTATCAGCTCTTTTCTGCTGGCCTGGCCTGTTCCCTAAAGACTTCTCCCGTAGTTAAAGGTGTTTCAACCCAAAAGCCTCAAAAAATTCCATTCTATAAATACTAACCTCTCTTTGTTGGTGTCTGATGTTGTTTTCCAGATACTGGCCCTGAAACCCCATCCTGCTTCCCCTCTCCAGTCACGGATCTCAGGATCCTTCTGGCTTTTCCAGACAAAAGGGCTCTTCCTTTGCCCAGCACCAGAGGTCCTGCCTTCCAACCTCCATAGCCACAACCTCTTAAAACCTTTCTCTTGGCCTAGAAAAGATAATAAAGGTAGCCCATTATATGAGCTGAGACCTAGGAAGCAGCTAGATCAGTGGTAGTTACATGTGGTCAATAAATGTTGGCATTTGTTTTTTTAAAGAAGAAAGACTCAGCACAAGTGGGGAGTGGGGCAGGAGGGAGGGGCAGAGGGAGAAGGAGAAGTAGACTCTTCACTGAGCAAGGAGCCAGTTGGCTCCTGTCCCAGGACCCTGAGACCATGACTTGAGCCAAGGTCAGATGCTCAACGAACTAAGCCACCCAAGCGCCCAAATGTTAGCATTTGTTACATGTGACAGATAATTGTAGGGGCAGAGCAATGGATACAACATATCTTTCCCTCAGGAATCACATCATGGTGGGATTTAAAGACAGTATAGTAATAAATCAGTGTGTAATGTAATGTTAGGGAGTGGCGAGAATGAAAGCTGGGGATGTGGAGAGAGATGGGATTTGCTACTTCATGCAAGGTAGTCAGGGAAGGCTACTTGGGAGGTGGCCTCTCAACAAAGACTTGAAGATAGCGGGGGAGAGCTAGCAAGGAAGATACTTGATGCGGAAGAATGGTTCCGCCATAGCACTCCCAACGGCCTTGCACGTCTCTACATAGGCCACGTAGACAGGCTGACCTAAGTATTGGCAGAACGCCTTGTGATCCTCAGAGCACAAGGCGCTTGTGAGGCCATTCCTCATTCCTTGTCTACCAAGGAGGCCATCATGAGGCGGTTTTGCATCACCAATGGATCTGGTCAGGTATGAGGCTTTTTGTCCCTTTCCTCCCCTGACTTATGGCTGTAGAACTGCCTAGCATGGCATTAGTTCCTTGGCTACAGGGTGTCCTACCCTGTGCTGCAGTGGTCTGGTCCCTTTCGTTTTGGTGTTACCCAGCATGTGGGACATGGGCTAGCATCTGGCTAGTCCTGCTTTTGCTATCTATACGTAATCTCTCAATCAAATGAGGGCTTGTTTCCTTACTGACCATATCTGTCAGTATAGCCTTGCCTTGACATCTGGGAGAGGAAAACTATAGGCAGAAGGAAAAGCAAGCAAGTGCAAAGGCCCCAAGGTGGGAGCTTGTTTGGTGTGTGTGTGAGGAATAGCAAGAAGGTCAGTGTGGCAGGAGCAGGGTGAGCAAGGGTGCCAGTGGCAGGAGGCAAGGTTGGAGAAGTCACAGAGGCCTAGTCCTAGAAGGCCTCACTGGCCACAAGGAGGACCTTGGCCTTTTCTCTGAGAGATGGAGGCTGGACAGGGTTGTAAGCAGAGGAGTTCTGAGTGTTGACTTGGGTTGTGACAGGATCCTCTGGCTGCTATGAGAGCAGACAGGGAGGCCTGGGGGCAGAAGCTGTGAGAAGGCCACTGCAAGAGTTGAAGCCAGCAATGGTGGTGGTAGCAGTGGACAGGAACAGGAGAGGTTGCATTTTGGATAAATTCTGAAGGTGGAACTAACGGAATTTGCTGACAGGTCAAACGAGTTGTGGGATGAAAGTACTAATGAAGTTATGAATATACACTGGAGGAACTTACACAAGGTAATTTGGGAGTCAGTGTTAAACAATGTAGTGGTTAAAAGCAAGGATTCCCAGAGCCGGGTGGCCTTGGTGCAAACCCGGCCCCAGCACTTATTGACTGACTTTGGGCAAGTCACTTCAGCTCTTTCCCATTTCCCCATCTCTAACATGGCATAACAGTACCAATTTCACAGGGTGCTGTGAGCATTAAAGGTTTCCTAGGTCTGTAAAGTGCTTAGGACAGTACCTGGCACAGAGCACTTATTAATAATATCACCATTGGATGAATAGAAGTATTTGCTGAGAGCGCACAGGAAAGAACGTTCCAGAGCCCAAAAACAGTTTGTGCAGTTTTCAAGGATGTGTGAGAGAGCCAGCATGGCTAGAACCTAACCTGATTGAGTAAGAGCAACAAGGGGCAAAATTGGAGAGGAGGCCAGAGAGCTTCTCCTCACAGTAGCTGGGAGCCATTTTGGATTTCCGGGTGGACCTGCCAGTGCTAGAGGCCAAAGAGGAGTGGAATTGATTTGAGATTTGATGCTGGCGATGTACAGAGAGAGAAGAGAGATGGAGCACTGTTGTCAACACTGCTGGCTGGATACCAGGAGTTGGTGGTTTCTGGCGTCCAGGATGATAAAATGAGTCTAGTCCGACTCCTTCCCTGAGTCCAGATGCTAGTTCTTAGGTCTTCTGCTTCTGTGACCATAGGCGGTAAATCCCTCCAGGGCTCAGTTTCCTCATCTTCACAGCAGGGCTACGTGTCACACCTACCTCATTAGGGTTGTTTGTGACCATTCACAGAAGATGGATGTAGTGAGAGCTTGGTAAACTCAGGCTGTCACCGAAAGCAGGCGAGGCTGATCTCAGGAAAGCATTGGTGCCTTAATATTTGAAAAGCAGTGAGATACAGTCCAGTGTATTGGCAGAAAAAATTGGGAAGGATCAAGGACTGTGCCCATTTATCTAAATTGCTAGGGTCTGAGGTACCAAACCCAGGGTCCAGTCTTTCCCAGGCCCACAATCTGGCCCTAATTGTTCACCAAGCAAATGGAATTGAGATCTTAAGAGCAGAGCTACCCCAGTTCTAGTGCTGTAAAGGGATTTCTCCCCTTCTCTGACTCAGGCACTGATCAGCTTCACTGGCTTAGCCACACATTTAGTGTCCAGAGCTGTGTGTAGTTGGTTCCTTTTCATTCAGGTTCCGCCTTAAATTTGTTTCTCCCTCCTGCCTTCTCTCACAGCTCAGCAACACTAACCCAACTTCTGTTTGAATGATAGTAAGTACCAGTTTTTACTGTTTATCTTTCCCATTACAATGGCAGCTCCATGAAGGCAGGAGCTGTTTGTCTCAATAACTACTATTTTCCCAGTGCCTGGCACCTAGTTAGGGGCTTGACGAATGCTGGTTGAAAGGCTGGCTCTCTGTTTCAGCTTTCTGGGCGCTGCTCAAGTGGTCTGTGAGTCTTCTCCCAGCTGCAGGAATCTTGTTTCTGACTCAGACCATGGAGAATTATTACCATTAAGACTTTGGAGATTAGGAGAACTTTGGCTTCAGAGCCAAACGTTTTCCCAACAGGAAATGGTAAAATTTAAGTTATGACCTCATGTCCCAATCCTCACTTGTCTCATTTAGGAAGAAACTTCAGGGATAAAATAAGTGAATAAGAACTCAGCATCTACAAATATGTGAATAAGAACTCCGGTTACACCTCAGCTCCACATCTCTCATTTTGCTCTTTGGTCTTGATTCTCAGCATATCCTTGTCACCCCAAGCCACTCAGGCTTTCCCTCAAATTATGCTGCTTTTTGTTCCTGAGGATAAGGACAACTTCAGGTTTTGTGTCAGCCTATCTTAGTAATGAAAAGTGGGCACAGCCAGTGTGTCCATTGCTTGCCTTTGCTTTTTTTAAAAAAAGATCTTATTTATTCATAAGAGACACACAGAGGCAGAGACGTAGGTAGAGGGAGAAGCAGGTTCCCTGTGGGGAGCCCGATGAGGGACTCGATCCCAGGACCCTGGGATAACGCCCTGAGCCAAAGGCAGACACTCAACCACTGAGCCACACAGGCATCCCTTGCCTTTGTATTTTTAAACTAGGTGGGGACCTACTGGGCAGGAGGTAAATGAAGGGGAGAGGAGTCCAGAAAAGACATCGCCCCTGTTTCTACCACCACTGGAGTTGCTGTTTGACATGGTGTTCTCTTCAAACAGCTCTGGCTTACTGTCTTTTCCGTTCCAATCTGTTCATTTGGCTAGGATCCTTAACCATCAATCTGACAGTAAAATAGCCCCAGATCCTGTTTGAGTGAGTAGAATTTGTTGGGTTTTTTAAAGAGATTTTTTCTATTGGGCAGCCCAGGTGGCTCAGCGGTTTAGCGCCGCCTTCAGCCCAGGGTGTGGTCCTGGAGACCCGGGGTCGAGTCCCGAGTCAGGCTCCCTGCGTGGAGCCTGCTTCTCCCTCTGCCTGTGTCGGTCTCTCATGAATAAATAAGATCTTTTTTAAAAAATCAGCTTATTCCACGCTTTTTTTTTTAAGATTTTATTTATTCATGAAAGAGAGAAGAGAGAGAGGCAGAGACACAGGCAGAGGGAGAAGCAGGCTCCATGCAGGGAGCCCAACGTGGGACTTGATCCTGGGACTCCAGTATCAGGCCTTGGGCTGAAGGCGGCGCTAAACCGCTGAGCCACCCGGGCTGCCCTATTCCACGCTTTTAAAAGAAAGTATTCCTAATTTTTAGTGAGTGATTCACATAGTCGCCCCTGTCTCTCTGGGCCTTGTACGTTATTCTTGTGTATACATAAAGTGCCATTAGGGACTGGAGTGAGTAGAATTTAAGGGGTGGAGCCTCCATCCTGTGCCGGAAGCTACTGTCCCTTAGAGCGCTTGCGTGGTTTTCCCACGCCCTGGGAAGGATTCCTATCCATTCGCTCTGCGCTTGGCAACTCTTCCTGACAGCAGGCGGCCATCTTGCCTGGAGCCTGAGAGAGGAAGAAGACAGACAGAAGGAAAGGGCGACACTGGTCTCAGGGCCGCCCCGGGGGCCTCAAGAGCCGGAGGCAGCCCCTGAGGTGGTCTCTGATCCCGGTCCCTGCTCTTGAACCCGAGAAGGGAAGGCGGGGGGCGGGGGGAAAGAAGATGGATGGGAAATGCCTAGAAAGATTGCTAGGCGGGAGGAGGGGCGTCGCTATGGTGACCGGGGGGTGGGGTGGGATGAGATCTGAATCGCTGTTGTCAGTCTTCCGGGAGCTGCCCGGGAAGGGCAGGGCTGGGGTGATGACCTTGCTAACTGCTGGGTATTTCGCGACAACCGGGCGTCGAGGGACGCGGTGTCTACGGCAACGATCATCCGGCGGAAGGGGCGGAACTAAATCCCTTCACTTGAAACGCTGACATTCCAGGCCCTTATCCTGCAGGCTCCCGCGGGCGGACACGCCAGAAGAGGAGGTCGGGGAATGGCCGCGGTGTGGCAGCAGGTCTTAGCAGTAGACGCGAGGTGAGGAATGCGGTCGAAGCCCATGGGAGCGGGTTACTGCGGTGCATGCGCAATGGCGTTAAGTGAGACTGGGCGGAGAACTTGCCTTATGCGGCTGCGTGGGCATACTGGAAGTGAGCATGCGCTGTAGCAGGGTGTGGTGGCTTGCCCGCAGAGAAGGGCTGGCCAGACGGTCAGAAAGAGCATGCTTGGAAAATGCAGTCAGGTTTGGGCATGCGTAAAGAGGCTGTGCTGCCAGAGCCTTTGGGAAGGGGTGATGGAGCTCAGGCTGGTGACTTCCTACTCCCCAACATTGCCCCCACCCCATCCCGCAGACTTCTCTTAACCATCATCACTTCCCCAATCTGACCCCATCACCATCCCGTACTGACTTCCAGCATTGCCCCACACTAACCCCATCACCATGTCACGCTGACTTACTGTTGTCAACACTGACTCAGTCACCCTATACCAACTCCAGCAAAGCTGCAGATGGCCTCCATTGTCCCCACAGTGACCTCATCCGCCATGCCCTTTATTACTGTAGACCCACCCTCATCACAGCGTCAGAGGGACCCCCATCATCACTGCTGATCACTTGCCATCCTCACCCCGCACAGCCACACCCCTCATTCTCTTTCCCTGTCCCCTGAGCTGATTGATTCCCTCTATCCTGTGCCTGCTGCCCGCCCTGCCTCCTGCCATCATAGGTACAACGCGTACCGCACGCCAACGTTTCCACAGTTTCGGACACAGTATATCCGTCGGCGCAGCCAGCTACTACGGGAGAATGCCAAGGCTGGGCACCCCCCAGCACTGCGTCGGCAGTACCTGAGGCTGCGTGGGCAGCTTTTGGGCCAGCGATACGGGCCCCTCTCCGAACCAGGCAGTGCCCGCGCCTATAGCAACAGCATCGTTCGCAGCAGCCGCACTACCCTAGACCGCATGGAGGTGAGCTCCTCCCCACATTGCCTGCCATGCACACCACCTGCCTCCATATGCATTCCCTTAGCAGACTTGTCAGGCACCTGCTGTGTGCAAGGTACTGATCCAGGCTCTTAGAATGAGCAGAGGGTAAAAAGAGATAACACATAAGTCAATAAATGGACAACAAGCAAGATAAACGCATGTAAACAGGCAATAAACAAAATAGGTCAGTAGACATACGAAACCAGACAGACAAGTCAATAGTTAACATGGCTTATAGTGAGGATGGCTAAGATGGAAAAGTAAAGCTGACTTGGGGGATAAAGTGAGACTCAGATGGGGGACAGAGGGATGCTTTTTCTAATGGGGATGATCAGGAAAGGTCTCTTGGAGGAGGTGACAGTTGAGCTGAAACTTGAATGAAGCAAGAGACTCTGCTGAGTGGTTTTCTGGGGGAAAGTGTCCATTCTTTCTTCACAGAACATTTACTGATTATCCACTAAGTGGGGCAAGGGAGCAAGCAGGGGAGCTAGTGCAGAGGCAACCGCAGTAGCCCAGGCCTTGGTGGCAGCTGCGGTGGGTAGCGTGAGAAGGGATCTGGTTCTGGGTATATTTCTAAGACTCCAGACTTCATAGATTCTTGAAGGCTGGTTTCAAGATGTGCCCACCCTGGCTCTCTGCAGGACTTTGAGGATGATCCTCGGGCCCTGGGGGCCCGTGGGCACCGCCGTTCTGTCAGCCGAGGCTCCTACCAACTACAGGCACAGATGAACCGTGCTGTCTATGAGGACAGGTATGCAGCAGGGGCAGCTGCAAGCTGGGGATTTGTGAGGGGAAGAGGGACCATTGGGCAACAGCAGACTGAATGCTAGCACCTACCTCCTGTTATCCCCTGCTCTTGTTGGGGCCCAGGCCACCTGGCAGCGTGGTACCCACATCAGTAGCAGAAGCAAGTCGAGCCATGGCTGGGGACACATCGCTGAGCGAGAACTACGCCTTTGCAGGCATGTACCATGTTTTCGACCAGCACGTGGATGAGGCAGGTAAGCCAGCAGGTAGCGGGTCCCGTCACCACTCATTTGCCTAAACTGTGACCACTACTCAGCGTATCTTTCTCTGGAACACAGAGTCTCTGGCCCACCTCTGAAGAAGTTACCATCCATAAACCTTTCCACAAACCTACAAGCCCTCTGCAAAGTAAAGTGGTCTGCAAAATCTCAAGCACTTTGTCTGTTTTAAAAGGGCTCAGTAACTTAAAAGAGGACTTTGCAGAAGGCCTCTGAGGTTATGAGTTGCTTGGAAGAGTTCAAAGCCTTTGGTGGAGACTTTTGGCAGAGGGCCTTCTAGGGTTCCAGCTCCCTTTCTCAGCCAAGCAAAGCCCTTTGCTGAAGCCATTGTGCTTGGTGCAGTGGGTCCCAGTCCCCAGCCCTGTGTCAGAACCTTTTATAAAAAAAAAAGAACCTTTTATAAATGAAAGCACCCAGGGAGTGTGCCGAGTCCCACAAATAGCTTCTTGGCATTGCAGTCCCAAGGGTGCGCTTCGCCAATGATGACCGGCACCGCCTGGCCTGCTGCTCACTCGACGGCAGCATCTCTCTGTGCCAGCTGGTGCCTGCCCCGCCCACCGTTCTCCGTGTCCTGCGGGGCCATACCCGCGGTGTCTCCGACTTCGCCTGGTCCCTCTCCAATGACATCCTCGTGTCCACCTCGCTTGATGCTACCATGCGCATCTGGGCCTCTGAGGATGGCCGCTGCATCCGGGAGATTCCTGACCCAGACAGTGCCGAATTGCTCTGCTGCACCTTCCAGCCAGTCAACAACAACCTCACTGTGGTCAGGCTTCAGGGTGCCCGCTCGCCAAGGGTGGGGCTGCTGGGCCAGGAGAGCTGTCCTCGGGAGTCAGTGTGGGTGGCAAGGGGGTGTTCCCTCTAGTCCATCACCATAGTCCTCCTGTGGTCAGACTCAGAGGGACAGGTCTGGGCAGAACAATGATACAGGTGTTGTGTGTGTGGGGTAACCTTGCTGTGACAGACTCCAAGGGGGTACTGGTTAGGAGGCAGAGTCCCAGCTCTGGTACCCCTTCAGTCTTATCAACAGCAGTGCAGCCACTTTACAACCACCAGGGCTGCTGGCTGTGGGGCAGGCTTACTAGTCAGAAGGCTTGTTTCCTCCCAGTGGCACAGCTCCACTGTGATCCAACTCCAGGATTGAGAATGAGAGGGCAGGGGAAGGAAGTGAAAATTTGGCCTGGCCTCGAGGGGCAGAGAGGGGACCAGCTGAGTGAGCCTGTGCTCTGGGATCCCTTCAGCTGCAGCATCAGCCCCAGTGTAGTCAGGTCTCCAGCAAGGGCCAATCTGGAAGCAGGCCAGCTATTATTACCAGGTCACTATGGCCCTGTAGTTTGCCTGTCATGGTGGTGGTGGTGGGAGTGCTGGCTAAGGAGCAGTGGGCTGGCTGTCCTGGTTAGATTGCAAGGGGCTGGCTCTGAAGGATCGCAGGTCACCTCCCAGTCTACCTGCCACAGGCCTACTGGGATTAGACTCCTGTAGGAACCAGCCAGTTCCATCGACAGCAGCTCCATTATGGTCAGATTCAAGGAGGGACTGGCTGAGAGCAGGATAATGGTATGTGCGGGTCTCACCCACAGGTGGGGAATGCCAAGCAGAACGTGCATGTCATGAACATCTCCACAGGCAAGAAAGTGAAGGGTGGCTCCAGCAAGCTGACAGGCCGGGTCCTTGCTCTGTCCTTTGACGCCCCTGGCCGGCTGCTCTGGGCAGGCGATGACCGTGGCAGTGTTTTCTCCTTCCTCTTCGACATGGCCACAGGTAGGCAGGCCTGAGGCCTGCATCTGGGTGTTCACACTGCCACCATCCCAGCCCACAGCTGTGTCCCCCCGCCTTGACTTTTGCCTCCTCTCCCTCCATTGTTGCAGGAAAACTGACCAAAGCCAAGCGTCTGGTGGTGCATGAGGGTAGCCCTGTGACCAGCATCTCTGCCCGCTCCTGGGTCAGCCGCGAGGCCCGGGACCCCTCGCTGCTCATCAATGCTTGCCTCAACAAGCTGCTGCTCTACAGGTGGGTCTTCCCTGTCCAGGCCACCTCCATCAGACTGGGATGGGAGCACTGTCTGCTTGGCAGAGGAAAACAGGCATCGGGTTAGTTGGAGTGAACAAGGAAGTTGAGTCTTCATATGATAATGACAGTATCAGTGGGAGGAGGAGTAGCAGAAGTGCTAGTGCTAGCATAGCAGTTGCAGGCCCCAGGCCCTGTTGAGGTGCCTCATACATAGCACTCCATTTTCTCCTCGAGATAGCCCTGTGAGGAGGGTGCTCTTACCATGCCCATTTTACAGATGAGCAACCTGAGCCAGAAAATAGACTAGGGTCCCCTGAGAGCAGTGGTCTGTACCCCTCCCTCCCCCCCTTCCTTCCTTCCTTCCTTCCTTCCTTCCTTCCGTTTTCGTTTTCGTTTTCGTTTTCGTTTTTTTGGAGCGGAGTTTACTGTCCTTGCTCACATATGACATTGACATGTTACCCAAGTGCAGTTCTCAGCCTGGGCTGCATGCCGGAATGACCTGAAGGGCTTCACAGAATCATGACCAGGCCCCACTGTAGGCCAGTGATTTTGGAAGCTCTGCGGCAGGACTGGGCGCACTGGTCTATTGAAAGGTTCCCTTAAGCACTGTCCAGCTGGGCCTGAAAACCACTACCTGGCAGGATGATTTCTGTTTTACTATTTTGTTTTTTGACTCTTTAAAAAAAAGAAAATCACGTACACACATACATGTATCTGTAATTCTAAATTTAGATGTAGCCCCAAATTTGGGACTCATTTCCCCATCCTCCCCCTTCCCCACTTTCCTCTTCCTACCACCTTGGCCGCCCCCCTGCTGCAGTAAAACCTGTTAACAACTCTGTACTACCTTCCTATATCTTGTTCTCTACCCTGTAACCCTAAACGTGCATACCCACCCCTCCCCTTTTGGAGGGAGGGTCATTGTTTTACAGAGGTGGGCTCCTTTTACATCCTTCACATCTCGCTTTCTTTACCAGATGATGCCCGCGGAAGCGCCCCCAAGTCCCCTGCAGTGCTATTGGTTCATTGGTTCTTTTGTGGGGTTTTATTTAGATTTTATTTATTTATTTGAGAGAAAGAGAGCGTGAGAAAAAGTGCATGCGCGAACAGGGGGAGGGGGAGAGGGAGATGGAGAAGCAGACTGCTGAGTAGGGAGCCAGGATGCAGGGCTCAATCCCATAACCCTGGGATCAGGACCTGAGCCTAAGGCAGATGCCCAACCAACTGAGCCACCCAGGGCCCCCACTCTGTTTTTTCTTTTGGGTGGACTTATCATAATCCACAGCACAGAGGAGTCCAGTTTGGTCATCCCTTTCCTCTCCTTGTGCCCTGTCTTCACACCAAGATCTCTTGAAGAGCCCTAGAAAGAGAAACTAGTGAATCCCACTGCTGGGGCTTCCAATTTCCACCAGTGGGCAGTTTCCAGACTGTCACGAACTCACGTGTCAGCCTATGCTTTATAGGAATATGCAGCTGTCTCAAAACTGGATTCTGTGGACCTTCAAATGAACCTAGGTGCAAGGGTCAGGACACAGAGCCGCCCCACGTCCATCATCGTCTGGAGCTGAGGCGCCGCCCTGACCCACTCTCATCCTCCCCTCAGGGTGGTGGACAACGAGGGGACCCTGCAGCTGAAGAGAAGCTTCCCCATTGAGCAGAGCTCACACCCTGTGCGCAGCATCTTCTGCCCCCTCATGTCCTTCCGCCAAGGGGCCTGTGTGGGTAAGTCCCACAGAGTTGGGGTGTCTGGGTGGCTCGAGAGGGGCAGGGCCCAGGGCTGGTGCTGATCCAGCCCAGACACCACGACCCCATGATGCCCAGACTTTAAGGGCCTCGAGAACTCCCACATTCCAACAGCCTCCCACTTTGAACAAAGGCCCCGAAGAGTCCAGAAACCTCACAATGTGAGACACAACCCCACCCCCCAGACAGTTCAGAGGCCTCACACCCGGGACACAGGGCTAAAATAGCTAAGATGAGCCCTAAAATGCCTAGGGACCACCACCCCCTGAGACCTCCCCAAACCATGCCAGGACTTCACAGCCAGGGCCCCTGGCTTCCTCTGGCAACACCTCCCAAGGGTCTCTCTCTTTCTCTCTCTGTCTCTGTCATCGGGGCAGTGACCGGCAGCGAGGACATGTGCGTGCATTTCTTCGATGTGGAGCGGGCAGCCAAGGCTGCCGTCAACAAGCTGCAGGGCCACAGTGCGCCTGTGCTGGATGTCAGTTTCAACTGTGATGAGAGCCTGCTGGCTTCCAGTGACGCCAGCGGCATGGTCATCGTCTGGAGGCGGGAGCAGAAGTAGGTCCTGCCGTGTCCATCTTCCCACCCACCTCCTGCTCCAGCCTTGTGTTTGTAAATAAAGTTCCTGTGGTTGTGCCCGTGGCTGGCTCCCAGGTCTGCTGGGGGTGGGATCAGGGAGAGGGCAGCTCTAGGATCCGAGTTGGAATGGAGTTCACTTCCTCATTGATGCATACAGCCATTGATTGCTTCACTTAGCAATCATTGGTTGAGTGTTTACCGCATCGTAGGCCCCCTGTAGGTGTTTTTTTTTTTTTTCCCTGTAGGTGTTTTACTCATTCATGCGTTGGACAAATGTGATTGAGCGCCCACTGTGTGCCAAGAACTGTTCTAGGCACTGACAGAAGAGCCTGCCTTCCTAGGGCTTGCATTCTATGCAGGTAGACAGCAGACAAAAACATATCTTAGGTCAGCCAGAGATCAGCGTTGTGAGGAAAAATAAGGCAAGGACAGGAGGTAGAGGTGCAAGAGTGGGCAGTTGCACACTTTTTGGTACTGCAGTCAGGAAAGACATTCCTCATGGTGAAATTTAAACAAAGACCTGAATGAAGTGAGAGGGAGTCGTGGTGTATGGGAGAGAATGTTCTAGGCAGAGAGGAAAGGCAGTGCAAAGGCTGGAGTGTGCCAAGAGTGTTGTTGAAGAGGCCAGTGTGGCTGGACCAGAGTGTGGTGGGAGGTTGGAGAGGCCTGATCCTGGAGGGATTCGTGGCCACAGCGAGGACTTGGACTTTTCTGAGTGAGCTGTGAGTTGCCCAATTGAGCAAAGGAGGAAGGACACAATCCAGTTTGGTTGTAAGAGGACCCCTCTGGGTTCTGTGAAGAGAACAGACTTGGGTGGGGCCATTAGGAGGCCCTGCAGTAGTCAAAGTGAGCAGTGATGCGGACTTGTGCCAGGGTAGTGGCAGTGGGGGAGTTGAAGGGGGATGTTGGCTTCTACCACAGGGGTTTCATGCTGCTAGTCTGCAGTGCTCTGCTGGCTTCCTCAGGAAGGCTGAGGTCCCAGCTCCCCCCAACCCCATGCTCCAAGGCTCTTCCCCACAAACAGGGTGCAGACATGTTGAGGATGTGGAGTATGAAGCCCATGCAGAAACAACCATGGACCCCAACAACCATGGACCCCAAGATTGAGCTAGTGGCTCATGCTGGTGGGGGTGGGGAAGGAAGATAGATTCTCCATCCCAAGGGAAACCCCAGACCACCCCTAGCTCCTTCCATATTCCCTCAGGGCCCAAATTCAAGGCCTGGAATAGCTCAGAGTCTGTAAAGTGATGTTCAAATTTGAGGGGAGCCCCAAGTGAGGAGAGAAAGCTTGGGATATAGCCAGGGAGCTAGAGAAGCAAAATCCCTTGTCGATGACCTGAGTCACTAGGAAGCGTCAAAGTTGCCAGAAATGGCAAGGATGCTCTCGCTCCTCCCTCCCTTCCAGCTCCTCCCTCTCTCCCCTCCAGCTGCATAGGCTGCCATATCCAGATGCATTAATGGGAACTGTGGCTCCCAGTTTGAGACCTCGAGGTCAGTCCACAGAACCACAGGCATTGCACCCTGGCCCAGTATTATTGAGCTACCAAACGAACACTAGCAGTCTTGGAGGAGGAAAAATAACTGGTTTGTTCAAGCCACTGTTATTTTGACAGTGTGGTTACTTACAGACAGAAGCATTTCTAAACTGTACTTCCATCTGACCTTAAGGTAAATACCAGAGAGCTGGACGTTGATGATGCAGTTCATGCTTCATAGGTTTCACAGACCACCCAAACTCCATGATTTGCTGGGAGGACTCTTGGTCTTAGCATACAGTTGTATACGTAGTTATGATTTTTTCCAGCAGAAAGATACAGAACACAATCGGCAAAGGGATGTAGTACCCAGGGCAAAGTCCCGGGGAAACCAGGTACAAGCTTCTAAGGATTCTCTCCCAGTGGAGTCACAAGACATGCTTAATCCCCCCCATCATGGCTCCTGACAGCCCAGAGTAGCTCATTATCAGAGGTTGAATGCCTAGGGTTTTCTTTTTTTTCTTTTTTTTTTTTAAATTTATTTATGATAGTCACAGAGAGAGAGAGGCAGAGACACAGGCGGAGGGAGAAGCAGGCTCCATGCACCGGGAGCCTGATGTGGGATTCGATCCCGGGTCTCCAGGATCGCGCCCTGGGCCAAAGGCAGGCGCCAAACCGCTGCGCCACCCAGGGATCCCTTTTTTTTTTTTTTTTTTGAATGCCTAGGGTTTTCACTAGGGGCTGGTCACATTGCCCCCCCCCCACCTGGTGCATACTCAGCTTCCAGACTGTCCAGGAAGGAGAGCAGATGTTCAGCATAAACCAGAGTGCTTGTGTGAACTGCTGAGGCGCAGTGAGACACTCCTGATTTAGAGGATGGTGAGAACCCTCATGAAATCTTAAGTGTCCAGATGCCAGCCAAGGACCATCCTTGAAGCAGGCCTTTCCAAGGAGAGAAGTTCAGGCCTGCTGGGTTAACTCTTTCTGCACACGATGCAATACCGAAAAAGTGCTCGGTTTCAACCAAGGTCAGTGGATGGGCAAGATCGCTTGGAGGAACCTCGTTTTTCTGTAGCACCTTCATTTCTTCACATTCTTCAGTTGTTTATTGAATCTGGATTCAAGAGGGCTAATTGTGGATGTCATATGTCATTTGGGGGTTTCTTTCTCAGGAAATTTTGAGGTGGCAGAGTTGACATTCTGCTTTGCTTTATTTTTTTGAAGTAACTCTGTCCCCAATGTCGGGCGTGAACTCAGGACTCCCAGATCAAGAGTCACATGTGACTGAGCCAGCCAGGCACTCCAACATTCTGCTTTAAATTCATTTTCATGATATCTTTTCTTGACTTATAACTACGAGGAAATAAGTAATGAGCAAACAATGAAAAGATAATCCTATTGGTCAGATTTGGGCCTCTGTTAACTTGTCCATCATCACTGTGCCTCCAGTTTGACATCTACTGGAACTCTTACCATTCTGCCGTCAGTGCCGCACTAGCCTTGCCTCAAATCCAGGCCTCCACTAACTATTCTGTTAGTGGGGTTTAACTTTGAACCCCTGTGTTTGCTCCGAGAGCCTCTCCAGTCTGAGCTTGAAGCAGAGCCTTTGTTAGTTATTACCTCATCAGTGTACCACCGGTTCAGTATCAAACCAGGGTTCCTGTATAATGTTCCACCAGCTGTTGTCTCCTGATCTGACCTTGAATTTGGGATTCTGTTAATTTGTGATCAGTGCCGCTTTGCTTCAGCAAGAATTCCAACCAACCTTTGAGGACCCTTGGTCCTGACCTTGAGTCTGGGCCTCTGTTAGTTATTGTACCATGAATCCCTGTGTGGCCCAAACTTCCACCTAGGCCTCGGCTAACTATTCTACCATCACTGTCTCTGATCTGACCTCAAGTCTGGGCATCTCTTAACGTTTCCTCCACCAGTGCCTCACTGGTGTGACCCATACCTGGCTACTTTTAACTTTACCACCATTGGCATCCACCTGGTCTACCCTCAGACCTGGGCTTCTGTTAATGTTTGCACCATCAAGACCCTGGTTTTCCTTTGAACTCGAGTCTTTTTAACTCTTCCACCATCAGGGCTGTAGCAGTTTAAACTCCAGCCTGAGACTCTATTTATAATTCCACCATCAATAAGTCTTTGCCCTTGAATCCAAGCTTCAGGTAACTCATTACCAATGCACCTTGGGCCTGAAACCTGAGTGTCTGCAAACTTTTCCACACTCAGTGCTCCTCTGGCTTGACCCCAAGAAACTATTCCATTCTCTACTGCTATGATCTCACTTCAAACTGTAGCCTCTATTTACTATTTTTCTATAATTGCTTCATCAAGGCACCATCAATTGCACCATCAAGGCATCTCCGATCTGACTTCAAATCCAGACTCTTAGCTTTTACTCCATCAAGACCTCCATCTTTTTTAAAGATTTTATTTCTTTTTTTTTTTTAAGATTTTATTTATTTATTCACGACAGACACACAGAGAGAGGCAGATACATAGAGGGAGAAGCAGGCTAAGATTTTATTTCTTTTTTTTAAAATTTTTTTTTTAATTTTTTTTTTATTATTATTTATTTATTGATAGTCATACGGAGAGAGAGAGAGAGGCAGAGACACAGGCAGAGGGAGAAGCAGGCTCCATGCACGGGGAGCCCGACGTGGGATTCGATCCCGGGTCTCCAGGATCGCGCCCTGGGCCAAAGGCAGGCGCCAAACCGCTGCGCCACCCAGGGATCCCAGATTTTATTTCTTTAAAGTAATCTTTATGGGGCACCTGGGTGGCTCAGTGGTTGAGTGTCTACCTTCAGCTCAGGGTGTGATCCTGAAATTCCCAAGTCCGGCATTGGGCTCCCCACAGGGAGCCTGCTTCTCCCTCTGCCTGTGTCTCTGCCTCTTTCTGTGTGTCTCTCATGAATAAATAAAATCTTTTAAAATAAAGTAATCTTTACATCCATCATGGGGCTCAAACTTAACAACCCTGAGGTCAAGAGTTGCTTGCTCTACTGACTGAGCCAGACAGGTGCCCCAAGACCACCTTTGATCTAAATTCTCACATGGAAAATAAAATAAAATAAATTCTCACATGGGTGTGATCTGACCTTGAACTTAGGACACTGGTAAGACTTGTAGCACACAGACCTCAGAACCTGTGTGCCTGTGAACTATTCCATTATCATTCCTCTTCTAATCTCATTTTGAACCTGAGCTGCTGCAAACTATTCCACTATCAGTACCCCTCCAATCCTATTTGGAATTGAAATTCTGCTGACTATTCTTTGGTCCAACTGAGTCTGGGCCTCTGATTAATATCCACTGTTGCTGGCTTTTTGCTCTGACTGGTCCTTTTTTAAAAAAATTTATTTATTCATAAGAGACACACAAAGAGGCAGAGACATAGGCAGAGGGAGGAGAAACAGGTTCCATGCAGGGAGCCCAATGTGAGACTTGATGCCAGGACTCCAGGATCATGCCCTGAGCTGAAGGCAGACACTTAACTGCTGAGCCATCCAGGCGTCTCATGACTGGGCCTTTTTGAACTCTAGAACCATCAAGGCATCTCCGATCTGACTTCAAATCCAGACTCTTAGCTTTTACTCCATCAAGACCTCCATCTTTTTTAAAGATTTTATTTCTTTTTTTTTTAAGATTTTATTTATTTATTCACGACAGACACACAGAGAGAGGCAGATACACAGAGGGAGAAGCAGGCTAAGATTTTATTTCTTTAAAGTAATCTTTATGGGGCACCTGGGTGGCTCAGTGGTTGAGTGTCTACCTTCAGCTCAGGGTGTGATCCTGAAATTCCCAAGTCCGGCATTGGGCTCCCCACAGGGAGCCTGCTTCTCCCTCTGCCTGTGTCTCTGCCTCTTTCTGTGTGTCTCTCATGAATAAATAAAATCTTTTAAAATAAAGTAATCTTTACATCCATCATGGGGCTCAAACTTAACAACCCTGAGGTCAAGAGTTGCTTGCTCTACTGACTGAGCCAGACAGGTGCCCCAAGACCACCTTTGATCTAAATTCTCACATGGAAAATAAAATAAAATAAATTCTCACATGGGTGTCTCTTAACTAATCCAACATGACAGGCTTCTCAATCAACCAAAACCCAGAGGTTTTTTTTTTTTTTTTTTAAAGATTTTATTTATTCATGAGAGACACAGAGAAGCCAGAAACATAGGCAGAGGGGAAAAACAGGCTCCCTGCTGGGAGCCTGATGTGGGACTCAATCCCAGAATTCGAGGATTACGCCCTGAGCTGAAGGCAGACATTCAACCACTGAGTCACCCAGGCATCCCAAAACCCAGAGCTTTTATAAGCTATTCCATTACTGGTGCCTATCTGCCCTGACCTCAAATACAGACCTCCATAAACTGTTCCATTATCATCAGCCCTCAAAATTGAGGCCCTGATCTGGTTTTGAACTATTCCAAGGTCCCCACCTCTCTGGTGTGACCTTCTCTATTAATGATTCCACCATCAATCCCCATTTGGTCTGCCTTAATAACAAGAGTCTTTTTCAAGTATCCTACCATCACTGCTCCTCTTGCATGACCTTGAACCCAAGCTTTCCTTTCCTATTCTAACCGAAAGACCCTTCCGGTCTCAAATCAAACCCAGACCTCTGTTAATTCTTCATCCAAGAATGCCACACTGGCTGCACCTGTGCTTCCTTTTAACTATTCAACTTTTAATCCTCTCTGATCTGACTTTGAGCCCAGGGCATTTTAACTCTTAAACCACAGTGCTCCACTGGTCTGCCCTCAGACTGGTCTGCTATTAACCACTATGACATCAATATCTTTCTAGTCTGTTCTCAAGCCAGGAGCTCTTTTATTGTCATCCAGCCTTCAGTGTCATCCTGTTCCCTAATCAAAGCTCTCCACTATCCTTGCTCTCTTGTCTGATTCTCAAACAGGACTTGTTTACTTTTCCATTTTCAGAGATAGACTGGTCTAAAATTATCCAACACAGCCATTTAAGTCATCCAAAATCCCTCCATTGCAGTCCTGTCCTCAAACCCAGTCCTCTGTTAAATTTACCACCCTCAACTCCCCCTGGTTTGACCTCAAACCTGATCCTCTGATAACTACTGTGTTGCCAATGCCATTGAACTTGTACAGATACCTCTCCCAACATCATTGCCCTTAGGATCTGAACTCAAACCCTAGGCTCTGCTGAATATTTTAGAATCTATTCCCCTTTTGACTAAACTCAAACCCAGATATTTATTCAATTGTTCCCATCCCTGATTTTCTGGTCTAAAACAGGGCCTCTGCTAAGTATTACACCACCAACGCCCCTCTAGTTTTGAGTTCAAGCATTTGCTAAGCATTCTAACATTAATATCTCTGAACCTCAATATTTAAACTGTTCTATTTGAATTGTTAATTACTTGTTAACTAATTAAAAATCCTGGCCCCTCCTACCTTGACCTCAAACCTCTCTATTCCACCATCAGTACTTTTCTGGTCTATTATTGAACCCTGCATACTAACTCTTCTACCATCAATGCTCCTCTTATCTGACTTTAAACCACAGTCCCTGTCAACTCTTCCACTGTCAATTCCCCCCTGGTGGTGTTGCCTTTCACTGATAAGACTACCACTGTTAATGCTTCCTTGGCATTAGTTAAATGAGGTCTTTTGTTAATAACTTTACCATCAATACACTGTTGTTTTGGAGGGTTGCCACTGACATGTGTTAACTAGTCCATCATCCATCCCCTATCTTCTGACCTTAAGCCTGGACTGTGGTTAAATTAAGTCTTTCAAAATCTGTGCCCCTTTGGCGAGATTTCAAACCTGGGCTTATAGTCAGTACTCTGGCAATAGTGGCCTCCTGGTCTCTCATCTATAGGAGACAAACAGCTACTAAACCTATAAGGACTTCAAAGTGGTCGCTACCAGTGAAATACAGACTGCAGACAGATATAATGGGGTGAGGGATTACAATGTAGACAAAACTGTTGAAAGAAATAAACGAGGACTCTAGTGTGGTCCTGGACTGGGACATGGACACTCAAAATCTATACCTGATTCCATGTGACCCACGAGTGTCTAGATTCCAGTCTTTGTGACCCCAGGAGGTCCATACCCCAGTATGTATGTACCCAGAAGTATCCACATTCTAGTTTTTGTTACGTGAAGAGTGTTGAGACCCCAGTCTGTGCAAGCCCAGAATCGTTCATAGTACGGTCTATATGACACTGTGTGTGTATACCCAGTCTGTCTGACCCCAATGTTTCCAGATCGTACTCTGTGTGACTCGTGAGAGTCTATATCCCAGTCTGCATTACCCTAAGTGTGCTGACACCCCAGTCTGTGTGACTTGGAATGTCCAGACTCCTGTCTGTGTGACCGCAGCAGTGTTCACACCCCATTCACAAAGAGGAGAAATGAACAGATATTCTTTCATTCCTGCTGCTAACTAGATATATGTAGATTCAAGTAAGTTTTTTAAAAACTTACAGGTACTCATAAATTGAATGAAAAATAGGAGCTAGCACTTCCAAATCACTTGAAAAAATTATTCTGTAACAAAAGTACACCTCTAAGAAAATACCAAGGAAGCATTAAAAAATACTGAAAACAGAGAATACACCTGGCTAGCTTGGTCAGTGACACATATGACTCTTGATCTCAGGGTCACGTTTTGAAAATTTAAATTTTTTTTAAATTCAAAAGCCAGGGCAGCCCGGGTGGCTCAGCGGTTTAGCGCTGCCTTCGGCCCAGGGTGTGATCCTGGGGACCCGGGATCGAGTCCCACGTCAGGCTCCATGCATGGAGCCTGCTTCTCCCTCTGCCTGTGTCTCTGCCTCTCTCTCTGTGTGTCTCTCATGAATAAATTAAAAAAAAATTAAAAAAAAAACAAAAGCCAAATAATATCTAAATCAAAATGATTCAGAAAGATTTTTTTCTATGATAAATACAAATGTGGGGATGCCTGGGTGGCTCAGCAGTTGAGCGCCTGCCTTCGGCCCAGGGCATGATTCTGGAGTCCCGGGACCGAGTCACACATTGGGCTTCCTGCATGGAGCCAGCTTCTTCTGCCTGTGTCTCTGCCTCTCTCTCTCTCTCTCTCTCTCTGTCTCTCATGAATAAATAAATAAGACCTTTTAAAAAAAAGAAAAAAATATAAATACAAATGTGTGAGGAAAGAGCAGTTGCAATATAAATTAAAGATCAAATTAAGGGAAAAAAGCAGTAAACACTCAAAAAGGACCCTTTTTATAAATCAAGGGCATGCTCAACATTGAAAGTATAATAGTCATGAACTTCTATAGTCCACATAACAGAGACCAAGCTTTTAGCTAAAGGAACAGAAGACAGCCAATGGAATCCTTGCCAACTTACTCATATGGCTGGAGCAAGTGGAACAGTATTCACACCAGCCATTAAAATATGAACAGTATTCACACCAGCATTAAAATATCCAGTAAATTAGGTTTAGTGGATAATGAAGGAAAATAGAGGAAGTGGACACATGGTCTACCCATTTTCCTGCCCCTGGACCTGAGGATGGATGCTCTTATGGCCTTGGATGTTCTCTCTTGCAGCAAATATGAGTGGCCACAGGTACCGTGTTGAACACTCCTATTAGATTTTGACAACCCTAGGTCCATCTTCAGGTGCTTGGTCAATGGGAGAAGTCACTGATGATCAGATTCCACCTTCAGCCTCATCTGAATAAAAAAAGATGTGTGCCACCCAATTACTGAACCACGAGACACCCTCAAGGTATTAGAAGAAAAATTATTCTGCGAAGTCTCTTAAAGGAACTCCATTCCGATTGACATGTAGAGATAAATATGCACTTGTACGAATCAATATTCCCCAAATTCCAAGAAAATGAAGACATGGAACTTTTTTTAAAGATTTTACTTATTTATTCATGAGAGACACAGAGAGAGGGAGAAGCAGGCTCCATGCAGGGAGCCTGACGCGGGACTCAATCCCGGGACCCCGGGGTCATGCCCTGAGTGGAAGGCAGATGCTCAACCGCTGAGCCACTCAGGGACCCCAAGGACATGGAACTTTTAATACTTTAAGCATGCTAGATTTGAAAAAGATTCTTTTAGGAACTCAGAGAATCCAAGGTCATGTAATTAAGGTAAATCTCTGGCAAATGAGACTAGTTTAATAGTTTGGTTTAATAAAAAAAAATCATGTTTTCTCTAATTATTGATGTCTGGTATAAGTATCCATTTTATTCTACTTGGGTTTGTTTTTTCCCAAATGTGTGCAGGTTTGGTGATCAAATGAGCTACTACTACTAAAAAATAATGTTTGAGGTTATGAAAAACTGAAGACTTGACTGGGTCTGGGGCGAGAAGTTCACATCTGAGAAGTGCCACTCATGTGGCTGGCAACAGTGCTCATGGCTGCTGGCTGGGGTCCCTCATTTCTCCTCCATGTACCTTCCCATCCTCCAGAGCTCTCTTTCATGCGGCCTTTCCAACAGGATAGCCTGGACTTCTTTACATATTGGCTGGGCTCAAATTGAAGGAGGGAATGAGAGAGAGAGAAAGCAAGCCAACAAGTGAGAGAGTGTTTAGTGGATAATGAAGTTGCGGTCTTTTTATAAACTAGCCTCAGAGATGATATCCCATCATTTCTGCCATTTTCTGTTTGTTAGAGGCCGGTCGATAAATTCAGGCCACACTTCAGAGGAGGGGATCACACAAAGGCAAGAACGCCAGGAGGCAGGGATCATTGGGCACCATCTTAGAAGGTGCCTTCCAGGGGCAGCCCCAGTGACTCAGTGGTTTGGTGCCTGCCTTCAGCCCAGGGTGTGATCCTGGAGACCCGGGATCGAGTCCCACATTGGGCTCCCTGCATGGAGCCTGCTTCTCCCTCTGCCTGCATCTCTTTCTCTCTCTCTCTGTCTCTCATGAAGAAATAAATAAAATCTTTAAAAAAAAAAAAAAAAGAAGAAGGTGCCTGCCACATTGCCCCTAAGGTATGTGGGACCCCAGACAAATATATTTTGCAGGATCAGTCTATAGAAACAATTTGAATAAGAAATGTATTAGAAAGTCATGGATCCATATGAGTAATTGTGATTTATTGATGAAGATTTAGAACAAAGTGTAGAGAAGAGACACTGCTGTATTTGCTTACTGTGCAATCAAGGCACCTGAAGAATCCTTAGTGTCTAGGCCCTGTCTCTTCCTGTTCAGGTGTAGGAACCAATTCCTTATGTTCTTTATTGTAAAATGTGCCTAAAAAGGAAAAACAACCAGGTTTTAACTTCTATGTAGAGAAGAACCTCTCTCTGGCTTCCAGAGATGACCCCTACAGAAGCTGTCTCTATGCTTGGTTGATAAGGACCACAAAAGCGAGTGTTCAGCAGTGTATGCAGGAAAATGTAAACAATATCTCATTTTCTGGTCATGTTAAATTTACTGTTTGGAATTTTATGGCAAAAATATAAAAACACACATCTTCCAACCATATATTCCCGTGAACTCTTTGTTTATTTTTATTTTTTCTTAAAGATTTTATTTATTCACGAGAGACACAGAGAGAGAGGCAGAGACACAGGCAGAGGGAGAAACAGGCTCCCTGCAGGAAGCCTGATGCGGGACTCCATCCCAGGTCTCCAGGATCATGTCCTGGGCTGAAGGCGGCGCTAAACCGCTGAGCCACCCAGGCTGCCCTCCCTTGAACTCTTTAAACAGTAATCACTGCATTCCTAGGATGCGATCTACTGCAACCTTAATTGCACCCCTGCCTTCCACATTCCACTACCAGTGGGGATGATAGGTAGGGAGCCCAAGGCAGTGAGAAGAGAAGTCCCATTTGTACAAAGAATGTCCTTTCCTCATCTGGTATGGCTTGAGACTGACCTGGGGGAGCATGATGTCACCACATTGATGAGCAAAGACACCCCATTGGAGTTGTGGAGACATAGTCTCAAAGGCCTCAAAGGAGGTAGACATAGCCAAGAGGACTACCCAATGCAGAGCCCATGGAAGGAATGACTTCTCTGAGTGCCAGTGGCAGGGGACAGACAGGGTCCTACCACCACTTCCACCACTTTTGGGTGCTCTAGACTGGAGGCGGCCCCACAGTTGGAATGATGACATGTAGGGATTGATACACACGCCTATGTATGCAACTCAAGCCTAAGAGTTGGCAGTGGATTGCTCAAACCTAGAGCTTTGAATGTGGCCCATAAACAATATGACCAAGAGTCACACAAAATCACGTCATCACCATTCTGATGGCCCAGTCTCATGAGATCCTGTGAAGGAAATGTCACACCAGTCAGCAGGAGCAATCTCTTGCCAGGTCACCCCCCTGGAGCTAGCCATGGAGCACTGGGGTCAACACCATAGGTATAAGAACCAGAGTTCATCAGGGCATCTGACCCCATACGTAAGGTAGAGGGTGAGAAGGCATCTCCAAAAAAGGAGAAATGGGCATCAGGTCCCACAGGGGTCCCAGTCCAGACCTGGGGCCTCTCACCTGAATTGGCACTTCTGGCTCCAGCCAGTCCCAGCCACTAGAGGGGATTTTAGACCCCTTAGAGGAAGGCATTCCAAAGCGTGGGCCCTCTGGGGCTCAGGGACCAGAGCAGCGATCCTACTTGCACTGCCTGGGACTTACATGTACAATATATATTACATATAAGATATAAATTCCATATCATCTTTCATTAGGAAATTATTAAAGTTGTCTTGTAATATATTAGAGTGGTGGTTTTAGAATCCGTGTGTGAATTCTTTAATATTCCTCCACCCAGGGATGCCTGGGTGGCTCAGTGGTTGAGCATCTGCCTTCGGCTCAGGTCGTAATCCTGGGATCTGGGGGTTGAGTCCCACATGGGGCTCCCCATAGGGAGCCTGCTTCTCCCTCTGCCTGCATCTCTGCGTCTGTCTGTGTGTCTCTGATGAATAAATAAATAAAATCTTTTTAAAAATAACTTTAAAAATATTCCTCCACCCAAGAGACTGTACTTAATTCCTCTTCCCTTGAGAGTGGAACTACCCTTAGTGTCTCACTTTTAATGAACAGAACTTGGTGCAGTGACAGTGTATAACTTCCAACAGTAGCCCATAGAAGGCATCCACTAAAGCTTCCTTTTTGCTTGTTCTACTGTTCCTACATGCCCTATCACACTCACTCTCTCTAACTCTCTCTCTCCCTCCCTCTTGTTACCTGCTATAGGGGAAGCCAGACACCTTATTATGAGGACAGATTAAGAAGCCCTATGGAGGGGCCCATGTGGTAAGGAACTGAGCCTTCCTGCCAACAGTCATGTGACTAAGCTTGAAAGCAGATCCTTCTGGGCAAATGAGCCGATAGGTGAGGCCACAGCCCCAATCACCATTCTGGCTGACACCTCATGAGAGAGCTGGAGCCAGAACCACCCAGTGAAGGCACTCCTGGACACCTGGTCCTTTGAAAATGTGCACGATAATAAGTTTTTGTGGTTTTAAGCCACTGAGTTTTGGGGGATGATTTGTTACACAGCAAAAGATAGTTATTACAAATGCTATTGGTTACACATGTTCAATAAAACTTTGTAATTTCCGGTGTCCAGTTCAAAGGTAGGATGAAGCAGAGAAAATGGGGGAAATATATTTGCCTTTCTGAAGAGGAAAGAAAGATCTTCATGTTTAAGTTTGTCAACTGCAAAAAAAAAAAAAGTTTGTCAACTGCTACCATTTATATAGATGTCGTGCTAATAATAGTTGTGTATCATTCTTAAAGCCCCCCCCCCAAAGAATTGTTGAGTAATTCTCATTCACTATGAGTTATTGGATATATTTTAAAACATGAAACTGCATTCAAAGACTATACTTAAATTATATTTAAAGCTTGCAAAGAGTTTACTCTTGTTTTCCTTCCAGCTAATCTAGATAAGTGTTTGTTTATATTTTTGTACAGAGGTTGCTTTTTTTTAAAAGATTGTATTTATTTATCCATGGGAGACACAGAGAGATGCAGAGAGAGAGGCAGAGACACAGGCAGAGGGAGAAGTAGGCTCCATGCAGGGAGCCCGATGCGAAACAGGATCACGCCCTGGGCTAAAGGTGGTGCTAAACCACTGAGCCACTGGGGCTGCCCGAGGTTGCTTTCCATAGACACACTTAATGATGTAGCAGAGTTATTACGCAGCTTGGTGGATAAGGCAGAGCTATGAGATGTCAGGAGCTGGGATCCCTGAGTCAAGGATTGGAGGAGAGCCACTTCCCCATTAAGAATCCTCATTTTAGGGGGGCACTTGGGTGACTCAGTGGTTGAGTGTCCTCCTTTGGCTCAGGTTGTGATGCTGGGGTCCTGGGATCTAGTCCCCCATCAGGCTCCCTACGGGGAGCCTGCTTCTCCCTCTGCCTGTGTCTCTGCCTCTCTTGTGTGTCTCTTATGAATAGATAAATAAATAAAATCTTTTCAAAAATAAAAATAAAATTATTTTTTAAGGGCCGCCTGGGTGGCACAGTGGTTGAGCGTCTGCCTTTGGCCCAGGGTCTGATCCTGGAGACCTGGGATCGAGTCTCACATTGGGCTCCCTGCATGGAGCCTGCTTCTCCCTCTGCCTCTCTCTCTCTGTCTTTCATGAATGAATAAATAAAATCTTGAGAGAGAGAGAGAGAGACATGGAGACATACATGGAAAGAGTGTCACATGATGATGGAGGCAGAAATCAGAGCACTGCTAGGAAGCACCAAAGATTACTGGGAGTTACCAGAAGCTGGAAGAGGCAAGAAAGAATCCCCTCTTAGAGCATTCAGAGAGAGCTTCGCCCTTCCAACACCTTGATTTCAGACTTCTAACTTTCAGAACCATTAAATAATACATTTCTGTCTTTTGAAGAAAAAAAAGACTCAGCAGACATTTACTGGGAGCCTCCTCTGTGCCAGGCACTGGAAATAAGATGGTAAACTAGGGTAAGGACACTGCCCCTGAGGAGCTGACAGCAATACAGGCAGCAAAGCAATAAAGGGAGGGGTTTTGAGAATGATGGTGTGGTACTATGTAGAAGATGCTTTGTGTCCAGGGACCCCAAGACCACCCCCAGGTCCGATGATTCACTCTGAGCGACTCCATGTATTTGTACTTATGGCTACAGCAAAAAGACACAAAGCACAATCAGCAAAGAAAGGGCTCATGGGGCCTGGTCTAGAGGGAGCCAGGAACAGCTTCTAAGATCCCTTTCCCATTGGAGTCACACGAGACATGCTTAATCCTTCCAGCAATGGGGGCGCCTGGGGGACTCAGTCGGTTAAGCATCTGCCTTCAGCTCACATCATGATCCCAGGGTCCTGGGACCGAGCCCCATGTCAGGCTCCCTCCCTGCTGCTCCCCCTGCTCATACTCTCTCTGTGTCAAATAAATAAAATCTTAAAAAAAAATTCTTCCAGCAATGAATTGTGACAACAGATCTGATATATTGCTTGAAGGGAAACTCACCTGAGCCTAATAGTCCAAGATTTTTATCAGGAGCCAGTTAGGTAGGCACCCTCGGCTAGCATGTACAAAAATCCCAGGTCCCAAGAAGGAAAGCAGGTATTCAGCATAAACCACAGTGTTTGTATAGTTTAGGCATGGGGAGCCACTCATCATTTCGACAATGGTGGGAACCCTCCTGAAATCTGAGTTCCCAGATGCCACCTGTGTTAGCTCACACTGCAATACAGGGACTGGAAATAACTTAAGCAACAGAATATTTTTTAAGATTTTATTTGTTTATTTGAGAGAGAGAGAGAGAGAGAGAGAGAGAGAGAGAACGAGCAGAGGTGAGGGGCAGAGAGAGAGGGAAAAGCAGATTCCCCAAAGAGTAGGGAGCTCCATGAGGGACTCAATCCCAGGGCCCAGGGATCACTACCTGACGCGAAGGCGAACACTTAACTGAGCCACCCAGGTGCCCCAACAGAAATTTATTTCATCACAGTTCTGGAGGCTAGAAGTCCAAGACCAAGGTGTCATCAAAGTTGGTTTCTGGGGCAGACTCTCTTCTTGGCTTATAAACAACCATCTTCTTGCTATGTTCTCATGTGACCTTTCTTCTGTGTGTGTATGGAAGAGAGAGATCTCTGGGAGAGATCTTTTTAAAAGTATTTTTAACACGGGGATCCCTGGGTGGCGCAGCGGTTTGGCGCCTGCCTTTGGCCCAGGGCACGATCCTGGAGACCCTGGATCGAATCCCACGTCGGGCTCCCGGTGCGTGGAGCCTGCTTCTCCCTCTGCCTATGTCTCTGCCTCTCTCTCTCTCTCTCTCTGTGACTATCATAAATAAATAAAAATTAAAAAAAAAAGTATTTTTAACAAAAAATAAAAGTTTTTTTTAAAAAGATTTTATTTATTCATGAGAGACACACAGAGAGAGGCAGAGACACAGCAAGAGGGAGAAGCAGGCTCTCTGCAGGGAGCCTGATACAGGACTCGATCCCAGGACTCTGGGATCATGACCTGAGCCAAAGGCAGACGCTCAACCACTGAGCCACTCAAGTGCCCTAAGATTTTTTTTTAATTTATTATTTATTCATGAGACACACACAAACACACACACACACACACACACACACACACACAGGCAGAGACACAGACAGAGTGAGAAGCTGGATCCCAGCAGGGAGCCCGAAGTGGGACTTGATCCTGGATCCTAGGATCACACCCTGAGCCAAAGGCAGATGCTCAACCACTGAGCCACTCAGGTGTCCCAACCCCAAGATTTTTTTAAAAGATTTGTTATTTATTTATATGAGAGAGAGAGAGAGAGAGAGAGAGAGAGAGAATGAGCAGGGGAGGAGCAGAGAGAGAGAGGGAAGCAGACACCTCACTGAGCAAGAATCCTGATGTGGGGCTTGATCCCAGGACCCAGACATTAAGATCTGAGCCAAAGGCAGATGCTTAACTGACTGAGCCATCCACGCACCCAATAAAGATGTCTTTTAAAGTAATCCCATGTGGGGCCCAAACTCACAACCCCAAGATCAAGAGTCTCATGCTCCACCAACTGAGCCAGCTAGGCATCCTGGTGCTTGTAATCTACATTATAATAGCTCTTTCCCTGTATGTTGGGAACCTTTCTGCCACCTTGGCCACATGTGGCCTGGATGTGTGAGCAGAAGGCAGCCCTACATGGACACAACCTAACAACTCACCCCAATAGGGACGTGCGTATTGAGGTGGCAGTGATCAAAACCTCCCTTGGAGAAGTGACAGGAGAGGAAGGCATGGTAGACAGCAGTTGATGATGTGAACTTTGGAGTAAGACAGTGAAGTTCAAGCTGGATTGGACTTCTGGCTCTTTTGACATGACCCATGCTGCTATTTAACAAGTATTTGAAGAAAGATTTATATATGCTTTAAGATTTTATTTATTTAGTTTGATAGAGAGAGCACAAGCAGGGGGAGTGGCAGGCAGAGGGAGAAGCAGACTCCTGGCTCCGCAGGGACCCAGATGCCATGTGGGGCTTGATCTTGGGACTCTGAGATTATGACCTGAGCCAAAGGCAGATGCTTAACCGACTGAGCCACCCAGGTGCCCCAGAAAGCTTTATTTTAAAAAATATGTTACGTTAAAAAAATAGATGTGTATATGTTATGTTATTTTATTTTTAAAGATTTTATTTATTTATTTATTCATGGGAGACAGAGAGAGGCAGAGACACAGACAGAGGGAGAAGCAGGCTCCCCCCAGGGAGCCCAATGTAGGACTCCATCCCGGGACCTGAGCCAAAGGCAGACGCTCAACCGCAGAGCCACCCAGGCATCCCTAATATTTTATTTTTAAGTAACCCCTACACCCAATATTTGAAGAATGCTTTATTTTTTTTAAGATTTTTATTTATTTATTCATGATAGACATAGAGAGAGAGAGAGAGAGAGAGAGAGAGAGAGAGGCAGAGACACAGGAGGAGGAAGAAGCGGGCTCCATGCCGGAAGCCCGACGCGGGACTCGATCCCGGGACTCCGGGATCGCGCCCTGGGCCAAAAGCAGGCGCTAAACCGCTGAGCCACCCACCCGGGGATCCCCCTGAAGAATGCTTTAAATGAATGTTTATCCTTTGTGAAGTTAATTTGTAAAGTCTCAGTTTCATCATCTGTAAAACTTATGATGATAATATTCTCACAAAACTGTTCAGTACGTTCAAGGATTAAAAGCACTTCTGATTGCTGACTCAGAGTAAGTTTTGAAAAAAACACTAGTATTAAATATAGTCAGGGGACAAAGGACCATGAACTATGGGTCAGATGAATGCTGGTGATTTCCCAATGATGCTGAGCTGTTCTGGAGTGCACTAAGCCATTGGTTTGGAGGTGATGGAATTACAAATGACTGGGTGGTGATGAGACAGTAAGAATGTTCCCGACCTTACCATATGTTCTCATGAATCCTTGTAAAAAATCTCCAGCACTAACCACATGTTTAGATTTGTAGTAGTTGGATTCTTGGAAGCCCAAAGAAAAGGAGCGCATAGGGGCACCTGGGTGGCTCAGTGGGACTTGATCCCAGGTCTCCAGGATCACACCCTGGGCTGAAGGCCAGTCCCATCGAGAATGGGACTCGATTCTTTTTTAGTAGCTTGGGAAAAGCTTTAAAAAATATCTCTCTTGGGGCCGCTGGGTGGCTCAGTCAGTTAAGGGTCTGCTTTTGGCTTTGGTCATGATCTCAGGGTCCTGGGATGGAGCCCCAGCTCAGGCTCCCTGTTCAATGGTGAGCTTGCTTCTCCTTCTCCTCCTGCTGCTCCCCCTGCTCGTGCTCTCTGTCAAATAAATAAATAAAATATATAAATATAAATATAAATATAAATATAAATATAAATATAAATATAAATATAAATATAAATATATATGGATCCCTGGGTGGTTCAGCGGTTTACCGCCTCTCTTTGGCCCAGGAGATGATCCTGGAGACCCTGGATCAAGTCCCACATCGGGCTCCCTGCATGGAGCCTGCTTCTCCCTCTGCCTGTGTCTCTGCCTCTCTCTCTGTGTGTCTCTCATGAATAAATAAATAAAATCTTAAAAAATATATATATACATATGTATGTATACATATGTATATATATATTAACTCTTGCACCAATGTATCAATAAATCAAAATTTGCAAGAAATTTAGAATAATAAAAATTTAAATGTCTCTGAAATGAGAAAATTACATATCAAAATGTACAGGGTATAGCTAAATGTGATCTCAGAGCAAAATTCGCAGATTAAGATATACTATATCAGATATTGTTGAGAAGTTCCTAAAACACTAAATATACCAAACTCCAAGTCAATTGACAAGTGATAAGCTGGGAGAAACCCTTGCAGTACAGGAAAGATGACAAAGGGTGTGATATTGTGATTTATAAGGGATTTGGTCATTCATTTCTTTTTTTTTAATATTTTATTTATTTATTTATGAGAAACAGAGAGAGAGAGGCAGAAGCAGAGACACAGTCAGAGTGGGGAAGTAGGCTCCTTGCAGGGAGCCTGATGTGGGACTCCATCCCGGGACTCCAGGATCACGCCCTGGGCCAAAGGTGGGCGCTAAACCGCTGAGCCACACAGGCGTCCCTTGGTCATTCATTTCTCACATGCATTTGGTCTTTGTCCATGGTCCCTGGCTCACAGCTCCCCGGAGCCTTGGAATTTCCTAAGGGGAGGAAGTGATCAAGATGTCTTTTGTTACGTTAATGGGGGACTTTAGAAAACACCTTAGGATGGGGGGTGGTTGCCAGGGGAACTAAACCTGTATTTTGAGGGTTGGAAATTTCAGCCTCTTTCCCCTCTCCCCACAGCTTCCGGGGTGGGGAGGGGCTGGAGATTTCCTGCCCCAACATCAGATATCAGATATTTAATCCATCCTACCTATGTGATGAAACCTCCATAAAAACTTAAAAGAACGGGGTTTAGAGAGCTTCCGGGTTGGTGAACATGTAGGAATTTGGGGAGAGTGGCATGCTCAGAGAAGGTTTAGGAAGCTCTGAGCCTTTCCTTCATACCTCGCCCTATATATGTCTTCCATCTAGCTATTCCCAAATTATATGCTTCTGTAATAAACCAGTGATCTAGTGAGTAAAATGTTTCTGAGTTCTGTGAGCCACTCTAGCAAATTAAGGGAACCCAAGGAGGAAGTGGTGGGAACGTCCAATTTGTAGCCAGTTGGTCAGAAGCACAGGTGATTCTGGACTTCTGACTGGTATTGAAGTTGGGGGTGGGGTGTGGTCTCCTGGCACTGAGGCCTGAACCTGTGGAATCTGATGCTATCTCTGGGTAGTGTCAAAATTGAGTTGAAATTGTGGGACGGGGCATCTGGGTGGCTCAGTGGTTGAGTGTCTGCCTTTGGCTCTGGTCGTGGTCCTAGGGTCCTTGGATGGAGTCCCGCATTGGGCTCCCTGCATGGAGCCTGCTTCTCCCTCTGCCTATGTCTCTGCCTCTCTCTGTGTGTCTCTCATGAATAAATAGAATCTTAAAAAAAAGAGAGAGAAATTGTGGGACACTCAGCTGGTGTCCGGAGAATTGCCTGTTGGGTGTGTGAAACACCCTTCTTCCTACAGTGGATTTGGGTCCAGCAGCACCCAAAAGAATGAACTGCCTTTGTTAATTTATAAATCAATAAGAGAAGACAAAACATGAATAAAAATGGACAAAAGATATGAATGGAAAGTTCACAAAAAATAAAAAGGAATAACCAAAAACATGTGAAAATATGCTCAATTTCATTTGTAAGTGAAGAAACGCCAACCAATGTGATATTCTTTTCATGTGTCAGATTGATAAAAATATATATGTTTCATAATATTCAGCAAGGACAAGGGTATGAGGAAATGTGACAAGCATAGTAGGCAGAAGTATAGACTTAAACAAGTGTTTTGGAGGAAGTTTGGCAATATTTATCAGTTTTCAATTTGTGTACATTATGATCCAAGAATTCCATTGCTAGAAAGTTACTTTTTATTTTTAATTTTTTTCTTTATTTGACAGAGAGAGAGAGGGAGAGAGAGAGAGAGAGAAAGCACAAACTGGGAGAAGGGGCGGAGGGAGAGGAAGAAGCAGACTCCCCGCTGAGCAGGGAGCTCCAGGCAGGCTTAATCCCAGGACCCTGGGATCAAGACCTGAGCAGAAGGCAGATACTTAAACCACTCAGGTGCCCCAGGAATTACTTTTTAAACTTACTTTTTAAAAAGTAGCTGTCTCTATATTTTTAATAGGGTTAACCAAAAATATGTAAATAGCTGTTTTTTAAAAGATTCAATAGAGTGCTCACTACGGCAGCACACATACTAAAATTGGAATGATACAGAAATCAGCATGGCCCCTGTGCAATGAAGACACACGAATCCATGAAGCATTCCATATGTATTGTTGAAAAGAAAACCACAGGCCCAAAATGGTGTCACTTATGTTAAGGCGCCACCAGTAAACCAAGACTTCATATCTAATCAACTGCAGTTTCAACCACCCCTCTCCAGAACTGTGTTTATTAGAACCCTAATAATTCTACATAACATACAAAATGCAGTACTGCACAAATCCTAGTCTGTCTCTGCTAGAAAAAAGAGAGCTAGACGTAGGCTGAGTTGCTATTTCCTTAACAGGAAGGAGGTGCCAGGGACTTGGGAAATGACTCATAAGGGGTGACATGACTCAGGATCCTATGAAACTGGGACATGTAAAACTTCATTAAGTCACATTTGGTGCAAGCAGTATGTATATTGATTATATAACTAAAGTATGCTCTAAGAGTGTGTTCAAAGCTAGCTCTGATGAAGGGCACTGTGCTTCTAAAAGGAATAATTCCAGGGGCGCCAGGCTGGCTCAGCAGTTGAGTGTCTGCCTTCAGTTCAGGGTGTGATCATGGAGTCCCAGGATCAGGCTCCCTGCATAGAGCCTGCTTCTCCCTCTGTCTGTGTCTCTGCCTCTCTCTCTCTCTCTCTCTCTCATGAATAAATAAATAAAATCTTTAAAAAGTTAAATAAATAAATGGCATGATTCCAGGGGGGCCTGGCTGGCTGTCAGTGGAACAGGTGACTCTTGATTTCGAGGTCATGAGTTCAAGCCCCAGATTGGGTGCAGAGATTACTTAAATAAATAACTTTAAAAAGAAAAAAAAAAGAAGAAAAAGAAACATTCTACAAGTCTAGAGAACAGCAAAAATGGACATTCTATACTCATCACACAACTTGGACCCTTCTGTACTCATGGCCAATCTTATGTCATCTATATCTCACCTACTATGGACCCCTCGGATTATTTGAAGCAAATTCCAGACATTTTTAAAATAAGGAATATATTTTTTAAAAGATTTTATTTGGGGACGCCTGGGTGGCTCAGCTTGAGCATCTGCCTATGGCTCAGGGCGTGATCCCGGGGTCCTGGGATGGAGTCCCACATTGGGCTCCTTGCAGGGAGCCTGCTTCTCCCTCTGCCCATGTCTCTGCCTCTCTCTGTGTGTCTCTCATGAATAAATAAATAAAATATTTAAAAAATAAAGATAAAGGCGCTAAACTGCTGAACCATCCAGGGATCCCCACCCCTCAGATTATTTTGAAACAAATTCCAGACATCATATTATTTCATCTAGAATGTCAGTGTTTTTGAAAGATAAGGACTCTTTAGAAAATCTAACCTCAATATCATTTTCTCATCTAAAAAATTAATAATAGGGGCACCTGGGTGGCACAGTCAGTTAAGTGTATGCCTTCAGCTCAGGTCAAGATCCCGGGGTCCTGGGATCCAGACCCACATCAGGCTCTCTACTCAGCGGGGAGCCTGCTTCCCCCTCTCCCTTTGCCTGGCTGCTCCCCTTGCTTGTGCTCTCTTTTTCTGTTAAATTAATAAATAAAATGTTAAAAAAGGAAACTTAAAAAAACAAGTAAAAAATTAATAATAATTTGGGGCGCGTGGGTGGCTTAGTCAGTTAAGGGTCTAACTTTGGCTCAGGTCATGATCTAATGGGTTCTGGGATCCATTCCCCCCCACTTTGACTCCCTGCTCAGCATGGAGTCTGCTTCTCCCTTTGTCCCTCTTCCTGCTTGTGCTCTCTCTCTCTCTCTCACTTCCTTGCTCTCTCAAATAAATAAAATCTTAAAAAATGATTTATAAATATCATCAAATACCCAGCTTTCACATTGCCCTAATTTTGTATATATATTAAGGAAGGCTTCATAAGGATGCTGTGTACCTCCATAATTAGGCATGTAACTGTTGGTTATTGTTTTTCTGTGATATTGTCAATCACTGATGAGCAGTGCCTGTATCATTTATTCACAAGGGGTGACAAAAGGGAATGTTCTGATTCCCCTGGCCAACTCTGGCATATATAAGAAAAACAGGATAGTTGCTGATTCTTGCCTGGTATTTACCAGTTTTCAATATCCAGAGTTGTTTCCCTGAGGATCCTCTCAAGATAAACAATGAGCTGTTTTTACTTAATGAGCCATTATTAATTCATAAACTTGTGGATTCCATTTTAACTTTTTAATTTTAATTCCAGTATAGTTAACCTACAGTGTTATATTAGTTTCAGGTGTACAATACAGTGATTTAATAATTCTATATATTTCTTTTAATCTCCTTCACCTATTTCACTCACCCCTCCACCCACGTCCCCTTTTGTAGCTATTTGTTTGTTCTCCATAGTTAATTAAGAGTCTAACTTGTGGGACGCCTGGGTGGCTCAGTGGTTGAGCGTCTGTCTTCCACTCAGGGTGTGATCCCAGTTTAGGGATTGAGTCCCACATCAGGATCCTTGTGAGGAGCCTGCTTCTCCCTCTGCCTGTGTCTCTGCCTCTCTATGTCTCTCATGAATAAATAAATCACTTTTAAAAGATTTCATTTATTCATGAGAGTCACGCAGAGAGAGAGAGAGAGAGAGAGGCAGAAACACAGGCAGAGAGAGAAGGAGCCCGTCGTGGGACTCGATCCCGGGTCTCCAGAATCACACCCTGGGCTGAAGGCGGTGCTAAACCGCTGAGCCACCTGGGCTGCCCAATCTTTTTTTTTTTTTTTTAAGTCTAACTTGTTAATTTTACTTTATATATTTTTCTTTGGAGTTTATTTTTAATCATCTCTACACCCAAACGTCAGGCTCGAACTTAACAACCATCGCAATCCTAATCCCCGTGGACGCTCCAATTGTCCATCTACAGTCAGTGAGATCCTTCTCAGAACCGACGAATTTTCTGCTCTAACAAAGCATTCCTTTCTTTCTGGTGTTGCTGGCTCATCCGGCTTGCCCACACGGCTTGAGGCTTTGTCAGTTTCCTCTTGGTGACACTGTTGCTCCACAAATGCCGGGAAGCCCGCCATCCCTCACCCCACCCCCATCTCCACGCGGCCTCTGCTCCCGCCCTTGGGTCTGAAAAAAAAAAAAAAAAAGCCAAGGATCCTGAAAACCTCGGGAGAGGAGGCTACCTGCTGCCTGATTTGCAGGCTGCTGCGGGGCTTGCCTTTCTTCTTTGATGCTGAAATCAATCGGAGGTCTAAATGGCAAACTCTCATCACACATCATTTCTAGGATTCCATTTCTGCTCGTCCTAGGCTCTGGAAGCCCGCCTTGGTAGGCTCCACCTAGGATCGCCCGCAAGGTAGTGGTGTTGCCAAGGAGGGCTGGAAGCTAAAGGCTTGGAGGAAAGAAAGCCTCCCTGGCCACCTCGCCCGGAGGTCGGGGCCTCACAAACCTTCCAGGCCCCGGGCGTCCGCCTCCAGGTGCGGATCCAGACACCCAGGCCCGGGGTCTTACAGTGCGTTGGGTGGAGAGCAGCGTCTGCGTCTCTGGGAGCTTAGTAGAAATGCAAATTCCCCGACCCCAACCCCCCAGATCCATTGAATGGGAAACTAGGGAGCCAGTAGATTCGGAGTCCGTGCACCAGGCCAGGTGTGCTCAGTGGGGAGTAGCTATCTGGGACAAGCCTTCGGAGGACCGCTCAGACGGTCCCGATCGCCTAGTCTGTGGGCACCGGGCGCTCCACGCGGAGGAGAAGGACAGTTTTGCCTGGTGGTTTTATCGCTGATGTTGGAACCCGAACCCTTTCTCATGCCTTTAAATAGCCTTCTATTGCCTCCCATTTCCTTTACTTTCATTTCAGAAAGAGTGTTTAATAGTATCGTTAGAAAAGCGCACGCCCGTAGAGCCTGGCTATCTCAGCCGGTGGAGCCTGGGATTTTCATCTCGCCCCCAGTTCGAGCCCCACCTTGGGGGGTAGAGATTGCTTTAAAAAAGGAAAGTTAGGGGAAAAAAAAAAAAAGGAAAGTTAGGAAAAAAAAAAAAGGAAAGTTAGGGCACCTGGGTGGCTCAGTGGTTGAGCGTCTGCCTTTGGTTCAGGGCGTGATCCCGGGGTCCCGGGATTGTCTTTTTTTTTTTTTTTTTAAGATTTTATTTACTTATTCATGAAAGACACAGAGAGAGGCAGAGACAGGAGAAGCAGGCTCCACGTGGGGAGCCCCATCCGGGACCGATCCCGGGATCACGCCCTGAGCCAAAGGCAGACGCTCAACCGCTGAGCCACCCAGGCGTCCCTGGGATTGAGTCTTGCATCAGGTTCCCAGCAGGGACCCTGCTTCTCCCTCTGCCTTTGTCTCTGCCTCTCTGTGTCTCTCATGAATAAATAAATAAAATCTTAAAAAGAAAAGAAAGTCCATGCTGCTCAAAAACTTTTCAGAAAAGAAAGGACTATATTGTAGAAATAAATGGCAAACATGAACCCAACATCCCAGGAATCCTAGGAATTTCTCGTTTCTTTACATGTTCGTGCAAACTTTAATGTTTATTTATTTCTACATTTCTATGTTTATATTTACATAAATATGCTTTTATAAAATTGGATTTGCGTCTCCATATTATTTTAAATTCATGTTTATCATTGAAGTGTTATATTTTTTCAGCTGTACAATAGAGTCATCAGTAATTCTATACATTACTCCGTGTTCATCAGGGTAAGTGTAATCACCATCTGTCACCAAACCACATTGTTACAGTAATATTGACTTTATTCCCTATGCTGTACTTTTCGTCTCTTATTTATTTTGTAACTGGAAGTTTGTACCTCTTAATCCCCCGTATCTATTTGCACATATCATTTTTTAAAAAGATTTTACTTATTCATGACAGACACAGAGAGAGAGAGGCAGAAACACAGGCAGAGGGAGAAGCAGGCTCCATGCAGGGAGCCGGACAGGGGACTTGATCCCAGGACCACGCCCTGAGCCAAAGGTAGACACTCAACCACTGAGCCACCCGGTATTCCTGTATGTATCATTTTGGATACTACTTTTTCACTTCTGTTTGTATTGTTACATAATACACAGTTTTCCACTAACAATAACTTGTGAAGAGATATTTTACAATTTTAAAATAAAAATGTATTAATCATAGTAAAAAAATGAGAAACAATGTATTTCATTAAAAAAATATTTTATTTATTTACTTAATGAGAGATACAGAGACAGAGGTAGAGACATGGGCAGAGGGAGATGCAGGACTCAATCCCAGGACCCTGGGATCATGACCTGAGCCAAAGGCAGACACTTAACCATTGAGCCACTCAGGTGCCCTGAAAGCAAGTATTTCAAATCTCAACTTTATAGAACTATATCCAGTATTGTTGGCTTGGTTTGCATAATTTCAGAATCTACTTATATGCAAGCATTCAATTACATCTGCTATATATGAGCAGGATTACAAAATACACAGGGTTCATCTGTACAATCTATATAATCATCACTCAGCTTGTAAGATATATTTAAGTATGTATGTAAGCATGCTAATAAACAATACACATTTTTTCTTTTATACAGTTAAGACCAAGTCACATACAGTGTTCATGCCCTGAATTCATCATTTACCCCCACATTATGACAATGTCCCTTATAGCTATTGTCAAAGTGCCTGCAATTTATTTTCTATAGATTAAAAAGTAGTGTTTATTCTAACTGGAAATTCAACACCTCCATTGGCGAAGTTTAGAAAAGTTAGAAATGATTTCATAAGCAAATTGTTTACTTTTATCCCCCATATAAAATTACACATTAAAAATTTTAGGCTAGGGGATCCCTGGGGGGCTCAGTGGTTTAGCACCTACCTTCCACCCAGGGTGTGATCCTGGGGTCCCAGGATGGAGTCCCTGCATGGACCCTGCTTTTCCCTCTGCCTGTGTCTCCACCTCTCTCTCTGTGTGTGTCTCTCATGAATAAATAAATAAAATCTTTAAAAAAAAAATTAGGCTCGGGGATCCCTGGGTGGCTCAGCAGTTTAGCGCCTGCCTTTGGCCCAGGGCGCGATACTGGAGTCCCGGGATCGAGTCCCATGTCGGGCTCCCTGCATGGAGCCTGCTTCTCTCTCTGCCTATGTCTCTGCCTCTCAATCTCTCTCTCTTAAAAAAATAAATTAATCTTAAAAAAAAAAAAAAAACGTTAGAACACCTTTTAAAAAAATAAATAAAAAATAATAAAAAAAACTAAAAAATTTAGGCTCAAGGGGCACCTGGCTGGCTCAGTCAGTGGAGAGATCCACTCCACTCTTGATCTCAGGGTTGTGAGTTTGAGCTCCCAGTTGTGTGTAGATATTACTTAAAAATAAAATCTCGAGGGGTGCTGGAGTGGCTCAGTAGCAGATCTCAGGGTTGTAAGATCCAGCTCAAGTCTGGCTCTGAGCTCAGGCTTGAGATTCTTTCCCCCTACCCCTCCTTCCTCACTTTCTCTCTAAAATAAACACATCCTTAAAATAAAATCTTTAAAAAATAAATACACAGGGACACCTGGCTGGCTCAGTCGGTGGAATATGCAACTCTTGATCTCAGGGTTGTGAGTTCAAGCCCCATATTGGGTGTGGAGACTACTTTAAAAAATAAAATAAAATAATAAATAAATAAAATTATAAGTTCCTTTCATTTTAGGCTTTTATATATGTATTTCACATAAAAGTGGAATTATTTTCTACTGTTTTATAGAATATTTCTCTATCATGTTATGATCATTACTTATAAGTTTGTATTCCCAAAATTATCCAAAAAATAAAGCCGATGGGATCCCTGGGTGGCTCAGTGGTTTAGAGCCTGCCTTTGACCCAGGACGTGATCCTGGGGTCCTCGGATCAAGTCCCACATCGGGCTCCCTGCATGGAGCCTGCTTCTCCCTCTGCCTGTGTCTCTGCCTCTCTCTCTCTCTCTCTCTGTGTCTCTCATGAATAAATAAATAAAATCTTTAAAAAAATAAAAATAAAAAAAATAGAGCCAAAACAAGCTAATCCTATTCTTCACACCTAATGACTTTTTAAGTTAATCAGCAGCATGATTTTAATTTAGTACAACCCCTAATTTTAATATATCCATATATAGCTATAAATATTTTTACAATAAAATATCCATCTATTTGTACATTTGTTTCACTTCCTGGATTGATTTAGGGGTTTTTATTCCCTTTTTCTCCCAATGGCTTGGAAGTTATATTTTCTATTCCTATTATTTTAATCTTTTTAAAAAAAGATTTTATTTATTTATTCATGAGACACAGAGAAAGAGAGGCAGAGACACAGGCAGAAGGAGAAACAGGCTCCCTGCAGGGAGCCCGATGCAAGACTGGATCCCAGGACACCAGGATAACAACCTGAGCCAAAGACAGATGCTCAACCACTGAGCCACCCAGGTGCCCCTATTGTTTGCTTTTATATTTTTATCTTTATTTTTAAAAGAGATTTTATTTATTTGAGAAAGAGAGTGAGCACGGGAATGGTGGGGAGGGACAGAGGGAGAAGCCGACTCTAAGCTGAGCAGGGAGCCTGACTCAGGGCTGGATCCCAGGACCCTGAGATCATCACCTGAACCCAAGGCAGACACCCAATTGACTGAGCCACCCAGGCACCCCATCTGCTTTTTTTGTTTTTTACTTTAAAAAAAAAAAAGATTTTATTTAATCATGAGAGTCACAGAGAGAGAGAGAGGGGCAGAGACACAGGCAGAGGGAGAAGCAGGCTCCATGCAGGGAGCCTGACATGGGACTCTATCCCAGGTCTCCAGGATCACGCCCTGGGCTGAAGGCAGGCACTCAACCACTGAGCCACCCAGGCGTCTCCTATCTCCTTTTTTAAAAAAGGTAATCTCTACACCTGCTTTTCTGCCCCAATCACCATCTTTCAGTAATTCGCCAAAATGATCAATACTAGGGGAAAGGGGAGAGGTACCGGCTACATGTTCTCTAGGCCTTTTTGAAAACATGGAATTGTTCCTTTGGCCACATACACGTGAATGTACAATAAAGATGATATTGTGGACATCAAGGGAATGGGCAGTGTTCCAACAGGAATGCCCTGCAAATGTTACTAGGGCAAAGCTGGAAGAGTCTACAGGGCTACTCAGCATGCTGTTGGCATGGTTATCAACAGACAAGAGCCAGATTCTTGCCAAGGAAATTGATGTACATAATGAGCATATTAAGGACCCAAAGAGCCGAGATAGCTTTCTGCAGCGCGGGAAGGAAAATGACCAGGGAAAGAAGGAAGCTGGGACACCTCAGTGGCTCAGTGGTTGAGCATCTGCCTTTGGCTCAGGTTGTGATCCCCGGATCCTGGAATCGAGTCCTGCATGAGGTTCCCCACAGGAGCCTGCTTCTCCCTCTGCCTGTGTCTCTGCTTATCTCTGTCTCATGAATAAATAAATAAAATCTTTAAAAAAAGAAGGAAGCCAAAGAGAAAGGGGCTTCAGTTGAACTGAAGCTCCAGCCTGCCCCACCCAGAGAAGCACACTTTGTGTGAACCAATGGAAAGGAGCCTGAGCTCCTGGAACCCAGTTCCTATGAATTCATGGCAGGATAAATATTTAAAAACAAAACAAAAACCTCAAGACTACGAAAAAAAAAAAAGTAATCTCTACACCGAACATAGGGCTTGAACTCATGACCCTGAAATCAAGAGTCACATGTACTTCCAACTGAGCCAGCCAGGTGCTCCTCTTTTTTCTTTTTAATTGGAGTATAGTTGACATATTTGCTTCAGGTGTACAACATAGTGATTCAACAACTATATACACCATGAAATGCTCACCACAGTAAGTATAATCACCAGGCATTACTACATGAAGTTCTTATAATATTATTATTTTTTAAGTATTTATTCATTTATTTAAGTAATCTCTACACCCAACATGGGGTCCAAACTCAGGATCCCTGATCAAGAGTCATATGCCCCACCAACTGAGTCAGCCAGGTGCCCCTATTTCCTGCTTTTTATTTTTTATATATTTATTTTATTATTTATTTATTTATTTGTGAGAGACACACAGAGAGGCAGAGACACAGTCACAGGGAGAAGCAGGCTCTCTGTGGGAAGTCCAATGCAGGACTTGATCCCAGGATCCTGGGATCATGACCTGAGCCAAAGGCAGATGCTCAACCACAGAGCCACCCAGGTGCCCCTAAAACTATTTTTTTAAAGATTTTATTTATTTATTCATGAGAGACACATAGAGAGAGAAAGAGGCAGAGACACAGGCAGAGGGAGAAACAGGCTCCATTTAGGGAGCCCGACGTGGGACTTGATCCCAGGTCTCCAGGATCACGCCCTGGGCTGAAGGAGGTGCTAAACCGCTGAGGCACCAGGGCTGCCCCCCATGAGAGGTTTAAGATCAACAAAAATGTCTACTCTTTTTCTTTCTCAAAAATAGATTTTTTTAAAGGGGGATCCCTCAGCGGTTTAGCGCCTGCCTTCGGCCCTGGGCGTGATCCTGGAGTCCGCGGATCGAGTCCGCGGATTGGGTCCCACATCGAGCTCCGTGCATGAAGCCTGCTTCTCCCTCTGCCTGTGTCTCTGCCTCTCTCTGTGTCTCTAATGAATAAATAAATAAAATCTTTTTAAAAATACATTTGTTTGGCTCTTCAAAAAAAGATCTTCTTTATTTATTTGAGAGAAAGAGAGATAGCAAGAGAGAGCATGAGCAGTGGGGAGGGGGGAGGGAAAAGCAGGCTTCCCACTGAGCAGGGAGCCCGACATGGGTCTCAATCCCTGGACCCTGGAATCATGACATGAGCTGAAGGCAGGTGCTTAACCAGCTGAGCCGCCCAGGAGCCCCCTAAAATTATTTTTATCACAAAATTTATTACACACAAAAATAAAAGGGAAATAACTGGAAAAGTGTACAGAAATAAAAGCCAAAGGGTCAGTATCCTTAATACATAAAGAGTTCTTACAAACAAACAAAAACATTCAAATTTTTTAAATGGTCATTGGATGACAAATTATTTAAAAAAAAACACAAGTGGCCAAAACACACATGAAGATATATTCAACAGCGGCCTAATAATCAAAGACATGTTACTTCTCTGTGATGCCTTCCTTGATTCACCCTCCCCCAACTGATAATCTCTTCCTTACTCTGTGCTCTCACAGTACTCTACACATAGCTGACTTATGTATTGTATATGTCTTTACCTCCCACTTCCTGACTGATCTGAATACTGTTTAGGGCAAGGGTTGTGTCTTTTATTTTAGTGACCATACCACAGAATTGACACTTTGTCTTTTACTGTACAGTTCTATGAATTTTACTACATAGAGATATTCATGTGAGCACCACCACAATCAGGATATAGACATCTCCATCACCTCAAGAAACTCCTTCATACTACCCCTTTTTTCATCATGCCCCCTCCCCTACTCGCTATAAACCATTGATCTGCTTTTATCACTCCTTTTGTCCATTCAAGAATGTCACATAAGTGGAATCATAAAGTTTGTGACATTTTCAGACAGGTTTCTTTCATTCCCCATAATGACACTGAGATTTATCCAAGTCATGCTATATATCAATAGTTTGGAGTAATACTCCATTATATGAATATAGTACAACCACAATGTGCCTATCCAGTTATATATTCATGGTTATTCAGATTATTTCCAGCTTTGGGAAACTATGGTTAGAGCTGCTATAAACGTTCATGTACAGGTTTTTGTGTGAAAAGATTTCATTTCTCTAGGTTAAATACGCAGGAGTGAGATTGCTGAGTCACAAGGTAAGTATATGTTTAACTTTATTTTTATTTATTTATTTTTTAAAAGACTTTATTTATTCATGAGAGGCACAGGCAGAGGGAGGAGCAGGCTCCATGCAGAGAGCCCGATGCAGGACTCAATCCTGGGGCTCCAGGATCACGCCCTGGGCCGAAGGCAGGCGCCAAACTGCTGAGCCACCCAGGGATCCCGTGTTTAACTTAACAAGAAATTGCAAACCACTTTCCAGAGGGGCTGTGCCATTTTGCTTTCCCACCAGCAATGTACCAGCAATCTAGTTTCTCCACATCCTTGCCCACATTAGGTGTTTTCAATGTTATTCATTTTAGTTATTTTAAACTTGCACATATCTCATCATGTTGGGAATCTGCATTTCCCTGATGGCTTCACCAGTTTTCATTCCCACTGACTGGGTAAGAGGGTTCCTTTTTCTCCACATCCTCGCCAATACTTGTTGTTTCTTGTATTTTTGGTTTTAGCCATTCTGACAGGTGTGGGGTGATATCTCATTGTAGTTTTGATTTGCAATTCCCTGATAATAAGTGACGTTGAACATCTTTTCATGTGTCTATTGGCCATCTGGATGTCTTCTTTGGAGAAATGTCTGTTCATGTCTTCTGCCCACTTTTTAAATTGGATTATTTGGTTTTTAGTGTTGAGTTGTAGAAGTTCTTTATATATTTAGACATGAACCCTTTATTGGGTATATCATTTGCAAATGTCTTCTCCCATTCCATAGGCTGCCTTTTAGTTTTGCTGATTGTTTCCTTTGCTATGCAGAAGCAATGGTTTCAACACTTTGTTGAGAAGACTCTCCTGGCTCCATTGAATTTCTTTTGCATCTTTGTCAAAAATCAAATGTCAGTATTTGTGTGAATCTATTTCTGGGTTCTTCTGCTCCATTGATCTACATGTCTGTTCCTTTGCCAATACCACATTGTCTTGGGTACTGTAGTTTTGTTTTGTTTTGTTTTAAGTAGGCTCCACACCCAACATGGGGCTTGAACTCATGATCCTGAGATCAAGAACTACATGCTCTGCCAACTGAGCCAGGGAGGCGCCCCTTGGTTACCATCACTTTACCATAATTTTAAAAATTGAGTAGTGTGATTCCTCCAACTTTATTCTTGCTTCTCAAAATTACTTTAGCTACTCTAGTTCCTTTATCTTTCAGTATAAATTTTGGAATCTATTTGTCTATCTTTACACAAACTCCTGCTGGGATTTTGATTGGTATTGCATTAAATATTTAGACCAATTTTGGGGAAAACTGGCATCTTTCTTGTGTAGAGTCTTCTACTCACTGAACACAACATGCCTCTTCATTTATTGAGCTATAGTTGATTTCTTTGCCAACATTTTGTGGTTTACAGTACACAGTCCCAGTATGTGCTTTATTAGGTTTATAACTATTTCATTTTTATTGAAGCCATTGTTCATTTCTTTGGTTTCCAATGTGATTGAATTTCCTTTGTTGACCTTGTACACTGTGACCATGCTAATAAGCTTACTCATTAGTTCTAGGAGGGGTTTTTTGCTTGTTTTTCTTTTGTAGATTCCTTGAGACTTTCTACATAGACAATCTTGCCTGTGAATAGAAGTAGTTTAATTTCTTCTTTTCCAGTCTGTATGTCTTTTATCTTTTTTTTTGTAAGTTCTATGCCCAATGTGGGGCTGGAACACTCAGAACTCCCAAATCAGGAGTCACATGCTCCACTGAATACCAGGTACCCCTTACCTTTTTTTAAAGATTTTATTTATTTATTCATGAGAGACAGAGAGAGAGAGAGAGAGAGAGAGAGAGGCAGAGACATAGGCAGAGGGAGATGCAGGCTCCATGCACACAGCCCGATGTGGGACTCTATCCCAGGACTCGAAGATCATGCCCTGAGCCAAAGGCAGACGCTCATTAGCCACCCAGGCATCCCTCTTTACCTTTTTTTTTTTTTAAGAGACGGTAGGGAGAAGCAGAGGGAGAGGGATAAACTTAAGAAGGCTGCATGCCCAGCCATGGGGCTCGATCTCACAACGCTGAGATCATGACCTGAGCTGAAATCAAGAGTAGGATACTTAATTGACTGAGCCACTCAGGTGCCCCAAGGTCTTTGTTTTCCCAAGAAGTTCCTGAGTGGTCCTTGATTGCTTCTGATCTGAATATGCCTTTTTAAAAAGATTTTATTTATTTATTCATGAGAAAGAGAGAGAGAGAGAGAGAGAGAGAGAGAGAGAGGCAGAGATATAGGCAGAGGGAGAAGCAGGCTCCCTGCGGGGAGCTCCATGCTGGACTCCATCCTGGGACTCCATGATCACGCCCTGAGCCAAAGGCAGACACTCAACTGCTGAGCCACCCAGGCATTCCTGAATATGACTTTAGAAGGAAACAAGACTTCACCAAGCAGTTTCTTTTTTGTGTTCCAATTTAATCGTACTAAAGATCAGATGATTTGGAGAAAAATTAATTTGTGCAAAACATAACCAAGGGAAGTTTAGTTAAATTATAGGCTTTCTTTTTGTAAAAAAAAAAAAAAAAGATCTATTAATTTGAGAGAGCGTGCAAGCTAGAGGGGCAGAAGGAGAAGAAAAGAGAATCTCAAGCAGACTCCGAGCTGAGTGCAGAGCCCAACACAGGGCTCGATCCCATGACCCCAGGATCACAACCTATGCCAAAACTAAGAGTCAGAAGCCCAATTGACTGCACCACTCAGGTATCTCTATAGGCTTTATTTCTGCACTCTTGGTTGACAAACATAAAATTCATAAGCAATGCAAGTACCATCCAGAGACCTCTAAGTATTTAATGATTAGAGATCAAACCTATTTGTGGTAGATTGTAGAACTGGCCCTAATTCTCCACTCTTCCCTGTATCCATGACCCAGTACACTGTGACTTCACAGTTTCTCCCATCAAAAGGTAGAGTCTACTTCTTCAACATTTAAAAAAAAAGATTTTATTTATTTATTCATGAGAGAGACTGAGAGAGAGTCCGAGACATAGGCAGAGGAGATCCTGATGCAGGACTCCATTCCAGGAACCCAGGATCACGACTGGAGCCAAAGGCAGACACTCATCCACTGAGCCACCCAGGCTCTTCTTCTTCAACCTTTGAATCTAAGCTGGCCTTGGACTTGCTTCGGCCTATATGACAATAGCAATGTGATCTAAGCAGAGGCTTGAGACATGCTTACATGTGCTGCTCCTGGGAACTCTAAGCAAGCCTAGGCTAGTCGGCTGGAGCAGGGTTGAGCCAAGCCAGTAGAGGCCCCTCTTAGATTCATCAGCTTGCCATCTGACAGATATGTGAGCAAGGCCACTCTTTACTCTCTAGCCCCAACTGAGTTGGCCCATATCCAAACTACCCAGCTAACCCACAGAATCATAAGAAAAATTTTAATGTTTATTGTTTTAAGTCACTAAGTTTGGGGACTGTTTATTATACAGCAAAAGCCAACTAATAGACAATTCTTAGAATGATTTATATAACACCAACATAAAAATGGAAAAATATTTTTAAATTTTAAGTAACTCCTTGATGTAATTTGAGCATCATCAAAAAATATCTTTGCATAGAGTTTCTTTTTTTTTTTAAATTTATTTATGATAGTCACAGAGAGAGAGAGAGAGGCAGAGACACAGGTGGAGGGAGAAGCAGGCTCCATGCACCGGGAGCCTGATGTGGGATTCGATCCCGGGTCTCCAGGATCGCACCCTGAGCCAAAGGCAGGCACCAAACCACTGCGCCACCCAGGGATCCCTGCATAGAGTTTCTTATTGGAAGTAAAGGAAAAGTTTATTTCATCAGTTTCAGTAACAAGGCAAGGGTGTCTGTTCTTGCCATTTCTATTCAACACTGTAATGGAGGTTCTAGCCAGTGCAATCAGCCAAAAAAAAAAAAAAAAAAAATGAAGTGGGGATTAAAAGCATGCACATTGGAAAGGAAGAAGCAAAACTTGTCTTTATTCACAAACAACATGATCCTATATGTAAAAAATCCTGTCCTAAAGAATCTGTTAAAAAAAATCACTAGTTTAGCAAGGTTTCAGGATACAAGATCAACAAATGAAATCAATTGCAGTTCTATATACTAGCAGTGAACAGTCCAAAAGTAAAATTAAGAAAACAATTGCATTGACAATTGTATCCAAAAGAATAAAATACTTTGGAATAAATTTAAGGAAACCCATGATTTGTGCACTAAAAACTTAAAACATCACAGATAGAAATTAAGGATCTTAATAAATGGAGAAACTATTTATGTTAATGGGAAAGACTCAAAATTGTAAAGACGCAATTCTCCCAAAATCAATCTATAGATCCAAAGAAATCTCTAGGAAAATTCGAGAGGACTTTGTTGTAGAAATTGACAAGCTAGGGAAGCCCTGGTGGCTCAGCAGTTTAGCGCCATCTTTGGCCCAGGGTGTGATCCTCGAGACCTGGGATCGAGTCCCACGTCAGGCTCCCTGCATGGAGCCTGCTTCTCCCTCTGCCTGTCTCTCTCTCTCTCTTTCTCTCTCTCTCTCTCTCTCATGAATAAATAAATAAAATCTTTTAAAAAAGGATGTGGAAAAGCTAGAACACTTATACATTATTGTTAGAAATTAAAAATGGCATAGCCATTTTGGAAAGGAGTATGACAGGTTTCTTGAAAATGTATTCATAACCTAATCATGTGACCCAGCAATTTCACTCTTAGGAATCTATTCAAGAGAATAAAAGCATGTGCACAGAAAAACTCATATGCCTATATTCATAGGAGCGTTATTCATAAGAACAAAAATCCAGAAACTGTCCATATGTCCATTACTGATGAATGGGTAAACAAAATATGGTGTATGCAGGGGCTCCTGGGTGGCTCAGTCAATTAAGCATCTCCCTCTGCCTGCCGCTCCCCCTGCTTGTGCTCTCTCTCTGTCAAATAAATAAATAAAATCTTTTTTAAAAATGTGGTGTATCCAATACACAATGGATTACTATCAGCAATAAAAAGAAACATAATACTGACAACATGGATGAACCTCAAAAACATTACACTAAGTGAAAGAAGCTAGATACAAAGTTCCATATGTTGTATGATTCCATTTCTGTGCAATGTCCATAAAAGGCAAATCCATAGAGACGGAATGGTCAGTGGTTGCCCAGGACTGGGGGTCGGGAGCATGCAGTGACTGCAAGTGGGCTCTCGGAAAATTGTGGAGGTGATGGAAAAGTTCTGAAACTGGCTTGTGATGATGTTTGCACGCAGCTGTTAATGTCCACTAATCATTGAAATGTACACTGACAACGGGTGAACTTTATGATATGTAAACTCTACCTTGATAAAACTGTAAAAATGTGCCCAGCACCAGGAAAAACGCACAGGTTTTATCTTGCTCCAGCAGCCACAGCAACGCCAGCCCACTGTGTGTGCCCGGAAACAAAGACCAGGGTTCACCCTTGCGCCACAGATGAGAGAGGGAGCTGGGGAATGCTGTAGCCACCACTGTTCTCCTGACCAGAGACAGCCAACTTCCCCCAAAGACCTGCCATTAGAAATGTGAGAAGCAGGGCACCAGGGTGGCTTAGTCAGTTAAGCATCTGCCTTCAGCTCAGGTCATGACCTCAGGGTCCTGGGAGTCCCATGTCAGGCTCCGTGCTCAGTGGGGAGTCTGCTTCTCCCTCTCCCTCTGTGCTCTCTCTTAAACAGATAAACAAAATCTTTTAAAAAGACTTCCCATTTAAAAAAAAAAGGAAGAAAGTAATGTGAGAAGCTTTTCCAGAAGTCTTTGCAACAAAATATTTCTTTTTCTTGGCTTGAAATCAGACTTTTCCAGGCTTCCACAAATAGACCATGGTTTCTATGCTATCTCCCCATTTCCCCCCAAATCATTATTGATGACAAATAGGATATAGCCACACCAATTTCTTAAACCAAGAAGGGATCACAGGTACTGCTGGGCCTTAACACCACCAAAAAGACCCTTCATTTGCCTTTGGCAAGAAATTCCCATTTCTCCCAAAAGGTCTTCTGAAGTTTTACCAGTACCCCCAAATTTCCTTAGCCCCTCAGCATATGTCCCATTTTATGTTATGGAAAAGTGGAAGTTACCTTCTCTCCTTCTGCTCAATCTGTAATATTTTCACACCCATTTTTTTTTTAACTAGAAGTTTGTTCCTCTTTATCTTTTTGACCTATACTACCCATCCCTCCACCCTCCTCTCCTCTGGCAACCACCAGTTTGTTTTCTGTATTTATGAGTCTGTTTTTTTTTCTTTTGTTCCTTTTTGTTTTTTAGATTCCACATGTAAATGAAATCATATGGTATCTGCCTTTTTCTATTTAATTTCACTTAGCATTATACCCTGTAGGCCCCTCTATGTTTCGCAAATGGCAAGATCTCATTCTTTTTTTTTAATTAAAGATTTTTATGTATTTATTCATGAGGGACAGAGAGAGAGAGAGAGAGAGAGAGAGAGAGAGAGAGAGAGGCAGAGACATAGAGGGAGACACAGGTTCCCTGCAGGAAGACCAAGGTGGGACTCATTCCTGGGACTCCGGAATCACGACCAGAGCCAAAGGCCAGACGCTCAACCACTGAGCCACCTAGGCGTCCCAATGAATAAAATCTTTTTTTTTTTTCCAATGAATAAAATCTTAAAAAAAAATAGCTGTTCTGACAGGTGTGAAGTGAGATCTCATTGTGGGTTTGATTTGCACTTCCCTTATGATGAGTGATGCTGAGCATCTTTCCATGTCTGTTCTTCTCACCCATTCCTGCTTCCTTCTCTGGATCTCTGGAGCCCCAGAGGATGACATGGCTATATTCTGAGATTTTGGCCTTCCTACTTTTTTTATGTGAAAAAAAGTGTTCATAAAATGATGGTGAAAATAGAAGTTGAGGCTTTGTTAGGTTTTTTTTTTTTTTTTGAAGATTTCATTTATTTATTCCTGAGACACACATACACACAGACAGAGAGAAGCAGAAACACAGGAGAGGGGATCCCTGGGTGGCGCCAGCGGTTTGGCGCCTGCCTTTGGCCCAGGGCGTGATCCTGGAGACCTGGGATCGAATCCCACGTCGGGCTCCCGGTGCATGGAGCCTGCTTCTCCCTCTGCCTGTGTCTCTGCCTTCTCTCTCTCTCTCTCTGTGCCTATCATAAATAAAGATTTAAAAAAATGTTTAAAATAAAAGAAACACAGGCGAGGGAGAAGCAGGCTCCACACAGGGAGCCCGATGCGGGACTCGATTCCGGGTCTCCAGGATCCTGCCTTAGGCTGAAGGGGGCGCTAAACCGCTGAGCCACCCGGGCTGCTGCCCCCAAAGCAATTTCTTTCTTTCTTTCTTTCTTTCTTTCTTTCTTTCTTTCTTTCTTTCTTTCTTTCTTTCTTTTTCTTTCTTTCTTTTTCTTTCTTTCTTTCTTTCTTTTTCTTTCTTTCTTTCTTTCTTTCTTTCTTTCTTTCTTTCTTTCTTTCTTTCTTTCTTTCTTTCTTTCTTTCTTAATTTTACTTATTTATTTATGAGAGGCAGAGACACAGGCAGAGGGAGAAGCAGGCTCCACGCAGGGAGCCCGACGTGGGACTCGATTCCTGGTCTCCAGGATCAGGCCCTGGGCTGAAGGGGGCGCTTAACCGCTGAGCCACTAGGGCTGCCCCCCAAAGCAATTTCTAACCTCTTTGGAAACACTGGAGAATGGTAACCGAGCAAAGGTGGTAGGACTTGGCTGATTTTTACCGGGAAGGTTTCAGACACACGTCGACTGATTAGTAAAGGCATTAATTAAAGGGACGAGTCTTCGGCAAGATCCCAATGTCTTTTCCCCTTTGATTCCAATCAAACATCGACTTTGGTTACTCAGTTTTTCCAGAGGGTGGCAGCGGGAATGTCTTCTTTGCCGTGGCATTGCCAAGAGGCGGTCCTCAGGAGGTCACTCTGTGACAGGGGGGGTAGCAGGTGCAGTTTCGCCATTAAAGAACCCAAGCCTGGGGACGCCTGGGTGGCCCAGTGGTTGAGCATCTGCCTTTGGCTCAGGTCTGATCCTGGGGTCCTGGGATCGAGTCCCGGTATGGGGCTCCCAGTAGGGAGCCTGCTTCCTCTTCTGCCTGTGTCTCTGCCTCTCTCTCTATGTCTCTCATGAATAAATAAATAAAGTATTAAAAACAAAACAACCCAAGCCTGGGCCTCAGCTCCAAGGCCCTGATTTCTTCTTTCTTTTTTTTTTTTTTTTATGATAGTCATACAGAGAGAGAGAGAGAGAGAGCCAGAGACACAGGCAGAGGGAGAAGCAGGCTCCATGCACCGGGAGCCTGATGTGGGATTCGATCCCGGGTCTCCAGGATCGCGCCCTGGGCCAAAGGCAGGCGCCAAACCGCTGCGCCACCCAGGGATCCCTGATTTCTTCTTTCTTATAGGAGTGTGAAGGGTGGCGCCTGGGGGAGCCGTGGGGAGAAGGGCGAGCAGGAGGCGCTAGGGGAGCAGGGGGGAACTGGGATCTCCTTCCAGCTGTCACTCAGTTAGAAAGCCAGCGATTTATCAGAAGGCGAGAAGACTCACAGGGCCCGAGGAAGGCTCTCTTTGTTCCACCTCTTTTCCCATGCCAGAACCAAAGGGGGGAAAAAAAAAACCCATCTTGGAGGACAAGAATTAATGGTGTCAAACAAATACCATTAGAGACAGAGGCTTCTCAGTCTGTGATAAGAGCTGTGCTGCTTGGCCTGAGGCTGAAATTCATGATGCCTTGGGCAGAGACAAACCCCTGCCGCCTACTGGAGTGAGACCCCCCAACTGCCAGACCAGGAAAATCTGAATTAGGGTCTACGTGCGAGACAAACGCGGATGTGGACAAACAGTCCACATTTATAGGAAAGCAAGACATTATCCATCAGGCACCTATCCTACACCTTCCTCCATCTTTTGGTCTGACCCTCCCCAAATGCCATGGACGGAAGACAAAAATATGAGCCACTCGTTATTGCTGTTCCCATGTGGCCTCCAGCCTTCTCAGGGAGCTCATCCCTGTACTGTCCAAAAAGAGAACTAGCAAAAAAAAAAAAAAAAAAAAAAAAAAAAAAAAAAAAAAAAAAAAAGAGAACTAGCACAGTGAGGATCGGAGCTGGGAGTCAGGACGAAGGGCAACGTGTGACCACGGGAGCAGAGACAAGGGGACAAGTGGCGTGCAAAATGCCTCGGAACTGCTGGCAAGTAATAGATCACCTGCAAGAATTCTCCCTTGTAAGTAATAAATCGCTCGCAGGTAAAGGTGTGCGTGTTCAGCCTGGGCATCAGCACCCGGCTGTAACGGTGTGAGGCTTGGGGCGCCTGGGTGGCTCAGTGGGTTCAGCGTCAGACTCTTGGTTTGGGTGCAGGTCACCATCTCAAGTGGATCCAACCCGGAGCGGGGCTCCATGCTCTGGGCGCTCTGGGCGGAGTCTGCTTCTCCCCCTCTGCCCCGCCCCCTGCTCACGCGCAGGGTCTCTCGCGCTCTCTCCCTTAACTCCATCTTTCAAAATAAATAAAGGTGTCAGGCTCAATTCTCCAGTCCATGATTTATATCCGTGTAATTGTACTCATATTTGGATTGAGAAAATTATTTGAATGAAACAAACTATTTGTTTTATCTCCGATGATACCAGTTGATCTTCCTTCCCTCAGCTGCCCTCCCCCACTCGGTCCTCTCCTCTGGCTCTGTGTTCCCATCATTTTCTGGAATGTCTCCCTAACTGGCAGTGTACCCACAAGGGCGGGGGTCCTTCGTGTCTGTACTCTGTCCCCCACCCCAAAGGGCTCAGCACTGACTTAGTCCTATGTAAGGAAGGGTACTGTGTGGTACAGGAGACTGGAGGGGGGTTGTGGAAAATCTTTGGAGTGCATCATTCATACCTTCATTTAGCTACTTATCTGACAGCTATTTTTTTAAATATGATTTTATTTATTTATTTGAGAGAGAGAGGGAGCTCGCTGGGAGGGGGACAGAAGAAGAAGCAGACTTCCCTGCTGAACAGGGAGCCTCATGCAGGGCTTGATCCTAAGACCCCGAGATCATGACCCTAGCTGAAGGCAGAGGTTTAACTGACTGAGGCACTCCCCACCCATAGCTACTTTTAAAAAAAATTTAAGTAGACTCCATGCCCAATGTGGGGCTTGAACTTACAACCCTGAGGACAAGAGTCATATGCTCTACCGACCAAGCCAGCCTGGCCCCTCTAATAGCTAATTCTTTAATGTCTCCCATACACCTGAAACTGAAATAAGGCCAAAGTCCCTTGCCTAGTTACTGATTACAGAGGAGGAATACTTAAGTTTGTAGTAAATGCGTTGGGGCAAGTCCAGGAAGCCGGGGAGCACACAGGGAAGGCAACAGAACTCAGAGTGCCATGAAAGGAGTTCCCGGGAGAGTGGGATCTCAGCTAAGATCTGAAGGATAAATAGGAGTTTGCTAGATGAATGAGGTGAGAGGCAGGTACTAGGAACCAGGTTTTAGAGGATAGGGCCCAGCCTTATTTGTGCTGCCTTTGTGACCTTAAGCAAACAAGTCACCTAAATTCTCTGAATCTCAGTTTCCTCATTAGTAAAATGGGGACAAAATAGCCACTTCGTGGGGTTGTCATGAAGGTGAAAGGAGAGAATATAGATGGAGCACCTGACAGAGTGCCTGGCATGTTCAATAGACATCTGATAGAGTAGAGGTACTGCAATGATTCATCAGGTCAACCCCTACCCATCCTCAGCAGGGATAGAGCTCTTGTTGGGGAAGGCATCAATGAGAGTTGACCAAACCAGCAGCTGGTTACTACAGTTGCGGGCCATCAGGCCATGTTTCACAAGTTATATATTCCACCAAAAGGGAAATCAATCCTGAAAGTTTCTTTTCTTTTTAAGATTTTATTTATTCATGAGAGACACACAGAGAGAGGCAGAGACATAGGCAGAGGGGAGAAACAGGCTCCCTGTGGGGACCCTGGGATCACAACCTGAGCCAAAGGCAGATGCTCAACCACTAAGCCACCCAGGTATCCCAATCCTGAAAGTTTCAATTTATGGATGCAGAGATGCACTAAAGAAATCTCCACCCTGGGATCCCTGGGTGGCTCAGCAGTTGAACGCCTGCCTTCTGCCCAGGGCGTGAACCTGGAGACCCGGGATTGAGTCCCACATCGGGCTCCCTGCATGGAGACTGCTTCTCCCTCTGCCTGTGTCTCTGCCTCTCTCTGCGCCTCTCATGAATAAATAAATAAAATATTTTTAAAAATAAATTTATTTAGGGGATCCCTGGGTGGCTCAGCAGTTTAGCACCTGCCTTTGGCCCAGGGTGCGATCCTGGAGTCCCGGGATCGAGTCCCACATCGGGCTCCAGGCATGGAGCCTGCTTCTCCCTCCGCCTGTGTCTCTGCCTCTCTCTCTCTCTCTCTCTCTCTCTATCATAAATAAATAAATAAATAAATAAATAAATAAATCTTAAAAATAAATAAATAAATAAATATTTATTTATTTATTTATTTGAGCATCCATGAGTAGGGGGAGGGGCAGAGGGAGAGGGAGAAGCTGACTCCTCATTGAGCAGGGAGCCAAAGCGCAGGGCTTGATACCAGGACCCCAGGATCATGATCTCATCTTAAAAAAAAAGACACAATTCTGGGGTGCCTGGCTGGTTCAGGTGGAGGAGCATGCAACTCTTGATCTCCAGGTCATGAGTTCAAGCTCCACATTGGGTGTAGACTTTACATAAATAGATAAATATTTTTTTAAAAAGACAATGCTGTAATGATGCCTTTTTAAATGATTTTATTTATTTTTAAAGATTTTATTTATTCATGATAGACAGAGAGAGAGAGAGAGAGAGAGAGAGAGAGAGAGAGGCAGAGACACAGGCAGAGGGAGAAGCAGGCTCCATGCAGAGAGCCCGACGTGGGACTCGATCCCGGGTCTCCAGGATCATGCCCTGGGCTGAAGGCAGGCGCTGAACCACTGAGCCACCCAGGAATGCCCCTGAAAGATTTTACAGTAATCTCTACACCCAGCAAAGACCTTGGGCCCACAACCATGAGATCAAGAGTCACATGGTCCACCCACTGAGCCAGCTGGACGCCCCTGTAATGATGTCTTGAGAATGATATTGTAGTTGCCAGGAGCTGGCAGGAGGGGAGAGGTGGAGGAAATGGGAAGATGATGGTTAAAGGATACAAACTTCCAATTATAAGATGAGTTCTGGAAATCCAATGTACAGCAAGGTGACTCTAGCTAACAATACTGCATTGCATACTTGACATTTGCTAAGAGAATAGAACTGTTTTCTACACACACACGCTCAAAGTAGCTCTATGAGGTGATAGGATGTGTTAGTAACTTTTTAAAAAAGACTTTTAATTATTATTTTTATTTATTCATGAGAGACAGGCACAGGCAGAGGGAGAAGCAGGCTCCTGCTTCTGCAGGAACCTGATGTGGGACTCAATCCCTGGTCTCCAGGATTATGCCCTGGGCTGAAGGTGGCATTAAACCGCTGAGCCACCGGGGCTGCCCTGGATGTATTAGTAACTTGATTGTGGTCAACATTTGACAAATAAAAATCATATACATTTAGGGCATACAATGTGATGATTTGATATACAATACATTGTGGAATGTTTTTCATTTGTCAATTCTTTTTTTTTAAGATTTTATTTATTTATTCACGAGAGACACAGAAAGCGAGGCAGAGACATAGGCAGAGGAAGAAGCAGGCTCCCCGCGGGGAGCCCAATGTGGGACTCAATCCAAGGACCCCAGGATCACGACTTGAGCCAAAGGCAGACAATCACTAAGCCTTCTAGATGCCCCTGTTTATCAATTCTATCTCAGTAAAGCTGGAAAAAAAATGAATGAGAGATCATTTATTCACTTAACTAATCATGAATTCCTCATTTAGAGCCAAATAATCAATAATTGCCTGGTGACCTATCTTCCTCTCTAGACAGCGGCTTTGTGAGGGCAGCCGCTCTGCCCAGGTTGTTTACCATTGGGCTGAACACAGTGCCTGGGATAGAGCTGGCACTCACAAATACTTGTTGAATGTTGGAGTGCCTGGGTGGCTTAGTCAGCTGAGCATCCAGCTCTTGATTTCAGCTCAGGTCATTATCTCAGAGTAATGAGATGGAGCCCCACATTGGGCTCCATGCTCCATGCAGAGTCTGCTTGAGACACAGGCAGATGGAAAAGCAGGCCCCATGCAGGGAGCCCAATGTGGGATTCGATTCCAGGACCCCAGGATCATGCCCTGAGCTGGAGGCAGACACTCAACCACTGAGCCACCCAGGCATCCCTAAAAGATCTTTTTATAACATTGCATTAGAGAATGTCTTTGAAAGTCTTCAGCAGAAATCATATGTCTTTGGGGGCACCTGGGTGGCTCAGTTGGTTAAGATTCTGCCTCTGGCTCAGGTCATGATCCTGGAGCCCAGGATCAAGCCCTGCATCATTCTCCCTGCTTGCCGGGGAGTCTGCTTCTCCCTCTGTGCACACCACCCCCCCAGCACCACTTGTGTTCTCTCTCTCCAAATAAATAAAATCTTAAAAAAGAGAAATCACATGTCTTTGTGCAAAGAGGGATTTCCCCTCGCCCAATGCTAACAAGTTGCTGATGGAAATTATGATGCATTTTAATGTTATGGATTTGGTTTGAAACCAAGCAAAAATTCCGACTACTCTTTGGCAGTAAAAAGAGCTCTGTAATACACTGAGTGTATGTATTCAAATAATCAGGCGATTTCAATACTTTTCTCTCTAGATCTTGAAGAATGCTGCTTCCACATTTAAAATTATACAGCACTTTCATCTTGGTTATTCAGAATAATAACTAGGTATTCAAATGATATACTATCACTTCCAATCATAAACCTTGTAGTGAACATTTCCTGGGTGAAGACTCATAATTGCTTAAAGAAATTTTTTTTGCTTCAGAGAGTTGGAACAAATCATCTTAAGATTTGTGTGGAATCCGAAAAGACCCCGAATAGCCAGGGGAATATTGAAAAAGAAAACCAGAGCTGGGGGCATCACAATGCCGGATTTCAAGTTGTACTACAAAGCTGTGGTCATCAAGACAGTGTGGTACTGGCCCAAAAACAGACACATAGATCAATGGAACAGAATAGAGAATCCAGAAGTGGACCCTCAACTCTATAGTCAACTAATATTTGATAAAGCAGGAAAGACTATCCACTGGAAAAAAGACAGTCTCTTCAATAAATGGTGCTGGGAAAATTGGACAGCCACGTGCAGAAGAATGAAACAGACCATTCTCTTATACCATACACAAAGATAAACTGAAAATGGAGGAAAGATCTAAATGTGAGATGAGAATCCATCAAAATCCTAGAGGAGAACACAGGCAACGCCCTTTTTGAACTTGGCCACAGTAACTTCTTACAAGATACATCCATGAAGGCAAGAGAAACAAAAGCAAAATGAACTATTGGGACTTCATCAAGACAAGAAGCTTCTGCACAGCAAAAGAAACAGTCAACAAAACTAAAAGACAACCTACAGAATGGGGAAGATATTTTCAAATGACCTATCAGATAAAGGGCTAGTTTCCAAGATCTATAAAGAACGTATTCAACTCAACAGCAAAGAAACAAACAATCCAATCATGAAATGGGCAAAAGACATGAAGAGAAATCTCACAGAGGAAGACATAGACATGGCCAACAAGCACAGTAGAAAATGCTCCGCATCACTTGCCATCAGGGAAATACAAATCAAAACCACAATGAGATACCACCTCACACCAGTGAGAATGGGGAAAATTAACAAGGCAGGAAACAACAAATGTTGGAGAGGATGTGGGAAAGGGGAACCCTCCTGCACTGTTGGTGGGAATGTGAACTGGTGCAGCCACTCTGGAAAACTGTGCGGAGGTTCCTCAAAGAGTTAAAAATAGACCTGCCCTACGACCCAGCAATTGCACTGTTGAGGATTTACCCCAAAGATACAGATGCAGTGAAACGCTGGGACACCTGCACCCCAATGTTTCTAGCAGCAATGTCCACAATAGCCAAACTGTGGAAGGAGCCTCGGTGTCCATCGAAAGATGAATGGACAAAGAAGATGTGGTCTATGTATACAATGGAATATTACTCAGCCATTAGAAACGACAAATACCCACCATTTGCTTCAACGTGGATGGAACTGGAGGGCATTATGCTGAGTGAAATAAGTCAATCAGAGAAGGACAAACATTATATGGTCTCATTCATTCGGGGAGTATAAAAAATAGTGAAAGGGAATAAAGGGTAAAGGAGAGAAAATGAGTGGGAAATATTAGTGAGGGTGACAGAACACGAGAGACTCCTAACTCTGGGAATGAACAAGAGGTGGTGGAAAGGGAGGTGGGCAGGGGGTTGGGGTGACTGGGTGATGGCCACTGAGTGGGACACTTAGTGGGATGAGCACTGGGTGTTATGCTATATGTTGGCAAATTGAACTCCAATAAAAAAAGAAACCTTTTTGGGGGAGCCTGGGTGGCTCTGTGGTTAAGTGTCTGCCTTCAGCTTAGGTCATGATCCCAGGGTCCTGGGTTCGAGCCCCAGCATCTCATCACATTGGGCTCCTTGCTCAGGATGAATGATAAATAAATCATTTATTTGGCAGAAAGAGAGAGAGCACGTGTGAGCCTACAAGCAGGGGGAGCGGGAGAGGGAGAAGCAGACTCCCCATTGAGCAGGGAGCCCTACGCAGGGATCAATCCCAGGACTCCGGGATCATGATCATGACCCGAGCCCCAAGCAGATGCTCAACTGACTGTGCCACCCAGGTGCCCCAAATAAACACCTTTCTTTGTTTTTGGACTTTCCAGTGGTCATCACCACATTTTCAGAGACAGCAAAGGCTACTACTGACTCCGAATCTGGGGAAAGAGAATTGAAGCAGACAAGTGCTGAGCGTCACACCGAGGCTCCTAGCCCTGGGGGGACTGGCCGTCTGTCTGCTTGCACCAGTTGCTGGCCTGCCAAGGATTGGTCCTCTGGCTGCCAAAACAAGATCTGCCCTTTGGGAACATTGTCAGGTTCACTCAGCCCTGTTCAGGGAGAGGAGAATGCTGTGCCAGTTCATTTCCTGTTGCAATGTAACTGCAAAACTTTGTGGCTTTGTGTTACAAAAGGGGTTTGCTCCCAATCCTGTAGGTAGGGAATTTTGGAGCTGGGATCAGCTGGTGATGCCTCTCTTAGATTTTCCTCTGCTCTATTCCGTGGGAGGGTCTGGCGATTTGGTGCTGGCTGTCACTGGGAGTGTCTTGGTTCTCTGCCACCCTTCCTCTCAATCTCCAGCAGGGCTGTGCTCCTCCATGGCCAAGGCAGAAGTTGCATGCCTCTTTTAAGATTTTATTATTTATTCATGAGAGACACACAGAGAGATAGGCAGAGACATAGGCAGATGGAGAAGCAGGCTCCCTGTGGGGATCCTGATGTGGGACTGGATCCCAGGGTCCCAAGATCACCACCTGAGCTGAAGGCAGATGGCTCAACCACTGAGCCACCCAGGCATTATTTTATTATTTTTTAAAAAGATCTTATTTATTTATTTGAGAGAGCAGGTTGCTGGATGTGGGCCTTGATCCCAGTATTCCAGGATCGTGACCTGAGCCAAAGGCCAACACTTAACTCAGCCACCCAGGTGCCCTGAAGCTGCATGCCTCTTGAGGGCTAGGCTCTGGGTCTCACATAATGACATGCTGTTGGCCAGAGCAAGTCACAATGCCAGCCTGAGTTCAAAGGCTGAGGAAATACGCTCCACCTCTGGATATGGGAGCCACAAAAATCACAGTGCTAAGGCATGACTACATATCTGGAGGACTGTTGGTGGCCATCTGTATGAATCAGCTAGGGCTGCCCCTACAGAACACCACAGGCCGGTTGGCATAAGCAAGAGAACTCTTTTTCTTCACAGTTCTAGAGGCTGCAAGTACAAGATCAAGGTGTAGGTAAGTTTGGTTTCTTCTGCACTCTCTCCTTGGCTTGCAGATAGCCTTTTCTCTACACACACATCTCCGGTGTCTCTCTCTCTTTTTGAAAGATTTTATTTATTTATTCATGAGACAGACACAGAGAGAGGCAGAGATATAGGCAGAGGGAGAAGCAGACTCCCTGTGGGGAGCCCAATGTGGGACTCGATCTCAGGACCCTAGGATCACGACCTGAGACAAAGGCAGATGATCGATCACTGAGCTACATCCAGGTGCCCCTTTTCTGGTATTTCTTCCTCTACTTCTAAGGACACCACTCCTCTTGGATAAGGGTCCCCACCCTTGTGACCTTAGTTATCTCCTTAAAGTCCCTATCTCCAATACAGTCACATTAGGGGTGAGGGCCTCAACATACGATTTCCAGGGATACAATTCAGTCTATCACATCATCTTCGCAAACAATCTACCCAAATACATTTAGTTATAAATCGATTTCGAGGTATTTTATTCTGGTTAGTTGTTTTGATTTTAACACATGGTTTCTTACTTCTGGGAAAACTTTATCTTTGGAGTGAGGCTCAGAAGCTGCCTGGCCACTCACTGCACTGTATCCTGGCACCTACTTTTACTGTCTTTGAAATCCCAATAGCTAGGGCATTCAGGGATTTCACAGTAGATATTCAGAGCCTTAAGGAGGGAGGAGAGATTCTGTTTGGTACCTGGCCTCACCCAGTGCCAAATACCATGCACCACTATAATTCTTAATTCTTAATTTTACAGTTTTATATATTTTATAATTCAAATTTTACACAGTTCACCTATCTTTGATAAGACTATTACTAATTAATCAGGGGAAAATTTTTTGAAAGGAGGATTTTTTTCTTTTTTTTTTATAAATCCCTGCCCCCCAAATGTCCTGGCTGCGCAGCCCTGCCCCCACTCCACCCCATCCCACTCTGTGGCTAGCCCCCAAGCTCAGCCTCCTGAGTATTTGTAAACATTCACAAAATATCTTTCAGTCACAAATTTTAAAAAAATCAAAAGTGAAAAAATAGCTTTACGAGATTTTGCTTTGATTTTCTTTTTTCTTTTTTAAAGATTTTATTTATTTATTCATGAGAGAGAGAGAGAGAGAGAGAGGCAGACACAGGTGGAGGGAGAAGCAGGCTCCATGCAGGGAGCCCGATGTGGGACTCGATTCAGGGTCTCCAGGATCATGCCCTGGGCTGAAGGCAGCGCTAAACCACTGAGCCACCCAGGCTGCCCTGCTTTGATTTTAAAGGACCATTGTTGGTCAAAAATAAATACATTTTTAAAGCTTCCTGACTCTCTTGGAGGACTCATGCAAATTATGCTAACACTATGTATTTGTGCATATTTATCACCCAATTTCCTGAAAGCTCCATTGATCATAAGATTCTAAACACACATGCATTGTATTTTCCCATAGTTGCCAAACCTAGCAAATAAACACAAAACAACTTTTCTCAAGTTGCTTGTAATCTAGATCTAACTTGGGGCTGCTGATGAAGAAATTCGTGTAATTGAAAGGGCTACCAGCATATGATGCAAGCTCCATTCATTGGATGTTTTCTTTCAGCATTTTATTTTTTTCAAATAGGCTCATTCTTTTATTTATAAGTTGAACATTTTTTGTTTCCCTCTGTCTTCTTCAATTGTATCACTTTTGGTGTATTTCTGGAAAGGCACTGTAGAGCTATTGCATGTTGGGTTACACCATACTACAATCATTAGGGCAAGATCCCAAACAAAAACAATTTACCAGAAAAAAAAAAACCAATTTACCTCTCACTAACAATTGCCCCTAGGTGAAGATACTAAACTAATGCATGTTATAAACCCAGCCACCATCAGAAACATTCAGTGATGACAAAGTACCCACGCTGTAACGGAGCCTTTGATTTGTTCTACCCAACACCCCAAGCACCCATGCACACACTCAAAATAACAATCTTCCTGGGATCAGAGCTGATGAAAAGTCCAGATGGGTTTTTAGCAGTGGAGGCAGTGTGGGCATAGATTTGGAGTTTCCAAGCAAATTAAGGGAAATGTCCCCCACCTGGTAAAGGCAGGGGCTCAGGACTCAGACTTCCTAAAATTGAGAGCACCACGTGAAATTATCAAGTTATTTGGCTTTCAGCATGTGACTGACCCAGGACAGTGAACGGAGGCCCCACTCCTCTATCTACATAGTCTATATCCCTAGGACTTATCTTTTTTTTTTTTTTTTTTTAAGAGGGAAATTTTTTTTTTCCAATCTTTTATTTATTTATGATAGTCACAGAGAGAGAGAGAGAGAGGCAGAGACACAGGCAGAGGGAGAAGCAGGCTCCATGCACCGGGAGCCCGACGTGGGATTCGATCCCGGGTCTCCAGGATCGCGCCCCGGGCCAAAGGCAGGCGCCAAACCGCTGCGCCACCCAGGGATCCCCCTAGGACTTATCTATTTATAGTTATTTATATGTATTTTACAATGCACACCATATATACTTATATGTTTTTTGCATACATATGTGAAAATTGCAAACTTCAAAGCAGGTAACTGGCTATAACACCTACGATGTATATTAAATAACATGTTAATTGCAACAATCCTGTCCCCTCTGGCCAGGCCTAAAGCTCCAAAACCATCACTTTGTGCATCAAAAACTGGGGAAAGTATTTATTCTCTTAAGCATACTTCGTCAAATCCCTCGCCATGACAAACTTTGTACCCGCTTGCCAGAGGAGTAAAAGTAATAATTTTAGTACACTGAATCCAAAGACCATCAGACGTTCACTCTGCAATTTATGGTATTGGGAGAGCCAGACACCCTACCTGTGCCCATCCTAATGCGGCTTAATTTTAACATAGTAACTTCTGAGAGTATTTTCTAGAACCGAAACGCAACACCCTTTATTTCGTGTTAACCAGATAAGTGAACGCAAGAACCCTTGTGTGCAGGCATCAAAACCCTACCGGATTTATTAAGAGTTTACAATCTGGAGTTTACACGGGGCGCCGCGGCCCCCTATGTAATTTCCCTAACCCCCCACGGGAAGCACCACCTTCTGCCCCTTCTTACAGTTGAGCCCCTCTCACTCCCCCACCAGGCGATACTCGAACCCAAGACCGGAAATCTCCAAAGCCTAGTTTCAGCCGCGCGCACCGGGGGCTGGCAGCCACTGCACGTGCCCCGAGTGCGTGACCAATGAGCGCCCGGCGCGCGCGAGCGGAGGCGGGCTAAGTTAGTCTTCCGGACTCAGGAAGAATTCGGCCATCGTCCAATCAGAGCCCACGACAGTCTCCGAGCCGCTCGTCCGCACCCTGAGCCAATTGGGGGCTCGGGTATAATGACAGCGGCTTCTAAGAAATCGAGGGGGGCAGGGAGGCTAAGATGGCGGATGTGAAAGAGGTTGGGGCGCGACCGGAGCGTGAGGCGCGCCTGAAGCGGGTGGGAGTCGGGAGTTCGGGACGTGTTCTTGGGATAAGCAAGATTGCGACGTTCCCCTCTCCATTAGGGATTGAGGCAGCTGTCGTGATCCTCCCCCACAAACAAACGGTATGCTGCAAGGTGGCTGTCCCCTTCCTAGTGGCACGGTCCGAGGCGGACTGTTCCGTTTTGCGTTCCTCCCCACGCCCGCTGTGGTCCATTCCAGGCTGCACCGTTAACACTCATAGGGGTTTACACGGTCAAGGATGTGGGCTGCCCTTGGGACACACAGACCGGGAAGTGGATACTCCCGGTTTTGGACCCGCAGGGGGGTCATACACACTCGGGTGTGCGCAATTCTGGTGTCACAGACACAGCGGTGCAGGGAGGTAGTGAGCACCTATCTAGGGAGAGTTGGTGAATTTGAGGGTGTGGGCAGTGGAGGGACTAGGACTAGAAGGGGACCTTTGGCTTCCCGGCTGGTCCGAGGTTAGCAGCCACAAACCCAGAAGGGTAGGGGAGGGCTGTTTTCCTGTGCAGGTTGGAGAGCAGGGCAGGAAACAAGTGGTGGGTGGTACGTCCAAGATTGGCAGGGAGGGCTCCAGGACCGTGTCAGGGTCCTGGAGGAGTCCGGCTGGGGCCCACGGAATGGATCTCAGATGGTCTTTGCAGTGAGGGAGAGTAGAGAAAGGGCAGCGGAAGGTGGTCAGGTGTTCTGAGTCTCTGACCATCCACCAAGGGCGGTGGGACCTGAAAATGCTATGGAGGAGGGTGAGGAGAGGATTGGGGCGAGGGTGGGAGAATGCTAGGCTGAGGGTTGATAGTTCATTCATCCAATAGCTGAACTCAGCTATTTCAGATAAAACAACAATAATGCATAATTATAACGTCCTAATCACTTTGCATGAATTATCTCATTTAGTCTTCCCAATAATCTCAACTGCTATTCTCTTCACTTTATGGATGAGCTAGGTGAGGCACTGAGAGGTTCCCAGACCTTTAAACAGTTCCTAAGTGGGGTCACCTGGGTGGCTGAGTAGGTTAAGCGTCTGCTTTCAGCTCAGGTCATGATCCCAGAGTCCTGGGATCCCGCCCCATGTGGTGCTCTCTGCTCTGGGGAGTCTGCTTCTCCCTTTCCCTCTGCTCCTCCCTGCCCTGCTTGTTCTCTCAATCTCTCTCTCTCTCTCTCTCTCTCTCTCTCTCTCTGTCTCTCTCATAAATAAAATCTAAAAACAAACAAAAAGAGCTCCTAAGTGGCACAGCCAGAGCCAGGCTGTGGGGTTCTAGAACCTGTGGTTCTAACCGCATTTTTTCTTTCTTATTAAAGTAACTCTACGCCCAACATGGGGCTTGAACTTATGACCCTGAGGTCAAAAGTCACATGCTCTACCCACTGAGCCAGCCAGGGGCCCCACCACTGAACCATTCTTATCTTTCCAGGTGTCTCTGCTTTTCTGTGCACCCCCATCCTCATTCCACCTCCACCAGAACTAGAAATCAGCCCCTCTCCTTAGGACCCCTAAAAAAGCACTCTTGCCCATAGCATCCATGAACAGTTTGGACACCTCTGTGGGAGAGGCTGGCCCCTGCACTGAGTTTTCTTCCCCCTTTCCCCTGAAGAGCAAGCAGGGGAGCCGTGTGGAAAGAGGGCAGTAAATCACAGCACAGATAACTTGACTATATGATGATTATTCCACAAAGAGTGATTGAACTGCATGCAGCGTCTTGTGCCAGGATGGTGGGCATAAGGCAATGAACAAGGCAGAGAAGAGTCATGTTCCTTCCTGCCCTGGGGGTGTATTTATGGAATTCCTGGTTGGTAGACTTTGGTTGTCACAATGATGGGGGTGCGTCGGCATTGAATGGGAGGGGGCCTGGGGGGACAGCCCCATACCACTGAGTCTTATAATGTATCTGAATGTCATTCCAGGATGGTCAAAGGATTGGGTCGGAGGGTTGGGAACTGCTGTTTCCTTAGGCCTGACCCTAGGAAGGACCCCTTACCCTCAGTCAGAGGCACAGAGGACCACGGGAGACAGGGACGTAAGGGGAAGGAGAAAGATGTCATAGCAAAGGAAATTTTGCCATCTTGGCCTCAGTTTGGTCTTAGAGGACAACAGTAGGAACCTTACCTGTGCCTACATCTCCTCCATGGACTCAGTTGTGTGGTATGGCCAAAGCATGGAAGACACCCCCATTTCTCATCACTGGCTGTGTCTTATTTCCTACTCAGGGCTTGAGGTGTGGCAGCCAGGATCTTGTAGACAATATCCTTTCAGAATAAAGCAAAATAAGCACAGGATATAAACAGGAAATGGTTCTCCATCTGGTAACCCTGGTGGGGAGTGCAGTGGCAGAAGGAGGTGGCTGAGGGACATCAGGATGGTCTAAGTTATTGGGTATATCCTGGTTCTTGGGGGTTTCTGGGGATTTGCTGGCTTACTAAGAAAATTTTTTAAAAGATTTTATTTATTTATTCATGAGAGACAAGCAGAGAGGGAGAGGGAGGGAGACAGAGATACAGGCAGAGGGAGAAGCAGGCTCCATGGAGGGACCCTGATGCAGGACTCGATTCTGGGGACTCCAGGATCACACCCTGGACCAAAGGCAGGTGCTAAACGACTGAGCCACCCAGGGATCCCCTTAAGAAGTAAATTTGAACTGCTGCTCCTGGCTGTGGCAGACTGACTCATATTGGACCCACCCTCCTGCTGAGAACCATAGAAGCTAAATTAAGATTTTTGTTCTTTCTTTTAAGATTTTATTTTTATTTATTTATTCATGAGAGAGAGAGAGAGAGAGAGAGAGAAGAAAGCTCCATGCAGGGAGCCTGATGTGGGACTTGATCCCGGGTCTCCAGGATCACGCCCTGGGCCAAAGAAGGCACTAAACCACTGAGCCACCAGGGCTACCTTGTTTTTGTTTTTATTTTATTTTATTTTTTAAATTTTTTTTTTAATTTTTATTTATTTATGATAGTCACAGAGAGAGAGAGAGAGGCAGAGACATAGGCAGAGGGAGAAGCAGGCTCCATGCACCGGGAGCCTGATGTGGGATTCGATCCCGGGTCTCCAGGATCGCGCCCTGGGCCAAAGACAAGCGCCAAACCGCTGCGCCACCCAGGGATCCCTTGTTTTTGTTTTTAAATCTCTGTGAAGGTCCTGGAGAGCAAATTACCTTTGAGGTTACCTCATCAGCAAATACTGTCATCCAGTGCAGAAAAGCAAGAATCAATGGGGCTACATAAAAGTGAAATAAGCTAGCTCCCAAGTATTTATGCAGGTCAACAAAGTGATTCAAGAATCTGGATAATAGGGCAGCCCTGGTGGCCCAGCGGTTTAGCGCCGCCTTCAGCCTGGGGCGTGATCCTGGAGTCCTGGGATCAAGTCCCACATCAGGCTCCCTGCATGGAGCCTGCTTCTCCCTCTGCCTGTGTCTCTGCTTCTCTCTGTGTGTGTCTGTCATGAATAAGTAAATAAAATCTTGAAAAAAAAAAGAATCTGGATAATATGAAAAATGATTACAAAATCACTATATTCCAGGGTGGGGAAACTCATTCCGTTAGGGACTAAAACAACAAAACCCTACTTTAGGTTTTTTTACTTAGAGAAAAATATAAATTTTAAAGCTGTCTGCTACTTAGAAGAACAGGAAATATGTAACTTTTTTTTTTAAAGATTTTATTTATTTATTTGAGAGAGAGAGCATGAGCAGGGGGAGGGACAGAGGGAAAGGAAAAGCAGACCCCCAGCTGAGCGAGGAGCCCAATGTGGGGCTCCATTCCAAGACCCTGAGATCATGACCTTAGCTGAAGGCAGATGCTTAACTGACTGAGCCACCCAGGCACCCTTTGTATTTTTTATTTTTTTTAAAGATTTTGTTTATTCATTCATGAGAGACACAGAGAAGCAGAGACAGAGGGAGAGGGAGAAGCAGGCTCCACGCAGGGAGACAGACGTGGGACTCGATCCCTGGACCCCAGGATCATGACCTGGGCTGAAGGCAGGCGCCAAACACCCAGCCACTCAGGAGTCCCAGGAACCCTTTTTAAAAGAGATTTCTTTATTTATTTGAAAGGAGGGCAGAGGGAGAGAGAAACTTAAGCAGACCTCCCACTGAGCTGGAAGCCACTCAATTCCATGACCCTAAGATCATGACCTGAACTGAAACAAGAGTCAGATGCTCAACTGAGGTTCCCTGGAAATATAGAACTTTTAAATGTTAATTTAAGAAACAACTAGTGAGGCGTCTGGGTGGCTTAGCCAGTTATGTGTCTGCCTTTGGCTCAGGTCATGGAATGGAGCTCTGCAAGGGGCTCTCCTGCTCAGTGGGGTGTCTGCTCCTCCCTCTCCCTCTGCCCCTTCCCCCCTGCTCCTGTTCTCTCTCACTCATTCTCTCACTCAAATAAATAAATAAAATATTTTAAAAAATAAATAGCCAGCAAATGTAGCAGAGGCTTAAGGCCCACTGGTATAGACTTAAGGGAGACAGATCTAGGGGCAGAGAAAGAAGGAGGAGGAAGGTGGAGAACAAAAGACACAGAAGGAGCAGAAGAATTTTCTCTCTACCCCCATGTGGCACTTGACAGATTAGGAATAATTTGTCACTTATTTGGCCTCAGCACCACCATTTACGAGCTGGGTGATCTTGGGCAAGTTAGCTATTTCTCTGGGCCTCAGCTTCCCTATCAGTAAAATGGGGATAAGAGTAGTGCTTACCTCATGGGGTCACCTGTGAATATGAAATGAGTTAATAAACATAAAGCCCTTAGAAAAAGCTCAGAAAACACTGAATCAAATTAGACACTAAGCCCTCATTGATTCCTTCAGTAAACATTTATTGAGTGTCTAGTTTGTGCCAGATACCAGAGATAGGCATTGCACGTGGCAAGAGCACGATGAGCAGTATTAAAATGAATGCGATGGCTTTTTAAGGAATAAAGCATGGTCTTGCCCCAAGAACAGGCTGGAAGGCACTCCAGGATTGGAGGTACAAAATTGTCTGGTGAATTGTGGGTGCCAAAAGGTAAGTTGTGAGGAGGGGAAGGGAGGGGAGGGGAGGGGAGGGAGGTGGGAATTGCCACACCAGAAGGGAACTTCAAGCCAGGTTTCCTGGCAGGACTGTGGGTGCCATCTTTCTAAGTGCTGTTTCCCTTCAGGTACCCAGAAATGTCAGTCACACCCCAGGGAGATGTTAGCTCCCCTGGACTGCTGTATGAAGCCGAGAGTTTCATGTCTACAAACGGTAAAGCAACTGAGGCCTAGGGAGGTATGAGGACTGAGCTAGCATCCATTTGGGGGAACAATCTGGAATGATCTGGTCATTCTGGAGATGGACAAACCCTATAGGTCCCCCAATTCCCCTTCCAAGTGTATGTGTGTGCCCATGTGGATCAGGAGATGTGTACAGGAGTACCCACAGCAGTGTAGCTCCTCACAGCGAAAGCCAAAAATGGCCTAAATATCTGTTAACAGGAGAATATGAATAAACAGATCATACAGTCAAACAAAAGAATATCGTGTAGCAGCGAAAAGGAGTGGCCACTGTTATAGGCAGATCCAGATTTTACCAGAGAGAAGGCCTTGGAGCCCAGTAATGGGAAGTGTGCACTCTGGACCCAGCCTACCTGGTGTGGGATCCATCGGGCCCCATCACTTGCTAACTGAGAGCTACTGGGAAAATCAGTGTGCCTCTGTTTCCTTGTTTCCCACTATCAAATGGACAGCGACTCTTCGAGATGCTGGGGCGGAAATGCTGGGTGAGCTGGAGAATCTCCTGGCCTTCCCTGTCTCCCTCCTTTTCCTACTCTTCCTTTCCTCCTCTTCCCCATACTGATAGGTATGTCCCATAGGCTGTTAGGGGGATTTAGATGGGTCAGTATTTACAGAGGTCAGAACCCTGTCTGGCACACACATTCAGTAGGTACACGAATGTTGGATCAAAGTAGGATGTTGCATGGGAAAAAAGCAAGACTCTGGAGATTACAGATTTTTAAAAGTTCAAAAGCAATGAGGATTAACCAAGACGTTGCCAAGGTGTACATATATGCTATCAAGGGATGATAAACAGAAAGTGATCTGGGAACTACTGGGAGGCAGGGGTGAGGGATGGGGAAGTGAGCTGGGTATATGTGCGTTGTTGGGAGTCTCAGGAGATGGGTGGGATCCCAGGCACTCACAGTGTCATTAGAGGAAAAGCTTGCTTGCTTGCTTGCTTGCTTTCTTCTTTCTTTCTTTCTTTCTTTCTTTCTTTCTTTCTTTCTTTCTTTCAGAAAGAGAGAGTGCGAGCCCGATGAGTGATGAGTGAGCAGAGGGAGGGAGAAAGGAAGAAACAGACTACCCACTGAGCAAGGAATCCGACTGGAGGGGTGGGGGTGGTGGGCTCATCTCAGGATGCTGGGATCATGACTTGAGGTGAAGGCAGACGCTTAACCAGCTGAGCCACTCAGGCACCCCAGAGGAAAAGTTTTAACACTGTAACCCTTCAGCATGAGGGGCCTTGGGCTTCAGGCCCAGACCAACTGGATGCTTTGGGGAAGAATGAGACCCCCCCACCTCGCTGATTGCTTCCTGCCATGGTGTCCTCAGGCAGAAGTGCAGCAGAGGCCTACCTCTTGCTTGCAGCTAATCAGAGGGAGGAGGATCTGAGCCAGTCAGAGGGAGATGGGCCTCAGGGAGTAAAAAAAAGGAGGAGGACATGAGCTGATCCAAAAGATGGGTCTTGACTAGTCAAATGGAGCAGGGCCCCATTCTGAAGGAGGAGGGTCCAAGCCTGTCCTAGGGAGGGAGGAGGCAGCTGGGCCCACCCAGGGGCCCCTGGAGGACTTGTTTCCCTTGTGGTTTTTTGTACTTCCTGTTCCCCTGCACACTGCGGAAGTTCCTCTTCTTACCCTGCACCCAGAGCCTAGCCGGAGAGGACAAGGGCAGGAGGCACCATGAGTGGGGGCCCTGTGGGAGGCAGGTCTGGGGGTCGCGGAGGACCAGGGGTTCAGCAGAACATACCCTCCACACTCCTCCAGGACCACGAGAACCAGCGACTCTTCGAGATGCTGGGTCGGAAATGCTGGGTGAGCTGGAGAATCTCCTGGCCTTCCCTGTCTCCCTCCTTTTCCTACTCTTCCTCTCCTCCTCTTCCCCATCCTTATTCTGTCCTTCTCTCTTCCTCTTCCCCTCTTCCTTCTCTTCTCCATCACCTCCTCTCTGAAAATCCACTTATCCCCATTCACCAGTCCCAGGAAGATCTTGATTTCAGTATCTGTCTGCTTTCCCTTTGGCTGTGGCTCTTCCTTTGGAATCAGGACAGCCATGGAGAAGGAAGAACTGGACCCTCTGGCTGACCAGATTCCACTGAGCCCTGCTCTTCCCTCCCAGACACTGGCCACCGCTGTTGTTCAGCTGTACCTGGCACTGCCTCCTGGAGCTGAGCACTGGACCAAGGAGCATTGTGGGGCTGTGTGCTTCGTGAAGGATAACCCCCAGAAGTCCTATTTCATCCGTCTTTATGGCCTTCAGGTGACCCCCGTCCCCCCACTGGACATGCAAACCAGTGTTCAACCCGCAAACCCAGATCTGTGTCCATAGCCCCAAGGCCTTAGATCAGTGAACCCCTGAGTCCCAGGACCAAAGACTTCATCCAAACGTCAAACTGTGGTTTGGCTTTCTTTCTTTCTTTCTTTTTTTTAAAGATTTTATTTGTTTATTCATGAGAGACACACAGAGAGAGGCAGAGACATAGTAAGAGGGAGGAGAAGCAGGCTCCATGCAGGGAGCCCCATGCGGGACTTGATCCCGCGACTCTGGGACCATGCCCTGAGTCAAAGGCAGATGCTCAACCTCTGAGCCACCCAGGCATCCCTAGTTTGGCTTTCTTTGTCTTTGATGACTGACCCCTTGTCAAGATCTATAAACCTCCCCCTACAAAAAAATATTAGTATAGTTCCTAAATCTAGTCTGTTTCATTAACTAAAAAAAAAAAAAAATGTGCACTGTATTTTTACCTGAACCTCAAATCTGTTCTAAGCTCCACATTTTGGGTCCCAGAAATCCCTCATCAAAACTCCTGGACACTAAAGGTTTGCCAAGCTCCTAAGCCATAGTTCTGCTTCACAAACATCAAACTGTATATCCCTTGACTGAATTCTCCACCCCTCAACTTTCAAGTCTGTATGTCTGAATCTCAAATCTCAACCCCAACTCCCAGTACTGGAGCCCCACCTGCCCAAATGAAGGCCCCATAAAGAAAAGATGTAAGATGGAGTCTATGTATGGTCTCAGTTTCCTAGGATTGGAGTCCTAGATCCTCACATTCAAGCCTAAGTCCCACATCTTGGGCTCTGAACCCCAAATACAAATCTCTCACTGCAATATCTAAGCCCTATACCCCTAAGTCCTAAGTACCCCAACCCTCCACATCTGACATATGGATTCCCAACTCTCTGCTGATAAGCTGGAAATCTCCAATCTGATCCCGGGGCCCCAAATTAGGCCACCATTCTCCTTGTCCAGATACAGAGGCCTGCCACCCAGGGCATGCCTCAGTACCAGTGTGCTTCCCCCAAAATTCTCCAGGCTGGCCGGCTGCTCTGGGAACAGGAGCTGTACTCACAGTTGGTCTATTCCACTCCTACCCCCTTCTTCCACACCTTTGCTGGAGATGTGAGTGACGACTCAACCGTTGGGCCTCAGTTGGGGTGTGGGGATGAAATGGGAAAGGTGGTGGGGGGCTGGAAGGCTACTGAGCCCAAGATGTGTGTAGGACTGCCAAGCAGGGCTGAACTTTGCAGACGAGGGCGAGGCCCAGGCCTTCCGAGCCCTGGTGCAGGAGAAGATACAAAAAAGGAATCAGAGGCAAAGTGGAGGTGAGGAGGCCTTGGGGGAAGAAAGGAAGTGGGGCAGAAGGGTATGCAAGAGAAGCGAGCTGGAAAAGCCCCTCTTGATGGTTCTGGTTCTCAGTCCACCTGTCTCTCCACAGACAGACACCAGCTACCCTCACCCCCAGCACCAGTCAGTGAAGGTGAGTCCTCAAGTTCAAGGAGGATAAGAAGGGGCTGGTCCGGGAACCTGTGGCAGAGTTGTAATAGTTGTCTACCCATTCCATCTTTCCAGAGAGAAGAGGAGGGCCCCCACCCTTGCCCCCACACCCAGCCGGAGATCAAGGGGGTGAGTGCTGATTCTTCCCTGTGTCTCTGGGTGGACAGATGGATGGGGGAGTAATGAATAGATGGGTGGAGATGGGCGAGTAGTTGGGTGAGTTGGGTGAGTGCAGAGATAAGTGGGCAAATGGATGGGTGGGTGGGTGGATGGATAGATGGGTAGAGGATGAATTGATGGGAAGATGGAAACATAGATGTATAGATGTATAGGTGAGTGTACAGATGTATAGGTGAATGAGTATGTGGATATATATATGGATGGAAGGATGGAAGGATGGATGGATGGATGGATGATTGACTAAATTAATGAATGAGTGACTGAACAGCAAATAAATGAATAAGTGACGTAACATTTCAATCAGTGAAGAAAGCAATGACTGACTGAATAATTTAACAAATTCTGGTCAATGAGCCAGAATTAATGAATCAATACTTAAGTGATAAGCAGGAGTCAATGAATAAATAAATGAATTGGTGAAGGTAAGACTGGTTTGTGGGACCCACTCATCCACTTCTCCATAAACCCTAATTGGACCCCTCATCTACTCCCTCCATGACCATCAAACACACATGCAGATTCCCCCAACACTCTTCCTGTCTTCTGCCCCTATGCTTTGGTTGGTAGGTAAGTAGGTCAATGGCTCAATCACCCTATTATCCCCACAGGCCCAGCAACTGGCCCACTGTCCCTGGGGCTAGTAACAGTGGACATCCAGAACCCGGACATCACGAGTTCACGGTACCGTGGGCTCCCAGCACTTGGGCCTGGCCCAGCTGATAAGAAACGCTCAGGGAAGAAGAAGATCAGCAAGGCTGATATTGGTGCACCCAGTGGATTCAAGTGAGAACCTCTCCCCACTAGTCCCACAGGTCCCTGTTGGGGGGGCAGATGAAAAGTTGGACAGGAAGAGAGCTGGGTGGATGGAAGGTTGGGCAGATGGATGGGTGAGTGGGTAGGCAGATGAGTGGAGAGTTGGGTAGGTGCAAGGCCAGGCCTATGGAAAGGCAAGTGAGGTTCCAAGGTTGCAAAATGTACAGAGGCACTTACTCTAAGGGTCCCACAACTGCAATTCATGCCTCTGAGAGTAAGGACCTCCTTAAATTTTGCACCTTCGTCACCTCACTTGGTTCACCTTGGTCCTGCCCTGTGTGGGCTGCCCTGTGTGGGTTGGTCCTGCCCTGTGTGGGTTCGTGGGTGAGTGAATGGGTGGGTAGATATATAAATGGTTGGATGAATGAATGAATGCATGAATGAATGAGTCGGTTGGGGAATGAATGGATAGGTGGTTGGATAGATGGGTAAATGGGAAGTAGGTGGATAGATGGATGGGTGAGTGGATGAGTATGTGGACAGACGAATGGATATCTGGTTGATTCACAGAGAAGGTAGATGGGGATGGATAGGTGGCCAGATATGTGGATGAATGGACAGTTCAGTGGATAAATAGAAGTGTGGTTGAATGGGTAGACAAAAGAGTGGATGGATTGAAAGGTGGGCACATGAGTGGATTGACAAAGGTGTGTGAAGACAGATTGGCAGACAACTGGGTAAACAAATATATGTGGGCAGATGGGTGGAAAAACAAATATACAATAGACTGGTGGTCTGACAGGTGAATGCAAATGGCTAGGTGGACAAATGGATGGGTTGATGGATAGTAGAAAAAGGGATGGATGGATAGATGGGCACTACAAGCTATGAACTGTTCTCATTCAGTCACTCATTCATTCACTTATGACTCATCCATTAATTCTGGCCTTTCCAAGTCCCTCTGGGCAGGGGAGGGCAAGAGGGCTTCACTAGAAAAGGAGGGAAGGAAGGGCAGTGGGGCTTCACTGGGATCTCCTCACCTCCCCCAGACATGTCAGCCACGTGGGGTGGGACCCCCAGAATGGATTTGACGTGAGTAATTCCAAAGACCCCTTGACCTGCTTAAATACCCACCTACCCATCCAAAGTCCCCTGGCTCAGACCTACCCACACCCTTTCTTCACTCCTCTCAGGTCTCCCTCTGAGGTGGACCCAGTGATAATCGGTGCCCCTCCCCTATCCACCTTATTCCCCCACTCCTGCCCTGGCCTTTCTCCTCCTGGGCAGGTAAACAACCTGGACCCGGATCTGCGGAGACTGTTCTCCAGGGCAGGAATCAGTGAGGCCCAGCTCACAGATGCCGAGACCTCTAAACTTATCTATGACTTCATTGAGGACCAGGGTGGGCTGGAGGCTGTGCGGCAAGAGATGAGGCGCCAGGGTGAGCACCCCCCCACCCCCCATCTTCTCCAGCCCTAGTAGCTGGTTTCTAAGAGATACACTGCTAGTCATTCAGTTCTCATGGAAACCCTTATAGTGCTTGAATCAGGAGTTGGTCAGTTGGGGTGCCATTTTACAAATGAGCAAAACTGAGGCTCTGAAGATAATTATAACAATAGCTATGTTATTTTCCCCCCTCAGAGCCGCTTCCACCACCCCCACCACCATCCAGAGGAGGAAACCAGGCTCCCAGGCCCCCTACTATAGGGAGCAACAAGGGTCGTTCTGGTCCACTGCCCCCTGTTCCTTTGGGAAATGCTCCACCCCCACCAACTCCCCGGGGACCCCCACCCTCAGGCCGAGGGGGCCCTCCACCACCACCCCCGCCAGCCACTGGACGTTCTGGACCACTGCCCCCTCCACCCCCTGGAGCTGGAGGGCCTCCTGTGCCTCCACCACCACCACCACCACCACCACCACCACCACCACCACCCAGCTCTGGGGAGGGGCCAGTCCCTCCCCCTCCTCCTGCTCTGGGGCCTTCCGGGGGCCCGACTCCTGGTGGAGGTCGGGGGGCGCTTTTGGATCAAATCCGGCAGGGAATTCAGCTGAACAAGGTGAAGACGGGCAAGATGGAGGATTGGGGATCTGGGACTTGGGTGTGCTGGGCATGTCTGGATATTAGGGGGCCAGGGCCAAACTGATGGAGGTCCCAGGCTTTTGGGTTTCAGTGATAGGGCTGGGAGGCTGGTGGGGAGAGACAGGCTGGGAACCTAGAAGGGGACTTGAGAATATGGGAGGGGAAATAATGAGGAAGGGGCAGGGAGGTATGCTCCTATCATGGGCCCTGAACCCTCTATGCTGGATCCTGCTTGCTCCAGACCCCTGGGGCCCCAGAGAGCTCAGCACTGCAGCCTCCACCTCAGAGCTCAGAAGGGTTGGTGGGAGCCCTGATGCACGTGATGCAGAAGAGAAGCAGAGCCATCCACTCCTCAGGTGAGAGCCTGACCTTTGCCAGGACAGTGAGCCCAGTTCCTAGGGCTAGTGTTGGCCTAAGAACAACTCTACCGGTTACCATTCATAGTACATTTCTTTTAAAGATTTACTTATTTATTCATGAGAGACACAGAGAGAGGCAGAGACATAGGCAGAGGGAGAAGCCGGCTCCTCGCAGGGAGCCCGATGTGGGACTTGATCCCTGCCCTGATCAGGAGGCAAATGCTCAACCTCTGAGCCACCAGGTGTCCTGTATCCATAGTAACATTAACCCCATCATGATTCTCACGTTTGTCTTCTTTGTGACAATATTAACACTGTCATTATGGAACAATAATAGAATTCACTCTTTGACAATAACATTAACATTAATGCCAAGGCATGGCCACAATATTAATATTAATCCTGTATGTCCAGTAGTGTATAACATTAGCCCATATGTGATGATATTATAAAGGGCCCCACCATAGACAATAATATTAACTTGAACTCTGTGTCAATAGATGAACATTAGCTTGTAATGTGATAATAATATCATAACCAACCCAATCTATCATAATAACATTCATCCCCCTAATTGTGTCAATAATATTACTATTATATGACAATTAGATGAGGGTAATGTGAACCTCAACAGATTAATGACAGTATTAACATTAATCCCAGAGTAAGCCCACAGATTAAATATGAATCCATTATATGACAATATTATAACAAACTTCCTCTTTTGACAGTGATATCAATAACCCATTATAGGTCAACAATATTAACATTAGCCTGTTATGAAACAGCACTATTGTAATGTACTCCACCTTTGCTTATAATACTTAAAATTTACCCCAGTAAATAACAAGCCTGTTAACATTAACCCTTGTGTGGCAGTAACCACATAGTTGGGCAGTAACCCACCTAACTACATTTCTGACAATGGTATTAACTTTGATTCCAACTTCAACCTACACCCTAACTCTCCCTCCTCTGGGTGGCCCCCTTGCTCATCCAACTGCACAGGCCCCCAGATCTGACTTCCCAGCAGGAGATCTCAGCCCCTTGCCCCAGACCCTGAGTCCTGACCTCTCAGACCCCAAGAACCTTACATTACCCAGGGCCTTTGAACCCTTCTGCCCATCTTGAGTTCTGCTTTTTCTCTCCCTCTCAGACGAAGGGGAGGACCAGGCCGGCGACGAGGATGAGGACGATGAATGGGATGACTGAGTCACCTTCCGCACCTGTTCTGAGCCTCCTCCCCTGGCAGCTGCTGCTTGCTGTCCTCCACTCCTGGCCTCCAGGCCCTCAGGTCCCGTTTCTTCCCCACCAACCCTTCCAATGCAGTTATCTCTGACTGGTCCCCAAACATTCACCCTAGCAGTAGCCAGGGCCCCTTTTTATACAGAATTTCTCAGTGCTTCTCACATAATGAGTTTTAAACCAAAATAAAATAACTGTCTTTTTGTTTCTCTAATCTCAAATTGGTTTATATTCCAAATGTGGAAATTTGGGGTCCTTTTCCCCCAAAGTGTCTTTTATTCACCTATCCCATTTCATTTATTTAGCCTTACCCGTGTACATTCACTCATTTGTTCCCTCATTTATTTCTTTGTTTCCTTCTGCCTTTCTTTCCACAAACATTTGTTGCCCAGCACTACTTTAGGGGTTGGAGCTAAACCAGTGGGAAGAAAACCTAGTGAGGCCAACATTCTATTGGAGGAGACAGATACAAAACCAGGAATCAAACAGAAACAACAGATAGTTTCAGATCATGACAAGTGCTGTGATAGGCTGAGGGGGAACAGCTTCAGATGGAACATTTAGGGAAAGCCACCCGGAGGAGGTGACAGTTGTGAAGAATCTAAAGAGAGAGGAGTCAACCAATAAACTTTTGCGGGGAGGGCATTCCAGGCAGAGCGAACAGCCCGTGCAAAGCCTTGAGGTAGGGAAAGCTTGGTGTGAGTTTGAGCATGGTGAATGATCAGGAGTTATTTATTCCTTTACTTACTTATTTAAAAAAAGTCTAATCAACACAATATTAGATCAAGAGAATACTCGATGGTCAGACTTACTCTCCATGTACACAACTCACACACCAGGATCTTGATGGGCAGGATCCCTTTCTCAATTTTAAAATTTGGTTCTGCCCAGTTCTCAGAGCAAACCAAGTCCTGACCAGTGGCAACCAAAGAGGCAAAGACTTAGTAATAAGGTAGATCTGCTCTAGAACCTGGGCAAGACCCCCCACCTCTGAGCCTGTTTCTTCATTTATACAATGGGCCGAATAACAGTATGTAACTGATTCCCCCCTCCTCTTCTAGGAAATTACTCACCAGAAAAAAAGGAGCAACTCAAAACTGTCCCTGGTGTTTAAAGCTATTTCCAGGGGGAGTGATTAGACGCTCTTGCACATCAGAGCCTTGGAAGAGGTATCTCCTCCTTCTCATTTCTGAAATCTGGTGGATAAGGAGATCTCAGGTATCCTAGCTTTAGGGGAGGAAGAGGGGAGTGGGGGAGAAAGAGAACAGTGAGGAGGAATCTGGAGAGATCAGGCTTCATTCATCTGCAAGACCAGTGGATGAATTTCTGAAACATCAGAGGTGCAGGCTGGGGGCTAGGGGAAGGAGCAAAGGAGAGCCACGGTGAGGGTGGAAGTGTGGGAAGTGGGAGCTGATTTTGCTCCTTAAGAACTGCCCTGAAGCCACAGAAGCTGAAGGAGGGAGTCTCAAGTTCCTTTTAATTCTTTCATGGTTCTTCACCTTCCACTCTACTCCCCACCCCACCTCAGCCAGGTCACCAGGGCCCAGCTGAGTCTAGGAAGGGCCTGTCAGCATCACTCACCTGCCTCCCCACTCCCTGCTAGGAAACTCTAGAAATCCAGTGTGCTGGGACCCCCTCAGCAGGCTTTGTCATGGAGAAGACCTTGTATCATACAACCCCTGAATCCTCAGGAGCACTGCAGGCATGGGCTTGGCAAACCAGTACTGACCATGGGCAAGTTGCTTGACCCTTCTGGGCCTCAGTTTTCCCCATCTTTAATTTGAGACAAAAAAATTGCATACTTTGCAAGGTTGCAGAATTAAACTGTCTGCAAAGTGCCTGGCTCCTTGAGGCAACTACAAACATTAGATGCCACTGCTGCTATTAATCTTCCGACTACTGGTTGATCCTGAGTCACCACTGATCATAAAATGCACCATTATTGTATGTATCACCAAGGAAGACCAAAAAAGTACTGCGAATTAAGTTATGACTCACCAGTGCTTGGGAGATGCAGCCAGAATTCAGAGATGTTCCAGAATTAAGTGTTCCTGGATCTCTGGCTGGAGATGTTTCTTAACCTTTGTTCTGGTCCCACAGTTATGTTTGCTTGTGAAAACGCAGGACACTGATCACTTATGGCCTGTGACCTCTCCTAAATGTGTGGTACACTCAAAGATGGGGTTTGCATTGAAAACAGGTCAAACCTATACAGCTTGGAATGGAGAAGACCTTATTTGGCCCCAGCACTGGGCAAGGCAATATACACAGTTGGCACTAAAGTAGTGCTGAATGAACAGACAAATGGCTGGGATTGGGACACAGTAATAATAGGGTAGCCTCTTCCTTTTGAGGTCTCCTGGACAGATGCTAGTCCAGAAAGATTGATTTCCAGATGAGTGGGAGATACCCACCCCAAGGCCACTCATCTGACATTTTCAGATGAAGAAACTGCCTAAGGTCACACAATTTAGCAAATGCTACCATTTGAATTCAGGTAGCTAGGCTCCAAGATCCATGCCTCTACTCATTACATTATATATACTGTTTGGGGAGGACCACGGTGTGAAAATTAAGAAAGGGAAACCTTACTTAAATGGACTCAGGATGTTAGAAGGGGAGGCTGGTAGAGAAAGCCTCTAGCACAATGTCTACTGCAAAAAGTTTCAGCTACACACCCAACAGAAGTATCTCAACAGGAAAGAATGTTTAATTATAGGCTCCCAACAAAGGAAAGATGTACATCCTATCTCCTTTAAGAAACTGACTACTCCTGCAACTCAGCCAGTGAGAAACCATGATCAGTATGAACTCTTGCTGTTGTCCAATAGATCTTTGTTCCAAACCCCTCCCAACCTCCTCCTTCTCCATAACATAATGTTCTCCTTTGTTTTTTTTTTCTTTTTTTTTTTTTTTATTTATGATAGTCACAGAGAGAGAGAGAGAGGCAGAGACACAGGCAGAGGGAGAAGCAGGCTCCATGCACCGGGAGCCCGATGTGGGATTCGATCCCGGGTCACCAGGATTGTGCCCTGGGCCAAAGGCAGGCGCCGAACCGCTGCACCACCCAGGGATCCCTGTTCTCCTTTGTTTATTGGACTTGCATATGGTTTTGCCATAACTTGCTTGTTCTGCGTTGCAATTCTCAGCTATTCCTGAATATACTCATCTTTTGCTGGTAACATAACTGGCAGTTTTATCTTTCAAATTGGCAAAGGGATGTTTGCCCAACACCCACATACTCCTACATCACCCCCTCCAGATTCAGTCGGGCCTTAAGCCATTCTTATGGGTTGGACTAGGCTCCTGGGAATAGGAGGGTTTTACCTTTTTGGGGAGACTGGGAGCACTCAAGGACCAGCATCTGACTGTGTTCTAGAAGGAATAAGGGAAGGAAGAGGATACAAGGTGGGACGTATGCTGCTGATTGTTCCAGTCATGGTAAGCAGGAGCTGATGGAACTTCATACTGACCGTCTATTTCTCCAACAAGCTCAGAGCTAGACTGGCAGGTGGACAGAACAACCATCTGCTTAACTGTAATCATTTGGTTGACCACATAACTCACGGACCAACAGGGAAAGGGGAGCTTTGAGGAACTGACAGTGCAGTTGCCTGATGGTAGGAGGTACTGAATATCTAACTAAATTATGCCCACCTGGGACTGGCTGGGACTGGTGGTCTGATAGTGTAGAAGACAGGCAGCCTCCCAAGGGACTGACAAGCTGGCTGACTGGTGGTGTGTGCTGTTGCTGCTGCCTGGGCGGTGGGATGTTGTGTGTGGCTGACTATTGCTAGGAGTCACATCTGGCCTGAGGGAGTGTCTGGATGTTACACTGTCTGATGCAGTGTAAAGGAGGGTTACCCTGAAGGAATTTCTTGCTGACTGAGGGACAGATCTGTGACTGCCTGATAGGCAACTGTATCTGGTGAGTGACTGTTCACCCTGACCACATAGACCATGTGTGGTCAGTCAGATGCTGAGAATGGCTGCCTGGCGACTGACAAAACGATGAGGAGCAGTGAACGACTCACAGGCCAGCTGACCAGTTGAAATACCAGTGTAGCTGCCTGACTGGATGGCTGTATCAGGTTGGAATCACAGCCGCCTGGAGGGAGCCCCACGGAGACTGACCAAATGACTGACCAATGGTGGGCATACCTCGCTGAGAAGTGACAGACTGCTGACCCACTGTCAGGCGGCATGGAGGCTTTAGTTGCTGTGACTATTTCTTTGAGGGAATAATTGATCATGGCGTGAATGAGGAGTAACCCGAGGGAATTAAATATTGACCGACACTGGACAGTGTGACTGCCTGAGAGGGCGACATCAGATGACAATGACAGCCTGTCCTCACCTAATCAAGGCCCACCTGAGCCACGGCTGGTGGCTGTGAGAGGGTTTCCCCAGGGGGATTCAGGGCTGCCCCCAGAGCAAGAGATGGAGAGACCGGCTGCTTGACTGTGTGAAAAAGGGGCAGCCGGAGGGAATGATAGGCCGGCTAACAGTGTAGTCGTTAGGAACGCGTGTCTGCCTTAAGACTCGCAGCTGGCCACGAACGGATGCTGCCGTTTACTGACAGACCCTGTGAATGGGGGTGGGGGACCAGGGTCTGACTAAACAGTTGTCTGCGGTGATGGACCCATTGTCTGATTTAAGTCTGGGGACTGGCTGAGCAGCTGTATGTGGTGACAGTCCATCTTGGGAGTCACGGCCAGCTTGGGGTTAAAATGTGGTGACGACCGAGTGACGGTGGTAATTGGGGGTCTGACAGGACGGAGAATCCCCCGTGCGGCTGGCTGACAACGTGATTGGCTGACAGCGTGACAGACAGACCGGCGTACGGGTAGGGCCTCCGGCAACCTCAGTTGCCGCCGCTGCCGCTGCCGCCCAGACGCACTCTGGGAAAGCGCTGGCGAGCACCCGCCTTCGGGACCGAGCGGGGTAGCGGGGAGGGGTCCGGTCACGGCTCGCCGGTTGGTCCGCGCGGGCGATGCTCGCGGCGCCGTGCGGCCAATAGGCTGCGCGTTCTCGGCCACGCCCGCGCGAGCTCTCTTCTCGCGAGGCCGGTTAGGCCCGAATGTCGTTAGCCGTGGGGAAAGATGGCGGAAAATTTAAAAGGTGAAGCAGTGGCGGTAGCGGCGCCGGCCTGCTGGCCGGGCCGGGTGGGCTAGAGGGGTGGCGTCGCGGGCTTGGGGCCCCGGCGTCTGAGGCCACGGAGCCAGGAGCCGGAAGCTTGGCGCGGAAAGGATGGGGCTCTTGGAACCCGGGCCTGGCGCGCGGGGCTGGGCGGGGCTGAGGGGAGGGGGCGCGTGCCTCCGAACGCGGCGGGTGCGGGGCTAAGTGGGGACGCGGCAGGGGGGCGCGCGCCTTTGATCGCGACCAGTCGGCGCGCGCACGCGCGGGGGCTTGTCGGGGAGGCCGCACCCGCGCGCGGGAAAATCGGCCGCCAGTGACCGTTACCCGGTTGGTGTCCACGCGAGACGCCGGAAGGGGAGGGAAGGGAAGGGGACGGACCTCCTTTTCAGAGTGGGGGACAGAGGACTCTTCAGGGTGAGGGTATCTCCTTTCCACGTGATGGGGAAAGGGTTTGCTGTAGAGAAGACTCCCCAGGGAAGAGGGGAAAGGGGGCTTCTCTGATAGGAGAGCTGGACTCCCTCGTGTGTAGGGAAAGAGGGGTGACTTTTCCAGTATGTTGGGGAGGGTGGGCTCCTCTGGGTGAGGATAGCTGCGGGGAGGATGGCCTCCACAGTGTGAGGGGGACCTCTGAGAGGTAGGAATCCACCTGTGGTCAGTGCGGAGCCAGCAGCTGGAGAGGTTAGTTTGGGACCACTTCAGTGGGGTTTCAAATGCAAGTTAAGGGGCTTGAAAGGGAGAGGCATCACAGGGAGAGGAAAGCGTGGGCACAGGCTGAGTCTCCACTAGGCCTGCCTCAGTGGAGGGGGGGTTGTGCACACGAAATAATTTTGCAATGCTCTTGTACGTTTTCAGGTTGACGTCTGCAATATTTCATTAGGAGTTCAAATGTGATTTTTTTAACAGGAGGTAGACGATATTAAAAATAGGATGAGTACTGACTGCATTTGGAATTAGTGTTCTATGGAATGATTTGATAAAATGGCTTTAAAGCACATTGTGCCTTGAATCAGAAGTCTTTTTCTTTCCTTTAAATCGGCGTCTTGAAAATTTCTGATAGCACCAGAAACATTCCAGGTATATTTAAAAGAATCGTCAATAACCTATACTGTTTTGCTGGTTCCTGAATTCAGAGCGTATTCCTTTGGGTGAGCTTTACCCTTCACAGAAATGTAGATGAGACAGCAAGCTAAAATGCTGTGTGAAAAAATACACCTTGTAGGTTTAAGGCACCCAGGCTAATCATTCAAGGAAGCTTCCTGAAATCTAATACCATTCCACAGTCTCTCATTCATAATTTTGAAATCTAAAAAGCTCTGAAAACTTAAGTTTGGCGCCATTTAGGGGCAAAACTAGACTATAAAGTGGGACTATCTTGTCTCTTTATTTCTCCTATTTAATATAGAAAATTCAGATTTTTTGCTGCAGAATTACTAATGTGTTTGATTATGGCTTGATGCCCCTGACCACATAGCGGGTGTTAGGTAGTGCATGGGGTATACCTCGGACTACACTTGTAAAAATAAAAAAAAATCTGAATTCCTAAACACAAGTAGCCCCAGGAGTTTCAGATAAGGGATTCCAGACCTGTCTTTCCAGTTAAGCCTTTGTTTGGGGCCTACAGGTTGTAATCCCAGCCCCATCAGTTCCCTCAGGGCAATGCACCCTACTGAGATTGGGGGTTGTTCTCTTTATTTTGCAAAGTGGGGAGAGGGATGATTAGGTCCTGAACCCAACTGCAGGTTTGCAGGCAGTTTTAGGAATAGTATGGAGGGAGTTGGAAGCTCTAGGAATAGATTCCTTTAGGACAATTCCTGCAGCAGATCCCACTTTGAGGGCTACAGCTGCGGGGGAGGGTGGCCTTGGAATGAGCACTGGGGCTGAAGGAAGTGGCACATTTTTTATGTAGAAGGGTCTCAGCATGGAGAAAGCCTGTGGATTAAATCTCACTGACTCTGAGGCAGTTCTTTGGAAGTCCCAGAAAGGATTTGGGGTCCCCTTTGATCTGTGCCTTCAGCAGGATACCCAGTAAGTTCTTTCTGGCCTCCTTGTTCTAGGCTGCAGTGTGTGTTGCAAGTCGTCTTGGAATCAGCTACAGGACCTGTGCCGTCTGGCCAAGCTCTCCTGCCCTGCCCTCGGCATCTCCAAGAGGAATCTCTATGACTTTGAAGTCGAGTACCTGTGTGATTACAAGAAGATACGCGTGAGTCTGGGGTGCCCATGGCCAGGGCAGGGGTGTCTCAAGGAAGCTGGCTTACTTCCCTCTTTCCTCCACCCCCACTTCCTGCATCTGTTTCCAAAGGGAATGTTCTCTGATCTTAAAAAATTAGGTTTAGTAGGACTTCTTATCATCCTCATTGTGCAGGTGAGGAAATTAAGTGGCTTTCTCAGAGGGGCAGGAGCCAGAATGAATCCCCAAATAAGTCTTCCCACCTCCATAGGAATACAAACCAAGTGCAAAGATTGAGATGTTGAGTGCAGAAATGGAGATGTTGATAGCTAGTGATTTTTTTTAAAGATTTTATTTATTTATTCATAGAGACAGAGAGAGAGAGAGGCAGAGACACGGGCAGAGGGAGAAACAGGCATCATCCAAAGAGCCTGAGGTGGGACTCGATCCAGGGTCTCCAGGATCACGCCCTGGGCTGCAGGCGGCGCTAAACCGCTGCGCCACCGGGGCTACCCTAGCTAGTGATTATTGAAGCACATTCAGTATGCTGGCACTTCCTCTCAGAAACCCATTTAATCCCCCAAACAGCTCTGTGGGGGAACTGTTGCCATTGCCAGAGGAGGCAATGGCAGGATAAAGAGAACAGATTGGAGCCAGTATGGTTGGGTTCAAATTTTGGCCCTATAACCCTGGGATACTTATCCAAATTTTCTGTGGTTCATTTTCCTCATTTATAAAATGGAGACAACTAATAAACAGTATCTAGCTCATAAAGAGTTGTGAGGGTTAGATTAGTTAATAAGATGTAGAAGTTACTTAGAAGAGTACTTGCTACATACTGAATGCTACAAAAATGTCAGCTTTTTTTTCCCCTTATGTATAGATGGGGAAACCAAGGGTCAGCAAAGTTAAATAACTTGCCTAAGGCCACATAGCCAGGGAGCCATAGATTCCGAATTTGTACCCAGGGTTTCTACCTGTAGAATCTATGTAGTTAAACTGTACCCAAAGCTGCTCTCTGCAAGAAAATATCCCTCTGCCTGCTGAGTGGAGAACAGATTGTAGGGGGCAAGGGTGGAACGGAGGAGACCAGTGAGGACGCCTACTACTGTAATCCAGGCAAGTGATGATGGTGGTAGCAGTGACAGTGGTTTGAAGTGGTTGGATTCTGGATGTAGTTGAAAGGTGAGGCTGCCAGGATTTGCTGGGGGTAGATGTGGGGAATGAGAAAGAGAAGTCAAGGTTATGACTTCCAAGAGTTCGGGCCTGAAGAGCTTAGAAGGAGGGACTGATGAGAGGAAAGAGATAGGAGGGAGTAGATTAAATTAAAACTTGGAATTTAGACTGTAATAAGGGGGAGAGTGAGATTTGAACCTAGGGATCCTTACTCTAGAGCCCATGCTTTTTGTAAAAATAATTTAAAAAAATATTTTTTTTTTTTAATTTTTATTTATTTATGATAGTCACAGAGAGAGAGAGAGAGGCAGAGACACAGGCAGAGAGAGAAGCAGGCTCCATGCACCGGGAGCCCGATGTGGGATTCGATCCCGGGTCTCCAGGATCGCGCCCTGGGCCAAAGGCAGGCGCCAAACCGCTGCGCCACCCAGGGATCCCCTAAAAAAATATTTTATTTGAGAGAAGGAGCTCAGGGGGCGGGGGGGGGGGCAGAGAGGGAGGGAGAAACAGACTCCCTGCTGAGCAGGGAGCCAGATATGGGGCTTGATCCCAGGATCATAACCTGAGCTGAGGGTAGATGCTTAACTGACTGAGCTACCCAGGCGCCCCGAAACCAGTGCTTTTTTAACCACCACATGGAGTCATTCCAGAAAAGGTGACGGGAATAGTTTGGGTGTTATCCACTAGCTTTGAGATGGAAGTCCCACAAGGGCTGGTCCAAGGGTATCGCCACTTATGGTGCCCCCATCCCCTGGTCCCCCAACAGGAACAAGAGTATTACCTGGTAAAATGGCGTGGATACCCAGACTCAGAGAGCACCTGGGAGCCACGGCAGAATCTCAAGTGTGTACGCATTCTCAAGCAGTTCCACAAGGACTTAGAAAGGGAGCTGCTCCGGCGGCACCAGCGATCAAAGCCCCCCCGGCACCTGGACCCAAGCTTGGCCAACTACCTGGTACAGAAAGCCAAGCAGAGGCGGGCGCTCCGGCGCTGGGAGCAGGAGCTCAATGCCAAGCGCAGCCACCTGGGACGCATCACTGTGGAGAACGAGGTGGACCTGGACGGCCCCCCGCGGGCTTTCGTATACATCAATGAGTACCGTGTTGGTGAGGGCATCACCCTCAACCAGGTGGCGGTGGGCTGTGAGTGCCAGGACTGTCTGTGGGCCCCCGCTGGAGGCTGCTGCCCTGGGGCATCGCTGCACAAGTTTGCCTACAATGACCAGGGTCAGGTGCGGCTGCGTGCCGGGCTGCCCATCTACGAGTGCAACTCCCGCTGCCGCTGTGGCTATGACTGCCCCAACCGTGTGGTACAGAAGGGCATCCGCTATGACCTCTGCATCTTCCGCACGGATGACGGGCGTGGCTGGGGCGTCCGTACGCTGGAGAAGATCCGCAAGAACAGTTTCGTCATGGAGTACGTGGGAGAGGTAGGGAGCCGGGACCCAATGTGTGTGTGTGTGTGCGCGCGCGCACACGCGCGCGCAGCTCTTCCCACCGTTGTGTTTCCATTGTGTGCGCCCAGCTCGCCTCACTGTATGCCGGCCATGTCCCTGCTTTTCCTGTTCAGGGAAAAGTGGGGGCGGTTAACCTGAGTGTTGATAGGGACATCCTGGCAGGGGCGCGGATATCCAGCTGGTAGTTGAAAGCATGCTGAAATAGACTTCTGGACTGGTTGACCTCATAAGGGTACCTATTGAATAGGAAAGCAGGAACTGAAATCTAGGGAGTGTTCCTTTTAACAGCCCATATGGTCTGCATAGGGTTGTGTCACCTGAAAAGGCACTACTTGAAAAGGCACTACTTGTTTTGCAAGGGCTCAGCTTACCACCAAGCAGTGTTTGACCAGGAGGAGCATCTTTTACTAATCTGAACATGAACACTCTGGAGTAGGACATAGACATGCCTTATGTTGGCTGCCTCTTCCTCCAGATTTGCAGGACACTGGGGAAAGGCAGGGTATACAGTTGACCCTAGAACAACATGGTGGGGGGGGCAGTTATCCTCCCCTGACATCTCCCTCTTAGTCAAATCTGCATGTAACTTCTGACTCCCCAGAAACTTAGCTACTAGTAGTGTACTGTTGACCTTACAATAACATAGTTGATTAATACATATTTTATATGTATTATATATACTATTATACACATTATTTTATATTTGTATTTTATTTTATTTTATTTTATTTATTTATTTTTGTATTTTAATATATATTATACATAGCATATGTTTTGTATTTTGTATTCTTACAAGAAAGTAAGCTAGAGAAAAGAAAGTGTTAAGAAAAATAATAAGGAAGAGAAAGTAACATTTACAGTACTATACTGTATTTATCAAAAAAAGAAATGTTCATGTAAGTGGACCCACATAGTTCAATGTGTTGTTCAAGGGTCAGCTGTATTAGGCAGACTAGCCACCTACCATATAACCCCCAGATCTTAGTGGCTTTACACATTAGAAATGTAACAGTCCTACATGGCTATTTGAGTAGTATCCTTCCACACAATGGTGTGGAAGGCTTCTTCCCTCTTGTGCCTTTGCTGTGCCTTGGAGCCGCTGGCAGTCCTCACTCAGCATTGCTGGCAAGTAGGCTGAGAGTCGTGGTAGAAGGGGAGATTGCTAATGGGCCAGGCTTGGACATAGTACCCATCACTTCTGCCCATGCTGACTGACTGGAACCGAGTGACTGGCCTTACCTTCGTGCAAGGGAGGCTAGGAAGTGTGATTGAGTCATGTGCCCTGGTGGAAAACAAAATGAGTTTGTGAGAATAACCAGCAAGTGTCTGTAATACAAGTGTCATGTGCTAAAGTGGGATGTGATGTGCATCTGGGGTGGAGCAGTTCTTTTTATTTAGGACCATCTCATGCATTGGGGGAACATTTAACATCCCTGGACCTTGACCATTTAAATCCAGGAGTGTGCTGTAATGGTGACAACCCCAAATACCTTCATATTTTTAAAGGTCTCTTAGAGGTGTGATATAGTTGGGAAGTGACAGAAATTGGCCAAAGGACACATACTTGAAGGTGTCCACACTGTAATGACACTGATGGGAGAGGAGAGAGTCCCAGAAATGAACCATAAAGTAGAGAGGGTCATAACCCTAGGGGGCAGAGGTAATCTAGAGGTAGAGCAGTCTGCACTTCAGAGGACCCTGACAGTCTAGACAAGAAGTCTACACTCAGATAATCTTGATGGTCTGGTGGAAGAAATGTCTACACATCGAAGGTCTGGAGGAAGGAAGAGGTGGCCATACCCCAGAGGGCTCCTGACAGTCTGGGGCAGGGGTCCTGATAATTTGTGGGAAGAGGTGTCTACATCCCAGAGTGACCTGGAGGCAGAGAGCAAGCTCTCCACACTCCAGAGGACCCTGGCAGTGCAACTTAGGAAGTGTCCATACCCATACCATCCTGACAGTCCAGAAAAAGAAGTGTCCTCACCCCAGAGGTATTGGGACAGTCTGAAGGAGATCAGGCCTACACCTAAGAGAACTCTGACAGCCTGGAGAAAGTGTCCACACCCTCAGGATCCTGACAGTCTGGAGGAGGTGTCTAGATCTGAGAGGGGTGCTAACAGTGGAAGAGACGTTAACAGCCCAGAGGGATGTCCCCAGTCTGAAGGAGGACATGTGCACACTCCAGAGCCCCTGACAGTCTGGAGGAGGAGGCATCCAGCTCCCACAGGAACCTGCCAGTTCTAGGGGAGGTCCAGAGAAGGGAGTGTCCTCAGCCTCACTGTACTGACACTCTCGAGGAAAAACTCTTTATAACACAGAGGATCCTGACAAGTAAAGAGGAGGGAGAGTCCACAGCCCCCTAGACCCCCCTGGTCAGGATGCTGTTCTGGCTGCTCTTCCTTAGTGTCTGTAGTGTTTCATGCTGTCAACATGGGGGCTTTTGGGGCTTCTCACCCTGTCTTCCTTGCTCCACACACATTCTCCTCAAGCTTTTCTCAGCCTCCCTCCTGCCACATTCTGTGACTTCCAGGCCCCCGTCTGACATCATCAGGCCTACGGGGCCTCCTGATGGCACCACAGGCCCCCCAAAACTGCCAGAGCCAAGCTCCTCTTCTTGCATCCCCTATGAGGAGGCAGCGCAGTCAGATGGATGGTTGGGAGGGTGGGCGCTGTAGCCTGACTGCCTGAGGTTGGAGCCTAGCTCCACTGCTCAGCAGCACTTACCCTCTGTGTGTCTGTTTCCCAGTCTGTAGCATAGGAGTGGTGATAGCACCCACACCATTCACTTGTTCTAAGAATTAAATGAGTTGTGATATGTGAAGCAATTGGAAGAAGCACTTAAACAGTAAGTTTTTGATAAACATTAGCCATTACAGTCTAAAATTCAGAAAATCCAAAATGCTCAGAAAACCCAGTCTTTTATAACCCATCTGGCTGTAAAACCTGACCAGACCTGATCCAGGCCTGTTTGTAGCCTACTGAGATCCTACTTGGGATGAATATTCATAGATTTCATTATAGAAGTATTAATTTATTCAGTTACTGGTGCTGTCCCAGACTCTTCCTGGTGTCACATAATAGAAGGCATGCACTCCATGTCTGGCCGCTGCTGTGCTCTCCTACAATCTGGACATGACATATGCCCTCCTGGCTCTGCACCAGCAGTCCTTCCATGTGAGCTGCCCCTCCTCTCCTTTGCACCCTTCCATGTTCCATCAGAACATCCCCACCTTTGCCCAGCAGAGAACAACAGCCTAGTTTATCCATTCTAAGACAAGCATTTGCTTCATATTTTACCAACACTGAAATGAACATGCATCCCACTTAATTAGTTTAATTAAATGACGGTGTGTCATTTAATTAGCAGCATTTCCCTTCTTGGGAAAGGGCACATAAAAACAAGGGAGCATGTTCTACTGGGATAAGACTGGTACTCATAACCATTCCTAACAGTGCTCAGTGTCAAGAACAGAAATCTCTTTCACATCCCTGATTGTGTTGGAGCTTTACAAGGGCTCCTTTTGGGTTGATGTTACTGTCATTGTCATCCCCATTCTACAGATGAGAGCCGAGGCCCAGAGAGGTATAGTAACAGACTCAGAGTCATCAAGCTAATAAAGTGGGTAAAAAAGGGCCCAAGTGTCTAAAACTGGTGTGCTGCCAGACCTGGTAGAAGGTTTTTTGTTTTGTTTTGTTTTTGGCTGAAGAAACTGGCAGAAGGAGAGAACATTCAGGATCCCAAATCCAGAATGGGGGCAGGGCAGCAGCCTGACCCTGAGTCTTCTGAGTCCTGTTCACTGTCAACCCCCTTTCCAGGCTGCCAGCTTCTAGCCCATCTGCCTTCCCCAGTCATTCTGGAGACCTGCTAGGGAGCAGGGACATGGTTTGCTCTGTTCCCAAATTTTCAGGGTAGGCCTGCCCTCACAGAGTAGGACTGGAAAGAAGACTGGAGAAGGAGCCGTTTATGCCCTGGAGGGCTCACCGTGTGACTCACTCTTGGTGAGACTCAGGGAGCAGGTAGAGGCAGAACAGGCGGGAAGATGGAGACTGGGGAGGATGTAGAAAGGAAAAAGCTGGCTTAGATGCTACCCAGCATGCTCATGAGCCAGCAGAAACTGCCCTTCAGTCCAGGCCTTCAGAGAGCTTCAGAAAGGCAGCAGCTTCCTCATAGCCACTGGGGATCAGGAGGGTCAGGAATGCTGCAGAGAAGTAACATCTGTTGTGCTGACCCCACAAAGAGTATGTGTTTTCGGGAGGTGGAGGGAGACAGACCTTGATGTACTCCTCCTCAGACCACTTCTGTGGCTCCTGTTGCAACACTCAGGAGAGAGTCCCCACTCTTCACCTGCTGTCAAAGCCCTTTTATGACCTGTAGCTTGCTTTAGATAGTGTATTGCTCTCTTATTGCCCTGGGAACCCTAAGCAGTGTTTCTGATCAGCATCTTGCATCAGGGTATCCGAGTCCATCTCTCTTTCACCAGGCTGTGACCCAGAGGGCCAGGACCAGGCCTGGTCCCTGTGTCTCCCCCTGCAGACACTGTCCCCTGCATGCTGGGACCAGGCACAGGGTAGGCCTCATAAAAATCCAGTGAATAAATTAACGAATGAACAAGCACAAATTTGGAGTGTGGGGGAGGCCAGGTTCCTCAGTGGAGCCGGAGTCCAGGGCAGTAAGCCTTGTGGCCCGAGGGATAGACCTTGGTCTTGATTAGGATTTGGCCTGGAGCAGAGGATGGAGGTGCTGGTTTAAGAGGCAGGGAGGAGACAGTGAGGACACTAGTGCAGCTGTCCTGGCTAGAGAAAATGGAGGGTGGCCAGGACTGGAAGTAGGAAGAGCATGGTCGCAGCTGGCATGAGGGTGAGCAAGGAGGGAAGCCAGGGCAGGTTTGGGGTTGTGTCATGTGGCAGGGGTGGTGGTGGCCAATGGGTCTCTGATGAAAGGAGAGGGAAGAAGGGGTGTGGGGGGAAGAGTATTTGAGTTGCCTCTAGGACTATTGAAAGAGAGGATAGGTCACTGGGCTAGACGGCAGAGTAAAAATGGTACTTTGGTGTTTCTGCTTTTCACTGTGTGGGCACTTGTCTCTGAGGGGTGGGCAGAGGTAGCAGGAAGCCCAGGGGTGGAGAATGAGATCTGCCCTGGTCTGGAGGCACTCCAGGCTGAAGAGGGGGCAGTCTCGGGTCCCGTGGGACCCTCCTCCAGAGTAGGGCATGGTTGACTCCTCTTAGGGATTACCAGAAGGCTGTGGTGGGCCCAAGGAGGAAGAGGGGACATGAGGGGCGGAGAGGCGGGGGCTTTCCAGGACAGCCAGAGATCCAGCTGGGGAGGAGGAAATCTCTACTACTGTCTTAGGTCCCAGTTGCTGGCACTGCTCAGCATTAGGGCCGAGGAAGAGCTCTCACCCCTGCTCTTGCCTCCTTTCGTCTTCTGAGATTTTGGCCTTAGCTTCGTTCTTGCCATCTCAGACTCTCAGCAAGGGTCTTGATCTTCTCTCTGGACCAGGCTCTTTCATAATAAGATTCTGTCTGCTTTTAAGTCTCTGCCTCGAGCTCTCTTGTCTGAGTCTCTTTCCCATTCATTCTGTCTCCCTTTCCCACGGGTCCAGGCCGCTTTCTCCTCTCCGTGTCCTCCTCACCGCCTTGTGCGCAGTCCAACACTGGTGCCTTCTCTTGTACTGAGTCTCACGGCACCTCAGGCTTTCTTGCACCTCTCTCTTCCTCCCCCTAACACCCACCCCTCCCTGTGAGCTCTGGGTCCTTTTCTTGCCCTTGATCGCCTCACTATGTCTCACTATGGATCTCTCTCTCTCTCTCTCTCACTGCTGGACCTTGTGGCCAGCCTCCATCCACCATTGAGGGACGCCACGCCATCAGGAGGCCTGAGGAGGGATGGGTGACAGGCAGCTGAGGCCCAGCCCCTCTTTCAGGGCACTGAGAGACCCTCTGCATTGCAGATCTCCATGTGCCCATACCTCCTAGCCCCACTGGGCCTGGGCTTAGGAGCTGTGCTGGTTTTCCTGAGCCTTTTTGGCCATTCTCCCCTCCCCCATGGCCCTCTCCCCAGATCATTACCTCAGAGGAGGCGGAGCGGCGGGGCCAGATCTACGACCGCCAGGGCGCCACCTACCTCTTCGACCTGGACTACGTGGAGGACGTGTACACCGTGGATGCCGCCTATTATGGCAACATCTCCCATTTTGTCAACCACAGTGTGGGTACCCCGCAGGTGGGCGGGGGTCGGGAGGAGCAGGCTGGGGCCCCTCCTCACCTTCCCGCTGTTCTTTTTTGCCTAGTGTGACCCCAACCTCCAGGTGTACAACGTCTTCATAGACAACCTTGATGAGCGACTGCCCCGCATCGCTTTCTTTGCCACAAGAACCATCCGGGCAGGCGAGGAGCTCACCTTTGATTACAACATGCAAGGTGGGGGTGGCAAGGGACTGGGGGCAGGGGCACACAGTGACATGGGACACAAGGACCCCTCCCCAGGGAGCTTTAGGATGCTCTTCCGGATTCCCAGTGTCCCATCTGGACTCCTGGACCTCTGCCTGTCTCGGGAGTCCCCTCATTTCCAGCCCCTGGACCCCAACCCTGAGACACTCACACAGACTTCTCCCAAGACTCCTGGGGGAGGATGTTTGGTTCAAGACTTAAGACACTCCTCCTGACTCATCTGAATTTCCTTAGTCCTCCCAATTCTCCCCACTCCTAACCCCCTTGGCCTTGCTCATTCCAAGCATCTAGATACTCTTGTGGCCTCCAGCCAGTCCCCTTCTTGACAAACTAGCTACCTCTGACATACTCCAGGTTGGGATCTTTGACAGGAGAGTTTAGATGCCCCTCTGGATGTCTAGGTGACCATTTCTGACTTCTGACTTGGCCCTTCCCCTGACAAACCCCTGCCTTCCTCCAGAACCCCCAATTCCTGGCCATCTTCCCAACACCTGAACACCCCTCCAATGCTGATCCCTGGCCCTATCCCCAAACCACCAAGCCCACAACCCCCTCCTGACCTAAATCCCAGATGTGCTCCCAGCACCCAAGATTCCTGGGTCTCATGGTGAAAAGGGCAGCGGGACACTTCACCTTGGCCTTCTAACAAGTCCCCTCCCCCTCCTGCCCTCCCTGGCTGTGACTCCACAGTGGACCCCGTGGACATGGAGAGCACTCGCATGGACTCCAACTTTGGCCTGGCCGGGCTCCCCGGCTCCCCCAAGAAGCGGGTCCGTATTGAATGCAAGTGTGGGACTGAATCCTGCCGCAAATACCTCTTCTAGCCCTTTGAAGTCTGAGGCCAGACAGTGGGGGCCTAAAGCCGCCTGCCCGCCCCACCCACCCACCCACTGCTGCCCTCCTGTTGAGGAATGACTGCCAGGGCCTCCTGCCTGCCTCTACCTGCCCCCACCTGTTCCCACCTGCCCCGTGCTTGGGGATGTGGGGTTACGGTGAGGACTGACTCTAGGAGTCCCCTTTCCCCATCCCAGCCCTATCTGTGGGTTGCACTTACAAATCCCTACCCACCTTCAAAAGTAATTTTTGAACACCAGGACTTTCTGCGGTTTTTGATTCATGGCCTAATCAAGGAGGTCTAAGGGGTGAACCTCAGCCTGGCCCCAGAACAGAAGAATGTTTGTTTTTGCACCTGCTTCTGCCTGGAGCTTGAGAGGTCTGTTGCAGGCCCTCTCCCTACTGCCCCAAGGGTGTGGGGAAGCAGCCCCAGGGCAGGCTGACATTAGAGCCTGAGTTCCCAGCCCTCTTGTTTCCCCTACCATAGAAACTTTGTGCTAGTGAAAGAAAGAGGATCTCCAGGGCTAGGGGCTGTGGCTGCTTTTTAAAGCTCATGCTCCTGTGCTGGCTAGTGTTGGGCCTAAGAGCTGTAGGGTCTCTTTTTCAGGGTTGCACATCTGAGAAGTGGACACTCCTATGCCACTGGAAGAGAAGTGGGTGCCCACGGCCCACTGACCAGTGAGAGGAACGTAGTCCAGACTTTGCCAGCCCTTGAGGTGGACTGGGTCTGAACTCTGTCTCTGGGAGTGCATATAAAAAAGGCACCCAGGGCTTTTGAGAGTGGAGGGTACTGGGAGCTCTGACCTGGGGCATGATGACTGCTGGGACTTCTTAGTGCTGGAACCAGGACCTAGCTAGGCTGTAGATAGCACTTAGGACAAAAATGTGCATTGATGGGGGTGTTGATGAGGTGCCAGGCACTGGGCAGAGCACCTGATCCATGTGGATTGTCTCAGGGAAGCCTTGAAAACTATGAAGGTGGACCCCAGGAAAGGGTGCATGTGGCAGAAGGCAAAGTACAGGCCAAGACTGGCAGGGGGCAGCCATGGTTTACCCATGAGAGTATGGTAAGGTAAGAGGGAAGTCTCTGCCACCTGCTGGCCTCAGCCCCCAAGCCCTCTGCACTCACCTTGGGTCCACTGGTCTCAAAAGTGACCTGTCCACAAATATACACAAGGCAAAGGCTCTGATGGCTGCCTTGCCCCTTGCTTCCCCCATGAGGTCTTCTCTAGGAAGCCTTCCCTGACTACATGTGCTCAGAGTGCCCCTACGTGAGACTGTGTGCCCTGCCACCAGGTGCCAGATCTGTGTGTCTGTCTGTGTCTGTGTCTGTGCTCCCTGCCCCCAGACTGACCTTCAGGCATGGACTGAATCTGATTCTCCTCTTGTATATCCCTTGGCCCAACCTAGCCAAGGGTGGGCATCAATAAAACAAATCATTGAACAAACCAAGGTGTGGGGATTGAAGACCTTAAATAGGTGGGGGTTGGGGGTTCATTGAAAATGGTGGGTGCTGGGGCCCAGGAACATTTTCCTCAGACTGCAGCCATCTGCTGTAATGTTCCCAATAGGGTACCACTTGCACCATCATCTACATAATGTGAGCTAAAATAAGCTTTTTAAACCAAACTTTTAAAGTGTACTGAAAAAGCAAACTAAATCAGGGGCACCTGTGTGGTACAGTCAGTTGAGTGTCCGAATCTTAGACATCAACTCAGGTCGTGATCTCGGGGTCATGAACTCGAGCCCTGCTTTGGGCTCTGTGCTTAGTGCAGAGTCTACTTGAGATTCTCTATCCCTCTTCCTCTGCCCCTCCCCCATGCTCACTGGCGTGTACTTTTGCTCTCTAAAATAAATAAACCTTAAAAAAAACTAAATCTTGCTGCCTTAATGGACAAACCATTATCACTTGCCATAAACAAAAAAGAGAAATACAGTAGAAATACAGAAATATGATCTAATTAGAGCTGGACCCTCCCTTTTCTTAGAGGCTTTAAACCGAAAGCCTATCTACTGGGCAGCCCAGGTGGCTCAGCGGTTTAGCGCTGCCTCTGGCCCAGGGTGTGATCCTGGAGACCAGAGATTGAGTCCCACATGGGGCTCCCTGCATGGAGCCTGCTTCTCCCTCTGCCTATGTCTCTGCTTCTCTTTCTGTGTCTCTCATGAATAAATAAATAAAATCTAAAAAACAACAATAAAGCCTATCTACTGCATTCAAAGAGAAAAGTCTTTGCATGCCAGGGGTAGCTTTTTCTGCAAATATTTATTGAGTGCCTATATGTGCCAGGGTAGAAAGAGAACAGAGATGACCTTTCCAATTAACTTGATTTCATCACCCCTCCGTTGGAATATGAGCCAGTGCCCTTTGCTTTGCTCAGGAAACCTCACATGCGGCGACCCAGATACCCAACTATTTTGAAGACCTTATAGGTGACAGAATCCTAAGTGGGTCAGGCATTGTGACTTAGGACACAGGCTTCCAAACAGCCCATATATCTTATACCTGGATGTTGACCCGAGGCCACTGAGACCTCATACTTTGAGATACCTATCTTCAAGCAGCTCAGAGATCTCGCACCTGGACACAGACCCCAACTAACTCATAGGCTGTACTGGAAAAATGGGACACAGACTCCCCAAGAGCTCCCAAGTCCTCGAATGTCCCCTTATATTCTGGGAGTCAGACCCCACACCACATCAGAGAATGAGCTTTCTGGGATGGAGAGGTACAGACATCTCAGACCTCACAACCTGGGATACTGCCACCCAAGCTATTCAGAGCCTTTACACCATGATTGGCAATTCCCAAACGAGACTTCACATCCTGGGGTAGACACCCCCTTCTCCAGAAGTGAAGATGTGACACCTGGACATAGACTGCCCAAATGCTGAGGCCTCGTGCTCTGAGCACCAATCCCTAAATGATCCTGAAATCTCCTACCTTGGACACAGAACCCCAAATTGCTCAGAGATAACCTGGAAAGTAGAGCCCTAAGCATCCCAGAGGCCTCTCCCTAGAACAGAGTGCCACAAAGAATTCAGAGACTCAAGTCTTAGACACAGACTCCCAAAAAGTAGAGAGATCTCACAGCCCAGAAACAGACCTTGTTCAGAGAATACCAAGCCTGGGAAACACCTATATACTGCTCAGTGGCCCTATACCTTCTTTTTTTTAAAGATTTTATTTATTTATTCAAGAGAGAGAGAGGCAGAGACCCTGGCAGAGGGAGAAGCAGGTTCCATGCAGGGAGCCCGACATGGGACTCAATCCCGGGTCTCCAGGATCAGGCCCTGGGCTGAAGGCGGCACTAAACCGCTGAGCCACCTGGGCTGCCCATTCCTGTACCTTCTGACACAGACCCCAAAAGAGTTCAGAGTCAGGACAGCTTAGGAAAGACTACCTAACTTCAGAGACCTCCCACTTTGTAATTCACGTACCCAAAGAGCTCAGAGACCTGAAAATCTGATTACAGACCCCCGCAAAGCTTCACAACCAGGGATAAAGACCCACCAGTTTCACAGAGAACTTACAAACTGGGATAAAGATGGACAGACAGACCTCACACCCTCTTCTCTGACCAACTCGGAGACCTCATGCCCTGAACATGATACTAGAGCTCCAAAATCCCATAGGCTGAAACACAGGCCTTAAACCAGCTCAGAGATCTTGCACCCTTGACATAGATTCCTGTTCAGAGATGTTATGTACTGGACAGATTTCCCCCAAATAGCTCAGAGCCTTCATACACTGAGATAGATCCCCAAACAGCTCAGAGGCCTTCCACTCTGGTTCACAGAAGAGCTCAGAGACCTGAAAATCTGGACACAAGTCCTTTACATAGCTTAGAGACTGCAAGCCCTGGAATACAGATCACAAATAACTCAGATCACACATCCTGGATGCAGACTCCAAATGGCTTAGAAACCTCATATCATAGGCTCACATCCCCAAATAGCTCAAGGTCTTCCCAAAAGGAAGGGTATACACTCTGAATGATTCAGAAATACCACACCCTGAACTCAGACCCCTAAACCATTTATGGAACTCCCACTTTGTACCCATATCCAGAAAGATTTCAGACACCTGACGCTCACAGACACGGATCACCAAAGGGCCTAGACACCTCACATTCTGTTCAGTCTGCCACAAACAGAGGAGAGATCCAGTAATGGACACAGACTCACAACAGCTTAGGGATCTCACGTTGTGGACACAGGCTCTCAAACAACCCAAAGAACTTCTAACCAAGTAGGGAGAGAAATACAAAAGAGTTCAGAGACAGCACATGTCGGTGATATATGCCCACATAGCTCGACACCTCCCATTATGGGACAGAAACCCTCAAAGAGTTTATTAACCTCACAGTCTGGAAAGGAGACCACAAACAGGCCAGAGACCTCACATATCAGATATACAATGCCGAAATGCTTAAGAGTTAACAAACCTTCCACCCTAGGACACAAACGTACCCCCACCCCCAGCTCAGGGACATAATGCCTGGACAAAGACCTCCAAACACCCAGGAAATGTCATTAGTAATAGAACCCCAAACCACTCAAACCCTGGAAACAAACCCCTGATGGGTCAGAGACCCCATACCCTGGGATGAGACACTCCTAACAGGAGCTACCTCACCCTTGAAAACACACCACAACAGGAATCTCAACACCAAGGGATACAGAGCTCACATTCTGGGTCTCAGAGGGTAAAGCACCTCAGAGGCCCCCAAAAGTATAAAGACATCAGTAGAAAGACATCAAACTTGAAACCAATCCTGAAACTGCTCCGATAAATCACACCTGAGGACAAAACCCACATCATAGATAACTCATTCCCTGGGACATGGGCTCAAAACAGAAGAGGTTGAACACAGATACTCAAACACACCTGAGTTCTGAGAGTCATAGATCCCAAACAGCCCCGCCACCTCATACCTAAAAGGAGAGAGTTCTGAGTAGTTCAGAGACTCCATACTCGACACAGACCATCACAAAGTGAAGAGATTTTACTACTGAATGAAGACCTCCAAACAGCTCAGGAAACTCACTAACTGGGCACCCTCCTCCTCCCATTTAAAGCTCAGAGACTGGGATCCCTGGGTGGCGCAGCGGTTTGGCGCCTGCCTTTGGCCCAGGGCGCGATCCTGGAGACCCGGGATCGAATCCCACGTCGGGCTCCCGGTGCATGGAGCCTGCTTCTCCCTCTGCCTGTGTCTCTGCCTCTCTCTCTCTCTCTGTGTGACTATCATAAATAAATAAAAATTAAAAAAAAAATAAAGCTCAGAGACTATGACCCTGGAATAGACCCTTAATGAGTCTGATGTATCACACTCTATGACTGAGACTTCCCAAGAGGAAGAGACTCTGAAGCTGAAAATATACCCCAAACATGTTGAGAAACTCAAACCAAAAGAGCTCAGGGACCATGTATTCTGGGACACAGGGACCAAACAGCTCAGAGGTCATACAGTGTAGACACAGCCACCCAAACAGCTCTGTGAACTCACCCCTGGTATGTAGGACCAGAAAAAACTCAGAACCCTCGGCTCTAGGATTCAGAAATCCTTCTGAGACTTACGGTATAGACCTCAAAATATAATTCAGAGAATATGCTGGATGCAGAGCAGCAATCAGAGACTTCAAATCCTGGAACACATAGGCCCAAACGGATCAGGGACCTCACATCCTGGAGGTACATACAAAATAGCTCAGAGAATTTAAATTCTAGGAAATACATGCCCCTAAAGAACAGACCTCACATCCTGTGACATACTCACAAAAAGATCAAAAACTATTTTTTATATTCCCCAAATGAATGAGACCTAACTCTGGGAAACAAACTAGGGGTGGTAGAAAGGGAGGTGGGGGGGTGGGGGTGACTGGGTTGATGGGCACTGAGGGGGGGCACTTGGTGGGATGAGCACTGGGTGTTATTCTATATGTTGGCAAATTGAACACCAATACAAAATAAATTTATAAAATAAAGATACCAATCTTACCTATATTTCAATAATGGAAAAATAGTTTTAGATTATTGGCCAAATATACCAGTTATATACTTGCTTAATCTTGAATAAAAGTATAAATTAAAAAAAAAAAAAGATCAAAAACTACATGAGTGGAGAGAGACACCCACAGCTATTTCAGAGAAATAGCATCCAGGGATGTATGCCCACAAACAGATTGTAGACCTCAATCCCTTGAGACATCTCCATATAAACATACCAGAGACCTCACATGCCAGGACATATACTCACAAACATTTTTTGAGTACTCATATCCTGGGAAATAAAGAATGGATCAGAAACTTCATATATTGGGACCTACACCTACAAAGATACTCAAAGCCTAGGATATAAACTCAAAACCCCTCAGAGATCTTACATCCAAAGCTCAGAGAAAAGGCAAAACAAGATGACCTGGGACAGGGGGATTCCAGGTGGCTCAGCGGTTTAGTGCAGCCTTCAGTCCAGGGTGTGATCCTGGAGACCCGGGATCGAGTCCCACGTCAGGCTCCCTGCATGGAGCCTGCTTCTCCCTCTGCTTCTCCCTCTCTGCCTGTGTCTTTGTCTGTCTCTCTGTCTCTCTCTCTCTCTTTCTCTGTGTGTGTGAGTGTGTCTCATGAATAAATAAAATCTCTAAAAAAAAAAAAAAAAGATGACCTGGGACATAGAGCCACAAACAGATCAGAGACCACATGCTGTTGACACACAGACCAAGAACAGATTCTCCCATCCTGAGACACACAACCACAGAGGGATCAGTCAATTTGTATCTTGATGTGCACCCAACAAACAAATCTGACATCGTGGGGCACAGACCCTCAGAGATGTCATACCCTTGGATGGATATCTGCAGACAGGTAATACACCTTGCAAGCTGGAAATACACGGTGAACTAGATAGATGAAAGACTTCTCATCCTGCAACACAAATCCAAAAAGTGGTCAGAGAACTCATGTCTTAGGACACATACTCACTGTCCTAACAGAGACTTCATATCCTAAGACACACCCGCAAAACATCAGAGGGCATACACCATGGGATGTACACCCACAGGGAGATCAGACACTGCCCACGGGGACATACATAGAAAGAGAGCAGAGAGATGCACATTCTAGGAAATACACTAAAATATCCTGGCGAATACATCCACAGAAAGGTAAGAGACCTCAAATGTTTGACAGTACACATAAAGGGATTGGAAATATCACATCCCAGGACACAGAGTGACAAAATGTTCACAGACCTCACATGCTGGGAAATGGGCACAGAAACTTCACATCCTAGGACACACACCCTCAAAGAGTCCAGACATAAAGACCTGCAAAACGCACCCCCAGACCATTCACAAACCTTGCATCCTGGAACACACACAACAAACAAATCAGAGACCTTATATCCAGGACTATACCTGCAAAGAATACAGACAACAGATCCTGAGACACACCCTTGGAAACATACTGATGACCTGAAATCCTGGGAAGACAGCCACAAACAGATCAGAGACCTCCTACCAGCAAAATACACAAGGTGGAGAAAGACATACATTCTGAAACACACACTCACAAACAGCTCAGAAGAATCCTGTATGGGGAAATACACTCACAAATACCCCAGAGACTTCACATCCTTGGATATACACCAACAGATCAGATACCTCAAAACTTACAAATCACACATGGAATCAGATCAGTCCTCACATATAAGGGAATACACGCAAAAACAGATCAAAGGGCTCATATCCTAGGATGTCCACTGACAAAAGGTTACAGAGACTTCACAGCCCCCCACACATGCATCCACACACAGATCAGAGACCTCCAATCCAGTAACATACGTGGACAAACATCTCAGAGAGCCCACATTCTAGAGCATACAAAATAAAAAGACCAGAGACTTCAAATCCACAATCAAGTTAGACACTCTGCATGCTTAAAAGCATACCCCCAAAATACACCAGATGGTAGATATCTTGCGGCATAACCCACAAGGGGATCAGATGATTCGTTGTTTTAGCTTCAAATATCTTTCTTGCTCTCTGACCTCTGCTTCTGCCATCACATTCTGCTTTCTGTGACTCTACTTCCATCATCACATGCCCCTCAACCCGCCAGAATACACGGTCACTTAGTTTTCTATGGTTCCCAAAGGTCCTACCTCCCTAACATAAAGACCCTTGTGATTAGAATGGGTCCTCCTGGGTAATACAGGATAACTGTTCCATCTCATGGTGCTTAATGAATACACATCTGCAAAATCCCTTTCTCCAAGTAAGACAGTATATTTACAAGGTCCAAGAATGGGGTGAGCCCATATTTGGCGATCCATTATGACAAAACAGAACATATGTGCACAAAGAGAAACCTCACCTCCTGGGACATATGTACATACAGTGCTTGCAGACTCTACATCTGGAATTCTACACCTCCAAAAAGATCAGAGACCTTCCACCCTGGAGCATACATGCATAATGTGAGAGAGGTACATTCTGAGACAATCACTAGATAATGCTTAGAGTCTTCACACTCTGGGAGTTAGACCTACAAAAATATAAGAGAACCCACTATCTGGGACATACACACCCAAAGCAAACAGGAACCTGATGTGCTGTGATATACACCTATGCGAAGATCAGGGACCCACATTCTAGGACCCCCAAACAGACGAGACCTCTAAACATGAGACATACACCCAAAAGAGCAGAAAAGCATCTCACATTCTTTCTCTCTCTCTCTCTCTCCTCTCTCTCTCTCTCTCTCTCTCTCTCTCTCTCTCTCACACACACACACACACACACACACACACACACAGACACACAAACATCAGGGACCTCACAAACTGGACACAGAAACAAAAAGAGACCTCAATGCTCTTTACCAATGCATCCAAGGAGATAACACACTCATATATGTGACACACATGCACAATCAGATCAAAGACCTGATCTGAGAAATACAACCAAAACCACACCTTTAATCCTGCAACATGAACCAACAAACAGGTTATGGACCTCATACTGGTAAATGCATCCAGATAAATTTAGATACCTGAAATCTTGGGGCATATAGTCTCAAGGATATCAGAGAGCTTAGATCCTAGGATACATGCCCACAAATGGAGATCCTCCCAATAAAGAGGTGAAAGTCCTCATGTGCACAGAAATACACCCAGAGATGTCACATCAGAGAGCCGGCAATGTGGGACATATACGCACCACCAGATCAGAGGTCTCACATCTGAAACATACACCTAGAATGAGCTCAGAAGTCTCAAACCCTGGATATATATAGACCTTAACAGATAAGAATTTCACTTCACCACGTATATACCAACAAACAGATCAGAAATGCTCACAATATCCACATAAAGACATCAGACATCTGACGACCTGAAACATAACACCCACAAACAGCTCAGAGACCTAAAACTCTGGGATGTACATTCACCAAACATCACAGATCTCACATCCTAGGACACGTGCTGAAACTGGCCAAAGAGCTCACCTAGGAAAAAACCACCAAAAACATCAAATAAGTCAGAGACCTCATACCCTATTCATTCATCAGTGAAAAGATCAAACACTTCATGCTATCAGACAAATACCCACAAAAAAGATGAGGGAATTTCCATCACGGGATATACACCCTGCTTCATTCCTGCTTCAGTCACCAGGGGCTTCACACCATGAGACAGAGACAAACAAACAGCTGGAAGTCTCATATTCTAGGACAGAATCCCAGAAACAGATCAGTGTTTTTGAGCAAAAGCAAGTGTATCCACAAAGAAGTCAGAATCCTTACTCCGTGAACACCACCCCCTACAGTTCAGAGAATTCACATCTTGGGAACTGTCTGCAAAATCAGATTCTCCTCTCCTAGGCCATATACCCGAAAACAGCTAGGCCCACAAATTCTGTATTACAGAGATCAGAGACCTCACACCCTGGTTCATCCACCCACGCACAGATCAGAGACCTCCCACAATTAGACATACACTCACAAACTGAGGTGTTTACATCCTTGGATGTGTACCAACAACCAGATGGAGACCTCACAGCCTGGGACACTGTAGTCCTTTCTTCCCAACCCCCTCCCTTTTAATTTTTTTTTTAAAGAAAAGAAGGCTACAGGGTGCCTGGCTGGCTTAGTCAAGCAGAGCCTGTGACTGGGCTGGAGCCTACTAAAAAGAGAAAAAGAGAAAAGAAAGAAAGAAAAAGAAGGCCACGTTGATCCCATTTCTTGAAGATGCAGGCCTTTTTACCTTCTGAGGGCTCTAGACTCGCTGCTGTTAACAAATCAATTCAATCTTCTTGTTGTAAAACAACACACATTTATTATTTTCTATTTCTGCAGATCAGAAGACTGACAAGGAGTCTTAGAGGGTAAAAGTCAAGGTATTTGCTCCTTCCTGAAGTTCCTGGGGGAGAATCTAGTTCGTATAGGACACTTGCGTTCCTAAACTCGTGGCTCCTTCCTCCACCTTCAAAGGCAGCAGTGTTTCATCTTCAAATCTCTCTCTTTGCATCCATCAATCTCCACCTCTATTTCTCTTTGATCTCTGCTTTTGTCATAATGTCAGTTATTCTGCCTCTGTGTTTCTTCCTACATTGTGTTCTCAGACTCTTGCCTTCGTGTGTCCCTCATAAAATGATTACATTGTGCCTACTTGGATAATCTGGGATAATTTCCCCATCTCAGGGTGCTTAATCCTATCTGCAGAGTCCCCCTCTCCATGTAAATTAACATAATTATAGGTTCCAGGGATTAGGAAGTGGACATCTTCAGGGTATTGTTATTTGGTCACCAGAGACATGTATGCACAAATAGCTCACAGATCTCACATTCAGAGCCATACATTTCTACATAAGTGAGACACCCTCCACCCTCTAACACACATCCAGAAAGAACACACACACACACACACACACACACACACACACACACACACCTGGGGACACATACTAAAAAAATGCTCCGAGTCCTTAAGCACTTGAAATTAAACTCACAAACCTAAGAGAACCCACCATCTAGGTCATACACACACAAACTGCAAAGAGAAACACATTCTTTTTTTAAAAAGATTTTAATGGATAAAGAAGATGTGGTTTATGTATTCAATGGAATATTACTCAGCCATTAGAAACGACAAATACCCACCATTTGCTTCAACGTGGATGGAACTGGAGGGTATTATGCTGAGTGCAGTAAGTCAATCGGAGAAGGACAAACAGTGTATGTTCTCATTCATTTGGGGAATATAAATAATAATGAAAGGGAATATAAAGGAAGGGAGAAGAAGTGTGTGGGAAATATCAGGAAGGGAGACAGAATATAAAGACTCCTAACTCTGGGAAATGAACTAGGGGTGGTGGAAGGGGAGGAGGGTGGGGAGTGGGGGGGAATGGGTGACAGGCACTGAGGGGGACACTTGACAGGATGAGCACTGGGTGTTATTCTGTATGTTGGTAAATTGAACACCAATAAAAATTAATTTATTAAAAAAAAGAGTTTATTTATTTATTCACGAGAAGCACACACAGAGAGAGAGGCAGAGACACAGGCAGAAAGAAAAGCAGGATCCACGTAGGGAGCCCGATGTGGGACCCAATCCCAGGACTCCAGGACCACGCCTTGGGCCAAAGGCAGACATCCAACCACCGAGCCACCCAGAAACACATTTTTTAAACATAAACCTACACACAGGTCATACCTCACACATTCGGACATGTAACCACAAACCAAATAGGCCTCACATCCTTGATAAGCCCACACAGAGACCAGACACTCATATACCATGATACACACTCACAAAAAGATCAGGGACCTCATGCGAGAAATACAACTAAAAAGAGATCACTGGCCTCAAATTTTGCCACATGCAACTACAAACAGGTCAGAGGCCTGACATGTAGGACATACACCCACAGTAAGTGCAGAGGCCTGACACCTTGAGATGTAGACCCACACAGAGACCAGAGGCCTCACAACCTGAGATAGCTAGCTACCCGCAAACAAATCAGAGATCTCAAATCCTACCATATATATCAACAATCAAGTCAAAGGCTTCAAGGCTGGGAAAACGAGCCAGAAGGCCATCATAGACCTGAGATCTTGCATCATGTACCCATAGAAAGATTGGAGGCACTGTATTCTGGGACATGCTCTCAAACAAGTCAGAGGTTTCAAACCAAGGCAAATGACCCACCAAGAGCTCTATAACCTCACAGCTTAGACATACGCCTTCAGATCAGATATTTATCAACATACAGATATATTGACATGGATACATATATATATCAGCAAACAAATCAGAAATCTCTTATTCTTAGAAATATACCCCCCAAAGCTAGAGATTTGAATATGCATGTCCCAGCAGCTCAGAGAACTCCTTTGCTGGGACATACACCTATAACGAGTTCAGAGACCAAACATTTCCTAGGGCATGCTAAAAGCCAGCAGGTAAGAGAACTCAGATCCTGGGAGAATACCCTCAAACAGGTCAGAGGCTTCACACTCTGGTTCACTGACCAGGGCACACATCAGACATTTCATACCATCCAACACTACCCACAAACACATCAGGGAATTTGCACCTTAGAACATCCACCAACAGAGATTCCAGACCTCACATAGCCACAGACATATCAGAGACTTCAAACGCCATGAACAGTCCAGAGTCCTCACACCATGTAACATATACCATCCAACAGATCAGGAAGCTCAAATTCTGGGATACGTACCCACAAACAGATTAGAGAACTCTCAATCACACAAAGAAAACACAGGCTTCAAACTCTGCAACATGTACCCACAAACAGATCAGAAACCTCAAGCCCTGAGTCATATGTAACAAACAGATCATAAAGCTCACATCCTGGGATATAATCCACAAACAATGCAGAGGCCACATGTACCCAAGGCGCAGACCCACAAATGGATCAGAGATATGAAATCCTGCAATGCAAAACCACAATCAAGTCAGATACCTCAGAGGCTAAGAAAATACTAGAAACAGATTATAGACCTGAAATCTCTCCTTTTTTTTTTAAGACCCGAAATCTTACAATGAAGATCCACAAACACATCAGCAAGCTCATGTGCTGGGACATTTACCAGCAAACAAATCAGAGGCCTCAAGTCAAAGGACATACACCCAGGAAACGCCCAGAAACCTCACATGCTCTGGACGTATGAACCTAAATAAATCAGAGATATAACATGCTGGTGGTATATACATGATCAAACAAATCAGAAACCTATCGCCAGAAGCACCCCCAAACAGATCAGAGACCTAACAACTGGCACATAACCCACACACATCTGATGAACCTCACATAATAGAATGTATTCCCCAAATCAGCTCAAACACCTGGCATCCTAGGACATGTGCACACAAACTGATCAGAGACCTCACATTCTAAGGCATATTCCCACAAACAGCTATGAAACCATGAATTCTGGGACATGCCTCCCCCCAACACACAAACATTCTGAAACCTCTCATTGTGGTTCATCCACCCACACATGGATCAGAGACCTCCTGCCATCAGACACACATTCACAAATGGATAAGGGGGTGGGGGGGAGTTCACATCCTGAGATACGAACCGACCACCAGATAGACCTCACAACCTGGGCCACTGAATTCATTTCCTATCGCTGCTGTAACAAGTCACTGCAATCTTAGTGTTGTAAAACAACACAAATTTACAATTTTACCTTTCCACAGGTCAGAAGCTAAAAATGGGTTTCAAAGGGCTAAAATCAAGTTGTTGGCAGAACTGTATTGCTCCCAGAGGCTCTAGGGAGAGGATCTATTTCCTTGCCTTTTACTTCTCAAGCTGCCTGCAATTCTTGGCTGGTGGCCCCTTCCTTCTGACTTCAAAGCAGTGTTTCATCCTCAAATCTCTCTCTCTGATTTCTATATCTGTCATCTTCTCCGACTGATTGTCCTGCCTCTCTCCTGTAAGGACCCTTGTGATTACATGGGACTCACCTGGAAAATCCAGGAAAATCTCTCCCAACTCAGGATAATTACTTTATCACATTTGCAAAGGGCTTTTTTTTTTTCCAAAGGACCTTTTAACATGGAAGGTCCCATAGTCACATGTTCTAGAGATTAGAATATGGACGTTGAAAGACCTTTACCAACCTTAGATATATATACATGAGCAATTAAAAACATCCCATCCTGGGGTGCCTGGCTGGCTCAGTCGATGAGTTCAAGCCCCACACTAGGCATGAAGTTTACTTAAAAAATAAAAAAATAGGGCAACCCCAGTGGCTCAGCGGTTTAGCACTGCCTTCAGCTCAGGGTGTGATCAAGTCCCATGTCAGGCTCCCTGCATGGAGCCTGCTTCTCCCTCTGCCTGTGTCTTTGCCTCTCTCATTAATAAATAAATAAAATCTTAAAAAAATAAAAACATTCCATCCTGAGACATACACCCGTAAGTAGGTCAAAGACCTCACATCTCATGTCATATGATTCCGAAGAGATCAGAGACCCAGAGACCTCCCATCCTTGGAAATACATCCAAAAAAAAAGAACGAGGCACATGTTCTATGTCATATACCCACCCACAAGGTAGGGACCTCTCAAACTAGGACACATAACCACAAACAGAAGACACCTCACACCCTTACACACACAAAGAGATAATAAATTAAAATACCGTGATAGAAAGGTCCGAATACAAACCTGTGAAATCTGAGAAATGTACCCACACACAGATGAGAGACCTTACAGCCTGAGAAACATACTCACAGATCAGAGATCTCAAGTCTTGTAACACATACCTACAATCAAGTAAGAGACCTCATAGTCTAGGAAAAATACCTCAAGACTGATTATACACTTGACTTTTTCAGAAAACACCCACAAGGAGTTCAGAGTGCTCATATCTTGGGACATAGACCCACAGAAAGATCAGAGACTCGAGCCAAATTAAGGACACCCCCAACCTGCTGTATACCTCACACCTGGATATACACATCCAAACAGATCAGAGGACCTCTCATCCTGGTACATATATAACTAAACGAATCAGAAATCTTGGAAATATCCATGAACTATCAGACCTAACAACCTAGACATAACTCACAACCACCTCAGACCTCATAGAAAGAGACACACAAAATCAGTAGAGGGACCTCACATCCAAGGACATGTACTCACAAAGAGACCAGAGATCACACATCCCAAGATGTACACCCCACAAAATCCACAATTTAGGGATACACACTCTCAAATAGGTCAGAGATCTCTTGCCTTAGTTCATACACCCACACACATAGATCAGAGGCCTCCACCATCAGACACACTCACAAACACATTCCTAGGATGTGAACAGACAACCGGACAGAAACATCACAACCCAGGACACTGTATTTATTTCTTATTGTTGTTGGAACAAATCACCACAATTTTAGTGTCGTGGAAAAACACAAATTTATTTACTATATTACGTTTGTGTAGGTTAGAAATCCAAAAATGGGTCTTACAGTATTAAAGTCAGGTGTGAGCAGAGCTGTGTTCCTTCTGGAGACTCTAGGGGAGAATTCATTTCCTTGCCTTTTCCAGTTTCCAGAGCTCCTGTATTCTTGGCCCCGGCCCCTTCACTGGAAAGCCCTCCATGCTTCATCTTCAAATTTCTCTGATTTCTGCCTCCATCATCAATCTCTTCCCTAATTAGGGCTCCCTGGTCACATGTCCTTCACTGGACATCTTTTGAGTCCTATTATTTAGCTAGTACAAGTATATATGCACAATTAGAAATTTCACATCTCAGGACATACCCTCATGAACTGCTCAAGGACTTCACAAGCTGGGACACACACCCACAAACATCTCCATCATCAGATCACTGTATGTGACTTGGCTTGTGTTATTACCTTGTGTCTTGTCCCTCTCATTTCAGGACTCCTTTTTTTAAAAATAAAGATTTCATTTATTTATTCATGAGAGACACAGAGACAGAGAGAGAGGGGCAGAGACACAGGCAGATGGAGAAGCAGGCTCCATGCAGGTAGCCCGACGAGGGACTCGATCCTGGGACTCCAGGATAACGCCCTGGGCCGAAGGCAGGCGCCAAACCACCAAACCACCCAGGGATCCCCAGCCACCCAGGGATCCCCTCATTTCAGGTCTCTTGTGATTACATTGGATCCACCTAGAAAATCTAAGAAAATCTTCTCATCTTAAGATGCTTAAATATTTTTTAAGATTTTAAAAATTTATTTGAGAGAAAGAGAAGAGACAGAAAGAGGGAGAGTGTATGAGCAGGGGGGAGGGGCAGAGAGAGGGAGAAGCAGACACCCTGCTGAGCAGGGAGCCCGATGTGGGACTCGATCCCATGATCCCCCCAAGATCCCCCCAGGATCATGACCTGAGCCAAAGGCAGATGCTTAACCAACTGAGATGCGCAGGCGCCCCTTGAGATGCTTAATTTAATCATGCCTTCAAAGTACCTTTTAACATGTAAGGTTACATCTTCACAGTTTCCAAGGATTAGGACACAAGCATCTTTAGAGGCCTTAAGTCAGTAGAGTAGAGATACACATGCACAAACAATAAGAGACCTCAAATTACAAAACCCATACCTCCAAGAAGCTCAGAGACCTAAAATCCTGGGATATACACTAGAAATAGCTCCCATCCCTCGTCTGCAGTCATACATCTAGAAAGTGATCAGAGACCTCCTTCCCTCAGATACACATCTAAAGAGAGCAGAGAGACACACATTCGGGGACATACACCCACAAACAGGTCTGGGACCTCAAAAATTGGGACACATACTCACAGATAGAACAGACCTCATACCATTGGTTTACAAGCAAAAGAGACAACCCCCCCCCAAAAAAAACACTCACATACTGTGATATACCCACACAAATGGATCAGAGACTTCATCTGAGAAATACAACAAAAATGGCTTAGAGATCCCAAACGCTGCAACAAGAACCCATAACACACGGAGTGCTTGGGTGGCTCAGTCAGTTAAGCGTCTGTCTTAGACTCAGGTCATAATCCCAGGGTCCTGGGATGGAGCCCCACATTGGGCTCCCTGCTCAGCGGGGAGTCTGCTTCTCCCTCTCCCTCTGACCCTACCCCCACCTGTGCACTCTCTCTCTCTCATAAATAAATAATTTTTTTGATTTAAAAAAATTTAGAAACATTTTAAAAAAGATTTTGTTTATTCATGAGAGACAGAGAGAAAGAGAGTCGAGGGAGAAGCAGGCCCCCCTGGGGAGCCTGAGGCAGGACTCGATCCTAGGACCCCAGGACCATGGCCTGAGCCAAAGGCAGATGCTCAACCACTGAGCCACCCAGGTATCCCTAAAAACATTTTTTTAAAGATTTTATTTATTTGAGAAAGAGAGAGAGAGCACAAGAAGGGAGAGGGGCAGAGGGAGGAGAACCAGACTCCCTCCTTCTCATGCATGTTCTCTCAAACAAATAAAATCTTAAAAAAAAAAAACCACAACACATTAGAGACTTCACATCCTGGGGAATACAACCAGAATAATTAAAGATGTTTAACATTGGGGCAGCCTGGGTGGCTCAGCGGTTTAGCTCTACCTTCAGCCCAGGGCGTGATCCTGGGGACCTGGGATCAAGTCCCGCATCGGGCTCCCTGCATGGAGCCTGCTTCTCCCTCTGCCTGTGTCTCTAACTCTGTGTGTGTGTGTGTATGTGTGTGTGTGTGTGTCTCATGAATAAATAAATAAAATCTTTAAAAAAAAAGATGCTTAACATAAGACCCATAAGGAAATGAGAGCTCAAATCCTGGGGCACATACCTGCAAATAGATCAGAAGCCTCAATCCTGAGACATATACCCACAAAGAGCTCAGAAATCTCAGACCTTGAATATACACACTTTAACAAATAAGAAACTTCACATCCCGTTATACATTGGGCTCCCGTTACACATTGGGCATCCCTGTTCAAGGATACAAACCAGAAATCTCATATACTTGCATCAGAGGCCTAACAAGCTGGGATGAACACCCTCAATCAGCACAGGGTACTCATGCCTGGGATGTACATTTACAAATAGCGCTAAGACCTGACATCCTGGGACATGCATTCAGAAACTGATCAGGGAATTCACATCTTGGGAAAACCCCCTCAAACATGCTAGCCCTTTTAGCCTGGTTCACTTAGCAGAACACAGACCAGAATCTTCACATCATATACTCTCCCACACACAAATGATCAGAGAGTTCACATCCTGGGGTGTACTTCAACAAACAGAATCAGGAGCTCACAACCTGAACATGTAGCCATGGAGACCACAGACCTCAAACCTGGCAATATATGCCTGCAAAGAGATCAGAGACCTCACACTCTGAGAAATATGCCAACAAACAAATTGGGGGGCTCATCTTGGGATGTACTCCAAAACGCATCAGAGACTGTATACAACCAGAAGTGCCCACGAATAGATCAGAGACCTCAAATCCTGCAACATATGCTTCTGAGACCAGATGTGCTATGAAGAAAGAGCCACAAAAGACCACAGAACTAATACCTTGTGATATATATCCACAAAGAGATCAGAGAGTTCATATCCTGTGACATATACTTAACAAGAGATCAGAGAATTAAGGGTCAAGGGACATATACTCACACAGCAAGCTCTTTCCAACCTCACATCCTAGACACTCATAACTAAACAGAGTAAAGACCTTATATTCTGGCATATATACCACCAAAGAAAGTAGAAAGTTCATTATCATCAGAAATATATCTGAAACACATTAGAGGCCTAATAATCTAGAAGTTGTATTCTAGATACAAACATCATAAAGACCTCACATACTGTACTTATACCCCAAATCAGTTCAGATGCCTCACATGCCAGGATAGGCACACACAAACAGATCAGAGACCTCACATTCTGAGACATACCCCAACAAACAGCTCAGAGACCACAAATGTTGGGACACTCACTCTCAAATAGGTCAGAGACCTCACACCCTGGTTCATCCACCTGCACATAGATCAGAGACCTCCCGCCATCAGACACACACTCACAAACAGATGGGGGAGTTCACATCCTGGGGTGTGTGCTGACCACGAGAGAGAGACCTCACGACCTGGGCCACTGTATTCATTTCCAATCGCTGCTGTAACAAGTCACTGCAATCTTAGTGTTGTAAAACAACGTGCATTTATTATCTTACATTTCTACAGGCCAGAACACTGAAAATGAATCCTAGAGAGATAAAAACAAGTTGTCAGCAGACCTGCCTTCCTCCCGGAGACTCCAAGACAGAATCCATTTCCTTGCCTTTTCCAAGGGCTGCCTACATTCCCTGGCTTGTGGCCCCTTCCCCCACCTTCAAAGCCAGCAGGTTTCATTTTCAAACCTCTCTCTAATCTAATCTCTCTTCTCTTGGCTTCACTTGTCGTATCTCCTTCTTGCAGTCTGTTTCTATCTTTATATCACCATCTTTGATGCACTTGTATCACTCTCACAAAGCTCCCAGTCTCAAAGTGTTTCACTTCATTACACTGACAAAGTCTTTTTGCCAGAAAGTTAACATAATCACAGGTTCCAGGGATTGGGACACAGGTATCACTGGAGGCCAGTACTTAGTTAAACTGACCACAGACGTGATGTACATGGCACAGAGATATGAAATACACTCACAGACCAATCAGGGAGCTTACACCTCTTATATATACCTACAAATGGATCAGGGACTTAACAGCCTGTAAAGTATAGCCATAAGGAAATCATAGACTGGGGGTGCCTGGCTGGCTCAGTTCATAAAGTGTGACTCTTGATCTCGGGGTCATGAGTGTGAGCCCATGGTGAGCATAGAGCTTACTTTAAAAAAAAAAAGAAAAGAAATAACAGACTTTAAATCCTGCAACACAAACCTACAAACAGTTCAGAGACCTCTCACAAACTAGGTAGTACATCCAGAAACGGATTCTGGTTCTTGCACCCAGCACATATACTGACTATCACATGAGAGCCCTCGAAGCCTGGAACATACACCCATAAAGAGTTCACATAAGGCACTTGCTGTCATTCACTCCAAAACAGAGCAGAAACCTCATAACCTGGGATATACCCACAAGCCCATTACAGCTCTTACTCCCTAGGACGGACACACACACACACACACACACACACACACACGCACAGCTCAGACACCTCACACACTGGGACACTCACTCCCAAGCAGAGCAGAGACTTCACGTCCTAGAATATACAACAAACAGACCAGAGAACTTACATCCTTAACAAAATTCATAACCGGGCAGCACGTACTGAAACATACAGGAAGGAACAGAGAGGAGACCTCACACCCTGAAACAACCACAGAAAAGTCAGAAACCTTATGTTCTGGACATACACACCCTAAAAGATCCACGACTTCACATTCTATGACATATGCCCACAAACAAATCAGAAACCTCAAATCTTGGCAAATAACCCTCCTAGCAAATCATAGAGCCTATACAACCTGGGACATATACCTGTAAAAAGTAAAGAAAGGAATTCTGGGACATACACCCACAAGTGATCAGAGACCTTATATTCTGGGGCGTATACCCACAAACAGCTAGGGTCCTTACATCCTGAGACATATATGCACAACCAGATCAGACTTTACACCTTTGACAAACGCAAATAGATCAGAGACTCCCATTGGGTGATTTACACCAACAGAGAGATCAACAACCTCACAGCCTGAGACATGCATACATCATACATACATCATACATACATCATACATACATACGTGTATCAGGGAACTCCAATCCTGTAATACATACCACAAACAGCTGAGACTTCACATAGCAGGAAATATACTTAGACACAAAGCAGAGTCCTCTCAAATTGGGACCTACTGCTCAAAAGAGAGGAGAGAGGGGCAGCCCAGGTGGCTCAGCGGTTTAGCGCCACCTTCAGCCCAGGGAGATCCTGGAGACCTGGGATCGAGTCCCACGTCGGGCTCCCTGCATGGAGTCTGCTTCTCCCTCTGCCTGTGTCTCTGCCTCTCTGTGTGTGTGTCTCTCATGAATAAATAAATAAAGTCTTAAAAAAAAAGAGAGAGGAGAGAGCTCCCATCTTGGGAATAGACCCACAAACAAATAAGAGGCCTCACATGATGGGACATACACTCTCACTCAGGTGAGAGACCTCACATGTTTGGAAACACACAAGGGGATCCCTGGGTGGCGCAGCGGGATCCCTGGGTGGCGCAGCGGGATCCATGGGTGGCGCAGCGGTTTGGCGCCTGCCTTTGGCCCAGGGCGCGATCCTGGAGACCCGGGATCGAATCCCACATCGGGCTCCCGGTGCATGGAGCCCGCTTCTCCCTCTGCCTGTGTCTCTGCCACTCTCTCTCTCTCTCTCTCTGCGACTATCATAAATAAATAAAAAAAATTAAAAAAAAAGAAACACACAAGGAATAGATGAGATACTTCACACTGTGGGTCATGAACCCTTGAAAAGATCAGAGACCTCACACCACAGGATGCAAATCCAAAAAGACCTCACAGACTTCACACACCGAGACATACACCCACAGACCTCACACCCACATTCATACAACCACAAACATATCAGAGAACTTACACCCTTGGCATACACTCATGAAAGACACCTCACACACTAATAATTATAATGACAAACATCACAGACCTCAAATTCTGGCGCTCACATGCACAAACATCAGTGACCTCACACTCCAGGATATATACCCACAAACATGATCAGAGAGCTCCCATTCTGGTGAATGTACTCTCGGAGAGATCAGAGACCTCACGACAGGGACATACTTGCAGAAACAACGTGGACACATAATATTCTAGGGCATACTGCCACAAACCAAACATAGACAAGATACCTGGGAATTATAATCATAGCGATGAAAGACTTCAAGCTCCTGATACAGTTATGAGAAGGTCAGAGATCTTACATGCAGAGACATATCAGGAGCTTCTTACTTTGGAACATATACCTAGAAACAGGTAGGGGACCTTATACACTGAGAAATACACCCACAAACAGACCTTGACGTATACCAGTGAAGACAGATTCACATACTGGTATATAACAACAAACAGATCAGAGACCTCCCTCCTCAGGATGTACGTCAACAAAGAACTCAGAGACTTCAAATAATTGAACATACACATCCAAAGAGATCAGAGACCTTTATGCTAGGTCATATAGCCACAAACATATTTGAGAACTCACATTATATGAAATTCTCCCACCCCAAACACCTCAGAGACCTCATTCCCTGGGAAGTACCAATACAAAAGTATCAGAAAACATGGACCCTTGATATACACCCATGAGGAGAGACCTCACATATTGGGACATATATAGGGATAGACAGCACTGAGACCTTACGTTCTGGAACATACAGTCACAAATAGATCACAGATTTCATTTTCTGGTATATACATCCATAAAGAGTTCAGGGAACTTACATCTTGGGAACTGCACCCACAAACATTTTAGAGACCTCACACTCTGGGACATACACCCTCAGACAGAACAGTCCTTATATCCTGCAACATACCTCCAACAAATGGGCCAGAGTGCTCAAACCCCCAGAACACATAACCAAAAAAGCTCAGAAACATACCAACCAGGAAAATAGATCCACAAATATCTCAGAGACCTCATATACTGAAAAATATACCCATAAACATGTCAGAGAATACACACATTGGCACATATACCCACAGAGACCAGAGATCTAACATCCAGGGACATAAAACCAAAAACAGATTAGAGAACTCATACCCTTGATATGCATCCAGAAGAGATACCTCACATCCTGAGAAATACAATGATGAACAGATCAGAGACCTCATACTCTGCGACATACACCCACAAGTGGATCAGAAACATTTACACCATTAGACCATACACCCACAGAGCAGAAACCTCATACCCAAGACATACACATCCAAATAGATTAGGGAACTAACATAATGGAATATACACCCACAAATAGGTAAAACCTCTCTCATCCTGGGAAACACACACCCAAACAGATCAGAGACCTCATAATCTCATGTACACACATTCAAAAGAGTTCAGTTACCTCACACCCTGGTACATATACCTGTGAACAGAGACCTCATATACTGCAACACAGAGCCACGAGCATGTCAGAGACCCCACACATTTGGGACACATACCCACAAACAACTCAGGAAGTTCATATCGTGGGACATATAGCTGTAAACAGTTCAGGGAGCTGACATCCAGAAACACAGATTTCCCCTGCCTTCAAAACCAGAAATACGAATATCTCGACATAGACTTTTGAACACAGCAGAGACTTTATATCTAGAGACTCACTGGCCCAAACTGCTCCATCACCTATCAGCCTGGATACAGATTCCAGTTACCTTCATGATATCTCTTCCTGGGACTTAAAACACCATACACTTCAAAGAACAAACAAAACCTGTACGTCACCCTCCAAAGAGTTCATGGCTATGAAAACTAAGACACCCAGAACACCTCACATCCAGAACACAGACTGCAAAGGAGCTCAGAGGCTTCAAATTCTGTACCCAAGTACAAAGTATCTTAGAGACATCATACCCGGGGATTAAGGATCCCAAACAGTTATGATCACATTCTGGCCATGAACCAAAAACAGCTCAGAATCCCCACACTTTGAGGCTTAGATCCCCAAATAGTTCAGTGACCTAAAAACACAGAGAGAGATCCCTAAAGAGATCAGAGACCTAAAAATGTAAAACAGGGAATGCCCCAAATGCCCAGATATGCATACAGGTCACAAAAAGCTCAGAAATCTCGAACCCTAGACAGAGACCCTCAAAGAACTCAGAAATGCCAGAAATTACCCAAAACTTAGCAGCTTAAGACAACAGCAAACACTAATCATCTCACACAGTTTTGGGGAGTCAGGAATTCAAGAGCAGCTTAGCTGCATGGTTCTGACTTTAAGTCCTTCAGGATGCAGTTATCAGAAGGCTCAAGTTGGGCTGGAAGCTTTGCTCTCAAGTTGGATCACTCACATTGCTGGCAATTTAGTGATGGCTGTTGGGTGGGGTGCCTCAGTTCTTTGGTGCATAGATCTCTCTCTCCATGTGGCTGCTTGAGTGTCCTCACAACATGATGGCTGGCTTCCACTAGTGATCCAAGAAAAAGCAAGACAGAAGCCAAAATGCCTTTAAAAATTTCCTCTATATAAGTATTGCTTTGCTGTATCCCATAAATTTTTTAAGTTTTCTTTTCATTTTCATTTGTTCAAATAGTTCAAACTATTTTTGGGAATGCCTGGGTGGCTCAGTCAGTTAAACATTTGACTCTTGATCTCAGTTCAGGTCTTGATCTCAGGGTGATGGGTTCAAGCCCTGTGTTGGGCTCCATGCTGGGCATGGGGCCTACTTAAAAAAATAAAGATACCAACTATTTTTTAACTTCTCTTATGACTTTTTTGATTCACCAATGCTCTGGACCCTCCCCCAAATCCTTTCTCCAGAGCTCAGACCCTGTCTCTTGCATAAAAGTACAAACCTGGAGGCACCTAGGTGGCTCAGTCAGTTAGGCTTCTGGCTCTTGATTTCAGCTCAAGCCATGATCTCAAGAGTTGTAAGATCGAGCCCTGTGCTGGGCTCCCCACTGGGCGTGGCTCCCCATTGGGCATAGAGCCTGCTTGAGATGCTCGTTCTCTCTCCCCTTCCCCTCACCCCTCTCTCTTCCTCTCTCAAAAGAGAGAGAGAGAGAGAGAGAGAAAGTACAAACCTATCTCTCTTATAACCGGATTTTCACAAGAACAATGTTTTTTCTCGCTGTGCAGACTTGCCTTATGATGCACAGCCCATTATGTATGTTCTCAAAGGAACAGCTGAAGTAAAACTGTGGGTTAACTAGAGATAGAAACATAATTCTGGAGAATATTTACTCTTTATTGAACCTAACCGACATTTATAATAAGCAATATGTGCACATGACTCTTATGTTCCAACTGAGACAGTCTCAGACCCATGCTGGCTCCTGGCCAGAAATGTCATTTACCTGTATCTCATCCCTTTCCCCAGCCCTGAATTTTGCTTTCAGAAGGGATGTGTGATTAGGGAGAAGGGGGCTGAAATATGGAGAGTACAGGTATGTGGACTGTACATTGCCCTACTGACTCAGAGCAGTCTTGCAAAAACCTCAGTAGGTCAAATTAAGGTTTAGAAAGAGATGCTCCAAAAAGCTGGACTCTCCTACCACCCAACTGGGACTTGGGTTGCAGGCTCTGAAACAGGTTCCACTAGGCTCCAAACACCCATGTGTACTGGGTGTGGACGAGGCCTGAGTGGAGAAAGATTCCAACATCCATCTGAGCAATGTCTATCCCAAGACAGGGCTCTCCACTCTGGGGCTGGTATCAGGAAATACAACAACCACCTCTCCACAACACAATCTCCACAAATGGTATCAAGGGAGATTCTGTGACCTCTAGAACAAAGGGAAAGATAGAAGTTCTGAAGGAAGTAGCCACCTGTATTTCCTGGTCCAGACGAGGAAGCTGGGGTGGCTATGGATCCATGTGGAGGACTTCACTATTTACCACACGACTCTGATTTCTCATTGCCTTTCTCAACTGGCATATAGCCAGGGCACTGTGTGTGTGCCCCAAACACCTCATGGCTGAATTTTGCCACGTGATGAGATCACTCTTTCTGGATACAGCAACCCAAAGAGCTCAGGGCTCTCAAACATTGGAGCAGAGACCTTGAGATAGACTGGTGACCTCACATCCTGAGAAACAGACCCAAACACTTCTCAGAGAACAAGAACTTCAGACAAACACCCCCAAGCTCCTCAAACACTTCATACCCTGGACCAGTAGCTCTCAACCGAAGGCAATTTGCTCCTCCTTCCCCTCCAGGGAACATCTGGCAATACCTAAGGACATTCTGGTTGTCATAGCTGGGAGGGGAGAGGTGCTACTGGCAACAAGTGGGTAGAGATCAGGGATGCCACTTGACAGTGCTCTTAAGCCAAAGAACCCCCAGGAACATACCTATAGTTGAACAAGTAGGGTTCATTATTCATTTCAGTTCAGTGAGGGAGAATGCACACCTTGGGAGCCAAGAGATGCCTTAGTAAGAGGGTATCAGAAAGAACCAATTAGGGGCACCTGGCTGGCTCTGTCAGAAGAGCATGTGACTCTTGATCTCAGGGTTGTGAGCTCAGGCCCCATGTTGGGTTACTAAAAAATAGGGGGAGATTACTAAAAAATTATTTAATTAAAAAAAGTGGGGTGCCTGAGTGGCTCAGTCCATTAAGCATCTGCCTTGGGCTTGAGTCATGATCCCAGGATTCTGGGATTGATCTCCGTGTCAGTCTCCCTGGGAGCCTGCTTCTCCCTCTTCCTCTGCCTTCCACTCCCCCTGCTTGTGTTCCCCCCTCTCTCTGTCAAATAAATAAATGAATAAAATATTTTTTAAAAGAAGTAAGAACCAATTATATGATCTGGGTTTCAGTTAAGTGGTTTGGGGGAGGCCATAAAGAAGTGGAGCTCACTCTAGATTGGATAATGCCAGAAAGTGAGGGCAGTTTTATGACTGGGTATCTCAATAAATCTCATCTATAGCAAGGACAGACTAGAGTGAGAACAAAGCTGAAATTGGTATTAAAAAAAAAAAAAAGCAGTCACTCGTTTTAACCAAGAGAGGGGGATGTTTGGTATCTTGTAGGTGGCACAATGACCAGTTTTTGTCTGTGCTGAGACAACATTATAAATTAGCTTTGCTTTGTCTCACCCTATCATGGTCTCAGAGTAACCTTGTCTAAGGTTAGTATTCTGTGAGATTCTGTTTATGTCTAATAGGAGAATAACATGGCCTAACTGTAAGTACAGGGACAACTCTGGATGTTGGGGGCTGCTCCCTTCTTCCCTCCCTCTTTCCTTCCTTTCCCATGCCAAACATCTTTTATGGGTTGACTTATATCCACCTCCCTCAAATTCATATGTTGAAGTCCTAACCCATAGGACCCCAGAGTGTGACCTTATTTGGAAATAGGGCCATTGCAGATATAAAACGAGGTCATATTCCTGGAACACAGTGGGCCCCTAATCCACTGTGACTAGTGTGTTTATTAAAAAAGGGGAGGGGGAGTTTGGACACAGGCACACACGCAAAGGACACTGTGTGAAGATGAAGAAATCAGGGTGATGCAGCAGAAGTCAAGGCACATCAAAGACTGCCAGCAAACCACCAGAAGCTAGGAGAGAGGCATGGACAGATTCTCGTTCTCACCCTCAGAAGGAAACAAACCTGCTAACACCTGGATCTCAGACTTCCAGCCTCCGGAACTGTGAGACAATAAATTTCTGTTGCTTAAGCCACTTCCCCCCCACCCTGCCCCAGTTTGTGGTACTTTTTTTTTACAGCAGCCCTAGCAAACTAGTAAAACATCCTACAATGCCCTCCATATCAAAGAATTTTCCAGTCCAAAATGTCAATAGTACTGAGGTTGAGAAATCCTGCCCTAGACACAGAATCCAAAAGTATTGAGTGACCTCATAATCTCTGACAGAGACCAACAGAAACTAGCTGAGAGTACACATAGCTTTGAACTTAGACACCCCAAGGTGCTCAGAGACCTCACACCCTGAACACAGAAGCCCAAACAGCTCAGAGAAAATCTGCCCTGAAGAGACCCTAATAGATCAAAGATATCATTTTCTGGCACAGAAACCACCAAGGAAATAAGAGATCTAGCATCTAGAAACATACACCAAGTGCTCAGAGACATCACAGCATAGGACACAGAACCCAAGAGAGCTGTGGGTCCCAAAAGTTCAGATATTTCACACCTTGGTCACAGACATGAAACAGATGAACAGTTCACAAACAATAATATTCATTTCCCAGTTTTAAAGTAGTACTATGGTTATGTAAGTTCTTTATATTAGGAAAAGCAGGGCTAAGGGTATACAGGAACTCTCTGTATACAATTTTGCAACTTTCTCTAAGTCTAAAATAATTTTAAAATAAATTTTTTTAAAAAAGGAAAAAAAGATGAAACGATGTAAAAGGGAATTTGTAAAACTTAAAAAACACATTTTGCTGTAAGCTCAGAAAACAGTATTAAGCCCCTCCAGTGGTCAGAGAAATGCCCAAAAAAAACCCAAAATGAAATTCAATTTTAAGGGGGAGGAACCCCTGCACACCCCAAGACAAAGATCCCCCTACAGCTTAGAGCCTTCTCACTCTGAGACAGAAACCAACAAACTCCTGGAAGATCTAAATCTCTGATATAGACCTCCAAACTGGAAACAGCATGTAGTAACTACCTTATAATGAGCTGACTGGCTTCAGAACCACTTTCCTCCTACTTATCTACTCTCAGGCAAACACCTCCCTTGCCTGATGCCTAAAATCCCATCACTTAAAAGTTTATCTTTGCAATTATATTTTGCCCCCTTCAAAATTCCCCTTTTAAATGCCACACACACCTCCATCCTAGAGCATAAAATCATGCATTTATGTTGCTTTTATGTCCCATCTCCTCTCTGTATTCCTCCATACACACACACACACACACCTCCACACACCCTTAGTCAGGCCTGGTCCAGAGGGGGCAAGAAGCCTCCAAGTCATCCTCTCTGGGGGTTGGAGGGGACGTCTTAGAAGAGGATCCTAAGATCACCTTGAACCTTCTCTGCAGAACTCAGACCTATAGGTACCTTGAAATACAGATGCCAGGAGCCCCAGTGAAGAATTTTTCTCAGTGCTGCTGTGAAGTGAGTGGGTCCTGAAATCAATATAATGGGACACAATAAGCATTGTTTTCAAAAGAGTCAGAACAGATAGAAGAGAATAGAAAAGGTTACCCGACACATTCTGTGCTAGCCAATAATGCCAGCCTCTTTACAGGTGCACAAACTGATGTTCCCAGACGGGATTCGAACCTATGGTCTCCAGTGGCCAAATCCCTGCCTCTGCAACTGGGAAGGCTAACGCAGGGGCCATAGCGCCTGCGCCAAGTCAGCAGCCAATAGCAGCACGGAGCCAGACGACCCGCTCGTAGCCTATAAGTGATTCCCGAAAACCTCGGGTACCCTGGAAGGGCTTAGGTGGGCAGTCTTATGGTAGCCAATCAGCGCTCAGGACAGGGCTTGATCCCGCCTTGTTCATCGCAGAGCCAATCACAGCTCCGCAGCCTTCCACCCGCACCACCCCAGCTGTTGATCCGAATCGTCAGAGCCAACCAGACCTAAGATCGTGTGGTGGTGGCTTCCAGATGGGTGGAGGCTTTAGGCCAGAGGTGGGGTCCACCATCCCCCTCCCTGGGGCTCAGTTTGGTCAGGGCGGCCCCATTCTCTTATCTGTTTGGAGTGCGGCAGATGCGCGATGCAAAACAAAACGAGAAAACCTTTCATGTCCCTACGCCTACGGTGGTTTCTTCCAAAACACACGACACCCCCCGCGCCCCCGTGGTACCTCCCGGAGCGGACCGTTCCATCTCCCTGTCACACAATGGTATATCCCAGAGTCGCACCATCTTGTCATTAACTCTTCATTGCCACCCTTCAAGCTCTCCTGTGTGCGGCCTAGGAAGGGCTGTTCCATTTCAATGTCCCAGGAATCATTCAATCTTCCGTTCACACCAACACAACTAAGCAGAGTCTCGTGTCTTCTTCCCTGTGCACCTATTCCATTCCAGGCTCCCCCTCACACACCCCGCAATGGACCGTCCCAGCTCCATACCCTGATGATTTTGCTGAATGCGTCGCCAAGGTGTCCCAACCCCCTTGCTGCAGAGCCCGGGCCAGAGAAAGGCACTGGCATCTCCTGATGGCAGTGTGAATTTGTGTGGCAGCATCTATCAAAATGAAAATGGACAGTCCTCTCTGCTAGTACCACCAGAGTGTATGTGGCTTTCCAGGCCCCCGCGTCTCCACAAGTACCTAAAACTGCCCTGCTCACAGTAGGTACTCACATGGGAGTTTGTTGAATGCATAACTTCTTTGACCTGGCAATTCCACTTCTAAATATGTGTTCTAAGAAAATACACATTCACTGGTCTGTGTGCACAAGCGTGGAAGGAGCAAACAACTAGAGGGAAAAGGGTAAATTAAGGTGATTCCTGTTATACTACAGAGTACAGGCTGGCCGTTTAACAGTAGGAGACCTCGCCACTGAGACCTCGCCACTGAAAGATTGCAGACAGCTCAGGGACGTCATAGCACTGGACACAGGGCACAGAAAACCTTGGAGACCTCACACCATGGGACACAGAGTCCGAGAGAGTTCAGGGGTCTCCCACAGTAGACACAGACCACAGAACAGCCTAGACACCTCACACTCTGGCCAAAGGCTGGCAAAAAGCTCCAAGGACTCACATAACAAGACATAGACAACCAGTTATTTAATAGACCTTATCCTCTGGCCACAGACTACTACGAACATCACAGGAACCTCACACCCTGAAATCCTAAAGTACCTTGGGGACCTTTCACAGAGACGCAATCCCCAAACAGCTTACATACCTCAGACAGGGACACGGACCCCAAAGCAGCTCAGAGATCTCACCACCCGGAATATAACCTAAAACATCTGGGCAGGGGATCCCTGGGTGGCTCATCGGTTTGACGCCTGCCTTCCGCCAGGGGAGTGATCCTGGGATCCCGGGATCGAGTCCTACATCGGGCTCCCTGCATGGAGCCTGCTTCTCCCTCTGCCTGTGTCTCTGCCTCTCTCTCTCGTGTGTGTGTCTCTCGTGCATAAATAAATAAAATCTTTAAAAATAATAATAATAAAAATAAAACATCTGGGCAAAGACTTCATACTGTTGACATAGACAAAAAATAATTCAGAGGCCTAGATATAAACAATGAGGGTGAACATCTGTATCTGCTGGAGGGACTATCTAAAGGACATACTGTTAATGGCAAGGGGAGCAAATGGGGGAAAATGCTCAAAGAGAAAAGATGAGCATCAGCCCTGCAAAGTATTCGGAGACCTCACACCCAGACAGCTCAAAGAATTAGGATATAAGCCTTGTGACCCACTCCCTGGGATACTGACCCCAAACAGCTCAGAAAGGTGACACTCTGCACATAACTTCTCAAACAACTCAGGAACTTCACACCCCAGGATAAGACACAGCACCCAAAATAATCCAGTGACATCAGACTCTGGAAACATCTCTAAACAGCTTATGAGACTTTATACTTAGAAACACGGACATTCAAATGCTCAGAGATTCCACACCCTGGAAGAAAGTTTCCAAGACAGTGCAGAGACTTAACATCCTATAACAAAGGCCCCAGAACATCTCAGGTACCCCAAAATCTGCAACATGGAGTTCACAACAATAGAGATACCATACCTTAGATGCAGACCTGGAAACATTTTGGAAACATTTCAGAGACCTTATAACTTGGCACATAGTTTAAACAAATAAATAGATCAAAGACTTCAGACCCTAGAAACAAACCCCAAATATTGTAAGAGACTTCACACTCAAGAACACAGACACTCAAAAACGCAAACACCTCACACTTTGGAAAAGAGACATTGAGGCGTGCCTGGGTGGCTCAGTCATTTAAGTGTCTACTTAGGGCAGGATCCTGGGATCCTAGGATTGAGCCTGTATCAGGCTCCCTGCTCAGTGGGGAGTCTACTTCTCCTTTTTCCCCTGCCCCTACTCAAGTGCCCATGCTCTCACTCTCTCTCTCAAATAAATAATTTAAAAAAAAAGAAAAGAGACATTGATTCAGCTAAGTGACCTTGCCACCTGGAAATAGGCCCTAATAGATCACACACATCCCTTGCTGGAACTGAGACCACCAAAAAGATCAGAAACCTCATGCCAGGAAACAAACCCCATATTACTCAAAAACTTCACATCAATGGAACTTGGGATCCACATGAGCTGGGACAACTTGCCCACTAAGGGCAAGACCCCCAAACTATGCACAGATCTTCAGACACAGATACCCAACACCTCATAGACTTTACAAACTAAACACAGACCTCTAAAGCATTTCAGATATTATATACTATGGGATACAGAATAGAGATATCATACCTTGTGACACATCCCCCCATAAATCATTGAAAATTAGCCCCAAATAAAGCAGGGACATCATAGTCAAGAAAGTAATCCCTAATAGGACAAAGACACCACACTCTGGGACTGACATCTCCGAAAGGAGAGAGATTTCACATCCCAAATGGCTCAAGGATAGCACCTCATGGAACTCAGAATCCAAAGAGCTCAGATACGTCACACCCTGAAACACAAAGTCTGAAACAACTCTGGGAACTTAGGCCCCAGACACATACCCCCAAACAGCTCAGAGATCTCACAGGTCAGGACACGGATCCTGAAACCCCTCAGTGGCCCTTAGTGGCCTCATGCCATGCCATACATGCCCATAAAAATACCTCAGAGATATCAGACTCTTGGGAAATATACCCAGAAATAAATCAAAGACCTCATTCTTGTAACCAAGACCCACACGAACATCAAAGACCTCATACCTGGAAAGATCTGCCAGATGGCTTCAAGATCTCATGTAATGGGATCTAGACCCACAAGAGCTATGAGGTCTCACATCCTTGATGGAAACTCCCACAAAGTTGGGAAGCCTTAAGACCTGGACCTACGGCCTCAAAGAGTTCAAATATCTCACATGCTGGGAAAAAGACACTCCTGACAGCTTAGAAAACATTCATTGAGGCAAAAAGAAATATAAACTCCTCATCAATCTCATTTTGTCATAGCTGACCCCAAGACCACAAAAATCTCACACCCTCAGACACAGAACATAACACAATTCTGAGGATGCTGACCCCCAAGGAGCTCAGAGGCTTCAGAGGCTGTAGTGTTTCCAGGTCATTGTTGTAGAAACCTCACACCCCAAGACACAGTGTCTCAAAGAGCTCATAAATCTCAGACTCTGAGCACAGCACAAAACAAATCTGAGGCCTTAAACTTTGGACACTGACAACTCCATACCATCCCTCCCCCACAACTCCTACCCAACCTTACAGACCTCTAGAGAACAGAAGAACTCAAAAACATAGAGATCTCACATCCTATCACACACCTCAAAGACCTTCAGAAGTGGACACATGCCCAAAACAACTCCAACAATTCTCATCATATGCACACCCCAAAATGGCTCAAAAATTCACCCTAGGGCATAAACAGTAAGTACCTCAGAGATCATATCTCCTGAGAGCTAACCAAAACCACTCAGAGGACATAACATTTTGGACACAACACCCCAAACATCTCAGAAGTCTCGTGCTCTGGAACCCAAATCCATGAACACACAGTGATCTCACACAGTCATACAGATGGCTAAAGAGCTCAGAGACCCCACTCCTCGGAAACAGAGGTCACAGCCATCATAACCTTGACAGTGACTGCCAATAGGAACAGACTCTTCACACGTGGAAACACATCCCAAATGGCTCAGAATTTCCATCGTGTGGGATGCCTGGATGGCTCAGTGGTTGGGCATCTGCCTTTGGCCAAGGGCGTGATCCTGGAGACCTGGAATCGAGTCCCACATCAGGTTCCCCGCGGGAAGCCTGCTTCTCCCTCTGCCTGTGTCTCTGCCTCTCTCTGTATGTCTCTCATGAATAAATAAATAAAATCTTAAAAAAAAAAAAAAGAATTTCCATCATGTGACACAGAACCCAAAACAGCATAGAGACTTCACACCCTGGACACATGCCACAAAATAATTCAGAAATCTCATGCCATGAACAGAGATACCCATGAGCCAATAGATGTCATGTTTTGGGGTTCAGATCCAGAAAAAAAATCAGACCCCCAAAGAATCCTTACAACCTGCAAACAGTCACCAGTTACTCAAAGAGTTTAGATGCCTCACATCTAGGACACAGACCACAAAACTAATCAGGAACTCCTATCTTGGTAGCAGGTTTTGAACAGGCTACCAAGGAACAGGCTCCTGAATAGCTCACAAACTACATAGAAACTTAACGTCATGAGACACAGAAATCAAAGGTTCTCAGAGACCTTACCCACTAGGCATACACACACAGTTCAGAGTTCTCAAACTCTCTGTCACAGGTGCTCAAATAATTAAAATAAATCCTAATTCAGATAAAACCCCCAAAGAGCTGAGAGACCACATATTCTGGGGAAAGGATCTCCTACCCAGAGTGCTTGGCTGGCTCATTTGGGAGAGCTTGTGACTCTTGGTCTCGGGGTTATAAGTTTGAGCCACATGTTGGGCAGAGAGATTATTTTTATTTTTATTGTTTTTAAAGATCTTATTTATTCATGAAAGACACACAGAGAGAGGCAAAGACACAGGCAGAGGGAGAAGCAGGACCCTCGCCAGGAGCCTGATATGGGACTCCATCCTGGGACTCTGGGATCATGCCCTGAGCCAAAGGCAGATGCTCAACCACTGAGCCACCCAGGCATCCCAAGAGATTATTTTTTTAAAAATAAAATATTGCTGCTGTTGTTTCTTTTAAAAAACCAATTTGAAATTCTAGGACCCAAAATATAACATTTGAAATAAAAAATTATCCAGGTGGGCTCAAGAGCAAAATGGATATGACAAAGGAAAATATCCGTGAACTTAGAAAGTAGATCTATTATTTAACCTGAAAAACAAAGAGAAGAATATTGAAAAATGGGAGGAGAACTTCTTCAGGGACCTCTTGGACAATATTAAAACATCTAATATTTATGCTACTGGAGTCTTAGAAAGAGAAGATGATATTGGCATGGAAAAAAATGGAAGGCATGCCTGGGTGGCTCAGTGGTTGAGTGTCTGCCTTCAGCTCAGGGTGTGATCCCAGGATCCAGGATCGAGTCCCATATCAGGCTCCTTGCTGGGAGCCTGCTTCTCCCTCTGCCAAGGTCTCTACCCACCCCCTTATGAATAAATAAATAAAATCTTTAAAAAGAAAAAAAGAAATAAAATTGAAGAAACAATGACCCAAACTCTCCCCAAGTTGGGTGAAAGGCACAAATTAACAGATACAAGAAATGCAGTGATCCCCAAGCAGCACAAACTCAAAGAAAATTATGCCAAGAAATATTATAATCAAATTGCCAAAAAAACACATTATACATAGGAGAAAAACAATACAAATTCCACAGATTTCTCATTAGAAATATAGTGGACAGGGATGCTTGAATGGCTCAGAGGTTGAATGTCTGGCTTTGGCTCAGGGCATGTTTCCAGGGTCCCGAGGTCAAATCCCATATCAGGCTCTACACAGGGAGTCTGCTTCTCCCTCTGCCTGTGTCTCTGCCTCTCTCTCTATGTCTTTCATGAATAAATAAAATCTAAAAAAAGAAGAAGGAATATAGTGGCCAGAAAACAGTGGAACATCTTTAAAGTGCTGGGAGTAACAGTCAGCCCAGAATTCCAATCAGTGAAAATCATTTTCATAAATTAATTCAAAATAAAGACATTCTCAGGGTGGCTCAGTTGGTTAAGCATCTGACTGTGGCTCAGGCCCTGAACTCAGGGTCCTGGGATCAAGCCCTGCATTGGGCTCCACACTCAGCAGGGAGTCTGCTTCTCCCTCTCCCTCTGCTGCTCCCCCTGCTTGTGCTCTGTCTCTCTCTATATATATACCTCAAATGAATAAATAAAATCTTTAAAAACAAATAAATACATTCTCAGATGATGGAAAATTAAGAGAATTTGTCAACAGCTGATGTGCTATGCAAGAAATGATAATGAAAAATAATACCAGAGGGAAACGTGGAACTTCAGGAATGAGGGAAGAACAACAGAAATCATAAATATCTGGGTAAACATAAAAGACTATTTTTCTCCTCTTAAATTCTTCAGAATATGAATGACTGTTCTAAGCAAAAATGTTACCATTGCGTGTTAATGTTTTCATCATATGAAAATGTAATACACATAACAATCATGACAAAAGTGGATAGCGCAAAGGGAATTATATGGCTGCAAGGCTTGTACATTTTACTTGAAGTGGTAAAATGTCGACTCTAAAAAGATTGTGAACTAACTAATATATATTTTGTAATCTCTGGAGCAATTACTAAAAATTACTACAAAGAAATATAGCTAAAAATCCAATTACCAAAAAAAAAACAAAAAAACAAAACAAAAAAAAAACAAAAAAAATTCCAATTACCTAAATCAAAATGGAATACTAAAGAATATCTAAACAATCCAAAAGAAAACAAGGGGAACAGCTGAACAAAAGAGAAAAAGGGAAAATAAAAAATAATCAAATGCTGGCCCTAAATCCAGCCATATCAATAATAACGTTAAATGTAAATGATCTACACCAGAGGTCAGCCAATTTTTGCTACAAGGGCCAGAGAGTAAACATTTCAGGCTGGTGGGTCACATAGTCTCTGTCGAAACTACTCAATTCTGCTTCTGTAGTGGAAGAGCAACCATAGACAATAGTAAATGCATAGGTGTTTTATGTGTTCTAGTAAAATGTTATTTACAAAAACAGCCAATCAGCTTGCAGGCCTTAGTTTGTGGCTCCTGGCCTAAGCTCATCAATTCAAAGATAGAAGTTTGAGGTGCCTGGGTGGCTCAGTCAGTTGAGCATCTGCCTTTGGCTCAAGTCATAATCTGAGGTCCTAGAATCAAGGCCCACGTTGGGCTCTCTGCTCAGTGGGGAACCTGCTTCTCCCTTTTCTTCTGCCTGCCTGCTGTGCTCTCTCTGTCAAATAAATAAATGCAATCTTAAAAAAAAAACAGGTTGTCTGATTATAAATACATTTTAAAACAATATCTAGTGACATGCTTTCTATAATAAACCTACTTCAAAGGTATAGATAGGTGAAAACTAAAAGAATGAAAAAAAGATGGAGAGACAAAATAAACATCAGAACAAGGAAAATGGGGGCACCTGGGTGGCTCAGTGGTTGAGAATCTGCCTTTGACTCAGGTCATGATCCCAGGGTCTTGGGATCGAGTCCCGCATCAGGCTCCCGCAGGGAGCCCACTTCTCCCTCTACTTACGTCTCTGCCTCTCTGTGTGTCTCTCATGAACAAATAAATAAAATCTTAAAAGAAAGAAATTGGGGCAGCCTGGGAGGCTCAGCGGCTTAGCACTGCCTTTGGCCCAGGGTGTGATCCTGGAGACCTGGGATCGAGTCCCACATTAGGCTCCGGTATGGAGCCTGCTTCTCCCTCTGCCTGTGTCTCTGCCTCCTCTCTGTGTGTCTCTCATGAATAAATAAATAAAATCTTAAAAAAAGTAAAAGATTGTTTCATCTTCTTGGTGAACTGACCACTTTATTATTACGTATTGTCCCTCTTTATCCTTGATCATTTTCCTTGTTCTTTTTTTTAGGTTTCTTATTTATTTACTCATGAGAGAGAGAGAGAGAGGCAGAGACATAGGCAGAGGGACAAGCAGGACCCCTGCGGGGAGCCCGATGTGGGACTCGATCCCAGGACCCCAGGATCGCAACCTGACCTAAAGGCAGATGCTCAACCACTGAGCCATCCACGTGTCCCAAAACAATCTTAAGTATATATATGTACTTCACAACAAATCTCCAAAATACACGAAGCAAAAACTGATAGAAATGTAAGGATAATCAGGTAAATTTGATTATTGTTGGAGACATCAAAATTTTTCTTCTAGGATAAAGTAATAAGAAGTAGGCAGAGGGACGCCTGGGTGGCTCAGTGGTAGAGCATCTGCCTTTGGCTCAGGGCATGATCCCCGGGGTTGGCGATGGAGCTGGGATGGAGTCCTGCGTCAGGCTCCCTGCAGGGAGCCTGCTTCTCCCTCTGTCTGTGTCTCTGCTTCTCTTTGTGTGTCTCTCATGAATGAATAAATAAAAAATCTTTTAAAAAAAGTAGGCAGAAAATCAGTAAGGATATAGAAGATCTGAACAATATTAAACAATTTAACCTGACATTTATAGAGTCTTTTGAACAACAGCAGAATACATATTCTTCACAAATGCACATGGAACATTCACCAAATAGACCATATTCTGTGCCATGAAGCCATAACAAACTTAAAAGAATTGAAATCACAGAAAATATGTTCTCTGACCATAATGGAATTAAACTAGAAGTTGGCAACAGAAACATATACATCTCTATGGAAAATCTCAAAATATTTGGAAATTACATAATACACTTCTAAATAATCTGTGAATCAAAGAGGAAATCCGAAAGGGAATCAGAAACTCCTGTAAATTGGATAAAAATAAAAGTACAATGAATCTGGGATGCCTGGGTGGCTCAGTGGTTGAGCATCTGCCTTTGGCTCAGGGCATAATTCCAGGGTCCAGGGATTGAGTCCCACATTGGGCTCCCTGCAAGGAGTATGCTTCTCCCTCAGCCTATGTCTCTGCCTCTCTCATGAATAAATGAATAAAGTCTTAAAAAAATACAATGAATCAGATTTTCTGGAATGTAGTTAAAGTGGCGACGAGAAGGAAATTAGTAGCAATAAAATGCTTATAAGAGAAAAGAAGAAAGGTCTCAACTCAATTATCCAAATTTCCAACTTAGGAAACTAGAAATTTTATGTCCAAAGGAAGGAAATAATAAAGACACCAACAGAAATCAGTAAAATTGAAAACACAAAAAATAGAGAAAAAATATCAATGGAACCAAATGCCAGTTCTTAGGAAAACATCAATAAAATTGAAAATCTCTTGGGGTGCCTGGGTGGCTCAGGTCATGATCCTGGGGTTCTGGGGTCAAGTCCCACATCAGGCTTCCTGCAGGGAGCCTGCTTCTCCCTCTGCCTATGTCTCTGCCTCTCTGTGTCTCTCATGAATAAATTAATAAAATCCTTAAAAAAATAAATAATAAACAAATAAAAATAAAATTGAAAGTTTCTAGGGGCACCTGGGTGTCTCAGTAAGTTCAGCTTCTGCCTTTGGCTCAGGACAGGCTTTCAGGGTCCTGGAATCCACTCCCTCGTTGGATTCCCTGCTGAGTAGAGGGCCGCCTTCTTTTCCCTCTGTGCTCTCTCTCAAATAAATAAATAAATCTTTTAAAAAATGGAAAGTCTCTACCACCAAAAGCAGTATAATTTCTTTCATTAACTCCTAAATCAATAAGAGAGTCTCTGTAGAAATTTTCTCATTTCTGAAATCTCAACTAGAAGGGATTTTACTCAAAAGGGATTTTACTAATTAGCGAGCCTTTTTTTTATTATTCATGATAGACACACACAGAGAGAGAGAGAGAGAGAGAGAGAGAGAGGTAGAGACACAGGCAGAGGGAGAAGCAGGCTCCATGCAGGGAGCCCGACATGGGACCCAATCCTGGGACTCCAGGATCGCACCTTGGGCCAAAGGCAGGAGCCAAACTGCTGAGCCACCCAGGGATCCCCCTGCAAGCCTTTTTCATGCAAAAAATATTGTATTAAGCAGAGGGAAATTTTTTTTCTCTGCATTGTGATTACTTGAATTCACAGTTATATCATGAAAGGTAAGGCATTTAGATTTTTCATGATATCAAAAAAAAAAAAGATTTTTCATGATATCTATAATAGTAAGTGGAGCTATTACATTTTTTATTATCATAGTAGATTTCATCCTGGCACTTAAAAGTTAGTTTGAAGGTTTGGAATCAGAAAATACTCTGGTAGCAATATGTCCAAGCAGTTATTTGAGCTGAAAATTAATGGTGATATAGTGTGGATAGCCATTTACAACGTCTGCTGGGATTAATTTATTTTCTTCTACTGAATTTCTTTTTTTAAGATTTATTTTTAAGTAATCTGTACATTCAAGTGAGGTTCCAAATCACAACCCTGAGATCAAGAGTCGCATGTTCTACCGACTAAGCCAGCCAGGCACCCTTGAATTTCTTAATAAAAATTTTTATCATAAAAAAATTTATCATTTTATTAGTTTCCTTAGTACAAGTTGAGGAAATCATATATCCCTTACACTTAGCTGTACTATGTTGGTTTATATTGGAATTCCTACCATTTTTTTAAAGATTTTTTAAAAATTTATTTATTCATGAGAGACACAGAGAGAAAGAGAGGCAGAGACACAGGCAGAGGGAGAAGCAGGCTCCATGCAAGGAGCCTGATGCGGGACTCGATCCAATGACTCCAGGATCACGCCCCGGGCCGAAGGCAGGCGCCAAACCACTGAGCCACCCAGGGATCCCCCAATTCCTACCATTTTTGATACTGAATGACTGATTGCATACTGCTCAAAGACCTTCAAAAGTACGTCTCCTCATTTAGTAAGTGTCTACTGTTTAGTAAATTCATCAGGGACAGCCCGGGTGGCTCAGCAGTTTAGCGCCACCTCCAGTCCAGGGCCTGATCCTGGAGACCCGGGATCGAGTCCCACGCAGGCTACCTGCATGGAGCCTGCTTCTCCCTCTGCCTGTGTCTTTGCCTCTCTCTCAGTGTGTCTCTCATGAATAAATAAATAAAATCTTAAAAAAATAATCTCTATACCCACTGTGGGGATTGAATTTACAACCCAGAGTTCAAGAGTTGCATGTTCTACCAACTGAGCCAGCCATGCGCCCGTGTTTCACATTTGTTGAACATTTAGGCATCCTCTTCTGTAATTGTCTGTTGGAATCTTTTGCCCAGTTGTCTATTTTTTTAAGATTATTTATTTATGGGATCCCTGGGTGGCGCAGCGGTTTGGCGCCTGCCTTTGGCCCAGGGCGCGATCCTGGAGACCCGGGATGGAATCCCACGTCGGGCTCCCGGTGCATGGAGCCTGCTTCTCCCTCTGCCTGTGTCTCTGCCTCTCTCTCTCTCCCTCTCTCTGTGTGACTATCATAAAAAAAAAGATTATTTATTTATTAATGAGACACACACACACACACACACACACACAGAGGCAGAGTCATAGGCAGAAGGAGGAGCAGGTTCCCTGAGAGGAGCCTGATGCAGGACTCCATCCCAGGACCCTGGAATCACCACCTGAGCCAAAGGCAGGTGCTCAACCACTGAGCCACCCAGGTGCCCCTGCCCCATTGTCTGTTGAATTTCACAAGCTTAAAGTTGTGGTTAGTTTTAAACTCTCAGAAGTGTAGCCACTGGAGTGAGGCTATCACTGATTGGATCTGTATGCATGCTCTAAAAATCAGCCAAAGTTATCTCTAAACAGTGATTACTTATTCACAACTTGGGACTTTGGCCATGAAACAGACTTTTCCTTTATTCAATATGTATTTTTAATTCTCAGTCACCACTCTTGGTTTTCTCTCAACCAAACCTGCAGGAGACACAGAGACATTCCAGATCTTTATTTGAGGAGGTATGATATTACGTAGTATTGCCACTTTAGTGATTTAAGAACCAATAACTGTGGCAGAAAAATAGCTCCAACTGTCAATTTTTTGTAATTCATTTAAGAAATCTAAATACAGGATTTGGGGGCACCCTGCCAACGGTAATGCAGGTCATAGCATAAAATGATTAAATACAGGAAATGCCCTCTATATATTATTGGACACCTAGCAGCCCGATGTGGGGCCCTGAGGTCACACACACACACACACACACACACACACACACACAAATGTGTTTCATAGAATTAATGTACTATAGTATAAAGTGAACACCAACAAAACTGCCTGTCAGGTCAAGAAATACAGAAGATGTCAGGGACACCTGGGTGGCTCAGTGGTTGGGCATCTGCCTTTGGCTCAGGGTGTGATTCTGGGTCTAGGTATTGAGGCCTGCATCCAGCTCCCTGTGGGGAGCCTGCTTCTCCCTCTGTCGATGTCTCTGCCTCTCTCTCTGTTTCTCTCATGAATAAACAAATAAAATATTAAAAAAAAAAGAACAGAAGATGTCAGCAAACCTTTTCTGACATTCTAGTATTTTAGACTTTGGGAGACATTATCTGGTTTCTGTCACAACTAGTCAACCTGCCATTGTTGTGAAGTAGCCATAATAAACAATACATAAATGAGCAATAGTGGCTGTATTCTAGCAAAACTTTTTTACAGACCCAGAAATTTGAATTTTATATAATTTTTACATCACAAGATATTTTTTGTTCTTTTTAATCATTTTATTTTAGAACTGACTAGTTTTAGAATTTTAATTCCAATATAGTCAACATATTGTTATATTAGTTTCAGGTGTACAATATAGCAATTCAACAACTGTGTTTTTTAGAGAGACAGTGAGAGAGAGCAAGAGCAAGTGCATGAGAGAGCAGCACAAGAAGACAGAGAATCTTAAGAAGACTGCATGCCCAGTGAGGAGCCAGATGTGGGGCTCCATCCCATGACCATGACATCCTGACCTGAGCTGAAATCTAGAATTGGATTCCTAACCAACTGAGCCACTCAAGCCCCCAGTGATTCAACAGTTCTATACATGATTCAGTACTGATCAAGATAAGTGTACTCTTAATTCCCATTCCCTATTTCACCCATCCCCACACTTACCTCTCTGGCAACCACCAGTTTTTTCTCTATAGTTAAGAGTCTGTTTTTTGTTTTGTATCTTTTTTTCTTTGTTCCTTTGCTCTGCATTTCTTAAATTCCACATGTGAGTGAAATCGTATGGTACTTGTCTTTCCCTAACTTATTTTGCTTAGCATTATACTCTGTAGATCCATCCACATTGTTGCAAATAGAGGGTTTCATTATTTTTTATGCCCTAGTAATATTTCGTGTGTGTGTGTGCAAATATACATATATACACACATCACATCTTCTTCATCCATCCATCAATCAATGAACACTTGATCTGCCTCCATAATTTGGCTATTGTAAATAATGTTGCAAAAACACATAGGGGTGTTCATTAGTGTTTTTGTATACTTTTTTCTTTTTTTAATTGAAGTTAGATTTGCCAACATATAACACCCAGTGCTCATCCTGTCAAGTGCTCTCCTCAGTGCCCGTCACCCAGTGCCCCCTTCCCCCTGCCCACCTCCCATGTTTTTGTATACTTTGGGTAAATACTTAGTAGTATAATCACTGGATTAGAGGGTAGTTCTATTTTTTATTTTTTGAGGAACCTCTATACTGTTTTCCACAGCAGCTGCACCAGTTTACATTCCTACCAACAGTGTGGAGGTGTTCCTTTTCCTCTACATCCTTGCCAAGTCCTGTTGTTTCTTGTGTTTTTAAAATAATTTTAGGAACGCCTGGGTGGCTCAGCCAGTTAAGCATCTGCCTTTGGCTCAGGTCATGATCTCAGAGTCTGGGATCAAGCCCTCCCTGCTCAGCAGAGAGTCTGCCTCTCCCTCTCCCTCTGCTCCCTCCCCACCTCCCCTCGTGCACCCTCTCTGTTTTTCAAATAAATAAATAAAATATTTAAAATTTTTTTGAAAATAAAATTATTTTAAAAAGTAAAAAGCAGGCAGCCCCCATGGCGCAGTGGTTTAGCGCCGCCTGCAGCCCAACGTGTGATCCTGGAGACCTAGGATCGAGTCCCACATCGGGCTCCTTGCATGGAGCCTGCTTCTCCCTCTGCCTGTGTCTCTCTCTGTGTCTTTCATGAATAAATAAATAAAATCTTTAAAAAAAAGTAAAAAGCTCTGGGGCATGTGGGTGGCTCAGTTGGTTAAATATCCGACTCTTAATTTCAGCTCACAGTCCTGATCTCAGGGTTGTGAGACTGAGCCCCACGTCAGGCTCCATGCTTAGGATTCTCTCTCTCCCTCTCCTCTGCTACCTCTCGCACTCTCTAAAATAAATACAATCTTAAAAAAATAAGGTAAAAATCTCTTACCTTTCTCAGCTCAAGGCCATGCAGAAATAGGCAACAGGCTAGATCTGGCCCATGGGTTGTAGATTGCTGGCCCTTGAAACAGAACATGGCCAGAACTACAGAAGTCCTTAGTGGGACCCTTCCCTGGCATCCGGTTCTCTCTTCCCAGAGAGAACCACACCCCTGACTTTTGTAGTCATGATTTCCTTGCTCTTTATCACCCACATCTGTGAACCTAAACAGCAGAGTTTAGTTTTGCATGTTTTGAACAGTTACATAGATGTACTAAAATACATTATGTACATTTTGGGTCTTGCTTTTTTCCCCTCAACATCATGTCTATGAGATACCTGTGCGTTGTGTGAAGCTGTAATCTGCTCATTCTCATCACTTTGCAGTACTCCATTGGTACATATTCCACAATGTGTTTCTCCATTCTCTTAGTGTATCAAGGAGTGTAATTTCTGGGTCATTGAGGACACCTACCTTTATACATTCCTAAGGAATTCCATATGGTTTTCCAAAGTGGTTGCATCAGTTTACACTCACATCAACCGTGTAGAGAGTATTATACTAAAAAAAAAAAAAAAAAGGGGATCCCTGGGTGGCGCAACGGTTTGGCGCCTGCCTTTGGCCCAGGGCGCGATCCTGGAGACCCGGGATCGAATCCCACATCGGGCTCCTGGTGCATGGAGCCTGCTTCTCCCTCTGCCTCTCTCTCTCTGTCTGTGACTATCATAAATATAAATAAATTAAAAAATTAAAAAAAAAAAAGTTTTACCAATACAGTATTATTGTGATGTTCCTCTTTGTCATTTCAATTTTTCTTTTTCTGGATGAATATCCTTCACATGTTTACTGTATATCTGGGCATCCTCTTCTGGAGTGTGCCATTTCAAATATTTGCTCCCTTTTCTACTGGCTGCAAAAGATTTTTTCCAAAAATGTAACTAGTGATCAGCCTTTAAAAAGTAAAAGTTTCTTGGGGCGCCTGAGTGGCTCAGTCGGTTGAGCATCTGCCTTCAGCTCAGGTCATGCATGATCTGAAGGTCCTGGGATCAAGCCCCACATTGGGCTCTCTGCTCAACGGGGAGTCTGCTTCTCCTTCTCTCTCTGCCTGCTGCTCCCTCTGCTCATACTAGCTCTCTCTCTCTAATAAATAAATACAATTTTTAAAAAAAGAAAGTAAAAGATTCTCTACTAAATTGCAGTATCGGGGGATCCCTGGGTGGCTCAGCGGTTTGGCGCCTGCCTTCAGCCCAGGGTGTGATCCTGGGGTCCCGGGATTGATTCCCATGTCGGGCTCCTTGCATGGAGCCTGCTTCTCCCTCTGCCTCTCTCTCTCTCTCTCTCTCTCTCTCTCTCTTCTCTGTCTCTCATGAATAAATAAATAAAATCTTTTAAAAAATAAAAAATAAATTGCGATATCTAGCTACTGTTGGGATATTAGAAGATCGGGCCCCCCATACAGCAGCAATGGATGGGGGTTGGGTAGGGTCTTCTCCTCTAGATAAGGCATGGAGTCACCGATGTCCTCTGTGCCCACTGCTAGGATTGCTTCGTTCATAAAAGGTTTTGGGACATGCTGGGGCAGCCACCCCTGACTCTATCTTCACTTTCTCCTGCCAACTGGACTATCTGCAAATCTAGAGGGGTCAGGGAGAAATGTTAGCAAGCGTTTCCCAGATGATAGCTAGGTAGGAGGTTGGCACTAACTCCCACATTCCTCACTCCCAATGTAAAGAAATGGCTCCCAAGCTGGTCCTGGAGCCTTTTTCCACGTGGCCTGCTTTCCCCAGACATTCATATCTTCCTTGATGCCCCAGGGCCCTGCATGCCCCCTGACCTCATCATCGTACAAGGAGTCCTCGTTGGACAGCCAGGGTGTGATTGATAAATATTTTCTCAATTTAAGTAAAAGCCCTAATGGGAATATTGGCAGCTTAGATCCTCATTTAAAAGTTGAGCCATATTGGGGGCTCCTGAGTGGTTCAATAGGTTAAGCGTTGGACTCTTGGTTTTGGCTCAGGTCATGATCTCATGGGTCATGAGATTGAGCCATGTGTTGGGCTCTGTGCTCAGTGGGAGTCTGCTTGGGATTCTCTCCCTCTGACCCTCCCTCTCCCAAATCAATCAATCAATCAATCAACCAATCAATCTTTTAAAAAATTGAGCCATATTGAGTGCCTGGGTGGCCTCAATTAAGCATCTCTTAAAAAATAAGATTTTATTTATTGACACAAGAGACACACAGATAGAGAGAGAGGCAGAGACATAGGCAGAGGGAGAAGCAGGCTCCTCGCAGGGAGCTGGATGTGGGACTGGATCCCTGGACCTGGGATCATACCCTGAGCCAAAGGCAGAAGCTCAACCTCTGAGCCACCCAGGCATCCCAAGCATCTGACTCTTGATCTCAGCTTGGGTCTGGATCTCAAGGTTCTGAGTTCAAGCCCCTCATTGGGCTTCATGCTTGGTGTGGAGCCTACTTTAAAAATATTTTTTTTAAAGACACAGGCAGGGGATCCCTGGGTGGCACAACGGTTTGGCGCCTGCCTTTGGCCCAGGGCGCGATCCTGGAGACCCGGGATCGAATCCCACATCGGGCTCCCTGCATGGAGCCTGCTTCTCCCTCTGCCTGTGTCTCTGCCTCTCTCTCTCTCTTTGACTATCATAAATAAATAAAAATTAAAAAAAAAAGAAATACTAGCAACTTTAAAACAAATGATTAAATGTTTTTTGTTACTTATAAAATACACTCTAGGGGCCCCTGGGTGGCTTCGTGGTTGAGCATCTGCCTTCAGCTCAGGGAGGGTCCTGGGATCGAGTCCCACATCAGTCTCCCCATGGGGAGCCTGCTTCTTCCTCTATGTCTCTCTCTCTCTCTCTCTGTCTCTCATGAATAAATAAATAAAATCTTTAAAAATAAATAAAAATCAAAGGCTCTCTGAAGATAGAGAGTGGACATCTTAGAGATGGGGGCCAAAATCAAATGTGAAAACTAATTTGATGGACTTATTCCTAGACAGGAAGATAGAATGCTTGGCCCTCTTTCCACATATCCTGATCTCGGTGCTTCTATGCCATTTCTGGAATGGAACCTGGAGATCTGCATTCTGACTGTGTGACTTTGGCTGAGTCATGTGTCCCCCATAGGCCTCAGTTTTTCCCTTGTGTCAAATGAGGAGTCATAGGCACCATTCTGAACGGTCACAGGTTCACAGGTTTGTCAGGAGGTCACAATACAGTGAAAATGAAGTATCTTTAAGGAACTAAATCAGCTCTCCCAGGACATAACACGTTTTAGAATTCTTACCACATAGAACTGGTTTCTTCGGAACAAAGTAGTAGGTGATGCTAGTGTGTTAGCCTGCTTGGGCTGCCATCAGACTACGACAGACCAGGTGGCTTAAACATCAGAGATTAATTTTCTAACAGTTCTGGAGGCTAGAAGTCTGAGATCAAAATGTTAGCCTTGGTTTTTCCCCCAATGCCTCTTTCTTTGGTTTGCAGATGGCCACCTGCTCCTTGGATCCAACTCACATGGTTTTTCTTCTATGTTTTCTGTGTCCTGATCTGCTCTTCTTTTAAGGACATCAGTCAGATTGGATTAGGAATCCCCTGAGGACTTCATTTTAACTTGATCACCTCTTTAAAGGCCCCGTCTCCAAATACAGTCGTGTTCTGAGACACTGGGAGTTAGGACTTCAACATGTGAATCTAAGGACACTGATCAGCCCATAACAGCCACGGATGAATTTTATGAATTTTATCCATCTGTCTAAGGCAGGGGAAGAAGAGGAAGGAGTAGTCTAGATCTGGGAGTTGTTGGTTTGCTTTGGGGACACCTCATCTAGGATGGACAGAACACTCAAAGGTGGCCATGGGCATTGATTGGCACAGGCTTTCTCAATAAAATGCATAGTCATGACCTTATTGTTTTGGGTATAAAAATAATAATGCCTGCTCATTACAAAAATAAAAAATGGGAAAAAAATGCAGAAAAGCATAAAGCCAAAAATGTAAAAAAGAAAAATCCCTCTGGGGGACCTGGGTGGCTCAGTTAGTTAAGTGTCTGCCTTTATTTTTTTTAAGGATTTTATTTATTTATTCACGAGAGAGAGAGAGAGAGAGAGAGAGAGAGAGAGGCAGAGACAGAGGGAGAAGCAGGCTCCATGCAGGGAGCCCGACGTGGGATTCACCACGGTCTCCAGGATCATGCCCCAGGCCGAAGGCGGCACTAAACCACTGAGCCACCTGGGCTGCCCCAAGTGTCTGCCTTTAGCTCGGGTCATGATCCCAGTATCTTGGAATCAAGCTCTGACTGGGGCTCCACTATCGGAGTGGAGTCTGCTCCAGATTTCTCTCTTTCTCCCTCTGCCTCTGCCCCACCCCCCAACTCTCTCAAATAAATAAAATTTTAAAAAATCCCTCTAAATCCTAATACCAAGAAATAACCAAATAACCATTTTTCTTACCATATTCCTTCTGCACCCGGACAGGGAGGCAGATTGGTGGGTGGAGAGAATCAGCAAAGAGGGAAAGAAACAAAAGCAATTTCTACGAAGGGGCTTGTGCTGTACCTGTTAGCTTAAGTAAAAGGTGTTGAGCTTTTCTTTGATTAAATTAACAGAAGAGGGGCAGCTGTCCTGTGTTTCTCATGAGTAAATAAATAAAATCTTTAAAAAAATAAAAATAAATTAACATAAGAAAACCAAACGGATGTTATATTAGTTTCTTTTTGCTCCTGTAACAAATTACTGGGAACATAACTGCTCAAGACAACACAGATTCACTACCTTCCCTTTCTGGAAGCCAGAAGTCTGGCACAGGTCTCACTGGGCTCCAGTCAAGGTGTTAGGAGGTCTGGGTTCCCTTCTAAAGGGTTCAGGGGAAACTCTTGTTTTCTTGCTTTTTCTGGCTTTGAGAGGCCCCTGAATCCCTCGGCTCACAGCCTCCTACCTCCATCTTCAAAGGTAGCAACTTTAGTCGGGTTCTTTTCACATCACAGCACTCCTGCCTTCCTCTTCAACTTTTAAGGACCCTTATAAGTATATTGGCTCCCCTGGATAATCCAGGATATTCGGTTTATCTTAAAGTCAGCTGATGAGCAATTTGAATTCTCTTCTGCAGTGTAACCTAGCAGAGTCACAAGTCCTGGCAATTAGGATGTGACCATCTTTGGGGGTGGGGGCATTATTCTGCCAGCCACACATGCAAAATGTAAAAACCTGCCTCAGCTAAAGCTGTCATCACAATATCCTCTACATTTACATTTTTTGTAATTCTCTAAGTAAAAAAAAAAAAAAAATGATGAAAAACCTTTATCAGCTAAGATGCTTTTGTCTGCAAGTAACAGAAACCAAATGGAATCAGCTTGACCAACAAGGGAATAGATGAACTCACAAAAAGAGGAAATGGCTTCAGGTTGGCTCAAGGGCTGTCTCAGCAGCCTGTTTCATCCTACTCCTTTCTGCTGCAGTGTCTCGAGGCTGACTGTATTTCTTGGTGCTTATAACAACTAACCTACTACCTCCAATAGAGGAAAAAGTGGGATGATGGGGGGAGGGAGTTCCAGGCAGGTCAAGTCACTGGCCAAAGGCCATCGTGCTAGCGACTGACAGAGTTGCAATCCCAGGCCAGGCTGTCCAACCATTGCCCGACCAGGCTCTTAACCACCATCAGTCCACAATGGCCTATGCTGGTGGGGGCACTCTGGCTCAAAGGCCTTCCCTCCTGAGTAGGAGCTGGCCACCCATGTCTCCAGGCCTGGTGAGGGGCCGTATCTTGGGCACAGGCCAGACTTCGGCCTGTGCTTCATGCACGACTAGGGAGCTGCATGGCCTGCAAACCACAGGCACGTTGTCACGTTGCCTTTTTCCTTACCTCCCCTCTGCCTGGCTGGGCTAGCCTGAGCCTCTGGAAGCCAGGGTGGTGCTGAGGATTGAGCAGGCTCCACCTGGAACCTCGCCAGGCTCCGGGGCCGAGAGAGTAGCTGGGAGGAAAAGGCTTGTATCCTACTAGGCCTCAATTCAGCATCCTGAGCGACCTCTCTCACCGATGTACGGCCCACTATCCTAAACTGCTCGCCTTTCCCCACAGCACTATTACGATGGCATCTCCAAGTGCTTCACTTTACACATGCTGTTTCTCCTGCTGCCATACTCTGTCCCTTCGGTTTAGTTACCTCCCTCTCCTTCAGATTTCAACTGAGATGTCACCACCCTGAGGACTGCTTCCTGGCCCCCTCCACTGTGGTGGGCCCTCCAAAAGGTATCCAGCTTCCAATCCCTGGAACCTGTGAATGTTCGCTTATGTGGCAACAACAACAACAACAAGAAGCACTTAGCAGGTGTGATTAAGTTAAGGATCCGGGGGCGTCTGGGTGGCTCAGTTGGTTAAGTGACTGACTATTTCGGCTCAGGTCATGATCTGAGGGTCCTGGGATTGAGCCTGCTTAGGATTTTCTCTCTCCCCCTCCCTCTGCTCCCCCTACAAAAAAAGTTAAGAGTCCATGAAGGGGAGATTATCTTGATTATCTGGGTGAATCCTAAATGTAACCACAAATGTCTTTGTAAGAGGGAAGCCGGCGTTGGGGGGGGTGGTTAAGATAGAAGATGAGAAGACACACACACAGAGGAGGTGGCAGTGCGATCACAGAGATGGAGATCGGACTGGTGGAGTCTATAGAACCATAAACCAAGGAATGCCGGCAGCTTCTAGCAGCAGATCTCACCTTTCCCTTCTTTCTTTTTAAAGATTTTATATATTTACGAGAGAGAGAGAGAGAGAGAGAGAGAGAGAACACAAACAGGGGGAGCAGGAGAGGAAGAAGTAGGCTCCCTGTTGAGCAGGGTCCCAGAACCGGACCATGACCTGAACCGAAGGCAGATGCTTCACTGAATGAACCCGCCCAGGAGCCCCTCCCTTCTGTCCTTAAATCCACTCAGCTCAGCAGTTTAGGACTGTAAAGTCCAGCAAAGACCATCTTGTCTAACCTCCTCACTGAACAAATGAGGAAAACTGAGGCACAGAGTGGGCCAGGGACCTGTTCAAACTCACCCAGCATGACATCAGCAACAGCACTAAGGCCAGAAACTGGACCCAGATATGGGCCCCTGCTCTTATAAACACTCAGAGTGACCTCTTCAAGGACAATCAAAATGACCTGGATCACACAGGGAAGAGGGATTCTTGCCCCTGCTAGGTGCTAGGAGCCAGATAGTCTCTAGACCTTCCCCCATTCAAGACTCAATGAGCCTTTTCTGTCATGTGGTAGATTCCACAGCCCAGCCCCCATGTCCAGGTCAAGGCCATAGGGCCACCAACACATAGAGTGACTTTTGAGACCACTGAGCTCAACTCCTTTGGTACAGAAGATGAAACTGAAGCCCAGAGAGGGCAAGGGACAGAACCCAAACCACCAGCAGCTCCAATGCAGAATGAGGGCTAGAACTCGGCTCACCTTACCTTCCATTCTGTGGTTCTATAGGCAATGCTTTCCACTGCCTCCCTACAATCCTCACCCACATTTCCTCCCTCTCCACTACTCCTCCCCCATTTTCTTCAGATGGTAGTTGGAGCTCCCCTGTTCCAAAGGAACATAAATTCCTCCCCCAGACCAAGGGCAGGGATTATGATTGATCTAAATCAGTCATAGGAATTTTGCTTCCTCTGAAGAGTGATGAATGAGGGAGGGGGTGGCATTTGGTGCAGTTTTGGCCAATGAGATGTAAGGGATAATCCATAGGGAGGACTGTTCAGGCCAAATAAAAAGACAATGCCTCATTAGAAGAAAGCATTTGTTCTGAACCCTTTTTCCTGCATCAGATACAGACGTGAGGTCTAGAAGTACAGCAGCCTTCTTACAACCATGAGGTAAGAACCATGAAGAAAAAGTCAGCATGCTTAAAGATGGTCAAGATGCAGAGGGAAGGAAACTTTGACTCTGCTTACAATTATCATTGAGCCTGAGACTGTCAATCTCGAATTTTCTGGTAATGGGAGAAAATAAACCCCTTTCACTAGAAGACACTCTAGCAGAGCTTTCAGTTAGTTACAGGGGAAAGACCCTAGTCATATAATCTCTTAACCACCCTTTGGGACAGCCAGGCTAGGTCCTAGCACACCCTCCTCATCCAAGGAAATTGAGCCACAGAGCCTATGTGGTTTATGTTTTTTAAGATTTTATTTATTCATGAGAGACACAGAGAAAGAGGCAGAGACATAGGCAGAGGGAGAAGCAGGCTCCCTGCGGGGATCCGGATACAGGACTCGATCCCAGGCCCCCAGGATCATGACCTGAGCCAAAGACAGATGGGCAACCACTGAGCCACTCAGGTGCCCAGAGCCTATGTGGCTTAAATGTCTTCCTTCAAGTCCTCACAAACTCTGGGTCTGGTGGAAAGGCAGGCGTTCGCTTTGGGGTAGAATATACTCTCAAACAAATGCTGTCCCAGTACATTGTATGGGCCTATGCTTGTAGGAACATCAAATGACCCTGAAAGTGGCCGTGATTTGGGAAGCCCTACCTGCTGCCCACTGGTTCCTCTGGGACTTGTCCTGGGAGAGGTGCTTGGGCCAGTGGTGAGCAGGAAGGGAGCGTGTGAGGTTTCAGTCCCTCCATTCTAAGGAGGAAAAGAATTCTGCTGTTGGAGCTGTTTAGTGAAGCCAAAGTTATCTTTAATCCATCCGTGGAAAGGAGTAGCTGAATTATACCAACTCTTGATGCACCCTGAGGCCCAGTATTAAAGCCTGGCCCAGCCACAGAGCACCGGAACCTCGTTAACCCGTAGATCTCTGAAGAACGGGGCTCCACATCCAGCCCCCGCCCAGGCAATGGAGCCAGTGTCTGGCTGGGAAGTACAGATGCCCGCCCAGCCCCCTCCCCCTGGCCAGAGCTCTGCCTACCGTAAAGGAAAGATGAATGGGCACCTGGGTGGCTCAGTGGTCAAGCATCTGCCTTTGGCTCAGTCGTGATCCTGGGATCCTGGGATGGAGTACTTCATCGGGCTCCCTGCAGGGAGCCTGCTTCTCCCTCTGCCTATGTGTCTGCCTCCTCTCTCTGTGTGTCTCTCATGAATAAAGAAAATCTAAAAAAAAAAAAAAAAAAAAAAAAAAAAGGAAGGACGAACAGCTCCTGGAAGCCAGGAAGCCCTCTTGGAGGAAGAGTCCACCCGGTCACCCTCCATGAGCTCCTCAGCTTTCAGAGCCCATTCCCACAGAGGATTCAATCCACGCAGCAACACTGTGTATTTGGGGATTCTGAAATGACAAACGAACCCCACAATGTCAGTGGTTTCACATAGGAATAATCATTTATTTCTTGCTCCCCTCACAGATGAATGTGGCTGTTCCTGGTGGATAGGTGGGCTCCAGTGTGGCAGCTGAGGACCTCAGGCTCTTTGTAGTGTGACTTTACTCTCTGCTGGGGCTCTAGCCCTCCAAAAGATGGACAAAGAGCAAATGGAGAAAGCACCATTGCAGACCTCCCAAGCAACAGATTGCAGATGTTTTTCTTTGGGCATCCCCACTACCCCCGAAAAGAATCAGTCTGTGCAGTCCAGTGCTCGCTTCGGCAGCACGTACACTAAAGGTGAGGCCCACATTTTAGAGCCTGTTCTGTGCTTGGCTCCGGGGTGTTAAAAGACAAACTGGGGGACGCCTGGGTGGCTCAGTGGTTGAGCGTCTGTTTTCGGCTCAGGTTGTGATCCTGGGGTCCTGGGATCGAGTTCTGCATCAGGCTCTCTGTAGAGAGCCTGCTTCTCTTTCTGCCTGTCTCTGCTTTTCTCTCTGTGTCTTTTATGAACAAATAAAATATTTTTTAAAAAGATAAACTGAGGCACGTTTAAATCTTCAGGAGTTTGTTGGAGCTTAAGTCAATCGTACTGGGGAGTGCCAAACTGGAAGTGGTTAGGAGAACTTCCAACAGGAGCTGGGGACAGTCTTCCATGGGGCAGGCGGGAGCAAAGGGACGGGATTATTTGATCGGCTATGATTGAAGCAGTTGCCTCACCTGGGAAAGCCCAGTTAGCTGTTTGTGATGGCTGTTCTTAAATTTTGGTGTCTTGGATGCAAGTGCATTGCTCTGGCTTAGGTTTCCATTCACTAACTGAGGCTACTAAGGCATCAGAGTCACCCCAGCCTAATGGCCTCCTTGTTGAATTACTTTTAGCAGGGGGTATTGGAATTTTCCCCTCTTATTCAGCGCCACCAGATGCACACCTCTGGCCTCATTCCCTCCTCATTCTGTGTGACAGCATGAATGGACACACCCCTCTGTGTGATGCCAGAAGCGTTCCCAGCCCTGTGCGTAACTTCAGGAGTGTCCAAAACTCAATCTGAGTGACCACAATTGTGTCCACATACCAGTATGTGTAACCTTGGGAGTGCCACTCCCCCAAGGCGTGTGATACCAACAGTGTCCACACCCTAGCCTATGATAGTAAGTGTTCAAAGCCTTATGTGAGTGACCCCAGAGGTGTGTGACCAGCGTTTGTGACCCCATGACAGTCTGCTCTCCTTTCTATGTGACCCCATTAGTGTCCAAATACCCATTTGTGTGATGCCAGGGATGTCCACACCCAGTCTATGTGACCCAAAAGAATTTGCATCCTGGTTTGTTTGAGCCCAGGGCCACCCGCACCGCAGTCTGTGACCTCAGCAGTGTCCACTCCCAAGTCTATACCAGGAAGTGTCCCTCAATGTCTCTGTGTGACCACAGGAGTGTCTATATCTGTTTCTGAACTGAGAGGGGTCAATACATCATTTGTTTGATCAAAGAACTGTCCCCACCTCCGTCACTACGATCCTAGAAGTGTCTATTCCTCAGTCTGTATAACACCATAGATGTTCACCCCCTAATCTGCGTGACACAAGGGGAAACCCAATCCACAATGTGTGTGATTTCAGGAGTCTCCATGCCCCAGTGTGGTTAATGGCAAGAGTGTCCCAAACTCCTTCTGGGTGACCCCAGGGATTTCCACTCTCCAGTGTGTGTAATAGACATCTTGGAGTGTTCACAACTCTGAGTGACCCTATGTCTGTCCACACTCCAGCATAAGTGACTCCAGGAATGTCCAAACCCCCATCTTTGTGACTCCATGTCTGTCCCCACCCACTGATTCTTGCCTCATAGCTGTCTACACCTTAGGTTGTCTTAGCCCAGGAGTGCCCATATCCCTGTCTGAGTGACCCCCAAAGCTCCCCAATCCAACCTGCTATCTGACCCCTGGGATGTCCACACCCTGATATGTGTGACCCTGTGAATGTCTACTAGACAGTCTGGGTGACTCCAGAATGTCTCCTCCTTAGCACACGTGACTCCAGAAGTGTCACACACAAATCATTTTGACCCTAGGACCGTCCACATCTGTTTGACTATGTAGTGTCAACACACTGGTCGATCGGACTCCAGAAATGTCTACAACCCACTCTGTGTGACCCCAAGAGTGTGTAGTCTCCAGTGTGTGCAATTCAAGGAGTATCCACTCCCTAGTGTGTGTGACTTCTGGATTGCCCAGACCCCCATCTGAGTAACCTAAGGCTGTCCACCCCCAGTTTATATACTACCTCATGTGGTGGCCACACCCCTGTCCATGTAGCCCTGGGAGTATTCACACCCCACTCTGTGTGACCCCAGGTTTAGTCACACCCAAGGGGTGTCCACAAAACAGTCTCACTATAGTATATTTCAAGACAGTACTGGATTCTTCAGTGCTGCTGCACCTGTGCATGTTCTGTGGGTGTGACCTGTGAGGGGCTGTTCATGCCTCATTCAGTGGACCATTGTCCCTAGCTCCCACCCACACCATTAAGTGGCCTCTTCTTTTTTTTTCAAAGATTTTATTTATTTATTCATGGCAGACATAGGCAGAGGGAGAAGCAGGCTCCCCGCAATGAGCCTGATGCGGGACTCAATCCCAGGACCCCCGGATCATACCCTGAGCCGAAGGCAGATGCTTAACCACTAGCCATCCAGGTGCCCCTAAGTGGCCTCTTCTAATCCTATTTCCCCTCACCCTCTCCAGATGACCATTGAATTCCCTTATCCTCCTCCCCAGCCACACACACGTATGTCTACATCCCCAAACAGACCGTCCCAGCCCCAGACCTTGAACAAAGGCCAGAGCAGCCAGCCTCCTGCCACAGACCCCACCCCGCAGAGTGGTGGAGAGGGAGCCAATAAAGGCACTGCTGATGGGAATAAAGCCTTCCAGGATCTTGTGAAACATCTACAGAAATCAACTTTTTAACACCCTCTAGCATGTCAGCTCCACGTGGGCAAGAACTTTTGTCTGTCCAGTTCTTTGATGCTGCTCCAGTATCTAGAACAGCACTTGGTGCACAGAACGTGCTCCTTCGGTTTGGTGACTGAATGAACACTCTGACCCAGCAATTCCACTTCTAACTCCATCTAGCACATACACACCTTCTCAGGGCCGTGTGCACAGGCTGGTAGGAGCAAACAATTGGGATCGACCTTGTAAATCTCCACATATGGCCAATGACGACTGCAGAGGGAAATGAATGCTGGGGGTTTGTGTTCTACCACAGAGCACACACGAGGCTGCACAGGTGGCAGGATGAGCGGGACCCGTGTGTGCCTGTGGAAGCAGGGTGCCTTCCACAGGGACAGAATGTTAAGAAGGAAGAGCAGGTGGGAGCTGGTTACCGTGGCTGTGTGTATGTGTGTGTGTGTGTGTAAACACCAGAAACTGACCTCAGTGGTAATGTTTGGAGCATGGAGGTGGGGATGACCCCGTAGTCCATATACTTAATGTACTGTTGAAACCTTTTATACAAACCTATATTAATGTATTATAAGGAAAAATCATATGCTAAAATCAATACGCATAGCACAAGAGAACTTGTGTGTGTGTTGGGGTGGGGTATCTGGGGTGTGCGGAGGAATAAGAATCTCAAACTCACATGCCCCAGGGGCTAGACCAGTAACCCCCAAGGGAAAGAGAACTCAGTGCAGGGTAAGGCAAGCAGCATTGGGACTAGTGAATGTTCCCTGACTCCCAGCAGTGGAGGGAGAGGGCTTGGTAAGCAATGGGGCAAACCTCAAAGCTCACACCCCAAAAGAATTCAGAAACATTGCACCCTGGGACACAGAACACTTAATAGCTTAAGAGATCTTGCCTCAGAAACAGACCCATAAGTCAGTGGTCATACCTAACTCAGACAACTTCTAACTTCACACCCTGGATACAAACTCTGAATCTCAAATGTATCAGAGATCTCAAACCCCAGGGACACAAGCTTAAACAGACCAGAGGCCTCACACCCTAGAATAAAGATTCCCCCCACCACACTTAGGATGGGTGAATTTTCTGCTATTACAAAGTAATCCCTTACACGTACACCATGTAATGGGCTGAATGCTTGTGTTCCCCCCCAAATTCATATGTTTAAGTCCCAGCCCCCAAAGTGATGGTGTTAAGGAGGTGAAGCCTTTGTGTGTGTGTGAGGGGGTGTTGATTAGGATTTAGATGACGTTATGAGGGTGGGGTGCTCATGATGGGATTAGTGCCCTTCCATGAGGGGACCAGAGAGCCTGCTCTTTCTCTTCACTGTGTGAAGACACAGAGAGAAGGGGGACATCCTCAAGTCAGGAAGAGAGACCTGACCAGCACATGACCCTGCTGGCACCCTGATCTCAAACTTCCAGCATCCAGAACTGCGAGAAAATTAATTTCAGTCACCCAGTTTGTGATACTTTGTTATGGCAGCCTGAGCCAACGTCAGACCTCAAGCTTTTACTTTCAAAGCCTCGAGGTTAAAAAAAAAAAAAAAGCCTTGAGGGTTTTTTTTTAAGATTTTATTTATTTATTCATGACAGACACACAGAGAGAGAGGCAGGGACACAGGCAGAGGGAGAAGCAGGCTCCCCGTGGGGAGCCTGATGTGGGACTTAATCCCAGGACCTGGAGACCATGACCTGAGCTGAAGGCCGAAACCCAACCACTGAGCCACCCAGGTGCCCCTTAAGGCCCTGAGTTTTATTTCAGAATACTTGTACTTGCACCGCCTACCCCTGTCACCACCAGCATTCCTCAGCCCATGGCCCTCCCATTCCTGACCCTTGATCTCTAGGCGCTGAGCCAGAGGGTTATCTGGAGGCTTCAGGGCAAGGACACCTAGCCTGCCATGCTGCACCATCTGCCCTCCAGGCTGGCAGCCAGGATGTGGGGCGGAACTTGCCAGAAGCAGGTGAGTGGGGTGGTCCCAGGGCCCGGGGGCACAGGTGTTCACACCAAGGCCGGGGATGCCCCAGCCCAGGCCGGGTAACCAGCTTCTCTTCTTTGTGGGCTGTCCTAGCATGCTGACCCCCATTTCCCCCCGTCCTCCTGTCTCTTCTGCTTTCAAAGACAAGCAGAGGGCAGCAGAGGGACACAGAAAGGCCCTGTTCTAATGTGGACAGACAGCAACATGTCTTCAAGAATGGACCTGGGCTGAGGGCTGACCGCTCTGCTCCCTTAGGGTGGCTCCAGGGAGCCAGTTGGGTGGGAGTGTCCTGATGGGGCAGTGTGGAGAGGGGCCAGGAAACCTGGCGCTGACCTTGAGGTTGGCCAGAAGAATTCCAGAGGCCCCTGGCACCCTGAAGGAGACCTTGAAGACAATTCTGTAGAAAAATAGGAGGCAGGAGGGAGGGCACGGTGTTCCAGGCACCCTACTATATAGAGATAGCTACTGTGAGGAATAAACTATACTTCCTGTCATGCTTAGAACAGGGCTTGGCACAGAGTAAGACTTATATGACTACTATGTCCTGATGATCCTTTTATAAACCACCTCCCTAAACTCACCTTAACAACCTGGAACTATCTGGCCCTGGCTTTCCCCATGTGCTCATACCTCACTCACTCTTGGATTCTAAACCACACTGGCCTTTCTTCTGGTTCTTTAAGACTCATCCTTGAATTTGTGAGGCTGGAGCTCCTTGTCTGCAAAATGGTATCTGGGGAGTGAGTCTGAGCTGGTAGGGCATTGAAAAGTGAGAGGAGGGGCACCTGGATGGCTCAGTGGTTGAGCATCTGTCTTTGGCTCAGGTCACGACCCCAGGGTCCTGGGATCAAGTCCCACATCGGGCTCCCCTCAGGGAACCTGCTTCTCCCTTTGCCTATGTGTCTGCCTCTCTCTGTGTGTCTCTCATGAATAAATAAACAAAATCTTTAAAAAAAAATAAGAAAAATGGGAGAAATGGGTTGAGTTGATTTCCAATAATACTATCAAAATTGGAGGAGGGTGTGTGTGTGTGTGGCTAAAGTGGCATGTAGGAGGAAATCTATAGTTCTAAATGCATAGATCAGGAAAGTTGAAAACCAGTGACCTGAGCTTCCATATCAAGAAGCTGGAAAAGGAACAGCAAATTGAACCTTTAGAAAGTGGAAGGAAGGGATCCCTGGGTGGCTCAGCGGTTGAGGATCTGCCTTTGGCTCAGGGCATGATCCTGGAGACCCAGGATCGAATCCCACATTGGGCTCTTTGCAGGGAGCCTGCTTCTCCCTCTGCCTGTGTCTCTGCCTCTCTCTGTGTGTCTCTCATGAATAAATAAAATCTTTAAAAAATATATTAGTAATTTCTATTTTCTCTCAGGCAATTTTTAAAAATATTTTATTTATTTATTCATAGGGAGGCAGAGAGAGAGAGAGAGTCAGAGACACAGGCAGAGGGAGAAGCAGGCTCCATGCAGGGAACCTGACATGGGACTCGATCCAGGGTCTCCAGGATCACGCCCTGGGCTGCCGCAGCACTGGCGCTGCCCTTTTCTCCGGCAATTAAGGGAAAAATACAAACTACCAATATCAGGAATGAAAAGGGGTGCTATTACAGATCCTACAGACATTAAAAGGTTTTTTTTTAAAATTTTTTAATTTATTTATGATAGTCACAGAGAGAGAGAGAGAGAGAGAGGCAGAGACACAGGCGGAGGGAGAAGCAGGCTCCATGCACCGGGAGCCCGACGTGGGATTCGATCCCGGGTCTCCAGGATCGCGCCCTGGGCCAAAGGTAGGCGCCAAACCGCTGTGCCACCCAGGGATCCCAAAAGGTTTTTAACATTAAACTTTATTTTCAATGGAGCCCAACATACAACTTTCTTTTTAATGGAGTCCAAAGGTCAGTCAATTTCTCATTCTATTGCTTGTGTGTCCCTTTGGATCCTCTGTATCCATGAGGACAGCAGAGCTCAGCAACTTTACTAATGCTTCCTCCACTCAGGAGAATAGAACAGCACAGTATTTTTTTTTAAGCTGGGGCTCAGTGAAATCGGTTGTCTAAAATGTAATGGTTTGAATGGAATTGAAGACAGTGGAACAGAATGAATCAAATAGCATAGGGTGGAATGGAATAGTCAGACTTTGTGCTAGGCGCTGGGCCCTAACTGTTGTAGATATCCACTAATTGAGCAAATATTATTGAATATCTACTAGCTGTTTGGGACACAGTGTGGAACAGAGAAATCTCTGCCCTAATGTAGCTTATCTTCTAGTCAGAGAGAGAGAGAGAGATCAGCATATGCATAAGGCCCTGAGGCCAAAGATACAAAGATTGCCCTTATGAGGAACAGGCAAAGAACAATGTAGCTTGAAATGGATGAGGCTGTAGAGACTAGGAACCACAGTAGGGAGTCTGAAATTTAACAAGATGATCATGACAACATCATCATCATCACCGTTAACTCTTTTTTTCCATTTATTTATTCACGAGAGACACAGAGAGGCAGACATATAAGAAGAAGGAAAAGCAGACTCCCTGAGGGGAGCCAGATGCAGGACTCAATCCCAGGATGCCGGGATCACAACCTGAGCCAAAGGTAGATGCTCAACCACTGAGCCACCTGAGCCACCCAGGTGCCCCCATCACCGTTAACTCTTATAGCACTTGCTACATGCCAGGCATTGTTCTAAGCCCTTAAAAATCCAACTCTTTTTTTTTAAATGTTCACAATAATCTTATATGTAAGGGACACCTGGGTGGCTCAGCAGTTGAGCGTCTGCCTTTGGCTCAGGGCGTGATCCCAGGGTCTGGGATTGAGTACCACATCGGGCTCCTTGTGGGGAGCCTGCTTCTCCCTCTGCCTATGTCTCTGCCCCTCTCTGTGTGTGTCTCTCGTGAATAAATAAATAAAATCTTTTAAAAATCTTATATGTATAAAATCATGCACATTTTATGGAAGGGGAAGCCATGGCACAGAGATATTAACTAAACATCAGTCTGGCACCCAAAATCTGTTCTTTTATTTTTTTTAAAGATTTTATTTATTTATTCATGAGAGACACAGGGAGAGAGAGGCAGAGACAGGCCCAGATCACACCCTGGGCCGAAGGTGGCGCTAAACCGCTGAGCAACCTGGGCTGCCCTGTTCTTTTAACTGCTATACTCTGCTATAGTGCCAGACCACAGACACTTTATAATCCTGTAGCAGATGTAAAGTAAATATATAAATTACTAAAGAATGCAAATCAAGAGAAAGAGCAGGTGGGAAGTGTGCAGATGGCAGGAAGTAAGAAGCAGGGAGGTATGCCCTCCCACTGGGTGTCAAGGTGGATCTGGAAACACATATGCAAAGAAATATTTATTCCGTCTGAGATGCTCCTTTCCTGTCCTAGCATAGATAAGGAGTGAGAAAAAAGGGGACTGGGTTAAACCGGCCAACGGAGGGCTTGTACTCATAGGGTTAGGCCTCCTCTGGGTCTTATCATTCCTGGCAAAAGAGAAGAATTCCAGCTTGGGGACAAAAAGAGAGGGTTTGGTCTTGGTCTCCACTTCCCTTAACTTCATCTCTATCCCTCTACAAGGGGAAAGAGAACAAGAAAACAGAAAAGAGTGGTCATGGCAGACTCTTGTGGATCCACACAAGGGTGATAAGACTCTACACAAGTTTCCTCCCAGGACTTTCCCCTGGAAATGGAGTGAGGAGGAAATATACTACTTGTGGAGAGAGGAGAGGTGAAGAGAAGGAAACAGGAAACATGGGTGTGACCAGTGGCAATGTGATCTTTTTTGAATTTCTTTTTTTTTTAAGTCACGGAGGAACAGCAGTCAGACTCTTTCATCATGTCTTATCAGTAGACTTGACCACATCGTGATGACAGTAAAGAGTATCAAAGACACCACCATGTTTTATTCCAAGATCCTGGGCATGGAAGTCACAACTTTCAAGGTAATTGCTTTCCCAAGTACAAACTGTAAGTGAAGTAGAATTTGGTTATAATACTTTTAACCCCCCTCCCCTAAAAAAACCCACAGGAAATCTGTGAGAAAAATTTAAAGCATCCATGTAGGAGATTCCAAACTCTGAAGAGTGGAACTTCCAGAGAAAGAATAGAGAAAAGGGAGGGGAGGAAATTGCCATAAAAGTAATGCAAAATAACTTCCCAGTCTTTATACAGAAAGCACACTGACACTTAGATATGTTCTTATGGAATTACAGAACATCAAAGTGGAAATGAATATCCTACGACTTTTCAAAAAGAGAAAGAGAGAGGCTTTTTCTTTAAAAAGAAAAAGCTCGGGCAGCCTGGGTGGCGCAGCGGTTTGGCGCCGCCTGCAGCCTGGGGTGTGATCCTGGAGACCCAGGATGGAGTCCCACATCAGGCTCCCTGCATGGAGCCTGCTTCTCCCTCTGCCTGTGTCTCTGCCTCTCTCTGTGTGTCTATGAATAAATAAACAAAATCTTTAAAAAAAAATTTTTTTAAAAAAGAAAAAGCTCAGTCAGCAGAGTATGCCACCCTTGATTTCAGGGTCATGAGTTTGAGCCCCATGTTGGGCATGGAGCCTACTTTTAAAAAAAAGAAAAGTAGTTCAACTACAAAGGGAAAAGAAATATGCAGATACCAGATTGCCCAAGAGTCACATCAGAGACCAGAATACAATAGAACAATTTCAAGATTCTGAGGGGAAAATTCTATGTCCAGCCAAACTATTAATCCAGGTGAATATAAAATAAAACATTCTTAGATATATGGGACACGTGGCTGGCTCAGTGACTCTTGATCTCGGGGTTGTAAGTTCGAGCCCCATATTGGGCTTAGAGTTCACTTAAAAAAAAACTTAGACATAAAGAATCAGAAACTTTGCTCACTTGCTTTGAAAATTACTTGAGAGCATGATACATTAAAATGAGTGATTAAGCCAGGTGTAGAAAAGACATCAAAGTCAGGACACAGTGGATCCCAAGAGGAAGATCCCAGAAAACTACCTATTAAACACTCAGTCTAGTTTGGAACCGGTGAAAGAAAGTTTCCAAGAAAGAGAGTGAGCCACTGAAAAAAAGGGAATGAATACTTCTTGAGAATTCAAATGACTTTAAAGATGGGAAATATGTCTTTTTTTTTTTTCAAATTCTTAATTTAAAAAACATTTTTTTAAATTTATTTATGATAGTCACACACACACACACACACACACACACACACAGAGAGAGAGAGAGAGAGAGAGAGAGAGAGAGAGAGGCAGAGACATAGGCAGAGGGAGAAGCAGGCTCCATGCACCGGGAGCCCGACGTGGGATTCGATCCCAGGTCTCGAGGATCGCGCCCTGGGCCAAAGGTAGGCAGGCGCTAAACCGCTGTGCCACCCAGGGATCCCAGGAAATATGTCTTAAATTGAAAAAGTGCATGGGAGGTGGTGCCTGGGTGGCTCAGATGGTTAAGTGTGTGCCTTTGTTGGGTCATGATCCTCTGGGTTCTGGGATCCAGCCTGCCATCAGGCTCCATGCTCGGCACGGAGTCTGCTTCTCCTCCTGCCCCTACACCTGCCCCTGCTCATGTGAACTCTCTCTGTATCTCTGTTTCAAGTGAATAAATAAAATCTTTAAAAAGGGGGCCCATGGAATGGCAAACAGGGTAAACATTTAAAATTAACAGTGTGCCTGGCTGGCTCAGTTGGTAGAGCATGCAACTCTTGATCTTGGAGTCGTGAGTTCAAGCCCTACGTTGGGTGTAGAGATTACTCAAAAATAAAATCCTTAAAAAATTAAATAAAACTAACATGGAATGCTATGCATAAAAGTAGAATTGTGCACCATCAGACCGGATGTATACACAGCATGACTGGACAGGTCTTTTTAAAAAAATATTTCATTTATTTACCCAGGTCTTTTTAAAAAAATATTTTATTTATTTACCCATAAGAGACACACAGAGAGAGGCAGAGACATAGGCAGAGGGAGAAGCAGGCCCCCTGCGGGGAGCCTGATGCAAGACTCAATCCTAGGACCCCGGGATCATGCACTGAGCTGAAGGCAGATGCTCAACCAATGAGCCACACAGGTGCCCCGACTGAACAGGTCTTAAAAAAGATCACGCTGAGCGAAAGATGAAGAAACAGAATCAGCTCTACAGCATGGTACCATTTATAACACACACACATAAAACAATAATATAGTTTTTACAATATCCTATGAAAACCATGGGATGAACATCAAACACATTATAGTAGTTGCCTAGGGTGGGGACAGGAATGGAGATTGGAGATAAAATGAATAAATGCATAAATAAAACTAGAAAGGGGCCCTGCATGGGCCAGGGGTGGTAATGAGGCATGTGATGCCTGAATTCCCAGTACTTGGGCACATCCAAGTGAAATGTCAGCATATCTCAGATCAAAAAAAAGTCTTAAAAGCTACAGGAGTGGAGAGGGGATGTATCATCTAGGAAAGAATGAAAAATAGATTAACATCAGACTTTTTTTTTTGAAGATTTATTTATTTATTCATGAGAGACACAGACTGAAAGAGAGAGAGGCAGAGACACAGGCAGAGGGAGAAGCAGGCTCTTCACAGGCAGCCCGATGCAGGACTCAATCCGGGATCCCGGGATCACGACCTGAGGCGAAGGCAGGAGCCCAACAGCTGAGCCACCCAGGCGTCCCTAACATTGGACTTAATAGCAACATCAGCTTCAGGAAGACAACAAAGAAACATATTTAAAAGGCTGTGGGAGGGCAGCCTGCGTGGCTCAGTGGTTTAGCGCCACCTTCACCCCAGGGCGATCCTGGAGACCTGGAATCGAGTCCCAAGTCAGCCTCCCTGCATGGAGCCTGCTTCTCCCTCTGCCTCTCTCTCTGTGTCTCTCATAAATAAATAAAATATTTTAAAAGTATAAAATAAAAGGCTGTGGGAGGGGTGCCTGGGTGGCTCATTAGGTGCAGCATCCCCTTTTGGCTCAGGTCATGATCTTGGCCTGGTATCCAGCCTGTGTCGGACTCTCTGCTCAGCGGGGAGTCTGGTTCTCCCTCTCCAGCTTCCCCTGCTTGTGTGCACACTTTCTCTCTGTGTCAAATAAAGAAAAAATATATATATTTTAAAAAGGCCGTGGGGAAAAAAGAAAGGCTGGGGGAAAATAACCTACAACCTTGAATTCTATGCTCAGCCAAACTGTAACTCATATGATATAAGATCATTTTCTGAAAAATGGATGTGGTATCCACCATGGTGATAGAAAAGAAAGAAATAGGAACATGATAAAAGAAATGGTAGAGGTGGAGAGGGAGGTGACATGAAGAGGACAGGAGGGCCAATGAGATACTAGCTGTCTGTAGTTCATCTATCAAAACATAAAGATGCAAGTGGGGTTTTAAAAAGTTATAAAGCAAAATAAATAAATAAATAAATAAATAAATAAATAAATAAATAAAGCAACTAAAAGAGGAACTACAAATTATGATAGAATTCTATTAGGAGGGGTAGTAATGTAGATGGCTAACGTAGATGGGCTAAATTCTTACTTATCAGAGCAGGGAGAGGAGTGAAAATGTCTAAAGCTGCCCATTATCAGTCAGGTACTATCTGGAGTCACATAGGAGAAAACTCAACTAACAGTGGATTAAAGAAAATCGAGTTTTTTCTTTCATTTAACAACCTCTGTAGAAAGTTGAGGATCAAGCCTTGGCTGGGAAGAAGGAAATGAATGGGCGAGAAGTGCCAGCTCAGGGGGAGCAGGAGATTCCCAGAAGCTCCACCCACAACCTTTGTGACATCTCCCTGTCCAGTCCATCTTAATGGCCGCCCCCAGCAAGGAATGCTGGGAAATGTAGGCTTTTTAAAGGTGGGCAATTGACCCCTTTGAAATTGGGTTGTTTATAAGAAAAAAATGAGAGTTTGTTTCTTTGCTGTTGAGTTTCATAAGTTCTTTATAGATCTTGGATACTAGCCCTTTATCTGATAGGTCACTTGCAAATATCTTCTCCCATTCTGTAGGTTGTCTTTTAGTTTTGTTGACTGTTTCTTTTGCTGTGCAGAAGCTTTTGATCTTGAGCAAGTCCCAATAGTTCATTTTTGCTTGTTTCCCTTCCTTTCATAGATGTATCTTGCAAGAAGTTACTGTGGCCAAGTTCAAAATGGGTGTTGCCTGTGTTCTCCTCTAGGATTTTGATGGATTGTCTCTCATTTAGAACTTTCAACCATTTTGAGTTTATCTTTGTGTATGGTGTAAGAGAATGGTCTGGTTTCATTCTTCTGCACGTGGCTGTCCAATTTTTCCAGCACCATTTATTGAAGAGACTGTCCTTTTTCCAGTGGATAGTCTTTCCTGCTTTGTCAAATATTAGTTGGCCATAGAGTTGAGGGGCCATTTCTGGGTTCTCTATTCTGTTCCATTGATCTATGTGTCTGTTTTTGGGCCAGTACCACACTGTCTTGATGATCACAGCTTTGTAGTACAGCTTGAAATCTGGCATTGTGATGCCCCCAGCTCTGGTTTTCTTTTTCAATATTCTCCTGGCTATTCGGGGTCTTTTCTGATTCCACACAAATCTTAAGATGATTTGTTCCAACTCTCTGAAGAAAGTCCATGGTATTTTGATAGGGATGCACTGAATGTGTAAATTGCCCTCGGTAGCATAGACATTTTCACAATATTAATTCTTCCAATCCATGAGCATGGAATATTTTTCCATCTCTTTGTGTCTTCCTCAATTTCTTTCAGAAGTGTTCTGTAGTTTTTAGGGTATAGATCCTTTACCTCTTTGGTTAGGTTTATTCCTAGGTATCTAATGCTTTTGGGTGCAATTGTAAATGGCACTGATTCCTTAATTTCTTTCTTCAGTCTCATTGTTAAGTGTATAGAAATGCCACTGATTATTTCTGGGCATTGATCTTGCATCTTGCCACATTGCCGAATTGCTGTATGAGTTTTAGCAATCTTGGGGTGGAGTCTTTTGGGTTTTCTTTTTTTTTTTCTTTTGGGTTTTCTATGTACAGTATCATGTAATCTGCAGAGAGAGAGTTTGACTTCTTCGCCAATTTGAATGCCTTTTATTTCTTTTTGTTGCCTGATTGCTGAGGCTAGGACTTCTAGTACTATGTTGAATAGCAGTGTGAGAGTGGACATCCCTGTCGTGTTCCTGATCTTAGGGGAAAGGCTCCCAGTGTTTCCTCATTGAGAATGATATTTGCAGTGGGCTTTATGTAAATGGCTTTTAAGATGTTGAGGAATGTTCCCTCTATCCCTACACTCTGAAGAGTAACAAGACAGGAAACAACAAATGTTGGAAAGGATGTGGACAAAGGGGAACCCTCTTGCACTGTTGGTGGGAGTGTGAACTGGTACAGCCACTCTGGTAAACTGTGTGGAGGTTCCTCGAAGAGTTAAAAATAGAGCTGCCCTACAACCCAGCAATTGCACTGCTGGGGATTTACCCCAAAGATACAGATGCAGTGAAAAACTGAAACACCTGCACCCTAGTGTTTATAGCAGCAATGTCCACAATAGCCAAACTGTGGAAGGAGCCTCAAGTGTCCATCGAAAGATGAATGGATAAAGCAGCTGTGGTCTATGTATACAATGGAATATTCCTCAGCCATTAGAAATGACAAATACCCACCATTTGCTTTGACGTGGATGGAACTGGAGTGGATTATGCTGAGTGAAGTAAGTCAATCGGAGAAAGACAAACATTATATGGTCTCATTCATTTGGGGAATATAAAAAATAGTGAAAGGGAATAAAGGGGAAAGGAGAGAAAATGAGTGGGAAATATCAGAGAGGGAGACAGAACATGAGAGACTCCTAACTCTGGGAAACGAACAAGGAGTGGTGGAGGGGGAGGTGGGTAGGGTGACGGGGTGACTGGGTGACTGGCACTGAGTAGGGCACTTGATGGGATGAGCATTGGGTGCTATACTATATGTTAGCAAACTGAACGCCAATAAAAAAATATACCAAAAAAATAAAGAAAAAAAGGAGAGATGTATATTATATTGTATACTAAGTAAATGTATATTAAGACAAATTGTTGTCTCTGCCATGGGCAGTATTTACATATTATTTGATGATAATGCAAATAATTTCCAGAATACACACACACACACACACACACACACACACACACACACTGAAAGCAGTTGCCTTTAGGGAATGAGATGGCGGTGAAGCAAGGGGCTGTTGCTTTTAATTTTTAAAAAAAAATTTTAAAGATTTTATTTATTTATTCATGAGAGACAGAGAGAGAGAGAGGCAGAGGGAGAAGCAGGCTCCATGCAGGAAGCCCGATGTGGGACTTGATCCAGGGTCCCCAGGATCACACCCTGGACCAAAGGCAGGTGCTAAACTGCTGAGCCACCCACGGATCCCTGGGGCTGTTGCTTTTGATTAAAAGCCTCATTGGACCTTGTTTTAACCTTGCTGGGGTAGGGAGGGGGCTTTGCCTCACACTCATCTTGGGGGTTTAGTCCTCTATTGTTCTTCCTCCCCACATAGGGTGACCGGAAAGCATTGTGTTTCGGAGATCAGAAATTGAACCTCCACAAGGTGGGAAAGGAATTTGAACCCAAAGCTGCTCACCCAGTTCCTGGCTCCCTGGATATATGTCTGATCACAGAAGTACCTTTGGAGGAAATGGTCCAGCACCTCAAGGTAAGTCGGACAACATTTTTTCTGTGAAAGCTGCCGCTGATATGGCAAAAACAGAAGCAAGACTCAGGCAGGTCTTCCTCAAACTTCAGGTCTAACAGGTTTTGTCACTTCTAGAGAATGCCTGTACACAACTGTTTGCTCATTATTTCTGCTGACATCACTGTTTTAGGTAAACAAATCTATTTTAAAAGGAAAGAGCACATCATTCTTGTAAAAAAAAAAGAAAACCTAAATTCTTCTTACAGAAACGCATTTCTGTAAAAAGCATAAGTTTGACTGAGTATGTGAAACGCCCATTATATCTTGACACAAGGGAAGTTAACTTGTAAAAACAAATAGCTATAAAAACACCAGTCATTTAGATTCTACCCACTTCCTTTCTCTGAACCCTCTGGGCCTGACATTACAAAGGCAGATTTGGCAAATGGTTGAAGAGGTGCCCAGGACTTGTTGGCATCTACCAGAGGCTTTCTTCTTGGTATAACTAGGAGGATTAAAAGTCCTGGCTGGATTGGTTAGAGGATTATGCGACTGTTGTTCTTGGAGTTGTGAGTTCAAGTCCCACATTGGGTGTAGAGATTACTTAACAAGAGAAAAAAAAAAAAGGATTGAAATAGGATTGAAGAGGGAATATTAACATCCCTCTAAAACCTAAAATGATTTCACGTAAAGGAAGCACTGCTTCTCCATCTGGGGAACACAGATTGGGCTTTGCCTATAATCTTTCTTTGGAAAGTATCAGCGAAAAAGGTTAGTTCGGAAGTAAAGTGGGGAAAGCAGAGGAGTTAAGAATATGGACTTTGGTCCAGACTACCTGGGTTTGAATCCTGGCTCTACCACTTACTAGATAATACTAGGTATCATTATCATTTCCACTCTACAGATGAGGAAACTGAGGCAGTTTGGTACAGTGGCGAAGCCCAGGCAGCTGATCTGTGGCTGGAGCAGAGTGAGAGGGAAGAATGGCCAGAGATGAAGTCAGGAAGAGTTCAGGGGCCTTCTCAGGATTCAATTTTGGTCTCATACATGGACTGTGATGAATGACTTTTGTCTTCTCCTCCTATTTCAGGCTTGTGAGGTCCCTATTGAGGAGGGTCCAGTCCCCAGAACAGGGGCCAAAGGACCTATTATGTCCATATATTTCTGAGACCCTGACAGAAACCTCATTGAGGTGTCCAACTATATCCCCTCATAATTGAGGCTGGCCCTTCTCTGTTCTGTTCCCCGCCATGTCTCCCTCTCCCTTCCTTCCTGCAAACTCTCACCCAAGCCCAGAGATCTCTAAGGACTGATGACTTCGGCACTTCACTCTTCCTACTGGGGTGGAACTGAGTTGGATTTGGAACCAAAACTACCTGTCTGAATATCCCCCAAGTTTCCCCTAATAAATAATGTCTCAATTAATATGAGCTCTTTGTTATTACCATCTTGGTGTTATGTATGGATGTGTTCACCTAGGATGTGAGGTCTCTGAACTGTTTGGGGGTTGGTGACCAGGGAACATCTCTGAAGACCAAATCCAGAGTCATCCCCTTGGGATTCAGGACCCTGAAAGATTTCTCCTTGTTACTGAGCCCATAAATTTTTCATCCTCCTGGAATTCACCTCAACCCTTCCAAGTGCTGCCCGCTGTGTCCTCTACCCCAGATGCCTCACTGAACCTCCAGACCTCTGTGAGTCCCACAGAGCCTTCAAGGACCACTCCAGATGACACTGCCTCTTCCTGGAGTGCCTTATCTGATCACACCTCCAGGGTTTGCAGTACCTTCTGCCTTTGGATTTGGTGAGTCCAGACTCATCTTTTTTTTTTTTTTTGTAAAGATTTTATTTATCTATTCATGAGAGACACACAGAGAGGCAGAGACATAGGCAGAGGGAGAAGCAGGTTTTCTCCAAGGAGCCTGATGTGGGACTCGATCCCAGATCCCGGGATCACGCCCTGAGCCGAAGGCAGATGCTCAACTGCTGAGCCACCCAGGCATCCCAGACTCATCTTGAGGCTCAGCTCCTGACAGAATAGATAGGACAGGGACAAATCTTACCTGTTTCTGTCCTCCCTTTCCCCAACACCATCCATTCAGTCAGCTAGTGAACATATATTGGGCACCTACTGTGTGCTTGACCCTGTTCCAGACATGGGGGAGACCATGGTGAACAGAAGAAATAAGCCTATCTAGGTTTTGGGAGCTGCCATTCTAGCGGGAGAGACAGAGAATAAATAAAATTAAGGAAAACATGAAGTATGTTAGAGGATGAGAAATGCTTTGGAGAAAAAGAAAACATGGGAAAGAGGGAATGCAGGTAAAATTTGACAGGGCAGTTTCTGATGTATAACGGGGTGGTCAAGGGAATCTTCACTGAGGAACCATTTGAGCACATACCTGAGGAGAGGAGGGAGTTGCACCACCGACAGCTGGAGGAAGAGCAGAACAGGCAGAGAACAACCTGTGCAAAGGCCCTGAAGCAGGGATGGGTCTCTGGTGGGGGGGCACTTTTGGTCCACTTTTGGTGGCACACTGTGGCACAGACATGTAACCGGCACGTTTCCAGCAGAAAAAAAGACAAACGTGAAAAGCCTAGAAATAAAATTGGTAACCCCCCCCCCCAAAAAAAAGTCAGGGGTATGCGAGGAACAGCGAGGAGCAGTAAGGAGGGCGGAGCAGCAGGAGGTGAAGTCAGACAGCAAGTGGGGGACAGATCACCTAGGGTCTTGCGGGCCTGGGAAAGAACTCTGGCTTTTACTCTGAGTGACAGAGGAGCCACGGAAGGAAGGGTTGGTTGTGAACAGAGAAGGGCCATGATCTGACGTAGGATTTAACGGGCTCCCTCTGGCTGCTATGAGGAAAACAGGCAGTAGGGGAGAAGGCAAGAGCAGGGGGCCCTCGAGGTTCAGGCCAGTGATGCTGGTGCTGGCAGTGGAGGTGATAAAAAGTGGTTAGATTGTGGAGATATTCCGAAGACAGACTGGACACGTCCACCAAGAGAGAAAATGTTGGGGTGCCTGGGTGGCTCAGTGGTTAAGCATTGGTCTTTGGCTCAGGTTGTGATCCTGGGGTCCTGGGATTGAGTCATCCACCAGGCTTCCCACAGGGAGCCTGCTTCTTCCTCTGCCTATGTCTCTGCCTCTCTCTCTCTAAATAAAATCTTTAAAAGAGAGAGAGAGAGAGAGAGAGAGAGAGAGAGAAGGTCAACCAGAGAAGAGGTCTGAGGACATTTAGAGTTCTAAAACAAGGATGAACCGGGAAACGAGGCAGGCAGAGAGGAAAGGGAAGAGTAGGGCTTCCTGAATGAATGAATGAGGATGAAGGAGCCTGACAGTCTCCTGGGGTGAGCAAGCCCCTAGTCTTGTGGACTCTGGTCTCAAAATACTCCCTAGCTGGTGGCTCAGCCAGACCCTATGAGTGAACCCCCATAAAGCCCCAATAATGCTGGGAAGAGAAGATGTGTAAGGATGTGAGTTTCAGCTGTGAAAGGCTCTGCCAAAAGCTCTAGCAGGTTTCCTGCCTATTTTATTTTTTTTTATTATTTGCTTAGCTTCACAATTAAATGTTTATTAAAATAATATAAACTATGGGTAATACAGATTGTTTTCAGTGTGATATAGATACCACACATTTCTCCTAGTAATAGATGATAGATAGCCAGATGAAGCATAGTAGTACAAGAATCTACAATAACAAATTTTATTACTAGGCATCTTCCATAAAGTCAGCAAACCCAATCCACTCACCAATGAGGAAACTAATGACCAGAGATGCCTACATTCTCTACTCTAGAAATGTATAGGGCACTGACCATGGGCCAGGCACTTACTTGGCACTGGGCATATAAAAGTAAACAGAACGTGGTACCTGTACTCCAGGAGCCTGTAGCCAGGCTAGAAAGTGTCCAGTAAAGCAGGAAATTAATATACAGTTTAATAAGTATCATGAGAACAGCATGCTGAAGCTCCAAGGTGTACCCAATCCAGGCTTGGGAGCAGCTCTTCGAAGGTCACGTGTAAGACCTAACCTGGGAAGGATGAGCAAGAGTCACAGAGATAGGGGCACCTGGATGGCTCAGTGGTTGAGTGCCTGCCTTTGGCTCAGGTTGTGATCCCAGGGTCCTGGGATCGAATCCTGCATCAGGCTCTCTAGAGGAAGCCTGCTTCTCCCTCTGTCTCTCTCTGTGTCTCTCATGAATAAATAAATAAAATCTTAAAAAAGGAAAAAAGTCAAAGAGACAAAGAGCTTGTGAAACATGGCTGGTGAAGGCCCAGGTGAGTGACAGCAAGTACACTTGGTTAATCAAAGGAGTTCAAGGACAAAGGAATTCCAGTCCTGGATTCTGGCTGGAAACAACAGTCTCCTGACAACTAGTTCGAGGCTATTTTTAGAATATTATCTGTCTTTCGGGTTTCCTGACCAATATGTGAGAATTCATAGGTATCAATACTCTGGCATAGAAGAAAAGGAAGCATACATGGCTCATGCTTAGAGACACTAAGAATTTCTTTTTGATGGCTGAGTAGTATTCCTATGTGTGTATCTATATATCATATCTTCTTTTTTTAATTTTTATTTATTTATGATAGTCACACAGAGAGAGAGAGAGAGAGAGAGAGGCAGAGACACAGGCAGAGGGAGAAGCAGGCTCCATGCACCGGGAGCCTGACATGGGATTCGATCCCGGGTCTCCAGGATCGCGCCCTGGGCCAAAGGCAGGCGCCAAACCGCTGCGCCACCCAGGGATCCCCATATCTTCTTTTTTTTTTTAAAAAAAAAAGATTTTATTTATTCATTATAGACATAGAGAGAGAGAGAGAGGCAGAGACACAGGCAGAGGGAGAAGCAGGCTCCATGCAAGGAGCCTGATGCGGGACTTGATCCCAGGACTCCAGGATCGTGCCCTGGGCCAAAGGCATGGGCCAAACCGCTGAGCCACCGAGGGATCCCCTAACATATCTTCTTTATCCATTCATTAAGACATTAAGATTTTCAAACCCTTTTGTTTGAAACATCTCCTTGAGGAATGATTACATTATAGTCGTTTGTTTTCTCTCAAAATTTACATCAATTAGGGCATGCCATAAGTCTGGAAGGGACTTTAAGGAATCACTTTGTCAGTGGCCAGGGGAGCAGGAGGCAGGGCCGGGGGACCAGTGCAGGCAAAAAGGAGACACTACCTGTAGAGAACTTAAAAATTAATAGTAAAACTAAAAAAAAAAATTAATAGTAAAACTGACTAAAATTGTTCTGCATGTTATTATCACCACGTGGCAGCAATCCAGCAACTGTCTGTAATGCCAGTAATGAAACCCTCCTCCCTGCCAAGGCAAGCTGCTCCTGCTGACCCTCACTTCATCTATGCCTCTGAACTTAGATAATATCTCCACAGGCAGAAGGCCCCGCACCCACATGAGCTACATATGAACATCTGAAATTGCCATCCATTCCATTCCATTCCATTCCATTCCATTCCATTCCATTCCATTCCATTCCATTCCATTCCATTCCATTCCATTCCATTCCATTCCATTCCATTCCATTCCATTCCATTCCATTCCATTCCATTCCATTCCATTCCATTCCATTCCATTCCATTCCATTCCATTCCATTCCATTCCATTCCATTCCATTCCATTCCATTCCATTCCATTCCATTCCATTCCATTCCATTCCATTCCATTCCATTCCATTCCATTCCATTCCATTCCATTCCATTCCATTCCATTCCATTCCATTCCATTCCATTCCATTCCATTCCATTCCATTCCATGCCATTCCATTCCATTCCATTCCATTCCATTCCATTCCATTCCATTCCATTCCATTCCATTCCATTCCATTCCATTCCATTCCATTCCATTCCATTCCATTCCATTCCATTCCATTCCATTCCATTCCATTCCATTCCATTCCATTCCATTCCATTCCATTCCATTCCATTCCGGGGCTCCCCTAACATATCTTCTTTATCCATTCATTAAGACATTAAGATTTTCAAACCCTTTTGTTTGAAACATCTCCTTGAGAATGATTACATTATAGTCGTTTGTTTTCTCTCAAAATTTACATCAATTAGGGCATGCCATAAGTCTGGAAGGGACTTTTAAGGAATCACTTTGTCAGTGGCCAGGGGAGCCGGAGGCAGGGCCGGGGGACCAGTGCAGGCAAAAAGGAGACACTACCTGTAGAGAACTTAAAAATTAATAGTAAAACTAAAAAAAAAAATTAATAGTAAAACTGACTAAAATTGTTCTGCATGTTATTATCACCACGTGGCAGCAATCAGCAACTGTCTGTAATGCCAGTAATGACATTCCATTCCATTCCATTCCATTCCATTCCATTCCATTCCATTCCATTCCCTTGTGCAAACATGGCTTGTGTACTCAAAATCATGTATCCAAAAAAACCCACATCAATGTTTCTCTTCCAACAATTATAATATTTCTCTTCAATGAAGTTTCTTGTTTTTCAAGTCTCGAGTCCCTTTTGAGCTGGGGATGATGTCCAATGCTGCCACCTCTACATTCAGGGACAGTTCTCGCTCATTCTCCCTGGCTGGGCCAACTGGCAGGTGCTTGGTGGGGTAAACACCCAGGGGTCTCTAATGCCCAGCTGTATACTGAAAAACTGCACAGACAATATCATACTGTAACTTTTGGTGAAGGTTTCTGGGCAGGATAACAATCTTCGACTGTATAAATGCCAATCCAGGGCAGCCCGGGTGGCTCAGCGGTTTAGCGCCACCTTCGGTCCGGGGTGTGATCCTGGAGACCCGAGATGGAGTCCCACATCGGGCTCCCTGTGTGGAGCCTGCTTCTCCCTCTGCCTGTGTCTCTGCCTCTCTCTCTCTCTCTCTGTCTCTCTGTCTCTCTGTGTGTGTGTGTCTCTCATGAGTAAATAAATAAAATCTTTAAAAAATAAATAAATAGATGCCAATCCAGGTTTCATATGATCTAGATGAATTTCTTTCAGGCCACTCCTGGACAGTGATCTACTCCTGGGACCCCCTATGGAGTACTAGTCCTCAAAGGTGGCATTCTGAGGAATGTCTAGAAGGCCCAGGGGTCAGTCAGGGTGACCTTGGACCACTGCTTGGTGCCATGTTCAATCTAAAACATCATTTCATCCTTATAGAGCAAAATATACTCAAATGATCTTTTGCAGGGGATCATCACCTTTCACTCCTTCAGTACCCAAATGTGCTGGTTGAGCCTGTCATAGGAGAGCAGGGCATGGCTGTTGCACCTACTACTCTGTGGGTACAGAAACTGGTCAGCCTCTCACTCCTGTGGCACCTGGCAAAGGCACAGGATCCTGGGGCATCCCTGGTCCCTGCCCTCAGGGCTGCTGCCCCCAGGCCACAGAGGCCACCCAGCAGCCAGGCACCCAGGGCCCCCTGGGCCACGCTTCCTGTCTATTTTGGAAAGACAGTTTGCCTTGGACACAGAGTCATATGCCTGGAGATAGATGACTTATGAAAGGAAGGAGGAATGGGATGCCTGGGTGGCTCAGTGGTTGAGCATCTGCCTTTGGCTCAGGGCATAATTCCAGGGTCCCAGGATCGAGTCCCGAATCAAGCTTCCTGCATGGAGCCTGCTTCTCCCTCTGCCTTTGTCTCTGCTTCTCTTTCTGTATCTCTCATGAATAAAATCTTTAAAAAAAAAGAAAGGAAGGAGGAAGGAAGTAGAGAGGAGAGAGAGAAGGAGGGAGAGAGGGAAGAGGGAAGGGGGAAGGAGGAAGGGAATGGAAGGGGAGAGGAGGAAGGGAGAGAGGGAGAAGGAGGGAGGGAGAGTTGGCAGCAGATGGGAAAACGAATAAATGGGTAGATAGGTGGGTGGATGGATAGATGGGTGAGCAGGTGAATTGATGGACTGATATCCTCTGGCCCTGGAGAAACTCTTTGGCATGTGTGTGCACAGAGAGAGGAGTATGCGTTTGTAAACTGCAGGTTTGCTGTAATATAGAAAACACTGGAAATGACCCACATGTCCTTCAGGAGATGAATTGTTAAACAAACCATGGTATATCCATTCCATGGAATACTACTCAGCCATAAAAGGGAATAAATCTACAAGGCCACACTAACCTAATACCAAAATTAGACAGAAACATACCAAGAAAACTACAGACCAATATCTCTTATGAACATAGATGCAAAAATTTTCAACAAAATACTAGTAAATAGAATTCAGCAATATATAAGAAGAATCATACACCACGACCAAGTGCGATTTATCCCAAGAATGCAAGATTTGTTCAACATAAGAAAATCAATGTAATATACCATATTAATAAAGGCCAAAAACCACATGACCTTCTCAACAGATGCAGCAGAAAAAGCACTTGGCGAAATTCAATACCTTTTCATGATAAAAACACTTGACAAACTAGAAACAGATGAGAACTTCCCAATATGATAAAGTACATCTACAAAAAACTTACAACTAATATCATACTTAATGATGAAAGACTAAAAACTTTCTCCTGGAGATCAGGAACAAGATAAGGATGTCTCCTATCACCACTTCTATTCGACAATGTACTAGAGGTTCTAGCCAGGACAATTAGGTAAGAAAAAGAAAGAAAAAGCATCCACATTGGAAAAAAGAAGTAGAACTATCTGTATTTGCAGATGACATGATCTTAAACAGAGAAAATCTTTTTTTTAAGTATTTTATTTATTCATGAGAGAGACACAGGGAGAGAAAAACAGAGACATAGGCAGAGGGAGAAGCAGGCTCCTTGCAGGGAGCCCGATATGGGACTCAATCTCAGATGCCGGGATCACACCATGAGCCAAAGGCAGTTGCTCAACCGCTGAGCCACCCAGGTGTCCCTTACAGAGAAAATCTTAAGGAACCCACAACAAAACCATTACATATATAAGAGGTTAATTGATTTTATATATATATATATATCACCCAGGGGCCCCAACATCACATATTCTAATCATGGACTGAAGACTTCATGGTGTTAAGATGGCAATATCCTCAAACTAATCCACAGGTTTAATGCAATCCCTATCAGAATCCCAGCCTGCTTTGCAGAAATTGACAAACTGATCCTAAAATTCATATGAAAATGCTAGGGACCTAGAATGGCCACAACAATCTTGAAAAAGCAGAAAGTTGGATGACTTATACTTTCTGATTTAAAAACATACTGCATGGCTATAGTAATCAAGCTGGGTGGTACTGGCATAGAAATAGATCTATAGATCAATGGAATAGAAGTGAGAGTCCACGGGATCCCTGGGTGGCGCAGCGGTTTGGCGCCTGCCTTTGGCCCAGGGCGCGATCCTGGAGACCCGGGATCGAATCCCACGTCAGGCTCCCGGTGCATGGAGCCTGCTTCTCCCTCTGCCTGTGTCTCTGCCTCTCTCTCTCTCTCTCTCTCTGTGACTATCATAAATAAATAAAAAATTAAAAATATATATATATATAAAAAAAAAGAAGTGAGAGTCCAGAAATAAACTCAGACATTTATGGGCAACTGATTTTTGGCAAGCATGACTAGATAATTCAATAGGGGAAAGAACAGTATTTTCAACAAATGGTGCTGGGACAATTGGATATCCACATGCAAAAGAATGAAGCTGGATCCTTACTTCATACCATATACCAAAAGTAACAACAACAACAAAAAAAACCCCACCAAACAAAACAGGGGCATCTGGGTAGTCAGTGGTTGAGCATCTGCCTTTGGCTCAGGTTGTGATCCCAGGGTCCTGGGATTGAGTCCCACAGCAGGGTCCCTGAAGTTGCCTCCCTCTGCCCTTGTCTCTACCTCTCTCTCTCTCTGTGTCTCTCATGAATAAATGAATAAAATATTTTTTAAAAAATCAAAGACATGAATGTAAGAACTAAAACTATAAAACTTCTGGAAGAAAACATAGGCATAAATATTCATGACTTTAGATTAGACAATGGTTTCTTAGATGGCAAGTAACTCATAAGCAATCAAAGAAAAAATAAATTGCACTTCATAAAAGCTATAAGTTTTTGTGCTTCAAGGGACACAGGAAAGTGAAAGGACAACCGAAAAATAGAAGCACATATTTGCAAATCACATTATCTGAGAAAGGACTAAAATCCAGAATATGTAAAGAACTCATAGGGACACTTGGGTGGCTTGGCGGTTAAAGTGCCTGCCTTTGGCTTAGGGCATGATCCTGGAGTCCTGGGATCAAGTCCTGCATCGGGCTCCCTGCATGGAGCCCGCTTCTCTCTCTGCCTATGTCTCTGCCTCTCTCTGTGTGTCTCTCATGAATAAATAAAATATTAAAAAAAAGAATTTGAAAATGATGATAGTTGTACAACATCATGAATACACTAACCACTGAAACATCCACTTAAAAGGGTGAATTTTGCAGTATGTGAATTCTACCTCAACAGAAAGAGAATTAACTATCAATACATACAACAACGTGGGTGAATGTCACAAACATTATGCCAAGCAGAAGAAACAAAAGCTATATGAGTCCATTTATATGAAGTTCAAAAACAAGCTGAAAACCTCCGGTATCATATGCTGTTTATGGATAACATAGATCTGTAGTAATGGAATGAAAACAGTCACGAAGAAGACAAATACCAAACTCAAGGCAGTGGAAGGAGAGTGCAAAATGGAATTTGTACAAGAACTTCAGCTGGATCTCTGATACCATATTTCTTTTTTTTAATATATTTTTTTATTTATCCATGATAGTCACACAGAGAGAGAGAGGCAGAGACACAGGCAGAGGGAGAAGCAGGCTCCATGCACCGGGAGCCCGACGTGGGATTCGATCCTGGGTCTCCAGGATCACGCCCTGGGCCAAAGGCAGGCGCCAAACCGCTGCGCCACCCCGGGATCCCTAATACCATATTTCTTTTAAAAGTATCTGAAGCAAATAGGCAAAATATTAACATGTAACAAAGATGAATGTTGTTACATTATCCTTCATACTTTTCTCTTAAAAAAATAAAAATAAAAATAAAACAACTCGGTTCTAAGACAAATGTTTGAGTCCTTAGCCAAGCTCTGGTTGATGCTTCCTCGCTGCAGGATTGACACCAAGGAGAGTTAGGCTCGGCCCCTGGCCTGGTGGACTCCAGTCTGGAAGAGGCACAAATAGCCCACATGCCATGGGCTTGGACAAAGCTCTAGAACCTCAGAAGATGCCGGGAAGAGGGGAACCAGTCAGGGAAGCCTTCCAGGAAGAGAGGATGTTGGTGCTGAGCCTCAAATGGAGGCCTGACAGAGGGGACACTTGGCCCGGACACCCCACCCCCACCCCCACCCTTTGGGTCTCTCCCAAAGCCTGGCCTGGCTCTGCAGATTCCCTTATCTGCCCACTCCCAGCTGCCTCCCTGCTGGCTGAACTGTCGCCGCAGACTTCTGGGCCTGTGCCCCCTCCACAAAGATGGGGGAGGGAATGGGGTGAGCCTGGCCTCAGACTCAGAGCCTCAAGGTTTCTGGCTCTTGATGGAGCCAGGGCTCTAAGGTCCCCATCCTCCACCCCTTACTTCCCTTCCTAAGCCCTTTCTCTGCTCCAAATATGAAGAAATAGACTGAGTCCAGTGGCCAAATTCTTGTTTGAGACATGACTCCAGCCTGACCTTCCTGAGGATGACAGATTTCCCTAACTTGCTCCCAATATTGTAACTGCCGTTTCTAATTTAAAAATAACAACAGGGATCCCTGGGTGGCGCAGCGGTTTGGCGCCTGCCTTTGGCCCAGGGTGCGATCCTGGAGACCCGGGATCGAATCCCACGTCGGGCTCCCGGTGCATGGAGCCTGCTTCTCCCTCTGCCTCTCTCTCTCTCTCTCTGTGACTATCATAAATAAATAAAAATTTAAATAAATAAATAAATAAATAAATAAATAAATAAATAAATAAATAAATAATAAAAAAAATAAAAATAACAACAAAGAGAGTTATTACAGAGCTCATCATCTATGGTGTGCCGGGGAGGACCTGTATTGAGTGGCCTCTCAATATCATTCACTTTGGGTTCGAAAATGGTACCCATTATCCAGGCAAAGAAACTGAGGCTCAAAGGGTGGCCTGCCCAGGAATCATGTGGCCAATCAGGGTCAGAGCTGAGACAAGAGCACAGGCCCTGGGAGGAACATCTTCATTTCCCTGAGTCCACTCCCAGTCTGGAAGATGTGGGCAATTATACGCACTCACACCACAAGAACCTGGTGAGATAGGATAAAATTAGCCGAGGAGAGAACTTAGCACAGTGCCTGGGGTGGCTCGACAAACACTACTGCTGTTGTTATTACTATATTAGTGCTAAAGTATTTGTACCAGAATTAGCATTAGTATGGTTGTGGATAGAATGAAAATAATAATTATTAGATTTAGAATTAATATCAGTATTATTATCACTATTAAGATTAGTATTGATAGGGTGCCTGAGTGGCTCAGTTGGTTGAGTGTCTGCCTTCGGCTCACGTCATGATCCCAGGGTCCTGGGATTGGGTCCCATATCGGGCTCCCTGCTCAGTGGGGAACCTACTTCTCCCTCTCCCTCTGCCTGCTGCTCCCTCTGCTTGTGTATGCATGCTTTCTAATAAATAAGTAAAACCTTTTTGAAAAGATTAGTATAAAAAAGGATTAGTATCGATATTAGAATTAGGATTGTTAATTAAAATTGGTATCGGAGTCACATATTATTAGCATTATTACTGGAATTAGTAGTGCTAATAAAAAAGGGTCAAGGACTACCCCTTGTACACATGAGGTACTCTATAAATAAGAGTACTTTAACATTTATTGAGATTTCAGATTCAAGTGAGTTAAAATCACTTAATGGATTAAATCTCATTTAGCTGTCCCAATCACTCTATGGAGTAGCTGCTATTATTACCCCATCTCTACAGATGAGGAACTGAGGTCCAAAGAGGCTGCTAACTTACCCAAGGCCACATGGCCCCTCGGTGGTTAGGGCAGTCTATAAATGAGGGCAGGCTGGCTCTAGAGTGGAAGTCCTGAAAACCTTACCACCTAACTCATAGGGGTCCTCATCCTCCTTGTTTATGAAGGCTCAGCATGGGACACCTGGGTAGCTCAGCCGCTGAGCATCTGCCTTTGGCCCATTGCGTGATCCTGGGATCCGGGATCAAATCCCACATTGGGCTCCTTGCAGGGAGTCTGCTTCTCCCTCTGTCTGTGTCTCTGCCCCTCTCTCTCTCTCTGTCTCTCATGAATAAATTAATAAAGTCTTAAAAAAAATAAAGGCTCAGCATACCTCTCATTTTGCTTCTGAGGACAACGAGGCCGGCCCATGGAGGCAAGATGAGGACAGCAAGCTCCTACTGGGGCAGCCAGTGGGGGAGCAGGACCCACTGACCCAGGGCTCCATCATTGCCCCATGCCCTGAGCAGGTCTCAATCTCCCCGTCTGTAGAATGGGTGGTCAGGAGAGTGCTCTGTCCTGTGGCGTCCTGAAGCCACCAGTGTGTGGTCTTACCCTCTCTACAGGGACCCAAGTTGGACACCTAGTGCCTGTATGTATGTTCATTGATTTTACATGGAGAAAGCGCTCAGAGCAGGCCTGGCCTGGTTCTGTGTCAGCATGAAACACAGGCTGTCGTTTCTGGTGCTACTATTTGGGAGAGTAAGGCAAGACAGAAAGGTGGGGACTGAGGAGCAAAAGTTCTGGAGGGCCCTCTCAGTAGGTTGAGGGCAGAGCCACAGATCCTATGAGTCCACATCACCCCACACGGCCCTGTCCCACCCACCCCAGCACCACCAGCCCAGAGCAGACCCCAGGCTGACATCTGGGGTCTTGTGGACTTCCTCTCAGACTCCGTCTCCCTCTACATCATCATCTTTGTCTCCCTTCTGGGGTTCTCCACTTGTGTCCTTGGCCTCCATCAATGTCAGGCTGTATCTTTCACCTTCTGCTATGGCTCTCATTCTCTTTGCCCCTCTCTCTATGGATCTTTAACTGTTGCTGGCTCTCTTGGCATCTCTCCCTCCTTTCTGTGCCTTCTCTCTGCCTCCTTCCAGCCGTCTCACTTTTTCTCCCTAAGTCTCTCCATTCCCATCTCTCTGTCTCTTGCTCTCTTGCCTCTCTTCCTTCTCTAGCCCTGCAGTTCTTCCCTTCCCCCACTCTATCCCACTCTTCAGGGACCCACAGAGCCACCAACCCTGGGTCACACCTGTTTCCCGCCTCCAAAGCAGCATGGTGGCAACAAGTTGAAGCCGCTGTCCCTGTGTGCCCCCCCCAGCCCCGCCCCCCATCCCAAGACAGCCTGTTACCGCGGAGCCAACAGCCACAGTCTCCTCCATCTGATAAGACTTATCTGCTGCCCCAGGGCAGGCCGGAGCTGGCGTAAGCCCCAGTGGGGCACTGAGTAAGTGTGCCCCTGCCTCCCGCCAGCCCTGGTCTGGCCCAGCCTTCAGGCTGGGCCTGGGTCATCAAGATGTCCCATGGGCCCTGGTTCTAATCCCACCGAACCTCTGTGAGCCTCATTCTTCTCGCCTGCAAAATGGGTATAGTCACACCCCTCCTCTCCCTGGGGCCAGAAAGATTCTTATACGTAAGGGCCCAAGCCCAAATCTGACCCAGCACACAGTAGGGACTCTGGAAACACATGCTGAAAAGCCTTGCGGAGTCATAAAACCCTATCTGCTAGTTTCATTTTGTCTTGGCTTTGGCCCATTTTGTTTGGCTGGACACTGAAGTCTATGTGACCCCAAGGTGAACAGGGTCTGAGAATCCATGGGGTGGGCAGGTGGGGCAGAGGGAGGCTCCCACTGCCCAAGAGGTGCCCCACCAGCAGGGAGCCCGCCCCCTCCCCTGGTCTGCCCCACCCACTGGGGCACCAGCCACTCCCTGGGGAGGAGGGAGGAGGGAGAGGGGAGGGAGGGAGGGAGGGAAGGAGGAAGGGAACCTCAAAGGCCAAGGCCAGCCAGGACACCCCCTGGGATCACACTGAACTCGCCACATCCCCAAAGCGGCGGAACCCTCTGCGCCAACAAGCCCAGGTCAGTCTCAGACCCCCAGAGCCCCCAGCAAGGCAAACCCCAGGCCTGCTGTCCCTTACCTCAAAGCTACTCCTCCAGCCTGCTCCAGGATCCCCAGCCTGCCGCTGGTCCCCGAAGTGTCTACCACCCCCAATACCCTTCACAGCTCCTCCAAACTACCTGTCTTTCCAACCTTCATCTCTACCCTGAAACTGCCCCGCAAGCCCAACCTCTTTTCTGCCCTAACTCCCACCCTCTCTAAGATATCTATTCCTGGTGCCTTAACTCTGCTCCCTTTGCCCCATCTCTGCCCCCTACAACATGCCTCTCTCCCCCAAATCCTATCTCTGCCCCAAATCTGCTTTTCACTCACCTGGAGTTGTTTCTGAGTTTGCCCCCAAAGCTCACTTTGCTCCCCAAGCCCTTGTCTGCTCCCCATTATGGTTTCTGCTCCAAATTCTCTGGTCCCCTAAACCCCAGCTTCATCCCCTTATCCCCATCTGTGCCTCTTAAGCCTCATATTTTTCCCTGTGACTTCTCTCTGATCCCCTCCAAACCACTTCTCTCCCCACAGCCCCTTGCCTGCACACCAAAATGTCTGTCACTCTAAACACCAAGTCTATCTACTACACCAAGTCTTGTCTGCCACATGAATCCTCATGCCTACCTTCCCTAAACCCCATCTCAGCCCCCAAATATGTCTCTGGTCCCCAGATCTCCTCTGGTCCCAAATCTTTCTCCATTCCAATTCCATCTCAGTTCTCAAACTCCTCCTCTGCTCTCATAACTTATCTCTATCAGACACATTCCTGCCTGTCCAAACCCAGCTCTGACCCCTAAACTCCATCTCTGCTCCAGCGAAACCCATGGAACCTCCAAACTTTTCCACGATCCTCTGAATTCATCTCTGACTCCCTGAACTACATTCCCAACTTCTCAACTTTCTGGCTCTCAAACTTCACCTCACATCCCCAATCTTGTTTCTGCTTTTTCAGCCTATTTCTGATCCCCAAATGTGACCTTTCAAATGTCTCTGCTCTTCAAATACCATTATCTGCTTTCCCCAAACTAGAGCTATGCCCCCAACCTCTCCCTGAGTCCCCCACCCCTCTATCTGACCTCAAATTCCACATCAAAGCCTCCCGAGACTCATCTGCCCCCAGACCCTATCTCTGTTCCCTCCAGTCCAATGAGACCCTCCCTTGAGGGCTGGGACAGGGATGTTACCTGGGGTGAGGGGCTGGGCCGAGGGAGAGTTGAGGGTGCCAGCCTGCTGCTTGCTGCCCGTTGGGGCAGCACTTACTCTAGTGGGGCAGCTGATAAGGAGCTTTCATATCCCCCAGCTTCGAGATAAACTTTATCTCTGTCCGGAGAGTGATAACTGGGGGTGGGGGGGCTGGGCCCCTGCCATAGGACAGGTGGGCAGCCCTGGACCCACCAAGGTGCTAGGTGCAGGGATGTGGGGCCATGGGACTAGAGGGAGACCATGGGGAACAGGGTGAGGTGAGGTGAGGATGAGGGGGGATAAAGGTACAATGGTGATGGAGACAGAAAGAACAAGAGACAGGCAGACAGAGAAGGAAGGGAGAGAGGAGGAGAGGGGGGAGGGGGAGAGGGGCAGAGAGCATGGGAGGGAGGGAGAGAAGGAGGGAGAAAAAGAGCTAGGGACAGACATGAAGAAAAAGAAAGGAGAAACAGAGGGAGACAGTGTGAAAGTGAAGGAGACCCAGGAACAGAAGGCGAGATCTTCACAGATAGAATTGTGGAGAGGCACAGAGGAAACAGCTGGAAACTGAGGAAGCGGCAAGACACCCACTCTGGGAAGTCATTGGAGACCCGGGGGCCCAGAGATTGGTGGTGGACAGAGCTGCTGGCTCATCTCTTCCCCAGCACAACCCCCAACCCTGAGCCGACAGTGTTCACAGTGGGTCATGTAGGCTGGGGCTGTGAAGATGGCCTTCTACTTTGTCACTCCACCTCAAGGACAGGGAAACTGAGGCCTTCAGATTCATAGGGCAAGTCAGGGGCAGGAGTAGGTTTTCTGGCTCCCCACTCGCAGGCTATGTGAAGTGAGGTATGGGAGAGGACGTGGGACTAGTAAGGCAGACTAGAAATAAAGCCAGAGGGCAGGAAAAGAGTGAGAGTCAGAGAGAAGATAAGCAGAAAGAGATTGAGTGGGAGAGATGTAGAGACATTCAGAGACATGACTGAAGAGGGAAGGGAGAAGAGAAACAGAAAAAGACACAAGACATAGAGATAAAGATGGAGAGAGACAATCAGAGATAGAAACGTGGCAAAAAAAAAAAAGAGAGAAAGGGGGTGGAATCAGGCATTCACAAAAGCAGAGAAAGAGAGAGGGTAAGACATAGAAAGAAGGGCAGAAATATCGAGGGCTGGGCTGGAGAAGAAAGTGTGTGAGGAGAGTAAGCCTTAGTGACACAGATACACACACAAGGAGGGATGGAGACAAAGGGGCAGAGACCACGCCGCCATCTCACAGGTCTTAGCTGGGCCCCCCTAACCACCTCCTATCTGGCAGCTGGGGAAACTGAGGCCTGCGGATGGTTGGAAGTGAAGGAACCCGAAAGCAGAACTATGGTAGACCTCCCCAGGGCAGAGGGTATGGGTAGAGGGAACACCTCAGACCTGTCCCCCTCTTCAGAGGAAGCCAGTGGCCTTGGGGTGATTTCAAAAGTTGGGCGGGGATGGCAGAGATAAGCCATGAGGGGTAATGACCCCCCCCCATGGAGCAGGGAGGAACTGAGGGGGCCCTCTGTCTGCAGACCCAACGGAGGTGGGGGGAGGGAGGAGTCAAGCCGGAAACCATGGGTTTCTGAGAAAGTTAGAAGATGCAACAGATAGGAATGAAGTTGGGGAGCACAGGAGGGTGAACCCCAAGGTCCCAGGGTTGACAAGTGGTTCCAGGGACTCTGGCTCTGCACCCCAGCCCAGCCCACCCAAACTCCTATTGGGGGAAAAGAGGCGGAGGACAGGAGAAAATGAGAAGAAAGAGATGAATAGAAAGGGAGGGAGAGGAGGAAGATGAAGGAAAAGGAGGGGAGGAAGGGGACAGCCAGGAAGGAAAGAGAAAATGAGGAGGGGAGGAGATGCATAAAGGGGAAAGGAGGATAAGTGGCTGAGAGAGGGGGAACAAATGAAGATAGAGAAGGGGAGGAGGGCCAGGGAGAGAGAATAAAAGGTATGAGGGAAAGAGGGGAGAGGGAAGAAGAGAGGAGAGAGAAGGGAAGTGATGAGAGGAGGGAAAAGAAGAGGTAGAAGGAGGGAGAGAGAAGAAAGGAGGCAGAAGAGAAGAGGGAATGGAAGAGAGGGAGGGAAAGAAAGACAAGTGGGGTAGGAAGGGGAGGAGAAGGGGCGGTAGGAAGGAGGGGATGATGGAGGGGAGGATGGGAAAGATGGGGCAGAGGAAAAGAAGGCTATGAAGACAGGGAATGGAGCAGGGGAGGGAGAAAGGAGGGAGGAGGGGCGGTGTGGAAAGGGGAGAAGTTTGGAGTCTGAGGACCCCTCCCGTCCTCACAGGTCATACCCGAGGCCCCATGGAGTTCCCTGGCCTAGGGGCCCTGGGGACCTCGGAGCCCCTGCCCCAGTTTGTGGACCCGGCCTTGGTATCATCACCACCGGAGTCGGGGGTCTTCTTCCCCTCTGGGCCAGAGGGCTTGGATGCAGCAGCCTCCTCCACGGCCCCCAGCACGGCCACGGCCACAGCAGCTCTGGCCTACTACAGGGATGCCGAAGCCTACAGGCACTCCCCAGGTAACTCCTTTGGGTGGCTGTCTTAGCACTGGCTCCGTGCTGTCTGGGCTGCCCTGGGGATCCTCAACTAGGGCAGAATCCCACTAAGAGGTCATCTTAAAAATGGCCAGAAACCTTCAGATGACTGAGCTAGCCACTTGCCCCAGTTAAGCCCACACCTGGGAATGCCCAATGCTCCCCCAATCTGTCTTGGGGTGACCAGACTGGAAAGCAGCGTTGAAAGTAGGCAGTGGTGGCCCTAACTGTCAAGTGATCCATAGGGCTCCGAATCCCAACGGTCACCCTCAAAGCCCCTTTGGAAACTGGCAGAGGTTCTGTAGTTGCCAAAGTGACAAGTGGGGCTCAGAATCCTGGAGTTACCCAGTGGCCAGCAGCTGTTCTGGTCACCTATGGGAAGACTAAAAACTTGGCTGCTCTGTCAGAACTGACCGGGCACCGCTGCACCCCAAAAGCAGGATAGCTTTATACTGATCCCTCCTTCCTTCCCATACCCACCCTCCATAATAGTCTTTCAGGTGTACCCACTGCTCAACTGCATGGAGGGGATCCCAGGGGGCTCACCGTACACTGGCTGGACCTACGGCAAGACAGGGCTCTACCCTGCCTCGACTGTGTGCCCCGCCCGCGAGGACTCCCCTCCCCAGGTCCCAGAAGACCCAGATGGGAAAGGCGGCAGCAGCTTCCTGGAGACCTTAAAGACAGAGCGGCTAAGTCCAGATCTCTTGACGCTGGGGCCTGCACTGCCTTCATCAATCCCTGTCCCCAGCAGTGCCTACGGGGGTCCTGACTTTTCCAGTACCTTCTTTTCTCCCACCGGGAGCCCCCTCAATCCAGCGGCCTATTCCTCCCCCAAGCTTCGTGGAACACTGCCCTTGCCCCCCTGTGGTGAGGTCCCCAAAAAGGGACAGGGAGGTTGAGGTATGTGTGTGTGTGTGTGGAGGGGGGGTGTCCAAGGCAGAGTTGGGCTCAGCCTGGGCTCCCCCGTCCCCTCTGTCCACCCCATCAGAGGCCAGGGAATGTGTAAACTGCGGAGCAACAGCCACTCCACTGTGGCGGCGGGACAGGACGGGCCACTACCTATGCAATGCCTGTGGCCTCTATCACAAGATGAATGGGCAGAACAGGCCCCTCATCCGGCCCAAGAAGCGCCTGGTAAGACCCCAGGCCTGCCTCCCCTTACCCAGGACCTGCTGTTCTTGACCTGTGCAAGGATCCCTATCCTCACGCTCTTCGAGAACCCATGTCCCACCCCGCCCATCCCTTCCCCACCCATGCAGGAACCCAGATGTGCACAGGAATGCCTATCCTCAACCTACCTTCATAAGTTACACGCAGGAACCCCATCCTCTCCCTGCACAGCAGGGTTTCCTCCTTGGCTTCACACGGGACTCACCTCAGGACACTTGGAACCACAGGCACCTGGGGCCCTCCTTTAGATGTGATTTCATTGATCTAGGGTGTCGCCTGGGCAGCAGGATTTTTCTCAACTCCCTGAGCGATTCCCACGTATGGCCAAAGTTGGGAATCACTGATGGAGTCTCACCCCCAATACCAAAATCCACTAACTTGGCCAGGAGGCCTTGTCCTTGCCCTAAGGAGAACCCACAGTCATCGTCCTATAAGAACATCTGTTCTTACTCTACAGGGGAAGCCCTGCCTTCAACCTGACACTGACCCCTTGGGTTCTCCACCTCCTAGTAGGCTGACCCTCACATTCTCTCTCCCCCAGATTGTCAGCAAACGGGCAGGTACCCAGTGCACCAACTGCCAGACAACCACCACGACACTGTGGCGGAGAAATGCCAGCGGGGACCCTGTGTGTAATGCCTGTGGCCTCTACTACAAGCTACACCAGGTTTGCCCTGCCCTGTTCCTCTGGAGCCTCCCTCCTCCCTCCTCTCCTTCTGTCATCCCACTTCCCTCCTCCCTTGCTCCTGTTCCACTTCCACCTTTGCTTCCCTCCATTGCCCTCCCTCATCTCTCCTTTTCCCCTTCTGTCTACTCCTTTTCTGCCCCCTCCTTCCTTCTCTAGTCCCCTCCTCCTCCATCCTCCTTCCTCCCTCCTCCATTCATCTCCTCACACCCTTCCACTCCCTACTGCCCCTCCTCCCTCTGGCTCCTTCCTCCTCTCTAGCCATCAGCTAACTTCCATCCTCCTGCCCTAAAACCAGAGGCAGCTCTCAGAGGCTTTCCCAAGCTCAGGGCCTCATAACCTTGGAATTCCATAGGACAATCCCTGCACCATACCAGGGTCATGCCCCCTAGTCCCTGAACCGATTCTTTGGGCTTGAAGATGGGGGATGGAGGTGGCTTCCCTAGTCAAGACACAGAGGCTGGGACGCCTGGGTGGCTCAGCAGCTGAGCATCTGCCTTTGGCTCAGGGCATGATCCTAGGGTCCAGGATTGAGTCGCCCATCGGGCTCCTTGTGGGGAGCCTGCTTTTCCCTCTGCCTATGCCTCTGCCTCTGTGTGTGTGTGTCTCTCATGAAGAAATAAATTAAATATTTCCAAAAAAAAAAAAAAAAAAGAGAGGCAAAGATGTGGAGTTGGGAAACACTCACAGCCTCCCTTTTGGCAGGTGAACCGGCCACTGACCATGCGGAAGGATGGTATACAGACTCGAAACCGCAAGGCATCTGGAAAAGGGAAAAAGAAACGAGGGTCAAGTCTGGGAGGTACAGGAGGAGCTGAAGGACCGGCTGGTGGCTTCATGGTGGTGGCTGGGAGCAGCGGGAGTGGGAATTGTGGCGAGGTGGCCTCAAGCTTGACATTGGGCCCACCCAGTACTGCCCATCTCTATCAAGGCCTGGGCCCCGTGGTGCTGTCGGGGCCTGTTAGCCACCTCATGCCTTTCCCAGGACCCCTCTTGGGGTCCCCCGCCAGCTCCTTTCCCACAGGTCCTGTTCCTCCCACCACCACCACCACTGTGGTGGCTCCACTCAGCTCCTGAGGGCAGAGCATGGCCTCGGGGCAGGAGGGTGGGGTCCCTCTCCTATGTAGCCAGCAGTCTGTACCACCCAACCCTCTGGGCCCCAGCCATCCCTTGGCCTGGACCTTCAAAGCTTTTTGTAAAATAAAACCACCAAAGTCCTGAAAGCAGAGGCATAAGTCTGTGTGAGACTGAATAAAGAGTGATAGTAGGCAGGATGTCAGAGTCTTTGATGACAGTGTATGGCTGCAATGTGTGGCCATGGGGAGCTGAGGCAGCATGTGTAACACTTCATGATTGTGGCTTATGACGTGCCACTGTAAATGGTATACATGAAACTGCGTGTGACAGCTCCTGGATTGTCTGAGACAGCATGTGTAGCCCCACATAACAGTGTGAGATCCAGTGTGTGACTGAGGGGGGTGAGGCTTTGCAAGATAGTATGTGTGACACCAGGTGACAGCAAGAGCCAGGGCATAGGTGATGGCGTTAGAGAATGTGGAAGTGTGTGTGCATGATGGCATGTGCGGAAGAATGTGTGGTGCTATGTTGGTGTGACTGTGCACCATTTTGGGGTGATCTCTGAGAAAACGTGATGGCCTGTGTGGTGGGCACAGAAGCAGATAGATCCAACACTTTTGGCATGTGGAATAAAGCCTGTGTGTGGTGGTGTGTGGAGGCAGAACAGGGTGACCGCAGAGGTCTACACAGCAGTATTTCTATGCGAGTCTCTGTGCGTATAAGTGCAGATCACATGGCATGTGCCATGTCACAGTGTCTATGAGTGGCTGATGACGTGGGCAGCCCTACATGTACTCCCTCGTGGAAGGATCAACATATATAGTTTTGGTTGGTATAAATGAGGGTCCCTCTTCCAGAGGACAAAAGACATGTGCAAGACAGGAAATGGGAGGAAGGGGTAGGGGCCAGAATGGTAGCCATCACGAGAGTCAGAAGGCCAGTGCGGGACCATGGGGTTGCCCCTGGGCTTTCCCTGTCAGTCACCTCTTATCTCTCTCAGCCCAGATCGGCCTGCAGCTCTGTGGGAAATGGTAGAGAAGGAGAGGGGAAGATGAGGAGAACAGAATAGCTTCTGGGGGTGATATTTAGATCCTGGAGGTGGTGGGAGCTCTCCGGAGTGCCACTCCTCTCGCCAATGCATCTAGTCACCTGGGCCAACTGCTCCCCCGCAGAGTGGAATGTGTTCTTCCAAAATGGAAAACCCTGACATAGGAGCCTGTGCTGAGTCAGGTGACATCCAAGCCAGAGGGATTGAGTGGCTTTCCTGAGACCACACAGCTGGTGACATGGGGCCGAGCCAGGCTCTGTGGCTTAGCCTCCATACTACCCACACTCCTGACAGCAAGCAGCACCATTTGCTGAGTGCTTGCTGTGGGTCAAAGAATGGCTAGGAAGCATCAGTTGCTTTAGCTCTGTGAACACCTGAAAAAAAAAACCTCCAAGGAAAAGAAAATATACTCATTTTCCATTTTCATTTTATTAATGAAAAAGTAAGGTTCAGAACCAGCATAACTTGCCCTGACCACACTGAGTTTAAGGAGTGCATTTTGGATGCCACTTCCCCCCACGTGAGTCTTGCTCACACTTAACTTGGCTGCTTCTCTCTGTCTGTCTCTCTGTCCCTCTTGTCTCTCATCACTCACTCCTCAATCCACTCAAATCTGAATTTGCTTTTAGGCAGCTTCTCTTCATGGCTTTCCCCTAGGTATCCTGAACAGAGTAGGGGTAAGCAGATGTCCTCAGGACAGTACTCCCTCAGCTACCCACCATGCTACCCTGCTGCAGAATCACAGCAGTCTATGCTCATTACAGGGATTGTCCAGAACGGCCCTGGCCTTGCAAAAACCTCTTGCCTGCCTGGCCACCCCACAGAAACCCAGCAGCTCTCTCACTCTGTAGGAGCCCCTATCCACATCTTGAACAGAAACCTCTCTCAGAATCTGTGCTGGATATGTGCCTGGCCCCACCTTGTTCAGGAGCCCCAGCCCTCACTTCCTAGAAAAATGGCTAGCCTGACACTCTAAGGGAACCCTTTCTCTAACTAGCAACAGGAAACCCATCCTGACCCTAGACAGGAATATCAGCCTTTACCTTGCATAGGAGGAAGCCCTGTCCTACCATGGCACAGGAACCTCTGACTTAGCCAAATTAGGAATCTGTGAGCTCACACTATAAGGAAACCCTTGTACCAATCCTTTAGAGACACCTTTTCACTAGTCTCAATCTCTCTACAGAAATCCTACCTTGACCTTGGACAGGACATCTCTGTCTTCACACTGTACTGGAGCCCAGCCCTCCAGATAGCATTTTTAGACACACTTCAGGGGCACCTAGTGGCTCAGTGGTTGAATGTCTGCCTTTGGCTCAGGTCATGATCCCAGAGTCCTGGGATTGAGTCCCGCATGGGGGTCCCCATGGGGAGCCTGCTTCTTCCTCTGCCGATGTCTCTGCCTCTCTCTGTGTCTCTCATGAATAAATAAAATCTTCAAAAAAATAGAAACACTCCAACCACAATAAAAATCTAGTTCTGAACCACCGACCTGGCTCTCGGTAGAAACTCCATCCTCAACCTCTTCGGGAACTCCAATTGAATATAGCTCTTGCCTCCACTGTTGACAATGACCTCTGATGTCACTGTGCACAATCCCTGACCTCACACCCTAACCTGTAGAGTCCATAAGAACCCATGATCCAACTCTTCTTTAAAAAGATTTGAGAGAGAGAGAGAGTGAGTGAGCATGTGAGGGCATGGTGTGGGGAGGGGCAGAGGGAAAGGGAGAGAGAGAATCTTAAGCAATTCCACGATGAGCACAGAGCCCAACCCAGGGCTTGATCCCAGGATCCTGAGATCATGACCTGAGTCGAAACCAAGAGTCAGACTCAACCAACTGCACCAGCCAGGTGCCCACCCCCCACTACAATCCAACTCTCAACAGGAACCTCAGTCTTAAACTTACAATGCTTTCTTTTTTAAATAAAAGGAAGAAGAGGGATCCCTGGGTGGCTCGGCGGTTGAGCACCTGCCTTCGGCCCAGAGTGTAATCCTGGGGACCGGGGATCGAGTCCCATATCAGGCTCCCTGCATGGGGCCTGCTTCTCCCTCTGCCTGTGTCTCTGCTTCTCTCTCTCTCTGTGTGTGTCTCTCATGAATAAATAAATAAAATCTTTAAAAAAAAAAAGGAAGAAGAAAATAAAACCCCTTCCTGACCCTGTGGCAGGGATGCCTGTCCTGACCCTCTACTTTAAGCCTAGATCTCACCTTATACAGGTACCTGTGGCCTCATCTGGCACAGGATCCCTTTCCTAGGCACTGTACAAGGCTTCCTATCTTTACCATGCATTAGCTCCATAGCCTTTACCCTCTATAGGAAGCCTTGCCTACAACTGTACTAGAACTCTCTGTGGAAAACATTTTCCTCTCAACAGAAATCCTTAACTCATGGGAATCTCTGGCCTGATCCTTTATAGGAACTCCTAACCTTGCTTTCTGGAAACACTCAACTCTGAATAGGTAGCCCTGATGTGACTCTGACAGCCCTGGCTCTGGCCTTGTCCTAGAAACTCCACCTGCACCCTATACAGGAACCACTATCCTGCCTGTGGCTAGTGGCTGCCACATTGGACAGAAAAGTTCTGTGGGGTCTACAGAATCCTGTAGCAGGCACTGCTATAGGCTCTTCAAACCTGTCTTCCTGAGCTCACTTTCCCAATCTCTTTTACAATGGGATACGGACATGTGACAGTTCTGACCAATGGAGTATGGGCAAAGTGATGTTATACACTTTCAGGCCCAGCCCATAAAAATCTCTCACAGAATCCCTCACTCTCTCTTTTCCCATCTACCAGCTGAACAGTGAGAACTCCAAGGATTCAGAGGAGAGCAGAGACACAAAATGGAAGTTGCCTGGGCCCCTGAGTGATCAGTAATAAATATTCACATTGACTTATATGAGCAAGAAATAAACATTTATTCATTAATCCCCAATTCTGGGTTTGTTACAGCAGCTAGCATATTTTAGACCAATTAATAATTTCTTCATTGAATCTAGACACAAACACCTGTTCCTACTGTCTACATTAATACAGCTCTGAACCTGTATAGAAACACATGCGCTAACCCTGAACTGGACCACCTGATCTCTTTGTAGGAAACTCATAAGGCAGTATAAGAAGCCCCATCCTAAACTTGTATGGAACCCCTAGTCTGGAGCTCTCCAGAAACAACTGTCTTGTCCTGTATAGAAATCCCTGCTAGGGGGCAGCCCTGGTGGCCCAGCATTTTGGCACCGCCTTCAGCCCAGGGTGTGATCCTGGGGACCCGGAATGGAGTCCCGCATTGGGCTCCCTGCACGAAGCCTGCTTCTCCCTCTACCTGTGTCTCTGCCTCTCTTTCTCAGTGTCTGTCATGAATAAATAAATAAAATCTTAAAAAAAAAGAAATCCCTGCTTGGTTCAGGAGAGGAACAAAACTATAGAAACTACAAGAATCCCTGTCCTCGTTCTGTCCAAGAACACTAGTTAACCCAGTAGAACACCAGAAGTGACCTGACCCTGTCCATGAATTCCTGTCTTCACACAAAAGGAATACCTCTCCGCAGGAAGCATGGAAACTCTGCACTCATCCTGTAAAAAGAATCCCAGCCAGATAAAGGAAACCAAAGACTGAGAGTCTATAGCAGGATCAAAAAGCTATAGCCTTTAGGCCAAAGCCAGACTTCAACCAGTCTCATTTTTAAAGGAAAAGAAAGAATATGCCATAGAGACCATTATGTGGCCTGCAATGCCTAAAATATTTACTATCCGGCTCTTTACAGAAAAGTTCACTGACCTCTGCTCTTCAGGAATCTGTCTTGTGACTATACAGAAAAATGGGCCGTGGGTCTTACCGGGTGCTCCCTACTCTACTGTTCTGAGGGCACTACAACCCCAGAATGTTCCTCAGTGTGTATCATGTTTTCTTTGGTGCATGTGGAGGTTTAAAGGTCTTAGGACTTGATCCTCTTCCACTGGGACAAAAAATAAAACAAAACAAAACCATGTTCTGGTAGCAAAAGAGTGAAAGAGAAGGGTGGAACTGGGGTTTTCTAAAGGGTCACAGGGCCAGGCTACTGGGTGGTGGGGCTGTCAATCTATTAGCATGCTGAACCCCAGACCGCTTATCTCTTCAGCCCCAGCCTACAGCCCCGTAGGAAATGGTGAAGAATGAGAGAGGGAGATTAGGAGGACAAACCGGCCTCCTGCGGGGCTGATATTTAGACATCTAGACAAGGGGTGTGAGGGAGCTGGAGGGGCACACGGGTGAAACTCCCCCTACTTCCCAGGCACACGCTTTCACTACAGCTTGGGGGCAGAGGTTACCCAATGGAGAGGGCTGGAGGGAGAACTGCCGTCCAAGAAAAACTCTCCATGAGTCTATTCAAGCCCCGGGCACTATTATCACAATTTGCCAGATGAAGAAACCGAAGCACATAGATGTTCAGCAACTTGCTAAGGGTCACATGGCTAAGTCGTGTAACCTCAGTTTCCTTATCTCCAAAGCAGCCTTAATAATAGGAACTACCTCACAGAATTGTGGCTTATGACAGTGCCTGTCACGTATTACTTGCTATCATCACGACTGCACTCAGTAAACTTCCTTCCATCCTACCAACCATATTCCCAGCAGAATAGCAGCAGCTAACATTTAGTGAGTGCTTCCTGTGGGCCACCTTAGTGAATATTAACTCGGAAAAACCTCACAGCATTTAACTTCGTCACCACTCCCATTCTGGCCACCACCAGTCATCCTCCAATATCCACCGCGCTCCGGGGCCCTGCCGCCAGCCCGCCCGCGCTACGTCATCACAGCGCGCCGCGCAGAAAGCCACCAGAAAAGAAACCGCCCCTTCCTAATTCCCTCGCTTGCTTGTTTGCTCTCTTGAGTCATCGTACAGGACAACTGGCGCGGGTCCGGAGGACTCCTAAGGTGACCGGACAAGGATCGAGAGACAGCGGCCACAGGAGCCAGGACGGCAGCGGCGGTGGTTGGGGGAGGGGCGGGCTAGAGCCTGAGCGCCACCTCAAACCGCCGGCGCACGCTTCACGCAGGCGCAGCACAGCCAGCGTTGCGCGCTGACGCACCCACGGCGTTTGTGAGCTCGCGGGAAGTATGGCCCGCCTGAAGGGCGCGTCCCTGAGCACCGACGCACAGCGTAGGCGGATCGGGGCGGGCAGTAGAGACAGGCCCAATGGAAAAGAGGGCCTCAAGCACCCGCCGTCCCGCAGGTCGCCAGGAATTTGGCGGCGGGAGCCCTGGGCGGAGTTTGAAAAAAGGGCTGCGCTCAGTGAGTGGAGCCGAAGGGATTGGTCGGCGTCGGCTGTGGGGTCGGGAAGGGGGAGGGGACTCGTGGGAGGCGGCCTGAAACTGGCTGAAGGGATTTGGTGGAGCTTGAGGGTAGGGTTTGAGCAGGGGGTGGGATCTGGTGGAAGGAAAGGGGCAGTTCCCCGAGGAGCGAGGCTCCTTGAAACGTTAGGGGCGGGATCTGGCCAAGTGGAAGGTGTCGGTCCAGCCTGATAAGGGGTGGAGTTAAGTGGATCGTTAAGGGTGGAGTCGGGGCCAGAGCGGGGTCTGGGTCTGGCTGAGTGAAAGGGTGGGTGATTATTCTGGGAGATTAGCTGGAAGGGGCAGATTTGTGAAGGGGTGGGGTCTTGGCGAGGCTTGGAGGAATGAAAGAGTCTGGGAATGTGATTTGGGGGAGCGGAAAGGGCGGTGATTAGCTGGAATGGGCCGGCGCTAGGATGGACTGAGCCTGGGGACTTATTGCTCCGCTAAAGGGCAAGACTTTTAAAGGGGAAAGAATAGTGTTAAGGGGTGGAGCCTACTGGGATGGGCGGGACCAGGTGGAGTGGACACCCCAGTGGAAGGAGAAGGCCTTGAAAGGGGTGGAGTTTAGAAGGCGGTGGGGAGTAGGATAGCAGAAGGGATGGAGACTGTATAGGGGGCGGGGTCTGGGAGGCCCTCAGGGCACTCCAGCCTGTTGGTAGTCACCGCCGCCCCACCCCCCCAGAGCCGCGTCAGGGGTGAAGTCTCCCCGACCATGACCTCCACCGGCCAGGATTCCACCACAACCAGGCAGCGAAGGAGTAGGCATAACCCCCATTCGCCCCCCCACGACTCCAGCGTCACCTCGGTGAGGCCCCAAACCTGCCTGATGGGGGGGAGGAGCAGTAGGCCGTGCCCTGGAATCTGACCCTTCTCTCTGTTTGGCAGAAGCGAGGTGTTAAGAAGGGTGCCTTAAGCCACTCCAGCCCTAGTCTAGCAGAGGTAAAGAAGAAAGGCAGAATGAAGAAGCTCAGCCAAGCAGCAGAGCAAGACCTAATCGTGGGCCTGCAAGGGCTGGTGAGAGTGGCCTGGGCTCAATGGATTTAGCTTCCTGTGACAATCAGAATCCTGTGGTTCTCCCTCCTGGACAGTGTGTGTTCCTTCTGACTCGGGCCCAAAGTGGATCAGTTTCTCCCCTTTTTTCTCCCTGCAGGATCTGAACCTTGAGGCCAAGACACTTTGTGGCACTGGATTGGTGTTTGATGAGCAACTAAATGAATTCCACTGCCTCTGGGATGACAGGTGAGGCTGGCTCCTCCAGACGGTACCCTAACCACAAAAATAAATGCCCTTAGAGCCCATTAGCAAGAACGAAAAGCCATTCTTATGCTAGCCTGGAGACTGGCAGCAGATGATTTCAAGTGGGGAGGCTTAGGCTTGAAAAGATTCTTTTCATTTGGCCAACACCTCCTGAGTATGCACTGTGTTCCAGGAGTTGGTGATACAGACATGTCAGACAAGACAGACAGGGCCCCTTCTCTAGGAGCTGTTAGTTGAGTAGGAGAGCAGATCATTAAACAGCCAACAGCAGTGTGAAGTATTTAACGAAGGATAACCCCAGACCAGGGGATTCAAGAGTGTTTGATAGAGGACCCTAGACTAGCATTCCAGGGTTCACAGAAGGCTTCCTTGAAGAAAGGATATTTCATGCATAAATGCAAGAATTTATACCTCCCATTTGCTCACACATGTTGTAATTCTTTTGGCTCTGTGTTGGAAATGTATTCAGTACCTGACCTCTCCTTACCACCTCCACTGCCACCACCACCATCACTTACCTAGACTTGGCCGAGGCCTTCTCCTTGGCTGCCTGCTTTCACCCTCACCCTGCTGTCTGTTCTCCACATGGCAGCCAAAGAAAACCAAAATACGTATGAGATGATGTTGTCTCTCTCTTTTTAATTACTTTTTAACTGAAGTATAGTTGACATACTGCATTACATTAGTTAGAGTCCTGTTCTCTTTTTTAGAATCCTTCAAGGGTATACCATTGCCCTCAAGGTAAAGTCCAGATTCTTCATTCTGGCCTATAACGTACCACGTGATCTGGCTCCACACCACTTCAGTGACCTCATCAGCCAGTCACTTGCGTAGCTTCATTTCACCCACACTGGTCCCCCTGCTGTTCCTCCAGCATCGCCAGGCACTCTGTCAGCTCGGGTCTTTATCCTGGCTGGCCCTCTCTTCCAGAAACTCATTTCCACCTTCTCCTCGCCCAGTTAACATTCCCATCTCAAGGAGACTTGCTACAAGAGGTCTTTGTCTGCTCCCCTTCCCCCACACCTGCTGTTGGAGGCCTTCCTAGTCTATATCATGGTTTGCTCATTTATCACACTTATGTGTGTATGTCCCCTCTCCCAACAGAAGACTCATGATGGCAAAAGATTTCATTCTCGAATACGTCTGCCATCTCCTGAGGAGCTAGGGATGCCGTGGTAGACAAAACAAACAGAACCCCTGCCTCCGGGAAGATTGCATTTTAGAGGGGGAAGAGAGAGTCTGTGTGTGTATGTGTGTGTAACTGTATGTCTTGTCAACCCAGCTTTCCTGAGGGCCCTGAGCGGCTCCATGCCATCAAGGAACAACTGATCCAGGATGGCCTCCTGGACCGCTGCGTGTACTTCCAGGTGAGTCCCTCAGCTGACACCCTGGGTGGTGGGCAGGAGCTGGCAGAGCCTGGGTGCGGCCAATGCCTTAGCCCTTTATTCCTTGTGTCTCTCCAGGCTCGGTTTGCTGAAAAGGAGGAGCTGATGTTGGTTCACAGGTGAAGGCTTCAGGGCCTTGTAGCGGTGGGGAGGAGGCCACCCTGGGCCAACCAGGGCAGGCCGCGTTCTCTGGGAAGGAATGTCCTAGGCCTTGTGGCCTTGGGCAAGTTGCTGAGTCTCTGAATCTGAGCGTCCTCGCCTATCACACAGGCACTTGTAAACAGAAGTTCCTCAGGAGGCTCCGGGATGTGTTGAGTGCTTAGAGTGGTGTCTGCCATGTCATCAGCCCACAATAGGCTGTTGGTATTACAACCTAGTGTGTAAACAGAGGATGGACATGTGGAGAGTGATTAGAGGTTCCTCCATGGGCTGCAGGAACCCAGAGTGAGGGCCCTGGTGTGATGTGATTCAAGGAGAGCTAGCTTGGCAGAGGGGCTGTCTGAGCTGAGAAAGAGTGAGTCAGATGAAGAGGAAAGCTGAGGGAAGGGAGGTACAGACAGCTACAACAGTATGGCCAATGGCCTGGGGGTAGGATTTATTCTGGCTAGAGCAGAGAGCAAGGGATATTACTGGAAATGAGGCTGGCTGGGGAAGAATCAGGAAACATGTCCTGTATCCCAGCTGATCCCTCAGATTGACAGTTGAGGGGGCCTGTCTTGACCAGGGCTCAGAAGGGACAGCCCTGACTCAGGCCCAGGAGGGAGGCAAATCCTTGAATCTCATCTCCTGTCTGTGTCCCCAGCCTAGAATACATTGATCTGATGGAGACGACCCAGTACATGAATGAGGGAGAGCTCCGCATCCTAGCTGACACCTATGACTCAGTTTATCTGCATCCGGTATGGATAAGAACTGTAAGAGCAGAGGGTGGTGGCAATCCTAGGGTTTCCCATCCCCATGCCCACCACATCCTGGGGAGGAGTAGTGGAGTGAACAGGGCTGCTCTCTCCCTTACTCCCTCTCTGGATCCCCACTGTCTTTTCAGAACTCCTATACTTGTGCCTGCCTGGCCTCAGGCTCTGTCCTTAGGCTGGTGGATGCAGTCCTGAGGAATGAGATCCGGAATGGCATGGCCATTGTCAGGTAGGACCCACCAGCATTTGGCTGTTTTATATTTTAAAAAATTCCTTCTCTCGAATGTAAAATGTATTGGTATGGGTGGTATATTCATATGGTTCAAGAGTCAAAAGATACAAGAGGGGATACCAAAAAAATCTCCTACCCTCATCCCTCAGAGACCTGCTTTCTCTCCTGGAGGTAGCCATTGTAACCAATGACTCATGTGTGTACCCAGAAACATTCTGTGTTTATTCGTGGAGTAAATGCCATATTTTATCAATGCTGAAATCTGTATTTTACCATCTTGAAAACCAGACTTATCTTGCAAACAGTGGCGTCTTAGAATTCATTTAGCAGTGTTTTCTGTTTTGTTGTTGGCATGTGAAATCACTGTACATCTTCACATTGTTGGCATCCCAAAATTGATGAAATGCAGAAGATACAGCCTTTCTCCTCCCCCTTTTTTTTAGCCACAAAAGGTGGTAGCACTCAACATGCTCCCTTCCGTACCATGCATTTTTCACTTCTAGGTCTTGGAAAGCTTTTCTCGAACAGTGCATGCCTTAGATCTGTGTAGAACGCCACTGTGCAAATGCACAGGAAGTTAACCAGCCCCCTAGAAATGGGCATTTTGGTTCTCCCCAGTCATTTGCTGTTTCCAAAACATGTGACAGCAAATACCATTATCCATTTAGAAACATTGTTATTTCACCCTTTATATTTTGTGGGCTGTGGGCTGAGTCCCCGGGAACAAAATGGCTGTGAGGGTGTGTGCACTGATCACTTTTATTTTACTTATTTTAAAAATTTTAATTTCAGTATAGTTAACATGCAGTGTTATATTAGTTTCAGGTATACAATATAGTGAAAAAAACATGGAACACTTTACAAATTTTTGTGTCACCCTTGCACAGTGGCCATGCTAATCCTCTCCCTCTCCCTCTGCCTACATTTTAGTATATGTGCTGCCAAAGGGAGCATTACACTTTGATAACTTTAACGAACATTATGCAATTTCCTTTGGGTAGAGAGCAGTAGATGAGGTGAAGGTCTGGGGGCCCCAGGTACTCAGTTCCTGACAGATTTGCAACCAGAGGAGTTGGTGGTCTAGAATTGGAACACAGGGGAGGGTCTGCCTCTGTAGAGGAGGACCCCCACCCCCAATCTGTGGCCTTCCCTGTCCTGCCCAGGCCTCCTGGACACCATGCCCAGCACAGCCTTATGGATGGGTATTGCATGTTCAACCATGTGGCCGTGGCTGCCCGCTACGCTCAACAGAAGCATAACATTGAGAGGTCAGCAGCAAGCAGGGGGGCGGGGGTGGTAGGGGTGGCACAGGGTAGGGTATCCTGGTCTGGGCCCTTCCGCCAGATGCACCTTGATCCTCTTACATAGTACCCCACCTCTGTCATCCTCACAGGGTCCTTATCGTGGATTGGGACGTACACCATGGTCAAGGAACACAGTTTACCTTTGACCAGGACCCCAGGTATGCCCTGAGTGCTGCCTTAGATGCTAGACTTCCAGCCACCCCCGCATCCTTACAGGCCCAGCCAGAAGGAGCCTAGGCAGGAACGGAAGGCATTCACATTCATCAGGCCCACCTTAGAACCCAGTTCTGTGCAGCTCTCTGCATTGCCTTCTTTCTTGCTTGATTTCACTGTGAGGCAGGGTCCACTGGCTTCCCCATTTTACAGATGGGGGAACTGAGGCTTACAGCTCACACGGTCATACAAAGTAGTGGGAGAGATGAGATTTGAGCCCACAGATGTTTGAAGACCTTGTTCACAAGTTTCCCTAGGAGCTGGAGTGAACTTCAAATTACGGGTTTATTTTTCTGATTCTGACTACTGCAAAATATTTAATGAAATTGAACAACATTGGGGCACTTAAGTGGCTCAGTCGGTAAGGTGTCTGCCTTAGGCCCAGGTCATGATCCCAGGATCCTGGGATCAAGCCCCATGTCGGGCTCTTTGCTCAGTGGGGAGCCTGCTTCTCCTTCTCCCTCTGCATACTACTATGCTTATACTTTTTTTTTTCTGTAAAATAAATAAAGTCTTTTTTAAAAATTCTAGCAGGATTTTAAAAAAAGAAAAGATAATTGAGCAATACAGAAATGTCTAAAGCAGCGAGTCTCCTGGAATTCCTGCCACTTCCAAATAACTTATTGATAGTGTCAGTTATATTCTTACAGAATTTTTTCTTTAGATGGATGAATATTTAGTATGGTCATTAATGCACCCCCTAATGGGATGTTGCTTTCTGTGTTCTTCGGCAATTTGCTTTTTGCATTTAACAACGTGTCCTGGGCACCTCTCCACATTAGTGCCTCTAAAGAACACCTTGGTCTTTGCAAGGAGCGTTCAGTATCCCGTTGTATAGCTGTATCTCTGGTCATTTAACCCTCAGACATTTATGGTGCTTTCCAGTTTTTGCTATAACAGACAGTTCTACAATGAAAATATATCATTTTATATTATCTTAAAATCTGTAATTTAGAAAGATGTAACTTTGCATTCCTCCTTTGTACACGTATAGGATGAATTTCCAAGTGTGGATTGCTGGGTCAGAGGGTCAATGGGCTTTCAAATCTGGGGTCTCGGGATCCCTGGGTGGCGCAGTGGTTTGGCGCCTGCCTTTGGCCCAGGGCGCGATCCTGGAGACCCAGGATCGAATCCCACGTCGGGCTCCCGGTGCATGGAGCCTGCTTCTCCCTCTGCCTGTGTCTCTGCCTCTCTCTCTCTCTCTCTCTGTGACTATCATAAATAAATAAAGAAAAAAAAAATCTGGGGTCTCCTGCCAGACTTCCCTCCTAAAATGTGGCACCAGCTTACCCTTCCTGTGGAAAGTGATTGAGCAAGTCCTCGTCAGTAGGGACACTAAGTGTTGTTTTATTCAGCCTTCTATCAAATCAATTGCATAGAATACCCTTTTTCCCCCACAGATCCCAAGTTCCCATGGCCTATTATTTAATCTAGGTTGGCAGTTCTCTGAACATTGCTTTATTATTATGTAGCATTCAAAGTTGCTGACAGGTGTCTGACTTTTATTTCTTTCTGAGTAATCCATTTCCCTCTCCAAAGATACCACTTTCTTCTTTCTATCCCTGTGTTCTGAACTTTCATCCCGGCCCGCCCCTTCATTCCTCTTAGCAGGGAGTAGACATTTTACATCTGAAGACTCATGCCTTTCTTAAATCCTCAGATGCTTTTTTTTTTTAAAGGATAGTCTTTTTTTAATTTTTTTTTAGATTTTATTTATTTATTAATGTGAAACACACACGGAGAGGGAGAGAGAGAGACAGAGACACAGGCAGAGGGAGAAGCAGGTTCCATGCAGGGAGCCTGATGTGGGACTCGATCCCGGGTCTCCAGGACCACGCTCCAGGCTGCAGGCGGCGCTAAACCACTGCGCCACCAGGGCTGCCCTCCTCAGATGCTTTCTTCTTAAGAGTCTTTTTAAGAAAAATTTATTTATTTATTTGAGAGACAGAGAAAGAGCAAGAGAGCATGAGTGAGGTGAGGGACAGAGTGATGAGCAGACTCCTGCTGAGCAGGGAGCCCAGTGTGGGGCTCAATTCCAGGATCCTGGGATCATGACCCGAGCCAAAGGCAGATGCTTAACTGAGTAAGCCACCCAGGTGCTCCTGTATTCCACTGTATTCTGTCTGGTCTCTTGTATTCTCTTTTTTTAAAGATTTTATTTATTCATGAGAGACACAGGCAGAGGGGAAGCAGACTCCCCACAAGGAGCCTGATGTGGGACTTGATCCCAGACCCTGGGATCACGCCCTGAGCCGAAGACAGACGGTAAAGCGCTGAGCCACCCAGGTGTCCCTCTCTCGTGTTTTCTTCTTCATTTTGCTCTGTGTCCTGGGAGATTTCCTCAACTATATTATATCTTGAAGCTCTTCCATTGAATTACATATTTAGACATTGTTTTCATCTTCAAAAGCACTTTCTTCCTCCCTGTTTCTGCATCCTCTTATTCGTCAGCTTGTTTTTAGAGAGGAGTAATTAGAAGTGCTCTAAGTTTTCCTCAGTTTGCCTCAAATGTCTAGCAGTTCTTATTTGGCATTCATATTGAAAAATGCTGCTGAAGGTGGCTGTCCTGGGGCTGCTTTTCTGGAGTGCATACCAGTCTGTTTCCTCAAAATTGTTTCCCCAGGGTGGGGGCAGGAAATGTCATGTCCACTGACAGATCTTAACCTTAGGGAGCATGGACAGGAAGCCATGCATCAGATGGGGTCCTGCCAAATGCCAGGAAAAGGGGGGGGGGACTCTTCTTGTGATGGCATCTCTTTTTTTTTACCGTCTGTCTTGCTGAACATTTGTCAGTTGTACTAATTTTTTCAAATCTAACTTTTGGCTTTTTTGGCCATCCACTGTTCTAGTGGGGTTTGGGTTTTTTTTTTTAAAGATTTTATTTATTTGAGAGAGAAAGTAAGTACAAGCAGGGGGAATGGCAGAGGGAGAGAGAGAAGCAGACTCCCCACTGAGCAGGGAGCCAGACATGGGACTCGATCCCAGGACCATAGGATCATGACCTGAGCCAAAGGCAGATGCTAAACCAACTGAACCACCCAGGTACCCCATGTTTATTTTTTTTAAGATTTATTTATTTTGAGAGAGAACAAGAGAAAGAGTGAGGGTAGGGGCAGAGGGAGAGAAACTCAAGCAGAATCAGCGCTGCACAGAGTCCTATGCAGGGCTCTATCCCATGACCCTGAAATCATGACCTGAGCCAAAACAAGAGTCAGACACTCAACTAGCTGAGCCACTCAGGCACTCCTAGCATTTATTTTTTATACTTAATTATTTTTTCTGTTTTTATCTTTATTAATCTCTTTCTCCTGTGTTATTTTGTCTGTTTCTGGCTTCTTGAATGCTTCAACAATTATCAACTCAGTTGGCCAATCTGATTTCATTTGTACCTGCCATCACTGCCATTCTTCTTTTTTTTATTACTGCCATCCTTCTGTAATATTTTTAAGTTAATCCCAGATTACCATATCATTTTTTTCTGTAAATATTCTAGAATATCTCTCTAAAACATAGAGGATGTATTTTAAATTAAAAAAAATTTACCATCGTATATCGTCTCTAAGCAAACAAGAATTCCCTAACTTCATTCATCATTCTTTTTGTTTTAATAAATGCATTGGAGGCTACAGCTGTGTTCTTTTGTGGATATGTTATTGACAATATGCACAGATATGAAGAATTGTAAATATATTCAATGCATTCTTTCTCATAAATAAGAATGTATAATTGGGGGGAAAAAAGCACACATTTATCCATGCCCTTCAATCTCCTAGCTCCCCATCCCTTGGGCTCTTAACTCCATCAGGTGGAGACAAATTGATCAAGCCTTAAAGTACTACTATGAAGATGATAAAAACAGGTAAACTAAGGCTAAGTAGTTAAGAGAACAAGAAAATCTAGTGAATTGGTCATTCAGTGAATTGGCTACTCAGAATTGATTTTGTGTACTTTGACCTGGATATGTACTTGATTTCTCCAGAAGGGAAACCTCAGGTCATCTTGGGTTCCCTCCGTGATCTGCTCAGCATGAGAGAGGGCTCCCTGAGGCCGTTGGAGTCTCAAAGACTATTTCCCAGGGATTTGTTGAAGTCTCTAATTGTCTCCATCTTTCTGAGATGATCCTTGTTTAAACTTCCTTTTACTGTCTTTTGACTGGGATTGTGGGAGAGCAAGGAGGTAAACCTGTGCTATCAGTCCACCATTCTTTTATTAGAAATCAGTGGAACTTATTTTAAAACCTCCTGCTGGGGTGCCTGGGTGACTCAGTTAAGCATCCAACTCTTGGTTTCAGCTCAGGTCATGATGTCAGGTCCCGGGATAGAGCGCTGTGTTGGGCTCCATGCTGCTTGAGATTCTCTCTCTCTCTCTCCCTCTCCCCTGCCCCTCTCCCCACTCATACTCTTTCTCTCCCAAATTAAAATAAATAAATCTTTAAACAAACAAGCAAGCAAAAAAAAAAACCCCTCCTGCTGTTTGCTTTGTTTCCTTGGGTGTTCATTCTGCTGGTTCTGGTGGCTGTCATGAGTTTGGCTTTCTTCCACTATTTTCTTTATTCTTTTCTTTCCCTGATGATCATCTTTATATTCCACTGTGGTTTTCTCTTTTTCTACTGGTTAACTTCCTTTAAAAAAAAGTTTAGAACTGATATTTATCAAAGTCAAAAGTAAAACAGTCGGGCCCCTGGGAGGCTCAGTCAGCTAGGCAATCTGCCTTTGGCTCAGGTCATGATCCCAGGGTCCTGGGATCGAGCCCCAAAGTCAGGCTCCCTGCTTGGTGGGGAGTCTGCTTCTCCCTCTGCTGCTCCCCCTGCTTGTAATCTGTCTGTCTCTCTCTCTCTCTCTCTGTCAAATAAATAAAATATTTTTTAAAAAGTAAAACAGTTATCTCTCACCTACTCAAGATCAGAACTTTTGCATGGGTTTCATTGCTCGATTCCAAGGTGTTTTCTTCGATTTCAAGAATCTTTCTATATCAGTTGCATCCATTTTCACTACCACATTATCAGCACTTTTTAAAATGTGACTAAGTTGGTTTAGATTCATTGCTTACTGCTATTCCTTGCATTTCTCTGAAGAAAGATAAAAACTGTTGCCTTAAATTCTTAAACAGGGGCAGCCCCAATGGCCCAGCGGTTTAACACTGCCTTCAGCCCAGGGCCTGATCCTGGAGACCCGGGATCCCACATCGGGCTCCCTGCATGGAGCCTGCTCCTCCCTCTGCCTGTGTCTCTGCCTCTCTGTGTGTCTGTCATGAATAAATAAATAAAATCTTTAAAAAGTTTTTAAAAAATTCTTAAACAAGACAGGGAGTTAACAGATGGATGGATGGAGGAAAGATTATTCATTTTGATTGCTCCCATCAGAATTAAGCCCTCCTACAGCCTCCTGCTGGGCTTTCTATCAGAACATAGACCTTCGTGCCTTTTCAGAGTCTGTTCTGTGTCTCTCTGGTGTATCCTCTGTCCTCACTGCCCTGAGTGCTCAGTGTCTCACCTACAAAATACAAGTAGTAGAGGTGACCTATAAGGTACTGGAGAGAAGGAAGGGCCCCTTCACTGGCCTCAGGAAGCCTCAGCCACCACCCCCACTTCAGCTGAACCACGCATATACAGAAACAAACTCCATGCCCCCTAAGCCCTAGCCCTCAAGGTTCCCCACATCCTTCAGGGGAAGCACTAGGCTCTCCAGCCTTGCCTGCTCTTCTTTTCCACGTTAGCTGGCTCCTGCCAGCTAAGAGCTGTATGCCTCCCTTGGGTCTCCAACATCACAGAATCTGTCCTGCTTGTCACCACCTTGGTCACGGGAGCCCATAGGGCAGGCTGGTAATGATTTTGATCCCATCGCTGTCAGGGTCTCCCAAGCTAGCACTGAGGAGAGTACCAAGTGGGTTTTTTTCTTTTAAGATTTTATTTATTTATTCATGGGAGACAGAGAGGCAGAGACATACACAGAGGTAAAGCAGGTTCCCTGCAGGGAGCCCTATGTGGGACTTGATCCCAGGACGCTGGGATCACCCCCTGAGGTCCTTTTTTTTAAAAAAAATTATATTTATTTATTCATGAGAGACAGAGAAAGAAAGGCAGAGGATACCAGTGTTTTTGCCAGTGAGAGAGCAAGTGCACGAATGAGTGAAGTGTTGGAGAAACAGGAACATTCATGAATGGAAGGGTGGATAAGTTGGCGACTAAATAGAATGAATGGATGTGAGAGTTGAGTTAGTGGGGAAATGGATGAGAGAATGAATGAGTGGCCAAGTCAGCTGGGTGCTGTGGGTTGGGGTGTCTGGGGGCATTGACTCTCAACTGCCCCCCACCTTTTTTTCCCCCTCCCTGCCTCCAGCGTCCTCTATTTCTCCATCCACCGCTATGAGCAGGGTCGGTTCTGGCCCCACCTGAAGGCCTCTAACTGGTCCACCATAGGTTTTGGCCAAGGCCAGGGATATACCATCAATGTGCCTTGGAACCAGGTCAGCGTCTGCCCGCCCTACACCTCCAAAGTCAGGCCCCACCCTACCCTTCAGCCGGTTTCGGGGCAGAGGGCAGAATGTCCCCATTGTGCTGCTCTGTCTGCAGGTGGGGATGCGAGATGCTGACTACATTGCTGCTTTCCTGCGCCTCCTTCTGCCAGTCGCCCTTGAGGTCCTGGGGGTCTGGGGTGTGTTGGGACAGGAACAATGTTGAGGGATGGGCCGTGAGGGCAAGTGGCCTCATGTAGTCCCTTTCCCCCTCAGTTCCAGCCCCAGCTGGTCCTGGTGGCCGCTGGATTTGATGCCCTCCAAGGGGACCCCAAGGTAAGGTGGGCTGCCTGGGATGGTACGTGGGCAGAAGGGGGCTGCATTGAGCCAGGCTGATCCTCCACACACATCCCCCACCCCCCTACCCCCACCCAGGGTGAGATGGCCGCCACTCCGGCAGGGTTCGCTCAGCTAACCCACCTGCTCATGGGTCTGGCAGGAGGCAAGCTGATCCTGTCTCTGGAGGTGAGTGACTCCCTTCAAGTCTCAGCCTGTCTATGGATCCATCCAGGAGGACATTAGAACAAAGCTTTCAGGTTAGGCAGGAGTCTGTCCCAGCCCTTCTGCTTACTAGCTGGACCACCTCATCTAAGTCACTGAACTTACTTGTACCCCCACTTGCCTTGTGCAAAATGGGCATCATAACTGTAGTGATTGCCTCCCTGCACTGTTTGGTGAACGAAATGGAAGTCAGCCTTCATTTTCCTTGTTGCTTGCTGTGTAGTCAGCACCCTAGTAGCATTACTGCTGTTCTTCCTTCATAATGTGTGGCTCTTTCCTGATCCCCCCCCCCACTCCTTTCCCAGGGCGGCTACAACCTCCGCGCCCTGGCTGAGGGTGTCAGCGCCTCACTCCACACCCTTCTGGGAGACCCCTGCCCCATCCTGGAGTCTCCCAGTGCCCCCTGCCCAAGGTGAGCACCCTAGTGGAGGGTGGAGGAGGAGAAAAGTGGGACCCGTACTGCCCGCCCACTGGCCATCTGATCACATTTCCCCTCCCCTGCCCTCTAGTGCCCAGGCGTCACTCTTCTGCGCCCTGGAAGCCCTGGAGCCCTTCTGGGAGGTCCTTGTGAGATCAGGTAGGAGGCAGGGAGGGGGCTAGGTGGGGAGTCAAGCATGAAATGAGCCCTTGAGAGAGACTCTCCCAGACCCTGCATGACTTTTCCTGGTAGGGGAGCGTCAGGACCTCTCTCGCCCTGGACCCTGGTTTCAGGCCTCTCACCTCTTTTATGTTTGGGTAAACTGAGTTCCAGAGCATTACAGGGATCTGAGGTTGGGGAAGTAGAGTAAACGTGGCCTCCCTTTACAGCTGAGGCCCTGGAGGAGGACATCCTGGAGGAGGAAAAGGCGGAGAAGGAAGAGGAGAGACCGTGGCAGCCCTCAGTGCTCCCAGTTCTGACATGGCCCATGCTGCAGGCTCGCACAGGGCTGGTCTATGACCAGCGGATGATGGGTCACTACAACTTGTGGGACAAGTATGCAGTTGGAGGGCCACTGGCTAAATAGACAGGGACATTCCTCCCCCCTTTCTGAAGCACTAAGCCCTGTCTCTGTTCCTTGCCCACCCCCACCCCAAACCCAGCCATCACCCAGAGATGCCTCAGCGAGTCTTTCGGATCATGCGCCGTTTGGAAGAGCTGGGCCTTGCAGGGCGCTGCCTTACCTTGCCCACACGTCCTGCCACGGACGCTGAGCTGCTTACCTGCCACAGGTCAGACCTCCCTCCACCCCCCCACTACTGCCCTGGTGGAGGGGATGGAAGCACCCGACTGTCCCCCGTCTGTGCCTCCAGTGCCGAGTATGTGGGCCGTCTGCGGGCAACCGAGAAGATGAAAACCCGGGAGCTGCACCGCGAGGGCTCCAACTTTGACTCCATCTACATCTGCCCCAGCACCTTTGCCTGTGCGCAGCTGGCCACTGGCTCTGTGTGCCGCCTGGTGGAGGCTGTACTAGCCAGAGAGGTACCTCCTCCACAGTGTGTGTGTGTGTGGGGGGGGGGTCTTGGGAGGGGTAGGGGGGATGGAAAGAGGTGTGGGGCTGGGCCTTGAGGCGCACAGGAAGGAAGACCCCTGCTCCCCAGAGGCCTTGCTTACTGGCAAGTGCAGTGGGGGGATGGGGATTATAGGCTGGGGGCGCCTAGCAGCTGGGGGTAGTGGCAATGACGGAAGAAGAGAATAAAGGGAATAAAGGAGAGAGAAAGCAGCGAGGGCAGGTGGTCTAATCTTTGCTTCCTGCTCCTCCCCCCAGGTTTTGAATGGTGCTGCTGTGGTGCGTCCCCCAGGACACCATGCAGAGCGGGATGCCGCTTGTGGTTTCTGCTTTTTCAACTCTGTGGCTGTGGCTGCTCGCCATGCCCAGTCCATCAGTGGGCATGCGCTGCGGTGAGGGCTCCCTGGGCTCCATTACCCCCACCCCTGCCACCAGCCCAGTGCTTACTCACTGGGCCAGTGGTGCAGACTCCTACTAGGACTTACCCAGAAACACCCAAGTGTACTTTTGCCCAGTACTTCCCCAGAAAAGGACCAAGGATCTAGCCTTATAGTACTTAACCGGATAGGACCCCCAGATTGTGGCACCCAGTGTCTCCCTGCTCCCTCATTTCTGGCCCCTGATGGCCATCCTGACAGATTTCAAGGTCCAGGCCCCCAGTGCTTACTTCAGAAGACCCAGTATCCAGCTCCCCACATTTACCCATACAGGGGTTTTGGGGGGGTGGTTCTAGCCCCAAGCACTTGCTTGGGCTCATAGTGAAGACCTCAGGACCCAGTCTCTGGCCTTCATCCTTACTCTGATAGGACCCGCAAGCCTGCCACCCACTGCTTTCCCCCGGGACCCAGAGTTTTGCCGCCAGCAATAAATGCCCCTGCAGACAGACCCTGGGGTTCAAGCCCCTATCCTCTCTCAGGGGGCCAGTGTCCCAGGTCACTAAGGAGCCCTTCCCTCCCCAGGATCCTGATAGTAGACTGGGATGTCCATCATGGTAATGGAACTCAGCACATATTTGAGGAAGACCCCAGGTGAGGGGCTGGGGCAGGGGCCGGGGCATGCCTCAGGGGTGCCGGGGGCCACTAACCAGCCATGGTCGCCCCCTTCCCACCCCGGCAGCGTGCTCTACATTTCCCTGCATCGGTATGATCACGGCACCTTCTTTCCCATGGGGGATGAGGGTGCCAGCAGCCAGGTAGGCCAGGCCGCAGGCACTGGCTTCACTGTCAACGTGGCCTGGAATGGGCCCCGCGTGGGTGACGCCGACTACCTGGCTGCCTGGCATCGTCTGGTGCTTCCTATTGCCTACGAGGTATAGTATGGGATGCATGTGGCAGTGACTGTGTGGGTGACAGTGGGCCTGCATGTGTCTGACTTCCAGATGACTGATCCTGTGGGACAGCTGTAGTGGGTGACTGATCCTGTGGGTGGCTGTAGTGATGGCTGGCGGGGGGGGGAACGTTACTCTGCGATAGCCCTGGCATATTTCTGCCTCTGCAGAGTGGCTCTATGTGACCGCCTTCCCTGCGGTCCTATAATCATAAGGGACTTCCGGGTATGTGGTGGTGGACTTCTTTGGATGCATAGGAGGTGGCCCTGTGTGAGTGCCATCTCTGTGGAATTGCACATGCAAGGCAGGGAGGAGTTTGAGTGTGTGTGTGTGTGTGTGTGTGTGTGTGTGTGTGTGGCTGCACAAATGGCTCTTGGCCACCACCGTTTTGCTCTCTGGTGGCTGTAACACTGGATGTTACCATGCACTGCTCTCTCTGTGACAGCTGGTGCGTGGCTTTCAGCATGTGTGAGAGTATGTGTGACATCCCCCTCTGCCTGTCTGCCACAGCTGCTTGTGTGTCTGGCTGGCAATAGCCTGTGTATCTTTGCCTGACACTGCGTGAGTGTGTGGCTATAGATGACTGCTTTCTCTGTGTGCAGTGTGTGTGTGTGGTGATTTGGGTAATGGCACATGTAGGACTGTGTCTGTGTAGGGGTGGATGTGGCTTACCATCCCGTCTGTGAGGTACTGTTGTGTATGTGTGTGTGATTAGCACAATGTCAGTTCAGTCTATGTGCTACCGTCTCATATGTGTGGGCATGTGACCATTTTCTGCCTGTGGCACTTGTATTGTCACTTTCTGTGATGGAAGTATATGTGCACCTCCCTTTGGTACTGTGTATAAATCCCTGTGTTGTGCATGTATGTCCCATGTCACCATCTCCTGACATCTGAATCTCCACATTTCATGTCTCTGCCTTATGACTCTGCTTTGTGTCCCCATCTGTCCATTTCCAGAACTGTCTCCCAGTCTCTGTTGCGTCATGTCTCTCAGTCTATGTTTGGTGTGTCCACATCCCTGTTGATCTGTCTCCATGTCTCTGTCTCTGTGACCCTGATTCTGCCTGCCCTGTGTCTCCACGTCCTCCCCTCCCCTTCCTATTTTCAGGGCTCTGGTCCTGTGTCCCCCAGTCTGCAGTCCTCCATCTTTCTCTGACTGGCATCTCTATGTGTCTGGGTCACCCTCCCCTACTAGCTACCCAGGCCACCACACTCATGCCCCCATGTCTCTTCTCTCCTGGTTCAGTTTAACCCGGAACTGGTGCTGGTCTCAGCTGGCTTTGACGCTGCACGGGGGGACCCGCTGGGGGGCTGCCACGTGTCGCCAGAGGGCTATGCCCACCTCACCCACCTGCTGATGGGCCTCGCCAATGGCCGTGTTGTCCTAATCCTGGAGGTAATTCTCTTAGCCTCTCTTCCCACGGTGGGAGGACGGTTTGGAAGGCTTGAAGTCCTGCCCTCTCTGCTGGCTAGCTGCAACACTCGGGGGCAGCTTGCCGAAATCTGCTTTGAGTGTCCCCACCTGGGATTGTTGGTAGACACCCGGTGTCAATAACACCAGCTTAATAGCTTTAACTGAGTGCTTGGCATTTGCCGTGCGCTCCTCCCAGCTCTTCATGTGTAATATTAACCCGCTCACTTGCCAAAACAGCCTTCCGAGGTAGAGTCTGCTGACCTTGTCATCTTCCTCCCTCATGATCAGGAAAACTGAGGCACAGAGAGGTGTAGTGACTAGCCCACCTCCACACATCTGATGATGGCAGAGCCAGGGCTTGAACCCAAGCAGCCTTACTCACTCTGGCGTCTAAATCCTTTACCATTAGTTGAGCTATCTCAAGAAATCTCCCAAGACAAAGTTAACTCACTGACCTTTTGTGAGTCACTCAGTGCCCCTGCGCCACATCCCCCCCCCGTGCCTCAGTTTCCTCAACTGTAAGATGGGGCTGGCTACTCACAAAACAGTGCCTGGTGTGTGCTAAGTGCTGTATAAGTAGTTTCTAATTGTCGTGAGTTACATGTGCTAGTTGAACCCTCTCGGGCCACCTTACATGCTGCTATTTTTCACTACTGAGCAGATAAGGACAGTCACTCACAGAGATTAATTAGCTGCTCTAAGGTCCCACAGGGTGCCCAGGACCACTTGTGGCAGGGCAGGGAAATGGTGAAGAACTTGGACTCTCCCATCAGGTAGCCCAGCTCCCGACCTGAGCACTGCCTCTAACCCGCTGTGGGACTCAGACACATTATCTTACCACACTGAGCCTCAGTTTCTTTGTAGAAAGAGCAGAGACTGGGATTCCTATAGGATGTTGAGCAAAGGGGGTTTCCCTACAGACTGGGCACATGTGATGGTAAGGATTAAGTGATTTGATAACACATAAAATGCTCAATATAGGGTCTGGCACCCAGAAGGCACTTGAGGAATATTTGCTGTTACTAACATTACACTCAGTGCTACTGTCATCATGGTAATTATTATCTTGCACTTTACATCATAATTGATCTCCCTCAACAGCCCATCTGACTTGGTGGATGCTGCCCATCTGACAGATGTGTGTTCTACTCATTTGTCTTCACCCTCCAGACTTGCAGGGCCCTGGAGGGGGATTGGAAGGCAGAACATCTTGCCTCCCAGATTCCACGGGGACCCTCCATCATACTTTTCCTCCACTTTTTCTTAACAAAGGGTGGCTATAACCTGACATCCATCTCAGAGTCCATGGCTGCCTGCACCCGTTCCCTCCTTGGGGACCCACCACCACTGCTAACCCTGTCGCGGCCCCCACTATCGGGGGCCCTGGCCTCCATCACCGAGACCATCCAAATCCATCGCAGATACTGGCGCAGCTTGCGAGTCATGAGTGAGCAGACGTGGGGAACTGGGGGTGAAGGGGCTCATGAGAGAGCAGGGATCAGGGGCAGGATAGGAGAGAGCACTCAAACTCAAGGATCTCCCTCCTGTGGTTCCAGAGGTCGAAGACAAGGAGGGACCCTCTACTTCTGAGTTGATCACCAAGAAAGTGACCCAACCAGCCAACCCTGGGTCATCTGAGAGGATGACCACACCAGAAGGGAACATTCTGGACATAGACACAGAGAAGGGTCCCTCAGCATCATCCGTGGAAGAGTCCACTCCCGGGCAAGCTAAGTCAGAGACTGCTGTGGTGGAGCTCAATCAGGACCAGTCCTTGGAGGCTACCACAGGGGAAACCACTCTGGACCAGACCATCCCAGAGGCAGCCACAGAAGGAACCACACCAGGCCAGACCACCTCAGAGGAAGCTGTGGGGGGAGCTGAAGTGATCCAAACCTCATGTACTGATAACCAGACTCCCCCAACCTCACCTGTGCAAGGAGCCACACCCCAGATATCCCCCAGTAAACTGATTGAGAATCTCAGGACCTTGGAACTAAACAACAAGGCTGAGGTAAGACCTACCACACCCAGTTAGGGGGAAGAAGGGGCAAGAATCTGGCCTCTCAGATACATCTCTTACCTCTGCATCCAGAAGGCACCAGAATCTCAGATCCCAGAAGAGGAGGGGCTACTAGGAGAGGCAGCTGGAGGTCAGGACGTGGATGATTCTGTGCTGAATGAGAGCTGTGGGGACCATGCTGACACTGACCAGGTGAGCTCAGGCACCAGGGAGAAGACTGTGGCTTCTGTCTCTTGCCCGTTCCAGCCTCCAGCTAGGAAAATGTGGTGGAGGGACATGGGATGGGGAGATGGAGTCCCTAGCTCACTCAGTTTCATCCATTCCAGGTCGTGCTTTATGCCGTGACACCGCTGCCCTGGTGTCCCCATTTGGTGGCAGTGTGCCCCATCCCTGAGTCAGGCCTCGACGTGACCCAACCTTGTCAGGACTGTGGAGTGCTCCAGGAGAACTGGGTGTGTCTCTCTTGCTATCAGGTAGGCAGCAGAAGAAGGGGTTGGGGTGGAGGTTGGCTGGGAGCAGACTGCCGGTGGGTACTGATCCCCACTCAATCCTCACTTCCCAACTTCAGGTATACTGCGGTCGTTACATCAGTGCTCATATGCTCCACCACCACGAAGACTCAGGACACCCGCTGGTCCTCAGCTACGTCGACCTATCCACCTGGTGTTACAACTGTGAGGCCTATGTCCACCACCAGGTGGGTCCTGGGCAGAGCCTCTAACGCGTGCGCACACACACCCTCACACAGACCTTCTGTGCTTGGGTAAAGGGAGAGTGAGGACCCTTCTGCATGTAGGACAGGACAGTCCAGGAGAAGGGTGGTTGAGGACTGGTGTGGGGCAACCTCCTGGCTGAGGGGTCCTCACTCTCCTCCCCACCCTCTCTCGCCTCCTCAGGCTCTCCTAGATGTGAAGAACGTTGCTCACCAGAACAAGTTTGGGGAGGACATGCCCCACTCACACTAAATCCCAGAAAATGCTTCTCATCTCCACCTTCTGAGGATTCAGATGAAGCACAGCCCCACTCCATCCCATCCTGAAGACTTTTCAGCTCCCCTGGGATGCTGATTTAAGCATCAATACTTGTAAGAGGACTGTGATGATCAATTGTAAATCTCCCCCTGCCCACTGCCTGTTTGAGGGACTCCATCTAACCTGCCCTGGAAAGAAACGGGGGGCAGTTCAGTGGTCCCAAGAGGGGGCTGATATCCTGAACCGGATACTTTGGAGGGAGGGGATCAACTGACAATATATAGCTGAGTTGCATTTGTAATAAAGGACAAGCTATTACAAAACCTGGAGAGAGCCTTTTAACCTTAAGTAAAGAACACCACACCTCTGGCCAACAGGTCCAAGGTGTAATGAAGGAATGAGGGCATGGGTCCTTATCGGGTCAACCCCCTGCCCAACCAGAGTCCGAAAAACTAACTGGGAATAGGGCAAGCAGCTTGACTGGCTCTACTATAGATTAAATGGTGGAATCCCTGAGCAAATGAGTGCCTGCCCTAGAAATAGCCTCACTGCCAGTCTCAGCTACACCCTGGGCTGAGAAGGGGGGACAACTAACAGGAAGTGTCCTCACCAGGCCTCATTCTCCCCATCTCTGTTTTTGTCCTGATTTCAGTGTGGTTTAGGTTTAACATACTCAGATTTAGTGGTCATGGGTAACTTCCCCCAGAACAGAGTGCCCATCATTGACCAGGCATGAGGAACTGGAGGATACTTTGGGGGTTTTATTTCTCCCATATACTGAGAATTTCTTTGGCAACTCAGAAGAGACCAGGTTAAGATTTCTTAGACTTTTCTTCATGGCCACCTTATGAACCCAAGATACCCACAGAGCCCCATCATTCATCCATCTTTGAAAGAGCATTCTGGAGGCTTCCCCGCTACCAACAACCTCAACTTACATCTCCTTGGTCAGAACTGTGCCACATGGCTGTCATAGCTGCAAGGGAGTCTGGGAAATGTTTGAGTTTGACACACATCCACTTCAAATCAGATTCCTAAGGCCCTGATACAATAACCCTCCCCTGCAACTCTTTCCCTCCAGAAGCAGGCCGAACCTTCTCCCCCAAGCTACTTTCCAAAAGCCTGCTTGAGGCAGCCCAGGCGCCACCGCTTGGGGCCCTCTTGAGACATATAACAAAGTCTGGCCATTCAGGTCAAACTTGACACCCCCCGCATGCCAAAAACATGAAATCCCATCCCAGATAGGGGCAAGGTAAGGGAGAGGTGCAACAGGGGTACAGGAACAGATCCCGCCGCTCCGTGCATCCCCAAGACCACCTCCTTGGTGCAAGGTGGCTGGCCAGAGGCTTGGACCCCATGCCTACCCCCAGGGCGGGGCGGGGTGGGGCGGGGAGGGGGCGTGCCATTGTAGGGGCCTGGGAGCGCTGCTGCGCATGCGTTCTCCCTCCTGTCTCCCGCCCCCCACCACACACCTGCTGAGACAGGGTGGGAGCATCTTCTCCTCTGTCCTGTCAGAGCTGCGGCAGGTTCGGCAGGTTCGGGTCGAGCACTCCGGCCTTTCCCAGGACCAAGGTGAGCCACTGCCTCTGGGCCTCCAGCCCCTGAGGCTTGAGCCAGGGGTCTTTTCCCACTGTGGGCTGAGGGAGCGCGACGGAGGTGGGCATTGAGAGGGGACCCTTCCCCTACCTCCTCCCATTCCAAGTGGCCAGTGACCACTCCCAGCCTCTCGCTCAGCCACCTCTAAGAGACAGACCTGGGTGCGGGTCGCTGTACCACACAGGAAGCCGGGCTACAGGCCCGAGGCTCGGGATTGGGGCGACCCCGGCCCCCTAGAAAGGAGAACTGGACGAGCTGGGCCACCTGGAGCACAGGGGACAGCTTTAAGGGAAACTCGTGTGACCCTATCCTGCACCTCCCCTGGCCGAGTCAGGGGAAGCGTTGGCCTGGCACCGGTTTCGGGTTTTGGCTCGTAGGGGTGCACGCTCGGGTGCCGCCGCCACCTTCCTCCCCCCACCAACATGCACCCCTGGATCCGGGCGAATCCACATGACCCTGGGCCAGCCGGCTCCAAGTGGGGTCACAGGGTCTCAAGGGCCCCACGGTGACGCTCGTAAGCTCTCGACCCACAGAAAGTGGCACAGTGTCACCCAGGGAGGGCCAGACCCCCCTCTGCCATTGGTCTGGTCTGATCTCCCGGGCTGTGTGACCTCGGGCAGGTCACCGCCACCGCCACCTCGCTTGCGGGGGCCTCCCTGTTCCACGCTAACAGTGGCCTGGGTGGGTAGGGAAGGGTAGCCTCTCGAGGGCGGTGGGAAGAGTTGCGGGGGCCATCGGGTGGCTCCCCTGTTGCAGGCCGAGCTCCCTGGAAAGAATTCCTGCGGCTCCTTACCGCTCCAGGTGTTGGTCACCAAGGGTGACAGGGAGAGCCCTCTCACTTGTCCCTGGTCTCGGGCCAGGGCACCCTCAGATTCCCAGCTGCCGAACCCCAAACTGGAGAATTAATCTTGATTCCACACCCTGCCCCCAACACCGCCTTTTACTGTTGGAGCAAATTCTGTCAATTAGTTCCAATCTAGGAATATGCCAGGTTCTGACCTCGCCATGGATGGCCTTGGACCAGGGCAGTGGCCTCCGCTGCTTTCCGCCCTCACTCTCTCCTCACCTGTCCTTGCTGCTACATCGTCCCCCTCTTTCTGTCTCCCAAGTGTTCGCCCCCCCCCCCCCCCAGAGTTCTGTCCACAGTTTACCGCTCTTCACCAGGGCCGCCCTTCTTTCTGGGCCAGTGCATCTAATAACTATTGCCCGGAGTCTCTCTGGGCCTGGGACCTCCCAGCTGGATCCCCATCTGGGACCTTCCCTGCCCCCAACCCTGACATTCGACGAACTCCCTGTGGATACCTCGAACCCAAGGTCTGCCCCCAAACTGACATTCTCCCCGGGTTTCCAGAGAGACTCCAGGTAGCAGTCATTATGATGCATTTCTTGAGGCCACACACTGAACCAGGACCTGGATGTGTATTGAATAAGTTTAATGGTAATTTGCTATTAATAGCTAACACTAATTGAGTACCTGCTGTGTGCCCATCCTCTCCAAACTGCATGATAATTTACTTGCTTATGTTGTTGATTGTCTCCTCACTTCCAGAATCTAATCCTCCCAAGGGCAGGGATTTTAGTCTATTTTGTTCTTTCCCGTTCTCCACCCCCACACCTCCCCCCTCCCTTCCCCACACCCATCACAATGCCTGGCCTGCCGGAAAACACTGGAAATAATGCATGAAAATTAAATAATAATAAAGAGGACTAACATTAACCAAGCATTTTCTGCGTGTTTATCACCTATTGTTTCCGTCTGTTTTTACTGATTTATCTTTCTCGGTGTCAGTCTTCCTGACTAGTATGTCACGCTCCTGGGGGCCAAGGGTTTGTTAACTGCTTTAACTATTCTCCCCACTTGTTTGTCCTTGCCCCACAGTGGGTTCTCAATAGCCGCATGCTGCATACGTAAGAAAGACTAAATTCTAATGTTAATGGCTAACCGACCTCATAATTTACTGATTTGTTTGGTTTATTGTCTCCACCTTTTAGAATACAAACTCCCTGGGGACAGGAATGTTGCTTGGCATATAATATGTGACAAGCATGGTGGTGGGCTGGAGACCAGCAGTGATAACAATCCAATAACAATCCAAAACCCAAACTAACCAAAACCCCCACCCTCCCTCTGGAATGAGGAGTGACTGCTAATGGGCAGGAACTTTCTTTTCCGGGTGATGAAAATGTTTTAAGATTAGATTATGAAGATGGTTGCACAACAGTATGAATATACTTTAAAAAAAACAACGAAACAAACATTGAACTGTGCACTTGAACGAGATTAACTTCGTGATATATAAATTATGTCTAAATCAAGCTGTTTTTAAAATCCTTGCCTTGGGGCACCTGGGTGGCTCAGGGTTGAGTGTCTGCCTTTGGCTCAGTGTGATCCCGGGGTCCCAGGATTCAGTCCCACATCCTGCTCCCCACAGGGAGCCTGATTCTCCCTCCGCCTATGTCTCTGTCTCTCAGAATAAATAAATAAGATCTTTAAAATAAAATAAAAATCCCTGCCTTCACATAGAAGGATGAAACAAATTAAACAACATAAATAAGGTGTATATATGGCCTACTAGAAGGTGATTTGCACACACCTAGGTACCCTTGTCTTGTTTTTTCTCTTCCCTTCACAGGGCCTGCTGTCCACATTCCTCCTCCGAGCTGCCCACTAGGGGATGGCACTGCCAAGAAAGCCTAACATGTTTGATCTGGGCCTGGGCACGTGGAGCCTTAGCTCCCGAGAGGAGAACCAGAGGGCTCAGGCGCCCTCCAAGAGTGTCGGGAAGCAGTTGCCCGAGTACAAGGCGGTGGTGGTGGGCGCGAGTGGCGTGGGCAAGAGTGCGCTCACCATCCAGCTGAATCACCAGTGCTTCGTGGAAGACCACGACCCCACGATCCAGGATTCCTACTGGAAGGAGGTGGCCCTGGGCCACGGGGGCTGCATTCTGAATGTGCTGGACACGGCAGGGCAGGCCACTCACAGGGCCCTGCGTGACCAGTGCGTGGCTATTGGAGATGGTGTACTGGGTGTCTTTGCCCTGGATGACCCCTCGTCTCTAGCCCAGTTGCAGCAGATGCGGGCCACCTGGGGCCCTCGCCACACCCAGCCCCTCGTTCTTGTGGGCAATAAGTGTGACCTTGTAACCACCACCGGAGATGCTCATGCTGCAGCTGCCGCCCTCGCAAAGAGCTGGGGAGCCCCCTTCGTGGAAACTTCAGCCAAGACACGGCAAGGTGTAGAAGAGGCCTTTACCCTGCTCATTCATGAGATTCAAAAGGTCCGGGAGGCCATGGCAAAGGAGGCCATGGCAGGGGCAAGTGGAGATAAGAGCCGACACCAGAAGGCCATGTGCCGCTGTGGCTGTTCCGTGGCCTGAAGCTCTTGGTCAAGAAGTGGCCTTCCCCCAGGCCAGGGTGGTGGTTCCTAGGCATGAGATCCCCAGAGCAACCAGCTGTGTGGGACACTGTTGGTGTGTTGGGATATAAGAATCCATCCCTCTATTGGGGAAGTTTTCATTTGGTGACAGGCATTTGGGAATGTGGGGCATAGTATTGGTTACCGGCAAGCTAAGAGATTTTGTGCAAAATTAAATAAATGGTGTTCTCAGGCTTCAAAGCTGCCTCTGTGCCAAGTGTTACGTGGGTGGGAGTGAAACTGGGGAGACTGTTACTTGAATTGTGAGAATTCTTTCATTCAGGAAATGTTGGGGAGAGGCGACTGTGTGCCAGGCCCTGCTCTGGGTGCAAAGGATGTAGAGGCAAACAAGACACTTAGAAATCCCTGCCCTCGTAGATATAACAAAGGCTATGTATTAAAAGCAAGTGTAGGAATAAAGAGTGACAGGTCAAGGAAAGCCCTACTGAGTAGGTGATACTTGAGTAAAAACTTTTGACGGTGGGGCACCTGGGTGGCTCAGTGGTTGAGCCTCTGCCTTTGGCTCAGGGCCTGATCCAGGGTCCTAAGATGGAGTCCCTCATGGGATTCCCCACGGAGAGTCTGCTTATCCCTCTGCCTACATCTCTGCCTCTCTCTCTCTCTCTCTGTCATTAATAATACAATCTTAAAAAAAACTTTTGCAGGTAACTAGGGGCAGAGGGAATAACCAGTGCAAAGGCTGTGAGCATAAATCAGCTGCCACCACAACTCCCAATACCTTCAGGCCAAGGGTAAGAGTACAGCTACAGCGAGCTTCTACTCTATAAATAAATATTACAAATCAAGCTAACAAATGCAAGTAAAATACACCCTACTTTCCTGATTTGACAAAGACCCTCTCTTACGACCTGGAGTCCCATGCCTGAATGTGTTCTTCCATGCCTGAATGTGTTCTCCCATGCCTGAATGTGTCCGTTGGGAAGGCCTACCTCCTGCTGGCCTGCAGCAGGAAGCGCTCAGGTGTGCCTGTGGCCTCTGCAGCCAGCACAGCTCCAGCCACTCAGGCCTCACAGCCACCCCTTGGTCCTCAGAAGGATGGACCCCAGGAAAATGGTGCTGCAGGCTCTGGAAGTGTCCTCAAAGCCTTCTGGAGTGGGGCACAGGATCTGGCCGGTTACTGCTATTGTCTTTATGGATGCCTCCCCCAGTGAGGAGAGGCAGAGTGGGGGCGGGGGACTCCAAGGTGCCACCAGGGGCCCCTCTGCCTTTGTCTGAGGGCAGTCATCACCGCTGGGCCCACCAGCCCCCCTAGAGACAGCCACTCGGACAAGCATATGGCTGCTTCAGATCTCTTTATTGTGGAGCCAAAGGCGGGGATGTTGGGGGTCGAGGGCCGCAACTGCGGCTGACGCGGTAAGCCGGTAAGCCGCTCTCAATGTGCCGACAGGGAGCAGTCGTCGGGGTGTAGGGGTGGGGCAGTCCTGGGCCCCAAGGAGCTCAGGATTCGGCCGGGGCTCAGGGGGGCAGGAGGCGGCGCACCTGCGCCTGAGGCGAAGGGGTCTCCAGGCGCTTCACCCGAAGCAGAGCCCCCAGCACGCCCTCAGGGGGCACCTCGGGGCCCAGATCCTGGTCCGCGGCTCGGCGGAGACGGCGCGGGGCAGCCACAGCCTCGGGGTCCCCGCTTCCGGCCAGGATCCGCCCCAACAAGTACCTGCAGGAGAGCGGGAGTGGGCGACAGTGAGAACGTGCCCGCGCAATAACGTCGCGGCCCTAGGACCCAGATGGCCCTGCTACCCCACACAGCCGGGGGACCAGGTCGTCCCCAGCCCACTGCTTTCCAGCAGTCCCGGCCTCCAATCCCAGACCCTCTGGTTTCCCTGCCTCCCAGTCCCCCACCCCTCCCAGAAACCGGACAGCGGAGCCCCCTCCCCGGGACCAAGAGTCCCGTTCCCCAGAGTCCCCCGGGCAAAGCACCTCTGCCCCAGCCCCTGGGTGCGGGTCCTCACTCCCTCCTAGGGGCCCCCGCCCCACGAAGGCGCCGCCCCCTGCCCCCCTCGCTGGGGCACCTCAGCAGCTCCGGGTCCACGTCGGGGGTGTCGTCGCTGGCGTCCTCGGCCTCTGGACCCACGGGGCCGTCGTCGTAGACTGGGGGCCGGGGTCTGAGTGCCGCGGCCGGGGCCGGGGCGGGGACGAGCTGGGCGGCGAGGGCAGCGGGATCCAGGCGGGCTCGGAGCAGGGCGCGGGCTAGCTGCGCGGCGGGCGCCTCGGGGTCGTCCTCCAGGCCCGGCGCGGGTTCGCTGGCGCGGGGTGCGCCCCAGGCGCGCAGCAGCTGCGCCAGGACGCGCGCCTGCTGGTCCTCGGCCTCCTGCGCCTCGGCCCGCGCCCGCTCCTGCCTCTCGGCCTCCAGCAGGTGCGCCAGCGCCCGCGCCAGCTCCTGCACGGCCCCCGCCGCCTCGCCCCCGGGCACCGCTCGCCGGAAGCGGCGGGGAGCGCCGGCCTCGGCCAAGGGCGACGAGGCTGCGCCCAGGCCGCGGGGCTCCTGCCGGAAGACGTGGGAAGAGGGAGATGTCAGCGGCGGTCAGGCCAAGGACCCCACCGGGGGAGCCCTGTGGACCTCAGACATCCCCAGATGCCGCCAAAGGCACCATGGCCCCTCAAATATACCCGGACACCCCTAAGGCCACTGGGTCCCAAATATGTCCAGGCACACGTAAGACAGCTGAAGGCCCCTAGATCCCTAACCTCCTCAACAATTTCCTAGTGATTCAGAATTTCCCCCAGAGCTGCTGGAGAAAGGGTTTCTTTATAGGTGGTGATGGCGGATATACAGCCATAGATTTGTCTATATTGATGTTGTGGACTATAAGAACCATATTTGCATTTTATAGGTTCCTATCGTTCACTTGTTTTATGCAAAAGTTAGCGAACTGTTCCACACCTTGCATTTCCGAATCTATATCTAGATCAGTACTTTCAGTACATCTCTCTCTTCCTTTTCTTTCTCCTCCCTCCCTCCCTCCCCCCTCTCCCTCCCCCCTCTCCCTCTCTTGTTCCCTCCCTCCCCCCTTTACTTCTCTCTCCTCCTCTTTGCCTCTTTTTCCTCTGCATTGAATCCCTTTTGTATGGATGTACATATTTGACTAGTCTTCGATTGATGGACATTTACAGTGTTTCCAATCTTTTGCTATTCCTTTTTTAAAATATTTTAATTTTTATAGATTTTATTTGTTTATTTGAGAGAGAGAGAGACAGAGAGAGAGCATGAGTGAGGTGAGGAGCCTGAGGGAGAAGCAGACTCCCCGCTGAGCAGGGTGCCCGATAGGGGGCTTTAAGGGGCTCCATCACAAGACTCCAGGACCATGACCTGAACCAAAGGCAGATGCTTAACGGACTGAGCCATCCAAGCACCCCAAGATTTTATTTTTTAAGTAATCTCTATACTTAAATATACTCTATACTTCAGTCCCAATATGGGACTGAAACTCACAACCCCATTAAGAGCCTGGTGTTCTACCAACTGAGCCAGCCAGGTGCCCCCCCAATCTTTTGCTATTCTTGTAATGTTGGGATGAATAACCTTGTTCGTATATTGTTTGGCATATGTGTAAATCTTTCTGTAGGATAAATTACCCAGTAACTAATTTTCAATTTAGATGGTTTTGAAACAATTTCAAAAGGTTTAAAGAAATAAAAGACAGGGACGCCTGGGTGGCTCAGTGGTTGAGCGTCTGCCCGGGATCCAGTCCCACATTGGGCTCCCTGCGTGGAGACTGCTTCTCCCTCTGCCTATGTCTCTGCCTCTCTCTCTCTCTGTCTCTCATGAATGAATAAATAAAATCTTTTAAAAAAGAAATAAAAGACAGTATCAAAAGTATGAGTAAGGAATAAAAGACCATAAGACCATTAAAATGACCGTGAAGAATTGAAAAAGAAACACCTAGAACATCTAGAATTATACCAAAAAAATGTGTAAAAAGCAAACAGAAAAACTAATGCAAAAATAGGGAGGGGTGCCTGACTGGCTCAGCAGGAAGAGCACGCGACTCTTGATTTGGGGGTCATAAGTTCCAGCCCGACGTGGGGTACAGAGATTATTTAGATAAAAAATAAATTTAAAAAATAGGGAAAACTGATGATCAAGTATTCCATAAAAAAGGAAACATAAATAGGGGATGCCTGGGTGGCTCAGTGGTTGAGAGTCTGCCTTTGGCTCAGGGCATGAGCCCGGGATCCAAGATCGAGTCCCACATCAGGCTCCTTGCATGGAGCCTGCTTCTCCCTCTGTCTAGGTCTCTGCCTCTCTTTCTCCCTCTTTCTGTGTCTCTCATGAATAAATAAATAAAATCTTTTTTAAAAAGGAAACAAAAATAGTTACTAAATATATGAAAAATTGTGAGCCTCATTAGTAATCAGGAAAATGTAAATTAAAGTGCCAGTGAGGTAGTATGCATAATTTGTCCAAAAGATTGCCAAAACTTAAACTGCCCAATAATGTCCAATGTTGACAGGGGGGTGGGAAAAACAGAAACTCTCATACATTGCTGGTGGGAATTCAATTGCCAAAATAACTTTAAAAAAACAATTTGGCAACGTCTAAAAAGATACACAAATCCTGTGACCCACTCCTGGGGTGCTATAGTTTTTGTACACATACTATACTGGACATGAGTTTGTGAAAAGTCACATAGGCACTATTTGTGACATCAAGGAAGTGGGCAGAGTGGGGGAGAAAGCCTGGAAACCACCCAAATGTCTACTGATAAATTGAGAATGCATTTGTCAACCATAATATACTCATTTATTGATGATATACTCAGAAAATAAAATATTGGGGATCCCTGGGTGGCTCAGTGGTTTAGCACCTGCCTTCGGCCCAGGACTCGATCCTGGAGTCCCGGGATCGAGTCCCACGTCGGGCTTCCTGCATGGAGCCTGCTTCTTCCTTTGCCTGTGTCTCCACCCCTCTCTCTATGTGTCTATCATGAATAAATAAATAAATCTTTAAAAAAAGAAAATAAAATATTATGCATCAATAAAGATAAATGAATTATAGCCACACACTTCAATGCGGAAATGTGGATGGTGCACGCATCTCACTATCAATGCAGACCCCCCCCCCAAAAAAAAGCAAGTTATAGAATGCCACTGCAGGCAGCCTAAGACTACCAGCCACCCTGATGACTTCGTAGTGACCCCTAGTGACCACAAAGGGCCCAATGCCTGGTATGATTCCATTTCTATGAGGAAAGGCAAAATTGGGATCCCTGGGTGGCGCAGCGGTTTGGCGCCTGCCTTTGGCCCAGGGCGCGATCCTGGAGACCGGGGATTGAATCCCACGTCAGGCCCCTGGTGCATGGAGCCTGCTTCTCCCTCTGCCTGTGTCTCTGCCTCTCTCTCTCTCTCTCTCTCTCTGTATGACTCTCATAAATAAATAATAAAAAAAATTAAAAAAAAAGGAAAGGTGAAATAACATATTATTTAGACATACATATATATGTGATAAGCTACAAACAGAAGTAAGGAATTGATGAACAGAAAAGAGGATAATGATTATGGAGCAGGAGGGATCTGTGCGCAGCGGCCCCCAGGGGCTTCTAACTATTGGTCATGCTCTATTTCTTCAACTGAGTGGTGGATACACACAGGGGTTATTAATTATCATCATTCCTTACATCATACGTGTATATTAACTATATTATGTCATATATCAAATATTTAATAATTTTTTTAAAATCCTCCATCCTTGACACAGACAGCCCTGATGAGTTGGAGGATGATATGTTCCAAGTGCCCTGGACACCCACCACCCCTCAGGCCCTAGGGAATCACACACTCAGCAATCAGAGCCTCACATATATTCTCGTGGACTAGCAGGCCTTGGGATGTCACACGTGCCGCATCCACACACAAGGAACTGCACACGTTCACATACAGGGCTGCTCCTGCGGTTACGATGCCCAAGCTACCCAGATGCAAGGACATGCACCACCCTTAAAGACACAATGCAGTAAAAACATCATGGCTCCTCTCCCCACGATGACACAGCTGCATAAAGAGACAGTCAGAAACAGCCTTGGGAACACGCATACAAAATCCTAGTCCAACAGAACCAAAATGGGATGCACACATGTGGATGCAAAGACCACTCCCACCTAAAAAACGAAATCTCACACACACACTGACACGCCCATAGGCCAGCCATAACATAGGATTCACAAACACTCACACGGAGTCACTGAGACAAGTCAAACGCAGGAACACAGCCGGCATCACACACAGCACACCCAGACTCACGATCGCACCTCTGTACCGGCGCTCGGAAGCGCTCACATCAAAAGACGGCCACCACATTCTCACGCCTGTCATCGCATCTCGCGCACGCAGATCCGTGCGCGCACCCCCTTCCTTAATGCGCACTAGTGCCCTGGACAGCGCCCCGGGCGAGGCCTGCCCACGCCAGGTGCCAAGGGTGGCCAGGGCGTGGCTGCCAGCCGATCCTCGCACACCCAGAGACCGAGCCCCGCGCGGTCTGGGCGCAGACCGGCGGCTGCACCCCGGGCCACCCTGGCCGATGTCCCCGCACGTCCAGGGGCAGGCACGGGCCAGCGAGGATGAGGGGCCAGCAGCCGAGCACACACCCTCGCCCGCAGCACCCTCCTGCCCACCCCCACCCCCACCCCGCGCCGGACCGGTGTCGCACCTTTACCGGCCGCGCGCAGAACGCGGGAGGCGGCCGAAGTAAGCCCAACAGCAGCAGCACCAAAAGGCCGACGCCCCCGGCCCGCGGCCCGCCAAGCAGCGGCGACCACGCCATGCTGCCCCAGCGAGCCGGGCTCCGGACGGGCGGACTGGCTGGCAAATGCGCAGCGCCTGGGCGAGTGGGCAAGGCTGCGGTGCTTTGCGGCTGCGCACGCCGGGGAGCCCGGCCCTCCCCTGCCCACCCCCTCTCCCGCCACTCCACGCAGGCGCAGCCTGGGAGCTCCAGCAGCGCCTCCATCCTACCCGTCGCCATGGAGATGCCTGAGGGGCAAGGTGGTGCGCTGGAGCAGGCGCTGGCGGTTGCCATGGCAGTCGAAGGGCAGTTGCCGGGGCAACAGACCTGGCGGTCCCATAGCAGATAAGCAGGCAAAATTGACTCAATGGAGTAGAATGGGGTCTGGTCCCCACCCCGCCCTCCCTGAGGAGGAGATAGAAGACTTTGTTCTCTGGATAAACAGTTACTTGCCACTGTGGGTGAGCATAGATACAGAATCGAATAGATTTTATCCATATATTGTTCCAGAAAGGATTTCAAGCCACTTAAAATGATGCATCAAAGGAAACAAAACTTTGGTGAAATTTGTCTATACATTGGGCAAAAAAACGTTGGGGAGGGAGTGTTAGTGATAATTTCTGGGTGGGGGGGATCCCTGGGTGGCGCAGCGGTTTGGCGCCTGCCTTTGGCCCAGGGCGCGATCCTGGAGACCCCGGATCGAATCCCACGTAGGGCTCCCGGTGCATGGAGCCTGCTTCTCCCTCTGCTTGTGTCTCTGCCTCTCTCTCTCTCTCTGTGTGACTATCATAAATAAATAAAAAAAAATTTAAAAAAATGTCTGGGTGGGGAGATAAATAATGGTTTGTCACTTTCTCCTTTACATTTCTCTCTGTTATCTGAAAAAGTGTTGCAATGAATATTATAATCAGATAAAAAATAAAGATATTTTCATTCAGAAATTAAAGTATGGTAACGGCACAAATTAAAAGTGAAGGAAAGAAAGATCCGTTTATGCTGCTGTGAGTATATCTCATCCATAGATTTTCTGTCTCCAGCTCTTCGTTGTTACAAACAACTTACAAAGAAAACCATCACACACATGCCTTTATGGACCTGAAAATGATGTACCCAGTGATGGTGTGATGGACACGTGTTTAAGGTGGTTTCCATGATCCTTGTCTCCTGGTGTCCACAATCTTGCGTAATCCCCTCCCCTTTGAAAGTGTGCATGACCAAAGGTGACCAGATATATGTGATTACATGTACATAATTATGTTAGAAATGAGGTTGGAATTGTTGCAGGAGAGACTACATTGGGTGAATGGAGGTGTTGGTTCTTGGATTCCCCATAAGAGATTTACATGAGGATCCACACTCGAATAGAGACAGCCCCAGGGAAGGTAGCAAGCACAAAGCAGCATATTAAGGACAGTACACTCTCAAGAATGGAGAGTGGGCAGGCCCGGAGGTGGCAACTGAACTGGGGTTAGGGATGCCTTTTCTTTTTATGGTCGTATAGGTTGTGGGTCATAGCTAGCGATCTCTGACTGAGGTTGTTTCCAATCATCTAAGGAATTCCTCCTACCAGTTGAGAGGGAGAGTTTTGGGCCCTACAAGGTTCTTGCTGGAACTGTTATGGCTATTTTTCCCTACAGTGGAGGGAGGCACATTGAAACTGGGTGCAGACTGGTGGCTGGACCCTGGGCCACTCTGGCCATTGTAATATATAATGTAAATATATTATGATGAAAGTATAGGTTACCCTAGGGCAGAGGTGAAAGAAGAGAGCACATATTCTGCACCTATGGCTCTTGGCCTGTCAGCCCCAGGGTATTAGAAGCTTTAAGGCCAGGATGTTAGAAGCCACAAAGTCAGAGTGTTGTCCCTTCAGGCTTCTAAAGTGTCATCTATTTATCACCACCTTTGCCTCCAGTTCATGTCTAGCTAACTGCCTACTTTATCAAAATGACCTTCTTGTCATGAGGTGACTCCCACTCCCTTACTAGCTTTGATGAAGCAAGGGGCCACTTTGGGAACTTCAGATGGCAAGAAAGAGTGGTTAGTCTCTAGGAATTGAAGGTGGCCTCCGGATGACAGCCTGCAAGAAATAAAAGCCCCCAGTCCTTCCCCTGCAAAGAACTCAATTCTGCCAATGACCAGAGTGAGCTTGGATCCTTCCCCAGTCAAGCCTTAGATGAGACTGCAGCCCTTGTCAGCACCTTCATTTCAGCCTTGTGCAACCCTAAGCATATATCCCAGTTAAGCCACGTCCTGAGTCCTGACCCACAAAAACTGTAAGTCTGTTGTTTTAAGCTGAGAAGTAACACATATCAACAAACTAGGAATAGAAGAGGACGTTCTCAACCTGATAAAGGACAAAACCCCACAGGGGCGCCTGGGTGGCTCAGTGGTTGAGTGTCTGCCTTTGGCTCGAGGCATGATCCTGGGGTCCTGGGATTGAGTTTCACATCGGGCTCCCCACAGGAAGCCTACCTCTCCTTCTGCCTATGTATCTGCCTCTTTCTCTGTGTCTTTCATGAATAAATAAATAAAATCTAAAAAAAAAAAAACAACCCACAGCTAACAACATACTTAACAATGAATGACTGGGGGATCCCTGGGTGGCTCAGCGGTTTGGCGCCTGCCTTTGGTCCAGGGCGCGATCCTGGAGTCCCGGGATCGAGTCCCGCGTCAGGCTTCCAGCATGGAGCCTGCTTCTCCCTCTGTCTGTGTCTCTGCCTCTCTCTCTCTCTCTCTCTCTCTCTCTCTCTCTCATAAATAAATAAATTTTTTAAAAAATCAGATTATTCATTTAAAAAAAAAAAAACAATGAATGACTGAAAGCTTTTTCCCCAGGGATCAGGATCAAGACAAGGATGTTCCAAGGGTGACCTGGCTGGCTCCGTCCATAGAGCATATGACTCTTGATCTCATGGTGGTGAGTTCTAGCCTCACATTGGGTGTAGAGCTTACTTTAAAAAAATAATAAAAAATTAATTAATAAAAACTTAATTAATTAATTTTAAAAAAGAAAGAAAGATAAGGATATTCCCTCTCATTTCTATTTGACATCGTACTGAAGGTTCTAGCCAGGACACTTAGGCAAGAAAAAAAAGGCATCCAGAGTGGAAAGGCAGAAGTGAAATCATTTCCATTTGCAAATGGCATGGCCTTTTACATGGATAATCTTAAGGAATCCACATCAAAATCATTAGAGTTAATAAATGAGACCAGCGAGGTTGCAGGATATAAGATCAATATTATAAAGCTCAGTTGTATTTCGACACACTGCAAATGAACAATCCAAAAACAAAAGGGAACAATTCCATTTGCAATACCATCAAAAAGAACGGGGACATCTGGGTGGCTCAGCAGTTGAGCATCTGTCTGACTCAGGGCGTGATCCCGGGGTCCCTGGATCGGGTCCCACATCGGGCTCCCTGTGAGGAGTCTGCTTGTCCCTCTGCCTGTGTCTCTGCCTCTCTCTCTCTGTGTGTCTCTCCTGAATAAATAAATTAAAAATCTTTTTAGGGCTCCCTGGGTGGCTCAGCGGTTTAGTGTCTGCCTTCGCCCAGGGCATGATCCTGGAGCCCCGGGATCGGGTCCCGCATCAGGCTCCCTGCGTGGAGCCTGCTTCTCCCTCTGCCTGTGTCTCTGCCTCTCTCTCTGTGCCTCTCATGAATAAATAAATAAAATCTTTTTAAAAAAATAAAATAAAAATAAAAATCTTTTTAAAAAATAATAAAAACACTTAGAAACAAATTTAACAAAATAAGTGCAAGACTTTACCCTGAAAACCACAAAAACCATCTAACATAGGTTCAAATCCCATAATCACTTACTTCCAACACCCCTTTTTCAGATACTCCATGGTTCCCCATGGCGTGCAGTCTCTCTCATTGCAAGGAGCTAATAAATCCAATTTAAAAAAAAGAAAATCTTACGTGGAAGCAGTCTCAAATAGATTATTTGTACACACATGTTCGTAGCAGCATTATTCACCACAGGTAAACATGGAAGCAACCCAAGTATCCATTGGTGGATGAATGGATAAGCAAAATGTGATATATACCCACGATGGTATATTATTCAGCCTTTAAGGAAGGAAATTCTGACACACGCTACAACATGAATAAACACTGAGGACATTATGCTAAGTGAGATAAGCCAGTCCCCAAAAGAATACTGAATGAGTCCACTTATATGAGGTACTTAGAATAGTCAAAATCATAGAGACAGAAAGTAGAATGATGGGTTACCAGGGGCTGGGGGGTGGGGAGACTAGGGAGTTAGTGTTTAATGAGTAGAGTTTCAGGGTTTTTTTTTTTTTACTTTTTTTTTTTTTAGATTTTATTAATTTATTTGAGAGAGAGATAGAGAGAGCACGAGCAGGGAGTGGGGGGCCAGGAGAGGGAGAGGGAAAAGCAGACTTCTCACTAAGCAGGGATCCTAAGGTGGGGTCCATCCCAGGACCCCAGGATCATAACCTAAGCCGAAGGCAGACGCTTAACCGACTCAGCCACTCAGGCACCCCCTAGTTGTTTTCTTTTAAGATTTATTTATTTGAGAGAGAAAGAGAGCATGTGTGCTTGCCCCAGCACCAGTGTGGGGGGGGGCAAAGGCTGGGGGGGGAGTGGTGCAGAGGAACAAGCAGACTCCCCGCTGAGCAGGGAAGCCCACACAAGGCTTGATTCCAGGACCCTGGGATCATGACCCAAGTCAAAGGCAGATATGTAACCAACTGATTCACTAAAGTGCCCCTGAAGTTTCAGTTTTATAAGACGAAAAGTTACGGAGATGGATGGTGGTAATAGTTGCACAATATTATGACCATATTTGATACTCCTGAAATGTACACTTAAAGTGGTAAAGATGGTAAATTTTATGTTATGTGTATTTCACCACGATAAAACAAACAAAACTTACATGAATTTCTTCTTCAGTCCTTTCTTTGTGTCCCTGAGAATTGCTTTGTTTAGTTTCATCTGCTCAGTCAGGAGGGTTTTTGTTCCTGGCCCATGATCATGACGATTGGCCTTTAGCCAGAATCTGGAGATGCCAGTTACACAAGCACCACCCTGATGGAGCATTGCAATTCTCACAGGATCTTCTCAGGCCAAGCACCTGTGTCCTTCGTGTTTTTTCACTGAAACATCAATACATATGTTTAGTTAACTGGAACTGGCATAATTTCACCAGGGAAATTTTGAAATTGCAGTTACTACTGCAGGAAACTTCTGCCATGAACAAGATTGCTTGTTTGAGGGATGCCTTAGAACAAAAAGGGCAGCTGGGGCACCCGGGTGGTTCAGTTGGTTAAGTGTCCAGCTCTTGATCTCAGCTCACGTCTTAATCTCAGGGTCATGAGTTCAAGCCCTGCATTGACCTCTACAGTGAGCATGGAGCTTACTTAAAAAACAAAATTTATAAAATTAAAAAAAGAATAAAAAGGGCACAAATCCACATGAAGAGATGGCTTGTTTAATCTATCTAAGAGAGAGATCATTTTATTTAACAAAGGAGACACCCTTCTTTTCATTTCTGTATTTGGAGACTAATCAGTGCTGACTTTTTTTTTTAAATTTTTATTTACTTATGATAGTCACAGAGAGAGAGAGAGAGGCAGAGACACAGGCAGAGGGAGAAGCAGGCTCCATGCACCGGGAGCCCGATGTGGGATTCGATCCTGGGTCTCCAGGATCGCGCCCTGGGCCAAAGGCAGGCACCAAACCGCTGCGCCACCCAGGGATCCCAGTGCTGACTTTTTCTTTAAGATTTTATTTATGCATAGAGATGCAGAGAGAGAGAGAGAGAGAGAGGCAGAGACATAGGCAGAGGGAGAAGCAGGCTCCATGCACCGGGAGCCTGACGTGGGATTCGATCCCGGGTCTCCAGGATCACGCCCTGGGCCAAAGGCAGGCGCCAAACCGCTGCGCCACCCAGGGATCCCTAGAGTCAGATGCTTTAATCTTTAACCAACTGAGCTGTCCAGGCGCCTCTGTAATAATTCTTTTGAGTATGTTCATATCAGATTGTATTTTTCTGCAGCAAAAATCTTCCCCTCTACTTTTGGAGGGAACATAACTAGCTTTTTACAGAGATAATTTCATGTTCATCTGAAGCCACTTCAGGAACCCTTATCAAAATGGACAACAAATGAAGGAAATTCTATATAGCTTGCCATTATTCTATATAGCTTGAGATAGCCATAGAAAGAATGGAAAGTGGTAAAAATGCTTTGTGACATTAGCCACAATAGCAGAGATAAATTGGCCTTGATAATAAAACATTGATGGGGTAACTTTAAGGCTTTTGCTGAGATGGTCCCTTTGAATGTCATATCTCTAATGACACAATCATGGCAAAAACCATAACATGGTTATGGAACATGGACATGGATAGGAACCCAAGACCTAAGGCTCCTTTGAATACCTCCAAATGGGTTATGAGCATATTCTGGCTGTGGTTTATTTCCTAGGCGAACTGAGCTTTTCATGGCCAGAGAGCTTTTCCTGTAAAGATAGGGGAAATTGCTTGCTTTTGTATTTGACATGGGGAATCTCAACTTGTCTCTCCAGTAACAGGGACACACATTGCACTCATTTAAATAATTCTGTTATTTAAAAAAAAAACTCTGTGAAGGGCAGTCCTGGTGGCCTAGCGGTTTAGTGCCACTTTCAGCCCGGGGTGTGATCCTGGAGACTTGGGATTGAGTCCCACGTTGGGCTCCCCGCATGGAGCCTGCTTCTCCCTCTGCCTGTGTCTCTGCCTCTCTCCCTTTCTCTGTCTGTCATGAATAAATAAATAAAATCTTAAAAAAAAAAAACCTGTGAAGTTTTAATTTACAAACTCTATAGCCATTATCATCCATAATTTCAGAAAAAGTAGAGAGACTTAATGGAATTCTAATAGCAAAAGGTAACAGAAAACAAGCTGATGGTTGCCAGAGGGGAAGAGATGGGGGGGATAGGCAAAAAGGAGTGAAGGGGAGTGGGACATGCAGGCTTCCAGTTATGAAGTGAATACGTCACAAGGTTGAAAGGCACAGCATAGGGAATATTAGTCAACAGTATTGTAATGGCCTTGTATGGTGATACAGGTAGCTATACTTGTCAGCATAGCATCACACATAGATGTTGAATCACTATGTACACCCGGAACTAATGTGATAGTGTATGTCAACTAAACTTCAATTATTTTTTAAAGATTTTATTTATTTATTCATGAGAGACACACAGAGAGGGGCAGAGACATGGGCAGAGGGAGAAGCAGGCTCCCCTTAGGGAGCCCCATGGGACTCCATCCCAGGATCCTGGTGTCAAGCCCTGAGCTGAAAGCAGAAGAAGCTCAACCGTCCCAACTAAACTTCAATTTACAAAAAAATCAACACACTTCTGGGATGCCTGGGTGGTTCAGTTGGTTAAGGGTCTGACTTCGGCTCAGGTCATGGTCTCGGGATCCTAAGATTGAGCCCCTTGTCTGGTTCTGTGCTCAGTGGGGTGTCTGTTTGTCCCTCTCCCTCTGTCTCTCCCTCTACTTGTGCTCTCTCTTGGTCTCAAATAAATAAATACAATCTTTAAAAATATATCAACAGGGACGCCTGGGTGGCTCAGCCGTTTAGTGCCTGACTTTGGCCCAGGGCATGATCCCGGAGACCCGGGATCGAGTCCTGCGGTGCGCTCTCCGCAGGGAACCTGCTTCTCCGTCTGCCTGTGTCTCTGCCTCTCTCTCTCTCTCAAGAATAAATAAATAAAATCTTATAATGTCGGTCAGCGGCGGTGGGAGGCCGGGTGAGGCAGCTGTGCTGCGGCCGGGACGTGGGTCCAGGGGCAGGGCCCGGGTGGAGCTGCCCCCGGCACAGGGCTGCCGCCCACCGTGTCACTGGTTGGGCCTGGGGCTGTCAGGTTCGAGGCGCTCCAGGGAGGCGGAGAAGCCCAAGAAGGCCTCCAGTTAGGACCGACGGGCGGTGCTGGCGGAGACCCAAGCGCGTGCAGGCAGGAGAGCTCTGTGTCAGCCCAGGGACGGGTAGTAGCAGGCCCCTTCACAGATGTAGTCCCCACAAATCTTAAGTTGCGAAATCCATCTGATAGGAAAGTGCGTTTCAAGGTGAAGGCTACAGCACCTCAGCACCTCGTCGGTACTGCGTGAGGCCTAACAGCGGGATCATTGACCCTAGGTCGACTGTGACTGTTTCAGTAATGCTACAAGCCTTTTTGACTATGATCCCAATGAGAAGAGTAAACACAAGTTTATGGTACAATTTTTGCTCCACCAAATGTGGGACCCAGGAAATTTAACAAAAATCCCCTGCCCCTGGACAAGCAGAGCAGGACTAACTCCATTTTGTGCTGCACCCGCCACCTCCTGTATCACCCCCACATGACCTGCTTATTACTTAAGGCGCTGCCCCACCCTAGTCAAGCCGCTGAGCACACCCTTATCTGAAACCGGCTCATAACAATGTAACTCTGCCTTGTGCCCGCCAAAACTGCGTGCCAATTCTGACCAAAGTAATAGGCCAGCTCAAATGGATACTATAGGGTAAAATGTAATTCAATCAGCCACCTGCGTGTGGACCGACATGACTGCAACTTTCTGCGTATGTTACAATCCCATTGGCCACCGGGCCCTATAAAGCTGCTATGCCTCTTAGTCTTGGGGTCCAAGTCCCTGCTCCACTGTGTCAATTATACTTGGACCCAGGCTAGGCTCGAGCTTGTAAATAAACCCTCGTGTGTTTGCATCGGTGTCGGCTCCTTGGTGGTTTCTCGGATTCGCGATCTTGGGCACAACACAAACACTTCAAATATGGAAGCTCTGTGGAAAGAGGCAAAACCTTATGAATTAATGGATTCTAAATTGAGATGTGAAAAAAAATAAATTGAGATGTGTATTTGAAATGCCCAGTGAAAATTATAAATTGAATGATCTGGAACCTAGCAAAACTGTTCCACCTAATGCCTCCAAACAAGATGGACCCATTCCAAAACCACATAGTGTTTCACTCAACGATACTGAATCAAGGAAACTCATGGAAGAATGTAAGACTTAAAGGAGAAATGATGAAACTATCAGAAGAAAACTGACATCTGAGAGATGAAGATTTAAGGCTCAGAAAGGTAGCACATTCGGATAAACATGTATCAACCTCAGTTGCATCCTTCAGAGATAATGTCTCCAGTCCTCCTCCTTCCCTTCTTGTCGTAATTGCAGCCATTTTCATCGGGTTCTTTCTAGGAAGTTCATCTTGTAGAGTGAAGCATGCAGAGTACTATTTTTTTTTCTCTTGACCAGAAAAAGATTTGTTTACCTACCTTTTCATTGGTAGTATGGCCCACGGTGACCTGTGTGTGTGTGTGTGTGTGTGTGTGTGTGTGTACAGTGTCACATAGGCTTTGCCTTTAATGATCTCTTACGGTTAGAAAACACAATAAAACAAACTGTTCGGCTCCTGGACAAATTGTATATTACCAGATCATCACTAGCAGATGTCAGTTGCACATTCAGTCCTTTATGAAATTCATAAATAAAGAATTGTTCTTTCTTTGTGGTTTTAATAAGAGTTCAGGAATTGTTCAGGGTCTTGTAAATGTTATTTTAATAATCCCTTTAAATTTTATCTGTTGCTGTTACCTCTTGAAATATGATTTATTTAGATTGCTAATCCCACTCATTCAGGAAATGCCAAGAGGTATTCTGTGGGGAAATGGTGCCTCTTACAGTGAAGATTTTCTCCTTTACCTTTGCTAATATGGCAGAATTTTTCTTATCCCTTGTGAGGCAGTTGTTGACTGAGTTTTTCATCCTTACAATCCTGTCCCATGGTATTTAACATAAAAAAACTGTCTATATATATAATCAACACACTTATGAGAAACCCTCAAACTTCCAGGGACTAAAGTATTGCTATTAGCCTTGATGGCAATAAGATCTCTGGGGACCACCTCTGGTTAGTTACTTCTTTTTTTTTTTTTTAATTTTTATTTAGTTATGATAGCCACAGAGAGAGAGAGAGAGGCAAAGACACAGGCAGAGGGAGAAGCAGGCTCCATGCACCGGGAGCCCGATGTGGGATTCGATCCCGGGTCTCCAGGATCGCGCCCTGGGCCAAAGGCAGGCGCCAAACCGCTGTGCCACCCAGAGATCCCTGGTTAGTTACTTCTGTGTTAATAACAGACCATCTCTTTTTTTTTTTTTTTGTAATTTCACTTTGAATCCTAGATTCAACCCTATTACAGGCCAATGTAACTTTTTACTACCAGAGACTCATATGATGCCTCTAGATGTCTCCCTAACAGGTTCAAGTTGCATTTAAAAAATATCCACCTAGGGGCCCCTGACTGGCTCAGTAAGAGACTCAATTTCCTGAGTTGGAGGCCCACATTGAGTGTAGAGATTACTTAAAAAAAAAAAAACAAATTTCAAAATATCCACCTAAACAAAACCTGCATGAACAAAGGGAAAACCGCCCTCGAACTTCTTGAAAAGATCTATTAATAGGCATCAAACAGGATTCTTAGGAATTCTCTGGAAGCTGATGACAACAGAGGTGCAGAGCTTCTCCCCAAGATGACAAGACGAGATTTTCTTTTTTTTTTAAGATTTGTTTTTTATTTATTCATGAGAGACACAGGCAGAGGGATAAGCAGGCCCCATGCAGGGAGCCCGATGTGGGACTCCATCCTGGGTCTCCAGGATCACACCCCGGCCTGCAGGCAGCACTAAACTGCTGAGCCACCAGGGCTGCCCGAGATTAATTTTCTTTTTTTTTTTTTTAATTTTTATTTATTTATGATAGTCACAGAGAGAGAGAGAGAGAGAGAGAGAGAGAGAGAGAGAGGCAGAGACACAGACAGAGGGAGAAGCAGGCTCCATGCACCGGGAGCCTGATGTGGGATTCGATCCCGGGTCTCCAGGATCGCGCCCTGGGCCAAAGGCAGGCGCCAAACCGCTGCGCCACCCAGGGATCCCCCGAGATTAATTTTCTGATTTTACAGCATCCCTTTTTTCTTTTTATCCCACTATGAGTCTTGACTATTAGTGTGTCTTGACACCCTCTAGTACCCAATTAAGATATCTCTCAGTACGATATCCCTTACTTTCTTTTTTAAAATTTAAATTCAATTTAATTAACATATAGTATACTGTTGGTTTCGGAGGGCTAATTTATTTATTTATTAAAGGCTTTATTTGTTTATTCATGGGAGACACAGAGAGAGAGGCAGAGACATAGGCAGAGGTAGAAGCGGGCTCCCTGTTGGGAGGCTGACGTGGGACTCCGTCCCAGGACCCCGGGATCATGCCCTGAGTCAAAAGCAGATGCTCAACCATGGAGCCACCCAGGTTCCCCTCAGAAGGAGAATTTGGGGATTCATCAGTTGCATATAACACCCAATGCTCATTCCATCACGTGCCCTCCTTAATGCCCATCACCCAGTTACCCCATCCCCCACTCCCCTCCCCTGATCTCCCTTATTTTCACCCTGTTACTTTTGATCTCCTACGGTCTCCCTGTCACTTAAGGAAAAAACAAAACCCTCTTGGGTATTTTCTCAGACCATGGCTACTATTCTCAGTTTGATTTCACTCGTCCACCTGCCAAAAATTTCATAGTTGTTGGGGATCCCTGGGTGGCTCAGTGGTTTGGCTCCTGCCTTTGGCCCAGGGCGCGATCCTGGAGTCCTGGGATCGAGTCCCATGTCGGGCTCCCAGCATGGAACCTGCTTCTCCCTCCGCCTGTGTCTCTGCCTCTTTCTCTCTATGTCTATCATAAATAAATAAATAAATCTTTAAAAAAATGTTTTTAAAAAATTTCATAGTTGTTAAGTACCTCTGAAGGTAGCTTTCTTTTTTATTTTATTTATTTATTTATTTATTTTTTAGTTTTCTTTTTTTTAATAGGTACCTTCTGGCACTAACATTTCCCTCAAAAAACCCCAAACTTTGCTTTTGTCAAAATTGGACACTGGCCTCACAGAATTCTTCTGCCAAGGTCATTACAACCCTAACAGCAAGATCTAGAACCATGAGGACTGGGGACTTGCATTGGGGTATTTTTGTTCTTAGAGATACCCTAGCCTGTTTCGCTGCTACTGTTTAACCCCACTCAAGAAGCCTTCCCCTTTTGAGGGACACACATTGCCTTTTCCCTGCTGTAATGAATGATGAGTACACTCTCAATACAGTCTGTGCTCCACTAGGATATTTACCTTTTCCTGAAGCAGACATCCGGCTTACACCCACCCACCGCAGCACTACCTTATCCTGTGTATTCATGAGAATTGTTCCAGACATTCAGATATTTAAAACTACCTCCTGGGGGGGATCCCTGGGTGGCGCAGCGGTTTGGCGCCTGCCTTTGGCCCAGGGCGCGATCCTGGAGACCCGGGATCGAATCCCACATCAGGCTCCCGGTGCATGGAGCCTGCTTCTCCCTCCGCCTGTGTCTCTGCCTCTCTCTCTCTCTCTGTGACTATCATAAATAAATTAAAAAAAAAAAAAAAAAAAAAAAAAAAAAAAAAAAAAAAAAAAAAAAAAAAAAAAACTACCTCCTGGGGCACCTGAGTGGCTCACTGGTTGAATGTGTGCCTTTGGCTCAGGACGTGATCCTGGGGTCCTGGGATCGAGTCCTGCATTGGGCTCCCAGAGGGAGCCTGCTTCTCCCTCTGCCTGTGTCTCTGCCTCTCTCTCTCTTCTCTCTCTCTCACGAATAAATAAACTTTAAAAATTAAAAATAAATGTAAATTCAGTAGCCAGAGTGGTCACTGAGCAATCTCATAACCATGAATTTCTTTGGGCTACTAGCCAAAGGAAGGAGGAGTTTTTGACCCGGTGAATACCTGTTGCAGCACTTATAGACATGCTACTGGTCAAGTAGAACAATTTCTTCTGAGACTAAAAGAAAAAGGCACCTGGCTCTCTAGAGACCAGCTGGACTTTGGAATGTGTTTCCACGGCCCGAGTTTGGTCATCTAGGGCCCGGTCTCCAAGGCTTATTATGAAGACTAATCACCATCTTGTTTTGGGTGACTATCTGTGGTACATTTGGTGTGTATATCCTGTCTGGAGTCTTTTTTTTTTTTCCTGTCTGGAGTCTTAAACAGCCACTGTGCAGCCCTTGTCATGGCAGGGGATTCAACACAAACCCATCTAACACAAACCCAAATCCTGTAACATCTTTCCTGACACCTTTAACTGAGATGTTCCATGGTTCTCCATGATGTATATTTTCCCTTGCTGCAAATAGCTAACACATTTGACTTTGTTTCATCACTCGTGTATTCCTGGTCGTCTTTGGCTGAAGTTCAGGGACATCATTTACTTAAAAAATCCAAGAGAACTGGGGCGCCTGGGTGGTTCAGTCCGTTGAGTGTCTGCCTTCGGCTCAGGTCATGATCCCAGGGTCCTGGGATTGAGCCCCACATTGGGCTGCCTGCTCAGCCTGCTTCTGCCTCTCCCTCTGCCTCTGCCTCCTGCTCCCCTGCTTGTGCTCTCTCTGTCAAATAAATAAATATTTATTATTTTTAAATTTAGTTTTAAAAAAAGATTTTCTTTATTTATTCACGAGAGACACACAGAAAGAGGCAGAGACATAGGCAGAGGGAGAAGCAGGGAACCTGATGTGGGACTCGATCCCAGGACCCTGGGAACACAATCTGACCCAAAGGCAAATGCCCAACCACTGTGCCACCCAGGTGCCCCCAAAAATCTGTAAAAAATAAAATTTTAGGGCAGCCCGGGTGACTCAGTGGTTTAGCGACCCCTTCAGCCCAGGGTATAATCCTGGAGTCCCAGAATCGAGTCCCATGTCAGGCTCCCTGCATGGAGCCTGCTTCTCCCTCTGCCTGTGTCTCTGCCTCTCTCTTTCTCCTCTGTGTCTTTCATGAATAAATAAATAAAATCTTTTAAAAAATAAAATAAAATAAAATTTTAATTAAAAAAAGAATCAGGGATCCCTGGGTGGCGCAGCGGTTTGGCGCCTGCCTTTGGCCCAGGGCGCGATCCTGGAGACCCGGGATCGAATCCCACGTCGGGCTCCCGGTGCATGGAGCCTGCTTCTCCCTCTGCCTGTGTCTCTGCCTCTCTCTCTCTCTCTCTGTGACTATCATAAAAAAAAAAAAAAAAAATGTTAAAAAAAAAAAAAAAAAAAAAGAATCAACACTGGAGAAATGGGCCCCCAAATTTATATATTCAACTCAAGTAGGATTCTTTTTTTCATCTCCTAAATTATGAAATATTTTCAAATGGACAATAATCTGTAGAAGATAGTAATATAATGGACACCTGTGAACTCTCAACATTTTCTCATTTGCCTCAATTTTTTTTTCCTTAAGAAACAGAATATTTGGGTAGCCTGGGTGGTTCAGCGGTTTAGCGCTACCTTCAGCCCAGGGCGTGATCCTGGAGGCCCGGGATCAAGTCCCACGTCAGGCTCCCTGCATGGAGCCTGCTTCTCCTTCTGTCTGTGTCTCTGCCTCTCTGCCTCTCTCTCTCTCTCTCTCTGTCTCTAATAAATAAATCTTTAAAAAAAAAAAGTTGGGGATCCCTGGGTGGCGCAGCGGTTTGGCGCCTGCCTTTGGCCCAGGGCGCGATCCTGGAGATCCGGGATCGAATCCCACGTCGGGCTCCCGGTGCATGGAGCCTGCTTCTCCCTCTGCCTGTGTCTCTGCCTCTCTCTCACTGTGTTCCTATCATAAATAAAATAAATAAATAAATAAATAAATAAATAAATAAATAAATAAATAAAATTAAAAAAAAAAGTTAAATAAAAAGAAACAGAATATTTCAGGTGTGCCTGGGTGGCTCAGTCAGTTAAGCATCTGCCTTCGACTCAGGTCAGGGTCCCAGGATCCTGGGATCGAGGCCGGCGGGGGAGGGAGCCCACTTCTCCCTTTCCCTCTGACCCTACCCCCTACCTATGCTCTTTCTCCCTCTCTCTCATAAATAATTTTTTTAATTTTATTTTTTTTAAATTAAAAAAATTTTTTTAATTGTTTTAATTTTAAGAATAATTTTAAATTTTTAAAGTATTTAAAAAAATTTTTTTAAAGTATTTTATGAGAGAGAGCACATGCAGGGAGAAGGACAGAGGGAGAAAGAGAACCAGACTCCCTTCTGAGCCTGATGCAGGGCTCAATTCCTGGATTCTGGCATCATGACCTGAGCCAAAGGCAGATGCTTAAGCAAATGAGCCACCCAGGTGCCCCAAATAAAATCTTAAAAAAAGAGAAAATATTTCAGCTCTAGCTGAAACCTACTAGGTTATGTCTTTCTACTCAATTCTACCCTCTGTTCGTCCTTTGACATAAATGCAATACTGAGTTTATTATTGACCATTCCCTTGCATCTTTTTATTCTTTCATCATGTAATTAGCAATCCATGAACTGCATATATTGTTTGCAAGTGTTTACAAACAGATATTATACACTACATAGTAGTCTTCAACTTTCCTTCTTCTGTCTCATACTGCAGGTTCAAGAATGATCCATGTTGATACATGTAGTTCTAGTTCATATTTAACTCTTTAATGAGACATACCTACAAAAAAGTGCACATTAGAAGGGTCCAATCTGATGATTTTTTTTGTTTTTGGAAAGATTTTATTTATTTATTTGACAGAGAGAGAGAGAGAGAGAGAGAGCACAAACAGGGGGAGCGTCAGGCAGAGTGAGAGGGAGAAGCAGACTCTCCACTGAGCAGGGAGCCCAATGTGAGACTCGATCTCAGGACCCTGGGATCATGACCTGAGCTGAAGGCAGACGCTTCACTGACTGAGCCACCCAGGCAGCCCTGATGAACATTATTAAACTGAATGCACATGATCATCTCAGAAGATGCCTGTGTGAATGCCCAAGATCGCTGCCAACCTGACCTCCATGAAGTCAGTCCTTGAGATTATTACTTTAACAAAGGGAGCTCAGAAATTGTTGTCATGGCCTGTGAAACCCGGCAGTGACACCTGCGATGATGATTGATAATGTGTTGGAAATTATGGTGCAAAACACATCTCTCGAACTCTAAGCACTATTAATAAGGACATTAATACCAGCTTTGGGACGTCTGGGTGGCTCAGTGGTTGAGTGTCTGCCTTTGGCTCAGGGTGTGAACCTGGAGTCCCAGGATTGAGTCCCACGTTTGGCTCCTTGCATGGAGCCTGCTTCTCCCTCTGCCTGTGTTTCTGCCTCTCTGTGTCTCTCCTGGATAAATAATTTTTTTTAATGCCAACTTTGCCACTTTCAGGCAGTAGAACCATGGGCAGGGGGCTTTACCTCTTGGTGCCTTCCGTTTCCTCATATGTATATGAGGGTAACAAAAGGAAGGTTTCTTTGTCCCCTCAGAAGGGATCATTGGCACATCCTTCCTCTTCCACCCATGCTTGTGGATAATCTGGTGACACTGCGGATTCCCCAGAAGATGGCTCCCATTGGTCAGCTGTAGAGGTTGGCCCAAAATGGGCTCCTTGACACCATCCTCGACAACATCAGAGCATTGCTCTTATAAGGTGTACCCCTGGGGGAGGCTGCCCTCCCACCCCTTTCGATGACCTGGGAGGCTGGGGCTGCTGGAGCTGCCCTGCAGTCAGGCCTGGGTCTCCAACTGCCACAAAGAAAACAAATAAAATAAGAATACTCAGACCAGCAACTCCCAGATGCAGTGTAAGGTGTGTGTGTCCAACTCTCATGTCTCTTCTTGCTTTCTCTCTCCCTCTCTCTGCTCTTTCTTTCTCTCACTTATTTTGTTCTCTCTCTGCCCATTTCTCCCCGCCCCCACTGTCTGTCTGACTCTCCCAATCTTTTTTTTTTTTCCCAATCTTTTTTTTAAAGATTTATTTATTTGAGAGAGAGAGAAGGAGCACGATGAGAGGCAGAGGGAGAAGCAGACCCCCTGCTGAGCAGGAAGCTCAGCGTGGGGCTCCATTCCAGGATTCCAAGATCATGATCTGAGCAGAAGGCAGATGATGAACTGATTGAGCCACCCAGGGGCCCTGACTCTCCCAAACTTCGTCTGTCTCCCTTCTTTTTTTTTTTTTTTTTTTTATTAGTCTGTCTCCCTTCTTAACATTTTCTCTTTCCTCATCTTTTTCACTTGGCCTACCGTTTTTTCCTCTTTCTTGGCATCTCTCCCTCCTTGATATCTCCATCAACCCTGGCTTCACTTTGTCTTGGTCCCTCTCTTGAGCTCTGTCCCTATTCTTTCTACTCTTGGGTCTGATTTCCCCATGTCTCTCTCTCCAGCCTCACAAGGTCTCTGCCTGAGGCAGTGATTCCCCACCCCACTGTCAGGGCCGGCACCACGTATTTACTTCCCTGATTGTGTCCACCTCACTAACCATCCTGGTCTACCAGATCCTGTCCCTGCCCTCCCACACCATGCTTGTTGGTGGATGGCAAACCCAGGGGCCACAGGGAGTACGAGAGCCACCAGCCTGGGAGATCCGAGTAGAGAAATGGGGAAGAAGGGCTGGGAGATGGACCAAGACAGATGGAGGCCAACTTGGGGCTCAGGGGTGAGGGAGCCTGGGAAGAAGACTGGAAGAAGAACCTGAGGGAGAGGCATGAAATCCTTGTGGGAAGCAGATGGGATTAAATCAGAGAGAAGAGTGAGAAAGGATGCAGGTGGGGCTCCTCTGTGCTTCTCTTAGGCCCTTCAGCCAGAGGGTAATGGAAGGGGGGCCCTTCAGCCCAGCCCACAACTACCCCACCACCTGGCCTTCTTCTCTGTGTTTGCCTCCATCTGATGCTGAGGGTATTCCCACGCCCCCACCTGCATTTCATATTTTTCTTTTTTAAAGATTTTATTTATTTGAGATACAGCACAAGAGCAAAGAGCTAGCAAGCACAAGAAGGGGGTGGGGCAGAGGGAGCTGGGAGCAGAACACTTCCCCGAGTGGGGAACCCCACATGGGCCTCAATCCCAGAACCCTGAGATCACAACCTGGGCCAAAGGCAGATGCTTAACTGACTGAGCCACCCAGGCGCCCCCCTTGTACCTCGAATGCATTTCTAACCCTCACACAGCTTCTTCTTGTCTCTATCTCCTTTCGGGTTAGGGTCTCAGCTTCTATTTCTGTTCAGCTCTCTCCGCTGGTTTCTCACTCTCACCTTCTCCGTAGTCCCCCCCCCCCCCCCCGCCCCGATAGAAACTGCCTGGGGTCTGACACATCTCCTTCCTGGGGAAAGAGACGCTGCCTGTGGGCCCAGACTTCTCCTGACCGCTCCTCTGGGCCTAGCTCCAGCTCCGGGGACCTGGGCGACTCCAGGCGCCCCAGGCCCAGCTAGAAGCACAGGGACTCAGCAGGCGCCGCCCTCCCCGCTCCCGCCCCACGGAGGCCTGACACCTTTCACTAGAAACTGCAAGCCTCGGTGGCTAAGCCGAGTCCCGCGCACCGCCCACCGCCCACAGCCCAGCCAGCAGCCCTAGGAGCCAGAACAGAAGGGCCTGAATGTGGCCACGAACCACGCCAAGTCCCGCAAGTCGCAGGGCTTCGCTGCCCCGGGCGCCCGCGTGTTTGAGCGCACCTGCAGGAGCCGGAGGTTCAGAAGCAGGAGGGGGCGGGGCCTGAGGCAGGGCAAAGGTTCCCTCTAGGAGCTGGGGAGGAGAAGCTGCAGCTAGTTCCTGCAGGAGCCCAACCAATTTTTTAAATAAGTTTTATTTATTTATTATTTTTTAAAGATTTTATTTATTCATGAGAGACACAGGGAGAGGCAGACACATAGGCAGAGGGAGAAGCAGGCTCCCTGTGGGGAGCCCAATGTGGGATTTGATCCTGGGACTCCAGGATCATGCCCTGGGCCAAAGGCAGGTGCTCAACTGCTGAGCCACCCAGGCATCCCTAGCCCAATCCATTTGGAGGGGACACTGAGGAGATACAGTAGGGATGGGGCCTCAGAGGATCCAGAGTTGATACATAAGAGAGGTAGGGCCTGCAGGATCCTTAGAGGACAGGGAGGAAAGACCGGGTAGGGCTGAGGCCTGGACATATAGGTCTGTGGCTACCACAGCCACGTGAGTGGAGTGGGGCCAGCAGACTCATGGATGGGAAAGGCTGGGAAGAGCCAGGGGGGCAGTGTTTGATAGCAGGATGGGGTCTGAAAATATAAGGGGTGGGGCACAGGGGAATGGGTCCTGGTGGTGAAGGGTCTTGCACGTAAGTGGCAAGTAAGAGAGAAGGGGACCCATCTGTACACAGCCTGGGATACCCCAGGCATGCCTGGCCCTGGGCCCTAAACCAGTGTTCTGAGTGACTGCTGCTGGTGTGCGCCTGGAGCTTCAGCTCAAAGCCAGGGCCCTGTTTAGTGCTGTGTGCACACTGCTCAAAGCCCACCCCCACATTTTGCTTCCCTGGAGTCTTCAGTCTGGTAGCTGCAAACTGCCTGGCACCAGGGCACTCCAGCAGGCTCGGTTGCAGTTCTGCTACTGAGGCATCCAGGCTGTTGGGAGGTCAGGAACTCTGGTATTTTTACCCACAGGAAGCTATTTTAAGGACATTCCACCTCTTTGTAACAGCTTGCACAGAGTTCCTGGGTCTCCCATGGGGCCATTTGCACCCCAGTGGTGACAGTGTTTGCCCCATACACGTGGAGGTTTGTGTGGAAGAGACAGCAGTTTTGGGTTAATGTCCATCCAGAAAAATTTCTTTCCCGTAACTCCCCCACCTCAATGTGAAACCTCATTTCTGGTTATTTTATGGTTGCCCTTAAAAAAACCTGCAACACTGAGCATCACGGAGCAGAAGCGTATCTGTGATATAGAAGAGATGAGACTGGCACAGAGCACCTTCCTCAAGAAAGCTGGATCCTTCTGACCCTTACTTCTATCCTGGGTCCATGGTGAGGTCACACACATGTGGACTTCACATTTGTGAAGTTACCTTCACAAATGAGGTGACTGGTATAGAGAAAGCTGAATTCATTGTGAGGTCAGATTTCCCAGCCTTGGCAATGGGGGCAATGGGAGGGAGGGGTCTGCTGCAAGGTGCAGAACTACCTGGCCCCTACCAACCCTAGTAATCCTTTCTGTTCTCTCACTTCTTTCCCAAACCTGTTCCTCTGTCTCCCTACGATTCATCACTTGGCCCCCACACATCGTTATTCATGTACCTATTTAAACCTTGATTCATTCCCCCCTCCCGCTCATTTATCCCACGAACATTTACTAGAGCCCGCTCTCTGTGGGAGTCCCAAATCCTAGGGCTTCTGGGTCCCCGAAAAGGGTTCTGACCCTTGTCCTAAGGAGGGGCTCCTATGGGTGGCTCAGTAAGTACATACACAGGCATTTCAAAATTGGCTTTAAATACTCATCAGGGCGCCAGGAAAGGGGACTGGGATGAGAACTTGTTACATGTGAATTTGGGGTTGGGGTGCCCTGAGAGAGAAGGGGACCCATCCGTCAGAGCAGCTGGGGTGCCCCACCCCCCGCCCTGGGACAAGGGAACAGAGTAGAGGCCCTCTCTGGAGGGTCCCAGGGCCAACTAGGAGCCAGCCCTCCCTTCGAGGTAGATCATCGGGGAGGGAACGGAGGAGGAGCTCCCACGGTGGTGATGACAGACAGTCACATCCTTAGTGGTACTGCTGATAGCTGGGATAGCCTGGGGCTGGGGTACCCTCCTTAGGGGGCAGCTGGCTGGGGTCCTCCAAGAACGGGGGTGCTGGAGAGGAAAGAATCAGGTAAGAGTGAGATGCAGTGTACAGTCAGAACATTTTGCACCTCTCCCCAACTAGTGTCCGTCTCCCAGGTACTCACCATTGCGGAACTGCTGGGCAGTATAGCGAGTAAGGAGGATGCCAACACCCTCTATGAGAGCCAAGAGGATGCCCCCCATCATTGCTGAGCCCACCATGGCCAATGGGCCACCTAGGAGAGTGAAACAGCAGGGAGAAAGAGGTGAAGGCAAGGAGAACAGGGCAGAAGGGACTGGGGCCGAGGGTCGGGGGCACTCACTGCGGGCAGCCAGCACAGCCCCAGTCAATGCTCCACTGGTAATGGAATTCCAGGGATCTTCTTTGCCCCGCAGGCGCACCAGGCCACAGTCGATGGTGGAGAACAGGCCCCCCCACACTGCAAAGCTACCTGCAGAGAGCAAGGCCTAATCAGTGTTCCTGAGGAATCCCAAGAATCCATAGGTCACGGTCTGGGGACTTCCAAGGCCTGCATGCTCTGGCAATGAATGGGGAGAAAAACCCAGACACAAAGGCAGATAGTTAAACTCCTAGGGGATATTCCCCATCTGCCCCAGGGATGGCTCCTTCAAGCAATCTCTAATTGCCATCGCATTCCCCTCACCTTTGACAAATGTTTACAAGCAGATTTATCTTTTATGTGGCTTTTTAACAGAGCAACACTGTTCTTCCTAACCATCACATAGAGGTAGAATTCTGATACTGGTTTAAGGGGGACAAAAACAGGTTACAAAAACCAGTTAATGGTATGATAAAGTGTTTATTGAGGTTTTACTGTGTGCCAGGACCTGTTTTCAGCACTGCATGTCATTTGACTTCTGAAGTCTTAAATTTGTTAATATTATTAAAGTACTTAGCAGGGCAGCCAGCGCTTAGTGAGTACTATGTAAGTTACATAAACATAAATAACATAAATTACAAAACAATTTTGGTGGTTATGGCTATCATCATCTCCATGTTACTGATGAGGTTTGGGCAAAGGAAGCCACAAACCCAAAATCATGCATCAGGGAAGATCCAGGGCCCGGATTTAAACTCCAGAATCCACATTCTTGCCCTCCCCCCATATTAAATTATTGGGAAACATCACTGTCCCAGGCAGAGTTGGGGCTGGAATGTGGACCCCAATTTGCAGTCTAGAACCAGGGATCCCTGGGTGGCACAGCGGTTTAGCGCCTGCCTTTGGCCTAGGGCGCGATTCTGGAGAGCCGGGATCGAATCCCACATCGGGCTCCCGGTGCATGGAGCCTGCTTCTCCCTCTGCCTATGTCTCTGTCTGTCTGTCTGTCTGTCTCTCTTTCTGTGTGACTATCATAAATAAATAAAAATTAAAAAATAAGTTAAAAAAAAAACTTTTAGAACCAAAGGAGCAGCTACCCCCAACTTTGCATATCTCCTAGGTCTCTCCAAGCCTCTTACCTCCAATCTGCGGGGCTCTGATCCTCACAGCGTTGATACTACCTCTCAATCGGTGCCGAAATCCCTGGGAAAAGTGAGGAGGCGGGGAGTCAGAATAGGGCTGAGGCCCCTGGCAGGCAGGGTTTCTAGCTTTTAAGACAGGGAACACGACGGGTCACGGGTTGTCAGACGTAGAGATGTGGAGCAGTGGCTGAGAACTAGGAGGCTGTGGAGCACCCTAACTTGGGCGTTCTCAGCCGTGGGTTGAGAAATTCGCATTCATCCAATGTTACTACTAGCACCTATCCCAGGCACCAGGCTGTATGCAGGGATGGTGAATGAGACAGACCTAGCTTTTGCCCTCTCAAAGCTTACATAACAGTGGGAGAGACAGATTCCCTAGCAGAGGTACAGATAAACAAGGCAGCTTTACACAGCCATACAGACCGTAGAGGAAATAGGAGAGAGACATGATAATAACTGGGGGGTTGGGAAAGGACTCTAAAGGAGGGGGCATTTGTGTTGAGGCCTTGAGGATGAGAACAGAAAATGTGGGCAAAGATCTGGGAAAGAGTTCCAGGAGTTGAGGGGAGAGACAGGACTAGGTATATTAATTGCAGAGACCTTGGTAAATGGATAGCACTTAAAGCCAGGACGTTTGGTTAAGATCTTGGAAGAGGGGGGGATCCCTGGGTGGCGCAGCGGTTCGGCGCCTGCCTTTGGCCCAGGGCGTGATCCTGGAGACCCGGGATCGAATCCCACGTCAGGCTCCCGGTGCATGGAGCCTGCTTCTCCCTCTGCCTGTGTCTCTGCCTCTCTCTCTCTCTCTCTCTCTCTCTGCGACTATCATAAATAAATAATAATAATAAAAAAATTTAAAAAAAAAAGATCTTGGAAGAGGGTGGTCAGAAAGAGAAAGAGAATTGATTAGGTCACATTAAAAGCATTTTCTTAACTTTAAGGCTGTCTGCTTTCTGCCAGTTAAACTCTTGTCACTTCTCTGTATCCAGGTTTCTGACCCAGAATCTGCCTCTGGGGAAAATCTCTCTGGCTTTGCGCATACATTTAGTTTGGTAATGACCGTTTTCAGACACAGCATTTCCACAGAGGAGCTCCAGCTGGGTGGCGCAGGGAGAGGGACAGAGAGCCCTGTTTGCAGTTCACCTCAAACCACAGATCCTGGAGCCAGGCCTGGCACACAGTAGGCTAGCCGGCACTGTAATGAGCGAGTTATGGCAGCTCCACGCAGTGTTCATCGCAGTATCCCATGTGGGCATGGCAGGACCCCCACACTACCCAGGGAAGGCCACGACTCACAACAGGGGCATTGCGGAAGCCCTTGATGGCCTGGAAGACTCCACCGCCGATGACACCCATAGTGAAGGCTCCACCGCAATCGTCCACAATTCGCCATGGGCTGCAAGCCAAAAGGGGAAGGTGGGTTAAGTGAGCCCCTCTTCCCCCGCCATGGTGCACGGACTCTTTCCAATTGGGAGAGACCAAGTCACCCGAATGGGAAGCAGCACTTCAAATAATGAGATTATTTTCCCCCTCGTTTGAGCAAGAAATGGTGCAAAAGGGGGAAAGCATTAGTCTTTGCTCGCCCGCCCCTCCCCTCGAGGCCAAGCAAGGAATTCGCCAACTGCTTTACCACTACCAAAGACTAAATGAACTGATGAGACACGCAGGGTCAGCACCTTTAAGTCAGCGCTGTGAAAGTGTTAATTTGCTAGTACTGTTATTAAAGCAGGACAGGGTCGCACCTCCGTCCCCGACTATGAGCACGTCCAACCAAATCCCGTCTTCCCTCTCTTTTAACCGATCACAACTGGGAAAAACCAAGCGCAGGCCGTGGGGAGGATCCAGTCCGTCCGCCACAGGTTCACCCAGCCCGCCCCCATCCACTAAAGCGACCTGGGAAAAGCCACGCGTGGTAACCCTGGGGATTTCCGCTCGACCCTGCACCACCCCCCAAGCTGGAATGGATTCGACCAGCGAGTCTCTTTTCCTTAACAAAGAGGGACGGGGGAGGGGATACGGAGTCTGAGGAAACGTTGAGTGGTTGGTCCCTGCACCGCACCTTCTCCGGGCTCACAGCCTCTCTTAACGGAGCCCGAGTGAGAGGAACGAAGCGGAGGGGAGCGGAAGGAGACCACAAACGTCTAAGAGTCTCCCGAGTCTGGGACGTGGCGCGGTGTGGCCAGCGCCTCCCCCGCCCGCCTCCCACAGCTGGCGGTAGCGCCGCAGCAACAGTCCCGAGGCCTGTGCCCATCGCCGTACCAAGGCTCCCGAGCGTACTCCTCCATGGCGCCGGCGTCTGGCCGCGCAGTCTGGCTAAAGCCCGGCCAGGCCACGCCCCCACTGTAAGCGCACACAGGCGCCGAGCTGTCCACCTATTCCAGGCCAGCGATTGGTTCGTTTTGCTGCTCATCAGGGCAGGGACACGCGCTCATTGGCCACCGAGTTTGCGTCATCTCCACTGCAGCCTGTGCGTCGCCCAGATACCTCAAGCGTCGGGGAGAGAGGACCTCGTTTGGTGTTTTGGGAGAAGGCCGTCGTGTGGTCCTCGTGATCCTAGCGGGGACGAGAGAGAGGTGGCCGACCTGTCAGCTTTCCACTGCTTGCGTGATTGCATTGGTAATGTCAGGGTGGGCGCATTTTTTTGCAGCCGGAAGAGGTGCTTCATTCTGCTCCCCCGTCCCAGCGCTTTGGTTCCTCCCACCCAGCAGTCTTTGGGGGACGTTGGGTGAGCTCATTCCGGGAGCGCGGGGGAACTGAGCTTGGCCTCTTCGGCGGTGGGCGGAGCCTGGGCCTGGGCGAGGAACAGGGTCTTGGAACACCCAGCCTCGAGGGGAGGGTTGGTGAGAGTTTGGGCGTCATCGCCACTTATATTCCATCTTTTAGCCTGTAGGTTCCGTCTACCCAGCTATTGGTGCAGGTGGGTAAGTGAGGAATATATGCCGGGAGGAGGCGCTCGGTTTTAGGTCGGGATTTGAATCCTCACTTGAGCTGGGTTGTTTTTTGTGAGCCTGTCCATCCGTCTGACCCTAGGTCTGCCTGTTATCCGCTATGCCGCTGCCTGTTGCATTGCAGACCCGCTTGGCCAAGAGAGGCATCCTCAAACATCTGGAGCCCGGTGAGTGAGCTAAAAGCGGTTGGGCCTACAATGTGCCTGGCTTGACAGGCACTTCGTTGTTGATACCGCCACTCGATACCTAGCGTGGGCCTACCGCGCATCAGTCAGTGGCGTGGCGTGTATTGTTAACGGTATGGATTTCTGATATCCATTCCTACCGCGGGCTGGGGTGGGGGTGGGAAATGCATGTTTCATCCTTAACATTGACGGTTAATGCCTTTTTGGGGCCTGTTGTATGCCACGTGCAATCCATCAGACGATCCGTGGAAGTAAGGAGAGCTGACATTTTCCCTAGAGGGTAGGGGGGATGCGGATACTGGGTTCTTTACGCTACTGATCACATTATTTTAGACGTGTTGTGAGGCCAGGCACTATGTTGGTGATCTATACCTTATTGATCACCATATCAATTGCTGACATGTATTTTGGGTCTAGGTGCTTGGCATACACATAGTGGTAGAAAATGATGGTAGGATCTATCATTTCTACCTGCTGTGCTTTTCCTGCTAATATTTACACCTTATTATCGATCATAGTAAAAACTGGCATCTGTTTTGGGCTGCAGTGTGCTAGGCACTGGATTACATCTTATTTTCACCTTATTAATAAAGGACATCTGTTACAAGCTACTCTGTGCCAGGCATATAGATCTTGTGGTTAATAATACTGGTAACAGTCGTTGCTAATTTTAAGCCTGTTGAGTACCAGGCCCTGTGCTGATGGTATATATCTCTTACTAACAATTCTGATGATTATAGCTAATACTCACTTTGGGCCTATTGTGTGACAGGCACTATGCTGTTGCTGACATATACATTTCATTGTTAGTTATATCCACAGCCAAAATCTGTCATAGGTCTACTGAGGGTCATGTACCGAGCTGACAACATACGTCTCTTTTATTCTACTGATAGTAACTGACCCCTGTTGTAGGCCTGCTGTGTGTCAGGCCTCGGAACTGAATGGATGCGGAGCAGTGTTTGGATATATCCTTTCCTATCCAGACTTGCTACTCAATATACAGAATCAGAAACCCCATATTTACCAAGCTTGGGAGCTGAATAGATTTGGGCATTTTGTTTTTCAGATAAACCGCTTACTGTTCAAACTCATTTTATCCAAATAGATTGGGATAGCGTGGTGTCACATGCTTCCTGAACTCAGGAACTGGAGGATACATTTGTTTTGATGAATCCTTGTCTAAAATCTGAAGCCAGATAGGTTTCGGTAACAGGATATCAAATCTCAAATCTTATCTGAACCCAGAAACAGACAGATTTAGGTAAGTTTTTTGGCAAATCCCCTGATCTTCAGACACTTGGATTTGGAATGTGATATTTGCCATAGAAGGTGAGACCTGGCACACGCACACACATGGTCCATGTGAGTCTGAGCGTGTCTCCAGGCTCTGACTGCAGGATAAGAATTCCTCTGATCCTTACTGCTTTCCTCCACCCTGCTATCCTGCCAGAACCAGAGGAAGAGATTATTGCTGAGGACTACGATGATGACCCTGTGGACTATGAGGCCACCCGGTTGGAGGGCCTGCCACCAAGCTGGTACAAAGTGTTTGACCCATCCTGGTGAGCCTGGGGAACTGGGGCGGGGGGCAGGGAGTCTGACATCTGACTTGACCTTTCCTGTGCTGGCTCTGGGCCTGGCTTTAGGGTAAATGGGGAACACAGGAAAGAGGTCTGGGGTTCCTCCTTCTGGGCTTCTGACATGGGACAGGCATAGATAGAGACTGGGGAGACAGGAGTGGAGGCTACAAGGAGAGGACGTCTGTGTTGACACCCCTCCCCTTCCTCCTTCCCTGTGTCCATACAGCGGGCTCCCTTACTACTGGAATGTGGACACCGACCTCGTGTCCTGGCTCTCCCCGCATGACCCCAACTCCGTCGTTACCAAATCTGCCAAGAAACTCAGGAGCAATAATGCAGGTGAGTTGGCAGACCCAAGGCAGATAAGGGTGCCCCAAGTGCTTCTGGAGTCCTCAGAGAGGGGTCAGGTACATGATAGTGGAGCAAGCATGGGGCTGGGGAGATGGGAAGGCCCCACCCCAGGCAAGGGAGGTGGTCGATGGCAGAGGCTGCTGGGTCCTGAGAGATGGAAGGAGGAAGGTCACTTCAAGGCTTTTGTGTCCCCAGATGCTGAGGAGAAGCTGGAGCGTGGCCACGAGAAATCAGACCGGAATCATGAGAAGCCAGACCGGAGCCACGAGAAGTCAGCCTTTTATTCTACCTGATAGTAACGACCCCCTGTTGTAGGCTGCTGTGTGTCAGGCCTCGGAACTGAATGGATGCGGAGCAGTGTTTGGATATATCCTTTCCTATCCAGACTTGCTACTCAATATACAGAATCAGAAACCCCATATTTACCAAGCTTGGGAGCTGAATAGATTTGGGCATTTTGTTTTTCAGATAAACCGCTTACTGTTCAAACTCATTTTATCCAAATAGATTGGGATAGCGTGGTGTCACATGCTTCCTGAACTCAGGAACTGGAGGATACATTTGTTTTGATGAATCCTTGTCTAAAATCTGAAGCCAGATAGGTTTCGGTAACAGGATATCAAATCTCAAATCTTATCTGAACCCAGAAACAGACAGATTTAGGTAAGTTTTTTGGCAAATCCCCTGATCTTCAGACACTTGGATTTGGAATGTGATACTGGCACACGCACACACATGGTCCATGTGAGTCTGAGCGTGTCTCCAGGCTCTGACTGCAGGATAAGAATTCCTCTGATCCTTACTGCTTTCCTCCACCCTGCTATCCTGCCAGAACCAGAGGAAGAGATTATTGCTGAGGACTACGATGATGACCCTGTGGACTATGAGGCCACCCGGTTGGAGGGCCTGCCACCAAGCTGGTACAAAGTGTTTGACCCATCCTGGTGAGCCTGGGGAACTGGGGCGGGGGGCAGGGAGTCTGACATCTGACTTGACCTTTCCTGTGCTGGCTCTGGGCCTGGCTTTAGGGTAAATGGGGAACACAGGAAAGAGGTCTGGGGTTCCTCCTTCTGGGCTTCTGACATGGGACAGGCATAGATAGAGACTGGGGAGACAGGAGTGGAGGCTACAAGGAGAGGACGTCTGTGTTGACACCCCTCCCCTTCCTCCTTCCCTGTGTCCATACTTCCATCCCACTGCCCCACAGCGGGCTCCCTTACTACTGGAATGTGGACACCGACCTCGTGTCCTGGCTCTCCCCGCATGACCCCAACTCCGTCGTTACCAAATCTGCCAAGAAACTCAGGAGCAATAATGCAGGTGAGTTGGCAGACCCAAGGCAGATAAGGGTGCCCCAAGTGCTTCTGGAGTCCTCAGAGAGGGGTCAGGTACATGATAGTGGAGCAAGCATGGGGCTGGGGAGATGGGAAGGCCCCACCCCAGGCAAGGGAGGTGGTCGATGGCAGAGGCTGCTGGGTCCTGAGAGATGGAAGGAGGAAGCCGGAGCCATGAGAAGTCGGACCGGAGCCATGAGAAGTCTGACAGAGATCGAGAACGTGGTTATGACAAAGTGGACAGAGAGAGAGACCGGGACCGGGACCGGGACCGGGACCGCGGGTATGACAAGTCAGACAGGGAAGAGAGCAAGGAGCGGCGCCATCATCGCAGAGAGGAGCTGGCTCCCTACCCCAAGAGCAAGAAGGGTAAGCTGAGCAGCAGGGCAGGACTCAAGTATGATGGGTGAGGCATCACGGGCAAGCCATGTAAGGGATGCTCTGCCCACGCGATTGCCTGAACCTGGGGCCTGGGACAAGGTGTTGTGCGCTATGGCACCCAGGCACCCCATTTCTTCATGGGATGGGGGAGTCTGTGATCAGGGGCTCCTTGTCCCTCCACTGGAGACCTCACTGTGCCACCTTCCTCAGCGGCAAGCCGGAAGGATGAAGAGTTAGACCCCATGGACCCCAGCTCCTACTCGGACGCGCCTCGGTAGGAGAACCCCTCATGAGCATTTCTCTTTTCTCTGGACTCCCTTGTGCTGATGATCATTCCTTTTTTTCCTATCTCCTTCCCCCCGTTTGTCAGTTGTTGGGGTTGGCGGGGGGAGTGGGGAGTGCAGAGTGCTTATCACATTTCATATTCCCAACCTCTAACCCATATTCCCTAATCCCTGTCACCCCCAGGGGCACATGGTCAACAGGACTCCCCAAGCGGAATGAAGCCAAGACGGGCGCAGACACCACAGCAGCGGGGCCGCTCTTCCAGCAGCGTCCCTACCCGTCTCCGGGAGCTGTGCTCCGGGCCAATGCCGAGGCCTCCCGAACCAAGCAACAGGACTGAGCCTCCCCGTCACCCCACCGCCATCCCCGGGGTTTTTAATAAAAGCTTTTCAATGGATCGTGCCCATGGGGCCTGAGTGCTTTCTTTCCATGCGCTTTTGAGGCTTCCCAACCCAAGCCGGCAAGATGCAAAACACATTTTATTTGCAAAAACTCACCTAAGAAAGTGCGGGAGTGGCAGGGCTATGGGGGTGATGGGCTGGAGGCCAACGTGGGTCCTGTCCCACCCTCATTACCAGAGTTTGCTTGTGTCACCCCTGCATGGGAGCAGGAGGTGGTGAGGCCAAGTTGGAGTTCAGTGTCTACCTCCCCCCACCCCTAGTACTGATCAGAGTTTGGTCCCAGCTGGGCCAGGGCAAGAAGGGAGAACGAGGCCAAGCCAGCGTCTTCAATCCCAGCAGCTACGAACCCTTCACCTTGGTGAGCAACCTGTGGTGGGAACGGGGAGGAAAAGAAAAACACAGAGAGCTGGGGTGGGCTGGCAGGTGGGTGTCCTGAGCAAGCGAAGGCGACAGTGGTGAGGCTGGTAGTCCTGGGGTTAGTAATAGCCCACGCAGAGAGTCCCCTGGGTCAGAAAGCTACACGTGGACTAAATAAATACAACATCTTTATTTGGCATTGGGTCTCCTGATATTTGTTCATTACAGTTCCTTAGAAAACAAACCAGAAAAATCAGAAGAAATTAATTAAAGATCCAACGACCCTATGTACATAGAGCAAAGACAGCCCAGGCATCTCTTGCGCGTGCGTAGATATAGATGCACGCGTGCACACATACACACACATCCTGGGAGACGGTTAAGGGGTTAATAAGCTTTGGGGAGTGCAGGGGACAGGTTCCACATTTCAGCATTTGAAGATACCCTCACCCTGTGACAGTGAGGGTGCCTCATACAGCTAGTGTGTATCAACAGTGTGATTGGCAGCTTTATTTTCCCTCTTGGGCTGTCTCAGACAAGAACCCTGCATCCGGCAACTGACAGTATCTTAGATTCAATGAGATTCAGCCACTCCAAGGACCTCCCCCACCGGCTTTTCCCACACCCTGGATCATTCATTATCTGATTATACAACAAATTCCCAAACCATTAAAAAACAGATGCCCCTACTGCACCCTCCCCTGGACCAGGCTGATGCAGAACATCTTAATTCCCACCCCTTCCTTCCTCTTCCTCTCCACCCGCCCCCCTCCCCCAACTCCGGGGTGCTCACAGGCCCATTTTCAGGGGTCTCCCATCAGGAAAGCTGCCCCAAGGCCACATACAAAAAAGACCGGGCTGCTAATAGGGTCTGGTCCCTTGTGGTTGTGAGGGAGGCAAAAAGGCCTCAAGCTACAGGAAGCAGAACCCCACAGGTAAGCATCCGTTGCTAAAGAGCTGTAGAATTTTTGTTCAATTTGTCCTTACAAAGGGGGAGGAGGGACCGCTGGGAGGGGCTCTCCCGAGAGAGCGTGGAAGACAGGACACCTCCAGCTGAGGGCAGGCAGGCAAAGAAAGGCCTTGAACGACAATACTGCCAACCCAGTCCCCAAAGGAGTTCACTGGGGCCGGGGAGGCAGCTCTCATGATCCCCCTCCAGGGGGAGGGGCCTCAGTCTACAAGGAAGGGTTCATGTGATGCCCCACACCCGCTCCAAAGCCCCTGCAGAAGTCTCCATGACCTGGGAGAAAACACTTCCAATCCCAGAGGAGCTAGGCCCAGTGGCAGCTGAAGTCCCTCCAGATGCCCAACACCCTCCACCCAGTCCCCCTCCCTGTGGCCCCCCACCACCACCAACCCTCACTTCACCAGCACTGACTTCGGCAGAAAGGGCTCCGTGCTGAGGTCTGCACGATGGGAAGACAGCTTGGGTGGCGGCGGCTGCCCGGGAGGCTGCTGGTGAGTGCAGGGCCCAGAGGTGGAGGCCGAGGCAGAGGTGGAGGCTATGGCTTTGGTGGTGCCTCGGGGAAGGCTGTAGAGGTAGACCGCACCAATGACCAGCCCTGCGCCCAGGGCAAACAATGGGTCCACGTGGAAGCCAAAGAGGCGGATGGAGGCAACAGTGGACAGCACAATGGACAGGGAGGTGGCAAAGCCCTTGAGGATGTTGTCAGCGTACTTGACGACAACAGCCACCAGCAGCCCGCCAAAGGCCTGGTTGAGTACCACGCCCCAGACAGCAGGTGTGTACCCAAAAAAGAAGCCACGGCGGGCTACGGCTGTGCCCTCAGCCCACCAAAGCCCTACCAGGCCCAGTGCCGTGCCGAAGAGGCCCAGTTGCAGGTTGCGGAGCCACACTGAGCCTGAGCTGCCCTTGAGGATCTTCTCGAAGTAGACGCCCGCGAAGCCTGAGGACAGACACGAGGCCACGACAGCTGCAAGGCCTGCCCCGGGGTTCTGATCCAGTGGCCGAGGGCCCCCACCACCAGCTTGCTGTGCCTGGACGATGGCAACTCCAGTGAAGAGGAGCAACAGGGAGGCCCACTGCAGCCGGGAGAGGCTGCGGTTCAGCATGAGCACAGAGAACAGCGCCGTGGTCAGGATCTTCAGCTGGTACGTCACCTGCAGGGGGGCGGGCCACCAATGCGGAAGGCACTTAGGGGCTGTTCCCCACCTCCCCACCCCACGTGCCCAGGGGGAGGGATGGGGCAGGGCAGGTGACAAGAACAGCCAGGCAGGGGCGCCTGGGTGGCTCAGGCAGGTGGGCATCTGCCTTTGGCTTGGTTCATGATCCTGGAGTCCCGGTATCAAGTTGGGCTCCCTGCTCGTGCTCTCACTCTTTCTCTCAAATAAATAAAATCTTAAAAAAAAAAAAAAAAGATCCAGCCATTGGCCACTGACTGACAGGTAGCTAAACAGCTCTGAGCTGCCTCCCAGAAAGTCCACAGCTATGCAAGGAAGTCCTGGGCCACACCCGAGTCCACATCCCCTCCAAATTTTCTGGCTGTGTGATAAGGAATGAAGCACTTGGACCATCTCGGCCCAGACATTATCATCTGTAAAATACAGCTGTTGTGTGTGAACCAGCTTATGTAGTAGGTTAATGACGGAGTGACTGGCTCCTTGATGAGGCACACGCACGCATGTGTGTGTGTGTGTCTTGATAAATATGTACTAATGGAAACAAATCAGCCACAATGATAATGTTGGCACACATTTACACAGTGCTTGCTTTTGTGCCAGTGTGGGTCTGAGCACTTCATATGAATCCATTCATTTAGTGCTCTCACTTATGAAGCAGATACTATTGTAACATGCAATGGAAGAATGAGAAGCCACAGAGGGGTTATGCAACTTGCCCAAAGAGCACACAGCTGGAAAGTAGCAGAGGTGGGATTTGAACCCAGAGAGCCTGGCTCCAGAGTATACTCTTTAACTGTGTTCCAGGGCCACCTGCAAACAGCCAAAAGCTCACCAATGCCAACCAAGGGCTCTTCCCGGGGATTATTTCTTTCAGCTGTCCCAGCATCCTGGTATGGAGGCATTCCCATTCCCAGTTCTCATGGATGAAGACACCGAGGGTGTGGCAAAGGTGACACAGATCATGCCCTCTGCAACCCTCCCTCACCAGCATCACATCTCCCCCATTCCAGCCAGTTCTGCCAAAGGCTGTGCTGGGCCTGGGGCTCACCTGGAATGTGGCAGCTGGCAGGTTGGAGATGGCCACGTACTGGAGGTTATTCTGCAGGGTGTAGATGAGGGAGGGCACTGCGAGCTTGAGTGTGTCCACATACTGCACCAGGACAGCCTCATGCAGGAAGAGTGCCAGGTGCTTCACATTACCTACGTGGGGGGAAGGACAGCCTCCCTTTAGTGCTGCAGATCCTCTGAGGGCCAGGACCAGGCCTATTCCTGTGTCTCTTCAGCCCTGCCCTGACCTCCCAGGGGCTCAGAGGAGGTCTGCACTCTCAGTTTCCCTGCAGTACAACTGCAGCTCTGGGAGACCTTTCAGCTCTCAGTTTAACGGACACCAATTGTCCTTAACTCTGTGTCTGAGAATCACAGACTGTATTCACACAGCATATAGCCCACCTCCCTGGCAGTGTCCCATTTGGGGCAAGCACTCAATACACGTGTATGTCCAGTGAAATAGTCAGCATTAGCTAGCTCGTGAGGTAGAAGCCTTAGCAAGCCTGCTGACTGGAGGGGAGGTTTGAGACTCAACTTTTACACTTATCCTAGCTCTTTAACTGGCCTAAGAGCTGCCTGAGGGCAGGGACCATATCCCATTCGGATGCACATCCCTGTCAGCCCTACAAACAAGTGACATGTCTGTCCCTTGCCATATGGAAGAGTGGAAGCTTGACTGTTTTTTAAAATATTTTATTTATTCATGAGAGATACAGAGTGAGTCAGAGACACAGGCAGAGGGAGAAGCAGGCTCCCTGCAGGGAGCCCAAGGCGAGACTCGATCCCAGGACCCTGGGATCATGACCTGAGCCAAAGGCACTCAACTACTGAGCCACTCAGGTGTCCCTGGAAGCTTGACTATATTAAGCAGAAAAGTCTGGCTGGGACCTGCTCCCACCAACACATGAGAACACCCTCCTGAGGAGTAAGGCCTCTGCAAATCTCACCCCACTTCTTTGCAGTTCGTCTTTTAAGTCTCAGTGAGTGTTGTTCTTCTGTGAAAACCCCACAACCACTGCACAAGGTTACCACAGGAACTCATGCTGAGGGCTCGTTCAAAAAACCCTGTCCTTACCTTTCATAGCATTAATCCCAGGAGTAATTACCACTCTCGAACCCCTTACCCAAATCCTCTGGGCCCAGGGATTTGGGTGTTTGACATTTTCTAAGTGTTAGGAAGGTAACATGGTGTATCTAGCATGCACTTCACATTAACACATGCCACACGCATAGGGCTGCGCACCATAATCACACACATTCCTATTTCTGTGGCAACCTGGGTAAATTTCACACCAAATGAGAAAAATTAAAAACTACCTATATACAAATAGCCCTATGTTAGGTCAGGCCAAGTTTTACCACAAAACTAATTCAGGAAAAAAAACATGGGGGAGGGGTTGAAATTGTAGATTAGAGGCAAAGGCCTGCGATTAAGTCTGTGCCTATTTGTTTCTCCTCACGTAAAATATCAGCCCTCTGTGGGCAGGATGCAGCCTCCATGGCCGGAGCAGGGCCTGCCACAGTGAGCACTGGAAAGTGTCTCAGAATCAATTGATAGCAGAGAAGATTTAAAAAAAGATAGGGGGCACCTGGGTGGCTCAATGGTTATCATCTGCCTTCAGCTCAAGTGATCCCGGGGTCCTGGGATGGAGTCCCACATTGGGCCCCACAGGGAGCTTGCTTTTCCTTCTGCCTTTGTCTCTGCCTCTCATGAATAAATAAATAAAATCTTAAAAAAAAAACAGAGCAGATGATGGACCTTGAGGGCATTACGCTAAGTGAAAGAACTCAGACCCAAAAAGGCAAATGATTTCACTGACTTGTGGAATCTAAAAAAACAAAGCTAACAGGGATGCCTGGGTGGCTTAGCGGTTGAGCGTCTGCCTTCGGCCCAAGGCATGATCCTGGAGTTCCAGGATCAAGTCCCATATCGGGCTCCCTGCCTAGAGCCTGCTTCTCCTCCCTCTGCCTATGTCTCTGCATCTTTCTCTCTGTGTGTCTCGTGAATAAATAAATAAAATCTAAATAAAATAAATTTAAAAACAAAACAAACAACAAAAATAGAAACAGACTCCTAGAGAACTGTGCTTGCCAGTTGGGAGATGGGTGAAATAGGTGAAGGGGGTGAAAAGGTACAAACTTCTAGTTATAAAAACAAGTCAGTCACAGAGATGAAAAGTACAGCATAGGGAACACAGCCAGTAATATGGTAACAACTTTGTATGAGGACTACGCTGATCGTGGTGAGCACTGTGTAATGTAAAGAATTGTTCCAGCACGATGTTGTATACTTGAAACTAATATTTTTTTAAATAAATTTTTTATTTATTTATGATAGACACACACACAGAGAGAGAGAGAGAGAGAGAGAGACAGAGACAGAGACAGAGACACAGGCAGAGGGAGAAGCAGGCTCCATGCAGAGAGCCCGATGTGGGATTCGATCCCGGGTTTCCAGGATTGCGCCCTGGGCCAAAGGCAGGCGCCAAACCGCTGTGCCACCCAGGGATCCTTGAAACTAATATTATAGGTGACCCTTGAACAAGAGTTAGAGCACTGACTTTCCCACACAGTTAAAAATCCACATAGAACTTTTGATACCCCTCACTCCCAGACTTAACTCCTAATAGCCTCCTAGTGACTGGAAGCCTTACTGATAATATAAACAGTTCATTAATATGTATTTTGTATATGTATTATATGCTGTGTTTCTATAATAAAGTACACCAGAGAAAAAGAAAAGCATGAGGAAAATACATTTTTAGTACTGTACTGTATTTATTAGAAAAAAACCTGCATCTTGGGATCCCTGGGTGGCTCAGTGGTTTGGGGCCTGCCTTTGGCCCAGGGCGTGATCCTGGAGTCCCGGGATCGAATCCCACATCGGGCTCCCTGCATGGAGCCTGCTTCTCCCTCTGCCTGTGTCTCTGCCTCTCTCTCTCTTTCTCTCTCATGAATAAATAAAATCTTTAAAAAAAACCCTGCATTTAAGTGGACCTGCACAGTTTAACCCATGTTGTTCAAGGGTTAACTGTATATGTCAACTATACTTCAATTTAAAAAAAAAAAAAAAGAACAGGTGAGTTTCCAAACTGCTGCCACCCAGGGCCACATGGAGCTAATGAATGGGAAAGAATGTTTTCTTCAGAGATACCTGGTGGCTCAATTGGTTAAGCATCTGCCTTCAGCTCACATCATGATCCTGGGGTCCTGGGATCGAGCCCCACACTGGGCTTCCTGCCTGGCGGGAAACCTGCTTCTCCCTCTCCCTCTGCCTGCCACTCCTCCTGCTTGTGCTGTCAAATAAATAAAGTCTTAAAAAAAGGTTTCTTGGGGTGCCTGGGTGGCTCAGTTGGTTGGGTGCCCCTTCAGCTTGGGTCCTGATCCCGGGTTCCTAGGATCGAGCCATGTGTCGAGCTCCCTGTTTTTTTCTTTTTTTTAATTTTTTTTTAACTTTTATTTATTTATGATAGTCACACAGAGAGAGAGAGGCAGAGACACAGGCAGAGGGAGAAGCAGGCTCCATGCACCGGGAGCCCGACGTGGGATTCGATCCCGGGTCTCTAGGATCACGCCCTGGGCCAAAGGCAGGCGCCAAACCGCTGCGCCACCCAGGGATCCCGAGCTCCCTGTTTTGAAGGGAGCCTGTTTTCTCTCTCTCCCTCCCTGTTTGTGCTCTCTTTCTCTCTCAAAGAAATAAATAAAATCTTTTAAAAATTAAAGAAAATGTTTTCTTCAGTGTAAATACTGACAGCAGAGCTAGAATGTACACCTGCATTCTCTACACAGGCAAGGCCTTTATTTTTGTGAAGATTTCTTTATTATTTTTTTAAAGATTTTATTTATTTATTCATGAGAGACACAGAGAGAGAGGCAGAGACACAGGCAGAGAGAGAAGCAGGCTCCATTCAGGAAGCCTGATGTGGGACTCGATTCTGGGACTCCAGGACCATGCCCTGGGCCGAAGGCAGGCACTAAACCACTGAGCCATCCAGGGATCCCAAAGATTTCTTTATTAGAGAGGGAGTGTGCAAGCGCAAGTGGGGGGCAGGGGCAGAGGGAGAGGATCTCTAGCAGACTCCCTGCTGCTGAGTAAAGAGCCAACATGGAGCTCAATCCCACAGCCCTGAGATCATGACCTGAGCTGAAATCAAGAGTCTGATGCTTAACCAAATGAACCACCCAGGCGCCCTAGTAAGGCCTTTATAGAGAAACAACTGGCAACATTTTAAAGCTGGCCTTTAGGAAGGTGTTTAAATTAGTAAATAAAATCAAACTTATATAAAAAAAAAATATATAAAAAAAAAAAATCAAACTTATAGGAAATACAGGGGGTAGAAGAACATGTTAAATGATACCACAGGGAGGCAGCCAGCAAAATCCAAGCTATCCAAAATATACAAGACAAACGACATGCTCTCTTCAACAAATTTACTACAGATCAAAAAGAGCTAGAGAAGGGGTGCCTGGGTGGCTCAGTGGTTGAGCATCTGCCTTTGGCTCAAGGTGTGATCCTGGGGGGAGCCTGCTTCTCCCTCTGCCTGTGTGTCTCTCATGAACAAACAAATAAAATCTTAAAAAAAAAAAGAGCTGGGTGGGAACCCCTGAGGTTAACAGACCTAGAAGCCATAATGAATTACAAGACACTGACCTTATATAAACCTGATTGAAACAAACTCTTAAAATTCTTCTTTTATTCATGCGAGACACAGAGAGGCAGAGACATAGGCAGAGGGAGAGGCAGGCTCCATGTAGGAAGCCCAATGTGAGACTCGATCCCGGCACTCCAGGATCACACCCTGTGCCAAAGGCAGAGGCACTCAATTGCTGAGCCACCCAGGCGTCCCCAAATTCTTAAAAATTCTTATGATATTTGAGAAAGCATTGTAAATCTGATTAAATGACTGGATATTTGAATATTTTGTTAATTTTAAGAATTACTGTTAATTTTTTGATGTATGATTTTTAGATATTGTGGTTATTTTTTAATGTACCAAAATATTTATTTTGATAGTAAGAGGGTGGGGGATTTACTTCAAAATAATACTTACTACATGTGGGACATACTGCAGTGTAATAAGGCAGGGGGTGGATAGGTAGGCAGACATGTAGATTGAGTGTACATCTACTCACTGTAGAGGAGTGGATAATCACTGATGCTGTTAATGGCAGAGTGGCCATGAGTTGACAATTGATGAATCTGGGTGATGGGTACATGAACATTTTAATATTTTATTATTCTCTCCGAGTTTGTGCATGTTTAAAGTTATCCAAAATGCAAAGTTAAAGGGAAATAAATGAACCTAAGTATCCCCTACTACCTTATGGACACAAATTGTCTCACTCTTACAGTCCACAGAGGTCAGCTCCCAGATGTTAGGAGTACAATAAAAGTGTGGATGCAGCTACTTATAGCTGGAGTGATAAGGCAGATGAGCTGCACTTACACATTCCCCAGGTGGTTTCAGAGACACAGTGATATAGTGATATTCCCCCAGCAAACCCTCCATATGGGCATGGGTATATACACACACACACACACACACACACACACACAGTCCCACCCACTGACTCCAGTGCAGCCCTCTCCCCTTGCTGTCTCATACCCCTCTTTTGTGCGAAGAGCAGCAGCAGGCAGGTGAGACCTTTGAGCACTTCGGCCATGACCACAGCAGTGGTGGCAAAGAAGCGGTCCCCAGGCAGTGTGCGGGCGTAGCGGATGCTGAGGATGAGGGAGGCATTCTGGACCACCAGCACAGCTAGGGATATGTATTTGAGGCGCCGGTGAGCTGTGAGAAATGGAATGAGCAAGGAGGAAGAAGGGGTCAGAAGATGCTGGGGCACAGCCACACCACCACCTTCCCCTTCACTCCTTTCTCAACCAGGATCCTCCTAGCCATTGCCACTTCCTCACTCTGCCTTCCTATCCTGACCCAGTGGGGTCTGAATCCCATCTACTTCCACTGCTTCAACAGGCAGAAGAGCCACAAAGGGGGAAGTAGGCCTCACCCTGTCCAGCCCATACCCGGAATCCTTGCTGAGCTATCAGGAAATGGCTGGAGCAGGTGCTGGACACACTTGGCCCCCTCTCTCCCTCCTCTGTGTGAGAAGCAACTCACAGAATACCAATCATATTCTCAACATTTATTGAGTGCTTACCATCTATCTATCACTGGGGTAAAGGATTTATATGGATTACCTCAGTAGACCCCTACACTGCTCTGATCTCTGAGTGGGCTACAAGGATTCCATTCTGTGGGTGAACAAACTGAAAGTTTATATGAGATGATGCTTCTTTTTAATGAGGGGTTGTCCTATGTAAAGAATGATACCTAAATACAGGGAATGAGACCATGGTATAAGGCATGTCCAGCCCCTAAAGAATGGTCTTTCTCCCATCTAAGATATTATTCCATTCCCTCACACTAAGAATTATCTCTCCAACTCCTACCTTCTATGACCACCAGAGTCCTCCTGACCCAGAATGGTTTCACAAACATAAGAAATAATTCCTCCACAGTCTCTAGGATTGAACTCCATATAATAAATGGTTACTGCACCAAGCACGGTCTGGTTCCCTCGAGGACATAAGGAAATATTCCCCTATACTTCACATGGTCCTGTCATCCTCCCACCACCACACCGCTCCTACCTCCAGCCAAGGAATCATTCCTTGTTCAACTCACATTCACAACGAACTCTCCCTGCTATAAAGAAGGGCTCCACACCCTTAGAATGTCTTTTCTCTGCCATATAAGGAAGGACCCTCCCACTCCAATATACAAGGAACTCTTACTGCATTAGGAAGGAACCCCCCAGAATGGTCTTCTCTCCTTATAATGGACATCCCAATCCTCAAAATAGACCTCTAAGTCAGGTAAGGAAGGACCTGTCCCACACTAATTCACAATAGCCCCTATCCCTTTATAAGAAGAAACCACCACCCTCAGAATAGCCTCTCTCTTCTAGAAGGAACAACGTTCCCAACCTCAAAATGCTCTCTCCCTGCTCTAAGGACAGACCCCCTACACACTCAGAATGGTCTTAGTGGTCTTAGCCTCCCCCAAAGGCTAAAACCCCCCAGACTCAGAATGATCTCTACCGTCCATATGCAAAAGGGACCCTCCCATCACCCTCAGAAAGGTCTCTTCTCCGCTTTCCAACACACTCACAATAGCCATTCCGTCCTCCCTCCCCAACCCCCCGCTACATACACACATAGGTCGGTCCAAACAGGATGCTCCCTCTCGCTTCAGTGAGGAACCTTCCTGACCCCTCAGCGATCCTGACCCTCGCCCCGCCGCCGCCGGGTCGACCACAGCCTGTCTCACCCGCACTAGCGGTTCCAGGCTCCAACGCCTCCGCGGAGACCGCCCCTGGCCCAGCCGCCGCGGTGGAACCGCCGGACCCCACCGCTGCCATGTTGGCATCTGCCTGGTCCGTCCCCTCGGCAACAGCAGGGCACTTCCGTGTCCGTCACTTCCACTTCCGGCCTCCGTGATGGAGATGGGGAGAGTGAAGGGCTGGCCAGAGCAGTAGCTCTCCTCGTCCGCTCCCCAACAGTGAGTCTAAGACCGCAGCCTTGGGATTTCCAGATTCCGTTGGGATGGGGAAACCCGACTCGTGACCGCCTCGGCCTTCTGCCGTCTCTACCGAGCCTCATTGGTTCCTTCCAGTTACTAGACCCGCCTTCGTCTTCATTGATCCCGCTTTCCAGATCGCCCGCCCATCGTGTGTCCTTGTCTCATTGGTTCAGCGAATCCTCATCTATCTCGGCTCCTCATTGGCACCTTCTACAGATGATCCCGCCCTTTCCGCACCTAAACTCCTGGGTACCTTTGTGATTGGACCGAAGTTCCTCTTTCCCCCACCTCCCAGCGAAGCCCCACCCCTTAGAGAGCCCGCGGGCGTCTGGGAGGAAACTGAGACTGAGGGGGCGGGGCAGGTGAGGGTCTGGCAGTTAAGGGAGCTTAAGCCAGCAGAGCCATTGGGGCCGCACAGGTGAGAAGGCATAGAAGTGAGACTGAGACGGAGAGTAGGGAGGATAAGCGAGTTCCCACTGTGGAGGGAAACTGCGAAGGGGACAGGTAAGCCACCAGGTGAGGGGCTTTCAGCTTAGCTTTTGAAAGCGGGGCAAGAAGGACGCCTGCGTGGCTCAGCGGTTGAGCGTCTGCTTTTGGCCCAGGGCGTGATCCTGGGAGTCCTGGGATCGAGTCCCACCCCGCGTGGAGCCTGCTTCTCCCTCTGCCTCTCGCATGAATAAGTAAATAAAATCTTAAAGAAAGCGGGGCAAGAGAGGGTACAGCTGATGTCAGGGCAGGTATGTGGAGAAGCGAGGAAGGAGATGAGAGGGATGAACAAGACCAGGGAGAGGTGAAAAGGTAGGGGCAAAACGCATGACTTACACTCAGGATGTTATTGAGAAACGACGAAGGGCAGGGAAGGCTTTTGTCAGTGTCCAACCCCGCCCCCCCCCCACTGGTGACCCTAAAGGTCTTCTTTTCCCCTGTGGGAGAGGGCTTTATTTTCCTCCCCTGGAATGGAGGGGGGCAGTTTTCTCTGTCCAGACAAGCCATCTTTGACTGGGGACAGGTCTCAAACATCTTCAGTGTCTATAGTATCTCCACGGTGCCCTTCTGCACATCCTGGGAGCTACGTAAGAGCTGGAATGGGAGAAATCAAGTTTTTCTTTGTGGTCTCGCTTAACTGAACCCATAAAAGAGCTTTAGGATAGTACCACAAGGCTAAGGCTTCCCAAGAGCAGAGGAGAGATCCAGCCCACCTCCCTCATGGCTCAGCACACAGTAGATGCTCCGAAATTGCCTCACCCCATCTACAAATGGCCAGTTGCTTCTGGTTCTATTACATCTATCAAATAGTGGGTTTCCTTGCTTAATTTACAAATGGCCAGTCACTTCTGATTCTATAACATTTATTAAATAGTGGGTTTCCACACATGGCTTTTTAAATAATCCAGGCAGGGGGAGAAGGAAGAGGAGGACACAGTTGGAGCTCCCTTCCCACCAATACATAAGTATTTACATTTCAGCAACTGGATAATCCAGGCTCAGAAGGAGGCAGCAAAAATCCGAAAAAGATGGAGAGGGGGAGCCCCAGGAGAACAAACGACAAGACTTATTTCCCCCACCCCATCCCCCAAAAAACCATCTACCCCATCCTAGCGGACTCTGGTGGTGTCCATCTCCCATTCCTTCCCAAATCATGGAAGTAGGGTTCTCCTCACCAGAATAAGAGCACTTGGGATAACAGAGTAGGGTCCCCTCACCAAAAAATAAAAATAAAAAATAATAAAAATAATTAAAAAATAATTTAAAAAAATCCTGGGAAAACAATAGGGCATTACCTCTCCCAGAATAAGCAACCCTGGGCTGAGGTAGGCAAGCAGCTTGACTGAATATAGGACCCTGGGCTAGGGGGAATGGGTCCCTTTGCTAAAGTAAGAGCTGCTGGGGCATTGGAAGGAAAGCACCCTTGCCCAAGTGAGAGCATTTGAACTAAGTGTGTGTGGTGGTAGCAGGAGGTGCCAGTGTAGGGGTTACAACTCATCAGAATAGGAGTCCTGGGGCTCAGAATGGAAGGAACTTCAACCAAATAAACACCCTTAGCAAAATGAGAAACAAGGAAGCCCCGCCCCCTCCAGAATAAGAGACCATAAATTCTGGGAGGAAGGCTCCTTAGCAGGATTGGGATGGGGAGTGGGCAGACTTGGCTTATGTCTCCTGACCCCTGATCCCCAATCTTTGACCCTAGTAACACTGGATTTTTAATGACCTGTATAACCAGGTCAACAGATGTCCATCTATCCCTGTGGCATGCCATGGGACGGCTATTCCAACTAGTGGGGGGCCTGGCTAGGACTAGGGCAGCAGGGACCAGGCCAAAGGGGTGGGACCCCCCTTGGGGGTATTGAGGGGTGCATCCTCAGCTGGGGTCTGCATCCAGGGGTCCAGCAGTATCTCCTCCAGTGAGGGTCGGGCAGAGGGTTTGGGGGCCAGGCACCGGCGGATTAGGGCACAGCAGTCTGCAGATCAGAAGCATAGGAGATTAGCAGTCAGTTGGGGGCACTAGACCCTGGGAAGAATGGCATCTACTGGTGAAGGCCTCACCTGGGGAGACATGGGCAGGGAAGTGGAGCTCAGCCTCCAGAATCTCCTGGTCCCTCTCAAATGGAATGTCCCCACACACCATGTCATAGAGGAGGATACCCAGTGACCAGACAGTAGCTGGGAGTGCATGGTACTGATGACGAGAGATCCACTCTGGGGGGCTGTACACCCTTGTCCCTGCACACAAGACAGAGATTAGACCATTCCCTGCTAATGCCCTTCTCCCACCCCACCCTCCCCAGGAAGCATGATCCCCTTGCCAGAATTAAGAGAACTCACTATCCCCTCACCAGAATAGGAGTTCTTTAACTATAACAACAGAGTCCCCTCAACAGAAAAAAAAAAAAAGCCCTTACAAGTAACAAAGGATCCCTTTACCAGACAGAAAAGGAACATTCTGGATAATAACACACCCCCTTCACCAGGTCTGGGCACTGTCAGAAGATGGACAAGGCTTGAGAGCCCCCAGTATTAAAACTCATAAAACACAAGAAATTTATAAAGGTGCAATATAGATCAAGGAGCACAGGCCACCCCAGCACTAGATGTTAAAGATCCAGAGACCATAAAGATAAAAGGTAACCCCCCCACACTTGAGATTTAGGGAAGACTTACCATCAAAATCAGTATAGGGTTCATCATGAAGCAGGGCACCGGAACCAAAATCAATCAGTTTGGCACAGCCCCGGCGGAGGTCCATCAGGATGTTCTCATCCTTGATATCACGATGGACAACTCCACGAGCATGGCAGTGGCGAACAGCTGCCACTACCTGAGCAAACAGGCAGCGGCTTCGGCCTTCACCTAATGGGCCCTGCTCTGTGATGTAGTCAAAGAGATCCTGGGCAGGCAAGGGCCGTTCGAGGACTAGCATAAAGCCTTCTGGTGTCTCAAACCAGTCAAGCAGGCGGATCACGCCAGGGTGCCCACCACCTGCACCCACCTTCCATAGCAAAGCCACTTCCAGGGGGCATGTAACTGAGTCTGACTGTGGGGGGAGGGGGGAAGAAAAGAGAACACAGACATCAGGCCAGCAACTCTTGAGGCTGACTTCTTGCCTGAACTTACATCAAAGCCCATCATGCTCCTGTGTGGCCTTCAGCAATCCACTTCCCTTACTTGAGCCTCTCAGTTTCTTCGTCTGAAGGGCTCAAACATAGCCCCTGGAAAGGTGCTTTGAGCCTATCCATATCTGGCATATTATAGATAGGAGCTCAGTAAATGTTTGAGTAAATGAAAGTAGTTCTTTTAAAAAGGCCTTCTTGGGGCACCTGGGTGGCTCCCTGTTGAGCATCCAGCTCTTGGTTTCAGCTCAGGTGGTAATCTCATGGGTCCTGGGATCAAGCCCCACATCGGGCTCTGTGCTCAGCTCCACAGGAGTCTGCTTGAGATGTTCTCTCCCTCTGCCCCTCCCCCCACTCTCGCATGCATGTGCTCTCTCTGAAATGAATAAATCTGTTTTTGGTTAATAAAAGGCCTTCTGCTGAAAATGCAACTGATGAACACTATTATGTAATAATGTATCTTTTGTTCACTGGCATCTTAGAAGAGATTAGAACAGTGCTTTACATATAGTAGGTGCTCAATAAATGTTAAACAGTTGAAAGCACTTTATAGCACGGTCTGGCACAGAGTTAGCAAGCAGTAAATACTATTGTATAATGGTTTGTGTTTTGTCACTGACTATAACACTGCGTGGTAACAGGGTCAGGCTTCATACATATTATTAAATAGGTAAAAGCAATGAATAGAAAAGGACTTGGCACAAAATGAGCTCTCAATAAATGTAATATTTTGCCAAATGCCTAAAATTGTGCCTGGCACATAGTAGGTGCTCAATATACATTTCTTAAATATCTGAAAGTGATTAATTGCAAAGGAACAAAGTAAGAACTCAATAATACTATCATGTGTTTGGTCACTGTCACTAAACTAGAAAACTGTCACTGTCATCTAGAACTGTGTTGAATGCAAGCACTTAGTGGGACATGGAACACAGTAACCTTTGATGATGAAGCAAAACTGGAGACACACAGTGCTCAAAAAAGGCAGAAATGCTAGGCCACAAAAGCCACCCCATGCTAGAAGCCCGGTGGGGGCCCACAGACAAGCCAGAATCAGCTTTCCTGACTGAGGTGGGGCCCTCTCCTGGCCAGTCCTCTGACATGCACAGCCGCAGACAGGTTTTCTCACGGTGATGAAAATTCCGCTACTGCGCAGGCGAACCTTCTCCCTACGGGTCCCACAGCCTGCGCAGGCGCATTCTCCCCCAGAGTCCGCCAGAGGGCGCTCCCGCCCCTACAACTTGCCCAGACCCGCCCTGTTGTCCGTTAGCGTTCCAACGGCCAAAGAGAAGCAGCCACCGTCACCATGGCAACCAGTGACCTCTGCCCCTCTTCCCCCACCAGCATGCCCTGCGGGCAGCCCCTGAATCAGTGGAGGGAGAAGGAGAAAGGAGGGTTGGAGGGGGAGAATCCAAGGGCCCTAGGGGAGCTGGGGTGAGTCAGAACTGTATGGAGGTGTGGATGTCACTACAGGGGAGTAAACACAGGCTGGTAGGAGTGTTCTCCTCACCGTTACAGGGCCCACGGAATCATACAAGCCCTAGAAAGGCAAGTGGTGGTGGTGGGGGGGGGGGGTGAGTCCATCTTCAGAGATGGCGTCGCCAGGTCAGGGACTCCAAAGACACTCACCAAGGGGGACCAGCCCAACACACGATTCCGGGGGATCACTTTGATGGCCACCTGGAGAAAAGGGCTGAGGTGAGGGGGCCAGCAGACGACCCCCAGGCCCCTCCTAGTCTTGACCCTCACCCTAGGCTTTCTGGTCCCAACCTCGCCACACCGCAACCCAAAATGAGCTGGAGCTTCTTCCCTAGCCTCCAAGTCCCCAGAACCAAGTTCACCTCTCCCATCATCCTTGGCCCTGGGTTCTCCCTTTTCAGGATTCAGAACCCCTCACTCCAGGTCCTGAGTTCTGAATTTCTTAATACCCGAAGCCCTTGCTCTTCCCATCCAGCTCCAAGACCCCCCCAACTCTGTACCGGGGTCCTGGTCCTCAGGACTCCACGCTGGACACCTGCCCTTGAAATCCGCCAAATCTCAGCTCTGGGCCTCCACCTTCCCACACAGATACACATCCCCTGGATCCCAGGGTCTAGAGTCCTTACGACCCCCACTCCTCAGCCTCACTTCCTGGACTTTTAGAATCCCTGCCCTGAACCCCCCCCCCCCATATACCCACTTGGATCGCCACACAAACAAGCGCGCGCACGTGCGCGTGCTCGGGCACCCCCACCAACCCGGATCGCGGTCCTCATGACCCTACCACGCACACATTGTCGGCTCATCCCCTGGTCAATCAGCATCCCAGCCCGGGACTCCCGCCCCCGCCACACACACGCACACACAAGGACGCACACACACACAACACCCCTGACCCTCCCAAGACTCTCGTGGTTGATACCTGGAGTCGATCTGTGACGCGATGTCCTGCGAAGACGGTACCAAAGCCCCCCTTACCAAGGAGGGGGCCGAGTCGGTACTCAGCCTCGAACGCTTCGCGATCCTTGCCTCCTACGCAGGCGGAGGCGAGGAAGTCAGGGTGGCTGCATGCAGAGCCCGACCACGACCCTCTCCCCCCTCCCCCCCCCGCCGCCCTCAACCAATTCAGCCTGCCTGGCCTAGTCGCGGTCGGGGAGCCTTGCTCACCTGGCGGCGGCGTGGGGGTCACGGGGGCCACGGGGAGCCCTTGCAGAGGCTTAGTCAACATGGAGGTGGTGCTGCGCAGATTGAGCCCGCTGAGCCCGCAGGGCGTGGACGCCCGGGGTAGCGAGGCTGGGGAGCCAGGACTTGGGGGCGCCAGGGTGGAAGGCAAAGAAGCTGATGGCCCAAAAGCGCCCGCAAACAGCGCAACGTTAAGATTCGACGCGCGCGCCAGCCCCAACGCTACTGAGCCGGGGCACGCGCCTCCCGAGAGAGTCGCCCCGGGCGACAGCCCCGCCCACTTGGCTTTGATCAATCCGGACGCGGCACCTGCTGTACCGCAGCCAATCGGAGCCAGTCCTTATTTGCATACCACCCTCAACGTTTCAAGTACCCCCCTTATGCAAATACGTGCCCGGATCTTCCACGGGGGCCGGGCCCGCATGCAAATGTGGGGGGCGCACCCGAAGAGGAAACTGGTTCTGGGAATCCCTTTCCAGCAACCGCATTTGTTTTGGTTGTTGTGCGGGGTTGTTTTTATATATGTGTGTGTATGTGTATATATAGATATAAACTTAAAAAAATAACTGCACCGCCTCCTTTCCTAAGAAGTTGGTTTGCAGCCGCTGCTTCGAGATTAGCGCAGAGTTATCTCCGGGCTTCTAAGAATCCGGGCCTGTAGCCACTCAAGACCCTGTCTCCAAAAAGGAGACCAGCAGCCTTGCCCCAAAACTGAAGCCAGGGATCCTGGAAGAACCTGTCCAGCTTTCAGGGTGGGGTAGCCCCCCTACCACCGCGGGAGACGCTGGCCAAAGACAACATTCCTCCGCCCTGAGGCGGAGGCTTATGGGGTGTTTTGGGGCCCTTAACCTGGGCAGACCTGGCCTCGTCTAGCCAGGAGCCTAATCCCCCAGCACGTCCAGAACCTGGAATGGCAGAGGGAAGTGGACCTTAGGTGGGGGGTGGGATGCTAGCAAGTCAGAGTGAAAGTAGCTTGGGGGTATGCTTCCAAATGACAAGAGATGGGGACAGAACGAGCTCAGGCAGGTGGTAAAATACCCTTAGTCACAAATTTGGGAAAAACAGTTGAGCCTCACCCCGCAGGAAGATAGAGATGCACTCAAGACTCGCACAAAAGTACCATGTGATATACATGAAACCTACAGACACATTCATGTAAACTTGTCCTAGATACACATGCAGCAGACATGTACTGTCACAGAGACTGACGTCCACTGTTGGGCAGCCATGCTGCCACTTATGTCCCAGAATGTCACCCAGAGAAACACTGTTACAGACAGGCACTCCAGAGAGATACACACGGACCTATGTTGCCATGTGATGACACAGAAATATCTTGTCAGGCACACCACCAGAACTTGTCACGAAGATACTGGCACCATCAGACATGCACTGTCACAGGAAGACTTGTACTGTCCCAGAAATGAGAGACCTTGAGTCTGTCACAGGACACACACAGATGCTCCAGAGACACACAAGTACTGCTCCAAAGGCAGACATAAGTAATTATGCGACAGAGCCACATAGATAGGCACTGTCACAAAAACAGACATGGATAGACCCAGACACACACATACACCAGCAAACATGCAGTGTTGTCACTGAAACTGTCCAGAAATAGCTACCCAGAATCTGTCACAGGAATACAAACGGACATTCACCCTATCAGAAAGAAACCACAGATGCGCTGTCACAGACAGACCCACGCAGACATGCACTTGTCTTAGAAACAGACAAACTGTCAGAGATAGAGTCCCACACTCAGTCACCATCTGACACACCTGGAAACAAGCCCTTGTCACACAACGTGACACTGTGAGGTGCATGTAAAGACTTAGACTCACTGAAGTCAAACACACACAGACACCACCCAGAAAGCAAATACACACATATACTCTCCCTTATTCATCCAATATTTATTAGGGGTCTACTGTAAGCCTGCCAGGCCCTGGCAGGGGTGCAGATATTAGAGATACACAGATTAAGTTAGGCATCACAGCCCTTGCCCAGGAAGTGAATCACAGAGTTATTGGGGAAGGAGTAAAGACATATTTGTGGATAGAGATGGGAATATGGATGGGGTCACACAGGGCTTCTCAAAAGGTGACACTACCCATCTTGAAGGACAAGGTTGGGGGCTCAGGATATGGAAAGGGCAAATTCCAGGCAGGGGCCAATGAAACTGGAGAGAGCAGCAAGAATAGGTAGGCAGGGGCCAGATGGTGTAAAAAACTTCAACATTAGGTAAATAAATACTATCTGCTAACATTTGGGCTCTCAGAACATGCCAGGCACCATGCCATCAGACATTTTATGTTGACCACATGCATTCTCTCTCAATGCTCACAACCAGAGAGAGTGTGAGGTAGTAGACATTAATCACTCCTGTTGTACACATGGTGGGACCCTTGAAACTCAGCCTGTGATTTGGCCAAGGTCACATAGCTAGAAAAAAACAAGGTGGGTTCCAAACCAACTCTCCAACATCTGGATGATTGACTAGTGGATTCCACAGATACCCCACAAGATGGCCACTCAGCCACCATGCCTTCACTGGCAGAGCTGGACATGCATCCTTAAATAGGGGCCTCATTAGTGAGGCACAGCAATATACACTCTTGACAAAACCTGGGGGCCAGCCATCCTTCTCTGCCTTGGTTGTACGCCAAGGAAAGGCAGGGGCATGGATGTCAGAGGACTGGGAACATGAACAAGAAAGGGTTTAACCATTCCTTACACCAGAGAGGCCCCTCCAGTCAATTCCACTACACTTACGTTGATATGAAGCATCCGTTGTGCCTTTCCAAAGCATTTCTACATCAAATATCACAAGGGAAAAGCAAACACACATAGGGAAGGAGGCAGGCAGTAAAATTGGAACTTCGGTCCCAGCCCTCAAGCTCCTAGTCCTCTGCTCCCATCACAACCCAGGATACAGGGTGGGCAGGTTACATGTGACAGAACGGAGGCAGGGGCAGCAGGCAAAGATGGAGCTTTCTTGGTAATAACAGGTCCAGAAGTTGGTTTAGTAAGCAGTGAATCAAATATGAACAAACTCTGGGCCTACAGACAGAGCTTACTGGAGAGCATGCAGCCCTCAGAGGTCAAGCCAAGGCCTAGGCCATCACCACCTCTGCCCAGAGGCCCACCCACCTTGTGCCCCACATAGAACAGAGGCGCTCAGGGGAAACTGACATTTGGTTTTATTGTGCCAAGGACATTACAGATGGTGGATCTTGTCAACACCTGCAGGGCAAAGGTGTCCCATCTGCTGAGGCTGCGCCCACTCCCCACGCTCAAATCCTGGGCGGTAGCAGCCATGATCCTCAAAGGTGCCCCCCAACCCAAGATTCCGAAGAGACCCAGTGGTAGTAGTGGTGGTGGTGGTGGCAGTGGTAGTGATGTGGAAGCAGTAGGAATGCAGCAAGGTCAAGAGTCTCATTGTCCAAAGCCCACAAGACACCTGCCCCCTGCCCCCACCCCGGCTTGCACTCTAGACCCTGCCTACCTCCACAGAGCTGGAGGCAAGAGACAGTAACCACATCTTTGTGCCCCCTCTGTCCCCATGGCCTGTCTGCTCCCAAACCAGAGATGCCGCCTTCACAGAGCCACTGCTATTGTCTACATCATTTTGGATTGGTTGATTTTATAAGATAAAAGTACATTTTAATAAAGAAAAAAATTCAACATTGAAGGCTCAGACATTCTTGGGGTACTGGGAAGGGGAATTCCCACTTCTTCCTCCCACCTCCCCAGCATCATTGTGGAGGCGGGGTGACAAGTTTTTCTGATCTTGGAAGGAATGGGGGGCAGGGAGACTTTCCTCTGTCTGAATGTCTCTCCTCAGGGGCTGCCTGGCTGCCAGTTGGTTTGTTTCTGTGTGCCTCTCGCCTACCTTCGGCACCCTTGCCCAAGTCCCCTGTGGAATGCAGGGATGGTGCTGTGCAGGGGGCAAGAGGACACGTCAGCTGGCGAAGAGACAGGTGATGGTGGTGGTGGCAGCGATGAGAAGGGGTGCAGGGGTGGGCCAGCCAGAGGGAAGTGGGGAGGAGGGAAAGGAGGGGAGAGAGGGAAAAAGGCAGGAGGGAAGAAAGCCGAAGAAGGTGGGGCGGCACCGGAGGGCAGGAGTGGTGGGGGTTGGGAGATGGTCTCCAGTCTCTGGGTCTCCATCAACTCTTGTCTGGGGGTGGATCTCTGTGCACTTTGTTTTTCTTCATACTGTCTAGGTATTCCTGTTGGGACACTGCCAGCACCGATGCTAGGATCTCATCATCATCCCAGTCATTCAGACCTGCTGGGCAAGAGGAAGGAGCAAAGGATGATGGAGCACTCCCAGCCCACCTTCTCCTTACCCTTTGCTGATTCCTGGCTCGAGCGATCCCATCCAGGTCCCTCTATGCTTCTTTCTCTACAAGAAGGCTCCCCCAGGCCTATGAAATCCCACAGATTCCCTCTGGACACATCCTTTGGGCCTGAAAATTCCCGTCTTCCTGGGGAGATGGCCAGAGGCTCCAAAAGCCCCCTCTCAGGATGTGCTGCTTCTTCCCTCTCTCCCCAGCTCCCAGCTGGCCCCTGGCCCCTAGATAGAGGAGGCTTACCAAAGGCAGAGGGGGACATCTGCTGAATGAGGGCCCGGCACTCCAGAGCAGGGTACAGGGACACGAGGGGGGAAGTAGCTCGGTCAGCCCCCGCCGAGAACTGGCTGCTTGTACCTGGGGCAGAGGGACAGTCAGAGGTGGAGCCCACAACCTAGGCAGCACTTCCTAACCCAAGCTTCCCCAGTCACCAAGTCACTGACCTGGTGCACAGGGTGAAGGAGGTTTGGCAAGAGCTAAGACAGTGCCTGGGGAAGGGGGCTTGATGCCCAGCTCGGCGTGCAGCTCAGGATGTTCGGGTGAAGAGGCTGAACTCCGCTGCCGCGGGGACCGGCTGGTCCACTCCTCCAGGCCACTGGAGGCTGCTGCTGTGGCAGAACTGCATGTGGCGCTGGCTTTCCGGGGCTGCAGGGGTGGGGGGAGGAGGAGGAGGAGGAGGAGGAGGAGGAGGAGGACGAGGACGACGAGGACGACGAGGACGATGACCACCACCACAACCACGACCACGACGACGACAACAGAACAGGACAAGGAGGATGATGACGACGACGACGAGGAGGAGGAGGAGGAGGAGAAAGAGGAGGAGGAGGAGGAGGAAAGGACCAACGCAAGTCATGAGCTGCCTCTGCCCCATCCCTGAGGGTTGGCTCCCTCCTGGAATCCTGGCTGTGATGACCACCATCATTCCTGGTCACACAGCAGACCACAGGACAAAGGTAAGCTTCTTAATCCCACCACCCTCACATCCTTACAGGCAATCTGGCAGGAAACCCGTACCCCCACCTTCAAAATACATTCAGACTCCATCCCCTTTCCTCATTCCTCCCTAGCCAGCACCACCATCCACCATCCGTCACCACTGGGACTAGAGGTAAGACTCCACACCTCGCTGGTTCCCTGCTTCTTGCCCTAAACCCTAGGCTCCATGCTGCCCTAGCTATCAGGAGGATCCTGTCCCTCCTCTGCTCACAACCCTCCCAAAGGCTTCTGCCTCACTCACAGTAAAGGCCAAAGTCCTCACCACAGCTCACAAGCCCCTTCTCAATCTGTCCCCACCACCTCTCTGACTTCACTTACTACAACATTCTGCTCAACCACCCTGGCCTCCAGGCCACTCCCAAATCACCCTGGGTATGCATTCCACCTCAGGGTTTTGCTCTAGCTGGCCTTCTGCTTTGCCTGGCGCATGCACTTAGCTAACTGCCTCACCTTTTGCAAGCTTTTGCTCACATCTCACTGGCTCTGAGGTCTGCCCACCCTGACCATACTACTTCATATTGTGAACTCTCAGCTCCCCTCAGCCCTACTCATTCTCTTTGCCCTGCTCTACATGTTTCATCTATCCCACCTCTCAACTAGTCTATTCATTATATTTACTGTTTATTTTGTTCTACTCTGCGAATATGTAAGCATCACAAGCACAGAGATCTGGGCCTGCCTGGCTCACCAATGTACCACCCATATACTAAGAACAGTGCCTGGCATAGACCTGCAATAAATATTTGTTGTAGAAATTACCTGACTCTTGCCAACACCTACAATCACTCTAAACTCCTTGTGATTCCTCAAATGCCTGCCTGCTTTGCCCCATCCCTGCCTTAAAAATCCAACCTTGCTGTGTGAAGACTGACCAGGGCGCCCATGTCCACTGGTCCCCCAGCCAGGGTCAAGGGCCTCACTGATGTATCTGTCTCCCTCAGTAGACACGGGATCACGGAGAGTGGAGCAGGCCTGACCGGATTTTACATCTTCAGCCTAGAGCCTGACATAGAAGGACATTCAACAAGAGCTTGTCCCTCTTGAACTATCCATCAATCCCCACATGTCACCACCAGTGGCTGGCCTCCCTCACTCCTTAAGACCTTGTTCGGCAAAGGTGTTGAGAGTTCTAAGGCACGATGCCAAGACTAAGGCCGAGATGTGGTACAGACCAGGCTGAGAGCTTCCTTCTCTCCCAGATGTCAAAACTGCTTAATTTCTTCTGCCTGTTTGGGGGCAGAGCATGTGAAGTAAGGGGTTCTTGGCCAGGCCAATAACAGAGCCCAGGACCCACCTGGCTGGGGCCGCGAACCTGGCGGGCCTGTTTCTCCTGATCCCGCAGCCACTGCAGGTAGGATTCTCGAGCCACCTGCTCCTCAATGGCCTCATTTGTGGCCTCCCAGTCTGTGGCCCGCTTTTTGTCTTCCAGCATCTGCTGTTCAATCCAGGACTCCTCTGATGTTTTTATGGCATTCTTCATCAGGGACTGTTCTGCAAACTACAAGGCAGGGAGGAACAGGGATGTGGGGTGACACTCAACTCTGGCCATGAGCCAGAACTAGTTTGGGATTATGGGCCTACAGGCCCAGAAGAGAGGAGATAGGAAGGCAGCTACTCTTACTAACCAACCCCCTGAGTAGGCTGCCTAATTTATCAAGAAATGGCGGAAGGCAGGTTTGGGTAGAGGGACTTGTCATTCTAAACTTCTATACTTAGAAGCCCTGCTCCCAACCCCAAGACACCTTGAGTGAAGTACTCTGCCTGGGGCAGCCAAGTGCTGGAATTTAAAGATGCCTCACCCAGCAATGACTCAGTTTCGTAATGCTGAGACTGTCCTCACCTGTGTCCAGATGGGACCAGAAGAAAAGATCACCTGAGAAGTTAGCTGTGTGTCCACAGGGTGAAGGGAGTATTTGGACATTTAAGGGGACAGGGAACGGTATCATCGCGGGAAGAAGGGGTGTGAGGAATTGTGGGACACTGTAGGAGAGTGCTTTTTGTCAGGCTATGAGATACAACAGCATTAAAAAAAAATGAAGTAATAAAAAAATACCAGAGCATATTCAAGGCATTAAGTATTGCTCAGTGAAACTCTTAACATTATTTTAATGCAAATATACACACTACACACCCATGTACATGTGCACTAAGTTATGATGTAAAATGTAATATTTTACCTATGCATAGTAGTCCAAAAAGTATGTAAAACTCTAAGTTAAAACAAGCCAATTTAAAAACGCACAATTTCCTCAAAGAAGATATTCAGCTGGCAAATAAGCACATGAAAAGATGCTCAACATCATTTGTCGCTAGGGAATTGCAAATTAAAACCATGAAGTCTGGGACGCCTAGGTGGCTCTGTGGTTGAGCGTCTACCTCTGGCTCGGCATGATCCCAGAGTTCCGGGATCGAGTCTCCCATCAGATTCCCTTGTGAGGAGCCTGCTTCTCCCTCTTCCTATGTCTCTGCCCTCTCTCTGTGTGTCTCATGAGTAAATAAATAAAAATCTTTAAAAAAAAAAAGTAAAACCATGAAGTCCTTTGCCAGTTGGGAGACCTCAGTTAAGAACTGTAGCTTCATAGAGATATGGATGGTTACATAAAGAAATATTTCTAGGTAAGTGTATACACATGGGTTAGTATACACAGATATATCTCCTTGCTCTGTCAGCTGAAAGGGCCTAGAAGCAAGGACACCCCAGTGGCAAGGAGCACACTCAGTATTCAGATCTTGGTTTCTAGTATCATTCCAATAAAGAGGAACCAGGGCTCCTTGGAAAAAATGACTGGTTCTAGAACTGGGGCAAGAAATATACAAGATGAACTTGGAGCACCTCATAGTGCCAGAAAGAAAGTGTTACAAAATGAAACAAAATAAACCAACAAAAAACAAAAATTAGAAAAAAACCCCTAACAACTCACCATCACAACGATGTCAAAGAGGTGCAGGAGCCAACTAAGAGACCTCCAAGAGGCAAAATGGAAACAATGTGAGCATCAAAATTTATATTTTGGGTTATAATCCAATACTATAAGTATAAAAGAAATACCTCAGTCCATACTGACTGAAATAAATGGGAGACAAAGGACAAATTTCCCTTGCAGAAGAATTCTACATAATTTATGTAGATACTCTGCCCTCAAGAAGATGGAGCATAACCTCCACTTTTTTTAAGTGTGGGCTGTACATCATGACTTCCTTCCAAACAGGAAGGTATGGAAAAAGGAAATGGGGGGGGGAGTAATTTTACAGTGGAAAAAATCTGACAAAACTACTACTGCCGGGGATCAAGGTCAACATCAACAGTCATAAATCATGTTCCCAGTATATACCGTTGATATGATGTAATGACAATGGTACTCTACCACTGTGATCTTCCTCCCTAAAACCCATAATCCCAGTGTAATCAATGAGAAAAACATCAGACAAATTTCAAAAGAGAACCATCCTACAATATACCTGACCAGTACTCCTCAATACGGTCAAGGTCATCAAAAACATGAAAGTGTGAGAAACCGTCACAGACAAGGGAGCCTAAAGAGACATGATGACTTTAGTTAGTAATAATGTATCAAATGTATCAACATTCGTTCATATATTGGAACAAATGTATCACAGTCCTCCAAGATTCCTTAGTAACAGTGAAACTGCTCAGGGGGGAGAAGAATACATGGGAACTCTGTAGACTATCTTCTCCATTTTTTTTGTAAATTTAAAATCATTATAAACAATTATGTCTACAAACAAAAACCTTAAGGCATTCATTTTTTAAAAAGGGGGAAAAAAAAGGAGTGGGGCGCCTGGATGGCACAGTTGGTTAAGCTCCCGATTCTTGGTTTTGGCTCAGGTCACGATCTCAGGGTCAAATCAAGCGCCATGTCAGGCTGTGGGCTCAGCACAGAATCTGAAATTCTTTCTCCCTCTCCCTCTGCCCCTCCTGCTCATGCATGCTCGCTCTCTCTCAAAGCCAATCTTTAAAAAAAAGAAAAATGAGTGATCAGACCATGAAATGTCATAGATCATTCTTAAATTTAAGTACATCAAATTATGTGAAAGAAGTCACTCTGAAAAAAACTACATGCTGTTAGGATTCTAATTCCATGACATTCTAGAAAAGGCAAAACTAGAGTCTGTAAACAGATCAAAGATAAAAAACAAGGAAATTCAGAGAAAGTGTCAGAGCCAAGAGGAGCCAAAGGAGACAGGACAACTAAATGTAGTACGGTCTCCTGGATGGGTCCTGGAATAGATAAGATCATCAGGGAATGACTGAGGTCATTTAAATAAAGTATGGTCTTTAGTTAAAATATCAATATTGGTTTAGAATTGTGATAAATGTTCTAGGCTGATATGTTAATCAGAGTGGGGAATATGTAAATTCTCTAATCTCAGTAATTCTGTAAATCTAAAACTATTCTAAAATTAAGAGTTTACTTAACAAAACAAAAAAACCTACATTGGAGGGCGTGTGTTAGGGTGTGCATTTCCTAAAATGAGGTAGGGGCACTTTCTGTTTGTAGGAAGTGAAACCTGAAGAGAAGATAGCAAAATTCCCAGAAGATGACTGTTTATGAGAGAGAATGAGAATATGTCAGCATATGCTGGAAAATGTGCTGCCACCTTCTGAGTGCCTACTAGGCCACAGGCCCTGTGTTGGGCACTTTCTGTATCTGCCGAGCAGCCAGCCCAGATTACAGGTATAATCTGCCCTAGGTCCCACAGCTAGTAAGCAGTAGGGCCAGGCCTGCTCATCATCAAGTCTCTGTGACCACAGCTATCTAGAACTGCTGAGCATTAGAGGATCCATGTGGGTGCCAAGATACCCAGACCAAGCCTGGGTTCACAGTTCCCAGATGTGTCCCAAATGCCAACCCTCAACAGGCACAGAAGATGAGTAAAGCCAGCTCAGACAGGCAAGAGGAGACCAAGGAATGAGCCCCGAGAGATCACCTTGTTACTCCCGAATTTTATAGAGGTGAGACCTCAAGAGCAACTCCAGGGGACAGGGCGTTTTTGTGGGCTAGGGCAGAACTAAGACCTCAAAAGAGGCTTCTGGCCTCTATGTCTAGCAGTCATCCTGGGCATGGGGACCCACTTACCCCCGGTTTGAATGATGGCAGGCCTAGCCCCACACCGATGGTGGCCTTGTTGGGATTCACCACTGAATTGTAGTGGATATTCCGATGGTAGCTGACGCGGATGGGTTCATCCTCGTTTTGATGGATCCCATGGAATGTGTTGATGGGTTCTGCAGAGAGAGAGAAGGAAGGAGCATCCACAGTGGACCGGGCAGGCTCAGATCAGGGTCAGCCAGCTGCTCATCTACCCACCACAGAAGTACCTGTGCTGTACTGGTACACCTCCACGGGCCGGTTGTACATCTCTGCCATGGCCTGCATCTCAATGTGGTTGCCATGGCAGTTGTTTTTCCGCTTCCTGTTGATGTAGGTGGTGAAGTCCTCTGTGACATAGTTGGAGAAGTAGTCAGCATTCTTCATCTGCAGAACAGATCGGAGGGTCAAGGCCTGTGCAGGGAGGAGACGCAGCTACTCTGCCCCCGCCCCAAGGCCTCTGCAGGGTCTCTCACCAGATAGTCCATGCAATGCTTTCGCACAACCTCATGCATGTCCTGGTCTCCATACACCTGGTCAGCTGTGGGGGCAGAAGAAAGGAGAGGCAGGGGTCAAGAGCTACCACCAGAGAAGAGTTCGAAGTCATGGAATATCCCTGGGGGTGGAGGGCTGGGGCCAGGAAAACTCCTTCTCCTACGCTATGGCCTGGAGAGTGCCTGGCTTTGTGGGCTGGAATGGGGTCATGGAAAAAAAAAAAAGACAGGCAAGAACAGTCTTTAAGAACAAAAGAGGAAAAAAAAAAAAAAGAACAAAAGAGGGCAGCACGGGTGGCTCAGGGGTTTAACGGGTGGCTCAGGGGTTTAACGGGTGGCTCAGGGGTTTAACGCCGCCTTCAGCCCAGGGTGTGATCCTGGATCACGTCCTGCATCAGGCTCCCTGCATGGAGCCTGCTTCTCTCTCTGCCTATGTCTCTGCCTCTCTCTCTGTGTCTCTCATGAATAAGCAAATTTAAAAAATTTAAAAAGTAAAAAAAATAAAATAAAAACATTATAAAAAAAATAAGAACAAGAGAGTACAGGCCTCTCGGGCAGATAACTTTGTCCAGGGCTTACCTGGCTACTCAGACAAGTCAACAAACATTTTAAGTCCCCTAAGTGGCCTCGAGCACCAGCAATTCCACACTCTCCCCCTCACTCTTCACATGAGGAAGCTGAGGCTGAGGGAGAGTATGTGGCTTCACCAAGGTCACACAGCAAGTCAGTCTGACAGATTCAACTCTAGAATTCAGTTTTCCTGACCCATGGGAGCCAGCATGGCCTTCTTAGGTTAAAAAAATAAAAAAGAATAAAAATAACTGGGCTCCATGCCCAGTTCTGCCAGATACTAGTGAGCTAAACAACCAGAGGCAAGCAGCCCAAGTGTCCTGAGCCTCACATGCCTCACGTGTAAAACAGGAATAAGCAGGATAACTCCCTGGCAGGTCTCCTGTAGGATCAAGGAGATAATGGGTGTAAGGTGACCAGCACTAGGCTTGGGACAGAACAGTAACTCAGTAAATCAGAGTCCCCTACCCGTAGTGGGACTGGAAGTGGGGTAGTGTGAAGGTGACAAGGGGGAGTAAAATCCTGCCCCTGTCTGCAAGCAGCACACCATCTAGCAAGAGAAATAAGACACAGGTGAACATAACTTAAGCATAATTCAGGAAAGGCAGCCTATGGCCCAAATGGTCAGTCATGGGGTTTTGATCAAAGAACGAACCAGGCTCCCCCTGCCTTACTTGTGGGATCTTCACCCATGCCATTTCCTCTTTTCAGGGCATTTTTTTTTTTTATATTCTTTTTTTAATAATATTTTTTTAATTTTTTTTTATTTATTTATGATAGTCACACAGAGAGAGAGAGAGGCAGAGACACAGGCTGAGGGAGAAGCAGGGTCCATGCACCGGGAGCCCGACGTGGGATTCGATCCCGGGTCTCCAGGATCGTGCCCTGGGCCAAAGGCAGGCGCCAAACCGCTGCGCCACCCAGGGATCCCTCAGGGCATTTTTTCCACCATTCTCGGCTGCCTATTTGTCAGAAACCCATGTATACTTTATATAGTTTTCCACCCCTCCCACCCTCCAGAGCACTTCTATCACCAGATTTATCGAAGGTGTGTGCAGGCTTCCTCTGCCTAACCACTCTGACTCCCACTGAGTGCCGAGAGCAGGTCACAGCCAAGTCCACTGCAGCTGAAGGCCCAATACAGTTCGGGAAATGGGAAACAGCCTGTTGTGTGGATGGACAGGCTGGGGGAGCCAGGGAGCCTTCTCCCTGGGAAATTAAAGTGGGCTTGAAGACAAGGCACAGCCTGATGTCCACTGGCTAAAACAAAGAGAGAATTTCCCTGGGGCAGGGGCAGGGTTCCAGAGGGAACACCCCAGTGTTGTTCCATGACCCCCAGTCTACCTTTGAATAATCGTCAGAAGAATGCCTTCACTGCCCTCCCCCCTCCCTCCCTGGAGGAATCTATGAGATAAGGAGAAAAAGGCTACTCTGAGATAGAAAATGGGGCAATGGGGCCCATGCCTATCTCACGGCCTCGGCCTCTCTCGGCCTCTCACGGAGGTGCAGAGACGGGAGGGGGAGGGGAGTTGTGAAGGCAGGAAGGGGTAGCCCCTTCACCATGTAAACAAGGATGTGGGTTCTGTGGCCACACTCTCCCCCCCCCCCACAACAGCACTTCCAGCTAGTCACGTGCCCTGCGCAGAGGCTGGGGCCCCCCTGCTGCTGCCTTTCTTAGAAGCTAGGACCACAGAGCCCGCTGTGGCTGCCTAGGGCTATTTATGTAGAAGGAGCTTGGGGTGCTGAGGAGGCAGTACTGCCAGCAGCTGCAGTAAACAGGAACTGAGATGGCAGCAAAGGGGTTAAATAGGGGTTGGCCTGCCAAGCTCAAGGAGGTGGCTGAGAGGTTCCTCAGAAAGGATCAACAGGCATTTCCTGAGAGATGGTTCTACCTGAGGTGCCAGATGCCAAGAAAATGGCAGAAAGGGGAGACTAGAACAGGGAAGGGAGCTGCAGGAAGCTAACAAAGCACCCCAACCACTCCCTATCCCTTGCCATTAGCCCCATTGCCTAGCAGAAAGGCTTTGCTGACTCCTAGCTGTGTGGCACTGGAGCTTCGAGCTCTCTAGGCCATAACGTCTTCATCCATAAAGTGGGGAGAATAACTCCTCTCCCTTTCACAGGGGGCTGTTGAGACCAGGGGTAGGGTTTGCTGGATGCCTAAGGTGTACCATGTGTTCAAGAAATGAACCCAGGGGCTCCCTCTGTCCTGAGTGGACAAGGACTCTTTCAGGTAGCTAACCCTCCCCAAGTCAATCAGAATGTCACCGGAACCACTTATTATGTCCTTCCTCATCTCTGCTGCACTTCCTCAGCCAGAGGAAAGCCCCGGACAAGGAGTCTAGGGTGTCCCTCCTCATACCAGCAGGTCCTGCTCACTACCTTTCCTGAATCCAAAGATCCATAGGTCTCCATTCTGTGTCCATAGTTCAAATCTTCAGCAATCACATTAACATTAAACCAGGAGTCTAGGCTTCACACAAAACGGGGTCCTTAAGTGACTTTCTCCACCCACCTGTAAAATACCCTTTCTTTCCTCAATCCTGAGATGCACTGACAGATGGTACTGTACATGTGTTTAAAAGACAGCTTCTGTTGGGTGGTGGGAAGCAGCGGCACCACCCACCTCACTGATTCTAAGATATACCCTAGAGTTTTGGGATCATAAATGCGGAAGAAAATGTGTATCTAAACACCAAGGAAACCGAGTAAGAATACATCCCCAATGAGAGAGAAAAGGATCTTTTCAATGATATTAAGGTGGGATAACCATCCAAGGCAGGGATAAAACACAGCAAGTCCTCCCCATTGAGGCAGTGCTTGTCTGACTTTGCTAGCCCCACCTTTGTCCTCCAGAAAGCTCTCCTCCCCTCAGTGAGTTGGCACTGGGGACAAGGGGCTAAGCTGGACTTCCCTGTGGGGGCCAAGGTGGGGAAAAGGGCCCAATGGACCTGCAGAGGTAGGGGAATTCAGAGACCTTGTTTTGATAGAAACCGAAACTCCTCTTCTTGCTGACGCTGCACTTGTGGGCAATCCGCACCTGCTCTCCCCTCCCAGAGTCCAGCTGAAGGGGGTCCCCCACTACCTCACCTCTATCCCCAACCCAAAGAGGGCTCAGAAATCCTCAGGACGATAGCAGAATTGATTCCACCAAGGCCTTTTCACATTCCAACTTATCCTATCTTGACCCAAAAAAGCTCTACTTTACACAGGAGGGATGAGATTGAGAAATATGGCACAGTTGGCCCAAGGTCACACATCTAGGGAGGGTGAAGGTAAGGCCAGGCTCTCAAAGAGTTTAACTGGTGACTTCAAACACTGATGCTCCAGTGTACCAATCTAGCTGTCCCCTTAGCCATCTGCCTGCCTAGAGAAAGGCTTGATTCTGCCTGCCTCAGTTTCCCTACCTGCACAAGTAGGAACCAGCTGGAACCCAGGAAAGGCCTGGGAGTGGGCAGAATTTAGAGAGGTCAGCATAAATCTTACCTCCCCATACCTCACATCTGTCCTTTCTCTGAGCACGCTGAGACACCAGCATAGAAATACACATGCGCGTGCACACACACACACACACACACACACAGAAAGCCAGCAGATCCTGCCAAAGATGTTCCCTGAGCCAAATACCCATACCACCCTCACAACTACAGAGACCTATCCCATTCAATAACTAACTACCCTTGCTGCTAACCAAGAAAGACTAAAGGCTGGATGAGAGACAAAGCTGTACAAAACAACACCGCCACCTCCTTCCTACCCTTTGCCATGGAAGGGAGAAATAGCTGATAGCTCTAACAGACTTGCCTCAACCTCCTTCCCCTACTGCCTGGGGGAAGGTCCTCCAAACCACTGTAATCCCTCCTCCTCAGGCTCCCTAAAATAGCCACTATTTGCCAGAGTTATGTGGAGAAGCAAGACAGGAAAGCCTGGACTATCTAAAGGTGTTTAATTAAGTACAGGGCCCTACCATTTGTTTTAGAGGCACCTGGGAACTGCCTCCCCACCAGGTTGCTGCCTGCCTGCCTGCTAGAAGAGCCACAGCAAGTTCTGCTGAGGACAGAAAAGGAAGCCTGGTGTCTGCAGGGAATCTAAAAACAAACCACACAAATGTGTGTACACACAGCAGCAGGAGGAGACAGGAACTTGATCTGTTCCCCACTTGCTTCCTGGCCCAGTGGGAATCCTGGCCTCACTGAGATGAGCCAGGAAAAAGGCCTCACTTGTCTGTCAAGGAGCTGCGGTGTACACCTGGCCCACGACCCCAAATGGCACACCTTCAGTGGGGGGAGACACCCTCGGTGAGAGGAAACACAACTCAGTCCTCTTAATAGCTTGGTCTCTGAGATGCCCACTCCTCTACTCAAGGATTCCCATGGCAAAGATGGGAAAACTAAGGAAGCAGGGCAAAAGAGCCCAATGGAAACTGGTGTACATAATAGTCCAGGGGAATCTTCTCCTCCTGGCCTAGTTCAACCTCAAACCGGTGTTCTGACGCTGGCTATGTGACCAGAATAGGGTCCTGGCTTTCTCGTAAGGGCTCAGTTTTCCCATTTATAAAACAGTCAAAATTAATTGAAAATCCATCCTTCCAATGCTGATGGTCCAGGCTAATGTTCTGGGCCCCATCATTGTAACATACACAGCTCCAGCTGCTTCCCATGGCCCAGAGAGACGCATGTGTGGCCTTCACTTTGCCTACAAAGGCCAGGGCCAGAGGTTTTTGCTGAGTAAAAGTTATATGGGGAGAGGGCAAGAGAGCGGCAGACTCATGTTTCCAGGAGGAGGTTATCTGAGCCTAGAAGGGGCAGGGTGGGCCACAGGATACCTCAAGAACTCAGACTCCTACTTCCACTCCATCCATCCAAGCCTTCACTGATGCTCACAAGTCCCCAACAAGGGGTGCTGGGAAAGAGCAGTGAACACTGGTTCACACTAGAGACACCCACACCTCAGAGGCAAATCTGAGGGTAGAAAGCCACCTGCCTCAGGATTCCCAACAGTAGAGGACCACAGGCTCCTAAATGGAGGAAGTAAGGCCCAGAGAGGTCAAGGAATATAGCTGAGGTCACCCAGCCAGTCAATAGCTAAGCTGAGAAGCTAGGGCTTTCCCAGGGTCATAGAAAGAACATGTCCTTTGGACACCTGTGGGTTCTCATGCCAGCTCTGCCACTAATGACCCTGAGCATATCATTTCCCTTTCCTGAGCCTGAATCTTCTCCCATCTCATAGAATAATAATCCCAATTTTGCAGATGAATCTGAAGCACCCAGCTGAATGCCAGCAAACAAGGTCAGGGAACAACAGAGCAGCCTGTGTGTAATTCCCCCTCCAGCTCCAGCCTTCAGTTATGTGCTTCTTCCACTATGAAACACGTGGCAGGAAGCTAGAACCTGTAGGCCTCCTCATCTGGAGCCCAGTACAAGCTAGGCTGGAAGCAGAGGGGCAGTAGAAAGCCTGAGGACAAAGTCCCCTTCCCAGGCACATGTCCTGTGCACTCTGCCTCAGGGAAACCTCCAGATGAGGACTAGAGACCCAGGGGCCACGCACTTCCAGGGGGTGACCATGGGGCTTCTGAGGTTTTACAGAGAAAAGCCAAGGGCAGCCCAGTTGGGGGAAATGGGTAGCCAGAGTGCTGATAAGGAAAGGCCTTCAACCTGCCACGGTCACCTCTTCCTGTAAGCTCAGGCCCTTTACTGGAAGGCCCGAAGAGGCGGGGGGTGGGGGGTGTCAGAGGGTGTTTGAGGAGGTCAGCTGGACGGACACACATGAAACTTTGCTGTTGATATGGGTTACTGCACAAGCCAGGTCCTTGCCAGCCCTAACATCTGTCTCAAAAACCACCCTAGACCCAGGTGCCTGGCTGTATTCTCTTCCTTTCAGTCTACCAGCAGCCCCATTCGCCCCCATATCCATCCTGAGGGTTCAGCACAGGGCCTAGCACCTAACAGGCCCTTACCTATTCTTTCTTTGCTTTCCTTTGGCCCAAGATGCCCCAAAACCCAGTTCTTTCTCTAGGAAACATCCCAGGGAGAACACAGGCTTGAACCACAAGCAGGAGTGGGATTTTCCCAGACTGGCAGAATCTACTGCCTGAACTCAACTCTTCTGCTTGGCAGAACGAAGAGGCAAGCACCCACCCCACTCAACTTCTTCCACCCATTTGACAAAACATTTGTGGTTTTGAGACACTAGTGTAAACAGTATTCAGACTTTACCATCTGCTATCCTATTCCCTGGGGGTCTACTAGGTGTCAGAGGCACTGAAGGAATTTACTGAAGTAATCTCATTTAATTGTCACAACTCTGGGTCTTTGGCCTCCGTTACAGCTTCAAAAACAGGCTCAGGGAAAAAGAGCTTTTGTCCAGGTTCATACCAAGAATCAGTGGCACAGTCAGGAGTGGAGCCTAAGTCAGTCCAGCCCACCAGTAGACATGGGGGCTAGCCACATGGTGAGAGAATAGCAGACCTTGTAAAGATTCAAGGAGCCCTTCATAATCAATACCATTTAACAGATTTTTGGAAAAATGGAAGTTTTTGAATCACGGCCAGAACTAGAAGACAGGGTTTCTGACTCCTACCTCAAGGCTCCTATCAGAGGGCCCTTTTCCCTGAGAGATACCACAGCCCCAGTGGAAGGATCAAATCACATTACCAAAGTTCCCCTGGATGCTAGCACAAGGCCTTCAAACTGCCTGGGTCATAGATTCAGAGCCAGAGAGGCCTCAAAAGATGTCACTCCAGCTGGATAGTAGATGGTATGAAGAAATTATGAATGTTGTTAGGTAGAATAATGACACCGGTTATGTTAGGAAAGAAAGAATTCTTATCTGTCAGAGAAATGTACATAAATGTTTACAAACAAAAAGATTCAATGTTGGGGTTTTGCTTTAAAAATGCTGTTTCAGGAGAGTGAAAAAGAGTGGGCAGGGTAGTGATGAAACAAGGCTGGCCATGTGTTGATGATTATTTTGAAGATGAATAATGGGTGTACACGAGAATTCACTATTCTTCTTTTGTGTAAGTTTTAAAAAATTCTATGATCCCAGGGTGACAGCAGTGTATTGTGGTTAAGAACATGGGCCTCAGACTAACCCAACCCAGAGACTTCCAATTCTACTATCTTACCCTGGGCAAGTCACTTCTCTGTTCTAAGCTATTTGTCTCTTCTGACAAATGGAAACCACAATAGTCCCTACTTTTACCTACCTTGGGGAAGAATGAAAAAAGGTTTCCTTTGGTGTCTGATAATACAATCTGTCCCTAAGTAACATTATTTTTATCACTATTATGGTTATTATTATTACTTTCACACCACTGCACTGCCTTATGACCAAAGGATAGAGGCCAGATACTAACTTGAGGCTGGGGCCCGGAGTCCCTGAATCACCAGTAAGCTCAATCCTCAGCAGTCTCAGAGATTACTCCTAATAAACACTAGAAACAGCTCAGGGGCAGCCCTAGGCCCCTTGAAGGCTGAGGCAGAGACTCACCTACAGCCCGGAAGAGACAGGCGCCGTCCTCCTTCATTTGCTTGATGATGAAGCCCTTCTTGTCTCTCAGGGCCTTTTCAAACCAGTGCTCCTGCTGGAGGAAGAGGCGGGGGTCAGCAACAGGAAAGGCCTGTACCCCCTCCCTAGGGCCCTGCCCTCCAGTTCCCAAAGGGCCTGGCTAACTGGCTGAAAGGACACTGGTCAGGGTCAAGTTCCCAGCCTTGCTCGACACTCCATGCATGTGGAGGAGGAGACCTTTTCTTTTAGGAAAGTAGTCATTGTGTGAGTACGAGACTTGATCCCAGAAGGGTCTCATCTGCTGTCTGACCCTGGTGACCATGCTGGGAATCCAATACTGGGCTCCCACAGGCAGCCAAAGGCCCAGACCTGGCTACCTGGGGATGGGGCAGGGAAAGAACTTGGCTGTATCTCAAAGAGTTTAAGTGACCCTTTAGCCACTTAGAATAGGGAAGCCGTTGAGGAGGGAATAACTGGCTAGAACCTGGATCCCAAGCCCTACGTATAGCTAGGGAATGCCAAGATATATTGTATAAAGCAAAACGCAAACATCACATCTCACTTATAACTGAACGCATTTAAAGTATACACATTTATGTATATGAATATAAACACACAAAACTTGCAAAGACCATACGACAAACTATCCTTAAAAGTTGGTATTATAGATGGTTTTATTTGACCTTCTTTCATGAGAGGTATGCAATCCCTTGTCCAAAATTCCAGAACTCCAAAAGCTTTGAAAACCAAAAGTCTCCTAATTCATTTGCCATCATAACCTGATCTGAGCTGGTGAGAACCTATTTATCCCACTTGAAGGTGTATATTCAAACATTATCATGCAGAAACATTCAGGTGTTCTGAGTTATGAGGTACTGCCACAGACCCCACCAGAGGTGTTATATAACACACAGTATACACACCAGGTGTATACCCAAAGGTTCAGGTGTAGTAAGCCTATACAAATGTGGATCTTCAGATTTAAAAAATAATGAAGAGGGATGTCTGGGTGGCTCAGTGGTTGAGAGTGTGCCTTCGGCTCAGGTTGTGATCCCGGGGTCCTGAGATCAAGTCCCACATCAGGCTCCCTGCAGGGAGTCTGCTTCTCTCTCTGCTTATGTCTCTGCCTCTCTCTCACTCTCATGAATAAATAATATCTTTAAAAAATAATGAAGAGATGAAGCAGCAGAAAAAAAAGATGTTTAGGGCAGTGAAACTACTCTGTATGATAGTTTTTAAAAAATATTTATTTATTTGAGAGAAAGAGCTCATGTGCAAGTGGGGGGGGGGAGAGGGAGAAGCAGACACCTCACTGAGCAGGGAGCCCCAATGTGGGCCTCGATCACAGACCCCAGGATCATGATCTGAGCCAAAGGCAGATGCTTAAATGACTGAGCCATCCAGGCACCCTCTGTATGGTATTTTTTAAAAAGATTTTATCCATTTATTTATGAGAGACACACACTCAGAAAGGAAGAGACACAGGCAGGGGGAGAAGCAAACTCCATGCAAGGAGCCCGATGCGGAACTCGATCCTAGAACTCCAGGATCATGCCCCGAGCCAAAGGCAGATGCTCAACCGCTGAGCCACCCAGGTGTCCCCGTATGGTACTTCAATGGTGGTTACACGTCATTATACATTTATCCAAGCCCACAGAATGTACAACACCAAGAGTGAACCCTAATGTGAACTGTGGACTTCAGGTGATTATGATGTGTCCTACATGAACACTGATTGTAATAAATGCACCACTCTGGTAGGGGATATTAATAATGGGGGAGACTATGAATGTTTGGGGCAGGGGTTATGTGGGAACTCCCTGTTCAATATGGGAACTCTTTTTTTCTTTTAAAAGATTTTATTTACTTATTCATGAGAGATGGGAAGAGGGGGGCAGAGAGGCAGAGACACAGGCAGAGGGAGAAGCAGACTCCATGCACGGAACCTGATGGGGGACTCGATCCTGGGTCTCCAGGATCACGCCCTGGGCTGAAGGTGGCGCTAAACCGCTGAGCCACCCGGGCTGCCTGGGAACTCTTAAAAAAAAAAAAAAAGATTTTATTTATGGGACGTCTGGGTGGGTCAGTGGTTGAGTGTCTGCCTTCAGCTTAGGGCATGATCCCGGGGTCCGGGGATCAAGTCCCACATCAGGCTCCCTGCAGGGAGCCTGCTTCTCCCTCTGCCTCTTTCATGAATAAATAAAATCTTAAAAAAAGATTTGAGAGAGAGCGTGCGTGCACACACACAAGCAGGGGGCGGGGGGAGCAGCAGAGGGAGAAGCCAAATCCCAGCAGAGCAGGGAACCCTGATCATGGCCTGAGCCGAGGGCAGAGGCTTAACTGACTGAGCCACCCAGGCACCCCAATATGGGAACTCTTGTTCAGTTTTGCTGTGAACCTAAAACCGCTCTAAAAAATTAAGTCTATAAAAAAATAATAATGTCCACGGGTCACTTAAAACATATTTTCCATTTCAAAACAAAACCAGAAGCAGCAGACCTTTCCTAGGCCCCTTACGCCCTCTCCTGGCCACAGGAAGAAGCCAAGCTTATCCAGCATCCAGGCTAGGGACCAGAAATCCCAAGCCTGCTCCTCTGGGATATCACCCTGCCCCAGGATTTACAGGATCTGGGCTAATGCTGACTAGACAGGGGAATCACTTCTCTGCAGGCCACTTTTCCCCAGCTCAGATGAGTGAAATTTCCAGCAGAGTAGGAAGTACTAGGTACGGAGGCTCTGCATGCCAATCCCAGCTGTCACCCACTTGCCCTGTGATTTCAGGTAAGCTACTTGAACTCTCCAAACCTCAGCTTCCTATCAAATAGAAGATAGGTGACCTACTTGATGGAGCGGTCAAGCTCAGAGGAGCTTCAGGGCCTGAAAAGGCTTGGTAAATAACAGGTCATCAGTCACAGAAGGGGTAAGACTAGCACAGATGGAGACCACATGCAACTGAGGGGCCCGCAGCAAGTCCCACAAGGGTGGCTGGACAGTAGGGGATGAAGGGGGGCGGTGACAAGGGAATGCCCAGCAGCTCCACCATTAGGGCCCACACCCCAGGAAGGTGTGGCTGGCTTTCCAAAGATAACAAAGGCACCTGAAAACCCTTAATGGGCTTCCATGGACAGCACAGAGACCATTGTTTGTGCACAATATTCCAGCATGTGCCTCTCCTGCCCTAGAGGCTATGGAATAGCACACTTCAGCCAGTTCCCCCCAGTCCATCCCTGCCCTGCAGGGACAGCCATCTCCCAGCCAGGGGTCACCAGCAAGGAAGCTGCAACTATGGCTACAGGTCCACACTGGACAGAAGAGAAGTTCTAAAAAAGGGCACACAGCAACCTCCTGCCCTTGAGTGGAGGGGAAAAAGAGACTGAGGGGGAATGGGATCAAAGAGGAGAGGGGCTCCTACTTATTCATCCAACAAAGGTTTACCAGGCAGCTGCTAAGTCAGACCCTGACTATAATAAGCCTGACAACAAGGACAGAGAAATGAACCAGACTTGGTCTCTACCCCCAGACAAGCTCACAAACTGCTAGGGGGGATGGGGAAACAGGGAAAGACCACACACGAGTGTAAGCAGGGCAGTGAAAGAGTTGAACACATAGTGCTATAACTGGGTAAGAAATCACTTCTGGGGACGCCTGGTTGGCTCAGTTGGTTAAGCGTCTACCTTCTGCTTAGGTCATGATCCCAGGGTCCTGGGATGGAGCCCGACGTCTGGCTCCCTACTCAGTGGGGAGCCTGCTTCTTCCTCTGCCATTACCCCCCCCCCCCCCACTTGCACTTCTCTGGTTCTTTCCATCAAATAAATAAAGTCTTAATCAAAAAAAAAAAAAAGAAAGAAAGAAATCATTTCTAGGGGTACCTGGCTGGCTCAGTCAGAGGAGCATGTGATCTCAGCTTGGTAAGTTCAAGCCGCAAGTTGGATGTAGAGATTTAATTAATTTAAAAACATCACTTCTGGGGATCCCTGGGTGGCTAGCGGTTTAGCGCCTGCCTTTGGCCCAGGACGTGATCCTGGGGTCCCGGGATTGGGTCCTGTGTTGGGCTCCCTGCGTGGAGCCTGCTTCTCCCTCTGCCTGGGTCTCTGCCTCTCTCTGTGTGTGTCGCTCATGAATAAATAAATAAAAGCTTTTAACAAAATAAATAAAAACATCACTTCTACCACAAAGCACTGGGGATGCGAACGGCCCAGCAATGAGAGTCCAGCACAGCTAAAAGTCCTGGGTAGTACTGTGCAGGTAAGTAGGGAGGACCCAGGAAAAAAAGATCAGCTCATATTAGCCAGATGCCTGCCCATGCCAGGTACCTGATGCAAAGGGTAACTTCATTTAATTGTTCTTACCACAGCCCAGGTGGCAGTAAGCATTATCCTCATTTGACAAAGTCAAAAAGAGCTGGGGTTTGGGCACCAGCAAAGCCTAGTATAGAGGCAACAGAGGAGGCCTCATGAGCCACAGCATGGAGACATATCGGGCATCCCATCCTGGGGAAGTCCTGGTTTGCCCCTAAAAATGAAGGAAGCCTGAGCATACCCTTTGCACTAGGAAGGCTTTGGTCCTGGGGCTGTCTGGGATTGGCCTGGATCTGGAGGCCAAACCATGACCCTAACCACTGGCTTTCGCCTTGCAGCCTTAAGGGCTTTGGGTCTGGCTGAAACCCTGCCTCTTCCTTTGGGAGAGAAAACAGGGAGATCATGGTCCTGTGCTCCAGGAAGAGTTTAGAGTCCCAGAAGCCCCTAACATAGTCTCCTCCTTCCCCCAGCTGGACAGGCGCCTCTGAGAAAGATGCTAACTTGGGAGCTGTTCAGCAAAGTGGCCCAGGAAGGAAAGGCTGGATGGGGGCTAGCCTTGCCATTGATAAGTTTAAGCTACATCAATGCCCTGGCCTGAGAAAGTCAAGTCCAGATGATGAATCTTACAAGCCCACTGCTGAGCCTGTGGGCAAATCCCTCCACGTCTCGGAGCCTCCACAAGGGGGCTGGGTAAAGCTGACATCAGGGGATCCCAGGTGCCAAGACTCTGCAACTTACTGATCCAAAGGCCCAAGAGAAGCTGAAGCACACTGTGGGACCCAATTGACTTAGGTTCCAATCCAGCCCTACCAATTATCAGCCATGTGATGAACCACTCTGAAAACTCCAGTTTCCCAAACTGTGAGGTGGAATAACAAGCTTCCCAATAACAGGGTAACTGAGAAGACTCAAATATTATAGGACTTTGCCCAGTAGGAGAGAACTTAATGGATTCTCTTCTCCCTGAAAGGGAAATAAGAAGTCTCCTATAGGAGGCCAGATGATGACCACCCAAAGAAATCAGTCCCTAATCCCTGGAACCTGTAACTGTTACTTAGTAAGGAACAAGGTGGACGCCTGGGTGGCTCAATGGTTGAGCATCTGCTTTTAGTTGGGTCATGATCCTGAGATTGAGTCCCACATCAGGCTCAGGGAGCCTGCTTCTCCCTCTGCTTATGTCTCTGCCTCTTATGAATAAATAAAATCTTTAAAAAAGAATAAGGAAGGGTCTTTGGGGGGTATGATTTAAGTCTTGAGATTGGGAGATTATTTTGGAGTATCTGGGTAGTACCTAGATGCAAACACAAGTGTCCTTAGAACAGCAAAGTCCTGACACAGAAAAGGAGACTGCACATAAACAGAGAAGATGGTGTGAAAACATGAAGAGGTTGGAGTGATACAGCCATGAACCAAGGAAAGCCGGTAGCCACCAGAATCTGGAAGAGTTCTGGATTCTCCAGAACCTCTGCAGCGAGTGCAGCCCTGCCAACACTTTGATTTTGGCCCAATGAAACTGATTATGGACTTCTGGCTTCCAGCACCATGAGGGAATAAATTTCTGTTATTCTAGACCACTCAGTTTGTGTCAATTTGTCACAGCAACCACAGGAAACTAATACAACTCCCTTGAAGCACTCCCTGGTGTGACCCATGAAGCAATATGACATGGTTCCAGTCCCAGAGGATCCACCTATCTAGCATCCCCTCAGGGAGAGGATCAGAATGAAGGTATCAGGGGCCTGGAATTCCCCCCTTGGAGTCTGGGAAGCTGCTCACCCTGCCTATCAATGAATGAGCTGTCACTGCCACTGAAAGGGGAGTGGCAGCTTGTGGGCAGATGTCTTCTTAGAGCCCAGGGCCAAGGTGTTTAGTATTCTGGCCTTCACAGCTCTGTCCCAGCAAGCCTGATGCCAAGACCACCCCTCTCTCCCCTAAAAACACCCAGGAACACTGGCTCAGTTCCATGGGCAGAGCATAGGCAGCCCATCCAATGAAAAACACAGGCACACTGCTAAGGAGCAACACAGGCTCTCCAGGGAGAAAGAATGGGAAAAGTACTCTGCCCCAAACCTACTGCTGGGCCACTGAGGGAGCAAGAGGAGGTGGGTTCAAAAATGAAGATTGTATTATTTGCAACAAAAAGAAAGTACTGATGCATGACACAACATGGATGAAGCTTGAAAATAATATGCTAAGTGGAGACAGATACAAAGAACTGCACATTGTATGATGCCATTTACATGAACCATTCAGAACTGACAAATTAATCGAGACAAAAAGTAGATTAATAGTTGCTGGGGACTGGGAGGTGATGAGGGGACTAGGGGATAGGGATGGTGCAGGGCTTCTTTTACAAGTGATGAAAATGTTCTAAAACTGATTGATCATAGTGATGAGCGCACAACTCTATGAATACACTAAAAGCACTTCAAATTGGTGAGTTCTATGGTGTGTGAAGAATACCTCATTAAAGCTGTTAAAATTAAACAAACCCGAGGGCCTATACCACTGGCAGGGGAGAAAGAAGCCAAACACTGCTTGAAAACTTTGTAGCATACCCCCATAACCAAAGAGCTTCACCTGAAACTTTCAAAATGGGTAGGGGAGTATGGAGCAGGAAATTAAGGAAGAGATCACAATTAGCTTCCAAGAAATGAATCCAACCTCCCTCCACATTGTTACCCATTTTAAGACTGGAGAAACTGAGGTGCAGAAAGAGGAAGTGCCTGAAGATATGGGACTCAAACCCAGATGGCCCAGGAAAGGACTACTTCCTGCTCCGAGACTCTATCTCCCAGCAAAGGAATCAGCAGATTCCTATATGCCAAAGCTTGCCTGTTACAAAGGATTCCAGGAGGAACCAGATGACCCTGGGGAAACTGCAAAATAATTAGCCAAGCTCAGAGGTGGGCCAGGTCAGGTATTCATACACTCAATAACCCTAGGGGCAGGGGTGGCCTTTGGGGGCGGGGGGGGGGGGGGGGGGGGAGCAGCAGCAGCTGAAAAGTCGGCCTAAGGCCATAAATCAGCCAAGCAGGGACTGTGGGGTTTGAACTCAGGCCTGCCCAGCTCCAAAGCCCAAACTTTTCCCACACTACAACCACAGCATCCAATAGGCTCCCTGAGAGGTAACCCCCAAGCTTATTCACCATAATACAACTGGATACAAAAATTACTGTCTGCCAACCCCAAACCTCACAATGAACAGACATCTATCCTGCCCACCAAACTTGGATGGTGGAGAGGGAAAAAGGGGGGGGGAGGTTGGGAGAGAAAGAGAGAGAGAGGAACCCAGATTTTCCTCAAAAGACACCCACCATTCTCTGTTACCTCCAGGTCCAGAGGGCTTTGGCTTGAGTTCCCTAAAATCCCAAAGCTAAATGACACTTCACCAGCTCCTTACCTGACCAATGAGGAAATGGAGACCCAGAAAACATAGACCTATCTATTCTGATTCATCCAGCGAAGCTCCAGCAGAGCCAGAGCGGGAATCCAGGTACCCTGGCTATAGTGCCAGGTCTGGCTTCTCCCATCACCTGAGCATGCATGCCCCCTTCTGAAAATGCTCTGTGGGGTCCTCAAGCTCAGGAGACTTAAAGCCACTCTTTTCACGGGGTAGACTCAGTAAGGTGGCCATGCCTGGAAAAGGAAACCCCTGACACTACCACCTCCCCAGCACTAGGACCTTCAGGTGCTCCTGAAGTCCTAAAGGAGTCACAGCATCTGAACAACCAGGAAATCTGAGTAGTCAAAACAAGGTTTCACCATCTGAGTTTCCTCCCAACAACTCCCTTCTTTCCCAGGAGATCTAATGGGCCTCCAAGAATACAAATGTCCCAGGTGACAGTTCAGGACCAAGACTGGATGGAGCAGTAGGAAGACTCTCCTCTCTTATCACCAAAAAAGTCCCAAGTTGGACAAGGTGAGGCAGGGAGAAGCATCTTATTCTCCTTCTGTTCTAAGAAGTGTGAAGACAGGAAAAGCCCTTCCTCTGTCATTGGGAAGACATCATGCAATCATAGAGCTTTACTTCCACGTTCTTATGGGAACAAGTATAAGGGAGAGAACCTAGAAGATGTAAACAGGGTGTAAGGAAATGTCTTTCTAGTCACCATGGCAGCACACAACCTTCTTCCTTTATGTCTTCGGACCAGGAACATAGCACTCCCTATTTCTGTGAATAAAAGGCAGACTAAACCAACCACGAAGAGAAACAATTCCTGACCCTGTCGGCCCAGACAATTTATTCTAGCAGTAAAGGATAGAAAGGAAGCAAGGACAGACAAGGCCCAAGACAAGCTCAAGACAAGGCCCTGGCCCCTGTGAAATACAGAAAGATTTACCGAACCAAGGGAAAAATAAATATGGGTAGAGAATTTCCCTGGAGTGGGGATGTCCCTGGGAAGAAAAAAGCTTGTTGAAAGGAATTCAGGAAGATCAAAACATTTCCCTGGTCCTGGAAATGAGAAGCAAAGAGATGGATCAGGGAGAAATGCAAGAGTATCTCCTAGTTCTTCACGGGAGGCCTCAGCCACCATGTCCCCAGTACCTGACAACCTCCTCATAGAAAGTAGGGAGATCTTCCTGGCCTGAGGGGGCTCAGGTAAGGCGTTCTTATTGCTATGAAGAGCACCTAGGTCTTTATGTTCAATGGGGGAGGTCTCAGGCCACACTAGAGAGGACCTCATTTCCCTCTCACTGGTAAGAAAGGATTGCCTGGTTGCAGGGGAGGGGGACAGAGCCTCATACCCAAGTGGGGGTATGGAGGACCCCTCAGGCCCCTCCCTAAGGTGAAGGATCTCTTGTCCCTGAGAAACTTAGTCCCGTGGGAAGAGGCTCTTCCTCAGAATCCCATCTTACCCATGTCCCAAGGAAAGTGAATAGTTCTCAGGATTCAGTTCACAAGTAATCTGAGGCTCAAGTCCCCAAAGCAAAATATATTATGTACCTTAAAAGGCCCCTGTACCTGGGGTACCCATACGTGATCTGAAGTGAGGTGAACTTAGTACTCAGGGCAAACTCAAGTCTCAGGTCCTAAGGTGGGCTGAGTTTTCTCACACACAGGAGAAAAAGTTTAAACTCTTGGGGGAGACCCGAGACCCTATTCCCCAGAGACTTAGGGCCCAAAGTGGAAGGAGTCTTCCTGAAGTGAGAAGCCCAGACCTCATCTCTATAGAGACACACCAGTCACTGGGATATGTATGGGTCTCTTGTCCTTGAGGGCAAGCTCAAGTGTCCCTGGTGCAATGGGTCTCAGGCCCTGAAGGCAGACTTGGATCTATGGGCAGGCCTCAGGCTCCACCTCTGGGACTCCACGCTACCATGTCTCTGAAGAGTTTATGTGGCTACAGTTCCTGAAGCAGAGATCTTCTATCCCTGACAAGAAGCTCAGGCCTTTGGAGCAGGGGGTGCTAAGATCCCTGTTACAGGGGGAGAAAGGGCTGTCACATACCCAAGCTGTGTTTCATTCCCTCATAATCAGGGTAGAAGGATCTCATATCCCTGTGTTTATGTGTGTGGAGGGAGTGTCTCAGACCACCCAAGGAGAATACTCAGACACCAATCCCTGATTAAAAAAGGACCTCTAAAGACCTCACCTTGCCTGGGACCTCTGTGTGGGGGGTATCCATTTCCTGAAGAGGCTTCAAACCCCATCTCTGTAAGCCCCAATCCATAAGCATGGGGAATCTTAGCTTCAAGTACCCAAAACAATGAGGCTTATTTTCTTGAAGAAAGGTTCAGGCTGGGGAGGTTGGGGGACAGAAGAGCTGAAGGCCTATTAGTTAAAAGAAGCTTCAGCTCTTAGAAATTCAGACTCTTGGCCCCAAGGAGGTCTCGGACCACTGAAAGGAAGCATATACCCTTATCGCTTAGAAAGGGATGAATCTCATGCACCTTAGTAGTTTCTGGTCCGGGTGTTAGTTTTGGCCCTTGTCCCCAAAGGGAATCTTAACTCTCTCGAAGAAATTTTATCTCCCTTAAAAAAAATTCAGAAGATCCCCTTCTCTAAAGGAAATATATATGTGTGTGTACATCAGGCTCTTGATTCTAGAAGAGGGAGTCTCAAGCCCTTGAAGGCAGACTTAGGCCCCTTAAGGAAGTCTCAGACTCCGACTTCTGCGTGGTCCTAGGCTGTCTCCCCGAGAAGGAAGTGGGGGTGCTGTCCTGTATAAATGGTCTCTCAGACCCCTGAAAAGGGTTTAGGTATCTCGGGGATGCTCAAAATTATCCTGAGGTCTCTACCTTACTTGTGTTCACACAAGGAGTCGTCTTAAAGACTTATCCCAGAAGAAAGGAAATCTCAAGGCATCAAACACACACCAGGTCCCCCAGAGCCATGAGACTCCCCTCTCAGGAGGCATTCCCACCTACTGGCCGTACGTGAGCTTTCAGGGCCTGGAGTAAGGGCTCCGGGTTCCAGAAGGGACCACAGACTGCATCGGTAAGTCCGCCATCTTATCTGGGGCTTCTGATCCCCAAGTCCTTGGTAGGGGGCGGGGAAGAGAGTGTCTCGAGCCCCTACCATCAAAGAATAATGCCAGGCTCCGGGAGAAAGCATAGGTCCCTTGGAAGATCTCAAACAGCTTTCCTTAGGTCCCCACCCAGTCTGGGCACTTCCATTCACCATACCCACTCACCTGTCACCCCCAGCCCATTACCTGCTCGACGGTTGCGGGGTCCATTGCCTCGATGCGAGCAGCAGCCGCTTCATACTCGTCTTCACTGTTATAACCTGCGCCGACCTCCTCACGCTCTGGACTGCCCCCTGCAACCGCTCCGACCCCGGGGGCTTGACGCCGACGCTTGCTGTGGCCCGGCCCAGAGCAACAACCGCCAACGCCTACCGCTCCGCCCACGCCCACCACCACGCCCGCCGCGCCCACACCCGCCGCTGCTGCGCCCAGCGCGTCGCCAGGACCGCCGCCGGGACCAACAGGGCCCCCGCAGGGAGGAGGAGAGGCCTGCTGTGGCCGCGGACCCGCCACGGCGCCAGGCGGCACGGCCAGCGCCCAGCGGTGAAGCGCTCCCGGAGGCCCCGGTAGCGGGCCCTGAGGCGGTGGCGAGGCCCGAGGACGGGCCCCCACGACGCCCGAGTCACGGTCGCGGTCGCCGCCGCCCACACCCGTGCCGCCGCCGCCCACGCCCACACCCCCGCCGCGACGCGGCGCCGGGGGCAGCGGCCCGGGCGGCGGCGGTTCGTTGGTGGGGTCGGCGTCGGGAGGCGGCGGCTTCTTTTTGGGGAGAATAGTCATGGCGGCACCGCCAAGTACCCCCCAGCAAACCCGGCGCGGGGCACGCTGGGAGAGAACCCGGATGAGGGGGCTACTGTGGTGCGCGAAGCACGACGGGATCGGCGAGACCCGGATAAAGGGATTGAAGCACCGGTTCGAGAACTCTCGGTGGCGCACGGGTCACGCGGCAGGAGAACCCGGATGTTAAGTCCTAGATGAAAGCACCGCGGCGAGTTTGTCGTAGCCTTCTCTCCAAGTCCAACAAGCTTATTGCTACGCTCGCTCGTTCCGGACTGCTGCTTCAAAGGAAACAGAACCAAAACAAGCACCTCCTCGCCCCGCCCCCTCGCAGGTTCTTGAACTACCGGGTGGGGCCCGGGGGCGCTGCGCACGCGCGCCAGAGCACGGCCCCGCCTCTCGTTCGGAAGTACGTGGGCAAAATTCTACGCCGCCGCCACAACAATTGAGGGCACCAACCAATTGAGACGCCTGCGTAGGTCCTCGATGACGCCCACGGGCCAATCAGATGCGAGCAATCGCCCTCCCGAGCCTTCGGTCTCAGATTTCAGTCAAAGTCGGTGCCTCGGTTCTTTGCCTTTCTTCTTGTTCACTCCGTCACACTCTCTTCTCTTTCCAAGGCTCTAATTCGCAGGCAGCGGTACTACAACAGGGCAGCGTGGCCGGCCCTGCGCACGACAATTTTGAAAGCGCTTCCCCTGCCAGGCTACTAACTTGGCCGCAGTCAGCTGGACTGACTGGAAAATATCAACACTCCCAGAGCAATAGCACTCCCCTGAAACGTCAGTTCCGGTCCCACCCACCTGCAAATCCACATCCAAAGGAGAGGCGGGTGCCGCTTCACCCTGGCAACAGGCCGAGTTCTGCGGTGACTGGTTAAGATAGGCTGTCACTCACGTTGGACCGGCCAACCCTGGGACAGACCTGCCTCGCGAGGACCTTGGGTGTTTGGGAAGCAGACACACCTTTGGCGCCGCAGCGCTCTCGCCCTCGCGTTGACCTCCCCGCCCCTGTGGCTAGTGCGCAAGCGCGGCACAGCCTTTCCGACCTGCCCTCTTGACCCCCCTTCCTCCGCAACTAAGTTTACCTGGATGGAGCAAAAGTTTATGAACCAGAGCTGTTACCAGCCCCCCTGGCAAGGGGGTTGGTAAAATCCGTGGTATTTGAGCGGTGGGAGAGCTACAAGCAAATCGTAGCTCTGCCTCTCCTGTGTGACTGATCTTTGGCAAGTCATTTAACACCCACCCCATCTGCAGTTTTTCAAAAAAATTTTTTTGTTTATTTTTTTAGCAATCTCTGTACCCAGTGGAGCTGGAACTCACAACCCCTGAGATCAAGAGTTGCATGCTTTTAGGACTGAGCCAGTCAGGGGACCCCATCTGCAGTTTCTACTTTTCTGTAACATGGAAGTGGTAATTATGACTTAAGGATCAGAGATGAATGCTTGTAAAGGGCCTAGTGCTGTGTCTAGCACATAGTAAGTAAGTGCTCAATAAACTAGTCTGAATGGCATGCAAAAAAAAGGATCCCAGGCTTGACAGTCAAGAAGACCTCAGTTCCTGACCCTGATGGATTGTTACCAACTCTATGACCTTGAGCTAGTCACTGTGTCTCAAATTTGAGGTTACCCAAGCAAAACGGGTAATGATAATGCCTGCCCAAACTACGTCAAGGAGTAGTTATGGGTTCAGATGGGCTTATGAATCAGGAAGTTGTTTCAAGAGGTGAAGGCTTGCTGCCAGTCTTAGGAGTCAAGCCATATAACATGTTGACTGAAAGACGATCAGAAAGCTGAGTGCCATCTAACCTTCCTGCAGATGCTGACCTTGATTGAAGTTCTTCCTTGAAGGGTGTCAGTTACAAATGGAATGTTGTGTTCACTGCTCTGAAGACTTAATGGGAGAAGATTCACATTTAATGGGCCTATTGTGTTCAGGGCACTGTGCCAAATGCCTATGCATGTTATCACATTGAATCGTCTCATGATCATCCCACTTGATCTAGATTTCCTACTGGATACTTGTCCAGCACTACATGTCTAAAATTGAACTTAGGATAATCACTAGCTAATCTTCACTAAATACTTTCTATGCGCCTGACACTGTCTGCTAACAGCTCTGATGTTCCTTTTGACAGTGAGTGGCACCCCCACTCAGCCTTTGTCCAAGCCTGAACCTGGGAGTCAACCTGGTCTGCTCCCTCTTCCTCAATTCTTACATGCCTGTCAATCCCAAGTCCTGCTGTTCTACTTCTTAAATCTCGACCCTCCAGCTCTGACCACCACTACATGGTCCAAACCATCATCACCTACCAACTGGACTACTGCAAAAGCCACCTCACTGCTCTTCCTCCGCCAGGACTGTTTCTCTAGAGTCCACTGTCCACAGCCAGAGTGATCCTTCTGAAACCGAAACCTCATGACTCTCCTGTGTATAAGCCTTCAGAAGTCCCCATTATCCTTAGGATAAAGTCCAAACTCTGTATCATAGCTTCAAAGGCTTTTTGTGATCAGGCCTATCTCTACATCCTTACTCTCATCACAGCCTCACACTCTCCTCCAGCTGTACTGAACTATTTCAGTTCCCCCAAAGCCCTGAGCTTGCTCCCTAACCTCTATATGCTGTTCCATCCACCTGAAACATTTTTATCCTTTTGCCACCTCATTCTTTGGGTGTTGGCTGGGTTAGGTTCTCCTGTCAGCTGCATGCTTCTGCAATCCCATTGATTTTAGTTCTCCAGCACTGCATTGTAATTGCTTAATTGTCTGCCTTCCATGCTCACTTCTGTCAGAGACGATGTCTTCTCTGCTCATCTTTGTATCGCTAGGGCTAGCACATGATATGCAGTTAATAAAATATTTGGTGAATAAATGATTATTATCTTACAGATCAGCAACCTGAGGCAAGAGAAGGTTTAAATGACTCCCTCACCCAGGGATTGGAACCCAGGTCAACCCAAATCCAGGGTCTGTCTTCTCAGTCCTCCACAGAGCTCAATCACAAACTAGTCTAGTGTACCCAGTAACCCAGGAGAGAGAATGTAGATGTCCACAAGGAAGAGGAGTGTGCCAAACTGAGATTTCCTTCTTCTTTTTTATCTTGAGTTATTTTTTTTTTAAGTAAGCTCTAGGCCCAATGTGGGGCTTGAACTCACAACCCCAAGATCAAGAGCTGCATGCTGTAAGCCAGATAGGTGCCCCTGAGAGATGCTTTTAATTAAGATTCAGTTCAGAGCCATTTGCTGTCAGGAAGCCTGGGTTTCAGTTTCCTCTAACCAAGCATATGCCACTCTGGTTCTCAGTTTCCCCATCTGTGAGTGAGAGAGCTGGAGCAGATGCTGTCCTAGGGGCATGTCTCCAGACTTCCTGGCCTGCTTCGCTGGGTGGCTGTAGATTCAGTTCTTCAAACCACCCTCTTTTAAGTTCTCCTAGATCCCCATCTTCCAGAACATGTCACCAACCATCGACCTCCCAATACCTGCACCCATACCAGCCTTTCTCCAAGTTGAAAGAAATTGAAACCAGAGTACTTTGAACCCCTCAGCCCAACCCAGCCTCTGAACCCACAGAGCCAGGAGGTGCTCATCCTCATCTCTCCTCTCAGGTTTTATTGACTGATGGAAACTACATCTTTGGCAGCCACCAGCTCCACGGGGACAGTGCTGGGGAACAGGGAACCTGAGATGATGCCCGATTTCAGCCTGAGAGAAGACACAGAATTCCGGAAGGTGACCCGAGAGGAAAAAGAAAGAGGAATATGTGAAAAGGCATTGTTGGGGTGGGGGAGGAGGAGGAAGAGATAGAGATCAAGAAGTCCCTCCTGCCCTCCTACAACTCCCAGAGTTTGGGAACAACCCAGGTCTCAGCCCCTGATGCTTCTAGACTCCTGCCCAATAACATGGAATCAGGTATGATCTTCAAACACAGCCCAGCTCTCGCTGGCTACTAGGCTCTTATCTCAGCCAGTCCAGACTCCAGCCCAACCAGAAAGGAAGCAAACCAGAGGAGAAGAAAGGAGGAGTTGGAGGTGGCCCCTCTGATTAGGGCAGGTGTAAATACTGCAGCAGACTGGGCAGGGGCTTTGCATAATGTCACAGCAGCAGCTGCTATTGCTCGAGTTTGCTGGGGGCCCAGCAGAGGACAGGGTTGAAGGGGCCTGTTTCCAGCAGCCAGGAGAGGGGAGTAGTGTTTGTGCTATCTGTGTGTACTGGGAAAGGCAGCCTGACCCCTGAGCCAAGGCAGGGCAGGGGGTGGTGGCAGGTCACTGCTGAGGCCACAGCCCAGGAAGCCTGTGGTTGCATTCCAAGCTTCAGAATCAGGGAGGTGTTGGGCTTCGTGGAGGGTGGGGATGTCTCCCAGAGGCCAGATCAGAGGTGAAGGTTCTCTGAACCCCCAAACCTCCACAGCCCAGCCAGATAGAAGAGGAAATCTCATCTCTCCTTCTCAGGCCAGAGCTCATATATCAGGTGGGAGCCCAGGTGCCCAAGAGGAGGAGCATGCAGGAGGCCAGCTGGGGGAGAGAGGCCAGTCCCAGTGTGCTGGGGCAAGGAGGCTGGGGGGTGGGGGTGGGGTTTGCTGAGGAAGCCCAGCAATTCAGTGCCCCCTGGAAAAACTATCTGGGGTGGGGAAAGTTTCCCCTTCCCTGGCTACTTCCCCACACAGGTAAGCCATTCCATGAAACTCCATTGCATAGTTCTCAGTGGGGGGCAGAAGGGGTCCCCAGGCCTGCCCCTCTCCGCCTCCCCAAAATATGGCTTTGGAAAGGAGTCCCCAAGAACTGAGAGGGCCCTCTGGATGGGCGGGCCCACAGCTCACAGGGAAGAGATCTTGACAGTCTCTGGGAGGAGGCAAGGGGTGCCCAAGCTGGAGTTCCTGAGGGTGCTGCTGGCCCCACCGCCACCACCGGGGGAGGAGGGTTGGTTCTCATCTGGCGTGTTGGCCGGAGGGGTAGGGATACTGATGATGGCAGCCACGAAGTCCCGACTGTCGCAGTTCAGGTCAAGGCTGTCATGGGGCTTGGCATTGAGGCTTGAGCGGCTGTGGATAATGGTGGGGAGACGCAATCTTCTTAAAAGGTCATCTTAATACTTGCCACAGCAATCATGACATTTATTGAGTGCCTACTGACACTGTGCTAAATGCTTCACCTACATCCTCAATTATGATAGTGCCCAGTGAGGGCTCTGGCATCAGGAGGTCCTGGGTTAAAATTCTGGTCTCACTTTGGCCCCTCTAAACCTCTCCTTTCTCTTTCATCTGTAGCATGGGAATAACATGCTCCCTCATAGGGTCATTGTGGAGATTAAATGAGATAGGAAATGCTACAAAGTACTTGGCCTGGAACATAATGAGCACGCATGGGAATAACAGTATTTCCTACCTCATAGGTCACTGTAGAGATTAAATGAGAATAAGAAGTGCTACAAAATGTTCAGAATGGCACCTGGAACATAATGAGCACACATACAAAAATGTTCTTTGTTATAGTGACTTCTGACAATGCCTAAATTCTCACAATGATCTATTGTAATATCTACACAACCTTGTCCCTGTTCCTTTCTGGTTTTACTTCCTACTATTCTCCCCCTATCTCACTCCACTCTACTCATAGTAGTTTCCTGGCTGTGTCTCAAACACGCAGACCCATTCCTGCCTCAGGGCCTTTGCACAGGCTGTTTGCTCTGTCTTGACTGCTTTTCCTCTAGATATCCATACAGTTCCTTCCCTCCCCTCCTTCAGTCACCTTGACAAAGCCTTCCCTGACCATGCTATTTAAATTGCATCATAGGGACGCCTGGGTAGCTCAGCAGTTGAGCATCTGCCTTTGGCTCCAGGTGTGATCCCGGGTCCGGGGATCGAGTTCCACATTGGGCTCCCTGTGAGGAGCCTGCTTCTCCCTCTGCCTATGTCTCCACCTCTCTCTCTGTGTCTCTCATGAATGAATGAATGAATGAATGAATGAATAGATAAATAAATAAATCTTTAAAAAAATAAAATAAACTGTATTATACCCTGTTCTGTACTCTGTCCCCCAGCCCTGATTTATTTTTCTTCTTGGCACTTAACACACAACATCATCTGTGTGTTTATTAACAGTCTCATTCCACTAGAATATAAATTCCAGAAGGTCAAGGTCGTGAAATCTCAGACCCTGCCCCTCCCCAACCCGGTCCATGCTGAGTTTCCCCAGGGGGTAGCCAGCAGGTGGGGGTGCTTACCTCTGAGGGGCAGGGCTCCTCCGCAGCCCTGCCAGTGTGTCCAGCTCCTGCATGCTGCCACGACTGACTGAAGCAGTGGAGTTGGCAAGGCGAATGGCACGGCGCTTGGCCCTGCGGGGGCAGCAGGAGGACAGCAGGCTGCCAGGCCCCACTGCCTGGGAGGACACGGAGGTGCTGCGACTGGTGCGGCCCCCCAGTGAGACCGCACCCAGAGCCTCGCTAAAGGTTAGCTCATCTGTGAACTCGTGGCACTGTGGGAAGATGAGAGGCATGGTCACAAGGCAGCACAGAGGAACTGGCTTTACCCCTAGGCCTTTGCTTAGGCTGCCCCTTCCTTTTTGGAAGTCACTCTCACTTCCCTTCCCTTGCCCACCCTGCAAGGCTCAGCCGTACTGGGGCCTCTTCCAGAAAGCCCTGTGTGATTTCCACAAGAAATAGCCCCCCATCCCAGGGAGGGATCTGGCTTGGGCGCAGAGGAACCCCTCCCTTCATTCTGCCACACCACCTCTCATCAGGCCTCACCGTCGTCTTCTCTAGACAATGCAGGAGGTGGTGATGTTGTTGCTCGAAAGCAGAACGGTTCCGGACACACAGTGCCTGTTCCTCCCCACTGCCACTGTCCTAGAGTGGATGGAGGAGCAGAGGGATGAGGTCAGAAGCTTCCTCCTCCTGTCACTGCTCACCCCCAACCCCAAATCAGGCCCCTCCCCACCTCGAGGCCCCTGTTCTGCTTGTACTGCAGGAAGGCATTGGTGGTACCACTCTTTGCCAACCGGATCCTTGCCAAGCGCACCTTCTACAGAGAAAGGAGAAGATAAAGGGTCAGATGGGAAGACACAGAGTGCACTAGCTGGGGGTGTGGGGAATGGGTAACGGGTACAAAGACCGAAGAGGCAGTTACCTGCTGTGCTCGGCGCTTGTCAGCACGCTGGTTCTGGTGGTAGATGCGGCTAAAGTTGGACACGATGACTGGCACAGGCAGTGCAATGACCAGGACACCACTGAGGGAGCAGATGGATCCAAAAATCTTGCCAGCAATGGTGCTGGGCACCATGTCTCCGTAGCTGGGGCCAGGGGAAGTAAACCAAGGTCAAGAAAAGTGCCCACCCACCTGTCCGTTCTCCCACTCCATCCCATCCAACCCGATGTACTCTGCGACCTCGGCCAGGCACCGAAACTCTCTGAGCCTCAGTTTCTCTGCTCTGCAAAATGGGGGAAAGACCTCTCTGGCCACCAGTGGGGGTCAAATGAGAAATTGGCCCGTGGCTCCTACCATCTGCTGCCCCCATCTGAGCTGTGCACTGAGCATCTGAGTCAGCTGGAAATCTATTAATACCAAGCAGAGGGGAGAAGGAGGAAGTCATAGGCAGTAAATATAGTCTCCTGGGGAGAGAGTCCCGGCACCACAAGCCAGCTGAGGGGCTCTGAATCTCGGGAGAAGTGCTCTGTTGGTTTTGCTTACATCTGTCTTGCCTTCTCTAAGTAGGACCCCATCTTATTACCCCAGAAGAAGCCTTGAAACTGTTCTCATATGAAAAAATAGGGGGGGAGCCTGGAAACTCCCTCCTCCTTTTTTCCATGCCACCTCCTCTCCCACAGAGATGGTACAGTGCCAATCTTACCAACTTGTTTCACGGGGTCGGGGTGGGGAGACCAAAGCTCAGGGAGGTTCCATAACTAACTTGCTCAAGATCACACAGGGGGAAGCGGTCGCCGCAGGGCTGCTCCCTTGGGGAGCAACTGTACACCTTATCTCAGCGATGGAAATTTAGAGAAGGATCGCAGTATCTGCCCTAGACAATGTCTTTAAGAACAACATGAGTTTGGTGATTCCATTTGATGCCTTTATCCCAACTGTTCCCTCTCAAGGATCAACACTACAAAAAATAATGCAGAAAATACCTCATCCTGGAGCACATCAAGAATCACAAAGCCACAGAGGTAGTACCCCATACAGCAGATGATTCTGGATGTTTGGGAGACATGGGTCCTCAAGATTGGAAAAGGAGGTAATGGAAAGCCAGTACCTAGGTATCCTACAACAGAAACTTTCAGAGAACATTCACAACCATGATGTCACCAAATCCCCTCTAGATGATGAAGGGATAATCATTTCTCATTTGACACAGGGGGTAAACAGGTCCAGAGAGAACAAGATCAACAGAAAGAGTGCAGCTAAGAACATCCTTGGAACCTGAGTCTCCTGACCTGGAAAGGGAAGGCATTGCCAGAGTTGCAAGGGTTTTGGAGATTAGTCCAACTCCCTCCATTTTTAGAGAAGAGCGGACTGAGGCGCAAATGGAGAAAAAGCGATAATTTATCTAACCTCCTTAATCTTACTGAAAAAAAGTGAGTGTGTGGCTGATTGGGCAGCTCCCAACAGAGTCTGCACTCACCCAAGTGTGGTCATGGTGACAATGGTATACCAGAAGGCCGCAGGGATGCTAGTAAAGTTGGTCTTGTTTGTGCCCTTCTCAGCATAAAACATGACAGTGGCGAAGATGATGATGGCCATGGTAAGGGAAAAGAGGAGAAACCCCAGCTCAGAGGCACAGCTCTTAAGTGTGTAGCCCAGAATCCGCAAGCCCTGGGAGTGCCTGGAGAACTTGAAGATACGGAACACCCGGAACACGCGCAGGGTGACAAAGGCACCCGAGACGTCCTCGTTCTTGGGCACAAAGAGCCCAATGTAGTAGGGCAGGATGGCCACCACGTCGATGAGGCTCATCACACTCCGCAGGAAGCGGCACCGGCTGGGGGCGGCGAACAGCCGCAGGAGGTACTCGCCCGTAAATATGAGCACACAGGCCGTGTCCATGCAGAAAAAGGCCAGGGGGAAGCGGTCGCCGCAGGGCTGCTCCCTTGGGGGCCGCCGCGCGGGCCCGCGGCACGGGATGGTCTCGACCACGTTGGCAATGACCGACACGGCGATGAAAAAGCCCGTCACATAGTAGAAAACGAGGGCCGCGGTGCTCGTGTGCGGGTTCTCGAAGGCCCGCCAGAGCCGCTGCCGTAGGCTGCTGCCGGCCGGCAGGGTGGGGCCGTCCCCCGCTTGTTCGGCCTCCTCATCCTCCGCCAGGCGCTCGGCGTTCTCCTTCTTGCGGTCCCGGTACTCCTCGAGGCAGCAGTCGCCCACGAGCTCGGGCACCAGGCCGTAGAAGGCCAGCTCCTCGTCGAAGGCCTGGATGCACTCCTGCCGCGGGCAGTGCAGTCGGCCCGTGCGGTAGAAGTTCAGCACATGCCGGAACATGTCCGGGTCACGATCGAAGAAGTACTCGCCAGAGTCGGCGTCATAGAAGAATTCCTTCTCCGAGCTGCCCAGCAGTGTGTCTGGGTAGCGGTCCAGAGTGTTCTTCCAGGTCTCAAAGCGCCGTCCGCTCACGTTCACCACCAGAACCTCATCCCCTCGGGAAGCCTTCACTCCCGGTGCAGGGGGCAGGGGCTGCTGGGCCAGGGGCAGCCAGCCCACCGCAGCCGCCCTGGCGAAGGGCAGCCACGTGGCCACGCCCGCCGCCATCCTGCCGCTCCCCAGGCCCACGGAGACTTGGGGAGTGGCCTTTAGGAGAGTGTGACTGTCTCCAGGATGGTAGGGGCTTGGAGAGGCCCTGGGCCACTCGCACAAGCAAACTGGGGGTGTCTACAGAGGCCGAGAGGAACCAGGAGGGACTAGAGAGACGGTCAGGGGCTTGGGGGGCATTTAGCGGGTCTGGGAGGGACTTGGGGGACCTCTTGGGGGACCTGCCTAGAAGGGGCTAGGGGGCATGGGGAGGAGCAGAAAAGGGGCGCCTAGAGGGGCCAAGAAGCGTCTGAGGGAGTGTTTGGAGAGACCGAGATGGCTCTAGAGGGCTCAGCAGTGTGTCTGCAAGAGATCTGGGGTGTCTTGGGGGGCAGCAAGAAACCCCAGGAAGTTGTCCACACTCTCAGGAGTTCTGATGGCAGATGAGACTGTGACCCCTTCGGGGGCTTGGAGAGGGGACAGAGGCAGCCACAGAGGGGTAGAAATGGGACCAGAGGTGTTTAAAAGAGGCCGAGAGTGTTTGGGGGGGAGGGTCTAGAGGGCCTGAGAAAAGCGAGGTGGCTCTTCCACACCCTCAAGATTTCTAGGGAAAAGATTAGGGGATTGGAGCTCCCTCGTGGTTTCAGGAAAGGGGTTCACGCTCAGAAGAGGTGGCTATAGAACCAGGAGGTTGTAAAGAGGCTGCAAGGTGTCTTGGGAGTGCCTGGAGCTGCCAAGAATAGCCTGAGGGGGGGTGTCAACACTCTACTGGAGTTCTGGGGAAGGAAGGTGAGGTGAAGCCCCCTAGAGGAGCTGGAGGAGGGAATGAGGTGTCCAAAGGGGTCAATTTGGGGCTAGGTTATTTTTCAGAGACAGAGGTGTCTGAGAGAGAGAGGGGTATGGGAGGGATTTGCTGAGAAAGTCTAGTCCATCCTCTCAAGAGTTCCAGGAGGAAAGGGGCCTGAGGAAGCCCCCTGGGACTCAATTGGAAGTTGGGCACAGCCCCAGAGCGTCCAGAGGATGGATAAAGACTAGGAGGAGGGGGTTCCCCCCACCCAATGGGTTGGAGAGCGGGGTGGGGTGTTGAAGAGAGTTGGGTGTGTCTCCAGAGAGGGGGGGCTGATGGGCCTTGCGGGAGGAGCAGGGGGAGGCCTGGGGGGTGGGGAAAGCTGCGTCCCACCGTTAGGGGCTGGTCTGGGGAAACCACACCCCGAGGGGCTGGCGGTGTGTGCTGCTGGGCAGTGGCCCGAGCAGCAGCGGCGGTAGAAGAGGAGAAGCAGCCACAGCCAGGCCCGGGAGAGGAGAAGGCAGCACAGGCAGGGGGAGGGGGCTGGCTCCCTGGAAGGACCAGGTCCAGCAGAACCCCTGGGGACTATCCCAGGACAGGCTGGGGCATGGGGGCTGGCCCAGGGAAGGACAAGGACAGCACTGTTGGTGGCCCCCTCCCCCTCCCCAAGGGCCGTCCTCACCTGAGTCCCCGCTGCAGCAGCGGCCACAGCGCTGGGGCTGGGGGTACCAAACACCGGAGCTCCTGCCCCCCTCTGCAGAGCTGCCCGAGTTCTCCTCCTCCTCTGGTTCTCTCTCCCCGCCCCTCTGAGTTCTCCGGGAGCTGGAGAGAGGCAGGGAGGGGCCTTGTGGCTCCCAGGGCCCCCTCCCCTAGGACAGCCTGAGAGGGACCCTGGGGAGACTCCGCCTCCTACAAAGCTGGTTGGGCCTCAGTCGCGTCATCTGGAAAATGGGGGTGGCAGGGAGCTCTGCCAGTTCTCCCCACCTCCTTCCTGGACTCCCCCCTCTTCCTGCCCAGCGCCTACCCCCTCTGCCCCCAGGGGCCCCCACCCCCACCCGTCTGAATCAGCAGCACTTAGCAGATCCGATCGATGGGGAGGCGTCTGTTAATGGCCCCAGAGCGGAGTGCCATGGGGAATGATGCAGCGCTGTCCCCTCCCTGCCCCCATGCTGTAGAAGGGCTGGAGAAGGGGGTGGATGGAGGGACTGGTGGGGGCATTTCTCTAGATGGCCAGGACCCCAAAGATTACTCCCTGGGTGTGGGGGCGCGCGGGTTAGAGCCCAGCTCTGACCAAGACTGTTGATGTGGGAATGGAGCACCATCCAGTTTTCACACGGGGAAATAGGGAGTAAAAGGAGTATGAATGGGGACAAGCCAGGATGGGGACAAGCCAGGTTCCACCCCCATACCAGGTTCTTTCCCAGGCAGACCCCTCTCTGAGGGGGCAGTCTGCCTCATCCATCTGTGTCCAGGAGCCTTGACTCATGTCTTGTCCCCTAGAGGGCTCTGCTCCCAGGTGCCACAGAGCACTGGGTACCCAGTGCCTCAGACCATGGGTGGGTCTGAACCCCAGCTTTGCTACTGACTTGCTGTGTCCTTGAGCAAGTGACTTGCATTGCATCCTCAGCTGTCGGATGGAGTTACCCCAACTTGACTGTACCGCTGTGGGTGGGTGGGGGCATTAAATGGAGTGATGTGAGAGGGGATGGCGTGGGGCAAGGCACACAAGGGAAGCCAAATTTTTAGTAATTAGAGGTGTGGTGAAGTGGGGGAGAAATAAGGCAGGACCAGTTTTCCCCTTTCAATCATCTACCCACCCACATAATCTTTGGTTTGCTCACTCATCACACTCCCGTTTGACCATTTCTCCATCCTTCTGCTCACCCACCACGCATCTATCCATCCATTTTCCCACCCAGACAACCAGTTGCTCTACCTATCCCCCTATCCACCCATTCACTTTTCCATCTGCATATTCACCCCACCCACCTATTTGCCACCCTATCCTTACATATCCCCTGCACCCATCGATCTGTCCATCAATAGCCCTGCCCATCACTTATTTACCTACTCTTTACTCTTGCTCATCCATCCATCCATTCTTCTGGCCATCCATCTGTCCACTTATATCTCCGACCTATTCATCTATCCATTTATTCATCCAATCACCTCTCCATCCATCTGCCCATTTATTTCTCGACCTCTCCATCATTGATCCAAGCAACCTTCCACTTATTTATCCATCAGTCCATCCAACCATCTGCCCAACCCCCTCCTCCACGCCCATACCCCACACACATCCACCCACATACATATTTGCAGGTATTTCTGTGCCAGTCAGTCAGAGGGATGGGCCCACAGTAAATGGAGACAGTTAACAGAGGGTAGGGGAAAGAGTAAAATCGCAGCTGCAGACCTCCCTCCCCATTCCAATGGTGTGACCTCCCCATCCCCAGCACATCCCTCCTGGTTGGAAAGAATGAGAGTAGACAGTCCGTGGGTGGGCCCATCTGGCCAGATGGTATTTTGGCTGCAGCCTTTACACATACACACACATGTTGTTAGAATGCTGAACACGGACTGCGCCCCACCCAACATCCCCAATCCCAAATGCAGGGTAGCCAGGCTTCCAGACATAAATTAAAAAATAAAATAAAATAAAAAAACAGTTGGTCTCTGGGGAGGGAGAGTTCATGCAGAGATGAAGGCAAAGGCCTCTGGGAGCCAGGGCCAAGAAAGACGAGAAATCCCTGCCCCTCCCCTCAGGATCCCCACTCCCCAGGGGCTTCTGCCCTAAAACAGGGTCACTAACACCAGCCATCAGGCCTTCAACCCCTTTAATGTCCAGTCTCCCAACCTATTTGATTTTGGTGGCAGCCCCATTTTCCCACCACAGCCCAAGGGGATGGTGTCCTGGGGGGTGGGGAGGGGAGGGAGCAGGTACAGCCCGCAGGTCTTTAGCTGGCTTCTCCTGGTTCTAGGTCTGGGTCAGGGGACCCCACGCACTCCTTGCTGAGCCGCACAATTTCCTGGGAGAGAACTTCGATGTCCTAAGAAACAAACAAGCCATCAGGGACTAGAGAAAGCAGCAGAGGAAGCTCCCTCACTAAACTTGGGGTGTTATCCTTCTCACCTCATTAATCAATGCCCAGCTATGTCTAGTCTGGCATAGGAAGGTACCTGGAGAGGCTCACAGAGCCTCAGCAGTGGGCTGGACATGGAAAAGATGTGGGAGGCCGGTGGGGGGAGGGGGAAATAGGGAGCCTCCCAGGTGAAGGGAATGTAGGAATATGGAAATGGGAGCAGATCACCTGCTGTATGTGGTGTGGCCAGAGTTTACAACCCTCACCTTGCCACCAGTTTTTCTACTTAATGGTAAGCTTACTTCTCAGAGGCAGGGGCTGGGTCTGCATCCTTTCTGACTCCCCCAGAAATGGGGGAAATAGCTGGGGGGTAGGATGGGCAAGTAGATGAGTGGGTGGATGCATGGTGGATCCATGGTAGGCAAACAGGTGGGCAAATGAATGGTTCAGAGGACAGATGGAAGATAACAGGTAGGCAGGCAGGTCACTGGGTGGGTGGGTAAAGGTAAGAAAAGGGGTGACTGATGAGTAGGGAAGAGAGAGAGAGAGAGAGGAGGTATGTCAGGAAATGGGTGGAAAGACATGGGGCAGATGATTAGATGGGTAGGGGGCAGAGGGGCAAGTAAGGCAGGGTTGATGGGCAAGTCGGCTGACTGTGTGCACGAACAGATGTGTGGACAAACCGTGAAAGACAAAAGTGAGAGCAAGTGAGTTGACTGGAGGATGGGGAGGTGAGGATGGAGGTGTGCTCAGTGAATGGGGTGGGGGGGGTAGGGCGGGAGAGGAGGGTTTGGGTGCTGGCAGATGATCCATGGGGCTGAGTGGTGAAGGAGGCAGGTGGCTAGATAGAGAGATGGGTAGGCTGGTAGGCCACACTCGCCTTGTGCAAGTGCATATTCTTGGTGAGTTGCTCCTCCAGCATGTTCTGTAGCTTCTTGTTCATCTCCCGAAGGTTCTCATCACCTGGCTTCACTAGGTCTCTCAGAACGCTGCCCAGCCCACTGCGGTCTGTGTGGCCTGCTGCCACGGACACATCTGCAAGGGCCCAGGCTGAGAACCACCCCTTCGGCAGAGCCGGAGGAGAGACAACATAGATGGGGCAGAAAAGGGAGACAGAGAGTGGGGGTGAAAGGTGGGGGAGAAGCTGTGTGACGTAGCAGGCAGAGGTTTTGCCATGTGAAACCTGGCCATTGCTTACTGGCTGTGTGGCCCTGAGAAATGGGGATAATCACCAACTGGCAGAGCTAGAAAAATGTCTCTGATAGCATGCAAAACACAGAGCGCATAGTCAGCTCATAGTCCGCGTGGTTCTGATTAAGAAGGGAGAAACGGGGATAGGAGGAGGTTTGAAAGAAAGGAACAAAGGAAACAAAGATGGGGAAGGGGAAAAAGAGGAGAGGCAGTGGAAAAAGGGAGAGGAAGAGCTAAGGACCCTTGAAGGGTCCTACATGCTGAGGATGAAGACTTCCAGAGGAGACACAGGAGAGACAGGCAGTAGCCACAGTGATACTAAGATGACGAGGTACGGCAGAAAGAGATGGGGAGAGGAGAGGAGGGAGAGAGAGACAGAGCCAGGCTGGAGAAAGGAGAGTGGAGCAATGACAGATACCCAGACAGAATGGAAGAGCGGAAGTAAGAGACAGACACACACAGGGACAGGCCTGGCCTGCTCTTCCCCACCTCCTCTAGCAGCTGTGGCCTTGTCAGTACTTTTGCTGAGTTGCAAGAGGACAGGAGACAGTGGGGAAGGAGGAGAGGAAGAGGCAGGTCAGAGGCCAGATTCGGGGGAGGGGTGAGGCTGGTGAGAAGGTACTGACCAATCCGACTGTCCATGACATAGGTCTCAATGATGGCGCTCTTCCGGCAAAGGTCCTCCGCCATGGAGGCACTGCTCACTTCCAGGTGCTTCACCTGCATGGTAGCCCAGCATGTTTACACGTAACAAGGGGCCCAGTCAGACCTCCCCACTCCCTGCCTCAGCCTCCTCTCCAAGGGTGTGCCAAGTGAGGACAAGCAGGCAGACAGCACCTTCTCCTCCAGCATCCATTTCTCTTGCTGTGTCTCTGCCAGGCGCTGAAAGAGCTCAGCCACTTCCTCGTCTGACAGCTCTGCTGGCCGTGGAGGCTGGGCCTGAGGGCTGCTGGATAAGGACTGCAGGGAAAGGATGGGAGAGGCCAGTCCAGGCTTAGTGCTGTTGCCTGCCCCAGACAGGATCAGGGGCTAAGAGGAAGCCAGGGCAGGATGAAGGTGGGCTCTGCAACAGGGGCTGTAGGCAAGTCTCAGCACCCACGGAGACTCTGGGTCTCCCACTGCCTAAAGGGGGACATAGGAACCACCACTTTGGGGCACCTGGGTGGCTAAGCAGCTAAGCATCTGCCTTTGGCTCAGGTCATGATCCCAGGGTCCTGGGATCAAGTCCTGCCGTCAGGCTCCACACAGGGAGCCTGCTTCTGTCTCTGCCTCTACCTCTCTCTCTCTCTCTCTCTCATGAATAAATAAAATCTGTAAAAAAAAAAAAAAAAAAGGAACCACCACATTATTTCCTCATTGAGAGGATGAAGGGAGAGCCTGTAGCATAAGAGGTTTTATTTCCAGTTGACAGGAAAACCGTAGGACAGAGGAACAAGCTAAATAATACCACTAGGAAGCCAGCAGGAAAACACAACAGGTGGGACACTTTCTGCAGGTCACCTGGTGGGTTTCTTCTACAGGTTGGTGTCATGAAAAACAAAGGGACCACACTAGACTCAAGACACTTAAAGGATATAAAGCAACCGGATGTGACATGTGCTCTGAAACTGAATGCTGATTTTTTTTTTTTTGAATGCTGATTTTCATAAAACTAGCAATAGAGGACATTTTTAAAAAAGATTTTATTTATTTATTCATGACAGACACACACACACGGAGAGAGAGAGGCAGAGATACAGGCAGAGGGAGAAGCAGGCTCCATGCAGGGAGCCCGATGTGGGCCTCGATCCTGGGTCTCCAGGACCACAACCCGGGCCAAAGGCGGCACTAAACCGCTGAGCCACCGGGGCTGCCCAATAGAGGACATTTTAGGGCCAACCAGAGAAATACGATTAAGGTCTAAGTACTAGATGAGATAAAAATTTAAGAAATTGAGAGGATAAAGATCAGCTGATCAACAGGTTACTTATAATTTCATTAAGGTTTAAGAAAGAAGTGCACCTGGGTGGCTCAGTGAGTTAAAGCATCTGACTCTTGGTTTCAGCTGTTTATGATCTCGGGGTCATGAGATCAAGCTCCTCGTCAGGTTCCATACTCAGCACAGAGTCTGCTTGAGATTCCCCCCCTCTCTCTCTTCCCCTACTTTCTCTTTCTCTCTTTCAAATAAATAAAATCTTTTTGAAAAAGAAAGAGAGCAAGATCTAGAAGGGTACTGAACCAAGGGTTTATAGTGGTGATCTCTGGATGGTGAAGAGGTAGTTTCTTTGGATTAAAAAAAAACTTGCATGTGTGTGTTTTTAAAATTTTTCTACACGGTACACATACTACTTATGGATTTCCAAATAAAAGTGGCTGGCCAGGAAGCTGACACAATAGACAAAAGTAAGCGAGTGATAATTGTGAGTTGGATAAAAGGACCTCCTACATGATCATGCACCTGCTATAAGCTACATATTTTATGACACCGGGAAAGGTGGAATTAGCTCACAGATGAGAGAGCAGAGGGTCAGAGAGAATAATCTGCTTATCCTCAATTTGGCAATCTGAATCCGAGCTGTCAAGCTTAGAGAAAAGTTGCTAAGAAAATGTGTATGCTAGGCCCAGAGAGGCAGATGGCTGCAAGGGAGGGCCTAAGGAGGATCCCAGAGTTTGGGTAGGGGAAGCTGGGCTGTCAGCATTTCCTTGCCCCTTACCCTGGCGGGAACAGTGGAGCTTTCCTTCTCCCGCAAAATCTCCCGGTAGCTGAAGGATGAGACGCTACTGCTGTCCCCAGTCTGGGTCCGGCTGGGTGAGTTCATCTCTGAGAGAACTAGCTCCTCAAGGCCTTGGGTAGAGAAGGAAGAGAAACCTGATCCCCAATCCCCTAGGGTCCCAGTGCAGCGACTGGCAGGAAGAGGCAGAAATAGATTTGACAGAGGTGGAATGAGGTAAAGTAACACTGGGGCATGGGAAAGGTGGAAATGGACAGTATGACAGGAGAGGCAGAAACAGAAAAAAGAAAAGTTGCTTTTCTGGGCAAACACATCTGCCAGAAGAGAAACAAAGGTGAAGAGGCTGGGAGGGAGTGGGCAGTGTGGACACATATGGGCATCAAGGGATGTATGCACTCGGACTCGGGGTCCATACAAAGAGGACCCAAGGCTGGAGAGAGCCCAGGGGCAAGACCACACACAGAAGAGAAACCAAGACAGACAGCAAGCCACAGCAGATGAGAGGACACAAGTCCGAGCAGAGACAAGGGGGGGAGAAAAGATGGAGACAGACATGTAAACGTGACCCTAAATCTGCATTTCTTTATGGACAAGGACCACTGGAATCTGCTTATTGATTTGTACACTAATGTGTAGAAAACAGAAACAAAACTCCTTTATAAAGGGAGGTGACTTCAGGAGAGAGAATGCCTCAGAGACACAGAGATGGAGTGAGAGATGCATCCGTTTTTGCCATGTCACTTAAAACAGGCCCACTGAGCTTGGGTTTCCACTCTTGCAGCTGCTTCCCGGTATCCGGGAGAAGGGCTGACATCCCACCCCAAGGATCTCCAGCAAGAGCTTATGGCTGCAGGGGGAGGACAAGGGAGCAAGTTTTCTCTGAGCTTGAGACATGGGAGATGCACCAGAGCCCTCACCACTACATTGTAACTATTTATTTAAACATATTTATAGGCCATTTCCTTCTTTAAAAAAAAGTCCAAAGCAACCCAAGGTTTTTTTGTTGTATCTTCTGCCTAGAGTGGCAGAAAGAACATGGATTTTAGCTGAATGTGATAACGCCACAGTGTTGCTATCTGAATGTAAGTCTGTCTTCCTAGCTCAACTAGGAGCTCCTGGAGGACAGTATTTCAGGGGGTTTACTATCAAGGACCCCAGATGTGAGCACATGGGCTCAGTCCACATTTACAGAATGAGAGAATGGATACAGGGGATTTAGAGATACCTGGTGAGGTGTGGGGATGTGCATGAGAGGGTTGTGAAGATCCAGACGAGACGCAGACAAAGATGGGGGGATGAACGGGAGAGAGAATGTGTTAAAGGGACAAAGAAGAAAATAGCAGCAGAAGAAAAGGAGAGAGAAAGTAGGGAGAGACAGAGAGAGAGAGAGAGATGGCATGACACAGCACAGAGAGATCAAAACAGAGGGGAGACACAGAAGGAGGCAAGGCAGAGAGACAGACAGACCAAGTTCAAGAGGGGCAGAAAGTGCAGAGGAGCCCAGCAGAGCAGGTGCAGGAAGCAGCTCTGGCCCTAGGGCCCAAGCCCACCCCTCGCCCCCGCCCCTGCCCATCGATCCCACCCCTCACTTGTCCTGCCCTCTGAGTCCAGGCCCCTCACCAGAGCGGCTCTTGCTATTGGTAAGGATGTCCTGCAGCCGCTCCTGCAGCTTATCCGCCCTTTTCCGCTCCAGGTGTAGCTGCCGCTTGAGGTCCTTGAGCTGTGGGGAACAGGGGCGACAGAGGCAGGCTGAGGCCCAGTGGTCCCACAGGCTGGAGGCAGGGGCATGCTTGACCATCTCCCCATCATACCGCAGCACTGCCCTTCTTTTCCAGGATCCGCTGCCCGTCCACTGTGTCCTTCACCTCCTGTGGGCCAACGAAATGCACAGCTAGAGGCTGCCAGGATGGCTGCATGCCGGGCCTTCCCTACCTCTGCCCTGTGACTACACCACGGCCCAGGGTGTGTCTGGGCCCCTGGAGGGGCAAGTGACCTGTTTCAGGTTGCTGATGGTCTTCAGATGGCAGTCCCGCTCCTCCTGGGCCTGCTGGAGCTGATCCCGCAGGCCCTGTAGCTCCTCTTCCTTGCTCTGCAAACCAGGAGGAAGCTCAGGCCTCTGCCTGGGAAACATCCATTCCCCACCCCACCCCCAGGGCTCAGCACCCCCTCCAGAGCCCGGCCCTCCCAGGAGAGAGGGGAACACCATTAGGCAGTGGGTACCTTCAGCTCGCCAGAGTGCTGCTCCTGGCACTGCTTGAGGGCTTCCTCTTGATCCTGCTGCTGCTGCTGCAGAGATTCCTACGGGACAAGTCTCGGTCTGGCCATGCCCCCCACAGAGGACGGCACAGCCAGTCCAGGATGTGATGGCAGCAGGGGCCTGCAAGCATGCAGAAGACACCCCCACACGGAGTACTGTGTGCCCTTAGGCAGTACACAGGAGTGGCACATCTAGAGGCTGCGCCATTTAAATCACCAACTGACATGTGCATCTGATTTGGTTTTGTTCTAACAAAATATAACACATCACTTACTGCATGCCGGGAATGTTATAGGGATTTTATGCTCATTGACTCATATTATATCATCTTCCCATAATACCCTCATGGCAGATACTATTATTATCCCTTTTTTTATTGATAAAGAAAACAGGCCACAGGCCAGGTAAGTTGCCCACAGTTATTAGCAAGTGGCCTAGCCAGGACTCAGACCCAGGCAAATCATGACTCCCTCCAGCCTCTGTGCTCTTCCCTATTGCAGGATACTTCCTCTTAGGTACTATTATGAGTGTTCCCCCAAACTGGCAGTAAAAGTCCTTGTTCAAATAAAATCAGGATATTACAATAATTTCCTGATAGAAGCAGTTTCAGAAGGCAGGGCTATCTTTTCAAATCTGCGCCTCCAACAGTCTACCTTACTGATGACTGTCCCCTGATCCCCTGAAGGCTGCTGTTGGAGCTGGTGAGGCTGCAGGGAGACCTGAGTCCAGAGTGTTTCAGAATGTTCTGGGGCCTGACCACCCTCAGTCCCCTAGTGTGGCATGGGTGTCCCCTAACAGGCCTTGGTGCCTCATCAGGCACTGACTTACCTCGGCCTCCTTCAGGCGCCGTTCAAACCAGCCCTTGGCTCCATCCATAGAATGTACCTGAGCTTGAAGTTCCTCCACCGTTTGCTGGAGATTCTCCAACTCTCGTGTTCGAGCCTGGGAGAAGGAAGACCGTCATGGTGGGGTGGGGCAGGTGGAGGGGTGGGCACCACAGCCACACTATCCCCTAGCCCCATCAGTGATGCTGTGCTCCCTTTTTTGGGGATGGAAAGACATTATCACCCACCCACCCACCTTCTCCTCACGAATCTGCCCACGGAGTTCCTCCTCCTGCCTCTTCTTGTCTTCATGAAGCTCTCGGAGCTCGCGCTCATAGCGGGCACGCACCCCCAGCACCTCCTTCTCATGCCTCAGTCGGACGGCTCCCAGCTCTTCCTTGTGCTGGGACTTCTCCTGCAGTGTCTCCATTGCCAGCTCATCCAGCATGGCCTTCCGCTTTTCGGCACTCTGGTGGCAGGAAGGGGCAGTGTGGGCAAGGGGGGAGGATGCCAGTCAGCTATCCTCTTCAGCATCAGACAAGGCCTACCTTGCTCTCTCCAGGCCCCAAGGAATAGGCTCAACTGTGCCTCCTTCCCATTGCTCCAGAACTAGCTGAGTCACTCACCTAGCCACATGGCACTGTTTACTTTCCATCCTTTGCTGTTCCCATGATGTTGGCCCACATATCTGCTCCCTTCCCACAGACTGGGGCCAATCCCTCCCCATCCCAGCTACCCACCTTCCAGAGCTGCCCACCTTCCGAGCCTCCTGTAGTTCCTGGGTCAGTTGCTCCTTCTCCTGCCCGATTTCTTGAAGCTGTTCTAAGAGCCGACTATTGGCACGTAATGACTCCTAATGAGGGGGACAAAGGAGAGGAGTTTGATCAAGAGCCTGGGGGGGGGGCCTCCCGGGTGGCTCACTATCCCAGATCCCCAGGGCCTGGGATCAAGCCCTGCCTTGTGTATGGCTCCCTGCTCAGCAGGGAGCCTGCTTCTCCCTCTCCCTCTGCTTCTGCCTGCTGTTCCTCCTGCTTGTACTACTTGTACACACTATCTCTCTCAAATAAATAAATAAATAAATAAATAAATAAATAAATAAATAGGATCTTTAAAAAAAAAAAAAAAGAGCCTCTGGGAGGCAATTGTCACCCAGGACACCTCTGGTAGGCAGGTCTCCCTTAACCCCAGTAAAATTGGTATTGTTCTATTTCTAGATAAGAAACAGGGCAGACATTGCTAGCAATTTCCCCAGCCTTCTCTGCATTCTTCCCTCTGACCCTAGCAAGAAATTTCATAGTTAGACACACACAGGGTTGTCAAGGTGACTTTTCCTTGCCTACCTTGTGGTGAGGTGTGAACATATGATTAATTTCCGGATGTGGAAGTGGTGAGGATAACATAGGTTATGCTCAGAAAGGAAAGGGCCATGCTGGGCCCATCCCTCTTTCATCCCTCTTTCCTCCTTTCCAGATGGAAAACAAACATGATGAAGGGAGGGCCTGGGCAAGCATCCTGGCTACCAAGACAGAAGTCTTGAATTGAAGGCAGCAATGTGGAAGAAACCTGGGTCATGGTAAAGCCATCATTCCATCCCTAGACAACCCACCTGGACACTTCTATGAGAGAGATCTAAACTTTTATCTTACTTAACCTAATCTGTGATTCCGGTTGATACCATGGACTCAGAAATGGCTATCCTATCTAACTGCAGAGGCTCAGTCTCAGTGAAGGAAAAGAATATGGTCTGGGACCCAAGGTTCTAATAAGTTAGCAGACCAGATTGGAACCCAGATGCTCCCAACTCCACAGTCCTCCTGCCTGCACCTTGTGGAGGATCCCACGGAGCCAGTGTGAGGAAAGTGGGAGAAGCCAGGTCGCAGCTAAAGAGGTCACCTGCAATTGGGAGTTGAGGTCATCTTTCTGTCCCATGAGCTCCTCATACTCAGTCTGCCGCTGCTGCAAATCAGCTGCCAGCCCAGCATTCTCATCTCGGAGTGTATTGAGTTCTTGGGTCTTTGCTGTTTGGATCTGGGATGAACGGGGGTGATGGGAAGCAGAGTGAAAAGCCGTCCCATCCCCCAAGGGCCAGACATAGGGTTTGAGTCTCCCAGTTCAGTGGAGACAAGAAGACAGGCGGGAAGAGAACCAGGAGGAAAGAGAAAGAATTTCAAAGGGAAAAAGCAAAAGAAAGAGATCAACAGGGGAATGGATAAAGTGGTATGGTCATTCAGTAGAATAGTAAACAGAGACAAAAGAACAGATCAATGCTACCTATGGTTGAGGAAGGAAAGAAGCTAGGCACAAAAATGGGTGTCTGGTTCCATTATGGGAAGTAAAAGAACAAGTAAAACTAATCCACGTTGCTAGAGTCAGGGGAGTGGTTATTTCTGGGGAAATATTGATTGGGAAGGGCAAGAGAGACCTTCTGGGGTGCTGAAAATGCTTTAAATCTCGATCTGGGTGGTAGCCACATAAAGATAGACAGACCAACAGGCAGATATGGTTCACTGAATGAACACTTAAGATTAGTACACTTCTTGTCCTTTACTGGAGAGAAACTAGAAAATGCGAGAGAAGCAGGGGTGGGTGGCCAGAGAGAAGAGAGGTGGAAACCATCAGAAAGAGAAGCCGAGAGAGGCACCTGGGTGGCTCAGTCGGTTAAGCATCTGACTCTTGATTTCGGCTCAGGTCATGATCTCAGGGTTGTGAGATCGAGCCCGGCATCAGGCTCCATGCTGGGCATAGAACCTGCTTAAGATTCTCTGTCTCTCTCTCTCTCTCCCTGCCCCTCACCTCCTGCTGCTTATGTGAAAGAGAGAAAAGAAAGAAAGAAAGAAAGAAAGAAAGAAAGAAAGAAAGAAAGAAAGAAAGAAAGAAAGAAAGAAGAGAAAGAAATAAGAGAAAGAAAGAAAAGAAAGAAAGAGGAGAAAGAAATAAGAGAAAGAAAGGAAGGAGAGAAAGGAAGAAAGAAAGAAGAGAAAGAAAAGAAAGAAACGGGAAAGAGAGAAAGGAGAACCTGAGGATCAAACAGAAACAGAGGCAGAACAGCATGAGGTCCAGACTGCCCTGCCCTAATGTGGATCAGAAGCAGAAAGAGGGATCCCTGGGTGGCGCAGCGGTTTGGCGCCTGCCTTTGGCCCAGGGCACGATCCTGGAGACCCGGGATCGAATCCCACGTCAGGCTCCTGGTGCATGGAGCCTGCTTCTCCCTCTGCCTATGTCTCTGCCTCTCTCTCTCTCTCTCTCTGTATGACTATCATAAATAAATAATAAAAAATTAAAAAAAAAAAAGAAGCAGAAAGAGATGGGAAATTGGAGAGGGATCAGTGACGGCTCCCAAGTATCCTATACCTGCTCCAGGGCAGCCAGGCTAGTCCTCAAGGCATTGTTCTCAGCCAGAAGTCCTTCCACTTGTTCTTGTGCATCTGCACTCTGGATGGATACCTGGCCCCATCCCCAAAACATGTGAAAGTGGGTCCAGAACAGGGGGATAGGACCCACCCATGGCCAAGAAAGGAAGCACATGAGTGTACATGCACCACTACCATGGGAAACACAATCCCCTGGGGCCTTCCCTGCCTGTATAATACCTGCAGAGGCTGCCCCCCACCTACTCACCCCTCCACCTCCCAGAAGCTGCCCAGTACCAGGTACCTGATCTTGGAGGGCTCGCAGAGCTGCTGCATGCTCCAGGCGCTCCCCCTGCCACTGATCTCTTAATTCCACCAAGCTCTGGAGGGAACAGGTCAGGGGAACCCGTTACAGACCTCAGCATCTCCTGGGGAGCATGTAACTGTACAGACTCCCTCTCTGACCACCTGATAGCATGTCTCCAGCACTTGAGGGTCCTAAGACTACCCAGCTGTCAGACTCAGACTCACCCAAATTCTAAGTCATTACCCCAGGGGCCTCAGACCCTGTATTCCAGGTCTAAAAATCTTAGAAAAACAACTAAGCTTGGGCAGCCCAGGTGGCTCAGCGGTTTAGCGCCACTTTCAGCCCAGGGCATGATCCTGGAGACCCAGGATTGAGTCCCACGTAAGGCTCCCTGCATAGAGCCTGCTTCTCCCTCTGCCTGTGTCTCTGCCTCTCTCTCCCTCCCTCTCTCTCCCCCGCCCCCCATGTCTCTCATGAATCGATAAATAAAATCTAAAAAAAAAAAAAAAAACCCTAAGCTTTTGGGGATTTCAAACTCACCCCACCCTCGATCCGTAGAGGTCTCACACTCACCCAGATTCTGGCTCGGAGGCCCCAGAATTCTCAGACACACTTAGCCTCCAGAGGCTATAGCTTCACCCAGACTCCTGACCCCAACACCCACGGGTTTCAGATATACTCCATTCCTGTGTCTCTAGCTCCCAAGAGTCACAGGGCCCACCCAAACTCAGAGCCCCAAACCCTAGAGGTCTCAAACTCATACAATCTCCTAGTTTCCAGCTCCTAACCACCCCCCCCACTTGCCACTTCTGTCCCCAATCTCTGGGGATCTTCAGACCCAGGTAACTGAAGACCCAATTTTACCCAGACTCTGTCCCCAGCTCTCAGGGGCTTAAACCCGCAAACCATTGTATCCCTTAATCCAACGGATCTCAGATTCACCTGCCTTAGGGGGTAAGCCTGGAGGCTTTAAAGTTCCTGAGCCCCTAACTCTCAGGAGCCTGACACCCACCTAGACTTTTTTTTAAATTTTATTTATTTATTCATGAGAGACACACACACACACACACACAGAGGCAGAGACACAGGCAGAGGGAGAAGCAGGCTCCATGCAGGGAGCCCGACGTGGGACTCTGGTCTCCAGGATCACGCCCTGGACTGAAGTTGGCACTAAACCGCTGAGCCACCTGGGCTGCCCCCACCTAGACTTTTGCTTCAGTCTCTGGATGTCTTAGACTCACCAATTTTTTTTTTTTATTTATAGTGTCCAGAGGTCTTAGGATCACTCAGAGCAAGTGATCCAACTTTCTGGTTGTCTCAGCCCCACAAAGCAGCCCCCATACCCTGAAGGCCTCAAATACAGTTAGCCTCCAGGCCCACCTGTCTACCCTTGAAAGTCCTATCTATCCAGATCCCATAGGTCTCAAAGTCACCCAACATCCAGGGAGTTCAGGCTCATTCCAGCTCCTGGTCCAAGTCCTCAGTGACCACAGATTTCTCCAGACTCCTGTCTCCAATCCCCCAGCAGTTTCAGATTCATCTGAACTTGTGGCACACAGCCTCCAAGTCCTCAGCACCCCCTGAGATCTTTGATTCATACAGACTCATAGGCTAACTCCTAGGGCTCTCGGGGCTCCCTAGTTCCCATTTTCCTAGTTCCTGGGGGTCCCTGGGACCCACTCAGTCCCTATATTTCCAACACAGGAACTACTGGATTCCCCAACTAGTCTCTGTAGACCTCAGTGTTCCCTGGACTCCCAGCCCTGGCCTCTATCCCAGCAATCCCAGAATCCAGCTGTTCACCTGATTGGCAGCCTCGAGTTCTTGCTGCAGCTTCTGAGTGCGAGCCAACTGGGCTTTGAGATCAGCTTCCTTCTTCTGCTGCAACTCCTCAATCTTATTCCTGGGGATGATGGGGGGCATGGTGACCATGCCCTGAGGCTCTATCTCCCAGCTCTGCCTCTGTGGTCTTCAGGCAATTCTGCTGGGCACTGTCCCCACTGTCTGGATATACACCCACCCCTGCTAGTTACCGGCTGTCGTTGAATAGTGTCTCCTTTTCTGTCTGCAGACGGCAGAAACTGGGCACAGAGAGACAGACATAAATGGGTCAGTTCCACAAATTGGTTTCCCAGCTGGACCCCCCAAGCCCCTGCCCCTGCCTCAGGAAGCAAAGAAATTTACCTTTCTTGTTTCTTTTTCAGTTTCTCAGAGAGCTTGGGAAGGGGTGGGGGTACAGACAAGTGATAACATTTTAGTAAAGACAAAAATAAATTTAGTAGTTATAGACATTTTTCACTAAGTCCTTTCCAGAGGCTTGGAGTTACTTATGTTATCTTGTGGAATCCTCAAAACAGTCCTGAGAAGCGAGGACTACTGGTTTTATAAATGGGGAAACTGAGCCTCAGAAAGATTAAGTAATTTGGTTGCCCAGGTGGTCAACGGCAACAACATGATCTCCACCTAGCCCCCTCAGGCTCCAAAAGCCAGCATTCATGCCCCCAACATATCGACTGACAGCCACATCATAGAATGGCTAGGGCAGGGGCACCTGAGTGGCTTAATCAGTTAGGTGTCTGCCTTTAGCTCAGGTCATGATCCCGGGGTCCTGGGTTCAAGCCCTGCATCAGGCGGGGAGTCTGTTTCTCCCTCTCCCTCTGCCTGCTGCTTCCCTGCTTCTGTTTGCTGGCTCTATCTAAGACATAAATAAAAATCTTGGGACACCTGGCTCAGCGGTTGAGCGTCTCCCTTTGGCTCAGGGCATGATCCCAGAGTCCTGGGATCGAGTCCCACATCAGGCTTCCTGCTTGGAGCCTATTTCTCCCTCTGCCTGTGTCTCTGCCTCTCTCTTTCTATGTGTCTCTCATGAATAAATAAATGAAATCATTAAAAAACTAAAAATAGATAAAAATAAAATAAATAAATATATTTAAAAAAAGAATGGCTAGGGCAGAAGGCCTAGAAAGCAGGATCATTATTGTCTGCCTCATCACTGGGTCTCCAGTTCCTAAGAGCCAGTAGTCTAGGGATGCCTGGGTGGCTCAGCGGTTGAGCGTCTGCCTTTGGCTCAGGGTGTAATCCTGGGATCTGGGATTGAGTCCCACATTGGGCTCCTTGCGTGGAGCCTGCTTCTCCCTCTGCCTAGGTCTCTGCCTCTACCCCTCCTCCTTTCTGTGTTTCTCATGAATAAACAAATTAATTAAAAAAATTTTAAGCTTGTTATTTATTTATTCATGACAGACAGAGAGAGAGAGAGGCAGAGACACAGGCAGAAGGAGAGGGAGAGAAGCAGACTCCATGCAGGGAGCCCGACGTGGGACCCGATTGCAGGTCTCCAGGATCACACCCCAGGCAGAAGGCAGCACCAAACCACTGGGCCACCGGGAGCAATTATTTAAAAAATAAAATATTTTTTAAAAAAGAAAGCCAATAGTCTATAAATGCTTGGATAGATGGATGGATGGATGGATAAACCAGGAGAGCTGGGAGGACACAGGAGGGAGAGATGGGGCTTGCCATCCACAAGACAGAGGAACCACCTTAGTTTCTTCCATGTCAAAAGCAACTCAGATATAAATGTGAGTTTCTCCATTTCACAGATGATGAAACTAAGGCTTTGACATGGAGTAGGTACTCTGCTCCTTCTACCCTGCCAGGGGAAGCATGGCAGGTGGGGAGTGGGGTGGGGAGAAAGTCCAGGGAAAGCTCAGCCCTACCTTAGCAAGCTCCTCCTGTAGTCTGGATGTTTCAGCCTGCTTTGAGCTCTGTGGGGAAGGAGGAGGGAGAGAATTAATATCAGCAAAAGGGGAGTTGAGGCTTGTGCCTTCCCCTGCCCTCCTGCCCCACTAATCCATCAGCCCAAGAGTTGGTGATGTTGGTGATGTCACAGACATATCCATGTGACCATAGGCAGACCTAGGGCACCTGCCTGCCTCCTGCCACCCCAGCCCCAACAGGATCAGACTCACCTCCAAGCCTTGCAATTGCTCCCAGAGCAATCTCTTTTCTTCCTTCTCCATTTCCCACTTCAACTCCACTTCCGCCAATGGCATGGGGGCTGGGACGGTGGAGGCTTGGCCCCCCGGGGGGTCTCCTTGGCCCTCACTGGCAGGTTGGGATCTCCTAGCCTCTTTCCCATAGCGCTCTTGCAGGGCTGGTGGGTAGAACATAAGTATATGATGGGTGAGGTGGTCTCTGAAGACCCTTGCCATGCTTCAAGTAAATGGAAAAGTGGGCCTTGGGCCCCTCAGGTAGAACAGACCCTGCCCAAATGACCAAAAGCCAACAAGACAAAGGCTCAGCCCCATCCACACTCCTCATAAATATTAGGTCCTACAGGACCTAATATTAGGTCCATAATAGGTCCTACAGGATCCCTGAGTGGCTCAGTGGCTTAGCGCCTGCCTTCGGCCCAGGGTATGATCCGGGAAACCTGGGATCGAGTGTCACATTGGGCTACCTGCATGGAGCCTGCTTCTCCCTCTGCCTGTGTCTCTGTCTCTCTGTCTCTCTGTCTCTCTCTCTCTCATGAATAAATAAAAAAACCTTTAAAAAAATCTTTTAGGAAAATTAACAAGGCAGGAAACAACAAATGTTGGAGAGGATGCGGAGAAAAGGGAACCCTCTTACACTGTTGGTGGGAATGTGAACTGGTGCAGCCACTCTGGAAAACTGTGTGGAGGTTCCTCAAAGAGTTAAAAATAGACCTGCCCTACGACCAGCAATTGCACTGTTGGGGATTTACCCCAAAGATTCAGATGCAATGAAACGCCGGGACACCTGCACCCCGATGTTTCTAGCAGCAGTGTCCACAATAGCCAAACTGTGGAAGGAGCCTCGGTGTCCATCGAAAGATGAATGGATAAAGAAGCTGTGGTCTATGTATACAATGGAATATTACTCAGCCATTAGAACGACAAATACCCACCATTTGCTTCAACGTGGATGGAACTGGAGGGTATTATGCTGAGTGAAGTAAGTCAATCGGAGAAGGACAAACAGTGTATGTTCTCATTCATTTGGGGAATATAAATAATAGTGAAAGGGAATATAAGGGAAGGGAGAAGAAATGTGTGGGAAATATCAGGAAGGGAGACAGAACATAAAGACTCCTAACTCTGGGAAACGAACTAGGGGTGGTGGAAGGGGAGGAGGGCGTAGGGTGGGGGGAAATGGGTGACGGGCACTGAGGGGGACACTTGACGGGATGAGCACTGGGTGTTTTTCTGTATGTTGGTAAATTGAACACCAATAAAAATTAATTTATTTAAAAAAAATCTTTTAGGCCCCACCATCCACTGAAACCCCGTCTACCATCAAATCAGTCCAAGCTGGTTTCCCGAGCCCCACTCCCTGCACCCCAGGCCCCACCCATAGCCCTCCAAGGTGCCGCCTACCATCCTCTATCTGCTACTTACAGCTGAATTCTATAACCTCCTAATCCTCAACCCAACCTACAAAGTCTCCCTCCTGATCACCGAAACACAACCCACCACACAAGCCACAGCTACTCTCCAAACATCCCCACATTGGGACCCTCCCACACTCTACCAAGCTTTCTTTGAGCCTTCATCCCAGACCCCATTGACAATCTGGGCTCAGAGTTTTCCGAAAGTTCCTTCATTCACTTTCCCTGTTTAGCAAACAGCTCCTTTCTGATGTTCAATCTGCTAACCTGTAACATTTGGTAGGTACCAGGCACTGAACCCAACTCAGAAAGATCCCACTCCTCATCTGAACTCTACTGGAATCTTCCAGGTGGCAGACATAACCACAAGCATTCTGTAGATGAGGAAGCTTTGGCTCAGAGGTGAAATGGCTTGTCTGAAGTTATACAGAGGTTCATGGCAGGGCCAAGCCTCATTCTGAAGCCCTACCCCTTCCTCCAAGGGGAAACCCTGCTCAATCTCCGAGGTTCCCGCATCCCCAAGAGGGGCCTGTTTATACCTGCCACATTCTTCTGCAAGGCTGTGTTTTCTGCCTGCAGTCTCAGCAGCTCACCATCCACAAGACTCCCGGCTGGGGCAGCGCCTGCCCTGGCAGCTCCATCCTTCAGTTGCTGGTTCTCCCGCTCCAGCTGCTCCATCTGGCTGCAGAGCTGAGCAGGGGAGGAAGGAGAAGAGAAGCGGGGAATCAGAACAATATTTGCTGCAATATACATAGTGCTTGGCTAATGCACCTTACAGTTCACGTAATTCCTATAATGCCCGTGATGTAGGTGCTGTTGATACTCATTATTCCCACTTCACAGATAAGGATGCTGAGGCACAAATGTCAGATAACTTCAAATTCACCTATCTGTTAAGTGGCAGAGTCAGAGGACTGAGGACATTGAGAATTTTCTGCTTGCCCGATGCCAACCTCATAGTCGTAATCCAAGACCCCAGGCAGGCTCCTACCAGAAGCTGCTAGTCCAGGATGTCAGTATCACAAACAGGCCCACTGACAGCCCTCTGTGAGGTGGGAGAGAGTGTCTGTGTCTGGGTACCTGGGCACCAAAGACAGCTTTCAGGACATTTCCAAAGGCAGCGCTGCCCACAGCCCCTCGTCATCAGCCCTCAGCCTTGGAGAAATGTACGATGCAAATAAAACTAGGCCAGCCCCTTGCTCAACTCCTGGGGTTTTCACAGTGGTCCTGACAAGATCCCCTGTCCGCATTTTCAAATGAGAATACTGAGGTTCACAGAGAATTTTTATTCTCTTGCCTGGGATATTTTCTACCCAGAACACTATTCCTTTCATCCAGTTATTCACATGATTGGCTCCTTTGCGTCCTTCAGTGCTCTGCTCAAATGTCACCCTTGAAGTAGTATTCCCCAACATAGAAATTCCGACACTCTCTAGCACAGCACTCTGCTCATTTCTTCCTTACCTAGTACTAATTGCAATTAAATTGACCAAGTAAAAAAAATAAATAAAATAAATTGACCAAGTATGTTCTTAATTTCTTTTTTTATTTTTTCTTTTTTTTTTGTTCTTAATTTCTTAAAGCTCTGCAAATACTTGGATTATAGATTGTGATTGACAATTACACTCTGTTCTATAACACCGAGTCACAAGCACAGATTCTGAAACCAGCCTGCTTGGTTTCACAGCTAATAAATGGCTGCCATTTATTAGCCATGTGGTCTTGAGACAAATTACTTCATCTCTCTGGGGCTTGGTTTTCCTCATCTGCTCAGTAGGGATACTAATGACATCCCACTGGCTCATTGGAAGAATAAATGAGTAATTTAGAGCACATTGAATAGGACCTGGTAGGTAGTAAGCACTGTGTAACTGTCAATCGTCTGTACCATTATTTTTTTAAGATTTTATTTTTAAGTAATCTCTATACTCAATATGGAGCTCGAACTCACAACCCCAAGGTCAAGAACTGCATGCTCCTGAGCCAGCCAGGCACCTCTATTATTTTTTTCTAATGCATTACCTTTCTCCTCATCCCACATTCAGAATGTAGGCTACCCAAGAGTGGGAGCCATGTTGTGCTGTTCACAACTATTTCCAGGATGTAAAGCATGCCAGGGCTTCTCAGTAACTATTTATTGAAGAATAAATGGAGCTGAAATATTTTGGCAAGAAAGTGGTAGAGGCAGGCCTGTGAGCACTTCTAGTTCCCAGGAGGAGGAGGGGGATTATGAAGGAGGTTCTATACCTGGGCCAGTGCCTGGCTCAGGGCAGGTGCTGAGAAACACAAGCTGGATTGATGGAGGAATGCCTGTCCTTGCCTCATCCTAAAAGTACCACAATATCATTGAGGCTGGAGGCAGGAAGCAGTGAGAAGTGAGGCAATGGGGTCAGCTATTATGTGAGAACCAGGGGCTCTGAAGAGTCAGGGTCAAGGACCCACTCGGAGCTATTGCTTAAAAGAGTGATGCTGTAAGGCCTGCAAGTCAGGAGAACCTCTAGGGCATAGGGTGGTAGGAGAAACTAGAATCAAGGAGAACAGCAAGAAGGCTGGGGGAATAGAACAGGTAAGAGGTAGTAAGGGCTGAGGTAGAGCAGGGCCACAGGATGATTCTGAGATTTTTAGGTAGTCAAAAATATTTTAGAGGGAAAATGAATCAGTAATAATAAAAGAATATTATGAGTCGCTATTACCTACATAGCCAATACTACTACAAAGCTCTGTTATAAGTTGTTTACAGATATTAATCCATTCAATCCTCATAAAAGTCCCTGCAATGCGGGTGGCATCATTATCATTTCCAATTTAAACATCTCGGAACCAAGAAGCAGGTAGGTCAAGTCACTTGCTCAAGGTTACAGTTAGTAAAAGGTAGAGCCAAGAGTTTAATCTAGGCCTAATGGCTCTTAACTATTAGTTATTAAATCACCTCTCTTGAAATTGTACCTGTTTAAAGGTTGTTTTCATATTTTGTTTTTTAAGGTCTTAAGTACTACATTCTCACATGGAGTCCTGGAAATACCATTCTTGTTGCCATAAAGATTTTTTTCCTTAAATAAACACTAAAACCTTAGAGACTTATTGACCATGGACATAGAAGATAGATAAGGAAACAACAGACAATATCTCTAACTCCCCAGTAGGTTTAGAAACAGCCAGGACACTATAATCAGTGAAGAAATAGAATTATCCAATCCGGGATGAATTATCTAGAAGAATTAGAACCCCAGAGTTATGTCAGATGAAGGGGAAGGAAGAGCAAAGGGAAGCAGCTAAAACATTTTTCTAGGGGATCCCTGGGTGGCTCAGTGGTTTAGCGCCTGCCTTTAGCCCAGGGTGTGATCCTGGAGTCCCAGGATCGAGTCCCACATCCGGCTCCCTACATGGAGCCTGTTTCTCCCTCTGCCTGTGTCTCTGCCCCTCTCTCTCTCTCTCTGTGTGTCTCTCATGAATAAATAAATAAATAAAAATATTTTTAAAAAATAAAACATTTTTCTGTCTCATGGTAAGCATAAGAACTTTACCTAAGACCCTCCAATAACCTGGAACTCCCTAGCATCATCTCCCAAATATACACAGGGGGACTTGAAGCTTAAAGAAAGAAATGATTTGGTCTGGAACCAGCTGTTGTCAAGGCTTGCAGCCTTCTAATCCCAGCATAGCGAGTGGCCCCATTTGTCAAATCACCACCCCCCAGCTCAGACCCAGGATCTGCTTCAGCACCATGGACAGTGATCCAGGGCCAGCCTCTGTCCACCACCTTCAGCTGCCCTCCAGCTTCAGCCCAGGGGCCCCTACCCCTCGGATCCCCCTGGATCCCCCTTGGTTGTCCCAGGCACCAGCACCTTGCTGAACTCTGCCATAAGCGTGCTGTTCTGCAAACGAAAGTCCTCCTCTTGGCTGTGAAGCTTTGCCTGCAGCATCTCATTTTCACTCAGCAGCCCCTCGACTTCCTGCAGTGACAGACATGGGCCAGGTTTCGAATAAGGGCAGAAAAAATGGAGAGATAGGGCAAAGAAACAGACAGGGAGAAAATGACGGTGGAGGGTGAAGGGAGGAACGTATGGCCCAGACAATGAGATGGGAGAAATCAGGAGATACAGGGAAGGAGAGAGACAGACATGAGAGGGTAGAAAGAAGGGAAGATACACATGGGAGGAGAGAGGGACACGAGGGGAGACAGTGGGAGGAAAGAGAAGGGGAGACAGAAAGAGGTGAGAGAGGAGGGAGAGAGAGAAGGGGAAAGGGGGATAGGGAAGGAGAGAGGGATGGAAGAGTGAGAGAGAAAAAAGAAAAGGCAGGAAGAGAGATAGGAACAGAAAGATCAATGGGAGGGAGAACAGGACAGAAGGAAGAGAGAGGGGGTCAGGGAAAGAAATGAGTCAGGAAGAGACAAGGAATGGGGGGGGGAAGAAACAAGGAGTCAGAGAGAGAAAGAAAGGGAAAGAAGAAAAGGGAAATGATGACAGATGGGAACAGGTGAGGGAGAGAAAAAGTGAACGCTGGTGAGAAAAGCAAGAGTCAGAGAGGAACAGGAAGGCAGGCATAGAGAGCCTCAGAGAGGACAGCCAGAAAGGGAGAAGGAATGACAAAGAGACACGGAATGAGACAAGCACAGGAAAATAAAGACAGACATACAGACACATGGCAGTGAGGTAGACACAGATGCAAGTGCACACACAGAGAAAGAAAGGCCAGTACCAGGAGATCCCAGCATACAGAAATATCGTCCCTCAGACTTCCAGACACATTCACCCACCATGGGTCCCCTTACCTGAGCTTTCTTGCTCTTGCTCAGTGCCTAAAGGTGAAAGGGGTGGGAAGAGAGATAAGGTGAACAGAGATGGACTCCCTCACTAGGATATGGAGACATTGTGGCAAGTGTCGGGGGTGGGGGCAATGATGATTGATTGGGGGATGTGTCTTTAACCACAAAACTTGCATGAAATATATAGTCCACAGGAATAATGAGAGTGAGTGAGTGAGTGAATGCATCCTGCTTACACGCTTTCCTCTAAGCACTTGAGACCATTCATGAGTCTTAGTATTCAACCCTTCATGGGCTGATTCTCTAGGCTCAGAAACTGTGGGTGCATTGCTACAGTGGTCCAAATGCATCTACGTGGATCCTTCTCATGTACCATGAAAACTGCTGTTCCTTTGCTGAGCAGCTGAGGGCACTGCCATGTGGGGCAATCAGCACCCCACCAGAGAGAAGCCCAGCTTCCTGACTGCCAGATTTTCTGTACCATATATTCCTACATCTAACAAATATTTATAGGGTACATAACACTGAACTGTGTGTAGGGACAGAGCAGTGAAGAAAGAGACAAAGGAAAGCCTTTAATGCCTTGAGGGACCATAATAGGTTATATGCTATTTCATCTTCAGACCATCTAAGAGGTAGGTCTAGTCTCACTTTACCAACAGGACCAGGGAGGGGATGGGATGTGAGAGCACAAGGTAGAAGTGTGAGTGAAAAATAGAAGGTAGATTCAAGGCAGATTCACCTATGGATGTTACTATGTAGTTAGAAGTCAGTGAATGAGACTGAATAATTGAAATAGAAAATGCATTAAGAGTAAATTAAAATCAATTGATAATTAAGCAAAATTAGATAAAATTAGCAAACTACAGAGACTTCCATGAGAGTGTTTTGAATGACTAATGGCAGCATGTACCATTAGGCCTGCTTCCCTGTAGGTGTTCACTGGATAGATGAATGAGTCAGTTGGCTACAGGGAAGCATCGGTGGGCGAGTGGGTGAAGGGAGGGAGGTACCTTCTGAGCTTTGCTGAACTCCTTATCCAGGTAGGCGACCTTCTGTCGAAGACTGGTAAGCTCTGGTGGGGGGAAATCAGGGAGTCTCAGCCTCAGTCAGGGGCAGGAAGCTGAAAGGTCTTCCTGCCAGGCCTCTGAGGTGTTTTTCCCTTGGCTTCTGTCCTCCAAAGCCACCCCCATCTAATGAGACCCTCTGGGCTCACCAACGCCATTCTTGCGTAGTTCATCTGAAAGCTGATAGTTATTTGTTCGGAGCTCCAGGAGCTGAGCCTTGGGGGAAGAAGGGAAGGGAAACAACTTGGTCAGGAATGTGCCCCTATTTTCACCAAGAGGAAACCAATCCCCTGAGCCCCATGGACCCTACTACCCTCCATATGCCTCTTTAGCTGCTCCTTAAGACCAAGCATGCTGTATCCTAAGTGAGCCTCCAGCCCCTCAGCCCCTGTTTCCCCTTCTCTGGCTCAACTTATAACCACAGCTAGTCTCATTCTTCCATCTCTCCCCTTCCAATTCACTCTGCACTCAGGCCACAACAGCACTGATCCAGTCAGGTTCTTGTTCCCACATGTTCTGTGGTTCCCCATGCCCAAATGATAAAGTTCTCCCTCCTCATCCTGGCTGACCTCATCAGACACTAAACATTGTTCTATCTCTCTGTCATGGAAGAGTGTTGTTGATCCTCTTGGCCAGACGTGGAGGCCCCTGAGTATAGGGGCATAGGGGCCTGCATTCCTCCCTCTTTTCAGGGGAACAGGGCCTGGTATTCTCCTGTCTAACTTACACTAAGCTGGGGACTGCCTGGGGTCCTCACCCACAAAGCTCTCAAAACACATCCAGATCCCTTTTAAGAATTAAGGGAAAATTGAAGTATGGGCCACTCCAAACAGCTTACCCCTTCCTAACAGCCCTGTTCTTCCCAAACCTACTATTCCTTACCCCACCAGGATCTTTCCCTCCTTCCATGGGACCAGGCTTCACCTCCCTGGTGGTCTGCCTAAGGTCAAAGGGCTTGGCCCCTACAGAGCCCCTTGGCCCTGTTACTACTCTACTGTACCCAATAATCTGTCTTTCCCTGTCTTGAGCCAATTTGTACATGCTTGGCACCCACATAGAAGCCATATCTGTCATAGCCAACCGGTTTTTTCCCCTCACTCATGGCCCAATTAAATAAATTTTCCTCACTCAAAGGCCCCCCACATCCCTCAAGAACCCCCCCAGTCATGATCCAAATGGGATGGTCCTATATCCTTCAGGGTCTCTCCTCCACAAAGCCTTGGGTGGGCCAGCTGGATTATTCTTACTCACTTAGAATCTCTCGGCACAAGTTACAGGTTGTACACACACAAAATCCAATGGTCTTCCCCAGTAAGAACTCTCTCAACAAGGGCCTACTCTGGCCTTTCATCCCATTCCAGAGTCGTCCCCAGAGGAATCAAGTGGTCACGGTACCCAATTGGGGTACTTCCCCAAAGCCCAGTGGTTTCCCCTCCGTGTGGTCCAAGGTGTCACTCTAACCTCTTCTGGTCCTCTCTCCAACACAGGAATTAATGGTATTATCCATTCAGGGTCCTCTTCAACCCAGGCCTAATGGGATCACCCCTGATCATTCAAAGGTACTGCCCCCTCTTAGGATCCACCTCCCATAAACAATAACAGCATGTGGGGTCTTTCCTAAGTCCCTGGCATAGTGGTATCTCCCACAAACATTTCCACCTTCCACCGGGCAATGGTACTGCCCTCTCAAGGGCTCCCCCCACCATGACGCAAATGGCCCAACGTCTGCTTCCTTCCTCTCCAGACAAAATGGTTTCGCCCTCTCAAGATCTCCTTCCCTCAAAACCCAATGTTATCATCACCTGCCCATGGTGTCCCCACACGGGCCCAGGGGTCTCGTCCCATCCAGGTCTGAGTAAGGTATTGCCCACTCTAGGACTCTCTCCTCCGCCCACAAAGCTCACAGACGTCAACCCCCCAGAGCCCAATAATATCTTGGAATACAACAGTTTCACCCCTTAGAGCCTCAGTTTCTCTTGTCCAGACCAACCCCTTAGACTCAAGGTCCACCCCAACCAACCCCTTCTCAGAGCCGGTGGCACGACCTCTCTCTACCCCGCCCCCCATCGCCTAGCGCGGTGGTCTTTTCCCTGGCGAGCGGCACCTGCATCCGCTGAAACTCCTCCTCAGACAGAGCTTGCGCCATGTTCCTCCCCCCCACCCCCCCGACAGCCTTCTGCGCAGACGCAGTTCGTCCCTCCTGTCAGGATTCGGGGCGGATCAAACCACTGGCCAGGAATGGAGGGGAAGGAGTCTACTCCAGAAGTTCAGTACTTTGGAGCCGGAGAGAAGAGAGTGAAACTGACAGGTCAGGTGAATTGAAATTTAATGTTTTACCGCAAACTAGGTCATATGACCTGGCTTTTGAGCTCTCATAGACCACCCATTGTGATGCGATACTGTGGCCTCCCTGTGTCATGGGTGGACTCGTCGCTAGGGAAGTGTTTGCCGACAGAAAGTCCCCCTTCCGCCGTACTCCTTTAATGAGAACGGTTGACATATAACCCCAGAAATGAAAGCGGAAGCTTTGCACTGGGCTTGTTCCCGCCCCCTTTCGAGTGACCCCAGAGTGAAATCCTGCCTCTAGTGAAGCCCGGGGCTTTTTTTTTTTTTTTTTTGAGATTTGACGCTGATTATAACATGATGTACATCATATTAGGTAAAGGATCTGGCTACAAATAAATTTAAAATACCCGAAAGGAAAGAAGAGCAAATGAATGAACCGAAAAAGCCTAGTTTAAAAAACAAAATAAAACAAAAACAGGATGGCTAAACTCTCCCAACATCCAAATAAGTAGTAAAATGCATTATAAGCCTCTCTTGTGCTTTCTGGCCCGCTATGCAAACTCTGCCACCCAAGCAGTAGTTTGTATCTGGGAAAGAAAAACATTAGAGAGCATGTTTAAAGACATACCACTACTAGCATTCTCCCTATTTTCTTTATTTGGGGGGTCAGTAACTTAATTTTTATATCATTTTAAATGTACAGGAAAACTAGAATGGTACAAGGAAATTTCTTATGCCCTTGGCCCAGATTTATCAATTGTTTACATTTTACCACCTTTATCATTCTTTCTATTTAAAATTTCTGAACCAGGGCAGCCCCGGTGGCTCAGCGGTTTAGCGCCACCTTCGGCCCAGGGCCTGATCCTGGAGTCCCGAGATCGAGTCCCACATCAGGCTCCCTGGGTGGAGCCTGCTTCTCCCCCTGCCTGTGTTTCTGCCTCTCCCTCTGTGTGTCTTTCATGAATAAATAAATAAATAAGATCTTCTTAAAAAATAATAAAATTTCTGAACCATTGGCTCCAGTATTCATTGACAATTTTTTAATCTTTTTTAAAGATTTATTTATTTATTCATAGGCAGAGACACAAGCAGAGGGAGAAGCAGGCTCCAAGCACCGGGAGCCCGATGATGGTACTCGATCCCGGGTCACCAGGATCACACCCCGGGCTGCAGGCGGCGCTAAACCGCTGCACCACCGGGGCTGCCCTCATTGACAATTTTTTAATGCCAACATTCCTTTGGTACTTATTAATTGCAATTCTACTGTAGGAAAGAGCTTTCTTTTCTCCCTCATTTATGTATGTATATCTGTACAGAATTATTTTATTGAATAAATTATAATCACTATCATTTTTTCCTTTGATGCCCAAACTGTCCCAGATTTGGCCAGTGGGAGCTCCTTCAAATTAACTTCTGAGTCCTTGTGACATGCCCCCATCAGTTTGGGTTTTGTTTTGTGTGTGTGTGTGTGTGTTTTTCAGTTTCTTGTTGGCACTAGAAGATGCTTGACTCACCATATTCTTTTTTAAAACCTAAATTCAATTAATTAATGTATAGTGTATGATTAGTTTCAGAGGTAGTGGTTCATCAGTTGTGTATCACACCCAGTGCTTATTACATCAAGTACCCTCCTTGATGCCCATTACCCAGTTATCCCATCCCCCCCCCCATCTCCTCCAGCACCCCTGTTGTTCCCTAGTGTTAAGAGTCTCTTTTTTTAAAGATTTTATTTATTTATTCATGAGAGACACAGAGAGAAAAGCAGAGACCTAGGCAGGGAAAGAAGCAGGCTCCCTCCGGGGAGCCTGAGGCAGGACTCAACCCCAAGACCCCAGGATCAGGACCTGAGCCAAAGGCAGATGCTCAACCACTGAACCACCCAGGCATCCCGAGTTAAGTCTCTTATAGTTTGTCACCCTCTCTGATTTTGTCTTATTTTATTTTTCCCTCCCTTTCTCTATGATCCTGTATTGTTTCTTACATTCCACGTAAGTGAAATAATATAATTGTCTTTCTCTGATTGACTTATTTTGTTTAGCATAATACCCTCTAGTTCCATCCACATCATTGCAAATGATAAGATGTCATTTTTTAAAATATTTTACTTATTCATGAGAGACACAGAGAGGCAGAGGCATAGGCAGAGGGAGAAGCAGGTTCCCTGAGGGGAACCTGATGCAAGACTCAATCCCAGGACTCTAGGATCATGACCTAAGCCAAAGGTAGACACTCAACCACTGAGCCACCAGGTGTCCCAGATTTCATTTTTTTTTTTTTGATGATTGAGTCTACAGACTCACTTTATTCTTTTTCAGCCCCAGTTGAGAAGTGTTCATTGCTACTAGGACGTAATTGTTTCTAGGCTCTCTCAGTGTACAGAGCTAGGAAATATATGCATGTATTCTAATCCATCTAGTTATACATATATGTTTATATATTTTTCTATATATGTTTTGAAAACATAAATTCATTACTAATACCTTACATTTCAACCCACCAACACAAGGTTCATTCTAGTTTTTCTCACTTTCCATATTTGTAAATCCCTTCTCCAGTGGAAAGAAACCTGGCTCTCATTATCCACAATAAACTTACTTATTTGTATAATCATATAACCATTAAGTAACTAGAACTTCTAAGCCATAAGACTGCAAAAAACAAACCTACCAATTAGAGGTCATTGTCTTACACTCTCTTGTCTTTAGGCTCATGGCAGTCTATAGTCAAAATACTGGGTTTAACAAGCTTCAATATTTGATACAATTCCTTTTGTCTTTAATCTCATGATAGTCAAAATACTGTGTTCAAGAACTACTTAGGTTAGTTCTCCTCCTTGCCTCCTTCAATTAGGCTGTGTGATTCATTTGAAATACAGTCAGATTCCTTTGTTTCTGTTAGAATTTCATTTTGCCCCTCCCACCATTGTTGAGGTAACCAGTCTACTTACTTTCTGGTTTATCTTTCTGTGTTTCTTTTTGCTCAAATGAGCAGATATATGTATATGTATATTATCTTATTTATCCTACATGAAGGGTAGTGTGCTTTGCATTTCTCATTTGATATGACCTCCTTTCCCTCTCACAGCTACACAGTACCCCACTTTGTAGACATATCATAATTTAACCACTCTCCTATATTTGCCCATTTAGGTTATTTCCAATGTTTTCCAATTATAAACAATGCCCAAAAGAATGCCTTTATACATGTATGTAATTTTGTATGTTCTGAGGTGTATCTTTAGGGTAAATACATAGGACTAGGATTGTTGCATCACAAAGTACATATGTAGGGATCCCTGGGTGGCGCAGCGGTTTGGCGCCTGCCTTTGGCCCAGGGCGCGATCCTGGAGACCCGGGATCGAATCCCACATCAGGCTCCCGGTGCATGGAGCCTGCTTCTCCCTCTGCCTGTGTCTCTGCCTCTCTCTCTCTCTCTGTGACTATCATAAATAAATAAAAAATTAAAAAAAAAAACAACAAAGTACATATGTAGGGGTGCCTGGGTAGCTCAGTTGGTTAAGCATCTGCCTTTGGCTCAGGTGATGATCCGGGGATGCTGGGATCGAGGCCCCATGTCTGGCCCCATGTCTGGCTCCATGTCTGGCTCCTTGCTCAGCAGGAAGTCTGCTTCTCCCTCTGTCCCTACCCCTGCTCATGCTCTTTCTCTAAAATAAATGTTTAAAAAATATTTTTAAAAAGTTCATATGGGAACGCCTGAGTGGCTTAGCGGTTGAGCAATGCCTTCTGCCCAGGGCATGATCCTGGAGTCCCAGGATTGAGTCCCACATTGGGCTCCCTGCATGGAGACTGCTTCTCCCTCTGCCTGTGTCTCTGCCTCTCTTTCTCTCTGTCTGTCATGAATAAAGAAAGAAAGAAAGAAAGAAAGAAAGAAGGAAAGAAAGAAAGAAAGTTTTTAAAAAGTTCATATATTGTTTTGTCAGGTATGTCCAAATTTCCTCCCCAAAGGGCTGTTCCATTTTATTTCCAAAAGCAATGCATTTGACAGCCTGTTTCCCCACAGCCTTTCCAACAGACTGTGTTGTCATATTTTAAATTTTTCTCTGATCTGAGAGGTAAGAAACGGTATCTCATTGAAGGGGTTTTTTTTGTTTGTTTTGTTTTAGTTTTGCCCTCATTTTCATAGGGGTAAATAATTTGCCTGCTGTGGAAAAGTATTTTCAGCCAGCACTCCTTTTCTTCCTTTTATAATTTCATGAACCTTATTGAGATGCTCTCCCTCTCCCTTCCCCCACCTATATATATAGAGTTAAAAGATAAACTGAAGCATATTAAAAAGTTTAAGAGTTTATTTGAGCACAAATCTATTTGAATAATGCATCATCTAATCTAGCAGATGTAAAAGAGCCCCAAGAGTCTGTACAAAATGAAAGACATTTATGGCCAGGAGGGAGCAGAAATAAGGAAATTTTCTAATCAGAAAACATTGGGTTGGTTATTGCAAGGTTACTTTCCTTTAGGGGAGGGCAGGAATTTGTCAGAAAGACTACCAAACTAGTGCTGATCAGGTGATTCCTGATTGACTGGTGTAAAATTCCTATCTGGGAGAACCAAAACTGTCATTAAGTCTTGATTTGGTGATGTGGGGCTTAGCATAAGCAACTCCATTCTGAGCCTGTTGTCGTTTTTAAATATATATATATGTAAGTATATAAGTATATATATATATATATATATATATATATATATATATATATATACTTAAGGATACAGTTCAGTGAGTACAAATGTATACAACTCTGTAGCCACTATCACTATCTATGATATATAGAACATTTTCATCACCCTCTAGGAGATTCCTTTGCATCCCTTCCCACACACACCCCACCTCAGGCAACCACTAATTTTCTTTCTGTCACTGTAGATTATATTTGTCTTTTAGAGTTTCAGAAAAATGGAATGAGACAGTTATGTACTCTTTTGTATCTGGCTCCTTCACTCAGCATAATGATTTTGAGATTCATCCAACTTGTCACATATCAGTACTTTTCCCCTTTTTATTGATGAATACAATTCCATAGTACGGATATTTCACAATACAATTCCATAGCATGGATATCCATTCTCTCAGTGTAGTTTTAATTTGTGTTTCTCTAATTATGAGTGAGATTACACTTTTCACATATTTAAGGGTCATGTTAGTATCCTTTTTAAATGAGTGAATTCTCTGTTCACATCTTCTGCCCATTTTTCTACAGGCTTTTTTTTTTACCTTTCCCCCTCAATTTTTTTTATAAATTTTTATTTATTTATGATAGTCACACAGAGAGAGGGGGGGGGCAGAGACACAGGCAGAGGGAGAAGCAGGCTCCACGCACCGGGAACCCGACGTGGGATTCGATCCCAGGTCTCCAGGATCTGCCCTGGGCCAAAGGCAGGCGCCAATCTGCTGTACCACCCAGGGATCCCTCCCCCTCAATTTTGAAGAGTTCTTTGTATATTGAGGACACAAACATTTTACTGTGCTAGATGTTGCATGCATTTTCTCCCAGATTGTCAGTTGTCTTTTGAACTTTTTACAATCATAGGATCTTGGAAATAGAGATATGTATACTAACCCATGTATATACATATATCTATAATGATTTCCATATCTATGTATCTGTATATATTTTAAGATAAACATGAATTCACACTGATATTCCAGTGCCACATGGCTCATTTTATTTCTTCTTGCCTATCTATGTCCTCCCACTCCAACCAGGAGAAACTAGGCTTCAACCATCCACCACCCATTTACTTAATTACTAAATTGCAGTAAACAGGTATAGCAACATCAGAATTGTTAACTTGTATCTCTGTGGGAAATAACGTTACCCAAACTGAGTTAAATGCTTTCCTGTGGTTCCTTTTATCCTTAACATGGGAGTTTCCAGTCAAAATACCATTTTCCAAGGTTACTTAGGTCAGCATGTCTTTTCCCGCCCCCTTCAGTGAGGCCATATCATTTATTTGTAATACAGTTAGATTATATTATCACAGTCTGCATTCCATCCTGATATTACCTGATCTGCTGGTTGATTTTTTAAATTTTTCATACATTAAGATTCATTTTTTGTGCTGTAAATATCTATAGGTTTTGACAAACACATTTTTTAAAAGATTTTTATTTATTTATTTGAAAGAGAGAGTGAGCATGAGAGAAAGAAAGATCACAAGTAGGGGGGAGGGGGAGAGGGAGAAGCAGAGTCCCCGCTGAGCAGGGAGTCCAATAAGGTACTCTTTCCCAGGACCCTGGATCATGATCTGAGCTGAAGGCAGACGCTTAATTGACTGAGCCACCCAAGCACCCGACAAACACATTTTAAAGTTTTCTACACATAGATTTTCCCCCCACATTTCTCATTAGTTTCCTTTTTAAGATATATTATCTTCATTGTTGCTATTGTAAGTGGGATTTTTCTCTATCATTACATCCTCTAACTGGGTATTATTTGTATATATGAAAGTCATTGACGTCTTTTTTTTTACGCCTTTTTTTTAAGATTTTATTTTAGGGGTGCCTGGGTGGCTTAGTGGGTTAAGCGTCTGCCTTTGGCTCAGGTCATGATCCTGGCGTCCTGAGATAGAGCCCCACAGCAGGTTCCCTGCTCAGTGGAGAGCCTGCTTCTCCCTCTCCCATTCCCCCTGATTCTGCGCGCTCTCTCTCTCTGTCAAATAAATTAATTAAAAAAAATTTTTTAAAAAATATTTTTATCTATTCATAGAGACAGAGAGAGAGAGAGGCAGAGACACAGGCAGAGGGAGAAGCAGGCTCCACGCAGGGAGCCCGACGTGGGACTCGATCCAGGGTCTCCAGGATCACGCCCCGGGCTGCAGGTGGCGCTAAACCGCTGCGCCACCGGGGCTGCCCCTAAATTAAAATTTTTTAAGATTTTATTTGTTTTTTAAACTTTGTTTATTTTTAGTAATCTCTACACCCAATGTGGGGCTCGAACTTACAACTCTGAGTTCAAGAGTCACATACTCTTCTGACAGAACTAGCCAGACATCCCTAAAAATTTCATTTTTAAGTAATCTCTACACCCAACATGGGCCTTGAACTCACAACCCGGAGATCAAGAGTCGCGCCCCAGAAATACCCACCATTTGCTTCAACGTGGATGGAACTGGAGGGTATTATGCTGAGTGAAGTAAGTCAATCGGAGAAGGACAAACTGTATGTTCTCATTCATTTGGGGAATATAAATAATAATAATATAAATAATAATAATATATATAATATAAATAATATAAATAATATAAGGGGAGGGAGAAGAAATGTGTGGGAAATATCAGAAAGGGAGACAGAACATAAAGACTCCTAACTCTGGGAAATGAACTAGGGGTGGTGGAAGGGGAGGAGGGCGGGGGGTGGGGGTGAATGGGTGCAGGCACAGAGAGGGGCACTTGACGGGATGAGCACTGGGTGTTATTCTGTATGTTGGTAAATTGAACACCAATAAAAAATTAATTTATTAAAAAAACTCCTATAATAAAACAATATGTGAAAATAAAATAAAATAAAATAAAAGAGTCGCACCCCAGGCATCCACTAACTGAGCCCGCCATTGACTTATTTTTTTAAAGTTTATTTATTTATTTATTTATTTATTTATTTATTTATTTATTTGAGAGAGAGGGAGGAGGGATCACAGAGGGATAGTGAGAGGGAGAGCAGACTCCCCACTGAGCAGGGAACCTGAATGGCGCTTGATCCCAGGACCCTGAAATCAAGACCTGAGCCCAAGGCAGACGCTGAACCTTAACTGAAGGAGCCACCCAGGCGCCCTGGCCATTGACTTCTTTACGTTAATTTTATATCCCTCCACTTTGCTGAATACTTTTATTGTTGTAATTTTATCGCTGGTTTTCTAGAGTTTGCCAGGTACAAAATCATATCATCTGAAAATAAAGATATCTTTATTTCCTCCTTTCCGGTTAGTGTACCTCTAATTGATTTCTCTCGTCTGTTTACCATTTTCCACTAACAGGAAGCAGAGCTCCTTGTTGAAATGGTTGATTGCAGGGCTGGGGCAAGGAAACTACAAAATGAATCTGGAGCATCTTGTTTTACCATCCATTGAATGAAATTGAATTTAAAAAGAATCCATGAAGGGGATGCCTGGGTGGCTCAGCGGCTGAGTGTCTCTGCCTTCAGCTCAGGGCTTGATCCTGGAATCCTGATCAAGTCTTGCATCAGGCTCCCTGCGAGGAGCCTGCTTCTTCCCTTGCCTTTGTCTCTGCCTCTTTCTGTATCTCTCCTGATTAAATAAATAAAAAATCTTACCAAAAAAAGTAAAAAAAAAAAAAAAAAAAAAAAAGAATCCGTGAGTCCCAACTGATCTAAATAGATGAATGGAAGACAAGGAAAAACTCTCTAACAGTGGATTCCCAACTACTAAATGTAGAAGAAATGACCAAATTAAAAAAAAATCACTATATGGCAAACACCACTGTAATAATTATTTCAGGCAAGAATCATTAGTGGGTGCTAAAACTAGTGGGTGAAAGTATGATGAGGAACACTATATTTACATAGTTAAGAATCTCCCCACAAATTACATCTGAATTCTACTGAGGAAAAAGGTAACTTTATGGGAGAGAAACCCGGTAGACGCCACCTTTGTCAAGTGCACAACATTAACATCATCAATATGGGAACAAACTGGTATTTTGTGCCTCTTTGTGTGACGCACTGAGAAAGATCCTTCACTTCTGTGGATGTTTCTGCCAAAAATTCAAACCTGTATCTAATCACAAGAAAATATCAAGCAAACCCCACGTGAGGGACATGCTATAAAATAACAGTTTGTACTCTTCAAGAACATCAAGGTCATTAAAAAAACAACAAAGAAAAGCTGGGGAAGTGATCCAGATTTAAGGAGATTACAAGAACATGACAACTGAATGTAATATGTGATTCCAGATTAAATTCTGTACCAGAAAAAAAAGATACAGGATTCTACTATATTTTTACTATATTTACTATATATTTTTATTGTACTATAAAGAATGTCAGTAGGGCAGTTGGCAAACTTTGAATAATGTCTGTAAAATAGATAATAGGATTATATCAGTATTACTTTATTTTGATAATGATATTGTGGTTATATAGGGGAATATCTTGCTCCTATATATCTTTGAACAGGAAAGAATTAACAGAGCAGGCCTGAGACTGGCTATCCTTACAAAGACTTGATTGAAAAGTTAGCCCTTAAAAAAAAAAAAAAAAGAAAAAGAAAAGTTAGCCCTTGACTGGCATCTGGAAACGTGGCTGATACACAGTTCCATACAATTATATAAAGGTTTTTCTAAATGATAAGAATGGTTCACTGTGCCAAACCATTTGTACAGTGTGATTTATGCTGAGCACCTGCATTCCTTCAGAGAGTCTGGAATTTGGGTACGTGCTAAGTAGAGGGTGACTAGTAACTAACCCCCAGTGAAGACCTTAGGCACTGAGTCTCTAATGAGCTTCCCTGGGAGACAACACATCACATGTATTGTCACAACTCAGTGCTGGAGAAATTAAATGCATCCTGTGTGACTGCACTAGGAGAGGATTCTTAGAAGCTTGTACCTGGGGGCACCTGGAAGCTTAGTGGTTGAACATATGCCTTCAGCTCAGGTCGTGATCCTGGGGTCCTAGGATTAAGTCCCACATCGGGCTCCCTGTGAGTAGCCTGCTCCTCCTTCTGCCTATGTCTGCCTCTCTCTGTGTGTCTCTCATTGATAAATATATAAAATCTTAAAAAAAGAAGCTTATGCCTGGTTTCCTTTGGACTTCAGCCCATATTGCTTTTCCCTTTGCTCAAGGGAAGTGGACAGACTAAGGAAGTCTGTGTATGAATTTCTCCAGATTAGGGATCCCTGGGTGGCGCAGCGGTTTAGCGCCTGCCTTTGGCCCAGGGCGCGATCCTGGAGACCCGGGATCGAATCCCAAGTCGGGCTCCCGGTGCATGGAGCCTGCTTCTCCCTCTGCCTGTGTCTCTGCCTCTCTCTCTCTCTGTGTGTGTGACTATCATAAATAAATAAAAATAAATTAATAAAAAATAAAAATAAAAACTTTAAAATGGAAATGAAACCAAATCTGTATCCTAAGTGAGTGCATTGCTTATTGCTAGAAGTATATCTACTTCCAGGCCCTCTCCACGACCATAGGTGGGAAATACACACACACACACACACACACACACACACACACAGTTCTCTTTCTCTCTGTCTTATCTAAAATCTTGAGTTCATCTTGTTACCTCTAATCCAGTTCAATACTTCAGGGTACATTCTTCTCTTCCTCCACCCATGTTTATAACTTCCTTCTTATATTTGTAATTCTGTTAGTAAGTAACCTACCCATTATTTCTAACATATTGTTCCTGAAGCCTAGATTACACAAAAGGGATTTGGGGAATTGTTAACCCATACTTCTAGGAAAGCAAATCTATTTATTAGAGATCAATATTTATTTACAGGCTTATTTATTTATTTATTTGTTTGTTTGTTTATTTATTTATTTGTTTTTAAAGAGAGAGGGGTGCCTGGGTGGATCAGTTGGTTAAGTGTCTGCCTTCCGCTCAGGTCATGATCTTAGGGTCCCAAGACAGAGCCCCACGTCGGGCTCCCTGCTCAGCCAAAATCTGGAATCTCCCTCTCCATCTGCCCCTAAAGCCTCCCCAAGGCCCTCCCCCACTCGTCCTCTCAGAAGTGCGCCCTCTTTCTCAAATAAATAAATAAATAAATAAATAAATAAATAAATAAAAATAAAATCTTAAAAAAAAAATAAAGAGGGAAGGGGAGAGGGGCAGAGGGAGAGAAAGAATCTTAAGCAGCCTCCATGCCCAGGATGGAGCCCAATACCCGCTCGATATGACGACCCTGAGATCACTACCTGAACCAAAACCAAGAGTCCCATGCTTAATTGAGCCACCCAGGTACCCTTACAGGCATTTTTAAAAATTCGATTTATTTATTCATGGGAGACACAAAGAGAAGCAAAGCCATAGGCAGGGGGAGAGGCAGGCTCCATGCAGGGAGCCTGAGGTGGGACTAAATCCTGGGACTCTAGGATCACGCCCTGAGCCAAAGGCAAATGCTCAACAGCTGAGCCACCCAGGCGTCCCTTTTTTAAAATTATTTTTTTATTTTTTTTAACCTACAGGTGTGTTATGTTATGTTATGCTATGTTATGTTAAGATTTTATTTATTTATTCATGAAAGACATGGAGAAGGATCCCTGGGTGGTGCAGCGGTTTGGCGCCTGCCTTTGGCCCAGGGCGGGATCCTGGAGACCTGGGATCGAATCCCACTCGGGCTCCCGGTGAATGGAGCCTGCTTCTCCCTCTGCCTGTGTCTCTGCCTCTCTCTCTCTCTCTCTCTCTCTCTCTCTCTCTCTCTGTGTGACTATCATAAAAAATAATAATAATAATAATAAAAGAAAGACATGGAGAGAGAGGCAGAGACACAGGCAGAGGGAGAAGCAGGCTCCCTGTGGAGAGCCCCATGTGGGACTTGATCCCAGGACCCTTTGATCCCGCCCTGAGCCAAAGGCAGACGCTCAACTGGAGAGCCACCCAGGTGTCCCCCGCTATGGGCATTTTAAAGGTAAAATTTCCATATAGTAGGGATGCCTGGGTGGTTCAGTGGTTGAGCGTCTGCCTTTGGCTCAGGGCGGGATCTCAGAGTCAGGGATTGAGTCCCGCGGTGGGCTCCCTGCTCCCTGTGATGAGCCTGCTTTTTCCTCTGCCTGTGTCTCTGCATCTTTCTCCCTGTGTCTCTCATGGATAAATACATAAATCTTTTTAAAAAATTTCCATACAGTAAAATTCACAAATCAAAATTTATACCATCCTGACAAATTATGAATATATTCAAGTAGCCCATACCCCTATCAAGATATAGAGTATTTCATAACCCCTAGAAACTTCCCTCCTACTCCTTTCCAGTCAATCCCTTCCTGCATGGGGCAATTACTGTTCTGAGTTGTTTGGGGGGAAGCATGTGGATGTTCAATTGTTCCATCATTTGTTGAAAATATTATCCATTCCAGGGGCACCTGGGAGGCTCAGTCAGTTGAGCATCCAACTCCTGATTGCAGCTCAGGTCATGATCTTGGGGTCATGGGGTTGTGAGACTGAACTCCAGGTTGGGCTCTGTGCTGGGCTTGGAGCCTGCTTGAGGTTCCCTCTTTCCCTGCTCCTTCCTCTCCCCACTTGTACTCTCTCTCTCAAAAAAAAAAAAAAAAGGAAAGAAAAAAAAATTATTATCCAATCTGCACTGCCTTTGTACGTTTTGTAAAAGTCAATTGACCAGATGCCTGGGTGGCTCAGATGGTTGAGCAACTGGCTCTTGATTTCAGCTCAGGATCCTAGGATAGAGCCCTATGCTGAGCTCTAGACTCAGTTTAGAATCTACCTGAGATTCTGCCCTCTCTCTTCTCTCTCTTCCTCTGCCCTTCCCCCTGCTAGCATGTGCATGCTTCCTCTCTCTCTCTCTCAAATAAATAAATAAATAAATAAATAAATAAATAAATAATTTTTTTAAAATGTCAATTGGCCATATATGTGTGGGTCTATTTCTGGAGTTTCTATTTTCTTTCATTGATAGATGTTGTCTGGACACCAATACCACGTCTTGATTCATATAGCTTTACAATAAGTCTTGAAGTCAGGAAGTCCTCTAAATTCGTTCTTGCTTTTCTAAGTTGTTTTTTTAAGTTTTTTTTTTTTTTAAGTTTTTTTTTTTTTACTACACCTATCATGGGGCTTGAACTCATGACCTCAATATCAAGAGTTGCATGTTCTTCCAACTGAGCTAGCCAGGCTCCTCTCTAAATCGTTTGGTCCTTTTCATTTCCATATGAATTTTATTTTTATTTTTTTTTAAGATTTTATTTATTTACTCACAAGAGACACACACACACACACACACACACACAGAGGCAGAGACACAGGCAGAGGAAGAAGCAGGCTCCATGCAGGGAGCCCGATGTAGGACTCCATCCTGGGACTCCAGGATCATGCCCTGAGCCACAGGCAGATGCTTAATCACTGAGCCACTCAGGTGTCCCTCCATATGAATTTTAGAATCTGGGCAGCCTGGGTGGCTCAGCAGTTTAGCGCCGCCTTCGGCCCGGGTCCTGATCCTGGAGACCTGGGATCGAGTCCTGCATCAGGCTTCCGGCACGAAGCCTGCTTCTCTCTCTGCCTGTGTCTCTACCTCTCTGTCCCTGTGTCTCTCATGAATAAATAAATGAAATTTAAAAAAAAAGAATTTTAGAATCTGCTTGCCAATTCTACAAAACATGCTAGGATTTTGAGTGAGATTGCATTAAATATATAGATCAATCATGAGAGAGTTGACATCTTACTATGACTGAGTCTTATGATCCATGAACCTGGTGTATCTGTCCACTTATTAAATCTTTAATTTCTCCCAGCAAAGCTTTGTACTCAGTGTATAGGTCTTATACATGTACCTCCATATTTTCAATGGTACAATGAATGTTATTTTAAAATTTCAATTCCCTATGGGTCGTTGCTGGTATATAGAAATATAGTTAAATGTGTATATTGAGCTTGTATCCTGCAATCTTACTAAAGTCACTTATAAGTTCTAGTGGGGTTTTTTGATATCCCATGATTTTTCTACATAGATGAATACATATATACATGTCACTTCCAAGTAAAGACAGCTTCATTTCTTCCTTTCCAATCTGTATACAACTTTTCTTTCTTTCTTGCCTTTTGCATGGACTGTCCCTCCAGTACAATGTTGAATTGAAGTGATGAGAGTGGACATCCTTGCTTTCTTCCTGATCTTGGGGGGAAGGGCATTCGGCCTTACACCATTAAGTTTGATTAAGTTTGATATTACTACCATTTGCAATGATATGGATGGAGCTAGAGAGTATAATGCTAGGCAAAATAAGTCAGTCAGAGAAAGACAAATACTATACGATTTCACCCCTATGTAGAGTTTAAGAAACAAAACAAATGAACAAAGGGGAAAAAGAGAGAGAGAGAAAAGCAAGCCAAGAAATAGACTCTTTCTCTCCGTCCCTTTTTTTAAAAAATTGATCTTTATTTATCTATGATAGTCACACAGAGAGAGAGATGCAGAGACACAGGCAGAGGGAGAAGCAGGCTCCATGCACCGGGAGCCCGACGTGGGATTCGATCCCGGGTCTCCGGATCGCGCCCTGGGCCAAAGGCAGGCGCTAAACCGCTGTGCCACCCAGGGGTCCCCTGTCTCTTGTTTTTTAAACAGACTCTTAACTACAGAGAAAAACCTGGTTACCAGAACGGGGGTGGGGGGTGGGGGACGGGCGGGGTGGGGGGCAGTAAATAGATGCTGAGGATTAAGGAGTGCACTTCTTGTGATGAGCACCAGATGTTGTATAGAAGTGTTGAGTCACTCTATTCTATGCCTGAAACTGCTATTACACTGCATGTTGACTAACCAGAATCAAAATTAAAACTTAAAAAAAGTTTGACATTACTATGGGTTTTTGTAAATGCTCTTTATCATGATGAAGATATGTTACCTTTTATTTCTAGTTTTCTAAGAGCTTTTTTTAAAATCAGGAATGGATGATGAATTTTTGTCAAATGCTCTTTCTGCATTGTTGAGATGATCATGGGTTTTGCTTGCATTCTTGGAGTAAATTCAGTTTTGTCTTGATGTATTATCTTTTGTATATATTGTTGGATTTGATTTACTAAAATGTTGCTAAAAACTTTTGCGACTCTGTGAAGGATACTTGTGTATACACTTGACTCTTTTTTAAAACTTTTAAGTTTTTATTTTTTTTCAAAGATTTTTTTTGAGAGGGAGAGAGAGAGAGAGAGAGAGAGAGAGAGAGAGAGAGAGAGAGAGAGGGCACAAGTTGGGGGGGGGACAGAGGGAGAGGCAGGGAGCCAGATCTGGGGCTCAATCCCAAGACCCTGGGATCATGATCCGACCCAAGTTGAAGGCAGACGCATAACCCACTGAGCCACCTAGGCACCCCTTTTTATTTATTTTTTTTAAGTAAGCTCTATGCCCAACATGGGGCCTGAACTCATCACCTGGGGACTGAGAGTCATTCTCCACCCACTGAGCCAGCCAGGCACCCCTACAATTGACTATTGATCAGTGGAGTGGGGGCGCTGACCCCCTGCACAGTTGAAACTCCACATATAAATTTTGACTCCCCAAAACCTTAACCATTAATAGCCTACTGTTAACTGGAAACCTTATTGTTAATATGAACATCAATTAACACATATTATGTATATGTATTATATACCATATTCTTACAACAAAGTAAGCTAGGGAAAAGAAAATGTTATTAGGAAACTCAAAAGGAGGGACGCCTGAGTGGCTCAGTGGTTGAGCATCTGCCTTTGGCTCAGGTCGTGATCCTGGGGTCCTGGGATCGAGTCCCGCATTGGGCTCCCTGTGGGGAGTCTGCTTCTCCCTCTGCCTAAGTGTCTGCCTTTCTCTGTGTGGCCTCATGAATAAATAAATAAAATCTTTTAAAAAAGGAAATTCGTAAGAGAAAATACATACACAGTACTGTACAGTATTTATTTAAAAATCCACATATAAGTGGACATGTGCAGTTCAAACCCATGTTGCTCAAGGATCAACCATAATTTTCTTATTTTTAAAAAAGATCTATTTATCTGACAGAAAGATAGATAGATAGCACAGAGGGGAGGGGCAGAGGGAGAGGGAGAGAGAATATTAAGCAGACACTGCACTAATCTCAGAGCCCAACGTGGCACTAGATCCCACGACCCTGAATCATGACCCTGATATCACAACCCCAACCTGAAACCAAGAGTCAGATGCTCAACCAGGCACCCCAACTGTAGTTTTCTTATAATGACATTCTCTGGTTTAGTATCAGAGTAATGCTAGTCTCATAGAATGAGATGGGAGTATTCCCTTCTCTTAAATCTGGAAGAGTTTGCGTAGAATTGATATTTTTTTCTTCCTTAACTATTTGGTACAATTTCCCAAAAAAGCCATCTGGGCCTGGAATTTCCTTTGTGGAAAGATGTCTTATTACAGATTCAATGTCTTTAATAGATACAGGGTTATTCAAATTGTCTATTTCTTCCTGAGTCTTGGTATTTTGTGTCTTGTTGCCAGAATTGTTGTCATAAAGATGTTCAAAATATTCCCCTATTATTCTTCTTTTAAAATTATGGTAAAATGTACATAACACGAAACTTACCGTTTAAACTATTTTTAAGTGTACAATTCAGTAGCACTAAATAAATTCAGTGTTGTGTAACCATCACCACTGTGTATTTCCAGGACTTTTTCATCATCCCAAACAGAAACTCTGTACCCATTAAGCAATAACTCTTCATTCTCCCCCAATTGCCAACCCCCACCCCCTTGTAACCTCTACTCTACTTTCTGTCTCAGGGAATTTGCCTACCCTAGACATCTCATAAAAGTAGAATTACACAATACGTACAATCCTTTTATATCTGGCTTATTTTACTTTGCATAGTGTCCATGTTATAGCATGTATCATCATTTTATTTCTTTTTATGGTGAAATAATATTCCACTATTTTGTTTATCCATGCATCTGTCAATGGACACTTGGGTTGTTTCCACCTTTTGGCTGTTGTGAATAATGCTAAGAATGCTGGTGTACAAGTATCCCCTGTTATTCTTTTACTATCTGTAAACTGTGATGATGTCACCTCTCTCATTCTTGATATTGGTCATTTATGTCTTCTCTCTTTTTTCCTGATCAATCTGGCTAGAAGTTTATCAGTTTTACTAATTTTCTCAGTAATATTGGTTTCATTGATTTCATTTAGTGTTTTTCTGTCTTCTTTGTCACTGATTTCCACTCCGACCTTTATTATTTTGCTTCTTTTGCTTATTTTTCTCTTATTTTTCTAGTTCCTTAAGGTGGAAGTTGGAGTAGTTGATTTTATTTATTTATTTAATTTTTATTTATTTATGATAGTCACAGAGAGAGAGAGAGAGAGGCAGAGACACAGGCAGAGGGAGAAGCAGGCTCCATGCACCGAGAGCCCGATGTGGGATTCGATCCCGGGTCTCCAGGATCGCGCCCTGGGCCAAAGCAAGCGCCAAACCACTGCGCCACCCAGGGATCCCTGATTTTATTTATTTATTTATTTATTTTTAAAAATATTTTATTTATTTATTCATGAGAGACACACAGAGAGAGGGGCAGAGACACAGGCAGAGGGAGAAGCAGGCTTCATGTAGGAAGCCCAGTGTGGGACTAGATCCCGGGACTCCGGGACCACACCCTGAGCCAAAGGCAGATGTTCAACTGCTGAGCCACTTAGACATCCCTGGAGTAGTTGATTTTAAACCGTCCTTTAATACAGCATTTTTGTACCATAAATTTCTCAAGATTGCTTTAGTTGCATCCCATAAATTCTGATATATTTTTTTCATTTATTCAGTTCATTTACAATTTCCCTTTATAATTCACTTGATAATTTGCCTTTGAATTTCCTCTTTGACCCATAGGTTATTTAAAGATTATTATTTAGTTTCCATATATTTGGGGACTTTCCAAATCTACTTCTGTTACTGGCTTCCAATTTATTTATTTATTTATTTATTTATTTTTTAAATTTAATTATGATAGTCACAGAGAGAGAGAGAGAGGCAGAGACATAGGCAGAAGGAGAAGCAGGCTCCATGCACCGGGAGCCTGATGTGGGATTCGATCCTGGGTCTCCAGGATCGCGCCCTGGGCCAAAGGCAGGCGCCAAACCGCTGCGCCACCCAGGGATCCCCTGGCTTCCAATTTAAATCAATTTTGGTTAAAGAACATGGTATTACCTGAATCCTTTTAAATGTCTTCAAATTTACTTTGTGGTCTAGAACATGGACTATCTTTGTAAATATTTTATGTGCACCTGAAGGAAATGTATATTCTGCATTTGCTGGGTGAAATCTTCCATAAATGTCAGTCAGGTCGAATTGATTGATAGTTTTGGCCCATTCCTCTACATCCTTACTGATTTTCTGTCTACTTGATTTTCTGTCTGATTGTTCTATCAATTATTGAGAGAGGAAAAAAAATTATTGAGAGAGGAGTGCTGAAATCTGATTTTATTCACAGATTTGTCTATTTCTCATTGCAATCCAATCAATTTTTGCTTCATTTATTTTGAAGCTCTGTTATTGACATAGTTGGGCTTAAATCTACTGTCTCTTTTCTATTTGTCCTATTTGTTTGTTGTTTCCTCTCTCTCTCTTCTTTTGAATTTTTTAGTATTTTTAATAATACTCTCTTATCTCCTTTGCTGATTTATTAGTTATAACTCTTTGTCTTATTTTAGTAGTTGCTTTAGCATTTATCTTTAATTTATAACTAATCTTTACCTTATTATAGCTTACCATCCAATGATACTGTACTATTTCATGTATGGTATAAGAAATTTAAAACTGTGTATTTCCATTTCTCCCCTCCCAACATTTGTGTTATTGTTGGCCATATATTTTCTTTCTACGTGTGTTTCTCACAATATGGTGTTCTTCCTCTGCCTCTCTCTTTCTGTAAAGCTATGTTGCCTTTTAAAGGTATTTAAATAATAAGAAAAAAGTCTTAATGTTTACTAACATAATTATCAATTCTGGTGTTCATCATTCCTTTGTGTAAATCTAGGCTTCCATATGGTATTATTTTCTTTCTGTCTGAAGGAGTTCCTTTGACATTTCCTCTTTTTAGATTGTATTTATTTATTTATTTATTTATTTATTTACTTCAGAGAGAGAGAGAGAGAGAGAGAGAGAGAGACTGAGCAGAGGGGCAGAGGGAAAAGGACAAGCAGACCCCCTGCTGAGCAGGGAACCTGATGCAGGCAGGGCTGGATCCTAGGACCCTGAGACCACGACCTGAGCAGAAGACAGACACTTAACCAACTGAGCCACCCAGGTGCCCCATTCCTTTAGCATTTCTTATACTGCAGGTCTTCTGGTGATGAATTCCTTCAGGTTTTTCTTTTTTCTTCCATATTTGGGTAGCTTTTATTTTGAACTCCTTATCATCAGAATTATATGTTAACATCTTTTCAAGTTTTGTTTTTAATAGCTTTTAGTTTGTTTGTAAGTAATCTCTATACCCACCATGGGGCTTGAACTCCTACCCTGAGATGAAGATTTGCATGCTCTTCTGACTGAGCCAGCCAGGCACTCCTTTTTGTTTTAATTTTTAAATGTTATTATTTTTTATAGCTTTATTGAGATATAATTCACCTCCCAAACAATTCACACATTTAAAGTGTATGATCTGGGACACCTGGGTAGCCCAGTGGTTTGCCTTGGGCTCAGGGTGTGGTCCTGGATCCGGGATTGAGTCCCACATCTGGCTCCCTATGAAGGAGCCTACTTCTCCCTCTGTCTACGTCTCTGCCTCTCTCTGTGTGTCTCTCATGAATAAATAAATAAAATCTTAAAAAATAATAAAATAAAGTGATTCAATGATTTTGTAGTATATTCACAGAGTTGTACAATCATCAGCGCAATTTTAGAACATTTCCATCATCTCAAAGAGAAAGTCTTTACTCATTAGCAGCCACTCCCCATTCCCCTCCAACTCTAGGCAACCACTAATCTACTTTCTATTTCTATAGATGTGCTCTTCTGGATATGTCATAAATAGAATCACACAGGGTCGCCTGGGTGGCTCAGTTGGTTAAGTGACTACCTTCAGCTCAGGTCATGATCTCAGGGTCCCAAGATGGAAACCTTGTCTGGCTCCCTGATGAACAGGGAACTTGCTCTTCCTTCTCCCTCAGCCTGCAGCTCCCCCTGCTTGTGCATGCTCTTTCTCTCTGTCAAATAAATAAAATCTTAGAAAGAAGAAAGAAAGAAAGAAAAAGAAGAAAGAAAGAAAGAAAGAAAGAAAGAAAGAAAGAAAGAAAGAAAGAAAAGAAAGAAAGAAAGAAAAGAAAAGAAAGAAAGAAAGAAAGAAAGAAAGAAAGAAAGAAAGAAAGAAAGAAAGAAAGAAAAAAGAATCACACAATATCTGGTCTTTTATGGCTGGCTGCATTCAATAGGCATAATGTTTCAAGGTTTATACGTATTGTAGCATTATCAGTACTTCATTTCTTCTTATTGCCGAATAATATTCCATTGTATGGGTATACCATATTTTATTTATCCATTCATCAGTTGGTGGACATTTGGATTATTTTCACTTTTTGGCTATTATAAACGATCATTCTTATTTTTATTTTTTAAAAGATGTTATTTGTTTATGAGAGAGAGAGAGAGAGGCAGAGACACAGGCAAAGGGAGAAGCAGGCTCCATGCAGGGAGCCCAACGTGAGACTTGATTCCCCCGTCTCCAGGATCAGGCCCTGGACTGAAGGTGGCGCTAAACTGCTGAGCCACCTGGGCTGCCCTAAACAATCATTTTTAAAGTCTTTTTTCCTCCTGTGTATTTCATTTTGGATAATTTCTATCATTCATTTTCACTAATCTTTTCTTTCAGAATGTCTATCTAACCTGCCATTAATTCCATCTAATGTATTTTTAAAACTAGATGTTGTGAGGGGTCTGGGTGGCTCAGTCAGTTAAGTGTCTGCCTTTGGCTCAGGTCATGATCTCAGGGTCCTGGGGTCAAGCCTCGAGTCGAGTTCCCTGCTTTTGGGGAGTCTCCCTCTCCTCCCTACTTGTGCTCTCTCTCTAATAAATAAATTAACTATTTTTAAAAAACAGATGTTTCAGTCCTGAAAGTTCAATTTAGATTTTATATATGTTCCACATTTCTACTTAACATGTCCAATCTCTCCTCTAGCTTTTTGAACATATGAAATACAGGCACAGTAACTCTTTTAATGTCCTTGTCTACTAATTCTCTCATTATTAGTGTCATTTCTGGGTCTGTTTCTATTGCATTTTCTCTTCATTATGGGTTGGATTTTCCTATTTCTTTGCATACCGATAATCTTGCACTGGGATGCCTGGGTGGCTCAGCGGTTGAGCTTCTTCTGCCTTTGACTCAGGACATGATCCTGGGGTCCTGAGATCAAGTCCTGCATTGGGCTCCCTGTAGGGAGCCTGCTTCTCCCACTGCCTGTGTCTTTGCCTCTCTCTGTGTGTGTCTCTCATAAATAAATAAAATCTTTAAAAAAAAATCTTGCCTCAAAAAAAAAAAATCTTGTCTCTTCCCCCGAGCCACCTGAGGTGACCTCCAAAAATGGTTTTCTACTCGTTGGACCCAGAAAACCCTACAAAATCACGCAAATCAAGGGGCAGCCCGGGTAGCTCAGCGGCTTAGCATCGCCAGGGTGTGATCCTGGAGACCCGGATTGAGTCCCACGTCGGGCTCCCTGCATGGAGCCTGCTTCTGCCTGTGTCTCTGCCTCTCTCTCTGCGTTTCTCATGAATAAATAAATAAAGTATTTTTTAAAATCATGCAAATCGAGAGTTTCAAATCTTCGTGTTCACTTTATGAACACGCGTGAAACTGCCCAGGCCAGCAAGGGTATGCACATCCGAAAAGCCACCAAGTATCTGAAAGATGTCACTTTGCAGAAGCAGTGTGTGCCATTCCATCACTACAATGGTGGAGTTGATAGGTGTGCTCAGGCCAAGCAGTGGGGCTGGACACAGGGTCAGCGGCCCAAGAAGAGTGCTGAATTTTTACTGCACATGCTTAAAAATGCAGAGAGTAATGCTGAACTTAAGGGTTTAAATGTAGATTCTCTGGTCATTGAGCACATCCAGGTGAATAAAGCCCCCAAGATGTGATGTAGAACTTACAAGGCTCATGGCTGGATTAACCCATACATGAGCTCTCCCTGCCACATCGAGATGATTCTTACTGAAAAAGAGCAGATTGTTCCTAAACCAGAAGACGAGGTTGCACAGAAGAAAAAGATATCCCAGAAGAAACCGAAGAAACAAAGACTTATGGCCTGGGAGTAAATTCTATATAGAATAAATGCAAATTTTAAAAAATCTTATGCTGTATGAGGGACATTGTGACTCTTTTTTGGGTACTGGATATTTCTGTATTCCTCTAACTATTCTTGAGTTTTGTTTGGGGATGTGATTAAGTTACTTGGAAACACTTTGTTACTTTCTGGTACAGCTTTTAAGCTTTGTTAGGCAGGACCATAGCAGTATTGAGACTTGGTTTAAGTGTCCCCACTACTAGGGCAAGACTCTTCTTAGTACTCTACCCAGTAATCCATGAATTATGAGGTTTTCTTCTCTGACTTTTGGTAAAAGATGTTTACTGCTCAGTGTGAATTCCAGGTATTGTTCTTTTTAATCTTTTCGTGTATTTTCCCCTTTGATAGTTTCCTCACAAGCCTGTGCTGATTAACAGTCAAGTGAATACCAGTGGAAACCCCCTGGAGATCTGTGGAATTGCTTTTCTATGAATCCCTCTATACTCTGATACTCTGCGTTGCTAACTCTAACTGCCTTGGCTTCCACCAGATTCTCAGATTTTTACAAAATATTATTTATTTATTTATTCACAAGAGACACACTGAGAGAGGCAGAGACATAGGAGGAGGGAGAAGCAGGCTCCATGCAGGGAGCCGGATGCAGGACTCGATCCCAGGATCACGCCCTGAGCTGAAGGCAGATGTTTAATCACTGAGCCACTGAGGCATCCCAGACTCTCAGATTTGTCTCCTCAACAGAGGCAGACTTCTAGGCTGTTTTTTATTTTAAAAGAAATGTTTTCTTATTAAGTAAACCCTCCCCCCATTACGGGGCTCAAACTCATGACCCTGAGATCAAGAGTCACATGCTCTACCAGCTGAACCAGCCAGGAGCCCCTAGGCTTGTTGGGTTTGCCTGAGTTGGCCCTCTCTGTCTTAGGCAGTAACATGGGCAATGATAAGGCTTGCCTTGTTTATTCCCCATCTCTCAGGGATCACTTTCCATTGTTACCTGATGTCCAATATCTTGATATTTGTTGTTGCATGTATATTCTCTAGATTTTTATTTCAGGCAGGAAGGTAAATTTGGTCCCCATTACTCTATCTTGATTGGAAATAGAAATCTCCTTATTGTTTTGCTAAGCTTGTAATTCTATCTACTACTAAACCAGGGGTGTTAAAACCTCTGATCATGATTGTAGACTTGTGTATTTCACTCTTTGTGTTTGTGTTGTGTCATTTTTGGGAAATTCTGTTATTAAGTGTCTTACATATTTATGATTCTATATCTTCCTGATGAATTCACCCTTTTATCATTATGAAATGTCTCTATCTTTGGTAATTCTGAGTCTTTTTTTTAACTTATTTATTTATTTATTCAGAGAGAGCAAAAGAGAGGCAGAGACACAGGCAGAGGGAGAAGCAGGCTCCATGCAGGGAACCCGACGTGGGACTTGATCCAGGGTCTCCAGGATCACACCCCGGGCTGCAGGCAGCGCTAAACCGCTACGCCATCGGCGGCGCTGCCCAATTTTCAGAGTCTTAAAGTGTATTTTGTCCGTTATTATTAGAACCATTCCAGCTTTCTTTTTTTTTTTAAGATTTTATTTATTTATTCATGAGAGATATAGAGAGAGGCAGAGACACAGGCAGAGGGAGAAGCAGGCTCCATGCAGGGAGCCCGATGTGGGACTCGATCCCAGGACTCCAGGATCATGCCCTGGGCCAAAGGCAGACGCTCAACCACTGAGCCACCCAGGCGTCCCCCATTGCAGCTTTCTTAAGTTTAATGTTTGCCTGGTATATGTATTTCTATGCATTAAATTTATTTTAAAATAAATCATTGTGTTATTTCTATTTTTTAAAAGATTATCTATTTATTTGTTTATTTGAGAGAGAGAGCACACACAGAGGCGAGGGGGAGAGGGAGAGAGAGAGGGAGAAGCAGGACCCTGGGATCATGACTTGAACTGAAGACAGAAGCCCAACCAACTGAGCCACTAGGCACCTCAATCATTGTGTTTTTAAAGATTTTGTTTATTTAAGAGAGAGAGAGAGAGAAAGAAAGTGCAAGCAAGGGGAGGGGCAGAGGGAGAGAGAGAAACAGACTCCCTGTTGAACAGGGAGCCCAACTCAGGGCTTGATCCCAGGACCCCAAGATCATGACCTGAGCCAAAGGCAGCCACTTAACGACTGAGCCACCCAGGCACCACTCTATGCATTAAATTTCAAACTATCTGTGTCATCTTTTCTAATGTGCTTCTCTCATAGACACCATATAGTTGAGTATAGTGCCATGCCAAGCCATATTAGAGCCTGAGGCAGAAGGAAAACTGTGTACCTCTATATATTTTTAATGTAAATTTTATTTTTTTTAATTTTTATTTATTTATGATAGTCACAGAGAGAGAGAGAGAAAGGCAGAGACACAGGCAGAGGGAGAAGCAGGCTCCATGCACCGGGAGCCAGACGTGGGATTCGATCCCGGGTCTCCAGGATTGCGCCCTGGACCAAAGGCAGGCGCCAAACCGCTGCGCCACCCAGGGATCCCCTTAATGTAAATTTTAATTAAAATAATTAAATTTGCTCTAGAACCCAGTTGTGAGAAAAAACTGACAAGCAGAGAAGTAGATGTATTAAAATGGACCTTATTTTAAGTTTGAATATTTTATTTATACCAAAAATACAATTTATTATAATTTTGCTTTCCTGGTTTTAATAGAAGCAAGCTCACCAATAATATTTTCAAAATGTGCTTCTTTGCTTATCTTGTTATCAGTTGAGAGAATTGCCATGTTTGATAATTTCTCCTGACCAAGTAACAATCTGAAATAATTTTTTAAAAGATTTTATTTATTTATTCATGAGAGACACAGAGAGAGAGAGAGAGAGAGGCAGAGACACAGGCAGAGGGAGAAGCGGGCTCCATGCAGGGAGCCTGACGTGGGACTCGATCCCAGGACTCCAAGATCATGCCCTGGGCCAAAGGCAGGCGCCAAACCACTGAGCCACCCAGGGATCCCCCTGAAATAATTTTTTTGAAATAATTTTTAATCAACTTCAGTTTACAGAAACTTCTTTTGCAAGACACCATTGTGACTGGCACTGTTAAAATACTCTCAAGGTCTCTTTTTAAAGATTTTATTTTTTTAAGATTTTTAAATTTATTTATTCATGAGAGACACAGAGAGGCAGAGACACAGGCAGAGGGAGAAGCAGGCTCCATGCAGGGAGCCCGATGTTGGACGCCCTAAGCCAAAGGCAGATGCTCAACCGCTGAGCCACCCAGGTGTCCCAAGATTTTATTTATTTATTCATGAGAGACACACAGAGAGAGGCATAGACATAGGCAGAGAGAGAAGCAGGCTTCTTGCGGGAAGCCCAATGCAAGACTCGATCCGAGGACCCCAGGATCACGACCTGAGCCAAAGGCAAACACTCAACCACTGAGCCACCCAGGTGCCCTCTCAAGGTCTTGTATGAACTCACAAAAGGCCCCGAATAGACAAAGATCTTGAGAAAGAACAAACTTGGAGGCATCACAATCCCAGATTTTAAGATATACAACATAGCTGTAGTCATCACAACAGTATTATACTGGCACAAAATGGACACATAGGTCAATAGAACAGAATAGAGAGCTCTGAAATAAACCCACACTTATATGGTCAATTTATCTATGGCAAAAGAGATTAGAATATGTAATGGGGAAAGGACAGTCTCTTCAAGAAATGGTATTGGGGGTCCTGGTTGGCTCAGTCACTAGAGAGTGTGACTCTTGATCTTAGGGTTGTGAGTCTGAGCCCCATGTTGTATATAGAGATTACTTAAAAATAGGTCTTTAAAAAAAAGAAATGGTGCCGGGAAAACTGAACAGCTATATGCAAAAGAATGAAACTGGACCATTTTCTTACACCATACATAAAAATAAACTCAAAATGGTTTAAAGACCTAAATGTGAGATCTGAAACCATAAAAATTCTAGAAGAAAACATAAGCTGTAATTTCTTTGAATCAGCCGTAGAAACATTTTTCTAGATATGTGTCCTTTGGCAAAGGAAATAAAAAATAAACTATTGGGACCATACCAAAATAAAAAGGTTTTGAATTGTGAAGGAAACCATCAACAAAACAAAAAGGCAACCTACTGCAAGAGAGAAGACATTTGCAAATGATATACACAATAAGGGGTTAATAGTAAAGCTATGTAAAGAACTGGGACACCTGAGTGGCTCAGTGGTTGAGTGTCTCCCTTGGGCTCAGGGCATGATCCCGGGTCCTGGGATCGAGTCCCGCATCGGGCTCCCCACAGGGAGCCTATTTCTCCCTTTGCCTATGTCTCTGCCTCTCTCTCTCTGTCTCTCATGAATAAATAAATAAAATATTTAAAAATATATGTAAAGAACTTATACAACTCAACCCCCAAAATAAATAATCCAATTAAAAACCGGAAGAAGACCTGAATAGAAATTTTTCCAAAGAAGATACACAGATGGCCAACAGAAACATGAAAAGATGCTCAGCACCACTAATCATTAGGGAAGTTCACCTCTAAAAAGATTCTTTTTTTCTCCAGTAGAATGAAATCTCAGCAGCCCCATAATCTGATCTCTCCCTCCCAGCTCAGCTATATTGCTGTCTTCTGCTTGGCTCTACCTCCCTCCCTACAGGGAGGTCCTGAAAATGACCCAGGTGGAAAGAAGGTACAGTCCAGGCTCACTGCGTGCTTCCCTTGTCTCAGCCATCACATTCCAACCAGTGGAGCATAGGACACCAGATAGCCTTGATAAACTTATCTGTAGAATGACACTAACTTTTGGGTCTCAGCCCCCTCACGCCAAAAAAAAAAAAAAAAAAAGCCAGAACTGACAGATGGAGACAAAAGTGATTGTGTTTGAGTAAATATACAGACAGTCCTTCCTTGTCTTGGTTTCACTTGAAGAATACAGGTAAAATATTTTGTAGGAGGTCCCTATCCCGATTTGGTTTTCTCTGCTATTTTCTCATGATTACACAAGGATTATGGGGTCTTAAGAAAGAATACTACAAAAGTGAAATTGTCAGGGCGCCTGGGTGGCTCTGTCAGTTAAGCATCTGCCTTCGGCTCAGGTCATGATCCCAGAGTCCTGGAATCGAACCCCACATTGGGCTCCCTGCTGGATGGGTAGCCTGCTTCTCCCTCTCCACCCTTGTGCTCTCTCTCTCTCTCTCTATCTCAAACAAACAAATAAAATCTTAAAAAAATAAAAGAAAGAGGGACACCTGAGTGGCTCCGTGGTTGAGCGTCTGCTTTTGGCTCAGGGAGTGATTCCGGTCCCAGGATCAAGTCCCACATTGGGCTCCTTGTGAGGAGCCTACCTCTCCCTCCCTCTGTGTCTCTGCCTCTGTGTGTGTGTCTCTTGTGAATAAATAAAACCTTTTAAACTTGACGGGATGAGCACTGGGTGTTATTCTGTATGTTGGCAAATTGAACACCAATAAAAAATAAATTTATTATTTAAAAAAATAAATAAAACCTTTTAAAAAAAGAAAGTGAAATGTCCTCCTCATTGCATCACACTGAGGGGTACATGATAGCAATGTGTCTTAGAACTGGTGATGTTAACCCATCTCTTGGTTAAAGTGCTGTCAGGTTTTTCCACTGCAAAGTTACTGTTTTTCACTTTCCATGCTCTTGTCACTTGATGCAAGTGACTGATTCCAGCTCAGATTCAAGAGGAGAATTAAGCTCCAACTTTTTTGGGTGGAGGGCAGAAGATCAACCATTTAATACAAATCTTGGAGGTGCTACTTTAAGGCCATGCAGCTATCATGTTCACCTTAAAGTTTTGCCCACTAATTTTGGCATTTAGTGGATCAGGTCTGCAACAATTATTACAGTGTTTTAACAATAATTTTCTGTTTCCCTCATTCCTTCTACATTTATCATTATTATTTGGAATTCTTATGTATGGAGCTGTCCAGTATCCAGTATTCATTTATTCAGTCATATAACTGATTTATGTAAGTATGGAAATTACAGGTATTTAATTGGGTGGGCTGTAAACCAATACTATCATTATTTTTTTGTTGCTCAAGTTGTCCCACCTTTGGCCATTGGGAGCTTTCAGGATGGCTCTACTATCCTTATGACATGTTCCTTTTTTTTTGTACTTCCTTACTGTCTGGGACTATAGGACACTCCAGGCCCATCTTATACTTCCCTACCCTGGCCTTACAACCAGCCATTTTTCCAAGGATCCCTGGTTTCTTTTACTGGAGAAATGTCATTTAGAAACCAAGATCTTGGTACTAGAGATGCTCATTGTTTTTTAGAAGAGCAGAGCCTACACCTCCTCAGTGGACAGATCAGGAAACTATCAGAGGAAACCCAGATAGGGCAGCTAAATGCAACGTGGCAGGAAGCTGCTAAGAGGTTCCCTCAGTGCTCCCTGCCTAAGGATAGGCATGGTCTTTTGTAATCACCACCCCTCGAGTGAGTGAGTTGATTCTGAGAAAATACCTCGCCTTTGAGGAGATGTCACCTCCCAGGATTAGATTACAAGAGACTGTAACTTCCATTCTGGTAGTTGACTCTCTCTTGCTGGCTCTGACAAAGCTGAACTACCATGCTGTGAGCTGCTTCATGGAAGGAAAGGAACACATGTCAAGGACTGAAGGCCTCAGTTCAACAGGTTACAGAGAATCAAATCCTGCCCAACACCTTCCTTGATGGTAGCCTGGGGAGAACCACTGGAGTAGAGGACCCAGCTCAGCTAGCCTGGATCCATGACCCACAAAAACTAGGGGAATGTGAATGTGTGTTGTTTTTCGTCACTGAGATTGTGGTAATTTGCTACACAGGAAGAGATAACAGATAGAGTTTCCTTACTTGGATCCTAGAACAGAAAAATAAAATCATGGAAAAAACAGTCAAATCCAAATAAAGTCTGAAAGTTGAGTTCTTGGTACTGTGCCAATGTTATTTTCTCAGCACTGATAAATATGCTATGGTTATGTGTTCATGTTATCAGGAGCTAGTGGACAGGTATGGGAACTTTACTGTCTCTGCAACTCTTCTGTAAAGCTAAAATTATTTCAGACCACAAACTTTGAGAAAAACACTTTTGGGTGTTGCATGTTATGTTTACAAAATTAAAAAGAGAATGGTGGCAGATTCAAGGAGAGAAAAGTTAAGAAGAGGTTATCAGGGAATCACCAGTCTGGCGGTAGAGACTTGACAGCCAGGCCTTATATGGGACAGTGTGATGGGACACAAAGGAGTAGCAAGTGTGATGGTTCCCATCTGCTCGGGGAGACGCAGGCCTGGGCCTGATGCCCATCCTGAGAGTCAGAGTCTGGTAGAGGAATTCCAAAAATAATATTTTTCCCAGTCTTCAAGAAGACATTTGTGTTTGTTTACCTCCATTTAAGTCCTACCCCCCCCCCCAAATGTCAACATTTGTCCCAAAATGGAACCACCTCCCTGTCCCTCCACCTTGATGGTTTTTGTTTTTGCCCTTTCAGCCATCTGGCACACCTCTATTGTCTGCCAGGAGACAGCCTCAGAGGTTTCATTATTAGTTTCCAAAGTGAGTGTGCAAGGAAATTGCCCCCTCGGCCCTCAGTGACATTCTTCAAGCCAGATCTCTCACTCACCTAACTTTATCATTTAGCTCTTCATCCATTTACCAGCTGTGCATCTTCAGATAGTTAAATAGTCCATAGATTAAAAAATTAGGTTAAACATTTGTAACAGGAGGGTGCCTGGCAGATAGTAAAGGAATGACTGCTTTTGCTTACAGGTGTTTTCTTCCAGCCCCTCTAAATTCCTTTATCCATTCCCTCTTAAGTCCGTTTCTTCCAAGAACCTTTCTTCCTCCTGGCCAGCCATGAACCATGCTCACTGGACGGTCAAAAGCAAGGACAGGAGACTCTTTGCCAAAGTTAAAAGCGCATCAAACACGCCTAGCATTTATTGTTTTAATCACAAACCTACAGACCCCTTAGTACACCCTCCTTGGAGCTTGACCCCAAAGATCCAAAGCTGACAACCTTGGGTGTATGTGGTAGGAAGGATGGGGATGGGCAGGGAGTGTCTCTTAACAGCTCTGAAATGGGGGAGATTCCTCCAAATGAAGAACCAGGTAGAGGCCAGAGGTTGGAGGTGATCTAGCTTCCAAGAAGGGGAAGGGGGGGCCAATATAAAAATCAGATAAACAAAAGAGGGGTACATATGCTTTTGCAACCCTCCCTCCAAGCCTCTGCTTTGGTGGGGTAGGCTTCCACATTTTCCTGGGCTTGGAAACTCCCCGAGAAAGGCCCCTTCCTTCATCCTGTTCCTCTACAAACTCAAGAGTGCTGGTTCTGGGAACCTGGACTCAGTACCCCCTAACCCCTATCACCTCCCCAAACTGCCCTTCATGGAGGCAGGACTCTGCCCAAGGGTAAGGGTCTGTCACTCACTCCTGATCTAGGTCCGGAATGTCGACCCACAAGATTTCAAGATCTGCCCCTTTCTCTAAGGGCAAGGTAGGCTCAGAGCCCTCCTAGGTTAGGCCCCGTTGGTCCCAGGTTAAGGCTGGGGAGCTTAAGTACCACTCCCCCCTGCAGCGTGGAATGCTTGGATGGGATGTTGCTAAGGGACAAGGTCTGTGATCTCCACATGGTAGCCAGATCTTTCTGAGTCCTCCATGCCAGAAATACCAGCGCTCCTGTGCCTATAAGGGAAGGGGCGGGGCCTGGCTCCTGCAGTGCTAGAAGGCCAGGACTGAGCTCCCAGGTAAAGGGGCTCTCATCTTCACTTCTGTTCTTAGGCTGGACAGGGCGAGGATCATGGGAAAGGGGCAGGGCTTAACCCCCCAGGGTGGGACCTCTACTATTTTGACTCCTCTTCCTTGCCAGGATGGAATAGACCAGCAGTTCCAAGAGAGGGGGTGGACCAGTATCTTGCTACTTCCTTATCCTAGGAGACCCAACTAGGGAAGTCCCTAAGTGACAGGAGCCTAGCTCATCCTGCCTCCTTCCCTCACCTGGGCAAGGGCAGGTCCCATGGAGCAGGGGCGAGGCCGTGATATCTAGGGGACAGGGCCCACCGTTACCGCCTTCTCCAAGGCTAAAATACCTCACCTGCTGGTATTGTGGGGGAGGGGGCGGGGCCTCATCTGACTCCTCCTCCTTGCCTGATTACAGGGGTGGGACCTCATCACATCTGCTCTTTCCCCAGAACACCTGGGCAGAGCAGTCTCACGGAAGGGTGGGGGAAAAGGCGGGGCCTCATCCTGACGTGTCCTCCTTTCCTGGGTGGGGAAGTCCCAGGGGAGGTGACGCCTGATCAGGACTCCTCCTCCATGCTGAAGCTGCTGCGGCGACTGCTGGCCTTGGAGACAGCGGGAGATACCGATGAGAGCAGGGGGTCAGAGGCAGCCCGCAGTGGGGACAGGGTGCCCGACAGTCCCCCCACCACCCCTTCCTCCTCCTCCATCAGAATGTCCTCCAGCCCCAGATGGAAGGGGTCCCCCAGATCCCCCAGGTGGTCGCTGGGAAAGTGCAGGTCCAGAAGGGCATCCGAGGGTGGCACTGGGGGATGCTGATGGGGAGCACTCTGGGCAGATCCCCCAGCTGCGTGAAATGTTGCTGTGCCTGGTCTGCTCTCCTCCTCAATGTCCAGCTGCTCTGGCTTGAGGCTGTCAGAGGCTGAAGTTGTGGCCAGGGAGAGCAGCCCTGGGGTGGGAGGTACTGGCAGACCATGGATCTGTGCCTGCAATTCTAGCTCCTGCAAAAAGTAGGGGGTGGGGGTGGGGGTATCAGATGGGGTTCATAGTTTCTGAGAGGCAGAGAAGTGCAATGGTTAGAAGGGCAGGCTGCCGGGGTGTGAAATCCACTTCTGCTACTCATTAGTTGTGTAACCTTTAGGCAAGTTGCTTAACCCTGCTGGGCCTCAGCATCCCACTCTGTAAAACGAGTATAATAATGGTCCCTGCCTCACAGGATCACCATGAGGGCTAACTTTAGCACGTGGAGATAAGGCTCCTGTCACAGCGTGTGGCTGGAGACAAACACCATATACTTTAGCCGCTGTTCATCACTAGTCTCCTTAAGGTTACGATTCCTACTTATCGTCACCATCCATGAGTCAGGAAGCCCGGGGATCCCCCAGGTGTTCTGCCTCTGCCTCTGCCTGCAGGAAGCACCCTCCCCAGTCACCCTGGCCACTGCCTTTTCCTCCCAAACCTGAATTCGGAGCTGCAGGCTGCGGTTGGTTTGCTCCAGGGAACGCTGCCGGCTCTCCAGGTCTTTAGAGCGCTGCTGTTCCTTCTGCAACTTGCGGATATAATCCACGGAGGCTTTCAGGATGGTACCCTTGTTCCAGCGCATCTCTCTGTAGGGCCCGGAAGGAGGGAGTGTTGCGTCTGGGTTCTCTTGGGAGCTGAGAGGGGCAACTGCACCAGGCAGAGTGCCCACCACAGGCCCAGGCCCAGGATGGGGGGGTGGTACATCAAGGGTATGGAATGCCCTGCCTAGGTGTTCTGGGGGAAGAGCAAGTCAAGGCTCCTAGAACATGGAAAACTATTCCCACCTCAGGGCCTCCAGGCCAGCTGTGCCCTCACCTTGAACACTCTTCGCCAGACACCCACATGGCTCCTGCCTCACCTCCTTAGGCTCTTTATTCAAATGTTCTCTTGTCAGTGCAGGCCTGCCCTGAGCCCGCCCTCTTCACCCGGAGTTGTATCCCTCGTCAACCTTCCCCCATCTTCTTTATTCCCTTTTTCAAAATAAACTCTATGCCCAACGTGGAGCTTCAACTTACAACCCTGAGGTCAAGAGTCGCACACTCTACTGACTGAGCCAGTCAGGCACCCCCTGCCAATCTTCTCTTCTTTATTTTTCTTTGCAACACTCATCACAATCGCCCAGATTTTACTTATTTATCTTGTGTGCAGTCTGTCTGCCTCCACTAAAATATCAGTTCCAGGAGCTCAGGGACTTTTGTCTGTTTTGGCCCTCTGGTGTCCTCAGGGCCTAGTGTGGTCCCTGACACAAAGCAGCCCAATGCGACTCTTGAACAAATAGTTCAGAGGTACTAAATGGACAAAAAACTAAGTGCCTCTGTCATATGGGGACCAGATGAGGCGCACAGACTGCAACATCATGCATCTAAAATTTTCGGTTAGGGACAGGTAGAGGCTGCACCCCTACCCAGAATGATGAAAGCTGGGTGGGCAAGGGCCCGGGGCAGGAATGCTGGGCAGTTCCTGCTCAGGAACAGCTTTAGAGGAATGGGGTCCTTGTCCCACCTTCTGTCAGCCCAAAGCTCCCAGGCCCAGACTCACGGGTCACTGGACTTGGGGATGAGGGTGCCCAGCTCCTTGATCCTGTCGTTAATATTGAATCGCCGGCGACGCTCAACTTTGGGGGTGGGGGTGGCAGGGAGGAGAGAAGAGTGGGAAAGTTGTCAGTAGGTTGAGGGGGGGGGGAAGAGCGGGAGCTGGGTCAGGGGGAGGTGTTGCAGGGACAGACTGCCACCTACCCCTCCCCAGGGAAGGCCAGGGTGTGGATCGAGGCAGGGCTGCATGCTGTCAAGGGCACATCAGCTCACTCACTTAGGTTGTGATTGTCTTTCTTCTGCCGTTCCTTCAAAAGGGCCTTGGCCTCCGTCTCTGGAAGAGAGTGGGGATCAGTCAGGGCTTCTGCACATGGGGAAGGCAGAGGGCAGCACATACAGCTGCCAGGGGTAGGGGTTGGTGGGTGCGGGCAGGGAAGTGACTTTTGAAAAAAGTGCCACTTTCAGGAGTTTTTAAAGAAGTCCTGGTGACAGGTCATTTGTTAAAATCAGGAAGAGAGAGGAAGCGGGGTCAAAGCTGGCCAATGGGTCATGTGGAAGGAGAGGGCAAAGAGCCCCCTCCCCCAGCATCAGGCCCACCTGGTTGACAGGGGGCTCACCCTGGGGCACAAAATGAGCACATGAGGCCAAGACCCTGGCCCTTACCAGAGATCTCCCGTTTGATGTTGGGCAGCTCAGCTGGGCAGGAGTTGCTGACAGTGATGGCTGGCGTGGCCACACCCTGACCACTGTACACATCAAGCAGATTCCCTGATACAGGCAGCTGGGGGCAGGGAGGGCAGAGAAATGATGGCTAGGACCAGCCCCGGGCTTGGTCCCTTCTTGGAACCAGATCCCCAACCCTCTGCAAGCTTCACAGATAATCTCTTGTAAGGACAGGCCAATTTGGCATAGGCATCCTTCCTTCTCTTGTAGGGGAATCTCGCATGGCAACTCTAGGAAGGACAGGATGCAGGGGACCTACCCTGCTTCACGAGGGTACCTGAGTCTGCCAGGGCTGTTCATCATGCCCTCAAATCCCTCAGCAACCTCTGAAGTCCCCCTCCCAAACTCTGGGATTGGCTCTGAGAAGAAAGGCTGGAAAACCACCCTTCTTAGATCTTTGTGAGCTACGACACAACATCCCAGCCCATTAGCCCCTCCTAGCACAACATTCCAAGTCAGCATTCTTGGAACACTCCAACTCAGTCTCAGACCTTGGGAAATTGTCATGGTAACATTCCATCTAAAGTCTGACCTTCTGGAGACTTCCAGCCCCATCTCTAGTCTTCAGCTGTGAGCATGTCAGATCAGCTCATGTACATGGTCACACACCAAGCTCCTGACGCTAGTATCTTCCTATGTGTTCTGCTCTCTCAGGATTTCTTGTCCAACTACTCAACAAGCACTGCTTTTATGCCAGCCTTGACTTTTTTCTCTCCTTCGCACTCTCCTGGCTATACTATAGGGCAACACACTCATCCTTGAGTAATTAGTCCCAACTCTTGATGAGTTATCATCTCTTGAAACCCCTGCTAGTCTACTGGATCCATAAGGTCCCAACCTTGGGCACCTGGGTGGCTCAGTGGTTGAGCATCTGCCTTTGGCTCTGGTAGTGATCCTGGAGTCCTGGGATCAAGTTCCACATTGGGTTCCCCATGGGAGACTGCTTCTCCCTCTGCCTATGTCTCTGCCTCTCTCTGCGTGTCTCCCATGAGTGAATAAATAAAAATCTTTTTAAAAAGGTTCCAATCTATAGCTGTGTCCAAATCAATAACAAGTTCTGAGAAGTTAGTGCCACTTTTATACCTGCTTGTCCTTTTGGTAACTTGGAAACAAACAAAGCTATAGCCACTTGGTATGTCCCAAAGCAAGTTATGGGACTCCTGAATGTTCCAGGACCAGAATGGTATATTAGTACATCCCTTGTTCTAGAGAGTTTTATCCACTCTTTGCAAGGACCCAGCCTCTTGGCATGGTTCACTGAAACAGATGTTGTACATTCCAATCACTCCCAAGGTTCAACCACACCATGTTTTGAGACTTTTGACACATTCCAATCACTACATGGTCTGGGTATGTCCCAATGACCCAAATCTATTGGTACATTCAAATTGCTATAAGAGTCCCATTTCTTGGTCCCTCCCACACTGAAGCTTGAATGCTTTGGTAGGCCCTGATATTTTCATGAAGTCCCCACCCTTGTGTATATCAAAATCTCCAACATCAACCTTTCTATGCAGCCCAACACAAGGTATCAGGGCGGTAGTATGCTCTAATCTCCTCATGTGGCCTCCTTCTCTTAGTACAATCCAAAGTAAAAGTCTTATATACACAGCCAGCCTGAGTGTTGTCTCAGTGACAGAGGGGTACAGCTAATTGTCAGACCAGCTTCCCATCTCAGGGTCTCACCGTGCTGGGGAGCTGCAGCCCTGCAGTGCCTCCTGGCAGGTAGCTAAGCATCTCATCATTATAACTGGATTCCAGGCTGATGATCTCATCAATGACATCATCAATCTGGGGGGAAGAAGTGAATATAGACGAGTGTTAGAACAAGCTAGAGGAGGGGGAGCACATGAAGATTGTCTGCAGCCACTTACCTCCTTCTCTGAGCTGGACCCAATGGTGAGTAGTGCCATGGGGCTGTTGGGAGCGCTGCCTGTGGGGCCAGTAGCATGGGCAGCCTCAGGGGCAGGGAGTGGCTGGGCACTAGCAGCCCCTGGTGGTGGGGTGAGGGCCTGGGAAGCCAGCTTGGGGCCGAGTGTGGTGGACAGGTACTGTTTCACCTGCTGCCGGCGTGCCTGCTGTAGGTGGTAGCGTGTTGGGTTCTCTAAATGGGTCTGCACCTGTGGGATAAGGGCGAGGAGGGATGGAAGGGGACAAGGTAGGATGGGGTGACTTGGAGCCCCAGGCTGACCCTCAGAGGTTATCTGCTTCTAGGCTCAGGCCAGCAAACCAGGCCTAGAATCTGAGACATGCCCCCCCTCCCCAAATACTGGTAAGTCTCCCCCAGGACCCAAACTTTCTTTCTCAGAAATCCCTCAGAGCCCCACAAGAGCTACCTAACACTGACAGTATCCTTCAGTTTCTGGAGCACCTTGTCACAGTTCCCGAGACTCCCCAGCCCCTGTCTCTGACACTACCTAAGAGACCTGAGAACCACATGTAGCTTCCCAAGTCACCCCAATGGCCAAACTCCTAATGTATTACACATACAGGAAGCTCTTCCTACAGAGTTCTTTCTGGGGTTACTTCACAGGCCCCAGAGCCCACATGAGGCATTCATGAACTTCTGTGGTCCGCCAAGACTCCCTGTGGATCCCAAGAACCCCTCACCACTGTACAAGAACACCTTGCAACCCCTAAACACAGCCTATTTGAACAGTAACTGGAACCTTCCTTAGAGCCTCTAGGACCTTGGCCCAAAAGCCACCAGGACCACTCCTCAGTCACTGAGACCCTTCCCAGGGCCTCTGAATGTCACCCTTACCTTGAGCACCTCCCTGGGCACCTGAGCAGGGGGAGGACGGCCCAATGTGTGGCCCCCCGCAGAGACGCCAACGACAGAGATGGCAGGAGAGGCAGGGGCAGGGCTGGGGAAGGAAGAGGCTGCGGCCTGTTCCCGACGCTCACGCCTCTCCTGCTCCTGGGCCTGGGCCCGCATTAGCTGCTGCCGCAGCAAGACCCGCGATGAAGAAGAGGACGACATGGCAGGGGTCCTGGAGCCCCCTGCAGAAGATGATGTAGAGAGTGGAGCTGGGGTGGCTTGCAGTGATATTGGGAGGCTGTGGAATGGGAAATATGGGGCCACAGGTAAGCTAAAAGTCTCGTCCCAAGCCTAAGGAGTCATCGTGGGAAGGAGCAGATGCTATAATTAGGTCCTCTCTCTGCCTTCAGGGGCCACAATGTGGAGCGGGACACCCAGGAACCAGGCCTGGTCACCGCTCCCAGGGGTCACAGTCTGATAGGGGAGACACTGTAACTGAGTCCAGGCCCAGCCCTCGAGGGTCACTGTCTGATGGAGGAGGCACTGGAACCAGGCTGAATCTCAGCCCCTTAGCAGTCACAGTCTGGTGGGGGAGCTTTAGCCCTGGGTCCTTATGGTGAAGGATCTGGGCCCGTTTAAACACTGAGGAGAGGGATCCCTGGGTGGCGCAGCGGTTTGGCGCCTGCCTTTGGCCCAGGGCGCGTTCCTGGAGACCCGGGATCGAATCCCACGTCAGGCTCCCGGTGCATGGAGCCTGCTTCTCCCTCTGCCTGTGTCTCTGCCTCTCTCTATCTCTCTGTGACTATCATAAATAAATAAAAATTAAAAAATAAATAAATAAACACTGAGGAGAGATGCCATTGCTAGGCTCTGGAAGAGGGAGTCATCCTATTTACAGGAGAGCAGAAGGATGCCAAATTGGGGCTGTGGCAGCAGATTGGTATACAGAGGGCTCTCGAGCTCAGTTTGGGGCTGAAGATGCTCCCTGAGCTCCTGGTTGCAGTTGTCTGGCTACAGGGGCAACTGCAGGCCCTTTGTACCCGCCCCCCTCCCCAGGCCTCTAGTCCCAGGCTAGCCAGTCTTGAAAATCTCAGAGATTTCACAATCCTCTCTTCCAGGTCCCCTCCCCTCTCTTAGAGCCCAGGCCGATGACTCAGCACATTTAGACTTCCAAGCTTGGGGGGGAAAAAAAAAGAGACCATCAGGGGTTCCTCAAGGGTTGGGGGCGGGTAAGTCTGTTGAGTGGGGGAAGGGGTAAGCAAAGGTTGTGGGTATGGCTCTCCCCACCTGGGGGCTGCACACTAGCAGGCCATCCTACTTCTCTGGGGCATTCTAGGCTCCCTGCAATATTTGTGGATGAATGGGTATGCAGGTTTTGGGCGGGGGAGGCAGGGGAGTTCTGGTTCAAGAGAATGGAATCCCAGCTTGGCCACCTGCTTTCTCGTTTGACATGTTCTTTCTGGCCCCTCACTTTACTATCTGGAAAAAGTAGGCTGGCAGAAGAGTTGGCCTGTCAGTGAGGGCCTCTGCCCGTCAGGAAGGAATGGAGGGGCCTGAGGAATTGGGAGTGGAGTCAGAAGAGACAGACCTTGAGCGTAGTGGTAGTGGTTGGCTTTTGAGCTCGTAGAAGCTGTCAGGATCAAGGACGCTTTCTAATTCGATGTCAGCAACGATCCCAGATTCCGGAAGCAAAGAGTTGAGGCTGAGGGTGGAAGGGAGGTAGGGGTGATGGTCAGTAAGTATACTGACCATCTTAGAGGGAGACTGCACTCCCCTCTAAGAGAGAAAGAACAAGTGGGCAGTGGGAGGAGAGAGATACACACAGGGGTCGGGGTGGGGATAACACAGAGTGCATCCCTCCCAGGAGGTGACCCTGCTGGGTACCACCACCGGGACTTCCCAGATCTTCCCTGCCCATACTCCTCTTCCCTCCCCACTCTCTTTTGCTCTGTTACCCAAAGTCCCTTAGGATTCAAAATAGTAAGAGTGCCCAGATCCCAACTCCTCACTCTCACATAATCATGTTCCTAGGTTTGAGGGAAAACAGAAATGAAGAATTCAGGAATGACAATTCACTTTGCAGGAGTCCTGACTTTGCATTCAGAGTTCTTCCAGCCCCCACACCCCCTACTGGGGTCCTGGCAGCTGAATGTGAGCCCCCATTTGTCTACACATAGCATGGTAGGGGCAATCTTCAGCACAGCAGTCTATTGTAACACAAACTGAATGCATCACAAAGAACTGGGGTCAATGATTCACTTGAGGGAAGGATCCACGACTTTGCAAATTAGCCCCCCCACCCTGCCCCCCACCTCGCCCCAGCCAGAGTTGAGGGTATGCCTGTACACACCCAAATACAAAATGGAAATATCAAGGGCTCCCCTTATTCCAGCAAATTGGACTTAAAAGAGGGAGAATTTGGGTGGATGATCCGCTTATACAAGCATTCTTTTCTTGGCAGGAGGAGCCTGTCCAGCATTCAGCTGTTTTTTTGGATGGAACAACACACACACACACATACACACCTCTAATACCAACACCCATTGACATGAAATAAGAACCCATGTACACCCCTCCCTTTCAACTATTTCCACTACTGTGATGAGCCAGGTTGTTATGAAGGCATCAGAAGATGGAGAAGCATTAGATGCAAAGGCTCCTGCTCAGCCCTCCAGGTTGGGGGCATTCACACACACATGGATGGATATGCATCCTGAATTGAGTCAAAGACTGAATCCTGAGTGACTATGGGTCACTTGGCTTGACAAGAACTCTCTTCCCTCCCCAGCGATCTGTCTTCCTTCCTTTCCTCACCCTCAGATGGGGACCTAAAACCACCCAGGAAGTAGGGAAGAGGAAGCTCAGGGAGCCGCTGAGCTCAGCACAACCCCAGGAAGAAAGCAGGCAAAGCCCCAGCTCATGCTTATGCACCCATTGCACTGAAGTTAGAAGAGATGGGCTCTGGGGTGGAAAGGGTGTGGAGAGAGGGCTGGGGCTTACAAGTCTGCTGATGGAAGTGAGGATGGAAAGAGGACCCAGAGGACCCACCCAGGCAGGGATGGTGCAATTGGTGCTCATTCCAGCTCCAGAGACAGCTTGGAGAGTATTTCCAGGGTCTGACAGACAGATTGGGAGGGGGAAAAAAAGAATACGCATGCATACACGCGCGCAGGGGTGTGCGTGTGCACGTGTGTGCATGCGCGCAGGGGTAGAACCTGGCTGGCTGAGAGGCTAGGATGGGTGGCAGCAGGAACAAGACCCTCTTCTGGGTTCCCAAATAAGGTCTGAGGCCTTCTCTGAGCTAAGAAGTAGCACCATCTCTTTTACTTCTGTCTGCCTCACTGTCTCCCATTCAAGCCCCTATGGGGCTGTGGGAAGAGGGCTTTTCCACTATCCCTGGGATCTGACCCAGCTGGGTGGGTGGGCAAGGATTAAATGATTATTCTGGTCAGGTCTTGATGAATGTTGTTTCTCTTCCTCACTCACACACACAAAGCTGGTCCCATGTAACATATCTGAGATAGCCCCAAATACTTCCAGATTCCTGTTATCCCCAAACATAGCCTCAAGCAACCCGCCACTGGGAATCACCCAGCCTCCAAGACAGCACTTCTGTCTCCTAGGACCCCTTCTCTGACACTGAGGGGAAAAGTCCTTCTGATCAGTGCCTCACCTACATAGTACAACCTCAAATTCATCTCCCTCATGCCTGACTCAAGGACCCTAAATTCAGCCTCAGTGCCCCAAGTTCAGTTACCCTAGACTAGGCTCTGGATACAACAGAATCTTCCCCCCAAACCTAGTCAAGAGACCCTCAGATCGGAGCCAGCCCTCCCTTAATGCACTTCCATGACTTCTTTAAACCTTAGTCCAAGCAGGCCACCGCCGGATTCCTTAGGTTCCCCCCCAAGACCGGCGCCCCGACGTCCTCCAAACCTAGGCCGAGGGCCTCCAATCCCAGTCCTGGGCTCCCGTTGTCCCCCCAGATCAGACCCCCAAGAACCCCAGTCGGCACTACCGGCCCCAGGCAGCCCCGCACCTGAGCAGCTGGGCCGAGTCGGCTGGCCTGCGCTCCTCCAACAGCACGAACACGGCTCGAGGGCCTTCCGCGCTGGCCTCTACGCCGTCCCGAGCTGGCTCGGCTGCATGAGACATGACGCCCGGCCCCGGGCGAGCCCTGCCAGGCCGGTCGGGCCTCGGCCCGGTCCCCCTAACAAAATAAGAGTCCCCCTCCCCCCGCTCGCCACCGCCTCCTCCGCTAAGCCATGGAGAGAGCTCTGCGCGGGCGGGAGGCGTCGGGGCGATGGGATGGGCCGTGAGTCATCCCCCGCCCTGAACAGACCAACACCCCCCCAACCTAACCCCGGACGACCGCCCTCCTCCCCCTCGTCCTCTTCCCCCTCCTCCCTGAGCTGGGGAAACTCCACAGGAAGTGACCACACGGAGGACGGACGGCTCGCCGGGCCACCCCTCTGAGTGATCCGGCCAATCATCGAGGGGCGGCTCGAGGGCCCGCCCTAAGCTACGCCTCCGACGCGGAGGGAAAACTAGATTCGGCCGGCCCTCGTTCGGAGAAGGACGCATTTAGGCCACGCCCCCAGAGCCAGAGGCAAATCAGCGAGAAGTGCTTTGATTAGGCCACGCCCCCTCCTCGCAAAGGATCCCTCCGCAAGATTTTTAAGCCGCTCCTTGAGTCCTCTGCGCCTGCGCACCGATGGCCCGTCGGCGCAGAGGACTCAGGCCGCTCTTCTAGCAGTAGGACCGCGCCCCCTCTTGGCCAATGTTTATAATATCAGCTCCCTATGTTGCGCCGCAGCCTCCACCTAGCCCTGTCTCAGCCAAAGCCAAAAGCAGGCCTAGGCAGCTAGGTTCCCTGGAGGTGCACACCAAAAATCCCGCCCACAAACTAGCCGCCCAGCTGGTCTTCCCGGGAGCACTCCGCCTACTCTGTGTCACCCAGAGCACTTGTTGTACTAGGTCGTCCTGCTCACGTAGTAAGTGCTTAATAAATCCTTGACAGATGAATGAGTGGAAGGATGGAAATTAGATCTGGTACCTTCCGTGAATGACTTCTAGAATCATGAAGACCCGGTTTGGATTTGAGGAAGGGATTGCTCCTCTCAGAGCTTCAGCTTTCCTGACCTGTCAAATGGTGGTGGTTGTGGTGGTGGGTGCCTCATAATACCTGTCTGGCAGGGTTATTATGAGGATTAGAGATAATTTATGAAAAGTGCTAGCAGGTGGTTTGGCATACAGTAAGCTCTCCAAAACTTGATTCACACATTTGTGCACTGATTCAACAAATATTTATTGAACTCCTCTGTGCGCCAGATACATGCAAGCTAGCTTGCACACAGCAGAGGGTCCCCCACACATACCTTCAGGTGCGTAGTCAGCTCACAGAAAACCTAGACCTACGACCTTACCTTCCTCCTTCTAACATCCCAAAACCCTGCCCAGCAGTTGGACCTCAGGGAACTTCACTGAGGTCTCATTTGTCTTGCAGGGTCCTGTATTGACACAGGAAGTTGGCTTGGTAAACATGCACATCCCCACAGGCCCTTGCAGCCCCATTATCCACACAATAAAGAAGATAATTCTTGGGATCCCTGGGTGGGTCAGCGGTTTAGCGCCTGCCTTCGGCCCAGGGCGTGATCCTGGAGTCTCAGGATCAAGTCCCACATTGGGCTCCCTGCATGGAGCCTGCATCTCCCTCTGTCTGTGTCTCTGCCTCTCTCTCTCTCTCTCTGTGTGTGTCTCATGAATAAATAAATGAATAAAATCTTTTTAAAAAGATGATAATTCTTTCCCAAATTAATCCCTTTTTAGATTTATTTATTTATTTCAGGGGGAGAGAGGAGAGAGAGAGAGAGAGAACGCACCAGGGAGGAGGGGCAGAGGGAGAGGGAGAAAGAGTCTCAGCTGGTCCTGGGCCTTGATCTCAGGACTCTGAGATCATGACCTGAGCCCAAACCAAGAGTCTGATGTTTAGCTGACTGCACCACCCAGGTGCCTCCACCAAATTAATATTTTTTAAAAAATCAACACTTTACCAATAAAAATTCCAAAATGGAACTCATAGACCTGATGTTAAAATTCCTATGGTGCCTTAAATATGTAAAAGTATCTAATTTTATAAAAGAGGAAGAAAGGGGCGAGCCATTAACTTACTAGATTCAAAATATATCACAAAGCACTAGTAATTAAAACACCATGATATGAGAGTAAGACTAGAAAATTAGATCTAGGGGATCCCTGGGTGGCTCAGCGGTTTGGCTCCTGCCTTCAGCCCAGGGCGTGATCCTGGAGTTCTGGGTTTGAGTCCTGCGTTGGGCTCCCTGCATGGAGCCTGCTTCTCCCTCTGCCTGTGTCTCTGCCTCTCTCTCTCTTTCTCTCTCTCTCTGTGTGTGTGTCTCATGAATAAATAGATAATATCTTTTAAAAAAAGAAAATTAGATTGATGTTACAGGACAAGTTCAAAAATCGACTTAGGTACTTGGAAAAAAAATTTTTTTAAGATTTTATTTATTTATTCATGAGAAACAAAGAGAGAGAGAGAGAGAGAGAGAGACATAGGCAGAGGGAGAAGCAGGCTCCATGCAGGGAGCTCAATGTGGGACTCATCCCAGGACTCCAGGATCACACCCTGAGCCAAAGGCAACCGCTCAACCTCTGAGCCACCCAGTTGTCGGTACTTGGAAGAATTAATAAGCAATATTTCAAGAATGATATTTCAAATAACTGGGAGGTAGATGGACTCATTTACTAAAATGGTTTGGAGAGAAATGACTATCTTTTGGGGGGAGGGATTAGACTCCTAATTTACACAATTCAGAAAAAAAAAATAATTCCATGGGGCTTCACCTTGGTGGAGCATGCAACTTTTGACCTCGAGGATGTGAGTTCAAGCTCCATGCTGGGTGTAGAGATTACTTAAAACTAAAATCTTTTTTTTTAAAGGAAAAAGAAAAAGAATTTCAGATTAGTTAAAGACCTAAACATTTAAAAAGAAACTATAGGGCAGCCCGGGTGGCTCAGCGGTTTAGTGCCACCTTTAGCCCAGGGCGTGACCCTGGAAACCCGGGATCGGTCCCACATCCGGCTCCCTGCCAGGAGCCTGCTCACTCCCTCTGCCTATGTCTCTGCCTCTCTTCCTCTCTGTGTACACTCTCATGAATAAATAAAATCTTTAAAAAATAAATAAATAAAAAGAAACTATAGAAAACATCAGAACAGGGGCGCCTGGGTGGTTCAGTTGGCTAAGCGTCTGCCTTCGACTCAGGTCATGGTCCCAGGGTCCTGGAATCCAACCCTGCATCGAGCTCCCTACTCAGTAGAGAGCCTGCTTCTCTCTCTCCCTCTGCCCACACCCCCTCCCACAAATTCTCTCTCAAATAAATAAATAAAATCTTGTAAAAAAAACCACATCAGAACCAAATAATTTTGGAGAATATATTAACAACTTCAGCGAAAATAAGGACTTCTTAAAACAAGATATGAAAGGCAAAAGAGCGACGCCTGGGTGGCTCAGTGGTTTAGTTCTGCCTACTACTCGGGTCATGATCCCGGGGTCCTGGAACCGAGTCCCACATCAGGGTCCCTGCAGGGAGTCGGCTTCTCCCTCTGCCTATGTCTCTGCCTCTCTTTCTCTCTGTCTCTCATGAATAAATAAATAAAATATTTAAAGAAAGAGAGAATAAGAAAGGCAAAAGATATTTTAAAAGTGACAATAAGCAACATTGAGTGACCATCCAAGGATGGTCAAGTACTTTATCTGTATTAATTCATTTTAATCCTCACAACAGACCTCTGAGTAGGGTTCCATTTATTGTCCCAACTTTTCAGATCAGGAAACCAGGGTATACCTAGGTTAAGTCATTTGCCCTAGGTCACCCCAGTTTGTAAAACCTGGAAATAAAACCCAAGCATTCTTTACCACCCTGCTGCACTGTCTCTCCAATTTGATCACATGTAAATACAAAACTGTAGTCTGTTGCAAGATGCTACAAAGTTAAAAGACTTGCAGGGGACTGGGAGGGAAAAAAAACTATAGCATTAGATCCACAGGTTCATTATCCTGTCACACATCCTAGTTCTACAAACACCAGCTTCACACACACATTCCATATATGTCCATGACAAGTGCTTCCTCACCACATATCCTGCACAATAAACCCATCCTTCACCTCTCAGTCTCTTTCTTAATCTCCTGCTCTCAACTTTACAACTTTTTCAACACTGTTCTCTCTCTCTCTCTCTCTCCCTCTCTCCCTTGCTCTCTCTTGTGCATCTGGGGTCTCATTGCAAGGCAACTGTGGAGTGCAATTAACAGGGAATACAATATGCAGGGAGAAGAGAGGGCAATTGGATGGTGAAGTTGGGGATGTTTAGGGATAGATGTGAGTGAAGATCAAGGGTGGCTTGGGGTGAATTTGGGATCTATTACAGGACAGTTGACATGTAACTAAAGGATCACGTGAAGGTCTTCAAAAGGATTGGAGCTGCTAGAAGGCAGCTTACGAGTGCATGTGGGATGGGACACCTAGGTTGCTCAGTGGTTAAGCACCTGCTTTCAGGTCAGGATGTGATCCTGGAGTCCTGGGATCGAGTCCCACATTGGGCTCCTTACATGGAGCCTGCTTCTCCCTATGTCTCTGCCTCTCTCTCTCTCTCTCTCTCTCTCTGTCTGTCTCTCATGAATAAATAAATAAAATCTTAAAAAAAAAGAATGCCGGTGGGAGCCACAAGAGGGTAAATTAAGAATACCATTGGGGGGTTGGAAGATAGTCTGGGGTGCAGTCGAAGGAACTATGGGAAGATAGCGAGTGATTAGAGACAGAGTCTGGTCTTCTGTGAAGGTTGTTAAAGCAGTAGAGCTGTTCACTCTCATTGGATGTGTGGTCAGCTGTCTAATGACCCCCCACCAAAGAGGTCCATGTCTTAATCCCTCGTACCTGTGAATGTTACCTTACGTCACACAGTAGGGGTTGCAGATGTGACTTAAGGATCTTGAGATGGGGGATTATCCTGGATTATCTCAATGGAATGTGATTATAATCACAAGCATCCTTATAAAAGGAAGGCAGAGGCAGATTTGACAGAGAAGAAGGCAGTGAGACCACTGAGGCAGAGATTGTAGCGATGTGGCCACAAGCCAAAGGATGCAGGTAGCCACCAGAAGCTGGAAGAAGCAACAAGAAGATTCTCCTCTAGAGTCTGCAGAGAGTACAGCTCTTATGACACTTTGATTTTGGCCCATTGAAACTGATTTTGGACTATTGGCCCCCAGAACTGTGAAAGAATTTACTTCTTTTATTTTAAGCCATCAAGTGTGTGGTAGTTAGTTACAGCGGCCACAGGAAAGGAATACAGATTTTGGTACTTGGATGCAGGTTGTTGCTTTGTCCTCTGCTTGGGCTGTCATAACAGAATACCACAGACTGGGCACATTAAACAACAGAAATTTATTTTCTCACAGTTCCAGAGACCAGAAGTCCAAGACCAAGGTGTCACCTGGATTCGTTTCTGATGAGGACTGTCTGCCTCACTTGCACACAAACACACAGTGGAGAGGAAGGAGTAGAGGGAGAGAATCTCAAGCAGACTCCCCACTGAGCAGGGAGCCCACTCAATCCTACCACCCTAAGACCATGACCCAAGCTGAAACCAAGAGTTAGACTTACAACTGACTGTGTCATCCAGGCACCCCCCCTTCTTCTTCTTATAAGGACACCAATCCTATTGGATTAGGGCACCTCTTATGACCTCATTTAACTTTAATTACCTCCCCAAAGTCCCTATTTCCAAATATATTCATATTGGGAGTTATGGTTTCAACATATGAATGGGGGGCACAACTCAGTCCATAACATGCTGTAATAAATCCTAAAAATGTTGAAATGGCTTTGGAACCAGATCACGTACAGAGGCTAGAAGACGTTTGAGGTACACAATAGAAAAATCCTAGATTGCCTTAAACAGACTGTTGTTAGAAATATGTATGTTAAAAGCACTATTGGTGCGGTGCCTTGGTGGCTCAGTCGGTTAAGCATCTGCCTTCAGCTCAGGTCATGATCCCAGGTTCCTGGGATTAAGCCCCGTATTGGGCTCTCTCCTCAGTGGGGAGTCTGCTTCTCCCTCTCCCTCTGTCCCTCCCCACTCTGCTCATGCTCTCTCTTAAATAAATAAAATCTTTTTTTTAAAAAAAGTACTGTTGTTGAAGTTTCAGAAGGAATTGAGGAGCACAGTAGAGAAATCCTACATTGTCCTAAGAATACATATATCATCATAAACAGTGTTGGTAGAAATATGTTAAATGTGCTCTGATAAGGATAAGGATAAGGGCTCTGAGGGAAATGAACATGTTATTGGAAATTGAGGAAAAGACTATCCTTATCATTTTTAAAAGATTTTATTTATTTATTTTGAGAAGGAGAGGAGGGGGGCGGTAGGAAGAAGCAGAGGGAGAGAGAATCTCAAGCAGACTCCATGCTGAGCACAGAGCCTGATCTCATTACCCTGACATCATGACCTGCACCAAAATCAAGAGTTAGATGCTCAACCGGCTGAGCCACCCAGGCACCCCAATCCTAATCATAGAGAAGCAGAAAACTTACTTGAATTGTGACCTACAGTTGTGTGAAAAGTAGAGCTTGTAAATGATGTAAATGATTTAGCTGAGGAGGTTTTCAAGGAATCTGTTGGACGTACTGCCTGGATTCTTTTTGCTGCTTTTAATAATATGTGAAAGGAAACAGATAAATTGAGAGAAGAACTGCTAAACAAAATGGATCCAGGATTTGACAAATTGGAAAATTCTCCAGCTGTCCAGATTGCAGAAGACACAAAACTTCGGAGATTTACTGTCAGGAAAGTATGCTCTGGAGAGAGAGCCAAAGGTGTGGCTGGATGGCCCTTTGCTAGTACTAAAGAGATTAGATTTGTGACTCATGGATCTTCTCAACCATCTTAGCAGAAGTCGGGAACAGGGATGGAATTATCCATGAAAGATTTGTGGAGGACCCTCTCGTCTAATGGTGTGAATCCCTGTGACTTCCATGGAAGACTCACAGAATTTTTGAGAATGAATGTTATACTGCCAGCAACACTGCCCAGTTGGCTTGCAAGAAACAGAGATAAGGTGAAATGAAGGAAGAATGTGGGACTCCCAAAATTCTACTGGAAGGACATGGCTAATACTACTGAGCAGCAAAAAATGCTACCCTTCAAAAGAAAGGATTAAAGATTCTGACGGCAGAGCGGTGAGCCCATTGGTGAGCCCTGAATCCACAGTGGGTTATTCCCAGGCCTTGAAAACTAATGGAACTTGCCCTGCTGGATTTCAAAATTACCAAGGACCGGGACACTTGGGTGGCTCAGCAGTTAAGCTCCAGCCTTCTGCTCACGGTGTGATCCTGGAGTCCTGGGATGGAGTCCCACATCGGGCTCCCTGAATAGAGCCTGCTTCTCCTTCTGCCTATGTCTTGGCTTCTCAATCTCTCTCTCTCTCTCTCTCTCTCTCTCTCGATCTCTCTCTCTCTCTCTGTGACTCTCATGGATAAATAAATAAAGTCTTTTAAAAAATTACTTGGGGGAAAAAAAAAAAATTACTTGGGGGGATCCCTGGGTGGCGCAGCGGTTTGGCGCCTGCCTTTGGACCAGGGCGCGATCCTGGAGACCCGGGATCGAATCCCACATCGGGCTCCCTGCATGGAGCCTGCTTCTCCCTCTGCCTGTGTCTCTGCCTCTCTCTCTCTCTCTCTCTCTCTCTCTCTCTCTCTCTCTCTGTGTGTGTGTGTGACTATCATAAATAAATAAAAAAAATTAAAAAAAATTACTTGGGACCAATGACACCTTTTTTCCTTCCATTTTTCCCCTTTGGAATGGGAATGTCTGTAACTCTTATCCTATATCTGTCCCATCACTGTATTTTGGGAAAAGATCATTTGTTTCCTAGTTTCACAGGTTGGGAGATGGAAAGGAATTTTGCCTCAGGTTGGATCATACTCAGAGTATCACTTATACCTGACTTAGATGATGAGATTTGGAAACTTTGAGCTGATGATACCAAAGTGAGATTTTGAAGTTGATACTGTAATGGATGAAACTATTAGGGGTATTGGGATGAGGTACATGTATTTTGCATGTGGGATAGATGTGTATCTTTGAGGGTATACTGTTGTAGGGTGAATGATGCCCCCAAAAGATATGCGCATCCTAATTCCTTGAACATGTGAGAGTACCTTAGATGGCAAAAAAGAAAAGGAAAAGGACTTTGCAGTTTGCAGATGTAATTAAGGTAAAGATTTTGAGATGGGAGATTATCCTGCATTATCAAGGAGACCCTAATTGTACTAACAAGTGTCCTTAGAAGAGGAAAGCAGAGGCAGACTTCACAGACAGAATGAATGGCAATGCAACCAAAGAAACAGATTGTAGTGATGTGGCTACAAGCCATGGAATGCAGACAGTCACCAGTGTAGGGAGAGGTGACAGACAAATAGATTCTCCCCTAGAGCCTCTGGAGGGAGTATGGCCCTGTTGGCACCTTGATTTTAGTCTTCTGGCCCCCAGAGACTGTGAGAGAACACATGTCTTAGATAGTTAGCCACCAAGTTTGTGAAAATTCATTACAGCAGCTACAGGAAGCTAACCCAGATGGCTTGGGGTAGATTTGGTGGTTGTTGGAGGGATGATTGCTTGGGGGTTATCAAAGAGAGTGTGAGGGGGGATCCCTGGGTGGCGCAGCGGTTTGGCGCCTGCCTTTGGCCCAGGGCGCCATCCTGGAGACCCCGGATCGAATCCCACATCGGGCTCCCGGTGCATGGAGCCTGCTTCTCCCTCTGCCTGTGTCTCTGCGTCTCTCTCTCTCTCTCTGTGTGACTATCATAAATAAATAAATATTAAAAAAAAAAAAAGAGAGTGTGAGTGTATAATTAGGAGCCATTGGAAAGTGTTTGGGTACTGTTGGAACAATAAAGGGAAGACCAAGGGGTTTGGTGGGTCACTGGAAGGTGGTTTGGAGGTGTCGTTGGGAGACTGAGAAGATAAGGGGGAATGTCTACAGATAACATGGGGACTATTAAGACAGTTTAGGGTGTAGTCGGGAGTTTTTGGAGGGTGGTCTGGGAGGTATGGAAAAAATGGAAGATGTTTTGTGGGTATAGTTGCATGTAATTTAAGACAAGGTTCAGGGGGTGATCCTGGGGTCCTGGGATTAAGTCCCTCATTGGGCTCCCTGTGAGGAGCCTGCTTCTCCCTCTGCCTCTGTGTGTCTCTCATGAACAAATAAATAAAAATCTTAAAAAAAAAAAAAGACAAGGTTGGGTATAGTGGTCATTGAAGAGTGGTTTGGAGGTATAGTTTTGGGCTGCAGAGTATGGTTAGGAGGGGACATGGAGACTGATTCGGGGTCCATGGGGTTGTTTTCGGTGTGTACTGGGGATAGATGGGAGAGTGATTTGGAAGTGCTCTTTGGAGGTTGATGGTTTCAGGGCTGATTGCAGACGGTTTAGGGGAACGAGTTGGGAGTAGTGAAGGGTAGTTTATTCTTACAGTTTGGGAGTCCACGGAGGGTGGATTGGGGGCATTGCTTGGGATCAATAAACAATAGTTTGGGGATACAGTTGGGGGAATGATGGAGGGTGGTCTGCGGGACACAGAAGTTTAGAGGAGAGTTTAGAGACGTGGTGGTGGCCCAAAAAGGCAGTTTCGGGTACTGCTTGGGGGTTTGCGGGGGGGGGGGGGGGACTCCGGGTGAGGGGCAGTCGGCTGATCACTGGGGGGGCGTGGCCTCGGCGGGGGAGCGCTCCACCGCCCTCGAGGAAGCGTGTGCGCACGCGCTCCCAGCTGGTTCGCTCCTGGCGCTCCGAGAGCAGGAAAATCGAAGACCCAAACTGGCGCCTGCGCACTAGGTCTCCGCCGCTGCTGTGGTCTCGCGCCCCGCCCCCCGTCCCCCCACCTCTCCCCAGGCTCGCGCTCAGCCGCGGCTGTGTCGGTGCAGCTGGGAGCAGACGGACCCGAGGTGAGGGTGGGGGGGTCCGGGGTCCACCGACCGCGGCCGAGCCGGCGCGCCTCTCCCACCCTTCCCGCACCTCCAGTCTGGCCCCCACGGCTGACAGTTGCGCGGCCAAAAGCGGCCCACGGGCAGGGCGCGGAAGGGGAGTAGGCGCGAGGCCGGGGACGAGCGGGCGGCGGCGAGGGAGGGGCGCAACCCACCACCCTTCCTGGCCCACAGCGACCTCGCCTACGTCGCGGGACGAGGACCCTAGGTGAGTAACGCCCGCCTGGAGAAGAAGGGAGGAGACAGGGCGGAGTGAGGGCCCGGAAACGCCAACAGGGAATGTACCTGCGCGCGCACCCGCGACCTCTGACCCTGTGGTCGCACTCCCGACTCCTACCTGACCTGACTACACCGTTTTTAACCCCGAGCTCTGGCCAGTCTTGGCCCCAGGACCTCCGATCTGACCCCCCACCTAACCATATTTTGGCCTGGCGTGATCCGCAATCCCTGTTTTGTTCCCCCAAACCCAGTCCTGACCCCAAACTCCACCCAGTTCTGTTCTCAGGATCCTTGGCCTGACCCTGTTCCATCTCTGAAGCCTATCTTGCCTTGTCCCAACCATCCCAGTTTCTGGCCTGTGCCCCAAACTCTTGTCCAGCCCCTGAACCCCTTCCAGTCATGTCCTGTCCCCCTAACCGCAGTCTGATCCAGGTCTGTCTGGATTCCTGACCTCTGATTTCTAAACTTTCTCCCCCCCCAGTACTATCCTCCTGGTCCCCTCCTGACTCCCCATCTCCAACCTGGCCCACCCCCTTTAGACCATCCCTCTGTTTCCTGCCCTGTCTCTGCCCCCAACCCTGTGCTGTTTTCCCCTGACTTCTCTTGTCCCATCACTGTCCTTATTCCTATCCTTATTCTGTTCCACTCTTTTCCTGTTCCTTACTTCCATCCTGAGCTTGCCCTTTTCCCTATCCCCTTCCTTGAGCACTGTCTTGGCCTGTCATCATCATTTCTGAGAGCTATCCTATACTAACCCTGCCCTGCTCTTTTGTTCTTTGCTGCCCCCTACTTTTTCTCTGACCCTTGTCCTGAACCTCACTCCATCCCACCCCCTGGCCAGTGTCTTGGCTCCTTCTCTGTCCTGCCTCCTGACCTCCATCCTATGATGACTCCGATTCTCTCTTGCCCCCTGCGCTCCTTCCTGTTCTCTTCCTTCATCCTCTCCCAACCTGAAGCCCCCATCCTATCCTTTACCATGCCCCTCCGCTCCAGTCAGATCTCCCTCTTCCTAACACCCATTTTCCATCTCATCTGAGCCCAAAAGAACTGAGTCCTGTTATACCCTGCCCCTGAACTCGGAGGTTCCAATGTTCCCATTATCTCGGGTTCATCCCAAATGCCTCTCAGCATGAACAAGAGCAAGAAGCCTTGTGGGCCCTGTGTGGCTTAAGGAGGTTTTCATTTGTGATGTCCTTCACCCCCACCCAGTGATCTCACTCAGAGCTTGCATTTGTCTGCCTGCTTCAGGGGGGCATGGAACTGTTCCTACACCCCCCACCCTCCCCAAGTATGAAAGAACACCCTAAATTATTCAGTGACTCTCTGGGAGTCTGAGATCTGGATCATGTTTCCAGCCTGGCTAGGTTGGGGGCTGCCCCGTGTCAAGGTGGGGGGTGTGGTGAGCAAACATGCAGGAGTGGGGAACACAGGGGTATGTGGGAACCTTCCATGTCATGTTACCCCTATCTCCTAGTCCTGAACCTGGGTGTACATGATCTCTGCTTTCCTGGCCTGAAGAAGTCCATTCCAAGCCAGAGGCTTGGTAGGGGTGAGATGGGGATGGGGGGTTCTATCCCCCTTCTCTCAACTGTAAGCAATACAAATGGCAGTGCTAGGTCCATCCCACCTCTGTGGGGCAGGTGTGTGTGTGTGTGTGTGTGTGTGTGTGTGTTTCAGTGTCACTGGGTGTTAGATTCAGTCCTATCCAGTAGTGACAATAACAGTAAGAGCAATACAAGATTCTCGATTCTCTCACTGAATCTCCTTGATTCTGAGGACAGGCAAGGAGAATTTGGATAGTGAGAAGGTAACATGTTATTCAGTTCTGTTTTGTTCCTGCATTTGTCATAGAGAGTAGTGAGAACTTGAATAACAAGATATTTGACCCATGTCATTTATCTAAAACATTTATCCAAACCTATTTTTTTTAAGATTTTATTTATTCATGAGAGACACAGAAGCAGAGACATAGGCAGAGGGAGGAGCAGGTTCCCTGGAGGGGAGCCTGATGCGGGACTCGATCCCAGGACCCCGGGATCACAACCTGAGCTGAAGGCAAATGCTCAACCACTGAGCCATTCAGGTGTCCCAAACCTATTTTTTTTAAGCAGGCTCCACACCCAGCATGGAGCCCAACATGGGGCTTGAACTCACAATCCTGAGAGATCAAGACCTGAGTTAAGATCAAGAGTCAGATGCTTAACTGTCTGAGCCACCCAGGTGCCTCTACCCGAACCTATTAATAACAGCACAAGTGTCCTTCATTGTTCTGATGTTTGGTTGGCACCTGACTTCTGAGAGGGAGAGCTTGGATAATTCCAACAGTGAAAGATACCAAGTTACCTGGAGGTTTTTTGCTTTTGCATTTTACATAGTGAGTGGGGAGGGTTCAGATAATGAGGGATAACGACTCCAACTAAAAAAATATATTCAAATTGATTCATCTCCCTGAGCTCCAGTGGCAAGAGTTGGGATAGTAAGAGTACTGTGTTGTGTGAATATATTTGGCTCCTGCATTTTGTCCGGTGAGGGAAAGCTCAGAGAGTGGGGGATAACGGTTCTACCTCAGGTGTATCCAAATCCTTTCAGTTCCTGTATATGGGTAGTAAGCATTTGGAGAATTTACCTGAATATGTTTGGTTCCTGAATTTTTGATGTTGAGTAGCAAGAGGTCTGATAATGATAGAAAACAGCTCTGTTTCAAATATGTCTGGTTTAATCATTGGGGAAGGTTCGGTATCTAGATAGCAAGTAGGGAGGGTTTGGAGGCTGAAGCATACCAGCTTGGTCTTAGCAGTACATCTGAATACATTGAGTTCTTTTCTTTGGATAGTGAGAGATTGGACAAATTTATTTCAGAGAAAAACAACTCTGTTGCAAATTTATCAGGTGAAGCTGAGGGATACCAGCTCTTCAGCTCTGTCTCAAAAAAGAAAAAATACACACACACACACACACACACACACACACATTCCTGAGTTTGAATTGGGAGGGATAGTATAATTATGACAGCCAATACATATTGAGCACTAACCAAAGGCGAATTATTGTCCTAAGCAAGATTTCAGTGCATTAATTCATGTCATGCTCACAACAGTCCTGTGAAGTACATGTTGTCACCCCCATTTTACAGATGAAGACATTGAGGCCTGGAGAGGTTAAGTGACTTGTCCAGGCAGTCAGTCACAGAGCTATAAGTGGCAGAGCAGGGTTGAATCTTATTTTTTTTTTTTAAAGTGTTTACATATTTTATTTATTATTTTTTTTTAAAATTTTTTTATTTATTTATGATAGTCACACACAGAGAGAGAGAGAGGCAGAGACACAGGCAGAGGGAGAAGCAGGCTCCATGCACCGGGAGCCTGATGTGGGATTCGATCCCGGGTCTCCAGGATCGCGCCCTGGGCCAAAGACAGGCACCAAACCGCTGCGCCACCCAGGGATCCCTGAATCTTATTTTTTTTAAAAGATTTCATCCATCCATTCATGAGCGACACAGAGAGAGAGAGAGGGAGAGGCAGAGACACAGGCAGAGGGAGAAGCAGGCTCCATGCAGGGAGCCCGATGTGGGACTCGATCCCGGGACTCCAGGATCATGCCCCGGGCTGCAGGCGGCGCTAAACTGCTGCGCCACCAGGGCTGCCCAGGGTTGAATCTTAGAGCTACTACTTGCTACCCCTACATGAGGCCACATGAAGCTCAGGTCCCGGCCAGGGTGGGGCCTAGAGGTTGGCCATCTTACAGGCTGTTAAAAGTTGTGGACTGGAACAAATGATTCTGTCCCACCTGTCTGCCTGGCTCAAGAGGCCAGTTACCTGCCCTCCCCTCCTTACTCCTGCACCAGCCCACCTCTGCACAGGTTTTTTTTTAATTTATTCATGAGAAAAAAAAATTATTCATTAAAGACACACAGAGAGGGGCAGAGACAAAGGCAGAGGGAGAAGCAGGCTCCCTGCGGGGAGCCCGATGTGGGACTTGATCCAAGGACTCTGGGATCATGATCTGAGCCGAAGGCAGATGCTCAAACACTGAGCCACCCAGGTGCCCCCAGGGTTATTATTGTTGTTATTAACAGTCATTAATGACATGGTGTGAGTTTCCTTGCACTCTGAAATGCCTTCCAAAGTGACTCTGGCCTCTGTCGGCTCTGTAACAGCTGTTTACCCATTTTACAGATGAGGAAAGCTAAGCCAGGATATTCGGTCTGCATTGCTAGCCAGATACCCTTGTCCCTCTCAAGCTCTGGTTTCATAAGCATCCCTCTTCCCAGCATTCTTGGTGTCCTACAAGAGGCAGGAGAGGCCATGGCTGAGGGGATACACCCTGTCAGCACCCAGCCACCCACCTCATGGTTGCTGCCTCCAGCAGCCCTAGGCAATGAAGGGGGGGAGAAGGGGGCAGATGAAAGGACCCTTTGTGTCCCATGCCAGAAATCTCACCCCCAGGAAGATAGGTGGGCAGGGTGGCAGGAGCCCTCCGCAGAATGTGTATATATACACTTATAGGAGGTGTAGGGCATTGCTGATAGAGCACTCCCCTCCAGGCTTGGCCCCCTTGCCAAGTGGGGAGGGAGCTTTCCTCACTCTACTCTTTCACATCACAGCATGGGCTGCTGCAGGGGCTGGTTGGGCTTGGGCCCTGAGGTCACAGAGCAGATGGTCCCAAATGGAGTATAGGATGTGTGGTATGTGCTGGAACAGGCCAGAGCCCTCAATTTCCTAGACTCTTGGCCAGAAATGCCCAAGGGGGAGGAGTGGCGGGGGGGGGGGGGAGCCAGCCTGGCTTTAAAGAAGCATGAGTCCCCTCCCCACTCCTCCTCCCTTGCAGGAGGAGCCTCTGTCTGCCTCCAAGCCAGGACCCGGCCCCCCTAAGTTCTGAGTCCACCTGCTCTTATGTCTCTGTGATCAGAACCAGGCCTCTTCACCTCTCCAGGCCCTAGCCTCCACATCTACAAGCTGGCTATGAAGAGCTGGGTCTGCATCATCCTCCCAGGTTTGTAGGGACCAGGAGGGATGCACACATGCACTCTCTGTCAGTTTGCTGGGATGATTTCTTCTGGAGGCATGGAAGGTGGTCGGGTCTCAAAGCCCCGGTCTTTCCTTGGAAAAGCTGACCCCCCTGTCCCCAGCTTGGGAAACTGTTACCCCAGTGAGGATGGCAGTTGCACCAAACCTTCTCTCACCCATGCCTTGCCCTGGGAGGGAAGGGTAGGGACCCCAGGTATGTGATGCTTGCTGGCAAGAGACACACATCCGATTTATACCCAAGGCCTCCTATGTGCTCAGCAAGTCCCAGGAATCCCATCCCCAGCTCCCAAGTGCTACTCTGGGGTAGGCAGGGTCTGATGTGGGCACCCGGTAGGACCAGAGGCAGCCCCACACACCCACGACCCTTTGCCCTTCTTCCTCAGTTCTCTACTAGGTTACTGGGGTAAGTGGGGATGTCTGGGCTATTTTCTTGGCCATGCTGGACACCCTAGAGGGACCGGGCCCTGAGACTTGCCCCTAAGGGCCTGAGCCCTGGTGACAGGCAAGCAAGGGTTAAGACATATGGGCTGGCCCAGTCCCTGGCCAGGTAGGCTGGGCTGTTGCCTAGTGGGAGGTGGCCTAGGCATCCGCCACTAAGCTCACTGCTCACCCACTCCTCACCCGCTCTGCTCACTGCCACTACCAGCTGGAACAGGGCCTACTTGAGACAACTATTTTTTGAGGTACCTGAGGCTACCTCACAGCACCTGTCTGGCATTGGTGAGCACCTAGAAACAGGGGGCCCAGGGGCAGGGTCGGGGGAGAAGGGTATAGGGTATACAGAGGCTTCCTGTGGGAGAAAGCCAGGTCTATGTGAGGGGTGCAGTGGAGAAGGAGAGCCTGAATAGAGGAGCGAAGCCCAAAACATCCAATTTCCTCTCCTGGCGTGAAGCCGATTCCTTGCCGGAAATGAACGAGGGGAAGGAATGGGGGAGAAGAGAAGCCAGATTCCCCCTTCTCCACTGTCGCCCCTACTTCCTCTCCCCCTTCCTCCCTTAGGGAGTAGCCTCTGCCTTCCTGCAACCTGGGACCTAGCCCCTCGGGAAAGCCCAGACTGGGCTATTAAGGAACTACTTCCCGACACCTGCCTGCCCCCCATCTGTTCACCCAGAGTTTTGGGAGGAGGGCTCTAGGTCAGTGAAGGGAGCAGTCCCAGACATTGGGAGTTTGTACTTGGCTTGATAGTGGCAAGATATGGAAATGGGGGGGGTCCCACAGAGGGTGCCAGCGTGCCACCCAGGTGAGGTGTCTTGGTTGTAAACAGTCATTACAGCCAGGAATTTCTTTCTCGGCTGTGGTGTCAGAAGGACAGACCTGAAAAACCTGCTGGGCCCGCCTCTGGGTGTGTGTGTAGGGTACCCTCTGCAGCTCTCCTGCTGCAGCCTATCCTAAGACAGGACTTGGGGGCTGGGGTGGGGGAGTGTTATGGCAGGGGACCGCTGGGATCCCCCTTCTCACAGTCTCCAGGTGGGGATGGGGCAGTTCTCAACCCTGGGGCAAATATGCAGAGAGGGCAGGCGAGTCAAAGGCAGAGGTTTGGGAGCTGGGTGTGGGGGTGTGGGGCGTTGACCCTGTGTCTAGCCTACCCAGTGACCCCATGACTCAGGCCTAAGCTATGTCCCCGAGGTCAGGCTGACAGGGTGGAGTAGGGGTTCCTGTCTAGACCCCGTGTTGACTTCCAGGGCCATGAGCTCTCAGGGAAGGAAGGCTCAAGGCAGCCCAGCGTCGGATGTGGGAGCAATCCTAATGAATGGGCCCAGTGGGGAAGAGTTGAAGTTCCTGTCAGGGTGGAGGAAGGTTTAGGGGAACCCTGGGAGAGTTCCTCAGACTCAAAGGGGCTGGGGAAGAAGGAGCTCCAGGAGCTTAGGGGCTGAAGAGGCTGAGCTGGGACCTCGAGGAAACCCTGCCATGCTGGGCAGTATCAGACCTTGGAGTGTGGGCATCTGCAAAGCGCACATTGCTGCCGGGATGTGCAGAAAGGCTCTAGGGACTGACCTCTGACCCTGAGGTTGAGTACAGGGAGCCACTGTTTTTTGGGAGGCGTACAGACTCTGTGGAGTCAGTAGCAGGACTGGTGGCACCATATTAGCAGCTTGGCCCTATCACCTGGTAGATAGATGGGGAAGGGGCTTGAACTTACACTTCTTTAGCTGCCTGGGTCTTCTCCACACCTGGTCCCCATGGCATGACAAGCTGAGGATTAGGAGGGGATGGGACCTCTGTGGCCTCATGAGGCCCTCCTAGTTGCCTGCCACCTAAGGTCACACCAGGTGGTGGGAGGTGATGTCAGCTGGGGACCGAGCAGGATGTGGGAGGGAAGGAGCAAACTCCAGAGGAGGGGATGAGGGCAGGGCTGGCAGCCAGCCAAGGGAGGCTCTATGGTCAACCAGGGTGTCTGGGGGCAGAGAAGGAAGCAGGAGGCAGGAGGCTTGTTATCTGCAGCTGTGGACTTTGTTGCTCGCAGTCCCAGCAGGGTGACTTCCCTGTGCTGGGTACAGGACGGATTGGGGTAGGGAGAGGGGCTGGAGGGGTCCTGGGACTAAGTGAACACTCCCCGTGCTGCATCGGGGCTGCAGGATGAAGTTGGGACAAGTAGAGATCCACACATCTTGCTAGATCCCCAGCTTGGCTACCTTAGTGTTCTTTCATTTCTGTAACAGCCATTCATTGAGCACTTGCTGCTTGCTCAGAAGTGTTCTGAGTGCCAGAGATACCCTGAAAACAGAACAGGTATGTTTCTTGTCCTCGAGAACGTGCAAGGGAAGCACAGTCTCTTGCTGTACAGCCATTGTGAGGGGCCGTATGTAGGGGCGCACCTCTGGAAGTGATATTTAAGCCCCAGAATCTAAGTGAGAACCAGGGGTTGGAGAGGCATGGTGTGGAAAAAGCACTCCAGATGGCAGCCATAGCCTGGGCAAGGGCCCTGGGGCCTGCTGGGCGGGGAGCTCATGAGGCATCGGTGGGGTTGGAACTGCTCCAGTGGAGGAGAATCAGGCTGGAGGGGTGGGCCTGAGCTACCCTTAGCCATGGGCAGGGTATTCATCCTTCTGTGCCTTACTGCCCTCATCTTGAAAATGGGAGGCCAATAATGCCAGAGTTGCCATCAAAAGGTGGTAGGAAGATTCAGTGTGGCATGGAAGGTGGCTGTTACATGATCGAGGTGCTTAATTGGTGCCTATCCTTGTTACAGTTGGTTGAATCTGTACTGTTAATTCTCCCTCCCTAGGCAAGACTCCTGACTGCGGCCCATGGGCCTCTGAGGAGGCGTTGTAAGTCCGCCCAGCTCCCCGCGTGCTGTGCTTCCATTCAATGGGAAGGGAACCAAGGTACCAGGACCCAGTGGGTCCAGGCGCTGATACAGATTCTGAGAGGGCAAGTCCATCAGGCGGGTGGGGTCAGGGTACCCCTCATTCCCAGCTGGGGCGCGGGAAGTTCGGTAGGGGCAGGGGGGAGTGGATGCAGAATGCTCCCTTGATGGCTCCCATGCGTCACTGCCAGGCCTTGTCCAGCCATCAGCCACGGCCTCTCGACAGCACCAGGATGGAAGTCAAAGGTCAGCTGATCAGCTCTCCCACCTTCAATGCCTCAGGTAGGTGACCAGTTCTCCCTCTCTGCCTCTCCTCCCCTGCTCTGAGTCACCACCTGCCTACTTGGAAAGGGTTGGTCCCTAGCCCCACAGCTGCACCAGGATACCCTGGCCGATCTTTGCTCTGAACTTTGCTCCCTCTGTATCTAGCTGCCCTGTTCGGAGAAGCTGCCCCCCAGGTGAAGTCAGAGCGTTTGCGGGGGCTGCTCGACCGGCAGCGGGCCTTACAGGAGGCCCTGAGCCTGAAACTTCAGGAGCTCCGCAAAGTGTGTCTCCAGGAGGCGGTGAGGGCCCAACCCTAAGAGCGTTTGGTTGAGAGGGGGTGGTGAGGGGATGGGGCCCCCAAGTAGGCAGATTTGGGTGGCACCAATTGCTGAGCCACCTGTCTGGGCTGCAGATTCCCTGTCACCCTCTAGCTCCTCAAAGCCCAACTCAGATGTCTTAGAAATCACTAAAATGCGGCAGTACAGGCCTCCAATTCCCTATCAGCAATTTGGAACCCCCCAAACCCTCAAAAACAATACTTATTTCCAAAATCTGGCAGTAAAACCTGACCTGAAACTGCCAAGGGGTGGGTTACAGCTTTGATTTAGCCCTCTCGGTGTGAATGTCTACGCGGTTTGCCAGAAATAATGCAGTTCCGAGCATGCAGCCCCAGGCTCTGATGGGGGGTGTTACAGAATGTGTGGTGTATAGACTGGGTCGCCTTTACAAAGAATAAAGAATTCTGGATTCCAAAGCAGGTCTCCCTACCTCCCATGCCCACTGCCCCAGGGATTTGGGCCATTGAGGGCTGAGAGTCCACAGCATACCTGTTGGGTGGAGAATGGAGAGGAAAGAGGAGGAGTAACAGGCATGGGCAGCTGAACATTGCTGAGCTCCTAGTAGGACTTCTGGAGTCATTACCGCTTTGCCCCATTCCCCCAACTAACCCTTGGTAATCTCTGTCCCCTGCCCCCACCAGGAGCTGACTGGCCAGCTGCCCCCTGAGTGTCCACTAGAGCCTGGCGAACGGCCCCAGTTGGTCCGCCGGCGGCCCCCTGCAGCCCGAGGCTACCCTCCTTCGCACCCCAACCCTGCACACCACTCCTTATGCCCTGCTGAGGTGAACGGAGGGGCCTAGGGAGCATGATGGGGGTGGGCCAGGTACAGAGGAGGAGCCCAGAGGAAGTTGGGCAGCCTTGGAGTTGTGGCCAGGGGAGGGAGAGGCTAAGGTGAGAAGAGAATGGCTTGAGGGATGTGGGTTCCAGCTCTGAAGGAAGATGCTGGGCCACTGCATCATCGTCATTGTGATAAGCCTCTCACCTGGGGAAGATGAGTATGTCTAGTCCCTAACCAGGACAGGCACCGCCTGCAGAAGAAATGAGTTCCGCCCCAGAATAGGCTCCTCTTCCAGCCCAGACAGCCTCTGCCCCCCCACCCCTCACCCCCCATGCCCCATGCTTGGCCATTTTGAACATTCGGTCCGATCCTGCCCTCTTGGGTGGGCCCCGCAGGAGCTGGCTCTTGAGGCCCTGGAGCGTGAAGTGTCAGTACAGCAGCAAATTGCGGCTGCGGCTCGCCGCCTAGCCTTGGCCCCTGAGCTGAGCCTTGAGCAGCGCCGGCGCCGGCGCCAGGTCCAGGCAGATGCGCTGCGGAGGCTGCACGAGCTGGAAGAACAGCTTGGGGACCTCCAGGCCCGCCTGGGCCTCCCGGTACTCCCACCGCCACAGCCTCTGCCCCTGTCTACCGGGCCAGTCATCACTGCCCAAGGAATTTGCCTGGGCACACGCCTTGCTCAGCTCAGCCAAGGTGAGCCGGCCCTGTGTTCACACAGGTCAAAGCGGGAGAGTGGGCATGGGTGGAAGGACGTGATAGGGGTGGGGTAGGCAGCCAGCCAGTGAAAGGTGGGGAGCTGGGTGGGACTTGAGGGACCTGACCCGGGAGAGGAGTTGTGATAGACTGGCCCTGCAGTAAGGGTATGGCCACTGGGAACTTGACCAAATGGCACCAGGAAAACCAGGAGCCAAGCCTCAGGTAGTCTTGGATTCAGGTAAAGATGGGTTCTTGGGAAGGAACAGGGCGGAGAGGAGACCATCCAGGGGTGTGAGGGAAGGGCACCCAGGCCTTGCATTGATAGGCCCGGGTCTCCCCCTTCTTGCTTATAGAAGACGTAGTTCTGCACTCAGAGAGCAGCTCCCTCTCAGAGTCTGGGGCCAGCCATGACAATGGTGAGGACCCCTGTGCCCCAAGCCCACCCATCCTTTGATGCTCAGCCCCTCCATTCCCTCTTTAACCCCTCCTTAGCCATACCCCATCCTCACATGGGGCCCCCATCTTTCTTGCATCACCCTGACCCGCTCATCATCCCCACTTCCAGCCTCCTGCCTTAGTTCCTGCCCCACCCTCTGCCTGCAGCCCGCCAGGCTCTCTCTCATTGACTTCTCCCCTACTTGCTGCCTTCCTCCCAGAGGAGCCCCGTGGCTGCTTCCCTCTGGCCGAGCGCCCCTCACCACCCAAGGCCTGGGACCAACTTCGGGCAGTGTCTGGGGGCAGCCCCGAGCGGCGAACCCCATGGAAACCACCACCGTCAGATCTTTATGGGGATCTGAAGAACCGGCGGAACTCTGTGGCCAGCCCCACCAGGTGAGGGTGAGCCCCTTCCCTCTCCAGGGAGCTGGGAGTGGGCTCCTGAGCCTGGGCTGGGGCAGGAGGTGGGTATGGTCTCTAACCCAGGCCCCGACCTGGGCCTGCCCGTCTTTTGTCTAGCCCCACACGCTCGCTGCCTAGGAGTGCCTCCAGTTTTGAGGGACGAAGTGTGCCTGCCACCCCTGTCCTCACCCGGGGCACTGGCCCCCAGCTCTGCAAGTAAGGGAACTCTTGAGGGTGGGTTTGATGACCAGAGGAAGGAAGGGGTAGTTCTGATGAGAAGAGCATTAGCAAAGGGTGTGGGATGTGAGAGGCTGGGCTTTGAAAGGTATATTTTGAACAAGTCATCTCCCTTCTCTGAATCTTTGCTTCTCATCTATGAGATGGGTGTAGTATCTGCCTCTGAAGGACACTGTGCGCATAATAAGTTCTGTTTAACCTGTACTGAGTGCCTAACATCTGCTGGGAGTTGGTACTCTTCCATGGTGTCAACTCACGTAATTGTCCTTAGATCCCTGTGAGGTAGATGCCGTTGTTATCCCCATTTTATAAATTAGGAGCCAGAGGCACAGAGAGGTTAAGTGACGTGATACTAAACTGAAGACCTGGTGTTTGAACCCAGGCCACTTTGATTCTAGAGTCCATGCTTCTAACCACTGTATCCTTCTACTTGAAGAAATACTTGATAAGCGCCTGCTTTTCCCAGGCTGTGAACATAACAAAGCTCCTGTCTGTAGGGCACCTACATTCTGGGAATGGTGGCTGGCAGGATGATAGTTTGGGGTGGTTTATACACATGGTAGGGACAGAAAGTTTGGGAAGTTGAATTCCAGGCCCCAGGATTGGGACCCCATCGTGGAGGAGGCCAGGAGCAGGAAGGGCTGAGGATCCCATGTATTGGGGAAAGCCCTCTGCTGGCCCTCCCCTGTCCTTACTTCCTCTCCAGCCCTGCACGTGCTTCCATCTCCCTTGGCACTGATATACATCAGCATCCCATACATCTTCCGTCCCTCTGCCCCCCAACATGGGACAGAACCTCCACCGCCTTTTACATGCCCCCGCTTAGCACCTGCATACATGCGGTTTCTAATCGGGTCTCCTTCGGAGATGCACCAGTGAAAGCTCAGGAAGAGGTGGGGTCCGGCAGGCACTTGGCCTGCTATTTCTGATGCTACTCCCGTCACCCCCACCTCTGTGTCCCCAGGCCCGAAGGCCTCCATTCTCGCCAGTGGTCCGGCAGCCAGGACTCCCAGATGGGCTTCCCCCGGGCAGATCCCACCTCCGACCGTGCCTCCCTCTTCGCAGCCCGCACCCGTCGCAGCAACAGCTCTGAGGCCCTGCTTGTGGACCGGGCGGCCGGTGGGGGAGGTGGCTCCCCACCTGCGCCTCTGGCTCCCCCTGCCACTGGCCCCCCGGTCTGCAAGAGCAGTGAGGTGCTGTATGAGCGCCCACAACCCACCCCTGCCTTCTCCTCCCGCACGACTGGCCCCCCAGACCCTCCCCGGGCTGCCCGGCCTAGCTCAGCTGCCCCTGCCTCCCGTGGGGTGCCCCGGCTCCCACCTGCGTGCGGGGACTTCCTCTTGGACTATTCCCTGGACCGGGGCCTGCCCCGTAGTGGTGGCGGGGCAGGCTGGGGGGAGCTGCTGCCAGCAGCTGAGGTCCCAGGACCCCTCTCCCGCCGGGATGGGCTCCTCACCGTGCTCCCAGGCCCACCATCCGTGTATGCAGCAGATGGCAGCAGCCCCCTCCTCCGCAGCAAGGATCCCCACGCCCGGGCCACCCGCACCAAGCCCTGTGGCCTGCCCCTGGAGGCTGCCGCCACCGAGGGTCCAGAGGGGCATCTAAACCCCCTGCTGTGGATGCCCCCACCCACCCGTATCCCCCAGGCTGGTGAACGCAGCGGCCATAAGAACCTTGCCCTGGAGGGGCTGCGGGACTGGTACATCCGCAACTCGGGACTGGCCGCCGGGCCCCAGCGCCGGCCCGTGCTCCCCCACATGGGTCCACAGCACCCACCCTTCCTCCATGCCCGCTGCTATGAGGTGGGCCAGGCGCTGTATGGGGCCCCCAGCCAGGCGCCGCTCCCGCACTCGAGGAGTTTCACGGCACCCCCTGTCTCCGGCAGGTACGGGGGGTGCTTTTACTGATGGGTAGGGGTCTCTTGAGGCAGATGGCAAGGGTATCCAGGTTTCGGAGCGGCCAGTCATGGTAGCTAAGGACTCAGAGCACCAGAGAACTAGCCTCAGCCTCGGCCCAGGGTCCCGTGCCCTGCCTGACCTGCATGAATCCCTGGGGTCTGTCTCGGTGGAGGGGTGTCTTGGGCCCTGGCAGCAGCAGCAGCAGCAGTAGTCTTCTGCCAGACTGTAGAAGAATTCTAATATTTGAACAAAACCGTGCATGTCAGCTGAAAAAATGAGCCTTGAAAGCAGGGTGCTGGGAGGAAGGGCCTCCTGGGCCCCTCGCCTTTCTCTTCTTCCTTTGGCTGCGCCCCTACGCTTGCAAGCCTAAAGGTGCTGTCCCGTGCCTGCCTCCACCTCTTTAACGAGCCTCTTTTCCTCTCTTTCTGTGTCTTGTCCGTCTCTTCCTCTCTCCTCTGTCTTGCCACCCTGTCTGGATTCTGCTACCCCTTCCAAAGATACTACGCGGACTTCCTGTACCCCCCGGAGCTGAGCGCTCGTTTAAGTGACCTGACGCTAGAGGGGGAGCAGTCCTCCAGTTCTGACCCCCAGACCCCGGGGACACTGGTCTGACCCCTTCTGATATGCCCTTTGTTGGCCCGGGCACAACTTTAATCTGGGGAGCACACAGCTGACCTCACCAAACCCTGGGGTGTGGTTGCTCTCAGTCATGGGGGTTGGGGGGTGCCGACCTGCTCTTCCAAGGCCCCTGGCTCCTTGTAGATGCACGAAGGTGTCTGACACCCTGCTTCCCTTCTCACACTGTGCTGGGAACTGGGGCCCTCAGCCAGCTCAAAAGAGGGGGGATAGTGTAATGGGGACTCCGAGCCCCTTCCTCCATTTCTGTTTACAGTTGTGATTTAGGTATTCACTGTCTCCACCCCCCCCCCCCAACACTAGACGTTTTATAAAAGGGAAACTGTGATCTTGTCCTGGTTGGGTTCATTCCTATCCCCATGCCCACCCTGTTCCATTCAGGAGCATACCCCCCACCAATAAAATGGACCATAGAGGGTCTCAGGGCCCTGTTCGGGGCATCCAGGAGACTCTGGTGTTAACAAAACTCCCTGCCACCCCCCACCAGGGCAGTTCTTGGGGAGGTGGGCTCTCTGCCCACATCTGGAAGGACTAAAGTCTGGGTAGAGGGCTTGGATTCATTTTCCTACCCTTGGGGGTGCCTGAGGGAGCCCCAGTCCTTGTCTGCCTGTCTGTGCCCGCTGCCTCTGCCCACAGGATGAGATGGCCCAGCCTCTGGTGGCACCATCTGCCCTATTCTGTCCCAGTCAGGAAGCCAGCCCTGCAGGAGGGCCAAAGGGCAGAGCTATCGGATGTGTTGTGTCCTGGGATGCTGCGGTGGTGGAACCTGGTATCTAGTGGATGCCAGTAAAATCCTCAGGTGACGTCTGGCCACAGGCTACGTCACATCTTCCTTTGGCTTTCTTTCCATCCACCACTTTTTAAATCTACACAAGCTGTGTTTTCTATGATACCTATCTGTGACTTTCTGGAGCTGGGGGTCCCCCTACCTCCTTTACCTGGTGTTAAAGTTTTCTTTTTTTACCAATGGATCTGGGCCCAAGACACTAACCCACACTGGAAGGGGATTTCTATAATAAATGTGTAAACTGAACTCAGTGTGTCATTCCTCTGTCTGCCTTGCCTGGGGCCCCCACACCTGTGGGTAAGACCAGGTAATATAGTTTTATGATGCCACATTACAAAAGATACAACACCAGAAATAGCCTGTGATAACGTCATCCACTCTGGACTTACTTGCTGTGATGTGGGGCAACATTTTTGCCTGTCTGTGCTCAGATTCCTCGCCAGCCCTGGACGAGAGCCCTCAGTGATACAAATGATAGGAAACACTCTGCCCTTAACTATCTTGTGCGTGAATGCCACTCTAGAGGTAACTGGTTCAAAAAAGAAGCTGAGAGCGAGCGGCCCCCTGCCTTCAGTCCACATACTTGACAGAAAGAGATCCAGAGTCCAGCAGAACGGAAAAGCAGAAGGCCACTTCTGGTCATTGAAATGCATGGACTTTACCCCAGAAGCCCACGTTGGCTCAAGCAATGCAACAGCCTTTATTGTTGCAGTAACACTGATACAGATGCCCCAAGCCAGGTCAGGGCTTGGCTCACCCCACCCCACCCCACCCCATGGTCCTCATCACTGTAGAAATTTGAAATTTGGAAGCTGGAGGGAGGCAAGTGGGACTTGTGAGTGTTTGGGTCACCTGGAACCAAGGGTTCAACAGAGTCAGGATGCCTGAATCCTCTGTCCTGAAGGGGGCTGGGAACACTTGGGGCCAGGGTTCAAGATTTGGCAATGCCCTGACCTGGTTTCAAAGCTGGGGTAGGGTCAAGAGCCTTAATCCCGGGTTCAAGAGAATGCCTTGGCCCCAGATCCCAGCTTTGGGGATGAGCATGGTAGATGGGCAGGTCCCAGGCTGGGGGTTGGAGTATCTCTGGGTCCAGAGTTTGAGGCTGGCCACGGATGCTCTGGTCTCCAAGCCCCAAGTTCAGGGCTGGGGAAGAGTGGTCCCCTAGGTAATGGGGGCTGGGTAGGAGAGATAACCCAATTTTGGACCTGGGTGGGGGAGCGGTCTCACATGTCCTCTGCTCTTTGAACTGGATGGGCCCCTCAATTTTATGGGCTAGGAAAGGGCTCTGGGTCCTGGTACTGGTCAGGGTGGGGTGGCATTCTCCAGGTCTTGGGTACAGATCCTAGACTCCTAGGATCCAGCTTCCTGCTCTTGTCCCAGCGCCTCCAGTAGCAGCCCCATTGGCGTCCGCTTGAGACCAATACTCTCAATCTTGTTCTCGATCTTGTTCTTGAGGTTTCGCAGGCGCAGGGAGGCGTGCACCAGAATCACTGCGGGCAGTGCCGAGAGGAGTGGGGTCAGTGGGACGAGACCTCAGCTTCTAGCCAATGGGGGCCCAGAGTGGGGAACTGGAGCACAGGCAGGCCCATAGAGTGGCCAGTGGCCTGGATGCCTCTGATCTTAAAGTGTGGCCCAGGAATGAGCCTCGCAACAGGGGCGTGGCTAGGGAGGGCATAGGGTAACAGGGACGTGGCAGGTGGAAGACAATACCAAGAGTGAGGCCTGAAAGGGCAGTAATGAGAGGGGTATTCTCAGAAGGAAGGCAAATCCAGGGAAAGCGCTTTGTCAAGGGGGTGTGGCCATGCCCGCCTGGCGTCCCAGCCCCCTCTTAGGGCAGGGCTGGCCTGCCACTGCAGCGCAGGCGCTGGCCGCTATCGGGCCGGGCCGTCGCGGGGTAGCGGATACTCACAAAGCACGGGCCCTGCGATGCTGAGCAGGAAGGTGCAAGCGCCGCCCACGGCCCAGAGAACAAGGAGGCCGAAGGCAAGCACTGCAGCCAGGCAGGCGGCGGGGTGGCTGCGACGGCAGCGGCGCACAGCTGCTTGAGTCTCAGCCGCCGACACCAGCACACCAAGGGCCACCGTCACTACCAGCGCGCTTAGGAGGGTGTGCAGCGGGCGCATGTACCTGCAAGGACAATGGGACTAAGCTAGCCCAGCAGACGGGGGTTGGTGGGGAGGGCTGCCCAGCCTGCAAGCCTCCCGGACCACCATCCACTCAATCCCGTGCCCCAAGAACTTTGGTTTCCCCTCCCCCCTTCAGGGTCCCCCAGCCCGCCAAATAACTCCTGCCAGCCCTGTCTCCCAACAGTTCCACCCTTCAGGGCTTCCGACTCCCAAGAGCCCTGTGGGCCCTCATTTCTTTCTTGTCAATCTTACAGTCCAATCTTCCTTAGCTCTCCCTGTTTCAGGCCCTCTCATCCCGCTAGGCCTCCAGGCTCCCAGCCCTTCCCAGTTCTTTCCTTCCAACCCTACCCACCTCCCCCCCACCCTCCAACCTCCTAGACCCCACCCCCAACTCCACCCTATGGGCCCAGCCCTGTAGATTCCCCTTCCAGGCATTCTGTCTCCAGACATTTCCAGCTCCCTGGAGTTCTTACAAGACCCCTTCCAGACTTCTCCACTTCAAATTCCCTATCCAATATAAGAAAGATCTTATAGATCTCTCTCTCCATCGTTGCTAGAACCCCTTGAAAGGGTCGCTTTCAACCCTGCCCAAATCCCTCCAGGTTCTCCACCCTTCTCTGCTCTCAGGCCTTCCACCCCTGGTTCAAGTTCCCCAAGAGGTACTTGCTCCTGGAACGTTCCAACCACAGCCAGGCTCCCATCCAAGCTCAGAGCCTCTACCAGCCCATCCTCCCAACCCTTCAACTTGACCACATCCCTGTCCCTGCCCTAAGTCCTCCAGGGCCACCTTAATCTGGCCCCATCACTCACATCTTCCCCCTCCACCCCCACTTTCACTTTCAAGCCCTCCTTATCTTTAGGTCCAGCTCCTTACCCAGTCTCTCCTCCAGTCCCACATTCTCCATCCTCCTGACCTTCTATCCTCGGGGCCCTAGCCCACCCAAGGCACTCCTTATAGCCACGTTCGGACTTCCTTCAAGTTTCCCCTCCCAGGCCCTGTAGGTTATCCATCTCTAAGGAACTCGCCCTTCCAGCCTTGCCATCCCCCATCTCAAGATCCCTCGGGTGCACCCTCCCTGCCCCGCAGGCGTCCCAGGCCAACCGACATCTCCCTCCCTCCCTCACCCAGCCAGAGCGAGACTGAAGACGAAGCACAGAAGGTAGTTAGTCTGGTAGTAGAGGAGGTTGTTGATGACGCGGTGGCACCAACGCTGCGGGTCGCACGGATCCGGAGCCGCCAGGCGCGCCGACCCCAGAACGAAATCGTCCAGGGCGCGTAACGGTGGCAGCCGCACCTCCGACATCCTGCCGGTCAATGTAGCTGGACCAGCCAGAAGAGCCGCCGGACTACAACCCCCGTTACACCCCACGCCACTGCGAGGGACACCGGGAAATGAAGTCTGGGCGGAGAGACAGCTCTCTTAACCAGCTGGGCGGACTACGCAACAGTAGTACATGTGACCGGAAGCACCGGCAAACACGCCTGAACTGTAAGGCTGCAGGGACTGCCGGGAAATCAAGTCTCTACAGCTGGGAGAGACAATCCCATTCATCCCCAGGTGGGGGCGCCCGAGGGCGACTGTTCTGGGCGGTGTTGATGGCGCAAGCACGCAGCAGGCATTCTAGAACATGCAGATAGGAACTGTTAGAACGGGGTGATCCTGCTTTCTTGTCCAAGAGGTCCAAGAGGTCACACCTACTTGGAACTTCCTCCAGGCCCCACCCACACCCCCCAGGTCCAGCCGTGAATACTATCAAGGGCCTTTTATTCACATTCACATCAGAGATGTCTGTTTCTGGGAAGGTTTTTTAATCCCCACAGATTTAATCAGGCACTCCCTCTGGGTCCCTAGCAGTCTTCTTCAGGCTGGGAGCCCCAGGAGGTCTGCTCCCTCCCTGGGTCCCCGGCCTGGCCCTGCAGGCACACAGTCACCGAGAAGTGCTTGGGGGAAGTGAGCTGTTTAGGCATAGTGCTGCCGAATGGAAGGGGGGCACCTGCCCCATTAATGCTTGCGGGCTGGTAGCTTCCACAGCACTCCTGATCCCCTGAAGGCTTTGCAATCTGCTGCCACTGCAGGACCCTTGCACAACCCACAGTGTCCTTAAAAGTCATCATCATCACAGATGTCAAGGTACACATCAAAAGCCTCTCTGTTGCAGTTTCCATCAGGAGTGAAGACATATTTGTGGAAGGTCCCATCCACACAGATGGCTGGAAGAGGGGGGGAACGGGTTAAAGGTTAAAAGCTGCTGAAGCCACATGCTCTGATCCTCTCCAGCGACCCAGGGCCCATGGTCTACCTCCAGGCCTTTGTCCACATGCCATCCCTCTCATGGTGGCGTTGAGCTGCCCACTCTAGCTCTCTCAGGCTTTCCATGCCCTAAAATTCCTGCAGGTCCAAAATGCAGGACTTTCCCCATGCCATACCCCGAATCAAGAGCCATTCCCACTCACCGATGACAGAGTTGACGTTCTTGGAAGTATTGCGACCGAACGCGCAGATGCAGGCTGACTCAGCAGGCACCGTGAAGCTCGCCAGGCTCCACTGAGAGTCCACGTACTGCCCAATCATAGGCCCCACCTTGCCCACACGAGCCAGCCTGCAGGCAGCACTGGCTAAGCCCAGGTGTGGTACACGGGCAGGGGGATGGGGACACAGCAGGGCAGGGCAGAGCGTACTCACGCAGAGCGACGGTTGAGGCGGGTATCCTTCAGAGCAAAGATATGGACTGTGCCCTTGTCACTGGAAGCGCAGAGGAAGGAGGAATCGTGGCTGAAGTTGATGCTGGAAGACACAACCAGCAGTGAGGCCCATGTGCCATGTGGCCTGGGGTCACCAGCCCACCACACATACCCTAGGCTCACCAGTAGAGGGTGGCAGGGTCAGTGCCTCGGCGCAATTCCACCAGTTTCTCCTTGGACTGTGTGTCAAAAAGGCGAATGAGGGTGCCTTTCTGAGAGGCTGAGGCTACTACAGTGCCTGGCTGGTTCAGGGACACACAGGCCACGTCACTCTGATGGGCATTGATGGTAAATGGAGCAGATGAAGTGCCAGGCTTTGTGCTCGCCAGGTCCTGTGGCAGAAGGAGCACTTTGGGCTTAGGGTAGTCCAGAAGGCAGAGGTCAACCATCCACACAGGAGCCAGCTCACCCACTTACCCACCTACCCTTGCCCACTAGGCAGCTCACCACAAGTTGCAGACTCCCACACTTGTGTCCTGGGAACACTAGCAGCTGTTTCTCCAGGCTGGGGCAGAGGTCACAAAGCCCTAGGGTGTGAGGACACAATGTTGGTGGGGCAGGGGCTGGTGAGGGGGAGCAGAGTCTCAAAATGGACAGAAGCTGCATAAGGGCCAGGCCTTGACCTTCTGTGATCTAGGTTACCCATGGAACCCCCCAAGTGGCCAGGCAGATTCCCCACCTCCCCATGCAGCTGTGGCGGCCCCAGGAGGGCCCAAGGATCCCTGGCACAGCCACCCGTGTCCTTACTGGGTGTTTCTGACCTCCTATCTGGGGCACCCGGGGGTGGGGGGGGGAGAGAACTGGCTAAAAGGATGGAAAGATGGACAGACTGAGAATGTGAGCAGCTCTCAGTCCACCTGAGCATTTCTACACAAAGACTCTCTCTGCCCCCTCTTTCCTGGCTTCTCTGGTGCCTCTTCCATTCTCTCATTTCTGTCCCTCTGCCCCATCCACTGCCTCCTGCCCTCACACCTGCGTATCTGGGTCCTCTCACCCTTGGGGTTGTCCCGGGTGTCAAACTCGAACAGCTTTTGGGGACTGTCAGGGAAGGAGTACACATAGATGCGGTTCCTCAGCACGATCACAATTCTGTGGGCATCACACAATGCAGGATGTCCGTAAGGGGAGGGCAGGATGCCCATCCAGGACTAACCCTCTTGCCTGCTGTGGGGGACCTCCTACCTCCCCCACCCGGGTCCTCCTCAGGCTCACTTGTCATGGCGCATGCGCACAGCCAGCACTGGCTTGGTGAAGGTGAACTCCAGCACCAGCTTGTCCTTGGAGTCCTTGCCCTCCCGGGCATCGTCCCAGATCAGCACTGCTGGGCAGGTGGGTACGTTGTCGGGGCCAAGATTTAGGGCGAGGGGCAGCCCTGGTGACACAGGACCCACCCCTACTCCCCATGGGACCTCAACCCACTTGCTTGACCTTTTGCTAACACCAATGTGAGCCTCCTATGGCATGAGCGCCTGTGGATATGATGGCTGACAGAACAGGTTTCTCAAACCCTTATACTCATTTACAGATGAAGAAACAGAGGCTTGAGGGGGGTGAGTATCTGGCCAAGGACCTCGTTGCCCATCAGCAACCAAGCAGGGACTTATACCCAGGCCTATAACTTCCCCCTCAGTAACTATTTCTGCCTCCAGGCTCCCAATACATACACCTAGAGGACTTCTGCAATGGATCCTAGGGCTCTGTGACACGCCCAGGCCTCTCTTTCCACGTCCCAGTGGGATCAGCAAAAACCCTTAGAACAAATGGCTCCTGAGGCCCAAAGCCAGAAGGCACCAGGGAGGATGCTTCAAGATTTTTAGACCAATAGGCTGTGTGACTTTGGAAAAGTCATTTAACCTCTCTGGACCTCAGCCTCAATTTCTTTATCTGTAAACATGGGGTTAATAATACTTCCTGCCACAGAGAGTTACCATGAGACTTTAAGTGAGTTAATATGTGTTGAGTGCTTAGAAAAGTCCCAGGCTCACAGCAAGTGCTCCACAGGTAAGGACATGGCAGACAGGAGGCATTCAGTAAGTGTTAAGTGAAAGCAAAACACCAAGCTTCTCAAGCGGTAAGATCCACGACTTCCCAGCTGTAAGCCTCACTGTGGGACTCTGAGGTGCTCTACCATCTTCATCTGCCAGTGCCTCGGGGTGCCTGGGGAAGCCAGGATTCTGGGGAATCTGGGCTGAGGGCAGAGGATGGGATGAGGGCACTTACCTGAGATCTCTGAGAACTTGGGGCTGCTACCACCACCCACCAGGGCCAGCAGGTTGCAACGGTGTAGCATTTCCACCAGACCCATGCTGCCCACCTGCTCGTGGTCTGGACAAGGACCAGGTGTCAGTAGGGGTGGGAACCAAGGCCCAGCCCATCCCTTCTGCCCACTGCCCCACCCTCACCAACGGCTCACCCAGATGCCCCTTCTCCATCAACGGCTCCACGTTGTAGATGCGCACACCTGTCTCCATGGCGCAGCAAAAGCAGCCTGGGAGGATGAGGGAAATTTGAGCTGCCTGAAAGGATGCCCAGCTGAAAGCTAGGGACTTAACACCCACCTCTGGCCATTCTTTCCCTCCCTCCCACCCACAATGGTGCAAGCACAAGCCTCTCTCACTTTGGTCTTGGTTGAAACGGAGGCTGGTCACTCCTCGAAGTGGCTGCTGAGTCATGGTCCAGGATTGCTTCCCTGGACACAAATGGGGATAGAGTTGGGAAGAGTCCTGGGGCTCGCCCTCCAAGTCCCAGAACTTCTGTCCTCAAATGACTTCTTCCTCCTCCTCTACTACCTACTGCTCCCAGCAGGGCCACAAAGAAAACAAAAAAGGGGGATAGTCCTGGGGTCACTAAGCTTCCATGACCCCAAAGAGCATGGCCAGAAACTTCTCCATCTTCTTCCACTTGGTTGACCCCAGCTCCAGGTCTCCCTTGACTTGGACTCCTCATCTCCTTCTTACTCCCTGGCCCTCACTGCTTGTCCAGAAATAATGGGGTAGAGGGTGCCCTTGCCCTAGTGATATCTCTTCCCCACACCCAGCCAATCCTGGTCCATATGCCCCATGTGGCCTGGAACCACCCCCCTCCCACCCACTTCTCATCTTCACACCTGGGCTTAGCATCCCACTCCACCACCTGCCAATAAACAGGGAAAGAGGGCTAAGACATTCACTTCTTCCCACACCTCCCTGGACCTGGCCCTGGTCCACCACCCACAGGACTTCCTCTCCTCCTGCCTTTCTGAGGCTCCCAACCTATTCCACCATGTCAGAGCCCTCGCACACCTTCCCTCTTCCCAGGCTTCTCCAAACCCCCTCAGGATCCCATGCCTAGCTCCAGATGACCCCTTCTCATGCCATGCTAACCTCTGTCCAACCAGGGCCAGCGTGGATGCACCCCAGGCCCCCTTATGCCCTAGATACCCTACAGATTCCCCTATGACTTCAAATCATCCAATCGTCCACTCCTGGGACATCCCCTTTCATGTGCTTTTGTCACTGACTCCAATGCAGACTGGCTTGAACCTACTCCCAGGAATCCCATCCCTCTTACATTCCTCCTCCAGATTCTCTATCCCCGCCCCAAACGCCCTGCCTCAGGGCACGCCTTCCTCACCAAGACTTGCCTAGGACACACCTCCCCAAACCCCCACCTGTAACAACTCAACCCCACCAAGACGCCTGCCCCAGGCCCCTCTAAGATTCCTGCCCTAGAGCACCCATACTCCCTTCAAACCCCCCATCTCCCCAAGACCTTTGCCCAAGTACACCCCTCCCCATTCTCCAAGAGCTCAAACCTACCCTCCCCACCTTGTGCCACCTCCACTGGACCGTCTCACTCCCCAAAGACTAATTCTTAGTACAGCCCCACCTTCCATAACCCCTTTTTGGACCCAAATTCCAAAGTTCTTTGCTACCCAAGAACCCTGCTCCTAGATGCCTCCATTTCCTCATAACCAAGACCGCCCACATACTCCTTCCAACGCCCGCACCCACTTAGGCTGCCTGTCCGAGACTCCTCCCAACCACCAAGACCTCGCTCGGTTCAAGGGACCCACTACCCTAACCCTCTCCCAGACTCCAACCAATTCTGGGATCATGCCCCAGTTCTCCGCTGCCTGCACAAACCTGACCTCCACGCGTGCCCGATCCCAACCCCAGCTGTCGGTGCCGCCCGCGGCCCGGTTTTCTGACCTCCCGGGCCCAGACGCCCGGCTCCGGTGTTTACATTAGGTCTCACTTCCGGGGGAGGGAGTCTGTGACCGGAAGTGACTCATCCTGGCCGGAAAACGCGGCCGCAGCTCTCCTCACTGGGGTTCCAGGTCTTTGGAGCTATGTGAGTCATAGTGGCATCCTCCAGAGGCTGTGCAAGGGCCTGGCTGTCTGAGGGAGCCGAGGAGGGTGGGCGAGAGACACTTTCCCTTGCTGAGCGGAAGAGGGCCGAGCACTCCCCAGTTCGGTCCTGCTCGGAGAGCGAGAGGCGTTAACTTTCTGGGCTAACGAGACTTGGGCCTCCGAGGTGGGCTAGAGCGGCCTTCCTGGCTGGAAATACTTGTCCTCCCAGATTTCCAGAGAGGCGGGTGGGGAGGCCGGGGCGGCCACAGACCTGGAGACCTTGGAAAGCTGAAACTCCCCTTGCCCAGGGGAAGCCAGCCCCTCCCCGCCCTTGGTTTTGTTTACAAAACCAAAAAAATGGGTTTTTACTGGTAAAAGGTAAATGCTTACCGTGGGGAAAAAAAGACCAGTTATGTGCCTACTGGAAATACTTTTTCTTTTTTAAAGATTTTATTTTATTATTTATTCATGAGAGACACAGAGAGAGAGAGACAGAGACACAGGCAGAGGGAGAAGCAGGCTCCATGCCGGGAGCCTGACATGCGACTCAATCCAGGGTCTTCAGGATCAGGCCCTGGGCTGAAGGCGGTGCGAAACCACTGAGCCACCTGGGCTGCCCTGGAAATACTTTTTTAATTCAGCTTTTAACTTTTGAGGTAACTGTGGATTCACATGTAGTTTTGAGAAATAATACAAAGAAATCAGATGTACTTTTAATGGTTTCCCCCAAAGGTAACATATAAAATTAATAGTAACATTACAATCAGGGCATTGACATTGATACCGTCTAGCCATGGTTTTTCTCAAGTGCTGTTTTGATGCTTTTTAAATTTTTTATTAACATATAATAGAAGTCTGTTTTAATTCCAACTTTGTAACTGATTGCTGGCATTCCATGGAATAAATGTAGCATTGCTCAGCTGGGTTGTTTCATGTATGAGGCTGTCAACATACTGTGAATTTGGGCTCCATATACTGCCCTAGGTGTGACTCCATTGCTGTGATCCTTGGCAAGGCCAGTTTTGTGGCATTCTTCAGTGTCTACTGCCTCATGTCCCAGACCATATTTAACTCAATTCAGTTTGGGTTCTGCTATTCCCATGTCTCTGAGACGGCTCTTAACCAGATCACCTGTGAATAATCTTGCTAAACCAGCAGTCATTTCCCTACCCTCTCCTGACTGCCCAATGCATTCCAGTTTCTTACTCTCACTCTCTTGGTTTTATCCTGTTTCTGTCTACTCTTCCACCTTTATCCAATTTCCAAATATTAGAGCATCCTTGGGTATGACTCTGGCCCCTTTGCTTTTGTAGTCAATATTCTCTCCCTAGGGGACTTCAACTTCTCTTGTATCCTTAATTATTGCAAATATTTGGGAGATCCACTAATTTAGGCCTCTAGCCTAGACCTTTTTCCTGAACACCAGACTTAGATACGTATATACGTAAATTATGGCCTGTATGACATCTTCTTGTGATGTCTCTTAAAGTAGCTCACACTTAATACATCCAAACACATCTCAGATTTTTTTGGCTCAAATACCCTCTTGTCTCCCTCATCTCAACTAATGGAACAACAACACTCAGTTTGTCACTCAATTCAAACAGCAGATATATCATGCTTGATTCTTCTCTGTTGTTACTGGCAAATTCTGTTTGTCTCCTTATCAAAAGGTGTCAGAAATAAACACCTCAGTCATTTACTTGCCATCAAGATGGAGGAACAGGGACTGAGTTGGCTTTCTCACCTGAAACAACTCTCCCCCCTCAAAAAGAGCCAGACAAAATACATCAAACAATGGTTTTCAAGACATAGACATCAGGCAGTGAAAAATAGTGATCACTGAAAAATGAGAAACAAGATGAGCCTGACAATTGGCCCAGCATACTGCTTGGAGAGTTTCCATCCTACAGCACAGGAAGGGGAGACTGAGTTAAAAAGCCCTGATGACCTCCCTAAATTGAGATAGTTCAGAGAAACAAGGGTACTTAGAATTCAAAGGACAGAATATCAAGAGAGAGCTGCACAGGGAGAGAATCACAGAAATCTGCAGAGGGTCCCCTGTGAGCATTCAGCAGAGTAGTGATCAGTGCATGCACCGAAAAAACTACCCAAGGCTAGGGAAAGGACCATCCAAATGAATTAGAGGGAACAGGGCCTGGCACACTGGCAAGGAATAGTTCTTGCTCCTATAAACTAGACTGGGAAAACTCACAATTTGTAAAATACACAGGAAAGTCTTGCCTCAGTCATGGAAAAAAACTAACTGTAGACTTAGTACTGCTGCAGACCCACTTAACAAATCATAAGTCAGGAAGATTTATAAGAATAATAATAATCCAGCACCTAAAAAAGTAAAATTTATGATGTCTGTTTCCAAACAGACATGATCAGGCATAAAAAGGCATAAAAAGAAGCAGAAAGTGGGCAGCCTGGGTGGCTCAGCAGTTTAGCGCCTGCCTTCAGCCCAGGGTGTGATCCTGGAGACCTGGGATCCAGTCCCACGTCAGGCTCCCTGCATGGAGCCTGCTTCTCCCTCTGCCTGTGTCTCTGCCTCTCTCTCTGTGTCTCTCATGAATAAATAAATAAATTAAATAAAGAAAGAAAGAAAGAAAGAAAGAAAGAAAGAAAGAAAGAAAGAAAGAAATTCTTTTTTAAAAAAGGAAATACAAAAAAATAAATAAATAAAAAAGGAAATACATACAGTAACATGGAAGAACCTTAAAAATAAATGCTAAGTGAAAGAAGCCAGTCAACAAAGAACTGCATATTGTAAGATTCCATGTACAAGATGTCCAAAATAGGCAAGTCCATAGAGACAGAAAGTACATTAGTGGTTGCCTAGGGCTGACAGCAGCAGTGATGGCCCATGGGTGTGGGGGGTAGGGTGGTGATTGGGATCAAAGAGCACTGACTGCTAAGGGGTATGGGGTTTCTTTTTAGGTTGATGAAAACATTCTAAAACTGTGTGTTATAATGGTTGCACAACAGTAAACTAAAAAAAAAAAAATCATACACTTTAAATGATGAATTATAGGGCAGCCCCAGTGGCTCAGTGGTTTAGCGCTGCCTTCAGCCCGGGCATGATCCTGGAGTCCTGGGATCGAGTCCCACGTCAGGCTCCCTGCGTGGAGCCTGCTCCTTCCTCTGTCTGTGTCTCTGCCTCTCTCTCTCTCTGTGTCTCTCATGAATAAATAAATAAAATATTTAAAATAAAATAAAATAAAATAAATGATGAATTATATAGTCCGTGAATTATAGAAAATTACATTGTAGAGGATTAATGACTAGACATCACAGAAGAAAACTGTTAGTGACTTGAAGTCATACCAATAGAAACTAAAGAAATGAAACAGAAAAATAAAGAATCCAAAAAATAAATAAAGAGAGCATAAATGAGCTATTGGACAATTTCAAATGGTCTTATATGCAGGGAAATAGAATCCCAAAAGGAGAGGAGGAGGGACAGGAAAAAGTATGTGAAGGAATAATATCCTAAAACTTTCCAAAATTAATGAAAAACATAATCCCATAGATCCAAGAAATTTAATGAATTCCACTACAAAAAAAAAAAAAAACCATGAAAAATACTAAATGCAGGTACATTGTAATGAAATTACTCCAAACTGATGATAACAGAGAAAAATCCTAAAAGCAGCCAGAGAAATAAGACGTGTTACATAAAGGGGAAAAAGAGAGAAAAATGACATCAGATTCTCATTAGCAATAATACAAACAAGAAGACAGTAGGGCAACATGTTTAAAAGAGGATGTCACTGGGGATCGATCCCTGGGTGGCTCAGAGGTTTAGCGCCTGCCTTTGGCCCAGGACGTGATCCTGGAGTCCCGGGATCAAGTCCCAGGATCAAGTCCCTCATCGGGCTCCCTGCGTGGAGCCTGCTTCTCTCTCTGCCTGTGTCTCTGCCTCTGTCTCTCTCTCTCTGTGTCTCTCATGAATGAATGAATGAATGAATGAATGAATAAATAAATAAATAAATAAGGATGTCACTTTCTGAATGGTAGAGTAAGGAACTCCCAAATCCATGCCTCCATAAAAGTAATGAAAACACTGGCCAACAACAATAGGAAAAAAAAAAAAAGGTCCCAATTAACTTTCTGGGAACTTTACATAAGCCAAAAGCTTGAAACAGTCTGAGGAGCATTAATTAAAGAAAACTACCTGGGGATCCCTGGGTGGCGCAGCGGTTTGGCGCCTGCCTTTGGCCCAGGGCGCGATCCTGGAGACCCGGGATCGAATCCCACATCGGGCTCCCGGTGCATGGAGCCTGCTTCTCCCTCTGCCTGTGTCTCTGCCTCTCTCTCTCTCTGTGACTATCATAAATAAATAAAAAATTTAAAAAAAAAAAAAAGAAAACTACCTGAATCTTGATAAGAATGAGCTTTGTGCATTTTAATGTGCCTTATTCCTGCCCCCCTCTACCCAGCTCCATCATACCAATGAAAACCAGCAGCCTAACAGGATGAAGGTAGGAAAATGGGCTTGGAGCTCTCCCGAAAGCTACATTCCTAAAAATTGTCATCCTCTTTAAAAATCACGTTAACATAAATAGCATTTTTTCCAAAACAAAAAACATTTGTGAGAAGAGTGGCATTGTTTTACATTTCTGTAAATCTCTTTAATGTTTGGTTTATTTTTTTAAAAGATTTTTTAAAATGCAGTTTATTTTTTTAAAAAGATTGTATTTATTTATTCATGAAAGAGAGGCAGAGACATAGGCAGAGCGAGAAGCAGGCTCCCTGCAGGAAGCCGGATGTGGGACTCAATCCCAGGACTCCAGGATCACGCCCTGGACCAAAGGCAGATGCTTAACTGCTAAGCCACCCAGGCATCCCGTAAGGACTTCTTATTTATTCACTTGAGAGAGAGAGAGCACAAGCAGGGGAAGAGACAGAGGCAGAAGGAGAAGCATACTCCCAACCAAACTGGGAGTCCAACATGGGGCTTGATCCCAGGACCTAGAGATCATGACCCTGGCCTAAGGCAGAGCTCAATCATCTGAGCCATCCACGCACCCCTGATGTTTGGTTCAATAGAAAATAGCTAGATTCTCATATGCTCCCGAGTTCAATCTCGAGATATCACATATTTGATGTCCTTTGGAAAACTCTTACTACACACTTGTGACAGAATGAATGTGAAAAAGGCAAATAATGTCTTAGTATCAGAAAAATACTTCTGACCTCGAGATGCCTTGAAAGATTCTTGAGGGGATGCCTGGGTGGCTCAGCAGTTGAACTTCTGCCTTCAGCTCTGGAAATGATTCTGGGATCTGGAATGGAGTCCTGCATCAGGCTCTCTGCGAGGAGCCTGCTTCTCCTTCTGCCTCTCTCTGTGTTTCTCATGAATAAATAAATAAAATCTTAAAAAAATAAAGATTCTTGAGGACCTCCAGAGATCCCAGACCACACTGAGAACTACAAATCACAGCTGTTAGGGGCACCTGAGTAGCTCAGTCAGTTAACTGACTTTGGCTCAAGGTATGATTCTGAAGTCCTGGGATCAAACCCGCATGGGGCTCCCTGCTGATCAGGGAGCCTGCTTCTCCCTCTGCCCCTCACCCTGCCCTCTGGCTCTCGCTCTTGCTCTCAAATACATAAATATTTTTTTAATTAAAGCTGTTAAAACTTCTGGTTATAGAGGTACCAACCTATCCTCACCTCCACAATGAATGTTTACCTCACCTTTATACTAGAGCCAATAGGGCTTAACATCTTATTTGAATGAAGATGGTTCCTAAGTCAGAGATGGGCTCTGAAGTCAGAGAAGCTTTTGTGATAAGGTGACATTTGAGCAGAAACCTAAAGGAAGAGAGGGAATGAGTCATAGAAATTTAGGAGAAGAGCAGTGCAGGCAAAAGGATCAGCAAGGATATCAATACAGCTTGAGAGGTGAGGTCACTGAGTTATGGTGTCAGGAGCAGATCATGCAGGGCTTTGTAGGCCACTTTAAAGGCTTTGGCTCAAACATTTAAAAAAAAATAAAGGCTTTGGCCTCTGTTCTGAGTGAGATAGGGAGCCACCAGGGAGTTTGGAGGAGAGGATAGAGACATGACCAGATTTGCCTTTCCAAAAGAACACTGGCTGTTATGTGAAGACCAAGGGGGAGCAGGAAAAAGGGAAGCAAAGAGAGCAGTTAGGAGGCTATTACAGTAAATCAGACAATGGTTCTTGGTGGGTTGGACACTGGGCAAGTGGAAAGGATAAGACGCATTCTGGAATTATTTTGAAGGTAGAACTGAAGGGATATGTTCATGGATTGGATATAGGGTGTGAGAATGATTCAAAAGGTTTTAATTCACCTGGGAGTCAGCTGGTGAAGCAGATTGAGAAGAGAAATTGGAAGTTTGGTTTTTTTCTGGAGTATGAAATGCTTATGAGATATCATGTAGAGATGTTGTATAGGTGACTGGGGATTACTGAAGATCAGGAGAGAGGTATAGGCTGGAGATATGCATTTAGGAGCTGTCAGAACATCAATGTTATTTAAAGCCATGAAACTAGAGAAGATATCCAAGGACGTGAGTGTACATAAGGAAGTCAGAGTCCTAAGCCCTGGGGCATTCCCAAGGTATAGAGGTCAAGGGAATGAGGAGGAGCCCACAAAAGACTGAGTAGGAGCAGTCAGTGAGGCAGGAACAGAACCAAAAAGGGATTCCTAAAAGTCAAGTGAAAAAGCATTTCAAGGATGTTACTGAGAGGGAAAGATGAGGAGCACCCACTATTATGCAAGCACTAGGTATCCAAAGATGAACCAGAGTGCCAGGCACATAGTAGGTGTTCATGTGCTTTTAATTGTAAAATAAATATAATGTAAATTTACTATCTTAAGCACTTTTAAGTGTACAGTTCAGTAGTATTTAGTATATTCTCATTGTTATGAAACAGATCTCCAGAACTTTTTCATTTTGCAAAACTGAAACTCTATACCCATTAAACAACAACTCCCCATTCCCCCTCCTCCCAGCCCCTGGAAGCCACCATTTGACTTTATGTTTCTATGAATTTGCTCTCATATAAGTGGAGTCATACAATATTTGTCTTTTCATGATTGACATATTTCACTTAGCATCATGTCTTCAAGATTGATCCATGTTATAACATATGCCAAAATTTCCTTTCTTTTTAAGGCTAAATAAATAAATATTTATTTGTTTGTTTATTTTGCTTATCAGTTTCATTAATCAGTGGACACTTGGATTGCTTCCACCTTTTGGCTAACATGAATAACACTGCAATAAACATGGCTGTGCAAAATCTCTTCAATACCATGCTTTCAAGTGCTTGGTATTGGAAGTAGAAGTAGATATAGTAGATTCTATATCTGGAAGTAGAATAGCTGGATCACATAGTAATCCTGCTTTTCATTATTTGGGGAGCTACCATACTATTTTCCATAGCAGCATACCACTTAATATTCCTACCAATAGTGCTCAGGTGTTTCAGTTTCTCCCCATCTGCACAAACACTTGTTATTCTTTCTTTCTTTTTTTTAAGTAGTAGCCATTCTAATGGGTGTGAAGCCCAGAGAATTGTCATTTTTTACCTTTATGGCAGTTCCTTGGCAATTCCCACTTACAGGGCTTATCTTTATTTGATCTGACTCAGAACTTCCTCAGCTCAGATAACCTTTTAAAAAACAATTGGTGGTAATTGTTTAACAGCACACATGCTTGAGGTAGTAAAAACAGTTGGAATGAAATCAAAGTTGACCAAAAAACATGAAAAGGAAAAGCTGAGTAATGAGATGTCCACAGGGGGCTTTGAAAGGCCCTGACATATTCCTGGGAATCTGGAAGGCCACATGCATGTGCATGCATAGGGCTGTGTATTCCCAAAAAAGAACTGAGAAGGCCCTAAACTCTCAGCAATAGGTGACTCTGTGCAAGCACTTTATGCTCTGTGCAAGCTAAAGTGAAGGTCAAGGCAGAGTTGTAAACTACCTGCTGGTGTGTTCAAGACATGCTCCAACACACACACAAACCCTAGGCAAAGGTTGAAGACTTATTGGTTCAAGGAATTTAAGGAACTCTCTGTCTAGGCGCCACAACAAAACCTAGAGAGGAGAAAATCTGAATTCCAGAGTGCCACATTATTTTAAATGTCTAGATTGAAAAATTGCAAATAAACTAGAAAGTGGACCATATAAGGGGGGAAAGCAGTATATAGAAAGTGTCCCTAAGGAAGCCCAGATATTGGATTGTATTAGACAAAGATTTTTAATCACTAATATAAATATGCTCAAGGAACTAAAGGAAACCATGTCTAAAGAACAAAGGGAAGTTTAATAACATTAAACTAGTCTTACCAAATAAAGAATATTGCTAAAGAGATAGAAATTATAAAAAAGTTTTTTTAAAAAGAAATTATAAAAAAGTTTGAGACAGAAATTTAGGAGTTAAAATAAATGAATATTAAAATAATATACACAAAAAAAGAAAATACAAAATAAAATTCACTTGAGGGGCTCAAGAGAAGATTTGAGCTGGCAGAAGAATAATTGAACTTGACATTGATTAATTTAAACTATACAGTCTGAGACACAGAAAGAAAAGAATGAAGAAAAATTAATAGTGCCTCAGAGGCCTGTGGGACACCATCAAATGTATGTATGAATACATATTGGGAGTCCCAGAAGAAGAGAAGAGAGAAAGGGGCAGAAGAAATAATGGCCAAAAACTTCCAAATTGATGAAAACAATCTTTACATCCAAGAAACAAAATAACTCCAAATAGGATAAATTTAAAGAGATCCATACCCAGACACATCATAAGCAAACTTTCAAAACACAAAGGAAAAGGATCTTGAAAATATCAAGGAAGAGAATATTTTTTAAAAGATTATTTATTTATTTATTCAAGAAAGAGAGAGAGAGAGAGAGGCAGAGATATAGGCTGATGCGGGGCTCAATCTCAGGACCCCAGATCAGGCCCTGAGTCGAAGGCAGATGGTCAACCACTGAACTACCAAGGCATCTCCAAGGAAGAGAATCTTAAAAGCAGGACATAGAAGTGATCTTCAGTAAGATTTACTATTGGTTTCTCACCAGAAACCAGGGATGCCAGAAGAACATGGGATGACATAATAAAATACTGAAAAAGGAATTGTTGGGGCACTTGGATGGCTCAGTCAGTAAAGCATGTGATTCTTGATCTCAGGGTTGTGAGTTCAAGCTCTATGTTGGGTGTGGAGCCTATTTAAAGTAAAAAAAAGGGATCCCTGGGTGGCGCAGCGGTTTGGCGCCTGCCTTTGGCCCAGGGCGCGATCCTGGAGACCCGGGATCGAATCCCATGTTGGGCTCCCAGTGCATGGAGCCTGCTTCTCCCTCTACCTATGTCTCTGCCTCTCTCTCTCCCTCTCTCTGTGACTATCATAAAAAAAAAGAACAGCAAAACAAAAGATGTAAAAGAACATCCTTCAGCCTGAAGGAAACTGATATCTGGTAGAAATCTGGATCTACACAATGAAATGAAGAGCACTGGGCATGATATCTACATAGATAAATATATAAGATATTTTTCTTATTATTTACATCTCTTTAAAACATTAATTGACCATTTATTCAAAAACAACAACATTTTGTGGTGTTTTTAACATATGTAAAAGTAAAATGCATGAAGACAACAGCATAGGGGTGTCTGGGTGCCTCCGTTAGTTGAGTGTCTGACTCTTGATTTCTGCTCAGGTCATGATCTCATAGGTTGTGGCATCAAGCCCAGGATAGGGCTCAGCTCTCAGCAGGGAGTCTGCAGTTCTCCTTCTCCCTCTCCCTCTGCCCCTCCCCCGACTTTTGCTCTCTGTCTCTATCTCAAATAAGTGAATAGATAAATCTTTTTTTAAAAGGAAAACAACAGCTTAAAGGTTGGAAAGGAACACATGAAAACTTACTACTGTAAGATCCTTATATGATCCATGAAGTAGTATAGTATCAGTTAAAGAAGTAAATTATAAGTTAAAGATGTATCCTACAAATCCTAAATCAACCAATAAAATAACAAATCCAAGAGTTACAGATAAAAAGTAACACAGGAGAGAAAAAGAAACATTAAAAATTGATTAATACCAAAAAGGCAGAAGAAGTAAGAAAAGGGAATAAAGGGACGCCTGGGTGGTTCAGTGGTTGAGCATCTGCCTTTGGCTCAGGGTGTGATCCAGGGGTCCTGGCATGGAGTCCCTCATTGGGCTCCTCCCCACAGGGAGCCTGCTTCTCCATCTGCCTGTGTCTCTGCCTCTCTCTCTCTCTCTCTGTCTCTCATGAATAAAGTCTTTTTTAAAAAGGGAACAAAGAAGAGATAGACCAAATAGAAAATAGCAAGATGATACACTCAAATTTCATATCATATTATCCCATTAATCACATTAAAGTAAAAGACCTATATATTGCAGTTAAAAGACAAAGATTGTCAGATTGGATAAAAATCAACTAAATGCTGCCTATAAGAAACGCACTTGAGGGCAGCCCGGGTGGCTCAGCGGTTTAGCGCCACCTTCAGCCCAGGGCGTGATCCTGGAGACCCAGGATGGAGTCCCACGTCAGGCTCCCTGCATGGAGCCTGCTTCTCCCTCTGCCTGTGTCTCTGACTCTCTCTCTCTCTCAAGAATAAATAAATAAAATTTAAAAAAAAAACACACTTGAGATATAAAGGCATACATAGGTTTTTAAAAAGTATGGAAAAAGATATATCATTCTAACACTAGGGTTTTTTTTTGAAGGTGGAATTGTTATACTGATATCAAACCAAGTAGATTTCAGAGCAAAGGTTATCACTAGGGATAAACATTTATCTTAAACATTTATACAGATACTAACAGAGCTTCAAAATACATGAAGCAATAATTGATAGAACTGCAAAGAGAAATGGACAAATTCCCAATTATAGTTGCAGATTTCCTTATCCCTGTCCACATTATTCATAGAAAAAGTAGGCAGGAGATCAGCAGGAATACAGTAGACTTGAAATAACAGTAGCCACCAAGTTGACCTGACTGATATTTATAAAACATTCTGCCCAACAACAGCAGAAAACACTCATCTCAAATGCATATAGAACATTGACAGGAAAAAAAAAAAAAAAGAACATTGACAGGTCAAGCAAGGCTGAAGTATTTGGCTAGTCAAGAAACATCAAACCTCAGCTAGATGCAGACAGTTTGTTACTTACATCAATAGCAAAAACAAGAGTAGCAAAGATTCTTTTTGGGCCACAGAAGGACACCAAAACAAAAGGGGCCAGATGATAGCAACGCAAGTATTGGAACACCCTGTTCCTGAGGAGCTGATTTCATGCTGCAGCCAAGCACTTTTACAGCCAGCAGCACTACTCTAAGGGGTCAGGGTGAAACAGAGAGCCTTCTACCTAACTGCTAACTTATAAGACAATGACAAACTCTCAAGACAGCCTCCCTCAAAGATAGCAAAGCCAGTAGGAAATGACCTTGTAGCAGCTCCTCCTTAGGTCCCCATGTTCTGACGTTCTGGAAATCACGTCTTCTACCAGGACCTAGACAGATCAGTTGTGGTTAAGCCTTGCCTACATGAACTATGGAGACTGTGTGCAAACTTGTCAGGGCACCAGCATAAAGCAGTTCCCCTCCATTACCAAGAAAGACTTTATTCTTTTTTTTTTTTTTTTAGAAAGACTTTATTCTGGGCCAAAAAACATAGTCTCAATAGATGCAAAAGGCTTCAAGTGATACAAAGTATTTTCTCTGACCACACTGGCACTAAATTAGAAATCCATAACAAGGCCGCCTGGGTAGCTCAGTGGTTGAACATCTGCTTTTGGCCCAGAAGGTGATCCCAGGGTCCTGGGATTGAGCTCCGTTTCAGGCTCCCCGGGGCGAATCTAATCTGCTTCTCCCTCTGCCTATGTCTCTGCCTCTATGTGTCTCTCATGAATAAATGAATAAAATATTTATTTTTTAAAAAGATTTTATTTATTTATTTATTTATTTATTTATTTATTTATTTGTTTGTTTATTTATTCATGACACACAGAGAGACAGAGACACAGGCAGAGGGAGAAGCAGGCTCCGTGCAGGGAGCCCGACGTGGGACTCGATTCCAGGACCCCGGGGTCACGCCCTGTGAAGCTGAGCCACCCGGGCTGCCCAAATAAAATCTTCTAAAAAAAGAAATCCATGGGATCCCTGGGTGGCGCAGTGGTTTGGCGCCTGCCTTTGGCCCAGGGCGTGATCCTGGAGACCCGGGATCGAATCCCACGTCGGGCTCCCGGTGCATGGAGCCTGCTTCTCCCTCTGCCTGTGTCTCTGCCCCTCTCTCTCTCTCTCTCTGTGACTATCATAAATAAAATAAAATAAATTTTGAAAAAAAAAAAAAAAGAAATCCATAACAGGAAAATGTCCAGAAAAATCACTAGATATTTGTAAATCAAATAACACACTTCAAAATAACTCATGGATCAAGGAAGAAATCAAAGTTGAGGGCAGCCCCGGTGGCGCAGTGGTTTAGCGCCGCCTGCAGTCCAGGGCGTGATCCTGGAGACCCTGGATGGAGTCCCACGTCAGGCTCTCAGCATGGAGCCTGCTTCTCCCTCTGCCTGTGTCTCTGCCTCTCTCTCTGTGTCTCTATGAATAAATAAATAAAAATCTTAAAAAAAAGAAATCAAAATTGTTATCAGAAAACATTTTGAACTGGACGAAACTGAAAAGTCAACATACTAGTATTTGTGGGAGACCACTAAAGCAGTACTTGTGGGTAAATTTATAGCATTAAATGCCAATATTAGAAAATAAGAGAGGACTAAGTGAGAAAGGTCTAAAGTCAACTACCTCAGCTTCCACCATAAGAAGCTAGGAAAAGAGGGACACCTGGGTGGCTCAGTGGTTGACTGCCTTCAGCTCAGGGCATGATCCCAGGGTCCTGGGCTGGAGTCCCACATCAGGCTCCCTGCAGGGAGCCTGCTTCTCCCTCTGCCTGTGTCTCTGCCTCTCTCTCTGTGTCTCTCATGAATAAATAAATAAATCTTTTTTAAAAAAGATATTAGAAAAAAGGAAACAATGGAGAAAATTAATGAAAACAAAAGCTGGTTAATTGAGAACAATAAAATAGATAAATATGAAGGCTTATAAGGAAAAAAAGAGAAGACACACCTTACCAATATCAGGAATGAGAGGTGACATCACTACAAGTTCTACAGAAACTGAAAAGGATTAATGAATATTTTTAGGGGCGCCTGAGTGACTCAGTCAGTTAAGCATTTGACTCTTGATCTCAGCTCAGGTCTTGATCTCAGGGTTGTGAGTTCAAGCCCTGTATTGGGCTCCCTACTGAAAAAAAATAGAATCTTTTTTAAAACTTATGCCAATAAATCCCACAACTTGGGCAGCCCTGGTGGCTCAGTGGTTTAGCGCTGCCTTCAGCCCAGGGCATGATCCCAGAGACCCAGGATCGAGTCCCATGTCGGGCTCCCTGCATGAAGCCTGCTTCTCGTTCTGCCTGTGTCTCTGCCTCTCTCTCTGTGTGTGTCTCTATGAATAAATAAATAAAATCTTTTAAAAATATCCCACAACTTAATCAAAATGTACAAATTCCTTGAAAGATACAAGTTACCAAAGCTCACTCAAGAAGACATAAATAGAGACGCCTGGGTGGCTCAGCAGTTGAGCATCTGCCTTCGGCTCAGGATGTGATCCTGGGTTCTGGGATTCTTGTCCACCATCAGGCTCCCAGCAGGGAGCCTGCTGCTCCCTCTGCCTGTGTCTCTGCCTCTGTCTCTGTGTCTCTCATGAACAAATAAATAAAATCTTTAAAAAACGGATAAAGATATTACAGAAAAATAAAAGACCAATATCCCTCATGAGCAGAGATGCAAAAATTCTAAACACTATTTTAACAAATTTATTCCAACAATATATTAAAAAGATAATACATCACAACCAAGTGGAGTTTATTCCAGCAATGCAGGGTTGCTTTAACATTCAAAAATTAATCAATGTAACTTCCCATACTAACACACAACAAAAGGAAGAAAAAAACATGATCATCTCAATAGATGCAGAAATAGAAATTGATAAAACATGATTTCCCAATAAAATGCTAAGGAAAGAAGGAATAGAAAATAACTTCCTGGGTGGCTCAGTTGGTTAATCATTTGCCTTTGGCTCAGGTCATGATCCCAGGGTCCTTAGATCAAGCCCCACATTGGGCTCCTTGCTTGGCAGGGAGTCTGCTTCTCCCTCTCCCTCTGCCTGAAGCCCTCTCTGCTTGTGGGCTAGCTCACTCTCGCTGTTAAATCAATCAATCAATCAATCAATCAATCTTTTTTTAAAAAAGAAAGAAAATAACTTCCTCAACCTGATGGGAGCATCTACCCAACAGCTATATGAAAAAGCACTCATTGCCACTCATCATCAGGGAAATGCAAATCAAGACTACAATGAGATATCACCTCACACCCATCAGAATGGCTAAAATCAAAAAACACAAGAAACAAGTGTTGGTGAGGATGTTGAGAAAAAAGGGGAACCTTCATGCACTGTTGGTGGTAAAGCAAACTGGTGCAGCCACCTTGAAAGACAGTATGGAGGTTCCTCAAAAAATTAACAATAGAACTACTGCAGTATGTAACCACATGTATGGGCTTGAAGACATTTTGCTAAGTGAAATAAGCAGACATGGAAAGATGAATGATTCCACTTTTATGAGATATGTAAAATAGTCACATTCCCAAAATAAAAAACTGGAATGGTGTTTACCAGAAATTGGAGGGAGGGAGAAACAGGAAGTTACTAATCAATCGACAGGTATAGAGTTTCAGTTAGGTTAAGATAAATACGTTCTAGAGATCTGCTGTGCAACACTGTGTCAATAATTATTTATCGGATACTTAAAGAGGATAGATCTCACATTGTGTTCTTACCACAATAAAATTAAAAAACAAAATAAAAGCTCCACAGGGTGCCTGAGCGGCTCATTCAGTTAAGTATCTGTCTTGATCCCTGTCCTAGGATGGAGCCCTGAGTCAGGGCTCCATGTGATCCTGGAGACCTGGATCCAGTCCCACATCGGGCTCCCTGCACGGAGCCTGCTTCTCCTTCTGCCTGTGTCTCTACCTCTCTCTCTCTCTCTCTCTGTGTGTCTCATGAATAAATAAAATCTTATTTATTTATTCGTGAGACACACACACACACACACACACACACACACACACACACAGAATGGCAGAGAGAGAAGCAGGCTCCATGCAGGGAGCCCGACGTGGGACTGGATCCTGGGTCTCCAGGATTGTGCTCCGGGCTGAAGGCGGTGCCAAACCGCTGAGCCACCTGGGCTGCCAAATAAATAAAATCTTTGAAAAAAAATAAAATCTAAAAAAAAAAGAAAGAAATAAAAATGATATGTGGATTGGCTAAAGTTTTTTTTTTTTAAGATTTTATTTATTTTATTTGGGAGGCACAGAGGGAGGGGGAGAGAATCTCAAGCAGACTCCCTGCTGAGTGGAGAGTCCCACACAGGGCCAATCTCACGACTCCAAGATCATGACCTGAGCTGAAATCAAAAGTTGGTCAGTTAACCGACCTAGCCACCCAGGCGCCCCTGGCTAAAGTATTTTTGAAGCCCTATCTTGCATTAATAGACATGAGAATCTAGTTGTGATTGTGGATGCTGTCCTTAGAGGTGTTGCCCAAGATTTGACTATGAAACAGACCTACCTCTGCCGGTTTTTTCTTTTTCTTTTTCTTCTTCTTTTTTTTTTTTTTTTTTTTTGGTGCAGTGGGGGGGTACTTCTTAACTGGAACTCATACTATAATTCTCTGAAGGGTTCATTATAATAGAGTGCTGGTCTCTACCCCCAGAATGTCACAATCATAGCCAGGAGATTGCCTGAGAATTTGCATTTCTCCACTGTTTCAAGATGATTCTGATGCTGCTGGTCTGGGCAGCATTTTGAGAATCACCGGTTGTCTGATACTACAAAATAATAGAATTCTGTCCCTGGAGTATTGTCTTACCTGACACAAGGGAGCTCTTTGATTCAAGGGATGACCAAAGTCCCTTGACGGACAGGAAGCTGGGACTTTGTGGAGTTTATAGCTTATGATTAAGATGTGTTGAGCCTCCTTGGTAATAAATGGTTGTTTGATAAATGACAGGTATGTTGGAAAGGGAAAAACCCCTACAGTTAACATTATACTTAATGGCAAAAGACTGAGTGCTTTTTCCCTAAAATCGAGAACAGATATCTATTCTTGCCATTGTTATTTTACATTGTACTAAAGATTCTAGTCAATGCACCAAGGCAAGGAAAAGAAAAACCAAGGTAACCAGATTGGTAAGAAAGAAGTAAGTGTCTTTATTTGAAAACAATATGAGGGGATCCCCGGGTGGCTCAGCGGTTTAGCGCCACCTTCAGCCCAGGGCGTGATCCTGGAGACCCTGGATCAAGTCCCACGTCAGGCTCCCTGTATGGAGACTGCTTCTCCCTCTGCCTATGTCTTTGCCTCTCTCTCTCTCTCTCTCTCTCTCTCTCTCTCTCTCTCTGTGTGTGTGTGTCATGAATAAATAAAGAAAATCTTTAAAAAAAGAAAACTATGATTATTTAGTAGAAAACCCAATTGGGGATCCCTGGGTGGCGCAGCGGTTTAGCGCCTGCCTTTGGCCCAGGGCGCGATCTTGGAGACCCGGGATCGAATCCCACGTCGGGCTCCCGGTGCATGGATCCTGCTTCTCCCTCTGCCTATGTCTCTGCCTCTCTCTCTCTCTCTGTGACTATCATAAATAAATTCTAAAAAATTAAAAAAAAGAAAACCCAATGGGATCTATAAAAAAGCTAATAAAATTAACATTTAGCAAGGTTGTAAGATATAAGACCAATATACAAAATAGCAGTTGTGGGCAGCCCGGTTGGCTCAGTGGTTTAGCACCGCATTCAGCCCAGGAGATGATCCTGGAGTCCCGGGATGGAGTCCCACATCGGGCTCCCTGCATGGATCCTGCCTCTCCCTCTCTCTCTTTCTGTCTTTCATGAATAAATAAATAAAATCTTAAAGCAATTGTATTTCTATACATTAGCAATGAACAGTTGGAAATTGAAATTAAATAATAGTACAATAATATCAAGAAATATGAAATACTGGGGCATCTGGTTGGCTCAGTTAGTAGAGCATATGACTCTTGATCTCAGAGTTATGAATTCAAGCCCTGTGTTGAGCACAGAGCCTACTTATTTAAAAAAAAAAAGAAATATGAAATATTTAGGGATAAATCTGACAAAAGATGTGCAAGACCTATATACCGAAGACTACAAAAACTGCTGAGGGACGCCTGGGTGGCTCAGCGACTGGGCATCTGCCTTTGGCTCAGGGTGTGATCCTGGAGCCCCGGGATCGAGTCCCACATCGGGCTCCCTGCATGGAGTCTGCTTCTCCCTCTGCCTATGTCTCTGCCTCTCTCTGTGTGTCTCTCAGGAATAAATGAAATAAAATAAAACAAAATAAAATTCATATGGAAATATAAAAGGCCTAGACTATCCAAAACAACTTTGCAAAAGAACAACAAAGTTGAAAGGCTAACACTACCTGATTTCAAGAATCATTATAAAGGTACAGTATTCAATACAGTATATTGACATACAGATAGACAAATATATCAATAGAATATTATAGAATCCAGAAACAAATCAATATATTATGGACAACTGATTTTTTCTTTTCATTGTGGTAGATAGCTGATTTTTGACAATGATTTAAAGCAATGCAGTGGAGGAAGGATAGTCTTTTCAACAAATGGTACTGGAACTGTTTGATATCCATATGCAAAAGAATGAGCCTAGATCTGTATCTCCCATGCACAAAAATTAATTCAAAATGAACTAAAGAATGTATAATCTATCACCAGAAGACTTTTAGAAAACCTTTGTGACCCTGCATTAGGCAAAGATGTCTTTTTTTAAAAAAGATTTTATTTATTTATTCACGAGAGACACACAGAGAGAGGCAGAGACACAGGCAGAGAGAGAAGCAGGTTCCATGCAGGGAGCCCAATGTAGGACTTGATCCCAGGTCTTCATGATCGCACTCTGGGCTGAAGGCAGGCACTAAACTACTGAACCATCCAGGGATCCCCAGGCAAAGATGTCTTTGATATGATGTCAAAAGGACTATCCAAAAAGAGCAAATTGATATGTTTGACGTCATCAAAATTTAACATTTCTGCTTCTCAAAAGACATTGTTGGAAGAATGAAAAGACAAGCCACACACTGGGAGAAAACATTTGCAAAGTATCTATCTGATAAAGTATCTCTATCCAGGGAGCTTGGGTGGCTCAGTGGGTGAAGTGGTGAAGCGGTGAAACATCTGCCTTCCTCTCAGGTCAGGATCTCAAGGTCCTGGGATACAGTGTCAGGCTCTCTGCTCAGCAGGGAGTCGGCTTCTCCCTCTGCTCCTCCCCCCTCTCATGCTCTCTCTCTCAAATAAATAAAATTAAAAAATTTTTTTAAAAAGTATCTCTAGGGCAGCCCTGGTGGCTCAGCGGTTTAGCGCTGCCTTCAGCCCAGGGCATGATCCTGGAAACCTGGGATCAAGTCCCATGTGGGGCTCCCTGCATGGAGCCTGCTTATCCCTCTGCCTGTGTCTGTGTCTCTCATAAATAAATAAAATATTTTTAAAAAGTATCTCTATCCAAGATATATAAAGAATTCTAAAAACTCAGTAAGAAAACAAATAGCCCATTTAAAAAATAATAGGCAAAGAATTTTACCAGACTCTTCATCAAAGAAGATACGCTGGTGGCAATTAAACACCTGAAAAGACGCTCAATATCACCGGTTATTAGAGATATGAGAATCAAAGCCTCAATGAAAACCAGAAACAAATATTGGCATGGATAAAATCTGAATGACTGACCATACCAAGAACTGGCAAGGATGTCGAGAAACTGAGCTCTCGGACACTACTGATAGGAATTAAAATGGTACAACCACTTTGGGAGATAGTTTGATAGGTTTTGTGTTTTTTTGTTTGTTTGTTATAAAGTCAATTGTTCTGGGGATCCCTGGGTGGCGCAGCAGTTTGGCGCCTGCCTTTGGCCCAGGGCGCGATCCTGGAGACCCGGGATCGAATCCCACGTCTGGCTCCCGGTGCATGGAGCCTGCTTCTCCCTCTGCCTGTGTCTCTGCCTCTCTCTCTTTCTCTCTCTGTGACTATCATAAATAAATAAAAATTAAAAAAAAAAGTCAATTGTTCTTTAGATAACAATTATTCATTGAAAGCTTACTATATGCTTCATAGTGCACTGGACACTTGGGTTATTGACAGTTTCTTAAAACATTAAACATATACTTACTATATGATCCAGTCATTCTGTTCCTAGAAGTCTACCCACAAGAAAAGGAAACTTATGTCAATTCAAAGACTTGTGCACTCAGGGCACCTGGTTGTGGCTCAGAGTTTGAGCGTCTGCCTTTGGCTCAGGTCATGATCCCCGGGGTTCTGGGATCGAGTCCCGCATCAGGCTCCCCTGCTTCTCTATGTCTCTGCCTCTCTCTGTGTCACTCATGAATGAATGGATCAATCAATCTTAAAAAAAAAAAAAAAGGGCAAGTGTATTTAGTACAGCTGGTGGGGAGGGTGGAGGCAGGAGTACCAGCAGTCTTTGACAGTGGTTATGTGTGGGCTTCTCCTGGTTCTTTCTGTCAGAACAGAGTGTGGCCCTCCAAGCACTAACCGTGCTTTTCTGATCTCACCTTCTACCTCCCTCTTCCTCATTTACTACCCTGCAGCCCCGGCGGCCTCCTTGCTATTCCTCAAACATACCAGCAATGGTGCCACCACAAGCTCCCTGCACTTGGTTTCCCCTGCCCAGACCACTCTTTCTGCAGATAGCCACATCGGTCTACCTTGCTTCCTCTGACCTTTGCTCACACGTTACCTTTGTAGCAAACCCTTCTCTGGCCATCATAGGAAGACTGCCCACTCCGGATCCCTTTGACCCTGCTCTTCTTCCTTTTTTCCACCCTGGCTTTTCTTTTTTCTTTTTTTTTTTTCACCCTGGCTTTTCTTATCTTCTAGCATACTAAATAATTTGCCCCCTTCTGCTTCTTGCTTATTGTCTTCTCAGCCCCACTGGGACATCAGCTCCACAAGGGCAATGTTCTTTGTTCTGTTCTGTTTGTGACTGTATCTCCAAGTACTCAGAATCATGTCTGGCACACAGTCGGGACTGATTGTTGAATGATTTACTCTCTGCTGTATCCCTAGCATGCGGAACAGCAAAGGCTCCATAGGAGCCCATCGGGTGGATTGGGGCAACAAAGGCACTCAGGGAGGACCCACTGCCCCTCATGCAAGTTGTCGGCTGCTTCATCATTCTGCTTAGTGCTAAGACATGGAGGTTAAGAGGCCCCAACCATGGGGGTGGATGGGAGGAGCCCCTGGCTGAGGCAGCGATGTCAGGAGACTCCACCTGCCTGTTATTTGCCACCAAGCTCAGCTCCAGGCAACAGTTCCAATCATCCAAATAATTCGCCCCTCTCTGAGAGGCCAGGAAACTGCTTGAATCCCCTGCTATAAATTCAGGACAGTTTTTAACAGGGCACCCTGCTGGGGAGACTTCTGGAAACTTAGTGATACAGAGGCAGATGCTTTCTCGCCCACAGCTCGCTCACTCCTCTGTGACGTGAAGGCCATCTGAATAGTGTACAGGTCACAGTCACCAGCTCATGGGTGGCTCCAGAGAGAATTCACAGGCCTGCAGTTGTTGCCAAAGCAACTGCGGGACCAAGGGGTGACCTTGGCTGCCAGCAAGCACCAGGCAGCCAGCCCAGAGAAAACTGCGCAGGGCTGTCTCCGTGTGCAGTGAACAAGGGATAGATTATAAATAAAAATTAAAAAAAAAAAAAAAAAAAAGGGATCCCTGGGTGGCGCAGTGGTTTGGCGCTTGCCTTTGGCCCAGGGCGCGATCCTGGAGACCAGGGATCGAATCCCACGTCGGGCTCCCGGTGCATGGAGCCTGTTTCTCCCTCTGCCTGTGTCTCTGCCTCTCTCTCTGTCTCTCTGTGACTATCATAAATAAATAAAAATTAAAAAAAAAAAAAAAAAAAAAAAAAAAAACAAGGGATAGATTGGGGAAACCTCCTGATACTCTCCACATTTCTCAGTCTCAGGAGCCTGTCCTGGAGCTGAGGGATCAGGAGGGATCCATTCAGGGGAAGCACAAAGTCATGGTCTGTTGGGGGAACAGGGCCTTCTGCTGGGGCTCCATGTTCTGGGCACAGAGTTGCGTTCAAGAACTCCCGACCCTGTTTCTGAATACAGGCTTGAGGGGAAATACCAACTCCAAGAAATTGAAATCTGATGAAAGATCTATTTTAAGAACCGTGGTGCCTGGAGAAGAGGAAGGGCTTGTCTGAAACTGCCAAGTTATGCTATGTTGCAGGCAGAGACAGGGGGACCGGTGCCATTCCCTAGGAGGCTTTAGGCTCTTCTGGAGGGTGTTACCAAGATGAATGTATTACGACCTGGAGAAAGGAGGCCTTCTTGACTGAGTAGCACATACAACATGAGAAACAGACTACTGGACATGCCAAATTGGGAAACTTTAGAATGCACAACCCTTTCCCACATGAAAAATATAACCCAGCTGGGAATTCTGGGGGCAGTATGTACAGTCACAACCATTACTCAGGAACTGGAGCAACTGGGTGGGGGTTTGTCCTCTACTGTATGCCTTAACCACCCTGCTAGGCCAATCTTGCAAACAGCTGAGTTCTGGAATTAGGGATGATAAATCAGTAAAATTGGTCTTTGCTAGTATACTTTATACTGGGGAATGAGACTGGAAGGTTTTCTGATCCCTTACCTTACTGGCATATAACCACTGATTTGGCCAACTCACTATTTTTCTATACCTGGTCAATTTTGGCTGAAACAGTGGTCTAGGGGATCCCCGGGTGGCTCAGCGGTTTAGCGCCTGCCTTCAGCCCAGGGCGTGATCCTGGAGACCTGGGATCAAGTCCCACGTCAGGCTCCCTGCATGGAGCCTGCTTCTCCCTCTGCCTCTCTCTCATGAATAAATAAATAAAATATTAAAAAAAAAAAGAAACAGCGGTCTTCCTCTGCTTGGCAGGGACAGTGGCTTACCTTTGTCATCCTGCTCTAGAGGATGGCTGCCAAAGAGGAGGGGGATGAGAAAATAGGTGAAGGGGGATTAAGAGGTATAAACTCCCAGTTATCAAAAAAAAAAAGTCAGGGAGATGAAAGGTACACTATAGGGAACAGAGTCAATAATGTAATTAACACTGGTGAGTACACTCAGTGTAGTAAGCATGGCATGATGTATAGAATTGTTGAATCACTATATTGTATACCTGAAACTAAGATAGCATTGTCAATTATACCTTGACAATTAAAACATCTTTTTAAAAAAGATTTTATTAGAGTTGTAAGAATTTTAATGATAATTCAGTTACTTTTAAAAAATTTGCCAGCACTGTGCCATGTTCTGACAATGTCATGAGTTTATACCAGTGGTCTGGAACTGGATCTAACTCAGATACCATTTATTACATCAGCAACTTAGTGATTGGGATGATTTAGAAGCAACCATGCCTAAAGCTCTGGCTCCTCTTGCTGATTTTGTAGCTCAGCCCATTAAACAGGAAAAAGTTTAAGGACTGTCTGACAATAACCTTTTTGAGAGTCCAATTACCTGGAGCAATCAGAGAAATTCTACCTGGGATACACAAACCTTTTTTTTTTTTTTTTTACTTTTAAGCCAAAGTCTGTGGGCTAAAACAGGGGTGTCCCCAAACTAACTGGTTACAAACACACCCTATTTGTGGGTAGAAGCCTCCCTTTCCTCTGGACTCTCATCACTGGCTCAAGATGTTTTCTAGACATCTGGTCTAGACCAAGAGTAAAAGGGTAAAAGCATAGCTGTCACTAGATTCTTGCTCAGAAAGCTGTGCGAACATGTGGCATTATGGACTCTGTAATATCTGCTTAAGGGACAGACTGCGTAGCTTCGGTAGTCCAAGAATGAGCTCGTGAGCAGCAGATTTTTGACTTGTCTTGCCAGCCCATGCAGGGCAGTGGGGCTGAAGTCTGGAGCGGCTCCCACCTCAGCCAGCCCAGCTCCATGTCCATTCAGCTCAGTGCACATTAAGGATCTCATCATTTTACAAAGTTTGAGAAATGATTTTTATTACACACTGACTTCTGGAAAATACTAGGGTTTGTTTCGAGCCTCCCTGCTGGTCCGTCTGTCTCATGTCCTGCCCTTGCCCTGTCCTGGGGCCACAGTACAAGTGGAAGATGGAAGGATTACTGCTCCACCTCTGCAAAGACAGGCTTTTCATACTGTACAGAGCTGGCAGTGGCCTGGGGTGGGAGTGGGGCCACAGGTCAGTCTTCATCCGAATCACTGGGGCCCATGTACTGGCAGACAGCATCATAGTGAAGCTCCACCAGCTGATTCTCTCTCCGCAGCTGCACCAGAGCTCGGCTCCGTTCTCTGTCCCGGCCTAGTAGGCGGCCCACCTGGAGTAGTGATGGGTGAGGTCAGCAAGGCCAATCCAGACTCCAGGACAGCCCCTCATGCCCCTCACCCCATGCCCAGGTCTAGAACTCACCCTTCCAGCCTGTGGCCCCAGCACCACCATCACCCGGTTGCCTTCGACCTTGGGGACCAGGGTCTCCAGCATGTTTTCCTTCAGGCCTGCAGATGAGGAAAGGGGAGTGAGGCCCATGGCCAGGGCCAGCCCACCCAGGTCCTGTCAGAAGGCCTTTCCTGTATGCCTCAGAGCCATCCTGCACCCTGTTGACAGGTGGGAGTCCCCCTGCCCCACTCCAGCTCACAGGTGAGAACACCCAAGGAGCAGTTCCTAGAAATAACTATAATAGGGCACCAGGTGGCTTAGTCAGTTAAGCGTCTGCCTTCGGCTCAGGTCATGATCCCAGGGTCCTGGGATCAAGTCCCACATCAGGCTCCCTGTTTGGCAGGGAGTCTGGTTCTCCCTCTCCCTGCCACTCCCCGGGCTTGTGTGTATGCTCTCTCTCTGTCAAATAAATAAATAAAATCTTGGAAAAAAAAGAAGAAAGAACTATAAAAAAGGAGCACTTATGCACGAAGATGATGGGTGATGACAACAGATATCGTTTATTGTGCGCACATCATATGCCCTGCCCTGCACCGGGAGTTCAGTACACATCTGTACAAGGCCCAGTCCCCAGAGGGAGAAATAGCTCATTTCTATGCCAGTGTGCACAGGGGGAAAGAGCAGCTTAGATAATCACCATCACAGAAGTGCCTCGTATTCTGTCAAAAGATTCTGGGCTGTGCAAAATGCCTGAACTCTGCCTAACCTTCCAGCCTTTGCCTGCACCAGCCTCTTGGGTCGAAGACATCCTTCCTGTTCAGCCTCTAGGATGGATGATTAACACCCCAGTGGCCATCCCTCAGACTCACCTTCCAGGATCCGGCCTTCATCTGTTCGACACACACAGGTATCTGGGCTGAGGACATCTTCAATAGTCATCTGGAGAAAGGGTCATGGGATGTGAGAGTGTTACAGTTATGGGGGCCTAGTTCCGGGGGGGAGGGGGGAAGCCAGGCTGCAGGGTTCCTACCTTGGTGTTGTAATACTGGCCACCTTTGTGCTGCCTGTCCACAAAGCGCACACGCAGGTCCCTGTGCAACCAGTGCTGGCTCTGGGGACCTGCCTTCTCATTCTTGGCTGCGGGCTCCCCCTGTCTGCGGAAAGGGCCAACACAGGCTTAGCTGATGAGACACATGTTCTGGTCATCCCACAGTTGGCTGCTGTGAAACCCACCCCTGATGCCCTGATGTCATCCCTAGTTCCTTCTATGCGCCTGCCTTGCCCAGGAAGCCTTCTCTGACTGCTAGAATCCCTCCACAGTCTTGCCTTCTCCCCCAACCCCAGATGCCCAGGGTCCCACCGGTCGGGAAGGTGTTTCCGCTTCCTCTCTGAGTCCTCCCGCCATCTGGGGAGGTCCTGATCCCGGAGGGCCTTCCATGATGAGGCTGTTCCATTCTGTTGCCCTGGGGAAGTTTTGTTCATCTGGCCTGTGCAAGGGTGTGTGGGGAGAACCAGAAAGGAGCCTCAGTGTGCCATTCTCTTACCTGGCAGGCTACACCTTGGCCTCAGGCCACCTCCCACCTGCCTCAATGTCCCCTCCCACCATTACAACTTTGCCTATGCCATCAGAATGCTCTCCCCTTCCCCTCAACTGCTGGGGCTTCTTCCTCAGCCACTCCGAGGTGGGCTAGGGAATCCTGAGAGCTCCATCAGCACCAATATCTCATCTGTCAAACTGCCCCATCCTGCTGCCATGCCTAGAATGCCTTTCTCCTCGGGCATGGCCTAGTCCCGGCTGCCCTCACACCCAGAAGAAGAGAGGCTCATCACCTGGAACAGACAGAGACCTTCTGAGGATGAGAATAGGTTTCCACACCTGTTTTTTCTCCGAGAGGCTAAAGCCCCAGGGTTACTAGATCAGTTTTTCTTCAAACCGAATAAACCACTGATCTTCATTCTCACCTCCTGGATTCTGACCAGAAGTCACATCTGCCTGACAGACCACTGCCCCTCCCCTCTGCAGATCTGACACCCACCCAGCCTCACCCCCAGGGACAGGCCCCTACTGCCCCCTGGAATGTTTCTCCAACTCTCCCAGTTAGGTAAGAGGCACACTCACTGAGATCCAAGGTGTTCTTGTCAAACTCACGCTGGGAGACAGGGCGCAGGCAGTACTCACTAACAGTAACCATGCGGTTCCCCACGGCCAGGCGAACCATGGCCCGAACATTGTCAGGATCTAGGCCTTCTACCTGAAGCGTTGGGGAGGACGAAGTTAGGCAGGGTCTGAGTGGACTAAACTCACATTCCTAGGACCGAACTGTCCACTCTTACCTCCTATAAGCCTGACCCCTGTGTCTCCCCCACCAGACTGACCCAAGGCCTGGGCCTGGGCCTGCTTCATGTGTCTCCCCTACCAGACTGTGTGGCCTGGATATATTTTAAAGAACTTAAGCCTCAGGAACATTTGGCACATACGGCCATTCTCTCTTTTAGTTGGAAACTGAGACTCAGAAAGGCCCAGCAAGTGGTTCTGAGTTACCAAATGAGGTAGCAAGCCAGGCAGGCCTGAAAGACAAGGACTTCCAGCCTTTCCACCCTAAGCCCAATTCTTCCTCCCTCTGACCCTCACATCAAACTTCCCTGCTGCCTGTCTTGGGCTCTAGGCATAGCTTGGTTCCTTACCTTCCCATAGAGGCCTCGGTGAGGGCCAGAAAGAACCACCACAGCTCCTCCAGGCACCAGTCCTTGAGGCTGGTCTTCCTTAGCCTTCTCTTGCTCTTCATCTGGCTTTGGCAGGTGGTGGGGGCCAGTGGGGACTAGGGCCTGGACCTCATTCAGGTTGGCACCCAGCCCTAACCCCTTTGGCCTCAGTAAGTTGAGACGGGGCTTCACCACTCTGCAGGCAACACAGTATATGAGCTTATTGGGCTGGGGAGGGGAGGAATGCAAGTCTTCAGTGTCCCCCTACCGCCACCCAAATCCCACCCCATCAACATACTCAAGAATATCCTTCCCTATCTCACATTAGGACTGTTTTTATTTTTTTTAAGATTTTATTTTATTCATGAGAGACACAGAGAGAGCAAGAGAGGCAGAGACACAGGCAGAGGGAGAAGCAGGCTCTATGCAAGGAGCCCGACGTGGGACTCGATCCTGGGTCTCCAGAATCACACCCCGGGCTGAAGGCAGGCACTAAACCACTGAGCCACCGAGGGATCCCAGGACTGTTTTTGATCTACAGAAAAACAATTTCATTTGGTCCAACCTAATAACACACTGGGTATACCATCTATTACATATTATTTACAGCAGGATCTGAGGCAGATCTCTGTGATTTTGATTACAATACCCTAATATTTCTACAGGGGAAATCATACAAATATTCACACCAAGTAGGAGAAACAGACTATAAAATGCTCTGTGTCAATTCAGGTCATGTGTGGCTACTAAATGGTTTATGAAAAAATGTTTGAAAAAAAATGTTTGGTTTTCAGAATTCTTTGGAGTTCAGAAAACTGAGAAGGGATCAAAAGTCTGTGTGATAATAGCAAATGTTTCATCTATGTTTATTTTGGGCCAGGGCCTGCTATAAGTGCTTTATGTACATAATTTCATGTAATTCTGCAACAGATATGGGAAGTCAGTATTGTCACTATCCTCATTTTTCAGATGAGGAAGCTAATGCTCAGAAAGGTAACCCCGTACAGAAGGGATCCCGTTACAGAGTTTCAAAGAGCAAACAGGAGGGATGCCTGTGTGGCTCAGCGGTTGAGCATCTGCCTTCAGCTCAGGGCGTGGTCCTGGGATCCAGGATGGAGTCCCGCATTGGGCTCCCTGCATGGAGCCTACTTCTGCTCCCTCTGCCTATGTCTCTGCCTCGTTCTCTGTGTCTCTCATGAATAAATAAATGAATCTTAAAAAAAAAAAAAAACAAACAAAGAGCAAACAGGAGACTGAAACAGTTGCAGAAAGCTTCTGGTTCTGGATGAGCAGTAACCCACGGGGGTCTTGTTCACTGCCCTGTCTGCTGCCCCTTGCCCCCACCCCAGAACTCACAGATTGAAGGTGCGGCCAATGCCCTCACCAGGCTTCCAGCCCATGCCTCGTAACATGGCCAGCCCATAGGCCTCTACGGGGACTGCCTCGTAATCAGCTTCCTCTGGCACCTACAAATTCAGGCAAAGGAAGGACAGTCAGGCTTGGCCCGTGGTGGGCCCTCTGAAGCCTGCTTACCCAATGAGTGACCCTTAGTGCTTTTCCAGTAAGCTCAAGGTTAGTTTTGATTTCCTCTTGCTGTCCCTCACTTTACTCATCCATGTTGTCCTTCAACAAATAATTATAAAGCACCTATTCTGTGCCAGGTACTGACACAGTGATGAGGATAACCAAAACAGACAAAAATCCCTGATCCTGCCCTGTGGGGATGACATTCTAGTTGTAGACATACAATTTAAAAAATACATATAAAAATACATAAAACGTGGCATGTCAGGTAGTGGTAAGTTATATGAAGAAAAATGAGGCAGTTTAAGGGGATGCAGAGGGATGCAGAATAGAGTATCACGGAGTTGATATCTGAGCAGAGACCAGAAAGAGATGACAGTGGGGGCCATAATGATATGAGAAGCATGAAGGATAGGTGGGTAGCCCAAGCAGAGAGAACAGTAAGAGCAAAGGCCCTGTGGCAGAACAAGTCTGGTATGTGGTAAGAGCATCATGAAGGTCAACCTGACTGAGAAAGAGGTGGAGGCAGAGGGGCAGTGAAAGATTAATCAGGAGTTCTGGGCTGGAGCCACAGGAGGGTGGCTTCCACAAGGGGTCCCAGTGAGGAAGTTACTGCAATAATCCAGATGAGAGATACTGGTAGCTCAGACAAGTGGTAGGAGTGGTGATGGTGAGAAGTGATCAAATTCTGGATGTATACTGCAAAGGGAGATGACAGGATTTTGCTGAAAGACTGCATATGGGGTATGAAATAAAGAGGGAAGTCAAAAGAGACTCTAAGGTTTTTAGGCCAAGTGAGAAGAAGGATGGGGTGGAGCTGTGATCAGCTGAGATGTAAAAGGCTGGAGAAGGAGAGAATATGAGAGAACTGAGGCCAAAGCAGGAACAGGATGGAAAGTGAAGTGAAGGTCTTTTTTTATGATCAAAGAAGCCAGAAGACAGGTGAAGGCCAACAAGAACAGCTCAGTCGAAAGAGAGGATGGTCTGGGGCTGTAGGAGAATTAGGCCCCAAAGAAGCATTGCTAAAACATTGTGAATAAAGAGGTGAAGAGTGGAGTCCATGGGTATAAAAGACAGACTTGGTTGCTTCTGTAGACACTCCCCTCACTTCTGTTGTCTATCACATTCCATCCTCACTCCCTCAATTCTTTTCTTCCCTCCTCTCTCAATTCCTTATACTCACTCTAGACACACGGCGGGTTGCTTCACTGATGGACCCACACCACATTGACTCCCTGCCACCACGCCACTGCTTGGGGTTGTTGCTGCCATTAGTACTCACCCTGCTCTTCCCTCACTCACTAACCCTACCTGTCCTTCCAGACCTCACTCCTACCACTCTGGTCTGACTGGCCATCATTTCTAGCCTGCACTACTGTTCTCTTTGCTTTCTATTCTGTTCTGCTCACACTAGCCAGAGATCTTGTCAAATCTTAAGTTTTGACCCCTCTCTGCTCAGAACCCTCTCATGGCTCTCATTTCATTCAGGATAAAAGCCAAAGTCCTCACCATGGTCCACAAGGCCCTGCTTAGTTTAGCCCCTGCCACTTCTGACTTCATATTCTTCTCCTCCCCTTCATCCATTCTACTCCAGCTACACTGGTCTTCTTGATGTTCCTCAAACACTCCAGGCTGAGTCTACCCTTAGGATCTTTGCATTTCCTGTTCCCTTTGCCCCTCATCTTGTTCAGATAATCCCAGAATGCAAGTGTTTTCCACACCTCAGTATCTTGATTCATTTGTTAATGCTTCCCAAAAAAGACAGAAGGAGGAAGGGATAGGCAGCAGGCCTGTAGCACGCACACAGACTGTACCCCCTGCCCCACTGTATGCAAAGAGGCAAGTCTGGCAGACAGGGCAAAGGGAGGCTGGGGCAGGAGGAATTAGGGGCCAGCTCACTGTCTCAGCCCGGGGTTCGCTGTCTGCCCCTTCCCCGTTAGGAATGCATCCTTTCTGGATCATGGGGATAGCAAGCGTGGGGTCGATACCCGAATTCTCTCTCTCCTCCAGGGACTTCTTGGAGTCTAAGGAAGAATGGGAGGGAGCAATGAGGTCCCACCCTATCCTTCCATTTTCCTCCCCCACTTCCTTCACAGGGGGATGGTGAAGAGGGGATCACTCACCCTCAATGAGCTCCTTCACAGCCTGGGACAGCACTCCATCCATCAAGGCCTCAGTATTTGTGGATGGCCCAGGAGCTTGGGTTGGTGGCTGCCTGCGATGGCCATTCTGGATCAAAGGGATGATGAGATCCTTGGGGGTTTCTGAGGGCTTCACACTGATGTGGACACAGAAGCATGAAGTTGGGAGAGTAGCACATCAGTGGGTTTTGAGCCACACTCCTCCCTTCAGAGAAAACACAAGAGCCAAACTCACCCCCCCCATCTGACCACACCCTCTGTTCTCCTGTGAGTCTCTAATGCTGCTTTCTTTGGATTCTCTCCCTCACCCCCAACTCTTAAATGTCAGTGCCTTTAAGGAATCAGCCTTCAGTCTTGGACCTTCTGCTCATCCCAACACCCACTTCCATGGCCTTCACAATGACTCACAAATCACCATCCTCAGCCCAGATTCTCCCCAGTTCCAGGCTCCCCATCAACCTCCTCCTGGATGGTTGATTCTCTTCTGGAAGTCTCACTCTCTAACTGTCTTTTCCAAATTAACCTGATGATGGCCTCCCCAAATCTGAATCTGCCAATCCACCCCGTTCCCCACACTAGAGAAGCTCCACCGCTTCAGCTGAGACCCTAGCGGTCCTGTCATTCTTCACTCCTTTCCCTCTCTCAGAACGCCCACACTTCAGGGTCCCCAAATTCTAGACACACCCTCTCAGGAATACATCCTTTTTTCTCAAACGCCATGGCTTTTAGGCCCAATTTCTCCACCTCTCCAGTCACACACTCCCGCCTTCTCGCCTCCATGAATTTCCTCAGGCTGTGCTTCAGGCTTTCCAGGCCACTGCCACCTAAACAATCAACTCAGATTCCACCCTCCCATTGCACCCACCAAACCGAATTCCAAGGGATGAAAGACCCGGCGCTTCACCTTTGCAGCTCCCTCCCTTCCACAGTCTTCAAGAAATCCTTCTCCTCTGGAGCCGCACCCGCGTCGTCTACCGGGTCCGCCAGCCGTCTCCGGGCGGTTGTGCGACTGAAGCTGAATGAAATTGGGGCAGCGGAGGATCCAGCCGGCCGCAAAAGATACTCCTCGGGATCCGCCATCTTGCCCCTCTTTCCCAGGCGAGTGCGCTGCTTGCTGGGAAGTTTAGTTTAGGTTCAGTTTGAAGGTGGCCTGACGAAGAGCGCTCGAACTACCTTTCCCATAAAACACTGCGTCATCGGCAGGCGTAGGAGGAAAAAGGGACTTTCGGAAGTAACTCTTGCTCTTTTTCTTTCATAGGAGCGCGTCATGCCAAGCATAAAGGGAAATATAGTTCTTCGGTGAGGTAGGTGTGGCAGAGTTGAATTCATTCTTGCCTGGTGTGTTCATTCCTTCCTATAGGCGGTCGACAAGTATTTATTAGTTGCTTACTGTGTGCACATTACACAGGGGGAATGGAAGTGTAGATAAAATATATCCTTACGAAAAAAATCTGTGAGTGCCAGCTGTGCACAATAACAAATAGACATGTAAATGGTGCCTACAGATGTCAGATTTAACACACAACTAGATCTGGATTCAAATTTTAATAAAATAGACACCCTCTTCTAGAGGCTGGTAGTCCGGTGGGGAACAATAACACTTGAACAGATATTAAAAATATATATAGGGCAGCCCGGGTGGCTCAGCGGTTTAGCGCCGCCTTTGGCCCGGGGCGTGACCCTGGAGACCCGGGATCGAATCCCATGTTGAGCTCCCTGCATGGAGCCTGCTTCTCCCTCTGCCTGTGTCTCTGCCTCTCTCTCTGTGTCTCTCATGAATAAATAAAATCTTAGAAAATACACACACACACACACACACACATACATACACACAGTTGACTCTTGAACAATGCAGGGGTTAGGAGGGCCAATACCCTGTCCCCACAGTTGAAAATTTGCTGGTAACTTTTGACTCCTCACAAACTTACTTACTAACACCCTACTGTTGACTGGAAACCTAATGATAACACAAACAGTAGATTAACACATATGTTGTTTGTTACATGTAGTATTATTTTTCTGTTGTTTTTAGGGGCTTTTTGTTTTGTTTTGTTTTTAAGTAGGCTCCACACCCAACGTGGAGCCCAGGGAAGAGCCTGAACTCACAACCCTGAGATCAAGACCTGATCTAAGATCAAGAGTCTGCACTTAACCAACTGAGCCACCCAGGCCTTTTGTATGTTACACGTATCATACACTGTATTCTTTTGTATACAGTATTCTTAAGAATAATCTAAGAAGAAAATGAAAATGTTATTAAGAAAATCATAAGTGGGGGGATCCCTGGGTGGCTCAGTGGTTTAGCGCCTGCCTTCGGCCGGGGGCGTGATCCTGGAGACCCGGGATTGAGTCCCATGTCGGGCTCCCTCCATGGAGCCTGCTTCTCCCTCTGCCTGTGTCTCTGCATCTTTCTCTGTGTCTCTCATGAATAAATAAATAAAATCTTAAAAAAAGAAAAAGAAAAAGAAAATCATAAGGGGGTACCTGAGTGGCTCAGTTAAGTGTCTGCCTTTGGCTTAGGTCATGATCTGAGGTTCCTTGGATGGAGCCCCGTGTTGAGCTCCCTGCTCAGTGAGGAGTCCGCTTCTCCCTCTCCCTGTTCCCCCACTCATGTTCTCTCTCTCTCATAAATAAATAAATAAATAAATAAATAAATAAATAAATATTTTAAAGATTTTATTTATTTATTCATGAGAGAGACACACACACAGAGGCAGAGACATAGGCAGAGGGAGAAGCAGGCTCCTCACAGGGTGCCCGATGTGGGACTCGATCCCCGGACTCCAGGATTACACTCTGAGTGGAAGTCAGACACTCAACTGCTAAGCCACCCAGGCGTCCCAATAGAATGTTTTTTAATAAAGAAAATTATAAGGAGGAGAAAATACATTTATAGTACTCTAATGTATTTACTGGAGAAAATCCTGGTATAAATGGCCCCGTGCAGTTCAAAGCCATGTTGTTCAAGGGTCTACTGGAGTTCCTACTGTTACTCAAAACTATGTCCACCTCTTGGTGGATATGGAGCCAAACATACATCCAAGCAAAGAACAGTAAGGAAAAGGTAGGGTTTACTTGCAACAAGTGAAGAAGAACACTGAGGATATTTCCCAAAGCACTATCTCCCTCAACAACAAAAGTGGGGAAATTTTAAACTAAAGGTCCATATATATTCGTGGAAGGGCTTGCAAAATAGGGAATTCAGCATGGAATTGGGGCAAAAGTCACCCTAAGTCACTGAGTCTAAAGTTAATTGAAGTCATGAGAGTTGGCAAGGGTCAGCATCATCAATTCTCTGGCTCCAGTGGGTCCAGTATTTGAGTGCTCAAAGGGGCTTAAGTTCTGCAAAGATGACTCAGAATATGTGTTAGGTCAGTCTTTACTTTTGAATCAGCATTGGGAGTTTTACCACCGATTTATTGTCTTTGATAGGCTTAGGCTGTCTCCTGGCCTGATAGTGCCTGTTTGTTCTCACATTTTTTTGTTTCCTTCAAATCATTATCTGCTGATGTTTATTCTTATGCAATTTCAACACATCTCAGGATGTTCTGCAAGAAATGTGCTTTGGGTAAGTAGTGCTGGTCAAGCATAGATTACAAGATGGTCAGGGGCCCCAAATGACTTTTCTTATGTTGAGAAAGCTTTGCCTCACCTTTCTTTTTCCAGGGATCCCTAACTATCTCTGCTTATACTACCAACATTAAATATGTTGTGAGAACTAGGTTCTAAGGTTTTGAAAGATTAATGAGACAAATTCCTCTTGTCTAGGACCATAAAGAGGGAAAATGAAAGGGCCCCATGAAGGGCTGTTTTTTGAAGGACTGCTTTTTTGCCCCTTTTCCTGCTTCTATTCTTGCTAGGACCAGCACACCCCTTTACACATTCCTTTTAGTATAAATAACGTATGTTCTCCTTGTATGGATCAAATAGCTAATAATTTCTTTGTGGTCTTCCAGCATAATACATAACTTCTAAGGAATGACTAGGTGAGGCCATCATGTGTATATTCCAGACCACTGGAGCTAGACATCTTGATGCCAAGCCCCCCTAGCTCCAAGGAATTAGTGACTTATGGAGGACATCTGGACCCTTCTTATTCTGACCAGTTCCAGGGTGCCTGAGAGGACACTTACATCACACCACAATCCTCCATAAAAGCCTCAGACCCAAGCAAAAACAAGACACTCTCCTTTCCTTTCTGAGTCTTCCAGACACTCTGTAACTACGCTCACTCTATATCTTCAATAAACTCTGCTTTTACTTTCTCTTGGCTCACATTTGATTGCTATCCTGTGTGAAACCAAGGACCCTCTTGGCTGGTCCTGGGATCACCTCTGGATCCTCAGACCCAGCCTGCCTACATCATTAAGAGTCTGGAAAATAGAAGACTGATACTTAGTCACCAGAAAGAATAATAGAAATCTGCCAAAAATTCGTCCCAAGGAAATCATTAAAGATATGCAAAAAGAGGGCAGCCCGGTGGCTCAGCAGTTTTTTTAAAAGATTTTATTTACTTATTCATGAGAGATACAGAGAGGCAGAGACACAGGCAGAGGGAGAAGCAGGCTCCACGCAGGGAGCCCGACATGGGACTTGATCATGGGGCTCCAGGATCATGCCCTGGGCTGAAGGCGGCGCCAAACCACTGGGCCACCAGGGCTGCCCAGCTCAGCAGTTTAGTGTTGCCTTGGGCCCAGGGTGTGATCCTGGAGACCCAGGATCTAGTCCCACAGGCTCCCTGCATGGAGCCTGCTTCTCCCTCTGCCTGTGTCTCTGCCTCTCTCTCTGTCTCTCTCATGAATAAATAAATGAAATCTTAAAAAAAAAAAAGATATGCAAAAAGATGTTTTAAGTTTATTTGAGAAATCCCTATAGGGGATCCCTGGGTGGCTCAGCGGTTTAGCGCTTGCCTTTGGCCTAGTGCGTGATCCTGGAGTCCCCGGATTGAGAACCACATCGGGCTCCCTGTGTGGAGCCTGCTTCTCCCTCTGCCTGTGTCTCTGCCTCTCTCTCTCTCTCTTCTCTTTGTGTCTCTAATGAATAAATAGATAAAATCTTTAGAAAAAAATAAAAAGGAAATCTCTATACCCAGGTGTGGAGGCCGAGAAAAATCAAGGCCATTCCACCTCAAGTTTAACATTAGCACAAGTACAGCCATCTTAGGCCCCTGTGAATAACAGCTGAACTTTATAGGAAAAACTGCAGAATGTCCCCATGTCCTCACAGGGAATACCATATCAGAAAGACAACAGAGCCCATGCCCGTGGTAGAAAGTCCCATATTAGAATGAGAACAGAGCTCAATGCCCTTGAAAGCCCCATATCAGAATGTAAACAGAACTTGAGAAATTCCTCCACCCTTCTGAAAATCCCCTAGACCAGCCCTTAAAACTAAGCTGAAACCCACCTCGGGGTCCAAGTCCCTGCTCTGCTGTGTCGGGTATACTTGGACCCAAGCTCGAGCTTGCTAATAAACCCTCGTGTGTTTGCATCAGTGTCGGCTCCTTGGTGGTTTCTCGGATTCGCAATCGGGCACAACACAGGCACCTGGCTGGCTCAGCTGGAGGACCATGTGACTCTTGATATCAGGGTGGTGAGTTCCAGGCCCATGTTGGGTGTAGAGATTACTTAAAAAAATAAAATCTTGGGACACCTGGGTGGCTTAGCGGTTGAGCATCTGCCTTCAGCTCAGGGCATGATCCTGCAGTCTGGGGATCAAGTCTCACATTGGGCTCCCTGCATGGAGTCTGCTTCTCCCTCTGCCTCTGTCTCTGCCCCTCTCTGTGTCTCTCATGAATAAATGAATAAAATCTTTTTAAAAAATAAAAATCTTTAGGGTCACCTGGGTGGCTCAGTCATTTGAGCACTGGCTCTTGATTGCAGCTCTAGTCATGATCTCAGGGTTGTGAGATTAAGCTCTGCATGGGCTCCACACTCAGCACAGTCTGCTTAGGTCTCTCCCTCTCCCTCTCCTTCAGCCCTTCCCCCAGCCTGCGCACCATAAATTAATTAATTAATTAATCTTTAAAAATTAAATCTTTAAAAAAAACAAAGTAATCTATATCCAACATGGGGCTTGAACTCACCACCCTGAGATCAAGAGTCATATGCTCCTGAATGAGCCAGCCAAGCGCCCATGAAAATATATTTTTAAATATTTATTTTAGAGAGGTGGGGAGGAAGGGTAGAGGGAGAGAATGACAAGCAGACTCTCCACTGGTTGGGGAGCCCAACATGGAGCTCCATCCCACAACCCCCAGATCATGACCTGAGCTGAAATCAAGAGTCAGCCACTTAACTAATCCACCCCAGCACCCCAAACAGATTTTTACATGAGATTCATCATAGTATCATTTATTGTAGCCCAAGATTGAAGACTAAATGAACAACAGGAGGGGATTGGGCAAATGAATTATAGCACATTCCTTGGATGGAACACATATACTAGAAACTTTAAATATGAAGCTGTAAATATACTTAAAGTGGAAAAAAATTAAAAAATAAAAAATAAAAAAAAGAAAGTGGGACATAATCACAATATTCAGAAAGTAGAATATGATGATGGGTCACAGGATGGTCTTGAAAACAGGAAACAGCATTGTGCCCAAGATTGCGAATCCGAGAAACCACCGAGGAGCCGACACCGATGCAAACACACAAGGGCTTATTTACAAGCTCGAGCTTGGGTCCAAGTATACCCGACACAGTGGAGCAGGGACTTGGACCCCGAAGTGGCTTACAGCTGGGTTTTTTATAGGCTGGTCTAGGGGATTTCCAGAAGGGGTGGAAGAATTAGGCTGGTCTAGGGGATTTTCTACCATGGGCGTGGGCTCTGTTGTCTTTCTGATATGGGATTCTCTGCCGAGGGCAATTCTGAGCTCTGTTGTCTTTCTGATATGGGATTACCGCCGAGGACATTGAGGACATTCTGCAGTTTTTCCTGTAAAGTTCAGCTCTTATTCACAGGGGCCTAAGATGGCTGTACTTGTGTTAATGCTAAACTTTAGGTGGGATGGCCTTAATTTTTCTCGGCCTCCCCAACAGTAATCAATCTCGTGGCCATTTTTCTAGGCTTAGAAGCCCTGGGCATCCTTAAAGACACCTAGCAGGGCAGCCCTGGTGGCGCAGGGGTTTGGCGCTGTCTGCAGCCTGGGGTGTGATCCTGGAGACCCAGGATCGAGTGCCACATAGGGCTCCCTGCATGGAGCCTGCTTCTCCCTCTGCCTGTGTCTCTGCCTCTCTCTCTCTGTGTCTATGAATAAATAAATAAAATCTTAAAAAAATAAATGAAAAACCTTTAAAAAAAAAAAGACCTAGCAGATAAAGACTACAAAGCAGCATTTATAAATGTCAATCTAAATAAAGAGGCAAACTGGGGCAAGCACAAAAAGATGAGTTTATTTGGGAATAGCAGAGAAATTGCGATTCTGGACACCCAAACTGTAGGAAGCTACAGATGAGTCCCAAATTCCAATTCCTCTGCTATTCCCAAATAAGCTCATTATCGTGAGCTTGCCCCAGTTTACCTCTCTTTAGGCTGACATTCCTGGGAGTCAGGTGGGATCCAAAGGAGATGACCTCCAAAGAATGATGATTCAGGGAATCAAGGGAGGTACCCGCATGGAGCCTCTTGCACTCATCATCACTTTCACAAGTCACGGTCTATTTCCAGTTTGATGAGTCTCTTCAAGGATTCTGAACACCTTCCCTTTGATTGAGTTTTCCAACTTTATTCAGGATCTGTATAAAGACAATCTTTTTTTGTTGAGTACTTGTTTCCCTTAGTACTAGTATGTTTGGTGAGTATTCCTTTGTTTTATTATTGGAAGCACATCAGAATTTTGGTATAATTCCTTTGGAATTCTTAGGAGTGTTAAAAAGAAAGCCATAGGCTCTAGGTGGAGTCACTTGCCCTCAGGGCAATAAACCAAGAATTAATTGTAACTTCAACCTTTTCAGGAATGGAATTTTAAACCAATTAATCTGGAATTTTCTGGCCTGCACCAAAGAGGTAATCTTCACGTGGGGCCTTCTCATTCCTCAAAGGAAGATCAGGTAATCTGGATGATAAGAACTCCCTTGCCCCACCTTTCCCCATAAGCAGAAGCGACCTTGCCTGAAATAGTACTTCCTTTTCTTTGGCTAATGAATTCTTGCCCTATCTTCCTTCCTATAAAAACCTTCCACTTTAGGGTGCCCGGGTTGCTCAGTCGCTTAAGTGTTAGACTCTCAATTTTGCTCAGGTCATGATCTCAAGGTCCTCCATGCTCAGCGAGCAGTCTACTTCTTTCCTTTTCTGCCAACCCCTCCCTCTGTCCTGTGCACTCTCTCCCTAAAATGAAAAAAATCTTTCAAAAAAAGACCTATTTTGTTTACCTCATCTCAGACGTCTCTACTTCTTAGGTGGGATGCTCACCAGTTCATGAGTTGCTTAATAAAACCAATTAGGGGCACCTGGGTGGCTCAGTGGTCAAGTGTCCGCCTTTGGCTCAGATCAGATCCTGGGGTCTTGGGATCCAGTCCCAGTTCGGGCTCCCCGCAGGGAGCCTGCTTCTCCCTCTGCCTATGTCTCTGCGTCTCTCATGGATAAATAAATAAAACCTTTTAAAATAAACAAATAAAATAAATCTTCACATTTACTCAGTTGATTTTTCCCTCCTTAGTGGGTATTAGAATTTGAAAAAAGGTTTGGCAAGGTTACAGGATAGAAGATCGATATGCAAAAATCCATTGTGTTTCTATAGACAAGATGAAATAAAGAAAATAATTCCATTCACAGTAGCCTCAAAATAAGATACCCAGGAATATATTTAAAAGAAGAACTGTAGAAATTGTGTTGTGAAAACTACAAAATATTGTTGAAAAAATTTTTAAAAAACCTAAGTAGGGACTCCTGGGTGGCGCAGTGTTTGAGCATCTGCCTTTGGCTTAGGTCAGGTCATGATGCCAGGGTCCTGGGACCAAGTCCCCACATTGGCTCTCCGCGGGGAGCCTGCTTCTCTCTCTGCCTGTGTCTCTGCCTCTCTGTGTCTCTCATGAGTGAATAAATAAAATCTTAAAAAAAGACATAAGTAAATGAAGAGACAATATTGACTCAGGGCCAGTGCGAGATTCTCAACCTGGCCCTGTTGATTACACTCCTCCAGCTCCCATCCTCCTCTGCCACCCTTTCCCCCAATCTGTGCCCCCCAAGATTCACTAAGGAAGTCTCCAGCGCCATTAACTGTTCAAGCTCACCAGAAGTATCCACAGGTTTTTCACATTTTTCTGTATTTGTCACACTAGGAAGTCTGTGAGAGGCAAGAGAGGCAAGAGAGGCAAGAAGGTCTTGGGACAAGTGACTAAGACATAATTGTCCTTACAATTACAGCATGCTAAAGGCTAGTGTAAGGAAGAGGCTAAGAAAGTTGTCGGTGACTTACCTTTTTAAAAAAAAAAAAATTTTATTAATTCATTTGAGAGAGAATAAGCAGGAGGAAGAGAAGCACAGTACCTGCTGAGCAGGGAGCCCTGCAGGGGAGCTGGATCCCAAGAAAGAGATAATGACCTGAGGTGAAGGCAGACGCCCAACATCTAAGTCACCCAGGCGCCTCCACTTTTTTAAAAATATATTTTATTTGAGAGATAACAGAGACCAAAAACGGGGAGAGAGGGAGAAGGCTCCCCGCAGAGCAGGGAGGCCCACGCGGGTCTTGATCTCAGGACCCTAGGATCATGCATGAGCTGAGCGAATGGACTAAGCAACTCAGGGGCCCCTGACTTTGCTAACATTGGCACAAGCCCCTAAATTTACATTCTAGCCTCAGCTCTTCCAACTCACGTCCAGACTCGACCACAATTTAAGTACCTAGGCAGTGCGCAATTCTCCAGCTGTCACACAAACAACTACCCAGAACCCCCCATCTTAAGGAATCCTGGGCCCGGCTATTGAAGGCACCTCCAGACACTCCTATAGTCCTCTAATAACACGAAGATCCCGCTCCTCATATTACACCCTTAGGTCGTCCCCGGACGGCGGCGCAAGGCCAGATTGGGCTCCTGAATTTCCCAGGCTCCGCCCTCTAGTTAGCCTATAAACTTCAACCCATTCCTGACGCCTCGAATCCCGCCCCCTCGCGTTTATAGACTCCACCCCCCCTAGGGTGGACTCCTTTCCAGGCACGGCCCTCAGCCGACTGCCCGCCCCCAACACCCTGCAGGCCCCACCTCTTCAGAAATGCCATTCGAAGCCCCACTGACAGGGATAACCATCCAGCCTCGCACCCACGACTAACCATGCAACATTCGCCTACCGCAATAACCTTCCCTGGGTCACCTCCCGGAGAAATATTCTAGGATGACGCCAAGGCTCCGCCCCCGCGAAGCTCCCTCCGAGTCCCGCCCCGCCTCCAGCCCTGCCCACTGGCCCCGCCCAGGGGAGTAACTAACCATCCCGGGCCTGCCACTTCAGGAGCTGGCTCCACTCAGACCCCGCCCCCCGGAGGCTCCGCCCCGCCCCGCCCCGCCCCGCCCCTGACACGCACCCGCCTTCGGGCGCAGGCGCAATGTGGCACCTGTCCTGCGTACCAGCGCCGCCACGTCGGCCGCAGCCCGGGCCGCCAGGGGGCGCGCGTCCAGCCGCGCCAGGAGCTGCCGTGCTCTGGGGTCCGCGGGCAGGGGAGGGCCCCGGCCTGCGCGGGTGGAAAGAACAGGTCAGCGCCCGCCCGAGCCTCGGCAAACCCCCTACGCTCCACGACGTCCGAAGACCTAGAATGCCCCTAAGATCTTCCGAGCCCCCCGACCATTCCCTCATAGTTCCGGAGGTCGCCCGCTGCCCGTCTCGACTCCCGCGACCCCCGACCGTCATAGGAATGCCCGTAGATCCCCGCCTGCCCCCACGAAATCCCTGGACATCGCTAGCTGATCGAAATATTCCTGGACACTTCCCGACACTCTGGGACCATCTCTGCAGGGCTCCGACCGCCCCCACATAACACCAGATTCCAAACTCTTCCCGCACGGTAGCCAGAGGGACCCCGATTCTGCCAGATGTCCTGAAAGAAGACGGCCCGCCCCCGCTGTGGCCCCGGCACCCCCCGATTCCCCTTCCGGATATCCTAGGCGACCTTGATGGCCCACGTAGCTCCAGTTGCCCCTCCATTTATCCCCAGAGGCCCCCCCCCCGCCTGACCCCTCCCTCCGCAGTTCGCTACACACCCTGAGTGCCCCGGTGTCCCCAGCGGCCCCGGGCAGACCCCTCTGGCACATCTCCCCGGGATTCCTGAGAGCCAGCCCCCGGGTCTGGGGCGCAGCCCCACGGTGCGGGTGCGGGTGCGGGTGCAGGTCCAGGACCCGGAGCCCAACCCGGGTCACCGCTTGGGCGCCAGGGCTGCTTTGTTTACCACCTGTCGCAAGGAAAAAGTGAGAAGCAGACAGGCGGGGCGAGGGGTGGCAAGGACGCGCCCAATCCCTCCCCTCCCCACCCCACCCCACCCCACCCCCGTACCTCCTCTGCTCCCCTTAGGGTCCGTGGCGCCCCCTGCGCGCGGCTCCATGACCCGAAGTCGGCAGGGTGGACGCAAGGCCGCCGGCGACGCGTTTTGAGCGCCTGGGCGCACTCACCTGGCGGCCCGCCCAGGCCTGGATGCAGCTGCGGCCGGCCGGTCCCGTGCCCGGCGCCCCGACCCGCGCGGTGACCTACCTGGCCGCCAGCGAGGAGGCCTGGCTGTGGGAGGCAGCGCGAGCGCTTGGCCTCGCTCGGCCTCAGGCGCCGCCTCTGTTATCCCAGGAGCCTGAGCTGGGCTCCTCTTTCCACCCAGGACGTGCTGTCAGTCCACGAGCGAGAAGGGGACGTCGAGGCCCAAAGAATTCTGTTAAGGGCCTCGCCCGAGCTCTTGACGACTAAACACGGGGATGCAGAAGTGGGGCCCAGCTTGCCAGGGAACTCTGCGGCCTCCAGCGGAGCTTGGCTCCTAGTAGGGCACTGAGTAAACTTGCAGGGGATGTTTCCTACTTGGGAATTGGAAGAGTCTGTTGGGCTGGGCAGGGGGGAGCCCTTGGAGCCTTGGGGGCCATGGGAGGGGTTGGGGCCTTGAGCATGATAGCGTTGGGGAACTCAAAAAGCCGGGAAGGGCAGGTGCCCTGGACACTGGAGTGGCGGTAGGGGGCCGCCCAACCTGAGGAGGTTGGGAAGGGCCCGGGGGTGGGAGGGGATGCCAGCCAATGAGGGGAGAAATCAGATCCCGCTTAGGTATTAAAACTGGGGGTGTCCTGAAGGCAGAGGTCCCCGAGGGAGGAGCCCTTGGGCAAGTGCTCCTCACTGTAGTGGAAGGAAAAATGGGGTGCAGTGAGAGAGAGCCCCCGACCACCACTTTGTGGAGGCAGAAACTGGAGGGCCTCGGGGTTCAGATGCCTTCCTGGCCAGGGCCCCACAGCCAACCCAACAGCAGCCCGGGCCTCGGGCAGCTTACCCCCAACCTTCACTGGGGCTGTGACTGTTCACTATGGGCTGTGGAACACTCTGTTTCCTGACGTCCATTCTGGGTGGCGGGGCAGCCTCTCCTGTCCACCTTTCAGGGGCCTGGTGTTGTCACAGGTGAGAGGTGTGTTGAATGGTCCCTGCTTCCCTCCCTCCTACAATCTCTTGGCCCTTTCACCTCTGATCTGACTTTGTCTGGGGGGTGGGAGCAGCGGGGGGGGTCGGGGGGAACACTGGACCTCATTCACTGCCCTGCTCTGTTCTGGTTGAGACTTCAAGCTCTGAAGATAGATAGCATAGCTTCCAATCTGGGGCTCATGGCTCTAGGACCCGGTGATTGGGGTAGAGGGCGATTAGGGTAGAGGCACGCTTATATTCTGGGGGAAGGGAGCATGAAGCTCTGTAGATTGGTGGATGGGAGGTTTTGCAGGCTTCATGTGATGATGTGGTAAGGTCAGGATGGGGGTGGGTGGGCAGTGAGAGTAGGCTTCCAGGCATTGGCAGCTTCAATACTTTGGAAATGGGACGGGGAAGTTGCCAAGTGGATGGGGGTTCCAGTATCTAGAAATTGGGAATACCTTCCAGACTGGGACATGCTCAGTCTGGGTGGACTATGGAAAGAATGGGGTGTCTACAGAGGCCTTGGGGATGGATTGTGACAGCCGGGACCCTGGATGGCAGGCAAGGCTTCATGGAGAGGTGAAGTCAGCAGGGCCACAAATCTGGGGGCAGGGGCAAGGATTGGGTTGCAGCAACAGTTCTTAGGCTGTTGGCAGCGGTGGGGTGGGGCAGTCCAGACAGAAGGCAGACCCTTTTTACAGGAGGTAGAACCCTAGCCACTGCTTCATCCAGAGCCTCAGTGTACCCCTCTGGGGAGTGATGGTAATGAGGTGTGCACTGTGCAGTTGTCAAGGAATTAGGAACAAAGCTTCTAAATCACCCACACTGGGCCCAGCCAAGCCATGTGGTAGCAGCCCTGGTGCTTATCTTTGATCTATATTGATTACAATCAGAGTAGCCAGAGCCAAACCCCCACTCATCCTGCTGCAATGCAGGTTCAAACCAGTGTCTTTCTTAGGCTTGTGCGTTTCACCTCACCTCATTCACAGATATAAGTCCATTTTTCTCATAGCCCTACCCGATACCTGATAATTTAATCAAGCTTTTTTTTTAAGTGGATTCAGGTTTGACAAAATTTGATCAGTTTTTAACTTCATTTATATCATTACAATCATTACAATCAAGATAGTAAGCACAGGGATCCCTGGGTGGCGCAGCGGTTTGGCGCCTGCCTTTGGCCCAGGGCGCGATCCTGGAGACCCGGGATCAAATCCCATATCAGGCTCCCGGTGCATGGAGCCTGCTTCTCCCTCCGCCTGTGTCTCTGCCTCTCTCTCTCTCTGTGAGTATCATAAATAAATAAAAATTAAAAAAAAAAAGATAGTAAGCACAATCCTCACTGCCAAAAATTATCTCCTGCTGCACGATTCCTCCTTCTTGTGTCCTGCTCTCACCAGCCCCTGATTTATTCTATTGTTGTACATTAGTTTGTATTTTTCTAGGTGTTGTACATTGAAGAATAGTTGACACACAATGTTACATGAATTTCAGGTATGCAACATAGTGGCTTGAAGTCTGATCAAATTTTGTCAAATTTTGACACCCAGAATGGACGTCAGGAAACAGAGTGTTCCACAGCCCATAGTGAACAGTCACAGCCCCAGTGAAGGTTGGGGGTAAGCTGCCCGAGGCCCGGGCTGCTGTTGGGTTGGCTGTGGGGCCCTGGCCAGGAAGGCATCTGAACCCCGAGGCCCTCCAGTTTCTGCCTCCACAAAGTGGTGGTCGGGGGCTCTCTCTCACTGCACCCCATTTTTCCTTCCACTACAGTGAGGAGCACTTGCCCAAGGGCTCCTCCCTCGGGGACCTCTGCCTTCAGGACACCCCCAGTTTTAATACCTAAGCGGGATCTGATTTCTCCCCTCATTGGCTGGCATCCCCTCCCACCCCCGGGCCCTTCCCAACCTCCTCAGGTTGGGCGGCCCCCTACCGCCACTCCAGTGTCCAGGGCACCTGCCCTTCCCGGCTTTTTGAGTTCCCCAACGCTATCATGCTCAAGGCCCCAACCCCTCCCATGGCCCCCAAGGCTCCAAGGGCTCCCCCCTGCCCAGCCCAACAGACTCTTCCAATTCCCAAGTAGGAAACATCCCCTGCAAGTTTACTCAGTGCCCTACTAGGAGCCAAGCTCCGCTGGAGGCCGCAGAGTTCCCTGGCAAGCTGGGCCCCACTTCTGCATCCCCGTGTTTAGTCGTCAAGAGCTCGGGCGAGGCCCTTAACAGAATTCTTTGGGCCTCGACGTCCCCTTCTCGCTCGTGGACTGACAGCACGTCCTGGGTGGAAAGAGGAGCCCAGCTCAGGCTCCTGGGATAACAGAGGCGGCGCCTGAGGCCGAGCGAGGCCAAGCGCTCGCGCTGCCTCCCACAGCCAGGCCTCCTCGCTGGCGGCCAGGTAGGTCACCGCGCGGGTCGGGGCGCCGGGCACGGGACCGGCCGGCCGCAGCTGCATCCAGGCCTGGGCGGGCCGCCAGGTGAGTGCGCCCAGGCGCTCAAAACGCGTCGCCGGCGGCCTTGCGTCCACCCTGCCGACTTCGGGTCATGGAGCCGCGCGCAGGGGGCGCCACGGACCCTAAGGGGAGCAGAGGAGGTACGGGGGTGGGGTGGGGTGGGGTGGGGAGGGGAGGGATTGGGCGCGTCCTTGCCACCCCTCGCCCCGCCTGTCTGCTTCTCACTTTTTCCTTGCGACAGGTGGTAAACAAAGCAGCCCTGGCGCCCAAGCGGTGACCCGGGTTGGGCTCCGGGTCCTGGACCTGCACCCGCACCCGCACCCGCACCGTGGGGCTGCGCCCCAGACCCGGGGGCTGGCTCTCAGGAATCCCGGGGAGATGTGCCAGAGGGGTCTGCCCGGGGCCGCTGGGGACACCGGGGCACTCAGGGTGTGTAGCGAACTGCGGAGGGAGGGGTCAGGCGGGGGGGGGGCCTCTGGGGATAAATGGAGGGGCAACTGGAGCTACGTGGGCCATCAAGGTCGCCTAGGATATCCGGAAGGGGAATCGGGGGGTGCCGGGGCCACAGCGGGGGCGGGCCGTCTTCTTTCAGGACATCTGGCAGAATCGGGGTCCCTCTGGCTACCGTGCGGGAAGAGTTTGGAATCTGGTGTTATGTGGGGGCGGTCGGAGCCCTGCAGAGATGGTCCCAGAGTGTCGGGAAGTGTCCAGGAATATTTCGATCAGCTAGCGATGTCCAGGGATTTCGTGGGGGCAGGCGGGGATCTACGGGCATTCCTATGACGGTCGGGGGTCGCGGGAGTCGAGACGGGCAGCGGGCGACCTCCGGAACTATGAGGGAATGGTCGGGGGGCTCGGAAGATCTTAGGGGCATTCTAGGTCTTCGGACGTCGTGGAGCGTAGGGGGTTTGCCGAGGCTCGGGCGGGCGCTGACCTGTTCTTTCCACCCGCGCAGGCCGGGGCCCTCCCCTGCCCGCGGACCCCAGAGCACGGCAGCTCCTGGCGCGGCTGGACGCGCGCCCCCTGGCGGCCCGGGCTGCGGCCGACGTGGCGGCGCTGGTACGCAGGACAGGTGCCACATTGCGCCTGCGCCCGAAGGCGGGTGCGTGTCAGGGGCGGGGCGGGGCGGGGCGGGGCGGAGCCTCCGGGGGGCGGGGTCTGAGTGGAGCCAGCTCCTGAAGTGGCAGGCCCGGGATGGTTAGTTACTCCCCTGGGCGGGGCCAGTGGGCAGGGCTGGAGGCGGGGCGGGACTCGGAGGGAGCTTCGCGGGGGCGGAGCCTTGGCGTCATCCTAGAATATTTCTCCGGGAGGTGACCCAGGGAAGGTTATTGCGGTAGGCGAATGTTGCATGGTTAGTCGTGGGTGCGAGGCTGGATGGTTATCCCTGTCAGTGGGGCTTCGAATGGCATTTCTGAAGAGGTGGGGCCTGCAGGGTGTTGGGGGCGGGCAGTCGGCTGAGGGCCGTGCCTGGAAAGGAGTCCACCCTAGGGGGGGTGGAGTCTATAAACGCGAGGGGGCGGGATTCGAGGCGTCAGGAATGGGTTGAAGTTTATAGGCTAACTAGAGGGCGGAGCCTGGGAAATTCAGGAGCCCAATCTGGCCTTGCGCCGCCGTCCGGGGACGACCTAAGGGTGTAATATGAGGAGCGGGATCTTCGTGTTATTAGAGGACTATAGGAGTGTCTGGAGGTGCCTTCAATAGCCGGGCCTAGGATTATTACTTAAAATTCGGGTGCAGGTCTGCTATTGATGTGCACTGAGCCGAATTAAATGGCCGCATGCCTGATTGCAATCTGTAGGCAAGAAATGAAGTGAGGCTAGAATGTTAAATTGGGGCAAGGTCCTAGGTGGTTTCCATGGAGTACCCCTCTGACCGCCTTTTTCATCTTCCAGTTGTTAGTGTGTTGGATTCTGCGGACATAGAAGTTACAGACAATCGCTTGCCTAATCCCACGTTCGTGGAACACCGGCCCCAGGTACCACCTCGTCCTCTTATTAGATGCCGCCTGCTTTGAGACTGGCAACGTATGTACACTTGTGTTTTTACTACAGCATCATCGGTCAGAGACCTTGGGTACAGGTAATGCGCCACCCCAAGTGACTCAGGGTAAGGCACGTTCTGCTTCCAAGCCGCTCCAAGCCTCTGGACAGTTCTGTGTGGAATTGGTTTGTGGTTCCACAGGCTTTGGCCTCACATTAAGTGGAGGCCGAAATTCAGCAGGAGATGCTCCACTAGTAGTGCGCAGGCTGCTGAAAGACGGGCCAGCACAGCGCTGTGGTCGCTTGCAAGTGAGTTGTAAGATGCCCTCCATTCAATAGTGCTAGCCCAATCCTCATCCTGTGTCGGGGTGCTCTCCATCTGTTCTTTCTATAACACCTCTCACTTTGCACTCTTGCAGGCTGGGGACCTTGTGCTCCACATCAACGGAGAGTCAATTCAGGGCCTCACCCATGCCCAGGTGGTGGAGCGCATTCGCACAGGAGGCCCCCGTCTCCACCTTGTACTAAGCAGGCCCCTGGAAACCCATCCTGGCAAGCCTGAAGGGGTGGGAGGGCCCCAGAAAGGAGATGGTGGGTTTCCTGATGGAGAGGTGTGACAGATCTATGAGGGGAAGAAGAGGGTTGCAGATTGGAGAGGTTGGGTTCCAGGGTGGGAAGGGTTGGTGGTCTCAGTGGGGAGGTCAGAGTTCAGTGGCTGTGAAGGGTCATGGTATTCTCAAAAGCAGGGTGGGGAAGGGCAGGGGCTCAGGATGGAATAAAAGTAGATTTAGAGGGGAGGCTTTTGAGGTCCTGGGAGAGGAGAGCTGGGAAGGGGTCTGAGGTAAAGGTGGGTGTTTAGAAGGAAGAGTTGTGGTTCTCGGATGAGAAGGAAGAGTGGGTCTCAGCAGGGAGAGGATGGGATGGGGATCCAGAGGGTAGGGAGTCTAGTTCCAAAGCTGAGGGGTCCATAGGCAAAGGGCTGGGAGTTGAGGGAGGTGGGTTAAGGAACGGGAGAGTCTGGGGTCCTCAATGGGAGGGGTTTGGCATCTCGAGGTAAATAAAGGTCAGGGTTTGATTTTTATTTGGGGATTATGGGAAATTACTTCTGGGGGGGCATGTTCTGGATCCAGGTGGGGAGGTGTCTCCAGAAAAGGGGTGTGTGGGGTCGTCTGGAAGGGTGGCAATGGTTCCTGACTGGTTTGTCCAGTCCTCAAAAGGAGATTTCTCTAAAGAGTGGGGTCTCTGCCTCCTGCAGCCCCTGGAGCCTCCTGGCCACCCTCAGCCAGGGAGCTTGGCTTTCCATTCCCCACCCTATCAGCCATTCTGACTCGCAGTTCTGCCATCCCCAGATCGCAGCCCAGATCCTGGTGGACCAGAGGTGATGAGGTCTCCCAGCGTCAGTGCTTCCCGGCTTCAGCACCCTCCATCCGGTACAATGGCCCAAACCCGGGGCAGCACAGAGCCTAGCCCAGAGCAAGGTGCCGACTGCCCCGAGGTTCCCCGTCCTGAGCGCCATACAGACAACCCTGACGACCGAACCCCGGGTTCCCCGGGACCCTGGCTGGTGCCGAGTGATGAACGGCTTTCACAGGCCCTAGGGATCCCAGGGGCAGCACAGCTTGCTCTCGAGATGGCAGCTGGGAGGCGGAGGCACTGAGCACGTATGTGATGGTTCAATGCTCACTTGGTACTGCCCAGCCTGGATCTGGTGTGCTCAGCCAACTGCACACTAGCATCGCTGGGAGAGCTTACACTGGTCTTGCCCACCCCCTCCTGCTGCGCAGCCGACCTGCCAGTGCTCCCCTCTGCTCTCCTTGTGGTGTCAGTGGTACAGCCCTGGGCTTCGCTTCTGGTTTCAAGGGTGGGTGAGGTAATAAAATGGTTTGACCCAGTCTTGACTTGCCAGGTGCTCTAAGCCAGTGGGGCTCCTGAGTTCACCCTGCAAAGGAGGGGGTGGGCAGATCTGGTTTCAAGGAGGGCCTCTTCTTGCAGCCATTGACAAACTTACTTCACACTGTTTCCTCTGTGCCTCCGGCAGGGTCTGCTTGTGCCCGAACCCCAGTCTGGCGTGCTTTTTCCCTTCTCCACTTTTCTTCACCAATTCCTGCATCTCTCATTCATTCATTTCATTTTTTGGAGGTGTGCTAGGCCCACAGATAATCTTTGCTCATGGCATGAGGAATGCAGAGGCGGGCCGTTGTACCAGGAGTGCACTTGAACACCCACAGCCCCAGGCAGGAATCGTCCAGACCCCCAGCTGGGGTCCAGAGAGTAAGGCTAGAACCAGGGTGGCTTCTTTCACCAGGAGCCTGCGGTCTCTCACTTCCAGCCAGCTTGGCCAGCTTTCGATGGTATATAGACTGCCACCCTTAAGGCATGGGCTGGGGCCCTGGAGCCCCCCTTGGGGTGGGGCCAGGAAGGTGTGAGTCAGCCGGCTGAGCTAAAAAAGGCTGTTAGAACTTTTGAGCCATGCCCCCCTCTTCCATAGATGGTGATGAACTGCAGCCAGGCTTGTGCGCGCAGGCCACATGCTGGGCGTTCCTGGTCCTGGGAGAGGACAGAGTTTCCTCCATCCTGGGAGCAGAGCCCTAAAGGCAGGGCTTATATGGCCAGCAGGACTGCAACCGGGATAGCCCTGAAGCCAAGCACTGGCTGAGGCCAGAAATGTCCAGTCACCTCCGCTTGTCACCACATCCTGAACACTTGGCCCCATCCCCCCAATGAAGGAAGCTGTGGTCAGGCGGGAAAGGGCAACTCCTACCCCTATGGGGAGGGGTCAGAGAGGGGAGACAAATTAAAAAAGACTAGAGTGTGAATTTCCAGGGTGACGTGTTCAGGAGAGAGGGACTGCAAAGCCTGGCTGGGAGCTGGGGTATAAAAAACTGAAGAGGTGGGGATCCCTGGGTGGCTCAGTGGTTTAGCGCCTGCCTTCGGCCCAGGGCGTGAGTCCAGGGATTGAGTCCAGGGATCGAGTCCCACATCGGGCTCCCTGCATGGAGCCTGCTTCTCCCTCTGCCTGTGTCTCTGCCTCTTTCTCCGTGTCTCTCGTGAATGAATAAATAAAATCTTAAAAAAAAAGAAAGAACTGAAGAGGTGAACCCTTGAATGGTCAGCACTGTGGACTTCGTGGGGGAGTGTACTGGGGCTTCCAGCTACCCTTGACTCAGAGCCCGTTGGAGGTGTGGCTCTACGGAAATAAGGCACTCCAGCCCTATAAACACAGTCACACCCAGGAGACTAATAATAGTAACCCCAACCACCATTTACTTAGATTTATTCCTGCTACTGGCTTTTTTTTTTTTCAAAGATTTATTTATTTATTTATGATGGACAGAGAGAGAGAGAGAGAGAGAGACAGAGACAGAGACACAGGAGGAGGGAGAAGCAGGCTCCATTCCGGGAGCCCGACGCGGGACTCGATCCCGGGACTACAGGATCGTGCCTGGGGCCAAAGGCAGGCGCTAAACCGCTGAGCCACCCAGGGATCCCCCCTGCTGCTGGCTTTATTGTACTATCTATTTTCATCTACTTACATATCTACTCAACAATCCTAATATCTCCATTTCACAGGGAGGAGAGTGAGGCTCAGACAGTATAAATGGCTTGGGGGGGTCGTTGAAGCAAGATTTAATCAAGGCAGGATGCTGGAGCCTATCCTTTTAATCTCACCTGCATTTGACAACGAGTAATTGAGCCCTGATTATTTACCTTGCACCATGATAGGTGTTGGGAAGATGCTGGTGAAACGAAAGATAAAGATTTCTAACCTTGTGTAGAAGTATGTTGGAAAAGCAAAGACAAAGAAAAGAAAATGAATAAATAAAAGAACTTCAGGGAGAGGTCAGAGTTACAAAGATAGCAAAAGGAGGTTATGTTGGTGGGAGCAATGATGGTGGGCTGTTGGTCTCTTTGAAGACAACATTTGAGCCGGGACCCAAATGACCAGAAGCCAAATGTATGAAGAGCTTGGGGAAGGACACTGACAGCCATGGGAATGGCAAGTGCAAAGGCTCCAAGGTAATGCAGAGTTTATTTTGTTCTAAAAACTCAGACATGTCCCCACGGCGTTGGAAAACACACTCTCAACACTGGGAAAAGTGTGCTTCATCCCTTCTGCCACTCAACCACTCTCAGCAGCCTGGGATGATAGAAGGGTGCCCCTTCCTTGGTTTTGAGGCACCCCAGGTTGGGGGAGGGTGTGGTGTCACAGTCAGGGCCTTGGGCTTAACTGTCCTGGCTGTCCAGCCACAACTTTTCCCTCAAATGGGATGAGACTAAAACCAACGTCCAGTCTGGAGAGTGTGATCCTCAGCACATCTCCAGGGAGATCCTGATTCCTGTGACTGAGTGCATGTCTCAAATGTAGAAATCAAGGCTGAGCTGGGAGAAATTGCTCGCTTAGGAAAACACACTTCAAATGTCATCAGCTTTGCACCCAGGCTGGCACCCCAGGAGCCTTCCTTCCTCTCATCTTGCCATGCTTCCAGCAAAAAAAACCTGTGCTTCTTCCCCGTTCTTCATCTAGGGCTATGCTGGTAGCTCCTCTCCTTAGAACCAGGAAACAGAGGCCCTGCACTTAAGGCCAGGGCTTCCCTAGGACTGCAGAACAGAGAATCGGACCCTGGGTGGTGACACTGTTAATAATGTCTGTCCCCATTTACTGAGCAGCTTGATGGTCACCAAGTCCTGTTCTCTCTTAGCCTGTGCGCTAATGCAGTCACATTTCCATCACTGCTAAGAGGTTTATTCCACCCACCATGATCCTTTATCTGAAAATTTGAAGAAAGAAAAGCTCTGGAAAAAGCTTTCCCATGTGTTGGGCACCATTTGGTTACAAAACCTAACCTGAGGTAATGAGACAATTTTCAGTTCTGGCTTATAGGACTTATTGTGAATGACTTTCACCTTCTTTCTTTTTTTTTTTTTTCCTTTCTTGAATAAATATGGATCACGCCCTGGACTGAAGTATTGTAATTTTTTTTAAAACAGGGCTGCTTCAGACCTCGCCAAGGGTGTTAAGACATACACAACTTTCTAAGATCCGAAATATTCAGAATTCTGGAAAAGTACCTAGGTTTAACCACGGCCTCGGCCACCTTTACACCTAAGGAAACTGAGTCACACTCCTCCCCAAAACCAGATACCCGCGGTTCTGAATTGAGGCAGCCTCTAAAGCATTCCTATTTTGAAGGCGCAAAAAGTCTCGCCATTACCGCGCATGGTACCCCGAACTGCTAAGCCTCAAAAGCTGGGCGCCCCCGGAGATGGGTCGCCCCGGGGGCTCCACGCCAGGCCGGGAGTATCCTTGGCGGGCGGGGCGAAGGGGCTTCCGGGGCGGCAGCCACCTGGCCCGGCCCCCTCCGGCCCCGCCCGCTTCTGCTCCGGGAGGTGATTCACTCCCTCCTTCGCCCCGGGGGCCCCCTTCCCGGCCAGAGAGCGGGCAAGACGGCAGGGTGTGCAGCGTCCCCGAATCCGCGAGCAAGCGACTAGATACTCCGTGCCCCTAGGGACTCCGGCCCACCCCATGGCGGATTCCGAGCGACACTCGGCCCCCGGCTGCTGGGCCGCCTGCACCAACTTTTCGCGCACCCGAAAGGGAATTCTCCTGTTTGCCGAGATTGTGAGCGTCCCGGGATAGGCGGGTGGGCAAAGGTGGGGTGGAGTGGCCGGAACACGCGGAGCTGGGAGGCCCTGGGTGAGGCTGGCGCAGGCCTGGAGGCGCTCCGCAGCGGGCGCGGGTGGGTGGGGTCGTGGCGGAGGCCCGAAACCAGGGACTGACGGCTAGCCACTGGGATTTGGAGAAGGTAATCAGGAGCCGCTGGGCTATGGGGTGGCGCCAGGGGCCCATAGCGCATATGGGGAGCCCTGTGGAGGGAGACAGTGCGGACACGTGGGTGGGCTCTTGGGCGAGATCCAACGGGGCTAGGAGGTGGGGGGCCTCCCGTGGCAGGGCGTGTCGCGGCCTGGGCACTGGCGGGCGGGTTGGCTGTGCGCCCAGGGGCGGGGCCTGTTGGGGTGGGGCCCTGAGCACTGGTCCTGCGGGGTAGGGAGGTCCGCCCTTTACCAGTTCTTCCTCGCCCTTCTGTAGTGGGGCAGGAGGTCGTTAGCTATTCGGGCTGCTGGGGAGCCTGGGCTGCCCGCTCCCCTCAAAGTGGGCGCCGCCTTTGATTCACTTGTAAAAGCGGTGCGACACCTTTAACAGAGCCTTGCCCTTCCCGGTGTCACTCTCACCGCTTCCCAAAGGGGTTGCCGAGGGAACCGCAGGTCCCGCCTCTATGAAGGCTCCAGAGCTGGCACCAGCAGTGCTCACAAAACACCTGGCGGCACCACTCCCTGCAGCCCGCCCCGTGCTGAAAGGAAAAAGGGGGGAAACAGAGGCACCCAACTCTACCCCTTACTAGCTAGGTGACTCCGGGCAAGTCACTTAAGCTCTTTGTGCCTCACTTTTCTATAAAATAAAGATACTAATAACAGCATCCAGCTCATTAGGTTGTTGTGATGATTAAATAAATTAGTACTTGTACAGCTCCTAGAACAACATTCGGGACACAGCGAGCACACGATAAATGTTTAGCTATTATTAGTTGTCATATTTCTCGTCCTGGTAGGCATCTTTGGAGTTTGAGACCTCCAATTTATTTATTTATCTTTTAAGATTTTATTTATTTACTCATGAGAAATGCAGAGAGAGAGAGGCAGAGACAGAGGCAGAGGGAGAAGCAGGCTCCCTGCAGGGAGCCTGATGTGGGAATCCATCCCAAGACCCTGGGATCATGACCTGAGCCAAAGACAGATGCTCAACCACTGAGTCACCCAGGTGCCCCACGACCTCCAATTTAAACCAATCCCTTCAGCCCTGGGAGCTGATCGAGACCCCCTTTCCCCTGTTATTCTTCCAGATACTGTGCCTGGTGATTCTGATCTGCTTCAGTGCCTCCACACCAGGATACTCCTCCCTGTCAGTGGTGGAGATGATCCTTGCTGCTATCTTCTTTGTCATCTACATGTGTGACCTGCACACCAAGATACAGATCATCAACTGGCCTTGGAGTGTGAGAAAGCGGCAAGGCTAGGGAGGGGCTTGGGCAGTTGGGACGGTCCTGGTAATTCTTAATGCTGACTTCCCTCTTCTGCCCACACCTCACAGGATTTCTTCCGAACCCTCATAGCAGCCATCCTCTACCTGATCACCTCCATCGTTGTCCTTGTTGAAGGAGGAAACCACTCCAAAATCATCGCGGGGGTAAAAGCCACAGAGGCAGCTCCAAAGTGGCGGGGGTGAGGGTGGGGAATGAGAATACAGGGGTCAGTTCTGTATCTGCTTTTGGCAGAAAGTATGTGACCCATAGCAGGCCACACTCAGAGCCTGCGGGAACGTCTGGCCCAGGCTCTGGTTCTCCTCCCAAAATCATCCTTTGCTGGAAAAGGCCATGCCTTGTCCAACACAGGAACCTTTGTGGAAAGCACAAAGAGACAGCCCCTTTGTCAACACAATAGGCTACCATCTGCTAGAACTTTGTCTCAAATGTACAGTGTGAATGGTACCACTGACATGTGGGGCCATCATGTGGTTATCCTGTGTTGAGCGGTTCTCGGAGGGAGGGTGGGGTAGATTCCAGTCTCCTGACCTTTCCCTGGGGCTCTGTGGCTTCCCAGTCTGGGGTTTTAGTCAGCATCCCTGCATGGGGGGCAGTCGTTGGAGGTGGTAGATACAAGGAAGCAAGAGGCTGAGTAGGCTGACCAACCTGATCCAACGTCCCTCCCTCCCATCCCCACCCTCAGGTACTGGGCCTAATCGCTACAAGCCTCTTTGGCTATGATGCTTATATCACCTTCCCCTTGCGGCAGCAAAGACATACAGCAGCCCCTACTGGTAAGTGTGTGTGTTGGGGCGGGGGGAGGGTTGCCTGGGGTGCTGAGGAGAGTAGGAAAGGAGTCTCCCAAGGCCATGAATACCCCTTATTGGTACTGATGGCCTTAGTGCCAATAAGTGCCATAAGCCTCAGTATTACTTGTCTATAAATGGGCATATGGATCCTACCCATGCTTTCCTCTCTTTTCCTCACTTGCAGATCCTGCAGATGGCCCGGTGTAGGTGAACTCCCTTCATTTCTCTCTGAAACCTGCAAATAACACTTCCATCGAAAGGACTCCTCCCTGCCCTTACAACATTCCCAGCCAACTCCCAGCCCCTTACTGAAGTACAAGTGCCTTTATTGGGAGAATCTGTCTTCCTGTCCTGCCAGTCCTCCCTCCTGGGTGTGGCCATCTTTATGTCCTGGGTGTGGACATAGGGGTGCCTATGTCCCCCTACCTTCTGCAGTACCCAACAGGAGACACTGTTCTGCCTGGACTATGCGCCCACTTAAGCCACAAAATAAGGGGAGGAGGGAGCCTCAGATTTCAGACTCTAGGCCCCAGGCTGTGACCTGCACCAAATAAACTCCTCATTGTGTGTGTGGGGGGTGGTTCTGTGGAGGGATAAATAAACAGATTGTTAAAACATGTGATAATGAATAAATTAATCTTTTGATCAAATGTATATAAATCTCAAACATCAGGAGTGGGGAAGTCAGGGAGGAGGACAGCTGGAGCAAGGAGGTAAAGAAGCCAGGCCTGTTTTACAACAAATATTAAATTACTTCATTAACACAAACAGATGAAGGAGGAAGGGGATTTATGACTCAGGTTGGGAGACAGGATCATCTATGCTGACTTGACAATGGAGCCTTCCAGGACTACGCTGCCTTCAAGCCACAATGCAGTTCTTGTCTCTGGTCTGGCGAGGCATCCCTGGGCGCCAGCTCCTGGGGAGCTGTGGAGATGGGGATTTGGGGGTTCCAGTTGCATTGTCCTGAGCAGGCCTGAGCCTGCACAGATGTGGGGGCAGCGGGATGCGCTCTCCTAGGAAGAAGCCATCCTCCTCTGAGGACTCAGAACTGGGGCTAGAAGGTGAGCTGGAGCAAGATCCTGAGTCCGACCCCGATCCCAAGTCACACTGGTGGTGGCGATGTCTGCCAGAGTGGCGGCGGTGATGGTGGTGGTGGCGGCGGCTGTGGTGGTGATGGGTGGGGGCCCTAGGTGGGGGACTGCGTGGCCTGCGACGCTGGGCTGGGGGTGCACTCAGGGTCCGCCGCGGGCCTCCCTCGGATACCAGAGGGTCACGGAAGCTGACGCGGGGGGTGCTCTGGCGACCAAAGGCACCATCTTCCAGGGGTGGGTCAGGCTGGCTGGGGAGTCCTGGGGGTGGCTCTGGGGGGCCGCGGAGACCCAGCTCTGGCATGGAGTGGCGGTGGGGGGCTCCCCTGAGAAAGTGGGCAGGCTCCTCAGGGCCCGCAACTGGAAAGGATGGAACAATTCCCTGTTATTGCCCCTGAGGGGATGACTGTGAAGGGCCTTCTCTCCACTTGACCCCATCAGGTCTGGGAAAGTGGGAGCAAGGGTCAAGGAGGGGCAGCAAGGTGGGGGTAATTTGGGAAAAAGGAGGCCTGGGGCGGGCTCTAGGTGAGGGAATGAGAGCATGGCTTCTGATGTAAGGAGGTGGTGACATCAGCTAAGGCTGACCAAGTTTGCCAGAGAATGGGGGTGGGCCTGGGCGCGGAGGGTGGAAGGTCAAGGGTTCGGAGGAAAGGAGGAAGAATTTGGGCTCAAGAAGGAACAAGTTGAGGCCAGGGGACAGGCCTTCTAACAGCAGGGGGTGGAGCCAGGGTTCACGAGGGCAGGTCATTTGGCTGGAGACTTGGGGATGGAGCCAGGGCTGGGATGGGGGCGGGGCCAGGGCTGCGGGAAGGTGAAGGGCGTGGGTGAATCAAGGGGAGGGCCCGGGTTGGAGGGAGTGGGGGGACACTTGGCTTGAGGGTTAGCTCACCAGGCTCTGGCTCCGTGCTAGTTCCTTTGGTGGCGGTCTCTGCTGCCTCCTCCTCTACAGCCGAGAAAGAGGCCGTGGAGGCTGCGACAGGTGCAGAGACTATGCCCGCACTCCAGCTCTGGCGGCCGGTCCCCGAAGTCCCCGAACTCGTGGGCTCGGACCCCAGGCTGCAGGCTCTGGAGCAGAAGATGAGACCACGGCGTGGCAGGAAGGGGCGGCCCAGCAGGGCTCGTCCACAGCAACTACAGCAGAAGCAGCTGTCGGAGGCATGCCAGTGCTGGCCCTCATACGCCATCTGGCCCTGGTCCAGGCCTGTGGGGACCAAAGACAGACGGAAAACTGAGTCAGAACCATCAGGCATATCCCCAACTGTCCTTAGTGGGGCCCCTCTTGGGAAGAGGAAGGGAATCTGAGGCAGGGTACTCCAAGACGCCCTCCCCACCCACAACTCTCCAGAATGGGGCCCTTCTATGGAGAAAGCAGGGAAACCGAGGTTTGGGCTTCACCCTAAAGTTCCTCATCCATTCTCTCCTGGAAACTGGCTAATGTCTTCTCCTCTTTCTTTCCCAGGGTGCCCCTTCCCAGACTGGGGGTGGGCATTGGACTCTAAGATGTGGGTCAGGCTTGGACATTAAGAGGTGGCTTCAGGGGGACAGAATGTAGGAAGTGAATCTGAAGAAGAGGCCTGGGTGGTGGGGGCAGGGCTTAGAAGGTATGGAAGGGCCTTGGTGGGAAAGGAGTGGGTCTTAGAGGGTGGGGTGTGGCTTAGAAGGTAGGACAGGCCCTAGGCTGAGGGAGGAATCTCTAGAGAACAAGAGGAGTCTAGGGGTGTTGGGCCTTGGCTGAGGGAGTAAGAGGGTAGCCCCAGGGCCTGGGAATTAGAGGGAACTCTGGGGGGCCTGCAACATCAGACAGAACAAGGGGACGCAACGGAGGCAGGCCGGAGCCGCTGCCGTTGCCATGTTGCCATAACCTGCGGTAACCAGCGCAAGCTCGCCTGCCAGAAGAATATGAAAAAGCAGAGCGACTCGGTTAAGGGAAAGCGCCGAGATGACGGGCTTTCTGCTGCCGCCCACAAGCAGAGTGCCCCATCATCTCTACCCCCAGGGACTCGGAGATCAAGCAGCAGAAGCAGAAAAAGGCAAACTAGAAGGAGGAACCCAAGTACGTTTGTGGCTTCTTCGTGTCCAACCCTCTTGCCCTTCCCTTCGCCTGTGTGCCTGGAGCCAGTCCCACCACGCTCGCGTTTTCTCCTGTAGTGCTCACAGGTTCCAGCACCGATGGCATTCCCTTTGCCCTGAGTCTGCAGCGGGTCCCTTTTGTGCTTCCTTCCCCTTAGGTAGCCTCTCTCCTCCTGGGCCACGCCTGGGGGTGAGGGGGTTACCACTTCCCAGTGTTTTTTATTCCTGAGGGGCTCACCCCAAAGTATTAAAAGTAGCTTTGTAATTTCAAAAAAAAAAAAAAAAGAGGGAGCTCTGGAAGTGGGCCTAGATGTGCAGTGGTGCCTAGTGTCGTGCAGGTGGGGTTTAGAAAGCACAAGCACAATGGGGGACACTGGTGGGGGACTTGCAGTGAAGGGTATAGGGCCATGGTGCTGGTGCTAGATTGAAAGTATGGCATATAATAGAGGACCCTGGTGGGGTGGTGCTATGGCCCAGCTGTCTGCCTGTCCCCCCAGCCCAGTTTCACGTTTACCCACCAATGTGTTCCCCACAGCCATCACAGTACTCTGCGTGGAGGGCCTCATAGCAGGCACAGCAGTGGGGGCGGCTCTGACGCATAACGTAACGCTGGCCTCCTAGCGATGCTTCACACTCAAAGCAGCAGAAGTGGCCCATGTGCCAGTGCTGGCCCTCAGCCTCCGTGCACTCAGGGGAGAAGATGATCTGGGTGGGGGGAGGGGAAACACACACACAGGCCACCTTGGCCATCAGAAGGGCCTGCCCCGGCCCTGCTCACCCTCCACTCCCATCCCCAGGGCAGAGAGGTGTGAACCTCGTCACAGGCTTGGCAGCGTGGGCGCAGGCGTTCGGCATGGTGGCGGCCACAGTAGACTTTGCCAGCATGATAGAAGTAGATGAGGTCCACCAGCAGCTCGCGGCATGTGCAGCACACAAAGCACTGCGGGTGCCAGCAGGCACCCAGGCCCGCTCGACTGGCAAACACCGCGATGTCCCCACCTCCAATCTGTTTCCCGCACTGCCAAGTGACAGAGAGACACTGCCACCAAGATGGTCAGATGGATGGGGGTCAGCCAAGACATGTCACACTTGGGCCTTCCTCTGGCAGACCTTTGTGACTGGTTACACTCGTGGGCTTTTAGATAGGCCCCACAAACACGGGAGGGTACCCTAAGACTGACCCTACTTCTGGGGGAAACCATAGAGACAGGCCCTTCTAATTGTGGGTGGCCTTCAAGGCAAGTCTCATCCTCAGGGAGCTGGGGAAATGGAAGAGACAGGCCAGGCTCCGTGGGGGAACCTCAGTGACAAACTTCACTGAGAACCTAACAGGAGGATCTAGGGTTGGGCGCCACCTACCTGGAGGGACCATGAAGAAAATTCCACCCACCATGGGGCCCTATAGACAGGCCCTGCCCCTGTGGGTCAGCTCTTAAGGACATGTCTCAACCACAAGAGGACCAGAGAGACAGCCTACACCTCACATTCACTGTGTAGAGGGAATGAATAGAGAAGGTCAACTAGGGTCTGCTCAGAGACAGACTCATAGTCAAGGGTGAGATCTAAGGAACAGGCCCTGTCCACCAGGGGGCCCTACAGGCAGATCCTGCTGGCCAGGGAGGCCCTAAGGCAAGGTCCTTGCCCAGTAGTGGGAAGTGAGGGGATGTTAGAACACTGGAGACAGACCTTGAGTGCTTAAGTGGCAGGCCGCCTCCTCCTTCCAGGGCCCGGAGCAGAGGCACTGCTCTCATTCATGGGGGGCCGTCTGTGGCTCACCTCCTCACAGATGGCTCCGGTGATGGTCACGGGGAAGATGCGCACTGTGCCACGGCCCAGATTCTCCCGCTTCCGCTGCTGGCTGAAGGATCTGAGCTCTTTCTTCTCCTCCTCTTCCAGCGCTGTGCAGTACTGTGCCTGGGGTAGGAGGGTCTTCCAGGCTCCTCCCGCCAGGCCTGCCTTCCTCCCCCCACTCCCAGAATTCATCCACACTCAAAAGGAGTTTACTTCTAGACCTTTGTAGAGGTGGTGCTTCCTGCCCGAAATTGCTACCCCTTACCTCTTCTCTCGGGGGTTCAGTCGTGGTTTTGCCCAGGAATGTCTCAATTGTCCCTGCCTATCCAGACCTTCCATGTCGGATCAGCTTACCTTTCCTCCTCTGACCCTGTCCATTTCTTTCCAGCTGCTTAGCATCTGCCCAGGCTGTGCACCTTGGCCCCCAAACTGGACCTGGCATGCCCTTCCTGTCTCCTCTCTCCTTACCTCACTGTCATGTGGGGGCAGCTGATACAGAAGCTGCTTGATCCTGTATTTTTCCCCGGGACTGTTGACATAGGGGACCTTGTCCTCTGGGAGGCAGCTGAAAAACTGGTATACCTGGGAGGACACGGGGCGGGGGTGGGGCGGGGGTGGGCAGGAGAGAACAGTTGAGACGAGGGATGAGTTGGGAGGCAGTGGGATATGGGGGCCCTATTCCCTGAGAATATTCAAGTCATCAGAAGGGACATGTTGACTGACATTCTCCATCGCCCCTTCCTCCAGGCTGGATCCTTTCCATCACCTCCCAAATACACTGCTTTGACCCCACATTTCTCTCCAGCTGCTCTCCATTGGTCTTTTACAGCAGAGTTCCACGAAAGAGTGGTGTGCATCGGCTGCTTCCACTTCCTCTCCTCTCATTGTCTCCAGACCTGACTCCACTCGGGCTTTTCCACCCCTTCTGTCCCTGCCCCTCATCCCAAGCCTTCCCGTCCTGTCCTGTCCCAATCATTGACGATGTCTACACCATTAAAAATCCTTTTCCAGGTTTCAGTCCTCATTCGATAAACCCATCAATAGCACTGGACACAGTTGATCACTCCCTCTTCCTGGAAACACTTTGTTCCCTTGGCTTTCTCGGTTTCTTCCTACCTTACTAGCTGTTCCTTCTCTGTCTCCCTTTTGGTTCTTCCTCAACTTGCTGACCCCCAGATGTGGGAGGACCCTTAGGGCTCATCCCTGGTTCTCTGGATTCTCTTCATTCACTTCCTTGGGAATCACACCCAACCTCCTGCCTCACACATGCATACCCCCAGCCCCGTGACGTCTCCCTTGAGTTCCAGGCCATATGGCCACTCAGATCTCTAACAGGCATCTCAAACTCCAGATGGCCAAGACCAGACTTACACTCTTACTACTCAGTTTGCTCCTGCCTTGGCCTGAACCCTATTGGTTCATCCATCCATCCTTGAGGTTATCTCTGACTCCTCTTTCTCACACACCCACAAACAGATCCTTTTAGCTCTGCTTTTAAAACATCCGGAATCGGACCACCACTTGCTACTTCCACCACCAGCATAGTCTTCAGCCACTGGCCCCCTGCTTCGGCCCTCGCCCCTACAGCCTATTTTCCTCCCAGCAGCTAGAGGGAGCCTGTTAAATCCTAAAACAAACCACAGCCCTTCTCTGCTCACAACCTTTTGTTGGCTCCTCCTCCATTCAGAGTAGAGGTCAAAATCCTCTTGGTGCCCACCCCACACCAGACCTCACCTCCACCCACTCTGCCAGTCACTCACTCTGCTCCAGCTGCACCTATCTCCTAAGGATTCCTCTTGCAGGCCAAGTACACTCTTGCCTCAGGACATTTGCATCAGCTACTCCTTCTGCTCGGGTAGCTCTAACCTTGGGTACCTGCATGGCATTCTTTACCTCCTTCACAAAGCCCAAACATATCTTCACAGAGGCTGACCTGGGCACCCTATTTACAATTCTAACAGTTCCCTCCCTCCACTATTTTGTTTGCGTTTTCTCCACCTGCTATGTCCTCAGTGCCTAGAGCAGTGTCTGACATGCAGTAAGTGCTCAATAACTATTTGTTGAATGAATCAACTAATGGAGATGTGGTACACGAAGTGCTGGGATAAGACCGGAGTTAAGGAGCAGAATAGGAGTGGGGTGAACAAGGCCTGACCGACTGACTCAGGGATCATTCACTGTTCCCTGAGCATTGTGGGGGAGCTGACCACTGTGGGATTACAGAGGGGTTAGAAGGGTACATTCAGTCTAGTGTTGTCCCGGAAATAGGTTTCTGAGTGTGTGTCTTTGTGTGCCTGTTGGTGTGCGCGCATCTACTGGACAACAAGAGGGGGTGGCGGCCTCTGGTCACCTGCTCTGGCTTGAGCCCAGGAGGCACCCAGGCATACTCCTCCGAGGCACAGCCTGAGTCATCGTCAGAGATGGAGTGGCGCTGGAAGTCTGAGATTAGGCGACACATGATACGTTCCAGGTCCACAGGCACCGTATGAACAGCATGCTCTTCCCTTGGGCATTTGCAGTGCTGACAGATCTTTCTGAGGGGGCCGGGATGGGGGTCAATTATTAAGTGGTAGCTCACTTGGAAGCAGCAGCCCAAGGAAGTCCAGCTAGAGGGGAGGGACACGTAGAGCATCACCACCAAAAGATTCTGAGCCTGGATGAGGATCCAGCCCCAGGTGGGGGGGGGGGCAGGGGGCCCAAGACTGCTGTGGGTGAGACAGGAGTGGAGGGCGTGGCTGTCTCCAGCTGGGGGTGGGGCCGTGGGGGTCTCAAGGCCATTCCCTGACTTTTACCTCTGGGACTCAGGTCAGACTTTCCTGGTGGTGGGCCTGAATAGGGGTGGAGCTCTGAGTCTGAGACTGGAGTTATAAATTTAGGGGTTTCTCCTCAGGACTGGCTTTGGATGTTGTGGGGGGAACTTTATCCCTATAGGTGGGCTCTAGTCTGTGCTGTGGCTCTGAACTTGTGGGCAGGTGGAGGCTCTGAGCCTCTATGTAAGGGCCTGAATGTGCCAGCTGTGGACTCTGTGGTATTTTATGAGACATTCTGGATACAGGGCTCCAGTGGGAGGATAGGACATGGTCTGTGAGAGGAGTTCTAAGCCTGAGAAGGACTGGATGTCAGTGGACAATGCTCAGGGCCTGGGACTGAGGATTTCCCTAGGGATGGGACTCTGTGGCGCCCAGAGAACATTTCTGGGGGGCGGGGCTATGTAGTGGGTGGAGCTTTCCTGGGAACAGGACAATTGGGAACGAGTCAGGGGGCGGGGCCCTGAATCTAAGCCGGAGGCTCTTGCCCCAATGGAGCTGCTCTGGTGGACAGGGCTCAAGTCTAGAGGTGTAGCCAGAGCTTCTAGGGGTTTCCCCCCAAGGGCGGGGCCCAGACAAAGGCGAGGCCCTGGGATAGTCACTTACCTCCACCCATGCAACAGGAAGCCGGGGCACTGCTCCCTGCAGGAGTTGCAGGGCTGGCCACGATCTGGGTCCTCCAACTCTGGAGGCTGAAGTGGGTGGGGGCAGACGCGGGAACAGGCACAGCGCGGGGGCGGGGAGAGAGAAGTCAACACCCTCCTCTCCACTCCAAGCCCGCGACCACACGCTGGGGCCTGTCCCACCAGGGCAGCGCTGGGCAGGCTGGGACAGCACCAAAAGCGCAGAAGAAGGAGGACACAACTGAGGTAGAGGTGGGGCAGCTGAGGCCACCTCCCCATATACCCCTTTTTCAAGGAATTCCCTTCCCCTCACCCAGCCTTGGACACATCCCACCAGCCTCTAACTCCTCCAGGCCTCAAACACCTCCCCCCAGAACTCAGAGTACTCTCCCCACCAGACCACAGAGTCCCAAATCTGGGTGTCTCCTCCCAGGCCTCATCCTGGCCCCTTCTCCACCCAGGAGGCCGGAGGCACTCCAGTTCCACAGGGTAGGAGTCTGAGGCCCCATCCTTACTTGGGATTCCCAACATGAACCCTCCCCTCTTTTCTGAATCTCAACAGCCTGTCCTCAAAATCCTGGCTTCCTCTTTTCATACCTAAGGAGTTGGAGACCCTCCCTCAGGATCTCAGGAGGCCCCTGATCCATTCAGTAATCCTGATCCCAAGAAGCCTTGGCCTTTACCCTTCATATCCTAGGGCTATTCACTCCTCTGGAACACCAAACCCAGACCCCACTTAAGAACCCCCTCCAAAGGAAGAGCTACCCCGCTAAGAAGTCAGAAAGCTCCTGGCTCAAGTAGAAGCCTGGAAGCCCTCGTTCCCCAAATCCCAATCCCCAGACCCTTAATATTCAGGAACCCCAGGAGTGTAGGACCTCACCCTTAAGATCACCTTCTGCCAAGGTACAGGGGAAGTCCCTTCCCTCAGAAGCACAGGAGGTCTTTACTCAATCCAGGACCCTAGGATCCAGTCTTTTGGCCCTCAGAATCCCCTCCCAGAATTCACATGAGAGGGGAGCCCATCAGGTCTCTGAGGGTGCTGATAGAAGTGTGCAGAGAGGTGATTAGGGAGCAGGTGCCACCAGATCTCTCTCTTCCTTAATCCACACGCTTCCAGCAGCCCTGACCCCTCTGTTCTAGGAATCTGTGGATGGGGATTCCCAGATCCTCGGTGGAGCACCTCCTCCTTATCCCAATCCCCTGCCCGCTCTCCTGAGCCTCAGTTTACCCCTGCCTCCCACCGCTGCCCCGAGTCTCGCTCACCGCGCGCCCAGAGCGGCGCCTCCTGGACCCACGCGCGAACATGGCGCGCCCAGGCAGGGTCAGGCCGGGCAGGGTCAGGCAGGATGGAATCCTCCCGGCGGTCAGCCCACCGCGCGTCCGGCCTAGGAGCTCTGTTCCGTAAATCTGACACCGGCGTGGGAGGAGCGCGCCCGCATGGCCCGCCCCTGGCCCTGCGCTCACTCCGGGGCCGCGGCGCCCCCTGCCTAGAGGTGAGGGGCACGCAGCGCAGGAGCGCGGGACGCGAGCGCTCCCCAGCCTTCCTGCCCTGGGGCGGGAGTCAGGCCTCAGAAGGCTGGGCCCGGAGCCCCAGGGTAACACATGGCCTCTCCCGGGATATTCTAGGGCTTGAGGGCTCTGGAGTGGAGGAGGAGGGACTTGGAAATGGTGCGCTAGGGTACTAGTATTGGCATTTCATGTCCATTTATCTTGGCTGTTTATTTGGAGGAGGGGTTAAGGCCACCTCTTGGCCCCCTACCCACTGGGGATATTCCCAGGGCCTCTTTCCCCCGAAGAATACTGCAAGAATGATCCCCAAGCCCATCGCAGTTCCAGCTGGCGCTCCCTCACCACTCATCAGAGAGGGAGCTCTTATCCACCCCCTACAGCCTCCACTCCCAAACCCTATCAGAGCCAGGACTATTTGAGATTTATGGGGAAAAGGTTAAAGTCACTGGCCAGGTTCCGAGGCCCCACTACCCGCTCCCTCTCCTTCCTAACAGGCCCAGCTGTCTTGTCCCCCTAAGTCCTGAGAAATCGATTTTTTTTTTTTAAACAGAAGTGGATTCGCGGGTGCACATTTTATTTTTAAAATATTTTTTGTTTATTTATTTGATAGAAAGAGATAGTGAGAGAACAAGTAGGCAGAGCAGCAGGCAGAGGGACGAGAAGCTGACTCCTTGCAGAGCAGGGAGCCCGACGTGGGGCTCGATCTCAGGACCCCGACGTGGGGCTCGATCTCAGGACCCCAAGATCACGACGGGGCCCCAACCCAGTATCACGATGGGACCTTAAGCAACTGAGCCACCCAGCCGCCCCCTGAGAAATAGATCTTAAAGCCTTCTCTCCCTGGCTCCCATTTTTTCTCTCCAGTTAGATAGCCCTTTTGCTGAGCTCAGTCCCATAGCTGGGAGTCTCTCCTTTGCCCGGCTTCGCTGTGCCTCAGGGCTAGGAGGAGGGGGGTCCCCGACCCACAGTCAGAACTTGGGCGCCGGGTGGGGGTTTTTAATTAGGCAGGGTGATGGCAGCAGCCGGGCCTTTCAGCGTGGGCACAGGGTACCAACTCCGTACCCAGCTCCATTACGCACATCCCAGTCACTCTCCACCCCCCTCCCCCTGCCCCAGGGAGGAGCCAGGAAAGGGTTAAAGGGAATGAATTAATGAGGTAACGAGTCACCCCAGTGCTCTTGCTTCCTGGTTGGGCAGGAAAGGAAATGGCGAGAAGGCTGGGTCTGAAGAACACGAGGCACGTAGGTAGGGGGAAGTCTCCCTGTGAAGTATAGGGGTCCTCTTCAGACCCCATGGGGTTTGAGGACAGGGCTCCACAGGGTCTGGGAAGGGGAGTGGCTAGTGGACCAGAATTAGAACCGACCCCTACAAACACTGGACATTCGGCGGCCGGTAGTGGGGGCAGCAGGCAGGGCTACTCAGAGAGAGACTTAGAATGATCGACAGGTGAGGTGAGGCTTCACCGAGGATGCAGCTTGGCGTTACGCTGCTGGAGGGACGTGAAATGATGGAGTGACTTGAATGGCAGGTCCAGCAGGTCAGGGGCGGAGCTTCCTCTCGCCGCCTCTACCCCACCCCTCCTTCTTCCTCCCCCCTCCAAAAACAGAAAGACACACTGAGAAATCAGATCCGGGTGGACTCGGTGGTTGAGGAGTTTATTTAGGGGAGGAGAATTAATCCTATTTGTTCTTCCTCGGGGAGGTCTTCAAACAATACCGACGGGCTAGGAAAAGGGTGGGCGTCTGGAGGAGAGGGGGAGGGACCACAGCCAGACAAAATGGCAACACACAATCACAGGCACTACCGACGTCATAGACACAGCAGAGGGTGCAGGATAGGGACTTCAGACCGGGCCTCCAACCACCCTGGGACGGTGCGGGTGTGGAGGGAGGGAGGAGGCAAGGGAAGCGGGGGAGGGGTGGGCCGGCCCCACAGGCCCGTTGGCTCTGTCCTCTGACTACCTAGCTGTCCCGTTACGGGGGTGGGCAAGGGTGTGGAGGGTGCTTCTCTCTGGATCCCACCCCTCACCCTCCCAAGCCTTCAGGTCCTCCCAGGTCACCTCAGTACTCAGTTCTCATCAGGGATATTCCCGCCACCCCCCCACCCCCTGCCCACCGCTGCTAAGCCCGCCCACTTTAAAACATTTTTTTCACTGCTCTATTGGGGAGGGCTGCCCCTTCTGAAGCCACCATGAACACCCACTCTAATCCCCGCCCTGTCTAGAACCCAGACCACGACCTCACCTCAAGCTTGGCCCATTTCTGAATCCCACTTCTCGCCTTGCACAAGATCTGCCCCCTGTAGAATCAAACTCCGTCTCCTGAATATTCCTAGCTACACCCCTTCCATACCCTCTGGTCCCAATCCAAGATCTGCCCACTCTAGAACCTCTCCCACCGTCTGGTTCAGGCCCCACCCCTCTAGAACCCAGTCCCCAGGTCCCCAGTCACACCCCTCCCATAGGACCCTGTCCTGTTCCAAATCCTGTCCACTTTGGAGGCCCAACCCCTGCCTCACTCAAAGCTCCACCCATTCTAGAACCACGCCCCCAGCCTCATCCCAAGCCACACTCCAGAATGCTCTAGGGCACCCCTCTTCTTTGGACTCTAGATCCAGTGTGTCTGGCACCCAAACCCCTTGCTTACTAGTCCTCTTCACCCCAGAGCTCCTCTCCAAGTCCACCGTGGGTCAAGTCCCCCAGTCTGCCTTTCTGCCCTCTCAGGACTGAATTTCCCCTAATCATCCCTGTTTGGGCATTGCTGGAGGAATCAAGGCCAGTTGGGAGGAGGGAAGGGAGAGAGGGGAGAGAGTCTGAAGTCACCCTGACCCTCCCCACATAGCAGAGATCTGTCTTTTCCCTGTCCCCCTTTCAGAGTCCCCCAACCTCAGGGCACAGGGCCAGGGGACAGAGAGGGGCCAAGGTATGCAAGGGAAGGGGTGAGGTTAGGAGAGGGGCCACCTCAAGGTCAGGCCCCTCATGCATGAGGAGTGTGGAGTGGGGCAGGGCTCAGACAGATAAATAGATATTTATATATAATATATATATATATAAACAGCAAAGAGAGAGTCTCCTGGCTTGAGGGGCAGAGACCTGGGGTGGAGGGGTGGAAAAGGGGGCAGGGCTTCTGAGCTCTTGCCCACACATGGGGTCCTCCCGGGCTGCACTGACCTGTGGAGACAAAAGATACAGAAAGGAGAGGGGGTCCAGACATAGGTTGTGCCCTTAGGGAGGGGGCTGGGCTGCTAGGCCTCCACCTTGTCTTTACCCTCTGCCTGCCATGTCTTTTCTTCCTCCTTCACTCAATAGTCCTTGAAGTCAGCTTCATCCCAGCTGCCCCTATTGGGAAGATATACCTTGCACCTGCTAGGTTAAGTACCAAAGACATTATGGTTTCCCCCTCCCCTAACCCCCAAATGTCCATTAAACTGTACTGTTCTAGCCACTGGTGATAAACTGTATTGGGTAAAACAAAGCTCCTTATCTCTGTGGTGCTTGCGTTGTGGCAGAGGAGACAGACTTCAAACAATAATAGAAACGTGTAAGTGGGTTATCTAGCATGACATAAGGTTATAATTGAAATGTAAAAACAAAAGGTAGCCCAGGGTGAGGGGGAGTAGGAGTACCAGTAGGGGAAGAAATGTTACTGTAGTAAGTAGGGTAGTTAGAGAAGACCTCAGTTAAGAAGTGATATTGGAGGGGCAGCCTGGGTGGCCCAGCGGTTTAGCGCCACCTTCAGCCCAGGACGTGATCCTGGAAACCCGGGATGGAGTCCCACATCAGGCTCCCTGCATGGAGCCTGCTTCTCCTTCTGCCTGTGTCTGCCTCTCTCTGTGTGTCTCATGAATAAATAAAATCTTAAAAAAAGAAGTGATATTGGAATAAATAGTTAAGGAGGTGAGGGAATGAGCCATGCAGACAACTGAAGAGCATGCAGACAACAATGAAGAGCATTCCAGGCAGAGGGAACAGCTGGTGCAAAAGCCCAGAGGCAGAACCACATCTAGTGTATTTGAGGAACAGCAAGAAAGTCGGAGTGGAGTGAGCAAGGGACAGTGGTAGGAAGTGATATTACAGAGGTTGGTAATGCCGTCCTATAGGGCCTAGATTGTGAGGACATCAGCTTTGACTTTGATAAGGTGTAAGTCACCGGAAGATTTTAAGCAGAGATATATAAAATGAGAGTAAAATGTCTCATATTGTTTCTATTATTTTCTCAATAAATCTTTCTTAACATTAGTAGGGTTCTAAGTGATGTATGTACAGCATGAATAAGTCATGGTCACATCCTCTAGTTTAGTGGAAGAGATAGTTAATAAACATATAAAGTAATAATTACAGACTATGGTAAGAAAAGCATAGGGTACCATAAGAGAGCTAAGAAAGGGGACTTGTAAGAAGCTGGCCAGGTAAGGTTATCAGTGTGTGTGGGCACAAAACTCCAGGAGGAAAGCAAGTACCAAGGCCCTGAATTTGGCTTGTGCCTGGAACACAGTTGGGGGTGGGGAGTGGTAGGAGGTCTGAAAAGTGACAGGTGACATTTGGTGTTGTGCCTGGTGAGGGCTTTGGCTTTAAACGTGAGTGAGATGGGAGCCTAGGTAGAGTTCTGAGCACAGGAGGGTCGTGTCCTGATTTAAGATGTAACAGGATCCCTCCCAATGCTGTGAGTCGAACAGAATGCGGATGCAGGTGGAAAGCTGTGAAGATGTCCAGAGGAGAGGACAGTGAGATGTGGAAGATTATGAATATATTTTGAAGGTAGAGTCAATAGGAGTTTTTGATGAATTAGATGTAAGATACCTAATAAACTCCTCCCTGCCCTTTCCATCCTGGCCAAGTGCCAGAAGTTATCTCCACCCACGTGTTGCCATCTCCCTGCCTCTTCCCATTTCCCTCTCTAATTTGCGAAGTTATCGCTCTTCTCTTTTCCAGGGCCAGCAAGAAGGCCTGCAAACCTTTCCATTGCCCCCACCTGCCCCCTTTTCCTTCCGTGAAATTCCACACCACCTCCCTCACCACAGGATCAGTGAGCTTGTTTGGCCTTCGTGATCCCAAGCCCCTTTAGCTTCACCATCTATCGGCCTTATCAGAACATATTGGCTAATCAATCACTTCTGAGGCCCACCTCCTTTTCCCTCTTATGCAAGTCCTCCTGCCATTCCCTTCTTTCATTGGTTGTTCTGTCCGCTTTTTCTCTCCCCTCCCCTCGGAGAGGCATTTGTTTCTCTCTCATTGGCTTTCCATTCTGCCAATCTTCAAGCACCGCTCTCCTGCTTTCCATTTATTGGCTAGTTTTTCGTTCTTCGCTTGTAGCCCCGCCTCCCCATTGGTGCCCTCGCCCCCCGCGCCTACGTACTATTTACTCTCGACTCTTATTGGTTCACTGACCCGCCCGTCTCATTTCCTGTACCCTCCTTGGCCGCGCCGCCCGTCCGTCACTCACCAGACTACATCTGATTGGAGAAGGAGGTGGGCGCACCCTGAGGGCCATAGCCTTGCTGCCCGTAGTCTCCCTGAGGCCCGTAGCCGCCGCCGCCGCCGCCGCCGCCGCCGGCGGGCTGCCCGTAGTCCGGCTGGTAGCCGCCCTGGGGCCCGTAGGAGTCCTGGGGCCCGTACCCGCCAGGGCCCTGCCCGTAGCCCGCCTCGCCATAGGCGTCCCCAGGCGCTGGTTGTTTCTCGGGAGCGCCAGGAGGTCCGCGCATGAATGGGGCAGCCCAGCCTGTCTCTTTGAACACGAACCACAGGTTGCCGACCCAGAGAACCAGGTTCAGGAAGCCGAACACCTGCGGAGAGACAAACCCTGGCTGTAGTGTGGCGCGCACTGAGTTGGCCCCGGGGAACATCGAGGCTGCGCACATGGAGCATAGATCCGTGGCCTGCCGAAGAAAAAGTGCTTTCTAGAACCCGGACCCTCTAGAGTCCTGGCACATGAACGCAAATGTGCAGAAAAGTCCCCCAGGGTGGGGGTGGGAGGCGTGTTAGATTTCAGATTCTCCGGGATGTCGGCCTCTATCGCAATTACATATACACATTTATACATGTCTAAAATAGAATATAAATTTGTAATGGCATGTTAAGCACGAATTTTTATTATGTTGTTACACCACTAATAGATGCATATATACACATATACAAAGTATATAAAAATATACCTTTACATAAAATATATGGAACTCAGGCCCAGAGACGCTAAGATGCTCAAAATCTCCTACCTTGCGAGTGACAGAAAAGTTGGTATCTTAGCATCTGTAACACTTGTATACAATTTACCACATGCCAGGCCCTTTTCTAAGCACTTTGTATGTTACTAGTTCACTGAATACTCAACTTTGGAGAGGACTTCTTAGTTTTCAATTTACATGCTCAGACTGAGGCTGAGAGGCTAGTTTGAGATCAGAGTTGTAGGTGGTAGAGATGGTTTGACTCCGGCCAGTAGGGGGAGCCCAAGCGGGAAAAATTTCAAGTTATTCTTTCATTTGGCATACTGTATAAGGACGCTGGTCCCCAGACGGTATTGAGTTGCTAGAGGATCTACATGACTAGGCTGAGCCTGGGATCCAGATCTCCCAAACCTAATCGGATAGAAGGTCTCATATTCCCCTCCTGGGGACTATTTGTGGTATTGAAGTGGTTATAATTGCTATCTCATCCTTCAAGGCACTGTTGTTGGCATGCTTCCTCCAGGGAGCCCTCGGGGATCTCCTTTGACTTCTCTCATTCTCTCCCCACCACTCCCATGCCAGACGGTGAGTTTCCTAGCCTCCCTTCCCAGCTGGCCCACCAGCCCAGCCACGTTCCCAGGGCTTACCACTGAAGTGTTGAGGCCAGAGGTCACAGGGTCCCTCAGCTCCTTGCATGTATTCCCTGTCTGGTGGCAGACAGACATCCCTTTGATAATGTTCTCTGGGTCAGTGGCCATCTTCACATCTGACAGCCCCTTGGCCCACGCTGATGAGCTAACCAGCCACATGAAGGCGAACACTGCTGTGGCCAGAAAGTCCTAGGACAGGCAGGAGAGAGGCAGATGGCCCTGTGAGTGGGCTGCTTCACCTCATGCCATGGGGCCTCCTCAGATCACACGCTTTCTTGGGAGTGGGAGGCCCCGCAGAAAAGCCCTGTCTCTCTCCTGCCTTTTTAGCCAGCTCCGAAGCCCCCAATATTCACTCGAAGGTGAGCATTCCTAGCTTGGGCTTGTGTGTATGTGTGTGTGTGTGTGTGTGTGTATGCATGTGAGGATGTGGGAGTGTAATTGTGATGTGTGGGTGTGTTGTGGGAGGATTTTGTGGGATGGCTTCCGAATCTGTGGAAAGTAGTGTGTCTTTCTACTTTCATCTCGATGTGGGGATTTATGTCATTTTGAGTCTGGGATGAGGGTGTATGAGTACAGCTGTGTAGGAATCAGTGTGTCTGGGTGGCATGATGACAAGCATGACTGCCCCAGTGAACCTCTGTGCACTTTTCCTTGATCTAGACTGTGTGGTTGTGTGAGAGGTGGTAGGTTTCCAGGGCTAGGCCTGTTTGGGATTCTGTGTGGGCTCTGAGCATGTCCCTGTCATTCTATGATTTGGTTTCTTTGATGCTCACAGCAGCAGCAGCAGCAGCAGCAGCAGTGACATCTGTGGCTGTTATGGTGACTGCTTGCATGTGGGACTGTCTAGGGTTTGGTGTGGCCCGTGAACATGGCTGTGTCCCTGAAGCTCCATGGTCCCTGGCCCCTGTACTTGAGTGGTTGTGGGGCTCACCATCATGGGTCCTTTGTTGTTCTCTCGGTACTTATTCTGCAGAAAGATGTAAGTGGCCAGAGCCCCCATGGAGTACAGGAAGGCAAACACAGCCACGGTGACAAAAAATTCGGCCGATGAGGAGTAGTCCCCCACCAGGAAGATTTTTTCAGTGTCCCCTCGGCAGGTGGGTGCATCAAAGTACACTTGGTGCAGCCTGTGGGGAGAGATGGCAGGTGTGGCCCAGGACCTAAGAATACCCCCCACTCCCCCTGCCCAGTCATGGATTCCCCAGATTCTGACAAAGTCCCAGGAAGGAAGAGGGGTGAACAACCATTCGCAGAGCACCTACTGTATACCAGTCACATTTTACCAATTGCGGTGAACTAGGTCTTCTTTGACCACTACTCCAACCCAGGCGCTTTGACTTTTTGGTTATTTGTAGAACATACCAGGCCCCTCCCACCCCAGGATCTTTGCACTGGAATGCCCTTCTCCTAGATATTACACCCTTCATGTCCTTCAAGTTTTGCTCAACTGTCACCTCAATTAGGCCTTCCCTGATCTCACTATTAAAATCAGATGGAACCATTCCCTCCCAGTGCTCCTTAGCCCCCTTCCTGGCTCTATTTTTCTCTGTAGCAGTGATACCCTATGCATCTGACATATCATGTGTTTTACTTTTTTCCTTGATTTTCCCCTTCATTAAAAGAGGGTTGGGGGATCCCTGGTTTGGCGCCTGCCTTTGGCCCGGGGCGCGATCCTGGGGACCCGGGATCGAGTCCCACGTCGGGCTCCCGGTGCATGGAGCCTGCTTCTCCCTCTGCCTATGTCTCTGCCTCTCTCTCTCTGACTATCATAAATAAATAAAAAAATTAAAAAAAAAAGAGGGTTGGGCTTGGGCACCTAGGTGGTTCAGTCGGTTAAGCATCTGCCTTTGGCTCAGGTCCTGATCTCAGGGTCTTGGGATCGAGTTCTGCATTAGGCTCTCTGCTCTGCGAGGAGCCTGCTTCCCTCTCTCCCTCTGCCACTCCCCCTGCTTGTACTCTCTCTCACATGCGCTCTCTGGGTCAAGTAAATAAATAAAATCTTTAAAAAAGAGCTGGTCTTTTTCCTTTGCTGCATTCACTGCTATATCCCTAGGACCTGGAACAATGCCGCCACATAGTAGGTGCTCAGTAAATGTTTATCACATGAAATGGATAAAGGCTGAGAAAAGTGCATTAATTTGCTTAAAGTCACACAGCTGGGGAGATAATGGCAAGGTTGGGATATGAACCTTGTGTTTTCTCCCTACATCATGTTGACTCTTCTCTCTACCCTACTCCAGGTCCCCAAGAGAAAAGAAACATATGCATAGCAGAGGAGGGCTCAGAGTCTATAAGAACAAGAGATAGAAAAAAAAAAAGAACAGGAGACAGAAAGACAGGAGGGTAGAAGGGATACTGGAACAAACAGAATGTATGTATGTGAGGTGGGAAGGGGCCAATTGGGAAGGTGTCCTGGGACTAAGGCTTTCCTGTAGTGTAATGGAAATCATAGGGAGAAAATGTGTGTGAGGAGAAGGTCTGGGGTGGGGTTCTGGGGCTCTGGCTTCAGATTGGGGGGCAGGATCCTGAGACTGAGTGAATGGTACTAGTCCCCTTATGTAGCAAAGGTCCTGAGGGAAGGGGCTTATGCTGACTGATCACCTACCAGGCACTTTAGGGAACTGCCTCATTCAGTGACCCTCCCCCTCAATCTCTAAAGGAGGCATTAATATACCCATTTTACAGATGAACAGAGGCTTAGCAAGGTTATGTTAGGTGCCCAAGGTTGTATAGCTGCTAAATGACAGCTAAGAGTTGAATCTGGGGGGGATCCCTGGGTGGCGCAGCGGTTTGGCGCCTGCCTTTGGCCCAGGGCGCCATCCTGGAGACCCGGGATTGAATCCCACGTCAGGCTCCCGGTGTATGGAGCCTGCTTCTCCCTCTGCCTATGTCTCTGCCCCTCTCTCTCTCTCTCTCTCTCTCTCTCTCTGTGTGACTATCATAAATAAATAAAAATTAAAAAAAAAGAGTTGAATCTGGGTAAGTTTCTGGGTTCCTAGTAGGTTGGGTTGGGAGAAGGGGTGTCTAATGGGAATTGGGGAGCTCTGGGGGGTTATCAGGGCAGCAGGGGGAAGGCCAGGGGGGCCAGGGCAAAGACTTTTTTTGCAGGAGACTTGTAGCTAAAAGGCAGATCTTCAGGACTGGAGGTCCTATGTGTGAGAGCTATTGGGGAGTCCACGGGTTTTTGTGGCCTTCTGGATCCCCAGAGGGCTCCCAGCAGTATCCTATGCTTCCAGCTTCTCCTCCTTCCCCAAACTCTGCTTCCTGGCTTCTGTGAACCAGGGGATCCCTGCTTCCCACTGCCCCTTGGGCCACGCCTCCCTGGTGCCTCTTTTTCTTTTAACCATTGCTCAGGGCCAATGCTGGATTTTCCTCTCTCCACTCTTCCCTCTCACCCTGGGTGATCCCCTGAGTCTACATTTGTCGATAGTGCTCAAAAATGCCCAATTTCCAACTCAATCTCCGACCTCTTTCCAGAGGCCCTTAAACTTACTGATTTTCTTTATTTTAACAAGCCCTCGTGGGGAGCTTATTGTGTGCCCGGCACTGTGCTAAGCACCTAACAAGTACCAACTCACTTAATATTCATCAGAACCTTGTAAGGTAGGTATTATTATCTTCTTTTGCAGATGAGGAAATTGAGCCCCCAGAGCAGTTATGTGATTTGTCCAAGTGGTGGAGGAGCCTCAGGAGCCTCGACTGAAATGGTGTCTGTGGATCTGTCTCCCCACTCCCCAGGAGGTAAGCATCATCATGAGGGCAGTGACCTTGCCTGACTGCGCTCATCCTCAAGTTCCTAGCACCTGGCATACAATGTGAGTATAGTAAATATCAGAATTGCTTAACTGGGTTTAATCATTCCCTATAGCTAATCAGACCCCCTCATTATTCTCTGTGATAAAACCCTGCACGAGTATCCCCTCTTTGAATTTCTCCCAATCTGCAATCATCCTTTTTACTGATTTATTTGTTAAAATGTTGGCTCCAGGAGGGTGGGGAGGTTGGTCTGGGTTGTTTTGTTTTGTTTTGTTTTCCCTGTTATGTCCCCAGCACTTTGAGCAGAAACTGGCATACAATAGGTTCTCAAAAAAAATGTATATGGAACAAATGAATGGGAATGAAATAATATTAGCTGACATTAACTAAGCAACTACTGCTTTAATATATAAATATATAAATATATATATTTTTGTTTTTGAATCTTGTTTATTGCCAGTCTCCTGCCCCTCTGCATTCACTAGAACACAGCCAGAGGGCAACAGCTTCTGCCTGTCCTGCTTACCACGTGTCCTAAATGTCCAGAGCAGTGCCAGGCGCAAAGTAGGTGCTCAGTGCATGCACAGTGACCTGAGCCAATGTGGTCTCCTGAGGTGGAGACTGAACAGGAGCCATTGGGGAGGCAGTGTTGGCCAGTCCCAACCCACTCCCACCCTCTTTCTTGGGATCCCTGGGGTGGGTTGGGGTGGGGGCGCACCTGAAGGGGTACTCGAATTCAACCTCGATGCTGAGGTCACTCTCTGACTTGTTGGCACACTCCACGCTCAGCCGGAGCTCCCCGGTGTAACTGCCGCATGTGGCAAAGGCGAAGATGGCAAAGACCTTGGGCCACAGGGGATGGGGATGGCCATGGTGAGCCCTGCACAAGCAGGGCCCCCGCACAAGCAGCAGCAGATGGACCGGTCCCCACCCCCACCCCCTAATCAGGGCTCATCGGCTCCAAGGACAAGCTGATTACAGGGGTGTGGCTGTCTCTTCCAGTCTTTCTCTCAGTGGCTCTCTCAGTCTCTACCCCTCAATGCTTTGACCGCCCCTTCCTCTCTTCTGCCTCAGCCTCTTTATTTCTCTCTGTGTACTTCTGCCTGTCTCTGTTCTCCGTGTCTCTATTTCTCTTGGTACCTGTTTCTCTTGTCTTTCTCAGATGTCTCTTTGTATCTCTGTTTTGCTCTCTGCCTCTGCCTCTCTAGTATCAATGTATGTCTCTTTCGGTCTCTTTTTTCCTCTGGCTCCATCCGTGTAAAATGTATGTCTCCCCTTGTGTGTGTTTCTGTCCTTGGTCTATTTGTCCCTATCTCCCTCCTCTCTCTCTGCCTTGGTCTCTGTCTCATGCTCTCCCTGATACATCTTGCTTTCTCTGTGTATCAGTTTCTCCTCTCCTCTCTCCACTGGGTATCTCTCTTTCTCTTTCTGTCTCTCCCCCATCCCATTTTTTCTGCCACTCTCTTTGTGTCCATTTCTCTTTGCATCTCTGTCTCGCTTTTTCTTGCTTGCCTCCACTCTCTCTCATCTCTGTATCTTTTCTTCTCGGTATTTCCATCTCTGTCTCCATCATTCCCTGTCTCTCATCCTCTCTGTCTCTTTCACCATCTCTGGATTTTTCTGGCTTTGCATCTTTTCTGCAGCACCAGCTTCAGGCTCCACCTCCCCTGCCCCTCTCTCACCTCAGGGGAGGAGGTAGGACGTCACATTCTTTCACCTCACAATGGGGGTATCCTTGGTCTTACATGACGTCACATCATGGCCCATCTATTTTCTGGCCCTAACCCCCTGGGACCTCACCCTGGAGCCCAATTCTTTCATCCCCCTTCTCTCCCCCCCCCATCCATTCCTTGCTCCCCACCCCTACTCGTCCAGACCCCACTACCTCCTTCTCTTTCCCCATGGCCCAGACCACACTCACCCATTGCAGCACCTTCACGAAGCCAAGGGGCTCCTTGACCACCCGGAACTGACCCCCGGCCACCAGCTGAGGAGAGAAAATGGTGGGGAGGGGGTGGGATTGTTGGGGATGGAGAGGGAGGTGAGGGGCAAGGCCACCAGGCGATGATCCCTGGGACTAGGGCATGTGTCCTCCGGGAGTGAGTGATGTTCGGAGGAGAGAAGGGGTGAGGAGAAAGTGACACTTCAGGGAAGGTGGGAGTACAGCGGTATTTGTGAGAAGAACCTCAGGGTTGAGAAGTGGTGGGGAGGTCTGGGGAAATGGTGAGGTTGATGGCAGAGGGTCGTAGGGGTGAGGAAGATTGGGATGGAGTCAAGACTAATTAGGGAAGGGGAGAAGGTCTGAAACAGTAAAGGTAAGTCAGATGGTGAAGGGGATCAAGTGAGAAAGGAAGAGTGAGGAAGGAGTCGGGGTTCATTGAGGGGAAGGGGGTTTTGGGTGGTGAAGGTGAGTCATAACAGGGAGGGAGTCAGGTTGGCCATGGTGGGGGAGGGGTTTGCAGCGGTAAAGGTGAGTCAGATGGTGGTGGTGGTGGTCTGAAGTGATGAGGATGGGGAGGGGTTGGTACTGGTTAGAGAGAGGGTGAGGTTCTGATGTGGTGAAGAAGAGTGAGATGGCAGAGAGGGTCTGGGCTGATTAAGGTGGGGGAGGGCTGGGACATGGCTTCACTAGATATGTATTGGGGGAGGGGAGACTAGGGGTCTTGGGGAGGCAAAGTCGGATGGTCCCCCTTGGTCTGCTCTAGGGGAAGGGGTGGTCATCTACTGGGGTACTTTCTCTGGGAGGGACAGGTGCCAGCCCTTCCCCATCCCCCGCCCCCACGCCTTCTGTCATTCTATTTCCTAGCTCAACTACAAGCAACCCCCATCTTCCTTCCACTCTTCCTCTTCTCCCCCCACCCCGTTGCCCCTACTGTAGCCCCAAGACCCCCCTCCTTCTCCTCATGGTGGCCAGTAAGGAACCAGGCTCCAGGAGGACCCCGCTGCGGCAGTGAGGACGGCCCTCGCTGCGGCAAAGGGCGCGCTCCTTCTTTTCTCTACCTCCCCTTTCCCCCCTCGCCTGCCGCAGACCCCAGCCCCAGTGCCGGGGACTGAGCGTCCGCTGCCAGGACCCTGGCCACCGCCTCTCAGAGTCGCCCGATCCGCGGCGATCCGGGCGGGGAGGCCGGGCAGCGGCGGGCTCTGTCCTCGGTGCTGGAACGCGTACCTGATTCACCACGTCCATGTCTGCCAGCAGCAGCATCAGCAATGCGGGGGGCGGGAGGCGCCTGCTAACAAGGGCGGGCGCGGGGCGCGGCGGGGGCGGCGCGTGATCGTCGGAACAGCCCAGGCGGCCGCGGCTCCACCCCTCGCGCCCCCGCCCCACTCGCCGCGCGCGCGCTCGCACCCAGCCGGCCGAACCTAAATCTCTCTCGCCGCCATTCCGGCCGGAAAACGGGAGCCGCGAGAGCGCTCAGAGAGGATCGGTGTCTCAGGGACCACAGCTAGATTTCTGGGGAGAGGAGGACCATTCGGTCCTATGGTATGACGTTTCTGCCAGGGCCTTGGCGGCGTTTGTTGAATGTGTTCCTTCCAACAGCCCTATGTGGTAGGGACTATTAGCCCCGTTTTTACAGATGAGGAAAATGAGTCCCCGGAGAGGTGAACCTACTTGCAAAAGGTCGCTGCGCGAGTAATTGGTAGTGCCCAAAGTCTCAGCGATTCAAACATTGTTCAAGGTCTTAAAAACCCCACCCGCCCCCTCCAACCATCTCCTCTATTTCTCTTTTTACTTTAAAATTTTTGCCTGCGCCGACTCTGCCCTTTACAGACTGTTTATTTCTCAGCCCTCTTTTAATTGGACTATTCCACCTTCATGCTACTAAAACTAGGCCCACAAGGTCAATGACGATTGCCATGTTGCAAAACACAGTGGATAAACACAATTGGGGTTTAAGATGTTCAACCTCATTTATGCTAAAAGAAATGCCTATGAAAGCTACTAAGAAAAAAAAAGAAAGCTAAGATACTGCTTTTCACCTTTGAGAGTGGTGAATATAAAAAAGTTTGCTTACGCTCGGTATTGGCAGGTTGGCTAGAAACAGGCATTCCCATAAATTACCGGTGGAAGTTAAATTAGAATAACCTATGTAGAGGGCAATCTGGCAAAATCCGGCAAACATATCCATATACTGTTCGGCTCAGCATTTATACTTCTAGGAATTTATCTGACAGATTCATACATGAGCTAAAAGATGTATGTATAAGATGACTCACTGCAGCACTGTTTATAATATAAAAGAGTGGACACTCCCTAAGTGCTCATTGCTAGTGGCCTGTTTAAGTAAAATCTGATATAGCCTCAAAATGGGAGTACAATGTAGCTGTCATTAATACTAATATGGAGCCTTGGAATGATTACCAAGATAGTTTTTTTTAAAGATTTTATTTATTTATTCATGAGAGACACAGAGAGAGGCAGAGATACATACAGGCAGAGGGGAAGCAGGGAGCCTGATGCAGGACTCTGGGATCACGCCCTGAGCCAAAGGCAGATGCTCAACCACTGAGCCACCCAGGTGTCTTGATCACCAAGATAGTTAAGTAAGAAATGAAAGATGCCAAAGTGTGTGGGAATTGTGTGGAAAGAAAAGGGAAGAATTATATCATGATTATATAGAGAATGGCTAACATTTTAAATTGTGCCTGTTCTATGTCAAGCACTGTTGGGAGAGCTTCAGTCATTTAAATCCTCACAGCAGACCTATAAAGCAGGTACTACTACCACCCCTCATTTTACCCATATTTTTATAGCTGAATAAACTAAGGTGTGAGGAGATGAAAGAATTTTCCTAAGTTCACACAGCTGCTAAGTAGTAGAACCAGGTTTTGAACCAGGAAGTCTGGCTTCAGCACCTGCTTTTCTTAACCTCTGTGCTAACTTATCAGTACAGCACTATATCTATATATATCTATATATATCTATATATCTATCTATCTATCTATCTATATATATATATATGTTTAAAATGTATCTGATAACACTGGTTGCCCCTAGAAGGAAGGGAAAATTTCCACTTTATGTTCTTCTGTGCCTTTTGAATTTTTTAAAAATATATTTATTTATCTGTTTGTTTAATTTCTACACCACACATGAGGCTCAAACTCACAACCCCGAGATCAAGAGTTGCATGTTCTTCTGACTGAGCCAGCCAGGAGCCCTATGTACCTTTAGAATCTTGAACCATCTGAATATATACCTAGTTTTTAAACATCCCCATACATACACACTCAACTTCACACAAATATGTAATGGATACTTCCCAGGTAGTGCCATTTTGGCGAAAGAACTTGGGTTTTGGCATTCAATCGCTTGAATTTGAATCCTACCTTCAATATTTATTCCTGTATGACTTTGGACATGTAATAGAGTTTAACATGGTACCTATGGGGTTGTTGCACTGATTAGACAAGATAATCACTGTTATGCACTTAGCACAGGGCCAAATAAATGGTTCATTCTACTTCCTACACATCTCTGGAATCCACTAATTTCTCACCATCTCCATTGCCACCTCCCCTGGCTAAGGCAACCATGGTTCTTGCCAATTTTAGCATCTACAGTCTCTTCCCCCTCCCTTCTGTTTTCAGCACAGCCGTCAGAGCATCTGTTTAAAATTCAGTTAACTATGTCACTACCCTGCTCAAATCTCTCCCATGGCTCCCCACTGCTTTTAGGAGAACTCTCAGGGTTTAGAAACTGGCATTGAAGGGTCTGCATCATCTGGCCTCAGGTGGCTTCTCCCACCTCATCCCTTAGCAGTTTCCCTTCACTCTCTGTGTTCTGTCCATGACTTGCTATGCCCACAATGCACCACCCTAGCCACCACAGGCCTTTGTTTCAAGGTCTAGTGCAATCCTATATTCTGAGTCCCAGTCTCCAATTCTGGCTTCCCTCAAATTTCAGTCCTGGCTGGATTGACATAAATTACAAAAATGAGCAATTCTTGCTCTGAAAGCTGAGGATGAAATCCTAAGTCAGAACCTCCCCAGCAGTGGCCCCCTCCAGGACCTTTCCCCGCACTACTTCCAATTCCTTTGGAATGGAGCTGACCAGTACCTTGGACAAGTCTTGTGGCACGTTTAAGCCCGCTCAGTCTGGTGTGAGGAAAACCCAGGGCAGTGCCTGGCACAAAGTAAATGCCCAATAAACCTTTACTTAGTTAATGATACCCCCAAAGGGTGGACAATGACTACAGGCAGGGCAAGAAGCAGAAAGGGGAGCTCTGGGATCTGTGTGGGAGGATAGGGGGGTACTCTTAGGTGGTCTCAGGAAAATCAGGTGGGTCCTAAGTGGGTACCCATAGGCTGAGGGCCTCACCCTTTGCTGTCACCCATGTCTCCTGTCAGTGGACTTAGATTTTCTTTTTCTTAGGGTAATCCCAACTTAGCTTCCCAGAAATTCCTGATGATGTCAGAGAGGACCCTTCTGCCTGACATATTACATACCAGGCTAATTCCAACCTCTAGGCCTTTCTACTGGCAGTACTCTCTACTCTGAGTATTTTTATCCTTTCTATCCTGTCTGTCTGTCCTTCCTCAGTCTGAGCTGACTGACCCCTTGTGGAATCTCTGACTTTGCCTCACTCTTTATCCAAGCCCCCACACATTCTCTCTCCTCCTCCTTCCTCCATCTCTGTCCGGTCCCCTTCCCCTCCCCCACCACCTCCACTCTGTCTCCAGCTTTTTTTGGCTGCTGTCTCTTCCTCCTCCTCCTCCCTCCTTCACTGACGCTGAATAATCAGGCCTGGCTGTCCTGGTTTCTGGAAATATTCGTGTGTGGGCAGTGGCTCAGGGCTGAAGCAGGGAATGGATGGCTGGGGGCTACTGGGCAGCCCCAGGCCCCAGTGCAAAGACACCAAAATCCAGGACTGTGGTCCATGCCTGTCTTCCTCTGGGGAAGGGAGAGCGGGAGTTTTATTGAGCAGTGGAGGAGGGGTGGGAATTCAGAGGGCATGGACACAGGCCATTTCATCTCCCAGGTCCTCCTCATCAAAGCGAGAGAGGATAGATTCCTCATCACTATACAGTGAGCTGGTCCCCTGTGCCAACAGGTTACTGGCAGCACTGTCCATCTCGTCCAGTGTCAGGCGGCATGCATCTGCAATCTCCTGCTTGGCTAGGGCCACAAAGCGTGGGTCTCGGGCAAAGAGGCCTAGGCCCTCGGAGATGAGCACCTGGGGGCACAGATGGGATCAGAGTTGGCAGAGGGCACAGCATGGAATCAAAGCAGTGTGCACAGAGGAGTCAGTGTAGATAGATGATGCATCATCCATGAAAGTGCGCAGGGGAGTCACTGGGGACAGTGGTGCATATGTCATGCTGAGCAGAAGTTGCAGAGCAAAGGGATAGATAATTACAAGCAAAACACAGAGCCAGGGGTGGGGGGCCCTTCCCCCTCCTTCCTGAGCTCCCGCTTCCTTCCCATATCCCCCATCCCTCTTGCCCGCATCCCTTCTGGACTCACAGCCTCCACCAGACTGTCAGCACTGCCCCTCTTGCCATGGCTGGAGTCTGAGTGGGTTCCGGGCACATGCAGACAGGTGAAGGTACGCAGCGGACCGCTGGACTTGCCGAGGTATCCCTCCCCTGCTGCGCCCTCCTCCACCAATAACAGTGGGGCATACAGGAGCCGACCCCGTTGAGGAGGGGTTGCCCAAGAACCCTGGACCAGAATAAACAGGGGGATAATGACTGCTGGGTGGGGTATTAGGATCTAGGACTCACCCCTGTGCCTACCTCTTACCACTGCCCACCCCAAACACAACCGGAGTCAAACTGAACACATATAAATCAGACTTGAGTTTACTTAAGAGCATAGAAGGCCTGGGTTTAAATCTGAGCTCTGCCACTGACTGGCTGTGTGATCCTGGGTAAGCCTCTCTGGGCCTCCGCTTCCTCCTCTGTAAACTGGGACTAGCCACAGTACCTGTCTCACCGGTGCCATGAGGATTTTGTGAATTCATACATGCCTCATTCTTCGGAAGACATGTGGTATGTTTGATAAACAGCCTAGGCTAACTCCATCCCTCCAGACCTCCGCACCCTATTCCCCACCTCACCTGAGCCCTGCTGGGCCCTGAGTTGCGTCCACGATGATAGGTGCCTGGGATGGGTAAATCCTCACAACTGCCCTGGCGCCGCAGACACTGTATGGTGAAGGAAGGCTTCCGCTCTGGGGGCGGGGGGAGGCATGGAGCGGGGAGGGGGGCGGCAAAGAAAAATGTCAGTGCGACCCCAGCCCTCTGCTCTGCTGGCCCCTGTGGGGGGCCCCCAGGGTCCATGCCTGCTCTCACCTGCAGGCGTGGGGGGCAGTAGACGGCGGCGTGGTGCATTGTGCCCATCAGCATATCTCTGGGGTCTGTGGGGTGGCAAAAGGATGGGGCGTGGGGGAGTCCCTGCCTGCTCATCTAGGTAGGCGAGCCTGTGCAGGAGAGAGAGCTTGGGGTGAGCTCAGGCCTGGGCATGTGCAATGGGGTCCCATTATTCCTGCCCTCCTGCACATGGCTCATGAGGTCATCCTACCTGTCGTGGCCAGAGTCTTTGGTGGGAATTTCCTCTTCCTCCTCCTGATTCTCTTGCTCTTTGGTTCCCTTGGGCTGAGAACTTCCTTCTTCGGGGATGGTGAAAATGAAACCCCCAGAGCTTCTCCTGGGGAAAGTGAAGCAAATTAGACCAGATTCCCCCCAGTATGGGGTCCTGGGGTTCTAGTTCCTTTTTCCATGCCTCATCTCCTACAGAAACTCTGCAGGTTTTGTTTTTGATTGAGAAAACTTACATAACATAAAATTAACCTGTCATCATTTTATTTTCTTTATATTTTATCTATCTATCTATCTATCTATCTATCTATCTATCTATCTATCTATATATCTATCTATCTATGAGAGAGACTAAGAGAGCACACAAGCCCGGGGAGGAGCAGAGGGTGAGGGAGAGAGAGAATTCCAAGCAGACTCTGCGCTGGGTGCAGAGCCTGAGTTGGGGCTGTATCTCACAACCCCAAGATCATGATTTGAACCAAAATCAAGAGTTGGATGCTTAACTGACTGAGCCACCCAGGTGCCCAACTTGTCATCATTTTATTTTATTTTATTAATTTTTTAAAGATTTTATTTATTCATGAGAGACACACAGAGAGAGGGGCAGAGACACAGGCAGAGGGAGAAGCAGGCTCCACGCAGGGAGCCCGATGTGGGACTCGATCCCGCGACTCCAGGATCATGCCCGGGCTGAAGGTGGCGCTAAACCGCTGAACCACCCTGGCTGCCCCTACTTGTCATCATTTTAAAACAAATAAGGGACACCTGGGTGGCTCAGCAGTTGAACGTCTGCCTTTGGCTCAGGTCATGATCCCGGGGTCCTGGGATCCAGTCCCACATCAGGCTCCCTGTAAGGAGCCTGCTTCTCCCTCTGCCTGTGTCTCTGCCTCACTCTCTGTATCTCTCATGAATAAATTTATTTATTTTTTTTTAAATTTATTTACGAGAGTCACACACACACACACACACACACACAGAGAGAGAGAAAGAGAGAGAGAGAGAGAGAGGCAGAGACATAGGCAGAGGGAGAAGCAGGCTCCATGCACTGGGAGCCCGACTTGGGATTCGATCCCGGGTCTCCAGGATCGCGCCCTGGGCCAAAGGCAGGTGCTAAACCGCTGCGCCACCCAGGGATCCCCAATGTATCTCTCATTAATAAATAAATAAAATATTTTTTAAAAGATGAATATGGGCTTTCTTTTAATAGATGTTTCTCATAATAAGGACCCAACATTTAAAAAAATCAAAGTTGGCTTGTTGAAGAGATACCTTCAACACAAAACTAAGGGTGTATTAGGGGAAGTGAGGAGGAGGCCGTACAAGCTAGGTGTGACTTCATTGCATTCTTTCATTATCCCCGTGAGGTAAGTGCTGTCATCATTCCCCTTTTATAGGTGAGAAAATTGAGGACCATGGAAACTAAGTTACTAGCCCAAGATCACTTAGCAAATGGCAAGCCAGGATTTGAACTTAAACTCATTTTGTTCCATGTTATGTGCTTTTTGTATTAAACCTTTGCATTGCTGTTCTCATATGAATCCCTTATTACCCTCTGTTCCCATACGAACCCTTGAATCCCTTCCATCCTTCCCAAATTTCCATTCAAAGGCCCTCTTGCCCCTCAATTACCCCCATGTAGTGGCTAGTCCCTGCCTTCCCTTAGAATTTCCCACCAGACCCTTGACCATACCTGTGGCCATGGGATCCAGCCTGGGGTACACTGGACTGTCTGGAATTGGAAGCCCCCCCATCGTCATCACTGGGACCAAGGGAGAGTGAATCTGGAAGTCTGTCCCCAACAGGCAGAGACACAGAAATCACGGAGCTCCGGCGAGGTGGGGGCTGGGAGCCCATCTGGGCCTGTGGAAGTCACAGGACTGAATGTTACCATTCATGTTCTATCTAAGTCACTTGGTCAGTGACACAAGTCACTTAGAGTTTATTTCCAGTGACCTCCTTAGGGGCTGAATCTGGATCTCACCCTCCAACAGTGGATGGTAAGTACCAAATAAACGTTTGCCTGTTGCAGGGGAGCTTCTCTGGGAGCCTCCTCCCCAGAGGCAGTGTCAAAGTTACTTAGGAATTAAGGGTATATTTTTACAATCAAATTCTGTAGGGGAGTGAAAACTTGTCCTCACTTTGTGTGTTTCCAGGTGTTTCTCATCTTCCTCCTCCTCTCCCTCCTGCCCCTCTTCCTCCTTCTCCTCCTCATCTGTGTCACAGGTGAGGGCCTGCCTGATCTCAGGACCCAAGTCGTGTAGGCTCCTCAGACCAGTCTGTGGAGGTAGAAAAATAGGGAAGCAAGGCATCTCAGTGTCTAAACTCCCCTGTTAAAGAGCCTGTTTCCCATGCAGGAGTGTGGGGTGGGGTAAGGGGTCCCTCAGCCACCCCTGACCCTCTGTGAGTCCTGGGGTCTCTGTTTCCTCATCTGTGACATGGGTTCCATGAGATCAAGAGGGCAGTCAGCCTCAGCCACAGTGCTCCCATATACCCCCACCCACCCAGGCCCCTCTCTGAAGACCTGAAGGGCAGAGGAGGTACTGTAGGGGGCCTCGCTCCCTAATAGCCCCTTTTCTTTCCTCCGCCGGAATTTGCGGAAATAGTCCTGGATCAGAAATGTGGCGTAGAATTTGCCCACGGTGACCTCTTCCTCTGGGGGCAAGAGGGAAGAGGCAAGGTCACACAGGGGTCCTCTGTCCCCCTACCCACAGCATAGACTCCTCTTCGTCCCCTCCCCCATCCAGTGCTTTTTTTTTTTTTTTTAAGATTTATTTATTTATTTGAGAGAGAGCACATGAGATAGAGAGCACTGTGAGTACTGAGCAGTGGGGAGCAGCAGAGGGAGAGGGAGAAGCAGGCTCTCCGCTGAGCAGGGAGCCCAATGCAGGGCTTGATCCCAGGACCCTGGGATCACCACCCGAGGTGAAGGCAGGTACTTAACCCACTAAGCCACCCAGGCGCCCAGTCCAGTGCTGGTTTTTGTGATGGTGAGCAATCATTTGACATTTGGGTGGGTTCAAGTAATTGGGGTGGAGCCATCTCACCGTCAGCAGGGGGGATGACTTCATCTAATAGCTTCTGCTTCATCCGCTTCCAGATCTTTTTGATGACAATCCGCAGCTCCTGATTGGCTTGTTCCAGGTTCCCTGCATCAGGAGAGGATGTGAGGCATGAGCCAATAAGAGGAGCCCTTTCCAGCTCCTTCCCTGTTGGGGAGGGGCTTCAGGAGCTTCTACTGCAGTTACACACCACCCCCATTGAACAGGTGGGAAAACAGGCCTGGAGAAGCCAGTCACTCATTTTGAGGTTCAGAGACAGGAGCTGGGCCCACACTCAATGAGACTAATCCCCAAACTCTCCTCAGGGGCCCTCCCGCTCCTGCCCCTTCCCCATCCCTCCCATGCACCTTCTGTCTTGATCTTCAAGGATGTCCGAACCAGGGCAAAGAGTGTGGCATTGAATGTCACTGTCCCATCTGAGTTGAGGGGCATGTTCATCGCCACAAGCCTCTACACACACCAGAGACATGGAGCCCCCCTTGAGCAAATGCCAGGGATGAAAGCATTGGATGCCCAGGGACAGAAACCTTTGAGGATAAAACCAAACATACCCTCCCCACCCAAGGCAGGGTCCCTGCCCACCCCTGCTATGTGGTGGTGGACAGCCCTCTCACAGGTGGGGGTGTGTGTGGTGGTGGACAGCCCTCTCACAGGTGGGGGGGTGTGTGGTGGTGGACAGCCCTCTCACAGGTGGGGGGGTGTGTGCTTGGGGGAAGGAGGTGCACAGACCTTGCAGGCTACTCGGTGTGGGCAGAGCTTCCCAAATCCCAAGGGGGGCTGGATGCGTCTCAGCAGGGCAACCACATCCAGGTGCTTGATGCGGCCCCTGGGGCAGATGGAGGCAGGTGGGAAGCACCGCTGGATTGGAGACATCTCCTCTAGCCCTTTCTGAAGACTCTACCAGCTCAGCACTACCTCCCCCTCACCATCAATACCTCAGAGCCTGCCAGGGAAGAATCCGAGGGCAGTGGGGAAGGAAGATAGAGGACAGAGGCAGTGGGAAAACTGGGGCATCTATTGCCTAGGTAATGGAAGAAACAGGTCAGAGGTTCTGGGGGCTGGGCTACTGGGTGGAGCAGTGCACTGTCCCCTGCAATCCCCTGTGGTTACAGGCCATACTTGGCTCCAGGGTCATATTCAGACCAGATCCTCTTGAATTCATCGAGGTGATGGGGGCCCAGGATGGACCAATCTCTGGTTAGATAGTCAAAGTTATCCATGATGACAGCCACAAAGAGATTTATGATCTGTGGGCCAGTGAACAGTGGGGATTAGGTAAAGGGCAGAGCTAGGTATGGGGGGGTTGGTGGGAGGCTGAGGTAAACTTATGGTTACTGGATCACGAGTCCCTGGGTTGATCTCATCAGACCAGCCCTTTTACCTGATCTGAAGGTTTGGGCTTCCCACCTTGTCCCCAGACCCCTCAGGGCCAGCCCCCATGGCAGTGGTGGTGGTTGTGAAAAAACGGTTCTCACCAGGAAGGCACAGAGCATGAAGAAGCTGATAAAATAGGCGATGGCAAAATTGCTACCACAGGTAAACTCCTCGCCAGGGCTGACGTCAGATTCAGGGTCACACCGACTCCCGGGAAGGCTGGCGAGCATTATCTCCTGCCATGCCTCACCGGTGGCACACCTAGGGGTCACATGGGGGGGCCATCCTGGAGGGGAAGCTATGAAGTCATGGCAAGTGGCACTGTGGGGGCTGGAGGGATGAGGCGATGACCCACTTCTTGCCAGGGGTTGCATATGACACAGATAGATTCCATAAAGTATTTCAATATTTTTGAAGCTGGTGTGGTGATTATGATGACAGTCATGTTCATCAGGTATCCCCATTTTGGTCCCCATTTTACTGGTAGGTCACTAGGGGCTATCCATCTTACAGCTAGAGAAAGGATGGCTGAGGGTAGATTATTATACAAGACTCTTCAGATCACAGCCATAAAAGGTCTCGGGTAAAAATGGAGTCCCATGCTGTCCTGTTATTTCTATAGCTCAGGCAGTCTGGGGGCCAACAGGGTGTGTGGGCACTCAATGGCATGTTGGGGACCAAGATGACAGTAGAAGGAGGGTAGATGTCACCTGAACAAAAGTAGCACAGCCTGTGGAAAGGTCTGAAAGTTGTTGTTTCGGTTGATCTGTGTGCCATCCTGAAGAGCCACCTTGCCAAACATCTGTGGGTACACAGGGCATGTGTCAGAGGAGTGAGCCCATGCCCCCACAGGTTGTCACTCATTTCACAACTTCTAATACTCAATAGATCCTCACAACCCTGACATGCAGGCACTGCTGATCCCATTTCACAGATGTGTGGACTGATTCAGTGTCATCCAGCTTGTCTTTCAACCCACCACCCCCACTGTAGGTGAATTCCTACCCAACACCCCTCAGCAGAGGAGTGCCTGGGGGATGCTCCCTAGGGTCCCCACTTGCCTGCATTCCAATGACTGCATAAATGAAGAATATCATTGCGATGAGAAGAGCCACATAGGGCAAGGCCTATGGGGGTGGAGAGGAGGATAGATATTTAGGTCCAGACAGAGCACTGTAAGCCCTAGAATGCACTGCTCCCTCAAGAGTGGGCCTGCAGAGAGATGTGGCCCATCCCCAAAGTGCCCACAACTACCAGTGTCTCACAAATGTGGACATGGTATTAAATACAATAGAATAAGGTCAGTAAGGCCAAGGCCTGTTGGGAATTGGGAGCCTAGAAAAACAGAAGTGGTAAATTTCAGACGGTAATGATACACAGGGAGATGTAGTGCTGGGGGTGGTAGAAGGACAGGTTGAGAGGCGTGAGATGGGGGTGGGGGTGGTCAAAGGGATGAGAGTGTACCTGGAAGGACTTGATGAATGTCCAGAGCAATGTGCGGATTCCTTCACCTTTACTGAGAAGCTTGACTAGTCGCATGACTCGGAAGAGGCGAAAGAAAGTGATGGAAATGCGGGAACTGTCCTCAGAGCTCTGAGGTTGGGGGTGTGGTAGGTATGATCAGTCTACATTTGCCACAGCCACCTCCTTATCTCATGCTTTGGACCTCCCAGCCCCCAAATCCCTCAGAACTCAGGCCCCAGGATGGTCAGGGAACATTTCTAGGGACTCTCAGGAAGAAAGGAAGGGAGGGTGGGTATGGAAAGGAGAGAGTTCCTGTTGTAAGGTGGGGACTATTGGGGACTACCTCGCCAAGGTGGCCACCATTCTGAAGGGAGGTATGGCCAAGACAGAGGTGGCAGAGAAGATGATAAGATCACAGGCCCAAATGAACAGGAGAATTGATGTAGCAGATATAGGGAATAATGGATGGTAGAGTAATTATTCAAGGGATGATGGAGAAGGTTATGAGGCAGTGGATCAAGATGATTGTGGGAAAGGTTGGCAATGAGGGTGGAAGGGAAATGAAATGGTACAGGAAATGATGGAGGAGAGCCAATGGAGCCAATGGAGGAAATGATGGAGCCAGTGGTTTCATGGAGATGATGGAGATTAGAGAACCGATGGAGATATGGAACCAGCAGCATTGTCAGTTGAGGTGACAGAGCCATGTAGGACCCAATGGAAGAGATGATGGAGCCAGTGGTACAGTCAGTGGTGATGACAGCCGTGGAAGACCCAGTGTCGGAGACAATGGAGTCATTGGAGGAAATGGAGCCAATGAAGTAGAAGAGACGATGGAGCCAAAGTAGTTGGTGGAGATGATGGAGCCAATGAAGGGTGATGTAGAGGAAATGAAGGAGGAATGGAGGAAATAATAGAAATAACAGGAGAGTCATTTTAGGAGATGGAAGAGCCAGAGGATAGGTTACAAATGGAATAAGGGAGCTTGTGGAGGGGGACTTTGGCTAAACCTGACAGGGACTCAGGAGATACAGAGCTAGAATGAGGAGCACTGAGTCTTCAAGAATAGGGTGGAGGTAAGCGAGAGGCACCTCTTCATGTGAAAGAAAGCCCTGGGGTTGAGGTGAGGAAAGGCTGGGTTAGTGGAGAGGCCAGTCCTTACGTTGACTTCAGTGACGGCAATGTCCACTACGCTGCCCACTACAATAAGAGCATCAAACGTGTTCCAGGCATCGGTAAAGTAATGCTGTAGGCAGGAAAAAAGTAGAGCCTTGTCCTCTCAGAGCTAGCAAGCTAGTATAGGAGGCCAGTAGTGGTAGGCGACATTGTGGAGGCAGGGCCTGGCTTGGACCACATGATGGGCCTGCATCTGAATCCCTGTCACTCCCTGGTCTCATGAGTCCTTGGTTGCTGCCCCTACCCGCCCCCCCCCAACCTGGAGCTCTGCAATGAACTCCACCCCAAGGAATTCACCCACGGCAGGTTGAATCTAGGGCTAGGGAGGCACCTTGGGTTTGAAGGCGATGATTTTGAGCACCATCTCAATAGTGAAGAGGCCAGTGAAGACCATGTTGAGGATGTCCATGGCATAATTAAAGGGAGCAGTCTGTTCATAGTGCTGGGGGAGAAAGCCAGGGATGAGGACAGAGCCTGAGGCAGAGACCTTGCCACCCACAACCAAATATTTTCTGGCATGGACAGAGGTGAGATGTGGTAGCACTATGCCTTGGCCAAACCCCTCACATTGTATCCCAATATGGATATTGGGAAGCCCAGCTTGTGATTTCCTAGCTTTCCTCGCAGCTGCTTCTGACAAATGAGACAGAAACAGAAGTCTGCTGCTGGCTGGACAGCTTCCATGAAAACTATTTTTGCTTTCCAATAAAAGGTTCAAATGAGGAGAGCCCCCTGGTGCAACCTTCCCTCCTTTTTCCTGCCTTGGATTTGGTTTTGATGTCTGGAGCTGCGGCAGTCATCTTGTGATCATGAAGCAACCACCGTAAGCATGAAAGCCAACTTGTTAAGAATGGTGGAGGATAAAGAGCCTGGATACCTGATGAACAATGATCAAACAGCCTACCTCTAAACTTCTTGTTATGTGAGGTAGCTACCGTATTTTGTTGACTCCAATATGCACATCTTTTCACATTTACACTCACTGAAAATGGAGTGTATTTCACAATCAATGGCAACTTACAATGCCCATCAGCCATTTCCCCACATTCTTATATCTCTTAAGTCAGGATACAACTTCCAATTATCGGCCTTAGGTTTGAAGAAATGTGGCAAATATTTTTATAGCTTAAGTCTCTGTCAGTTGGGGGTTTTGTTACTTGCAGCTGAAAGCATTCCTAATGGTTCCCAAGGTATTGTGTGGACAGAATAGGATCAGGTGACTGGCAGGGGTCAGGAAGGGGAGCTCAGACCTGCATTGCTAGAGCAACGGTGTTGAGCAGGATGAGCAGGAACATGAGGTACTCAAAGGCAGCAGAGTTCACAGTGGCCCACACACGATATTGATGTGGGTTCTTGGGGATGTAGCGGCGGAGTGGCTGGGCCTTGAGGGCATATTCCACACACTGGCGCTGCATATGGGTGCAGGGCATGAGTGAGCCATGGGATCTCAAGGCAAGGAGGTGGGGAGGGGTTGGAGGCCATGGGTGAGGGGTCAGAGGTCACCTGGTTCTTGTCCAGCTCACAGTTTTGGTATTCCTGCTCGCCCTGGGCACGGAAGGTGATGATGACAAAGCCCACAAAGATGTTCATCATGAAGAATGCAATGATGATGATGTAGACAATGAAGAACACTGAGATCTCCACATGGTAATTATAGATAGGGCCCTTGTCCTCTGCATTTGCATCGATGGCCTTGTACAGTAGACTGGGGAACCAGTGGGGGTAGGTGAGGAGATATCCCAGTCTCCTGAGACCTGACCCCAGAAACCTTATAACAGACACTCCAGAATCCCCTACTTGGCACCCCAAAGGCCTTAAATCCCCTGACCTAAACACCTGGAACCTCCATGCATACTCCAAGTGACCCCCACCTGTCCTCCAAGATCCCCAAATCCCCTTCTTCAGCCACCTAGAGATCCCCATGTAGCTCCCCAGAACTCCCCCACAAGCCAAGCCCCCAAATATTTCTAAATCCTGTCCCATCAATTTGAATTCCTTGCTCCTCTTCCCCAAAGATCTTCAGTTAGTACCCCAAAGACTTGTACAGCTCCTAAGAACTGAATCTCCAGCTCCAGCTCCTCTGAGACCTCCTCCAGTGCCCCTCCACCAGACCTCTACCTGGTCCCCCCTAAATTCTACCCATTCCTCTCTAGACTTCCACCTAGATCCTCAGAGGCCTCTAGCCAATTCCTGGAGACATCCCCTACCCAGTCCCCAAAGCGCCCCTAGCCAACTTCTGGAGGACCCCCACCCACTCCTCTGATATGCCCATCAGTCCGCATAAAACCTTATCCAGTCTCATGAGACCTTTATCACATTCCAAGATACCTTCCCACCCGCCCCCAAGGAGATCCCAGTCTAGAGACTCCTGCCCTGTCCCCTGTCCATCCCCGGGGCCCTGCTCCTCACGCAGGCCAGCCTTCGAAGGTGGAGACAGTGAACAAGGCCATCATGGCTGAGAGGACATTGTCAAAGTTGAAATCGCTGTTGACCCAGAGCCGCTCCCGGACCAGGGGCCGTGATACATCTCCATCGGGGTAGACCAGGAAGGAGCCCCTGTGGATGTTGCAGACAGGCTGGGTGGGTGAGGAGGGATGGGGAGCTGGGGAAATGGGACTGGGGTCTCTAGCATGGAGGCAGCAGGGCATAGTGGTGAGGATGGATAGCCGGGGTTCAAACCCTGATCCCCTGCCCTATTTACTGGCTGGGTGACCTTGGGCATTTAACCTCTCTGTGCTTTAGTTTTCCTCATCTATGAAATAAGGATATTAACAGAACATATTTCCCGGGGTACCGGGATCGAGTCCTGCATCAGGCTCCTTGCAGGGAGCCTGCTTCTCCCTCTGCCTATGTTTCTGTCTCTCTCTCTCTCTCTGTGTCTCTCATGAATAAATACACAAAATCTTAAAAAAAAAAAGGTGGAAGCCTGGGACTAGGTGGCAGTGGCTGTGCGTGGGTGGGGGGTGTTTAGGGATTTCCGAGGGGTTTGAAGTAGAATGTGGGTAACTCTGGAGAATGTGGAGAGGGGTTTTGGGGAGGTATTGGGGGATCTCTTAGGGCTTAGTGAGATCTGAGGACTCTGTAGCTCTTGGGAAAGTTCTGGGGGTTTATCATGGGACCTTGGGGGAATTCATGGGGTTTTGGGGTCCTCAGTAAAAACTGAAGGAGTCTCTGTAGTTTTTAGGAGGAACGTCTAAGGGTTCTAGGGGCCTTGGTGAAATCTAGGGGCCCCTTTGGCCTTTGGGAGGGGTCCCAAGCTCCAAGAAGGGCAGGGTTTTAGGCACTCACTTGCATTCTTGTGGGGTGTGTTTGGCTTCATCGGTGCAACTGTAGAATTTCCCCTGTAGGGAGGATATTTGTCAGGCAGATCTCCCCCTTACTCTCCACCTTGACCCATACCCGGACATCCCTCCGGTGTTTCCTCTCACCTTGAAGAGCTGCACGCCAATGCAGGCAAACATGAATTGCAGGAGTGTGGTCACAATCATGATATTCCCAATGGTCCGGATAGCCACAAACACACATTGCACCACATGCTGCAAGCACCCACAAATATGGCTAAAGAAACTGCATGCCACAGCAGCCAGGGGGTAGGGGTTCTGGGTGTAGATGGGGCTCAGGGACTTGGGCTGGGGACATCTGGTTATGGATCAGGGATGGGTGGTCAAAGATACAGGCCCAGGGCCATGTGGGCACCAACCAGGAATAAGTGTTTACCAAGAAGGGATATGTGGTCATATTTCAGGAACTTGAATCAGAGAAATGTGGCCTTTGATAAGGAATTTATAGTCACTTGGATGGAACATAGGTCAGGCCATACAATCAGTGGTCAGGGATGTGTGGTTACATGTTGGGGCCAGGCTCTGTGGTCATGCATCCATGCAAATGGCCAGTCTGATTAGAGGTCCTGGCCCTAGGAGTGGGGCAGGGGCATGGGTCCTGTGGGTTTGGGTGGGGTTGGGTTACCTTGAGTCCCTTGGCCCTGTTGATGGCTCGGAGAGGCCTCAGGACTCGGAGTACCCTCAGAATCTTCACCACTGAGATGGCGCTGGAGCTGGGGAAGGGTCAGTACTCAGGCTCTGGCCCAGGCTTGGCCTCTGTCCTGGGAGGAATAGAGTGGGGAGGAGGTGGGGAGAGTCACTCACTGGATGCCAAAAGAGATGAGGGATACACTGACCACCAGCAGATCCAATAGATTGAACCAGCTACGGCAGAAGGAGCCTCGATGCAGGAAGGCCCCAAATACTGTCATCTGGGGGAGGGGTAGAAGGACATCAGGCTAGACTCCAGGTGTGGGCATAGAGAGGGGAGGAAGGTATGGAAACAGGAAAGGTGGGCTGTAGGGATGGGGGCAGAGTGGGTTGGGGCAACTGGGGGTATGGCTGGGAGGCCTATTTGTTACCTTTAGTAGAATCTCCACAGTGAAAATAGAGGTGAAAGCATAATCAAAATACCCCAGAATCTGGGGGGGGGGTGAGAAATAGGGGAAGCCATTGAGTCATAGCTGAGGGGACTCCTTGGGGGTGTGGGTGTATATGTGTGTGTGTATGTGTGTGTGTGCTCACACCTCTCTGTAAGTTTTGCTGTCCCCCTCTCCTTCCCTCCCTCTCTTTCCTCCTCCCTCTCCTCCTGCCCCTGGGAGTGTCCCCCTAGCCCCCTGCCAAAGGCTCACATGGTTGCGGAAGGAGTGGGCTCGGATGGGGTCCTCAGCGGCCAAGGACACACTGCTGAGGATGATGAATACCAGAATAAGATTGGTGAAGATATGATGGTGGATGAGGGTGTGGCAGGCCTTCCTCAGCCTGGGGAGTGGGGAATGGGCTGCGGTCAGAACCCAGGACCAGGGAGTTGAGTGGGAGAGCCCAAGGGATACAGCTCAGCCTCTGTTGCATCAGGCCATGCCCGCTGCCAGAGCTTTGGCTGCTCCCCGGGCCTCCACCTGCCCCAGCCCCTCCTGCACCCACTCCCAGCACTCACGGGTTGGTTTGGCTGAGACAGAAGAAGGCGCTGCCCTCAGGGATGGGTACCACCTTCTCCTTGGGTACAACTTCTTGCAGGAGTTCCACATGCCCTGCACCCCCTTCCTCCTCTTCCTCCTCCTCCTCCTCCTCTTCCTCTTCTTCCTCCATGCCTGGCATCAGAAGAAGATCAAAAGACAGACAATTCATTGGAAAACGTATGTACAGCACCTAGAACAGTGCTTGTCACATGGAAAATTCTTCCCATCTCCCTGCTAGAATGTCAGCTCCTCGGAGAAGGGATTTTAGTCTGTTTGGTTCACTGTTGTGTCTCTGGCACTTAGAACAGTGTCTGGGACACCGCAGAAGCTCAGGAAATGTCTGCCGAGTGAATACCACCATCCTTGCAGTCCACTATACACTATTTTACAATAAAGGCTCTGAGAAGTTCTGCAGTAAAACAAAAGTCACTTCTTTTCTTTAAATCTCAACATCCCAAATGTTGCTGGCCACACACCAAGCCCCTTACTTTCAAGATGATTTCAGAAAAGGCTTCTCAAGAGAGGAGGATTTCAGGGGTCAAGAGCTCTGCCTGGGTGCCATCTCTAAGGTCCAACACCTTCTCCACCCGGCCCTGCCACTTGCCTGCTCCTTCATTCTTTCTGCCCTCCTCTTCCTCATTCTCCCCACCAGCCACCTGGGGACAAAAGTATGGGGGTCACCGATGGTAGGGGAGACGCTATAGGATGGACCCAGGGGAGGCAAGGAAGGAGCGCAGTAATGGAGGAATGCACAGGCAGAGTATGGGGGTTAAAGACACACACATACAGACAGGTATGGGTGGTAACGCGAGGTGTAGACAGTGATCAGGCTTCTAACTCACCAACACTCCATTTTCTTGTGGGACAGCCCCCTCAGTGCTCTTCTCCCTGTTGGAGGAAAGGGGAGTGATTGCTAAGGATCACAGCAGATAGGTGAGGCTGAGGGGGGTCAATGCAGTCAGAACAGACCTTTCTGAGGTCCCATGGAAACTCCCTGCTTCTGCCCTCATCCTCACAATCTGTTCTTTTCACAGCAGCCAAAAGGATCCTGTTAAATCTTAAGTCTGGCACATTTTTCGTCTGCTCACACCTCTCCCATGGCTCCCACTCACTCAGAGCAAAAACCAAAGTCCTTACCATAGCCCAGAACGCCCCCAATATGGCCTCACTGTTCCCCCATTTGAGCTCACCTCCTACCACTCTCTTCCTTGCTTACCCCACTCCAGACTCACTGGTTTCCTTGGTATTTTTTTGGACGCACTGAATGTGCACCTCAGGACCTTTGCTCTTGCTCTCCCCTTGTCTTGAGCACTCTTCTTCCAGATATTTTCTTTTTTTTTTTAAAAAAGATTTTATTTATTTATTCATGAGAGACATACACAGAGAGAGAGGCAAAGACACAGGCAGAGGGAGAAGCAGGCTACATGCAGGGAGCCTGACATGGGACTGGATCTGGGTCTCCAGGATTACGCCCTGGACTGAAGGCGGCACTAAACTGCTGAGCCACCCGGGCTGCCCCCTCCAAATATTTTCATGGCTCACTCTCTCACTTCATTTGGGTGTCTGCTCAACTGTCACCTCTGAATAATGGCCTAACCAAAGTAGCAACTCTCATTTCTCTCTATTCTTTTATTCCATTTTCTATTATCAATTATTAACATATATTTAAATTAAATTATGTTATACATTCATTTGTTTATATTTTGCTTGCCTCCCTCAACTAGAATGCTATCTTCATGAGGGCAAAGGCTCTGTCTACCTTGACCATTGTTGTCTCCTCCGTGTCTAGAACATGGCCTGGCACAAAATAGGTGATCAAGAAATACACATTGAATGAATGAGGACCGACAGAATGGATCTAGGGATATGGGTTGCCAGGGTGACCAAGGCATCTCTGGTGGGGTGGGGTGTATGTGTGGGGACCAAGTCAGGGATCCCAGAGAGAGACTGTCTTGGGGGCAGGGCCAGACGTACTTGCCCTTGTCCTTGGGAGTGCCTGTATCTCCGCTGGCCAGGTTATCCACAGCTATGGCGAGAAACACGTTCAAAAGGATGTCTGGAGCTGAGCTCAGGGTGCAAAGAATGGAGAATCAGCCTGCCTGTGGACTGCCCACATCCCCTTATCCACCCCTCCATCCTACCACCACCCAGCCTCCCAAAGCTCCAAGGATACAGTTGCCACAGATGAAAAGGATGATAAAATAGACACACACCAGCATTCCTGGGAAGAAGGGGCCACCATAGGCCATGATGCCATCATACATGACCACGTTCCAATCCTCACCTGTCAGGATCTGGGGTGGGAGTTCACCGTGAAGCTCTTTGGACCCTCCCACCCTACGGTTCCTCCTCCCTGCCTGGCCCACCTATCCCATGGCCTCCAGACTCCACCTGAAAGACAGTGAGGAGGGCCTGAGGGAAGGTATCAAAGGTGCTCCGCTTGGTGTGGGTCTGGTCAAAGTTGAACTTGCCCCCAAACAGCTGCATGCCAAGCAGGGAGAAGATGATGATGAAGAGGAAGAGGAGAAGCAGCAACGATGCGATGGATTTCATTGAATTGAGCAGGGATGCCACTAAATTGCTCAGAGATGCCCAGTGCCTGCAGCAGAGATGGAGGAGGCAGGGTTGACATGTCCAGTGGTGGGTGAGTCAGGAGCCAGGGCAGGACTCCAGCTTGCAATGCACTGGGCGTGGGCTGGGTTAAAATGAACTTTGGAGTTGGGTTGAGGCAAAAATGCGATGTGAGGGGAAGGTTGAGTTTGGAGTTAGGATTGGAATTAAAGGTGTAATGAGAGATGAAGTCAGGATAGAGGGTATATGGAAGTTGATGAAGCTAGAATTGGGTTTCAGGTTGGGAGTATTTGGAGTTAGATACCTGAGTTGGGGAAAAGGTTGTGGTTGAGAGTTGGGATAGAAGAGGGGGTAGGGATGAGATTGGGTCTGAGTCTGGGGTTGGAGCTGGAGATAGGCTGCTGGTTAGGAGTTAGGGACATGGGATTGTGGTTAGTGATGGAGATGGGCTGCAAGTTAGGGATGAGATTGGAGATGGGGTTGACTTTGGGATTTGGTGTTGGGGCTGTAGATGAGCTTGCATATGATGAGTGGCTAGGGGTTGGGGTTAGAGATGGTGTAATGGTTGGGGATGAGCATGGAGGTGAATTCAGAGATGGGGCTGGGAATACTGTTTGAGCTGGAGTTGAGTTTGAGGAAGGGGATGGAAATAGAGTAGACACCCTCCACAATGGCTTTTAATCACTAGGCAGGGGGCGCCTGGGTGGCTCAGATTTTGGCTCAGGTTGTGATCTCAGGGTCAGAAGATCGAGCCCCAAGTCAGATTCTGGGCTGGGCATGGAGCCTGCTTAAGATTTTCTCTCTTTCCCTCTCACTCTGCCCCCCTTACCCCCCACTCGTACTCTCTCTCTCTCTTTCTCCCTCTAAAAAAATAATCTCCATGAGGTGGGAATTTGTGTCTGTTTGATTCCTGCTGTTTCTCCAGAGCCTGGAGAAACAGCAGGAATCAAAGGGTGCCTGGCACGCAGTAGGCACTCAGTGGATATTTGCCAAATGAATAGTGATACAGATAGTCACTGGAGCTGGGGAGAGGGATGCTAGGGCTGTGCTTGGGGCCCAATCCTCCCCCACCCCACGCACCTAGTGACCTTAAAGATCCTGAGGAGGCGCACACATCGGAGCACTGAGATGCCCAGGGGCTGCATGGTGCCCACCTCCACCAGGGTGGTCTCCAGGATCCCCCCACAGACCACGAAGCAGTCAAAGCGGTTGAAGAAGGAAGAAACATAGACAGAAGGACCCAGACCGTACAACTTGAGGAGCATCTCCACCGTGAACAGACAGAGCAACACCTTGTTGGCATACTCTGTGAGAAGAGGGGCAGAGGTGACTGAACTGGCCAATTTCCTTGGTGAGGTGTAAGGAGGTAGGGGCCATGGGGCAATCTGGGGTAGCTGGCATTGGGCCAGACGCAGCTGGTGGTAAGGCTACGGTTAGGGGTTGGGGTGAGTTTGTAGGTCAGAGTGGGTGAGGTTTTGAGGGGCTTGGAACCAGGGTGAGGGGCAGAATCAGGGTGGGGGCCTCAGTCAGTCTCTATGAGTCCAGGAAAACACCCCTTCACAGGTAGTGTCAGAGTTTGGGGTTTAGTTGGGACTGAGGCTGGTTTGAGGCTTGGGGTCAGAAGAGTGTTCAGTATTCAGGTTGGGGTTGAGATCAAAACGAATAATAGTAAGAGCTAACACTTATAAAAGGTTAGCTTTATGTGGACCAAGCCATGTCTGAAGCACTTTTCACCTGAACTAATTCAATCCTTCCAAATACCCCAGGAAGTGGGTATGATTACTAGCCCCATTTTGGAGACAGGAAACTGAGACATGGAAGGGTTTAACCTGTCCAGACAGCGTGGAGTTAAGATTCCTGACTCTGGGGCCACCTGCCTGGGTTTGCCACTCGCTAGCCGAGTCTTGGGATTAATCATTTAATTCTTCAGTTCCTTGGTGCTCAGTACTCTGTGCCTTAGTACTTGATTCACATAAGATTTTTGGTCAAGAGTAACTGAGTTAGTACATGTAAAGTGCTGACAACAGAGCTTGATGCACAGAGCAAATGCTACATCATTGTAAGCCACAGGGTGGGATGGGACAGGCTGAGGTTTCTGCATTTGTTAGGGCAGGAAAGCAATGTCCAGGGGGTCTGAGGAACTCTAGAGATCCTGGATTTGGGCTTCTGGGGTGGAGGGAATTGGGGGCTGGGGAAGAGGCCTGGCAGTCGGGGCATGGGGACAGCGCACCCTGGATCTGGGTAAGCCACATGGGTTGGCCATGGTGCTCTGAGGCTATGGTCAGTGTGTTGAGGAAGACGAGCAGCAGCACGGCCCAGTAGCAGGCGGTGGACTTCACAGCCCGCCGGCAGCGTGCCCGGAGTCCTCGGTTGACTCGGCGGAGGCGGCGGCTGGGGGGGGAAAGGGGAGTTCACTGGCTGAAGTCACCCACCTAAGCCATGCTGGGGGGGCTCAGGTAGGGTAGCCCAGGGGTCATGGGGGCCTTGGAGGTGGGGCTTACAAAGTCATGGGGCCCCAGAGTCCCATAACTTTCTCAACTCACCAGACCCTGGTTTTCATGATCTTGTTTCTGGAAAAGAGGATGAAAGGTAGGTGTCATAAGGGACAAAAGGGCACAATCAGTAGTTGGGGTTGGCGGTCAAGGGCTGGGGTCAAGGTTAGAAAGTAAAATAAGGAGTCGGGTCAGGGTCTGGACTGGGTTCTGGGCTGGTTAGAGGCCAAGGGCTGGGGGTGCTCACAGGCAGCGTGTACAACTGGCCAGAGCCCCCTCCTCCTCTTCCTCATCGCCTGGCATCTCTGCCATTGAACCGGTGTCACTGGCTGGGAGGCTGGCTGTGGGCAGGATGCGAAAAGAGGTCAGTATGTGAAGACCCCAGGGTTCTAGCCTTGGCTTTCTCCTCTGTCTACCCATCCTACCCTCCTCCTCAACCTGGATGGGCCCCCACCATGGCTGCTGGTGGAGTGTGTGGAGCGGGTGGAGTGACTGAACCAGCGCAGATGTCCACGTCTCCTGGTGGTCAGATCTGCCAGCTGTGGCCCTGGGGACAGGGAGGACATCTGAGGAGCATGGCCTGAGGCTGGGTTAGGGCCATGTGGGGGGAATGTGGTGGGGGCGGGGCTGCTATTTGGAGTCCTTGTTTTGGGTACAGTCTGGGAAGGGTACTTGAGTCTGGGTCTGGTCCTGTGTCCTAGGCTGGAACTGGGGGGACTGGGTGTCCAGGCATTGCCGGTGGGGGTGGGGTCTCAGGAGGGTAGCCCACATCTGAGGCAGCAGGGAGCAGGGAATGGGCCAGACTGGGGTTGCCTACGGTGGCCGGCCCGGCCCTCTTCAGCCATAGAACCAAAGTTGCCATCGGTTGAGGGGTCTTCGAGGCCCAGCTCCTCTGCCTGCGTGATCCAGTCCAGGTAGCCCCGCAGGTCCTCCTCCAACTGTTGCTTCTCCCGCAGCTTCTGGAAATCCCCTCGTGCTTTGGCCTTCTCCCTTTCCTTGGAGAACTCCCTGGAGGAGGAAGATGGAGAACCACCCTGTCTCCCTTGCCTTTACCATTCCAGCCCCACTGGGCTCCTTGCCGTTCTCTGAATATGTCCAGCACATGCTAGCTTTGCACAGCTGGTTCCCCTTGCTTGGAACACTCCACACAGCCCGTGCTCTCATCTCTTTCACATTTCTACTCAGATAACACCTTCTCGAGGAGGGGTGTCCTGATTGTCCCTATTTATAATTGCAAGAGTTGCCCATTTCTATCTTTAACCTTGTTCCCCCCCCCCCACAGCACGTATTCCACATAAAATACCACATATGTGGGGCGCCTGGGTGGCTCAGCGGTTGAGCATCTGCCTTTGGCTCAGGGCATGATCCCGGGGTCCTGGGATCAAGTTCCAGTTCGAGCTCCCCGCAGGGAGCCTGCTTCTCCCTCTGCCTAGGTCTCTGCCTCTCTCTCTGTGTCTCTCATGAATAAATGTTAAAAATCTTTAAAAATCCATACACACTACATATGTGAAGTGCCCAGCTGGCTCAGTCAGTAGAGCATGTAACTCTTAATCTCAGGGCTGTGAGTTCAAGTCCCACATTCGGCATGGAGCCCACTTAAAATAAGGAAAAATTTAAAAACCCACTACATACATGTGTGTAGGTGCATGTATCCACAACCTGTTGTGTATATTGCTATTATCTGTCTCTCCCCATCAGAACATAATATCCAAGAAGACAGAGATTTTTGTCTTTTATTCCATTCCTAGAATGGTGCCTTGCACACAGTAGATGCTCAATGTTGACTGACCAAATGAAGGGGCACTTCAGATGGGTGCTGAAAGATGCCTAGGGGTTTGCTAGGAACAACAAAAAAAATGAGACAGGGGCTGAAGGGCGGTATGGGTAGAGGTGTCTAGGCTCCTCACCCACTCAGGACACCAAGCACAAGGTTGAGGACGAAGAAGGACCCGAAGATGACGAGACTCACGAAATATACCCAGGGCAGCTCATACCCCATGGCGTCCTGCATCTAGGGAGAGAGGGAACATGCGTCTCTCAGGATATGCAGACACTCTCGCCTGAGCTTAGGAGGCAAGGCAGGGGCAGTCTCGCACCATGTGCGGGTCGTCCACCTCACCCAGTAGAGCACGTCGGTCCAGCCTTCCATGGTGACGCACTGGAAGACCGTGAGCATGGCGAAGAAGAAGTTGTCGAAGTTGGTGATGCCTCCGTTGGGCCCTGCCCAGCGCCCCCGGCACTCGGTCTGGTTCAGCGTGCACGCTCGCCCTGAGCCCGAAGACGCACAGGGCGACGGGTCCTCCTCGGCTTCCATGTCTGCGGGAAGACTGGAGCTCCGGGTTCTGAGGCTCGCCCACCCACAGTCACCGCTACACTGGAGCCCCGCCCATCTGGTAAGTTCAGCTCTGGGTTGAGATTTTTCTAAATCAAGGGCCGGGTAGGGCCTTGGCCTGTCGGGGGAGTCTTGCGATGGGGCGGAGCTATTGGCAAAGGGGTGGCCGTAGTTCGGGATTGAGGACAGAATCTTGAATAAAGGGGTAGCGCTCGTTATTCTGGGGGTGGAGCCTGAGCCTGGGGGTGGAGTCTTGTGGATTTGAGGGGGTTTTTATGAGAACAAGGTGGGGGCCTAGGAACCGGTGGAGGTGGTGGGGGTCGGGGGGGTCCTGGCTCTGGAGGGGTGGAATGGCTGACCAGATCCCAGGAAGTAACATGTCTTGTGCATGCGTCCAAGGAACAGCTCAAGTCCGATGATGGCATAGATGATGATGACGAAGAGCACGAGCAGTGCAATGTGCAGTAGCGGCACCAGCGCCTTCATGATGGAATTGAGCACTATGTGCAGGCCTGTAGGGACAGAGAGGGAGGTGGGCCTATCCCACCCCTCTCCTGTGCCCTTCCCCCACCTCCAACCTCCCAGGGCGTGCCACTCACTTGGCACCCCAGATACCAGCCTCAGTGGCCGCAGCACCCGAAATGCCCTCAACGCCTTCACATCGAAGCCCCCCGGCTTCCCCCCGGTATGCGGGGTGTCCCCCGGCCGACCAGGGCCCTGCTCCAGTAGCACGCTGAACAGCCTGATGGGGTAGCACGGGATGAGAAGGCCGAGGTCGACCCTTGCGACCTCCCTCCACCCCTCCCTTCTCAGAAAAGCACAAGTCCCTGTAACTGGAAATGCGAATATATTTAACACATGTTAACAATTCCTGATTCTGGCTGCCAAATGGGACCCGGAGGAAGTGGACATTTCCCCCGCATCCCAAACTCAGCGGGCCTGGGGTAGGAAGTTGCACCAAGGTGGGAGTGTCCCCTGTAGACGCGCACCCGACCACAACGATGATGAAGTCAAGTAGGTTCCAGCCGTTGCGGATGTAGGCGCTGGGATGGAGCACCAGCCCATAGGCCACGATCTTGAGCACGGTTTCCACAGTGAAAATCACCAGGAATACATACTCCACTTGCTCCTGAGTGCGGAGCCAGGGGTGGGGCGGAAGAGTAGGGGGTTAATTGGGGGTGGGGCTTGAGGGGGGCTGGGGAAGGGAAGCATAGTGGGGATCTAGGGTGAGGCTCCATGGGAGAGGGTCTTGTGGGTCAGCGAGGAGGGGGGATGGGGGGAGCTTAAAGGGTTGTGGTGTGGTTCTATTGGGGCTGTATCTGGCTGGGGGCAGCAGGGGTGGAGGATGAGCCTCACCAGGTTGTGGTTAGCAGTGTTGGAGTCATCCTCTGGGAAGGGGATGTAGACCCCCAGGGCTACACAGTTGGCAAAGATGGTCAGCAGGATGAGGATGTCAAAAGGCCTCAAGTGGACAGTCAAGGACCCAGGCAGATAGGCATCAGGATCTCCGCATTCCCTTGGGGCTCTCCCCACCCAGTGCTGATGGTTGACCCAAGGCAACCAGCCTCGGCATTCCCAACCCCTGCTCCGATCAAGGCTTTGACTTTGAACCCCTTAGAAACCTTAGCTATCCCCAACTCTAGCCTTGATTTCTTCCTTAACTCCTGACACTCCTCCTTTCCCCAGTAACCTTCACCTTTCTCAACTCACCCTCTAATCCAGTTCTTGACTCTTGGTCCCTAGTGACTTCAGCCTTCCTCCATTCCAGCCCTGACCCAATCCTTGACTCTTGGTGCCCTGGTGACCCTCACCCCTGAGCCCTGCCCCTGGCCTTCCAGGATGCTTCCACTCCACAATGTTGATGCAGGACCGCCGCAGCGGGTTGGCCAGAGTGAGGCAGAAGAGCGCCCGGGGTGACCGTTGGGCACTGGCCACTGCCACCGTCTTGTGCTTATTGTGCTGAGTTCTTCGCTTAGGGGTCTCTGGGCCCACGGCCCCACTGATTTCTTCGCCCCCTGATGCTGGAGGCCCAGGGCACAGCCCCCATTCAGGCCCAGGGCCTGTCCCATTGACTGGGCTGGGCTCTGGGGTGGTGTCTGTGTGGAGAAACCAAGTCAGGGAGGGACAGGGTATTGGGGCAATCATGATTGCCTCCTTCCTGATCCCATCCCTGTGTCTGGGGGAAGGAGAGAAGAGTATGTAAAATTAGGGAGAGTCGGGGGTGCCTGAGTTAAGAATTGAGGGTAAGACTTGGTGTTGTAATTGATTGGGGGGTAGAGTTTTTGGAGAAGGGAGGGTGAGATTACATGTCCAAGTAAAAGAGGCTTTGCTGTTAGACTTGATAGGGAGTTTAAATTGGCACTGAGTGGGATGAAGTTTATAGCTGGAGGCAAATTTAGGGTTAAATTAGAGTGGTGGACTTCTGGATTGGATTTCAATACAGGTAGGAGTGGAGTGTGTGAGTTGGGATTAGAATTAGGATCAAGGTTAGGGTTAAAGTTAAGTTTCGATGGGCCCTGAATTTGACCCTGGGGTTTTCAGCTAAGGCCATTCCTAATTCCTGTGGCTTTGTTCCAGCCTCTGAGGGGCAGTAGGTCGGCTTGCTTAAGATCCCCAGGGTTAGAGGAAACAAGCTGTCTGAATTTTTATTTCTGTCTGAATTTAAATCCTGACTCAACCACTTGGTAGCTGTGTGTAGCCTTGGGAAAATTATGTAACCTCTCTGAGTCTCAATTTCCTTATCTGTGAAATGGAATCATAAGAGTACCTATGTTTAGAGTTGTGAGGATTGTGAGTTCAGCATTCAGAATAATGTCTGGCACAGAGTATTATTCCCATTTTGCAGGTGAGGAAATTGATGCCAAAAGGGAGGTTAAGTGATTTGATGAAGTAGCTGAACTGGGATTCAAATCTATGTAGTCTCTGACTCCAAGCCGTCATGACTTACTACCACCATCAAATGTGTTCATTCTCTCTCTCTCTCTCTCTCTCTCTCTCTCCCTTAAAAATTTATCTGTGCTCTTTCTGGGAAGTCAGAGACCTACTTATAACAGTATTGATATCTAGATGTTGGGGTTGAAGTTAGGTGAATTTAGAGCTCATAGTAAGAGCTGTATCTACATTGGGCATTAGACTCTAATGGGGGTTTGCCTTCTGGTTGGTAAGGTTTGTGTTAGGATTAAGCTTGGGGCTGGCTTTGGAATTGGGCTTGGGGTGGGCACTACGATGGAGGTTGGGGCCAGGATTAGGGTTGAGATTCAGTTGGGAACTAAAGCTGTGGATGGGGCTGGGAGGCCATAGGGGCAGGGTCTGGGTAGGCTGAGCATCAGGGTTCAGGTGGCAGTAAGGCTATATTTGGTGCTGGCTGGGATGGAAACAAGGCGATATGGTTCTGGTCCCCGGTGACTCTCCAGGGGTGGGGTCCCGTTGGGCAGTAGATGGGTCAGAGGGACAGAGGGTAGAGCAGAGCCTAGGCTTGCTCCAAGGGTCTGCAAGGGTGGAAAGCTGCTCTCACCTTTCCCGCCATCAGATGCCGACATCCTCCTTTCGAGGTTGAAGAGCCATCTGCACATAGCCCCCCTCTCTTCCCCCAGCTTTAGGGAGATTAAGGTCACAGGGAGGGGCCATAGCAGGGTTGGATGGGACAGTGAGTAGGGGCAAAGATGGGACATTTATGGGCTAGATCCTGGCAACAGAAAAGGCACTGATTTTTTAAAAATATTTTTATAAAATATATACCAGTACCAGTCAGTCAGAAATTAAAATAAGGAGATCCCTGGGTGGCTCAATGGTTTAGCACCTGCCTTCAGCCCAGGGTGTGATCCTGGGGTCCTGGGATCGAGTCCCACGTCGAGCTCCCTGCATGGAGCGTGCTTCTCCTTCTGCCTGTGTCTCTGCCTCTCTCTCTGTCTCTCATGAAAAATAAATAAAAATCTTTTTATTTTTTAAAAATATTTTATCTATTCATAAGAGACACACAGAGAGAAGCAGGCTCCCCACAAGGAGCCCGATGTGGGACTTGATCCCAGATCCCAGGATCAGGACCTGAGCCAAAGGCAGACGCTCAACCGCTGAGCCACCCAGGGATCCCAATAAAATCTTTAAAAAAATAAATAAAATCTTAAAAAAAGAAATTAAAATAAGAAAAATGATATCATTTCCCAATAGTATCTGAAGTTTGAAGTACATAAAAATAGACCTAACATACGTATGTGCAAGATCTCCATGGAAAAAAATGATCAAATATTATCAAGTGATTTAAAGGGAACCTAACTAAATGGAAAGATAAGTTTACTAATAGAAATGGTCAATGTTGTGAAAATGCCAATTCTTCCCAAAGTGATTTAGAGATTCAATGCAGTCCCAAACGAAATCCTGAAAGATTTTTCCATGGAATTTGACAAATTGATTCTAAAATGTATATTGATATACAAAGGACCTAGAAAAGCCAAAATCCTTTAAAAAAACAAGATGGGAAGGTATTCCAGACCAGATATCAAGGCGCGTTATAAAGCTACAGTAATTAAGAACAGAAAAGAGTTCAGAAAATGAGCCCCACATATATGTACACATGATTTATTTATGATAAACATGGCAGTACTAAGCAGTGGAGACAGGGTAGTCTTTTTAATGAAATGGTGGTCAATTGAATGTCCTGTGTAATTATTCTTTGGAGTGTACACAGATGTGTAACATTAAAAGAAAACATTTATGGAATGCATGAATACTAGTGACTACAATTTACATAGTGCTTTCCTACTGTACTATGTGTCCGGTATATAGTAACAAGGTTTTACACAAATTGTTTTAATCCTCGCAGCAGGTATATTCATAGTTCCATTTTACAGATGGGGAAACTAAGACGCAGGGAAGTTATGTAACCTGCCCACGGTTGCACCTTTAACTAGTTGAGCTAAAGACTTTAGCTAAAAAGCTGAGACGCAACCGAAGCCGCTTTATGCTAAAGCCCTTGCCCTTACATTACGGAAGACGAATGCAAGATGAATGCCGCCTTAAATGAATGAGTCAGGAAGCCGCGCGCGCGCGTACACACACACACACACACACACACACACACACACACACACACACACACACACACACACACACACACACACTCGCGTGCGCGCTCAAAATATATTTCTATGCCCCCTCTGATGAACCCACTGGACTGCAAGCGGAAGAACTACAACTCCCAATAGCCACTGCACGCTTAAGCCTGTACACGCACCTTCGCACCAGGACGCCAGGCATCCGGCTCGCGCCACACTCGCTCACCGAACTACACTTCCCGGCTTTCCTTGCGCAGCCGTGACACTCTTTGGACCGCGAGTGCCGATCGGGGTTTCAACAGCTGCTCCTCTCTTCCTCGGACCCGGTCCTGGACCTGTCCCCAGACTCGAACACGGCTCCACCATGGAGGAGGCGGACCGAATTCTCATCCATTCCCTGCGCCAGGCCGGCACGTAAGGACACAGCCCCCGCCCACCCCGGATTGCCCACATCCGGGACTCCAAAACTCTGGACCCAGTCACCCGGGAACCTTAAAACCCCAGACCTTGACATCTAGGGCTCCAACTTCCAGAACCCTAAGACACCCCCCACCCACCCACCCACACAAATGCTCTTTGACATCAAGGACCTCCCAAACCCTTTGACCTCAACACTTGGTAAATCCCAGATTCCAAGACCCAGATATCTCCAAGGTTTAAATAAAACCTTGGATCCTCAGCACCCAGGATCCTGAAATATGTGGTTCTTGACATCAATCCCCTGGGCCCCTGGTATTTAGAAAATTTAAGCCACCTGTATTTCGAGAACCAAGGAATTTAAACACCCAGGACCCTGGCACTCAAAACCCTGGGACTGGATACTTGGGAACCTTCAAATCCTGTTTTCCAACACCTGGGCTTTTAAAATCCCTGGACCCTAAAACCTGGAGACCTCAACACTTAGTGACCGTGACACACAGGACTTCTGCATTCAAGGGCTCTAAAAACCCAGGATGTCAACATCTAGGGAGGCTGATTTCTGGATTGCTTGAAACTAGAAGGTCTTGAAATCTGAAGATCTTGACATCTAGGGACCCTGACATTCAGAACTCCTGAAAACCTGAGCCTCGCAATATCTAGTCTCAAAACCCTAGCAGCTCAGTACCTAGGGGCCCCTGACATGTGAGGAACATGATACCTGGGGATCCAGAAACACAGAGAGCATGCCATCTGGGTCCCTTGCCCTTCCTAGACCCTAGAAATGAGAGACTTTTAAGCATATGGCAATTTGAGATGATTTTTGAATTCAGATCCCTCCTATCCACCATTAGGACCCAAGGACTTCTCTGGTTCTTAGTTTTCCAAATGGAAGTCCCAGTCACCAACACCCAGGGCCTGTCTGAACTGTGGCCATCCCCTCCGTTCACTCCCACCCCAATACTAAGGTGTCCAGAAGGCAGCATGGTCCAGCCTGATCCCAGTTTCCTGGCTGCTTCGAATCTGCCCTTTTCTTTTTCAGGGCAGTTCCTCCAGATGTGCAGTCCCTGCGAGCCTTCACCACTGAGTTGGTCGTAGAAGCTGTGGTCCGCTGCCTGCGTGTGATCAACCCTGCCGTGGGCTCTGGCCTCAGCCCCCTGCTGCCTCTGGCCATGTCTGCCCGGTTCCGCCTGGCCATGAGCCTGGCTCAGGCTTGCATGGTGAGTGCCCTCCTCCCAATATGTACAGCCTCTTCCTTCCTCCTTCACAAAGTCACCAAGCTCCTTCAAAACCCTTGCCTGTCCTCTCTGCCACCTCCTCTTGTGGCTTAGCATTTATTAGTGGTTAAGGATGCTAACTCTATGCCTGAGTAGCTCAGACCCTCACTAACCACTTGCTAACAATGTGACCCTAACCCTTCTGGGCCTCAGTTTCCTTATTTGTGAAACCGAGATGATAAAAATAGAGTTGATAGGAGCATTATATGAGTTGATCCAGTTTGCCCTTGGCTCCCACATTTTACGCTTAGCACCAAGAATCCCCCCTACTTCCATGGTATCCATTTATTAGTTCCAGAAAAAGGCTTGGCTTGGGTCGCATGTTCACTCCTAAATTAATCACTGTGTACTCTGACTGGCTCAGCCTGGATCACATAATCATCCCTATAGGACTCTGTGATTGACTCCTCCTTCAGGATAGTTTGGGAGTTGGGGGCCAGAGGGTTACTCAAAGGAAGAGAAGCTGATTATGTAAAACTGTATCTCTGCTGGGTTCCCCCTGTGGCAGCCACACACATCTTGCCTCTGCTGAGAATAATTCCCAAACTGTCTCTCTCGTAGGTAAAGTGCCTTGTGATGAAGCACTCATGCCTCCCTCAGTACAGAGCAGTATTCCAGTTACTATGTCCAGGGGCTCTGAGTAATGTCATTTCTCTTGGCTTGCTAGCTCTGTCACATTGGGTCAGTCTCTTAACCTCTTTGGGCCTGTTTCGTCATGTGTAAAACGGGTATAAGAGTTGTACCTACCACATAGGTTAGCTATGAGGAGTAAGAATTAGTTAATATAGAAAACAGCTGGCTATAATATGCTTTGCAAAAGTGGTATCACTATTAGGGAGGCCCAATCTGGCTGCTTGCCTTCCAGCAACCTCTAGCTACATATTGAGTGTGTGAACCTGGCCAATGGACCTAGGACATGACGGTATAAGGACAGTAGAGTCACTGCAGTGAATGTTTCCATTTAGCCCCTGGGGACAGGGCGGTCAGGTTTCTTGAATTCGAATCTTGTGCAGTTTCTGTCTCTTAACAGCAGGCTGCGGAGCTCTGCCCATCCTTTAGCTCTCAGGTTTGGCTGAATCTCAGGGGTTCCCAGATTCTTCTCTCTGGGGCTCTCTTGGGGTGGCCTCGGGAGCCAGGCCTGTCCCCTGGCCTGGAGCTGTTTTCTTGAGGATGGCACTTCCTGAGCAAGAGGTTCTGTCCCCTTTGACAAGGAGAGTGCACACAGTGAGAGATTTTGAGAAGGGGCTGGGGGTCTGGTGTCCCCCAGCTCCCTGTTTCTCTTTTCTCTCAGAGCTGCCTCCCAGTGGCTTTGGTGTTGACTCACCGGTTCTCTTTAATGTGGGGCAAAGAGCATGGCCAAAGCGTGCCTGCGATTGGCCCCAGAACCCTCATGTACATATCAGCAGACAGAAAGGTTCTCTCATAATCCAACCAGGTGCTGCCCCTGTAGCCCACTCAGGCTTGGCACCACTGCCTTCTGCTGGCCGCCTCCTCATGTGGCCGTCTGCCTGCCACCACTTTCTGCCACTCGGCCACCTCCATATTTTGGTGTCTGTCACTTCACACACCTGACTTCTGGATTGAGTTTCTGTATCAGTCACAGTTCTTTGATTGCAGGTGTCAGAAAAAACCCAAAGTAAAGTAGCTCGAAAGCCAGTGGTTTTCACACTCTTTTGACAGTGACTGTCTGAAATAAATACCTCTTATGTTGTGACCTAATAGACGCGTGGGCACACACACACATACACACACAGATAATAATGAGTTTTGCTGAGTGGATTCCCTCCACCCTGTGCTGGGTATGGTGGTATAAACTTGCTTCATTCTCGTGGCCGCTTTCTGAAGTAGGTACCATGGGTATCCCTTTATTTCAGATGAGGAAAAGTAAAGCACAGAGAAGTTAAGTGATTTGCCTGAGGTCACACAGCTGGTAAGAGGCAGAGCTTGGATTTGAATCCAGAAAATCTGCTCTCAGTGTCCATGCAGCCCCAGAGTGACAGGAACTCTGAATAGAAGAAAAAGGCTTTCTTTCTGGACCTGCTTCTTAGTCCCCACGCAGAACACTGATGGGGCCTTTGAGCTCTGAAAACAGGCACATAGAGAAAGTCCTATCAGCCCCATTTCATAGCTAGGAAGCAGAGCTTCGGGTGGTGAAATAACCAGTTCAAGGTCTTAGCCAGTAAGTTAGTACAGGCTAGATTTCAATCCTGATCTTTTTACACCAAAGCCCATAAGTCTCTTCTTAAAAAAATTGTTTTGAGGAGGTCATTTTATTAGTCTGGGTCCAGTCTGGAGCCTGAAACTCCAGCAATAGTTGGAACAGGGACATCTAAATATAAAAAATTGTTAATTTGGTAAAAGGTGGTTAACTACTGAAAGGGTAAGAGAGAGCTCCCAGGTGTGATGGAAGGAGCATGATACTGGCAGAGTCTCATGCGCCAAACCGTTCACCTGTTACCCTGCCTGTCTGCTGAAGGGGATGACTTTCATTGGTTTCCTGTGTTTCTTTCCAGGTTTTTTTTCTTTTAATGCAGATATAAGCAAATCTGAATATACTTATTTCCTCGTTTCTTTTTTCTTTTTTCCTTTTTTTCTTTCTATTAGATTTTGATTGCCCGGTTTCTGGCCATAACCAATGGTTCATGACATATACTAAAGGTCCCCTCCACCTAACCTAATATCTGTATAGGATACATATAAACCATGAAGCAAGTCAAGAACACATTTCTTTGAAATAGTCTAAAACCCTTATATCAAAAATAGATCCACTTAGAGCATTGTATGTCATATGATTGGACATCGTATCCTTCCTCTTCATGGCATTTCGTACTCTGCTGTTTCCTGGTTGTTCTGCTCCAGAGAGCACGTCTGCATACTCTGCAGAGCCTGGAAAGGGAAAAGCAAAACCAAAAATCTGCTTCCTGGTTTGGAGCCGTGGAGAAAGGCCCTCTTCCGACTCTCAGAAGGGTCGACTTGAGGTCATCTGTGAACCGCATGAAGTTTGTTTTCAGAGCCTTTCCTTTCCCAGGTCTCTGCCCCTTTATATTTATTCTTTAGCAACTTTTTCATTACTTTGGCTGTTCTGTTGAGAAAAGGCTCTATGAGGAACCCATGCTCTGTTGTAAATTAGTAAAGCATGTCACGCGGAGGAAGAGGAAGAGAGGGCAATGAACCTGTAGCCTTTTGAGGATAATTCGGACATTGTAGCACTTTGGTAGTTGGTAATTTTGCTTTATGGGAAGTCTATAAAATGCGGGAAAATAGAGACTTGCTACCCATTCCTGTGTTTGTTTTATTTCTCTCTTTCTTACTTTTTTTAATCCCTCGTAACAGCTGCATTAAACGTTTTAAATGTCCATTGTACATATGTACTGCAGTACATACATATGATATCCTGTGCTTGGACACTTAGGATTTTGCAAATAATGCTGTAATGAATAATCTTGTGTGTGTCTGTCCTCTTGAATTGTTAGAGGGATGGTTTGACAGCTCCTTAAGGTAGGATTGCTAGGTGGAAGGGTAAAAGCATATATTGTTTTGTCGGACTTTGCTCAATTGCCCTCACTGGGCTTTGTTTCATTTCTGCCTTCCCAACGGCAGTGTGGGAGAGAGCACCTGTTTCCCCACAGCCTGGCCCACTGATCTGTGCCCCTTCAGTAGGTGAGGAATGATAGCTCAGTATAGTTTTTCTCCCCAGCTTTCTGTTAAGATTTTGCTCCATTCTTTTCTCTGTATATAAATGCATGCACACACACTTTTTTGCCAAACCATTTGAAAGTGGCAGACAGCATGATACTTCATACATATAATTTTCAGCACGCCTCTCCTAAATAGCAGGACTTTTGCCAGCATAAGCACGATATCGTGATCACACCCATGAAATTTAATATGTATGTTAACAATCGATAGTATATATTAGAATAATAGTGTCTAATATCTAGTGCATGGTGGAATTTCCCCAGTTTTTCAAAAAATATCCTCTATTGCTTTTTTTTTTTGAACTGTAGCATCTAATCAAGGATCACACATTTGATTTCACTGTTACCTCTTTAATCTTTTGTATCCAACAGTCCTCCTTCGTTTTTGTTTCTTTGTTTCCTTTGTGATGACAAATGTTTTCTAAGAGTCTTGGCTGGTTGTCGCCTGGCACAGCCTACGCTTTGAGTTGGTCACAGTGTTTTCTGATGATCAGATTCAGGTTTGGGGCAGCGGCACTGCCCAAGCGATGGTATCTCCCTCCCAGCATGCACCTGAACAGGACAGCCGTCAGGTTGTCCTGGGTCAGTGACGTTTGTGTGAAATCTCTTGGTGTGCTTTCAATTTGTGTCTGTCTCATAAGCCAGGTTGGACATATTTGCCTAGGTTTAAGGGCCATTTTCATTTTTTTTTCTGTGAACTGCCTGCTCCTATCTTTTGCCTACTTTTTTCTTGCATTGCTGGTCTCTTTTGCTTGTTTGCTTTTTATTTTAATTTTATTTATTGTTATTTTAAAGATTTTATTTACTTATTCATGAGAGACACAGAGAGAGGCAGAGACATAGACAGAGGGAGAAGCAGACTCCCCGCGGGGAGCTCAATGCGGGACTCAATCCTGGGATCATGACCTGAGCCAAAGGCAGATGCTCAACCACTGAGCCACCCAGGCGCCCCACTTGTTTGATTTTTAGATGCTCTTCAAATATGAGGTAGATTTACTCTCTGCCTGTGATGGGAACTCCAAATATTTTTTTTTCTAGCTTGTCATCACTCTTATGGTTTTGGTAATTGTATTCTTGAACATTTCTGTTTCTTTCCATGGGTTCAGAAATACTCCTCCTTTATGGCCTCTGGATTTAGGCTCATAGTTAGAAAGGCTGAAGCCTTAATCTTATTTCTCGCTCTCTGTAGCATTGACTATAATCACTCTGTGGCTCCCCTCAGAGGCCTGGAGGCCTTGCAGAGCCAAGGTGGAGTTGAGAGGGTGGTGGTTGGCAAGATAGTGGGAGCATTTGTGGTCTAGGCCCAGAGCTCCCAGGACAGGAGGGTTCTGCCTGCCTGATAGAGGCTACCCCCCCAACCCCCAGGACCTGGGCTATCCCCTGGAGCTTGGCTATCAGAACTTCCTCTACCCCAGTGAGCCTGATCTCCGGGACCTGCTTCTCTTCTTGGCTGAGCGTCTGCCCTCTGATGCCTCTGAGGATGCAGATCAGCCTGCAGGTATGGTCTGCCCAGGGTACGGTGGGTGTGGGGTGAAGGAGAGCACGGCATTCCTGGATGTTATAGGGGCTGGGGGAGGTGGAGGTGGTAAAAACGTTGACCAGGGCTGGGGTCAGGGATGTATCTTTGGGAGACCTGGGTGGGATGGGAGGATTGGGTCTAGGGAGGGGGGCAGGGCAGGGCAGGCGGAAGGGGGCCTGGGCTTGGGCTGCCTCAGGTGGTGGGGGGAGTTGGTGCTGGGTGCTGGGAGGGGCTTCTCTGCCTTACTTCCTCCTCGCTCCTCCTCCCCTCCCCACTCCAACCACACTAGCCTTCTTGGTGCTTCTCAGACATTCCAGGTTTGCTCCAGCCTCAGGGCCTTTGTATTTGCCAGATTATTCTTCCCCTAGATATGTTCTTGGTCCACCTTCTTACCTTTTACAGGTTCTATTCACATGTCACCTCTGGGAGGCCTTACTGAGACCGCCTTGTTTAAAATTACATGCTCCTCTCAATAGTCTTTACCCTCCTCTTGGATCATTACCTGAGAGTTTTTCTGTATTGTACTTTTGACTTTAATCATGTTCTCCTTTACCAGCATGCTGGCAACGTGGGGGCAGGGCAAGTTCTCAGTCTGCTCACCAAAGTATTCTGAGAGTCTAGAACAGTGACTGGCACATAGTAGGTGCTCAGCAAGTGTTTGTTGACTGGCTGGGTGTGAGAAGGATAGCTAGATAGAGATGCATCTCTGGGGGGTAGGGGTCAGGGAGCCATGGCTGCTTTCCCAGGGTATGCATTTTGGGAATTGTGGCACTGTCACCTGGTTGACACTCCTTCCCCATCCCCTATAGGTGACTCAGCTATCCTTCTCCGGGCCATCGGCAGCCAGATCCGGGACCAGATGGCCCTGCCCTGGGTCCCACCCCTCCTTCGCACTCCCAAGCTGCAGCACCTCCAGGTGGGACCCCCTAGCTCACATCGATGTTGCTTGGCCCCACCTTGGCCCCATGCTCGGGTTTTTAGCCCCCCTCCCACCACCAGTGCCCTCCCCTCCCCCTGCCACAGTTCATCAGGGAGGCTCTGATTCTGCTCTCCCACCAGGGCTCAGCCTCCCAGAAGCCTTTCCACACCACCAGGCTGGTCATGCCTGAGTTGAGTTCCAGAGGAGGTACGGGTGAGGCTGTGCGGGAGGGCCGGGAGCAGGGGGAGAAGTAGGCCTGAACCACCGCCCCCTCCCCAGCCAGCTGACTCTGTTCCTGCCTCTAGAGCCCCGGGAGTTCCAGGCAAGTCCTCTGCTGCTTCCAGCCCCCACCCAGGTGCCCCAGCCTGCTGGGAGGGTGGCCTCACTCCTCGAATGCCATGCCATCCAGCTCTGCCAACACAGGGGCCGGGACCGCCCCGGGGATGAGGACTGGGTCCAACGGGCACCCCGCCATCCCACCCAGGTACCGCCCAATGCTTGGCTCTCTGCTGCCAAGGCCCTTGCTTACAGAAATGCCCCTGTTTCAGCTTCCCTTGGTTCTCTGTTCCTCCTGCCCTTTCTCCCTCATTGTCTCCTCTCTGCCTCCTCCACCTGGCTCTTCCCTGAGAGAACCCTGGAGTTAGAAAGACTGTGGACTTCTGACAAGTCACTATCCTGCACTCCCTCTAGAGCCTCAGTTTCCCTTCCTGAGACTTGGGAGGTGATAGTACCCTCCCCTCAGGCTAGCATTGAACCAAGGCAGGTTCTTAGCAACCAGCATGCTCAGGATTTGCATACTTCTTCCCTGTTTCTGTTGCCTTCTTCCCACCCCAGAGCCTCTCATTCTTTCTCTGTCTCTGCCACTGTCACCAATGCTTATTTTTTCTGTCCCCGGGTCCCTGCACTGTCTCTTCTGGTCATTATCTTTCTTGTCCTTTGGCTGTGCTGCCCCTCCTTCCTGCCCCTCTGTCTCCTCATTCCTCTGCTGGGTGTTTTCCTGTCCTATTTGTTCACCTCTGTCACTGTCTCTTCTTTCTTTCTTTCTTTCTTTCTTTTTTTTTTTGAAAGATTTTATTTATTTATTCATGAGACACACAGAGAGAAAGAGAGGCAGAGACACAGGCAGAGGGAGAAGCAGGCTCCATGCAGGGAGCCCAACGTGGGACTCGATCCCGGGTCTCCAGGATCACACCCTGGGGTGAAGGCGGTGCTAAACCGCTGAGCCATCTGGGCTGCCCCCGTCTCTTCTTTCTGCCCCAGCTTCCCCCACCGCCATTTGTTCCATCTTTACTCCCGCCTGTCTTTTTTTAAGCTTGTAGAAATTTTCAAACACAGAAATAGAATGTTCCAGTGAATCCTGTGTGCCCATTATCCACCTTCAACTATGAGCAGGTCACCAGTCTTTCTTCATCTGTTCTCCCCTAAGTGTTTCTCAGTATTATTTTGAAGCAGGTCCCAATATGCATGACACTTCAGCTCTAAATACTGAGACAGACATCTCTTAACTCAGAAGGGCATTGACTTTTTAAGGTAACCTGTGGGTTATTTTCACACCTAGTACCATTAGCAGTGATCTCTTAATACTGTCACTGAGTTCATAGTCATATTTCCCTAGTTGTCTCGAAACTCCCTCTGTTTCCCACCCCCCATCTTGATTTAACTCTGCTTCCATTACTCCTTTGCCCAGCACCTCTGACTCTCCATTTCTGTTCCATCCCCATGTAGCCTTTCAGTGTGGCCCTCTGATTTGGGGGGTTGCTGATTGCTGCTTCTCTCCCTTGCCTCAGCCACCTCCAGTGTGGGGAGCGAGTGGGTGGAGAGAAGCATGGCTTTGAGGAGGGGACCCTGTCCTTGGGGAGCTCCCAGACCGGTGGGTCAGGAGAGGGGGACTGGGCCTCTTGGTGGGAGGGGTTGAAGGGTGGGTGTGACCATGTGGTGGCACTTTGTCAGGCAGCTCCCTGGAGGAGGCAGGGCCTCAGGTGCCTAGCAGGCCTCTACACCTTCCCGTTTGCCCTGCCTTCTGTTTCCAGGAAGATACACGGGCTCAGCGGCAGCGGCTGCAGAAGCACTTGGCCGAGCATCTCCACCAGACCTGGGGCCGACTGGGGGCTCCACCACAGGCCCGAGACCTGGGAGAGCTGCTGCAGGCCTGGGGTGCTGCAGCCAGGATGGGTGCCTCCAAGGGCTCCCGCTTCACACACTCAGAAAAGTTCACCTTCCATCCAGTGAGTGGGTCTGAATGGACCTGGGTGTGCTGACAGGGCCAAGGCAGGCTTGCTGGGTTGCTTTCTGTATAGACAACACACTTGATCCACACAGGTTCCTGTGTTCCCACTGGGCATGCCCTTTCTGAGCTGGTGGGTGGGGAGTGTCCCTGGCTTCTCAGGGGCTTTGGTGGAGAAAGGGTGGAGGGGTGGGAGCCACATAAGGGTGTGCGAACCCTAGCTTCCCTTAGACAGTTTCCTCTGGACTTAGCTTCTTTCCTTGATCTAGAGGGGCCCTCATCCTCCCCGTGGGCAGGAGCTGTGCCAGGATCAGGGAGGTTTCTTTATGAGCAAATATGTCTAGCCTGAGGTTTCAGAGAGTGCCCAGGTCCTCATAAACCCAGTCTGACAGCTGTCAGCGGTTGAGTGGATGTGAGGACGGTGCTGGAAGGGCACTTGGGTGCTGAGGCTGGGTGGGGTGGGGCGGGGCAGGGCAGGGCCTTCTGGGACAGCCAGGATACTCCCTTCTCATTCCCGCAGGAGCCCGAGGTCCAGGCAGCCCAGGTGTCTGATATGCCAGTCACCTCCCAGCGGCCTGAACAAGTAAGTGGAGCAGTGGGGGGAGGCTTTGGGCCTTCACCTGTCTCATGGGCCTGACACCCTGACCCCAACTGGCCTGTGCCTCTCAGGACACAAGGGCAGCTCAGGAGCAGGAGCTGGAGTCTCTTCGGGAACAGCTGGAGGGAGTGAACCGCAACATTGAAGAGGTTGAAGCCAACATGAAGACCCTGGGAATCAGCCTCATGCAGGTGGGAGGTGGGGAGGAGAGGGGCTGCCCACCTGGGGTTGGGTCACAGTGGGGCCTAGAGGGCCTTGCAGAGCCTGAGAAGACCTTGTAGAGGTCTGCCGATGTCAGGAGGGTTCAGAGGCAACCCTGGGGACCCATGGGCTCTCATGGGTTTAGGAGAATAAGTGGAAGTGAGAGGGGGATGTAGGGTGAGTGGGTTTAGACCTGTGGGGGTCAGGGGCACCCGTGGGCATCGGTCAGGCTATGTGGGTGTCTATGAGAATCAGGAGGGGTGCGAGCATCTGTGTCAGTATGATGTATCTGTATGGGCAGGGGCTTGAGGGCCTGGTCAGGGCTTCTGGGGTGGGGGGTGTCATTTTGTGGAGGTAGAGGGATCAGAGGGATCAGAGGGGCCTGTGGGTGTCTGTCACTGCTTATGGGTTTCCGTCACTATCAGGAGGGGTCAAGGGGCCGACAGAGGGTAGAGGGGTGTGTTGTCATCTGTGGGGGCTCAGGCTAGACTAGGGCTTTCCAGGCTCAGTGGGGGCTAGAGGGCTTTAGAGGGCTTTGGTGTGTGGCTGAGCTCCTCTGCTGATGGGAGTGGGGGTTCATGGGGTGCCAGGTGGAGACGGAGTGTCGGCAGAGTGAGCTCAGCACAGCAGAGCGTGAGCAGGCCCTGCGCTTGAAGAGCCGGGCAGTGGAGCTGCTTCCCGACGGGACTGCCAACCTCGCCAAGCTGCAGGTGGGGCTGGCACCATGGTTAGGTGGGAGGGCTGGAGTTGGAAGAGTCCATCCGGTGTGACACACATCCCTTACTGCCATCCCCAGCTTGTGGTAGAGAGTAGTGCCCAGCGGGTCATCCACTTGGCGGGTCAGTGGGAAAAGCACCGGGTCCCTCTTCTGGCTGAGTACCGCCACCTCCGAAAGCTCCAGGATTGCAGAGAGGTAGGTTGTGAGGCCCTGGGCTGTGGGTGGGGCAGGTTCAGTCCCTCCCTAGGGGCTCATCCTTGTGCTCTGCTCACTATCCCTCTACCCATGGGGTCCTGGCAGCTGGAATCTTCTCGACGGCTGGCAGAGATCCAGGAGCTGCACCAGAGTGTTCGAGCAGCTGCTGAAGAGGCCCGTAGGAAGGAAGAGGTCTATAAGCAGCTGGTAAGGCCCGTGCGGGGGCCCTGGGTAGCCCGGAGTGGGTGAGGAGTGGGTCCCAGTGGAGTGGGTGGGGTGTAGGTCCCAGGAGAGTGTCTGCTATGTTCTGTCTAGGTGTCAGAGCTGGAGACCCTGCCAAGAGATGTGTCCCGGCTGGCCTATACCCAGCGCATCCTGGAGATTGTGGGCAACATCCGGAAGCAGAAGGAAGAGATCACTAAGGTACATCATTGCAGCTGTGGAAGGTTGGGGCAGATGCATGTAGCATGGCCACACGGGGACTTCACATTCTCTGAAAGGCAGAGCTATCTAGCCACACCCCAACATAGAACACTCCTACCCCGTCTGCTCCAGCCACACCTGATGCAGTGGCGCAGTGACATCTGGGTGTGAGCACATGCACACAAATGCTTGCAGCCGGCTGGCCAGCCTGTGCCAAACATGGGCTCATGGCCACCCTGTACTCTGCCAGATTTTATCAGATACAAAAGAGCTTCAGAAGGAAATCAACTCCCTGTCTGGGAAGCTGGATCGGACATTTGCTGTAACTGATGAGCTCGTGTTCAAGGTATGGGTCAGGCTGGGCTGGGTGGAGGGGTGGGGTGGGGCTGGGCTGCTGCTTGTCTGTCTGCTTACAGGTTGGCTTGGGCACAAGCCCTGTGTGAGCCTTGTAGGTATGCTGCTGCTCCAGCCTGGCTGTGTGCCACAGAGGATGATTAGGGGAGTGGGAGAGGGTGGCCTTGTGGGGTCCTGGAGGTGGTATTTGTGGGAAACATGGGGGAAGCCCACTGATCCCTTCTGTCTGATCAGGATGCCAAGAAGGATGATGCTGTTCGGAAGGCATACAAGTATCTAGCTGCCTTGCATGAGGTGAGTGGAGTAGTGTCCAGGGGGGCTGGCCGGGGTGGGGCGTGGTGGGGGTGCAAGCCTTCTGCTCCTGCCATCCATAGAACTGCAGCCAGCTCATCCAGACCATCGAGGATACAGGCACAATCATGCGGGAAGTTCGAGATCTTGAGGAACAGGTGAGGCCCATGGGTAGGAGGAAAAACCAAGGCAGGCCAGTGGACAGCACCCCTGGTTCACACCAAGAGAGGCTGTGGGAGCAGACGCAGCCCACGGCTGGACTCTTGGCCTTGCCCCTTAGTAGCTGTGTGTGTAAACTGTCACTGGCCAGCAGTCTGCTCTGAGCCCTGGCTCCCATCCCAAAGGCTCTCTCGCCTGCCTCCTGGGGCCATCGGCAGAGGCCTCAGCTTGAGTATGTGTCGGCTCATCCTGCCATGTAACAAATGATGCTTTAGGCAAATAGATGACACACGCAAAGGCCCAATGGTGGTGGGACACAGCAGGCTGTTGCGGGAGGAGGTGGGGGAGGGGCACGGGAGGGGCCTTCAGCAGCCTTAATGGAGAGGGGAGGTGGGAGCAGGGTAAGGCCCCCCTCACCCCACACTAAAGACATGTGATTCACGTTGCCTTAGATTGAGATGGAGATGGGGAAGAAGACACTCAGCAATCTGGAGAAGATCCGCGAGGACTACCGAGCCCTCCGCCAGGAGAATGCTGGCCTCCTCGGGCGGGTCCGGGATGCCTGAGGAGCCCCTAGCACCTGTCTGCTCCCAGCCTGGCCTCCAGCGGGGAGTTGAGATGTTGGGGGCGATAGCCAAGGGCTTGCCCTAGCCATTCCCTCTGGTGGCTGCACAGCTCCTCCTGCTACGGCCTTGGCCCCAGACCCCTGCCCACCTGACCCCCACCCTTATCTAGGGTGATCATCTAGAGCATGGAAACTCAGCTGCAGTTTATTGGAGAGGGTACCAGGGTTAAGACCTTGGATCCCAAATAAATGAGGGGCTCTGTCTGCAGTCTAAGCGGAGGCATGGATGGGGACACAGGGTTCAGGACAAGGGAGGTGGGGTGGGTGGCAGGTGAGACATGGGGTATGTTTGGTGATTCAGTGTGTATGGCTGTGAAAGCCCATGTGGGACGCAGGAGACCCACTGGGGTGCCAAGTGCATGTGCATGCCCATGAGATGCACAGGTATATTCTGGTGGGCCATGTGACCACGCTGATGTTTTGGGAGCTGTGTGAGAATGTGCACAGCTGGGATGTGTTTGTTTGTGTGGCTCTTTGGGACCTGAGATCCTGAAGGTACCAAGGCTGCTTCTGTGCGGGTCCCTGGGCACATCTCCTGTGACACTGCACCTGTGGGCCTGGGGATGGCTGTGGGTGGGTGCTTTGGGGTATGGGGGCTGACAAGGCTGTGCTAGGGTGTGATCATCTGCGTGATTGCAGGTCTGAGGTTGTCTGAGTGTACGGAGGCAGGCTCTTTGTGTTCTGGTGTTTGTACTGCATCTAAGGGACTGGATTGTGACCGTGCATGTGTCTTTTCCAGCCCCGGGGTCATCTGTGAGAATGACTGAGGCAGGCTGGATGTGTGGTTGTTTGTGATGGCTCAGTTTGGCTAAGGAGTGTGTTGCAGGAAGCTGGGATGGGAGCTGGGGCCGGGGCCCCTCTGAGCAGCCTGGGTGCAGAGCATTTGACCTAAAGAGGGTGGTCAGCTGAGGATCAGGGTCCCTGTACACCTCACTTTGTGGTCCCTGTAGGCATATCCAGGGCCCGTAGTCCCTGCCCCTGGCCACTTCCATCCCACCACCACCCCTCATTCGGCCCCTGTCCTTCCTTCCTCCTTTCCTTTGCTTTGAGTTTAGGGGCCAGGTGTGGGGTTGGAACTCCTGCTAGGCCTCTGGCTTCTCTTCTTGCGGAACTCGAATTCGTCCACGGTCCACACGGCCCCCTTCTCACTCTCCACCCGCACGAAGCACTTGTGCAGGCTCAGATTGTGGCGGATGGCATTCTGTGGAAGGCAGGCCAGCCAGGCCGGGGGCAGGGGAAGCAGGCAGGCAGTCATCCTCTGAGGTCAGCAGTACCCACCAAAAGCTGGCCCCCTGCCCCTTGCCTACATGCCTACACGCCCTCCCACTCCTGAGCTTGGCCAGTACTATGGTAGCATTTGAGGCCCTCCCAGCCACTGCTACCTCCAGAGGAACTCACCTTCCAGGTGGCAGGGTGGTTCCTGAAGAAGGCAAACATGCGTGTGAACCAGTGGTAGATCTCATTGAGTGTCCGCTGCTTCTCAGGAGCCTCCAGGATGGCCTGGAGGTTGGGGGGCAAGGGGGTCACTTCTCCAAAACTGAGCTGAGAGTGGTAGTGGCCCGCCCTGGGTATCTGACATGGGTGGAACTGTGGGGGTGGGGGGAGGGGAGGGAGGGAGATGGTGTGGGGTGATAGGTCAGAGACAGGGTCAGAAGTGGGCTGAGGGGTCAGGCCAGGATGGGGTGAGGTAGAGGGGAATGGCTGACATTGTGGTAAGGTCTGGCTCAGGGTAAGGCCAGGATCAGGTTAAAGGTCTGGGACAGAGCTGGAGCTGGCTGTCTCCACAGGGGCAAGGTTGCAGGGTTTGGGGAGGTTGAAGGCCAGGAGCAGGGTCAAGTTAAGGATTTGGGCAGGGTAAAAGGTCATCAGGGAGGGGATTCATTAAGGGTCTGGCTGGGGATGGACTGGGGTGAGTTGAGGGCTCAGGGATGGGATAGCATTAGGTTAGGAGTCAGAGGTGGACCTAGTGATATAGCAATCTTATGTGTCAGGCATGTATTTGGGTTCAGGGTCAAGAAGGAGGTTGGTTGTGTGTGGTCCTTAAGGGTCAGGGCTTGTGTTAGGTGTGGAGTGAGGCTAAAGGTCAGGGAATTTGATCTGTTTGGATTTAGGAATGGGGTTAAGTAAAGGGTCAGAGGTTATGGCTGCAGTGAGGTTCTGGGTCAGGATGGGGCTACGCAGGGGAATGTAGGGGCTAGGTGTGGGCCTACCCAGGATAAAGGTCTGGGCAGCCTCTGATGGAAGTGCTGGAAAGGCATCAGGGAGATTCACATGAAGCGTCTGGGATGGGGTGAGGCCAAGAGTCAAAGAGACGTTACAGGAAGGGGTTAGAGGCAGGGTCTGGCCGAGGGATGTGTTGACATATTGGGGCATGTACGGGGCTGGGAAAGGAGTTAGGATAGTATCTGTGGTGGGTTTAGGGCACGGGGCAAAGATCAGGTTCATAGTGGGGCTATTCTACAGGTCTAGGTGGGGGTACATATGGGTGGGTAGCAGGGAAGGGGTGGGTCGAAGGCCCGAATTTGGCTTGCACTGGCCTAGATAGTGGTTTGGGTTTGGGTTTGGGGGCAGGTCTGGGGTGAAGCCGGCATGGGGAATCATATCTGAGACCTGTCCTGGGTGCGCTCAGAAGGAGGCTGGGAATGTGGCAGGCCGGTCCCCACCCCGTTTCTTTTCCTTCTCCTTGACCCCCACTGCCTGCTTACCCAGCGGATGAGGGTGGCGTAGGTGAAGGGGGGGCGCATGTTGTGGAATTTGAAGTAGTCCATGTTGTGGAAGAACTCTGCAGGGGGTTGGGGAGAATCAGGCCCCATCCTGGAGTGCCTCACTCCCTCTCCCATCCTCCATGCTACAAACAGAATCAAGTAGAATCTAACCTGGCTGAAATCCCTTGCTAACAGCACCGCTTTTCACCATTGGAGTTACTGTGCCAAGCCCCGGGCATCAAGTATATGGCTCACCATTAGCACCATTCTCACCAAAATGGGCCTTGCTGTCCCCAAAGTTTAGAAGAAGTGAAGTAGCTGGCACACCAAAGGGATGTCACTGGCCAAGTGGCAGAGCCAGGCTGACACTCCAGGGCCTGAATCCCTCTTAAGCCCACAGCCCAGGCCTTGTGGGCAGTAAGGGGGTCCGTGAGCTTGGGAGAGTCATGCCACTTTTCCTTGAAGGGGGAAGGGACAGTCCCTTGGAATCACTTGGCTAGTTCTTTCCCTTCTGATGACCAAATGGGGTAGTCGAAGCCCAGAATGAGTGAGCCCTGAGCCCCAGGGGAGATGGGGCTAGACACGAGAAACCATGATGGGGAGCTTGCAGGCTTTGGAAACGCTGAGAGGCAGCTTTTGCAAGCAGTCGAGTTTTCCCAAAGGCAGGGTAGCAGTGCTGGGGAGGGGCAGGACTGGCTGTCTCCCCCTACCTCTGTGCCAGTCAGGGGGATTAGGGGCTCAGGATGAGGGGGGGGCGGGCACCATGTAGGGCATAGACCATCCTTACCTGGGAATGTGCTGTTTCCATGGCTGCCCCAGAGGTGCCTCCTCACAGCAAACAGGCCATCAGGGGCCTCCTGGGGGCTGGACCAGGCTGGGCCCGTGGTGGCAGGAGTGCCAGCAGCTACGATGCAGCAGGAGCCTTTGTCAGATGATGCCTGCAGGAGGAGGGAGAGGCTACTGACTCAGAGGCTTAAACTTTCCACTTCAGTTTTAAATAAGTAAGTGTTTTTAAAAACAAGGGAGCTCTCTTCTCCTTTCCAGTCTGATGTGGAATCTCACAAAGCAGCATGAGTTGTATTTATGAGAGTGTGAGTGTGGAGAGTGTGGACGTGTGTGTGTGTGTGTGTGTGTGTTTAAGATTTTATTTTATTTATTCATAGAGACAGAGAGAGAAAGAGAGAGGCAGAGATACAGGCAGAGGGAGAAGCAGGCACCACACAGAGAGCCTGACGTGGGACTCGATCCCAGGTCCCCAGGATCACGCCCTGGGCTGCAGGCAGCGCTAAACCACTGCGCCACCGGGGCTGCCCGTGTGTGTGTGTGTGTGTGTGTGTGTGTGTGTGTGTGTGTGTGTATGTGTGTGTGTGTGTTTAGAGCACTAATGCTGGTGCCTCAAGCTGGGGCTGAATGGGGCTCCTCTCCTACCCAACTGTGACCTTAGGGATGATAGGAATACCTATCTCACAGCAGCATCAGGAGGATGAGATAAATTAACCCCAGCAAAGTGCTCAGGTACAATGCCTTGCACTTGGGGCCGGCTTCATGGGTGTGTGGCTTGTTTAATCACACAGGTCTCTGTACTGTGTCTACTGCTCTGCGGTGGTCATCTTGAAACTCGAGCTCCCTGTTTCTATTTTGCACTGGCCCCTGTGTGTTATATAGCCAGCCCTGCCAGTGGCACAGGGTCTGCCTCCAGTAAGTGGTGATTTGCTGCTGCTTTGAAAAATCAAGATCACAATGTTTTGGGAATCTAAGGGTCAGAGGGTTTGTAACTGAAGAGGACAGATTTCCAGGTCTGGGCATGTTTGGAGCTGGCCCCAGTCCTAGGGCCTGGGTTCAAGGTTAAGTCCCCTCCCCCAACCCCTCCAGTTGTCTCTTACACCTGTGGGCCTGGGGTGGCTCACCGTGGATGGAGCTTTGGTCAGGGTCATCTTCCCAGCCAAGTGGGCCTGCATAGCACCCAGCTTCTCCTTCTCCAGCACCAGCTGTGAGGATAGGCACAAAGTGAGGCCTCACCTTGGCCTTTTTCTGTCACATCTTTGCTCAGGCCATGGTCCTTCCTGGGAGTGCCCTACCTCCTCCCTTCCTTTATGCCAGCCCCCATCCTGGGTGAGCTAAGCACAGGGTGGACATAAGGCTCGCCCATCATCCCCCCCCACCCACTCTCCTATGTCACCTGCTGTTCCAGAGACTGCACCACCTCCCTCTGGAGGAGACACTGTGCTCTGCCCTTCTCATCTAGGAGATGGTCCGCCTGGCAGTGCCTGGATAGGGGGAAGATTCCATGTGGGTGACCATGGTGGGCCTGCCTCCTGACTCAACATTCCGAGTGAGGAGAGCCAGACCATCTTGGAGACGTCTCTGCAGAGCCTCAGCCTCTCTCCCCTCTCTACCTCAGTCTCCCTTTTAAACCTGCTCTTGCTTCAATACATGCTACTTGGCATCTCCTGATGCCAGGCCTGAGCTCGCCGCTTGAGCCCAGCCAGGAGGCTGGAGATGATGTTGGGAGGCTGGTGAGTTAAGAGCAGACCAGGTAGATGAGGGCAGGAGAGGCACTCCAGGTGGAGGGGACAGCCTGTGTAAAGTCATGGTCATGAAGAGGACAGGGTGCAGAGTTGCCACTGGTAGTTGGGTATGGTTGGAAAAGGTTTTGTGTGTGTGTGTGTGTGTGTGTGTGTGTGTGTGTGTGTGTGTGTGTGGCTGAGGGGAGGGAGCAAGAGCCACTGTGAGAATCTGGGACTTTGGTGCTCAATAAAATCAGGCTGCTGTGTTGGCATGAGGGGTAGGACAACAGGGCAAAGTGGTCAGGAGTGTGGATTCTAGAGCTTGGCTGCCTGGATTCAAATCCCAGCCCTGTCACTTAGGAACTGGGTGATTTTGATCAAGACACTTAATGTTTTATGGCCTCAGTTTCTGTATCTGTAAAATGGAAGTAAATAATAGTATATACCTTTATTATGATGCCCCATTATAAAGATGGGGAAACCAAGGCCCAGAGAAGCTAAATAGCTTGCCCAAGGTTAGACAGCCAGGGAGTGATGGAGCTGCAATTTGAATCTATAGTCTTAGCCTTTGCCTTTCATCTTGTCACTACCTACTGAGATGAGGCCCGAGCTAAGACCTGTACCACATGCCACCTCCCACAGACTGGGGACCCTTCTGGACTGGAACAGGCCTGGGTCACTCACTTGAGGAAATCCTCTGGCTCCTCGAAGACCTTCTCACATCCAGGCCACTTGCAGACACCATTTGCCAGCAGCGAGTAGGAGCCCTGGGGCACGGTCGGAAGGGTGCTGGGGGGACACAGGGTGTCAGAGGGGAGAGTGGCAGGGCAAGGGCCCTTCCCAGCCTGGTCCACTCACCTGTCTTTCCTGGGTGTGCTGGGGCTTGGGAAGGTGCAGAGCAGTGCTGGCTCCCTGGACACCCACTCCAGGCTGGCTACGTTGATCCCTGCGGGTGGGGACAGGGTACCTTGGGGGACTGTGGGCTGGGCCCTCCAGCTTAGCCCACAAAGACTCTCGTTTTGAACTTTCCACCCTCCTGAGCCTTGCAGGCCCTGACTCCCGGGAGGGTTGGGGGGGGTGCTCTGTTGTCCCTAATGTCCAAGGCTTCTGGTGGAGCAGCTCAAAGACTGCCATTTGCAAATGCTGACATTTTGACTGCAAAGACCTGTGGTTCTGTGATTTTTGCTATTCTGCATCTTTAAGGTTCTGAGCCTGACATTTTCAGGAGGTTGGAGTTTCCTAGATGAGAAGACCTGATGCCTCCGACCTCCTGAAGGCTGCCATTCGGCAGCCTACGCTGCTCACATTCAAGCACCCAGGGGCTCGGTTTCTATAGAGCTGTGGGGTGGAGTGTTACCAGGTGGCAGGCCTGGCCGGGCCTTGAGGGAGAAGACGCTGGTGGCAGCAGTGGGTGGTGGCAGGCTGATCATAGCTGGGCTGTCCAGTGGGCGCACCTGCAGCACCGGGGTCCGAGTGTGGGTACCCACCGTGGAGAGCTGGGGGAACACGGGGGCTGTGGTTCAGCCTACCCCTGCCCAGTTCTCCCACCTGCTCCCCTCTGCCCTGCCCATTGCTGGTTAGTACCTGGTGCATGAAGTGTGGCCTGTCCTGGAGGAGTGCCTGCAAGTGGGGTGAGGGGCTCAGCCGTGCCCCAGAAGGTGCCACCATGACCAGGGGCACTGTGGGCAGCTGGGGGGAGAGGAGAAGGCATACAGGTGAGGTGCCGTCCTTTTCTTCACTGCTCTACACATCTCACTCATATACTCCTTACCCCAGCCCCACGCGGTGTGCACTGACCATCCCCATTTCACCTATGTAGAAACTGAAGCTCAAGGAATGACTTCTTCCAGATCAAATGGCTAATAAGTGGCAGAACTGGCCTCAACTCTGTCACCTCACCGCCTCGGGCTTCAGCCCTCTCCCCTATCACATGGGGATGGGGACACATGGCCATGCCCGTGGGACCATGATAGGATCTCCTCTCCTGAGACAGGGATTGGGAGGTCGGGGAGAGCCTCGGATCTCTGAGACCTGCTAACCAGGGACTTTCTTGGCTCTGCGACATCTGCATAAGTCACAGACTTGCCTGGGACCCAGAAAACCACTTCCTGTGCCCCAGCTGGGCCCCCCGCCCAGTGCCACAGTAAAGGTTGGCACCTGTAGGCCCAGGTACCCACCCCCTGCCTGCCCCATCCTGGGCCCGGGGCCTCACCTGCAGCTGCGATGGTGGCATGGGGTTCAAAGAGGAGGAGGCATGGGCCCCGCCTCGGAGGTCCCGGCCCTGGAAGGTCACCCCTGGGCCCTTGGCCCCAAGCAGGTCTGAAGCCTTGGGTGCAGCCCTCCAGCTGGGCAAGGCTCCTGGGGATGGGTCAGGTGCCAAGGAAGGGGCTGAGGGCTTGGCTGGCCTGGGGTTGGGCATCGGGTCCTTGTCCGAGGGCAGGCTGTGGGGACATAGGAGGAAGGAGTTACACATGTCCCCAGCAGGTGCATGAACTACTCAACCACCTGAACCATGTGGACCCCCAACTCTGGTCAGAGCAGGCAGCGGTTGGGGCCTGTTCCCAAGGGCTCCACAGCTGGATCCCAGCTCTGATCATGTGTCCATGTGGCACACAGCCATGCATACAGTGGTGTCAGGAACACAGGTATGCATGTGTCTCCACACATGTCCCATGTGCAGATGTGCCCGGGGTCAGCACTCAGCCTGCCTGTGCATGTGGGCAGAGCCCTGCTGGTGATGTGTCCTCCTCCACAGGGGAGGTAGGGGATTCGAGTAGTTTGTGGGGCCTCAGAGCAGGGGCAGGTCTCGGCTTTTCTCCCCCAACTGCTTGAGGGTTGTCTTCAAACCACAGCTCCCTGGTCCTCCCTGCAGTTTGCACAGGCCACACAATATTTGCTGATCCTGCTGGGACTGGTCTCTGACTTTCCTGGTGGCACAGTTTTATCCCAGTAACCTGGCATATACAAGAGCAGAGGGGGGCCATGGACCCAAGATCCCTCTGGACGCTGTGAGAGGGACAGGCTTTAGGAAGATAAGAGCAGGGATACTGGCGAGGAGGCTCCTGTGACAGTCCAGTCACCAAGTGACAATGGTGGCACAGACAGGATGGTGGCAGTGGAGATAGTGAGAAGTCGATGGATTCTGAGTGTGTTTCGGAGTTGGAGTCAGAAGACTTTGCTGGCACCTTGGATGTGGTGGGGGGTGGTGAGAGGAGGAGGGTCAAGGTGACCTCCAGCCAGGTATTTGCCTGAGCAGCTAGATGGACAGAGTGGATGCCACCTGAGATGGGGGGAACAAGGTTGGGGGTGACGATCCAGGTGTGGATGGACATGAAGAGTCTGGCATTAGACATGAAAGTGGGAATACTGAGTGGGCAGGAGTCTGAGTACAGGAGTCTGGAGCTCAGGCAGGGATAGGGTCTGATCATCTCTGGGCTCCTGCCTTGCATGAAGCTGAAGTGGCAGGTGGCCACAGGGGAGAGAGATAGGCTCTCTTAGGCCAGGGCTTGTGGGAGCATCTTGACTCAGCCCCCACCAGAGTTTACCCCAAGTCTGCTTTCCAAGCCTGCACTCATATTCTATGCCTTGCCTGGAATGTCTGCTCTTCCTCCGTATCCCCTATCTGAGCACTATCCAGAAAGTCCTCTGTAATGGCTCCAGGCTCCTTTGCTGAGCCCTAGAACCTTCCACTCCATGACAGGCAGGGCTTCAGTTTCTCAGAATCCCAGTCTAAGAGGAAGCCAGAGCTGGAAGAGGCTGCCTTGTCCAATTGCCATTTTACTGAAGGGAATACCCAGGTGCAGCATTCCACAATCCTATGGGCAACTTGAGAGCTCCGTATCTTACTCTAGAAAGTGTGTGTGTGTGTGTGTGTGAGAGAGAGAGAGAGAGAGAGAGAGGGAGAGAGAGAGAAAGAGAGACTCCCCACCCCACTTCACCCCGCAGCACTGGGTTGGGCACGTAGCTGCTGATAGCAGCCCAGGCTGCCAACAAGCAGGGTTTAGGGGAGCAGCTGCTCCTTCCTTTCTTTGCTGTCAGCTCACAGGTCAGAGCTCTGGTGCAGAGGGAGGTGCAGGTGAGAATCCAGGTATTAAACTTTTGGTCTCTCATGGGGGTTAGATTCTACATGAGAATCAAGAGCCTGGATCTATGGAGGCTCATAACTCAGCGACTGTGAGGAGGTGAGCAAATGAATGAAGGCAGAGATCAGGGTGATGCTTCTAGAAAGCCAAGGCATGCCAAAGACTGCCAGCAATTCACCAGTAGCTAGGAGAGAGGCACAGACAGATTCTCCCTCACAGCCTTAGGAGGAACCAACCTTGCCGACACCTTGATCTTGGACTTCTGGCCTCCAGAACTGTAAGACAATAAATTTCTGCTATTTAAGCCCCTCCCAGTTTGTGGTACTTTGTTACAGAAGCCAGAGTAAACTAATACTAATTTTGGTCAGTGAGTGGATGGTTTCCACCACTCTGGCCTGGCTCACATGGCTGGCCTGTGGTCACTTCTGAAGCTGCCTGGACACTTGTCTGTGGCTCATAAGAAATCTCTTTCTCAGACACGTCTAAGATGTCCAGACTCAGAGAAGCACAGATACATTCTCAGAAAGGGGACACAGATATGGTCTGTCTGATGGTAGGGAACCTGGAGGGCCGGGCTGGGCAGCCAGCTTCCTGCACTGTCTGTTGGGGCGTCCCTTTTTGACTATTTCTCAGAAGCTGCATGGAGGATGTTTCTGGGACGCAGAGCATGTTTTCATATCGGGGTCTGCATCTGGGCCCTGTTGTCACGTCTCCAGATTTTCCGCCATTGACGTCATGGCGGCCGGATGCGCTGGGCTTCATTGGCCCCAAGGAGGAAGAGAAGGAGGCAGATACCCCACCCCATAGGTTTCGTTCCGAGAACTGGCTGGCCCATCCTGCAGCCGTCTTGGCCCCGGTGGGGGTGATGTGGGTGCCTGCGGATGTGGTGAGTGACGTCCATCTGGCCACCATGACAAGCCCTGGGCCCTGTAGACTTGGGCCATGGAGAGGCCTAAGGTTTGATGCTTGGGGAGTACCATGCAGATCTGACAGATACTGGGACCCTGGGGGAGGGGTTTTCAAGGGGGGGTCTTCTTAGGTTCAAAGGATCCCAGAATCTCAAACCCACTCTGTGGGGTCCATGGGTCCAACTGCAAAGTATGTGAAAGCTAATGTCAATGGTGTCCAAACTCACTGGAACTCCCTGAAGGACAGGAAGCTCCCTACCTCATAGGGCCTTTGAGGCTTAGAATTGTAGCAAGCCTCCTCTTAGCCTCCCTACTAAGTTCTGTGATGGCAAGAGGGGTCAGAATCATCTCCTCTACTCCCCCTAGCCTGGGGTTAGGCTCTGCCACTAACTAGCTATAACTCTCCTCAGGCTCATATGTAAAGTGGGACAATAATAGTACCCCTCTTCCAAAGTTAATGCACATGAAACGTTAACAAATGTCAGTGATGGTCAGTGAACACTTACAGGGCCTCAGTCTCCCTGCCCATTCTAGGACAATGTTCCCATACTCACAGCCATACCACAAAATATGGGGAGGGAAGGAGAGGAGGTAGAGACCACCACACCTTTGGCTAGAGCCTTATTGCAGGGAGCAGGAAAAGCCTCAGTCAGTAGAGAGCTCACTGCCAGGCTCTCTGGAAGGGCCCCAGGATGGGAGATCCCAGGAACCAGTGCCAACGCTGGGGACATGGTTGAGCTCTATCCACAGCCAGACCCAAAGCCAGACTGACTGACTTATATACTTCCAGTATCACTACCCTCTGGCCACAAGGCCTCCTGACCCAGGGGACCCTGGGACCCCACCCTGACTAGTTCTTGTGAGGATGGGCCTCCACACTGGCCCATGTGGCCATGGAGCCTCCTGCCTGTTTAAGCATCCAAGTTGTGAGGGAAGAAGGGGGAATGCAGCAGCTGGAGGGCAGCTCAGGTATGCCCCTCCTCTCATGGGTGCTGAGAAGTAAATTGAGGCCCACAGTGGGGGAGAGAGACAAAACCAGGGTCCTGACAAGAGCCCCATGGTCTGAGCTTGGGGCTTAACTCTGCTACTCCATCTCTGGGAGGCCTTGAGAGAGCCCCCCCCACCCATTTCCAGGCCTCAGTTTGCTCCTCTATACACTGGGTAGAGAGAGGCATGGAGTAGGTGAGGGCCAGGGCCCTTCCACTTCGTGTCTGGGTGACTTGTTACATGTCTACAGGGTGTCAAGTCGACAATTTCCCCTCCATCCAGGGGACTGGCTGAAAGACAGGGATACATGGAGACAAAGAAACAGGAATAGGAAGAGATAGACAGATAGGCATAGGGGAACACAAAGACCCAGAGAACAAGAGATACAGAGAGATGGGAGAGACATGAGGTGGGACAGAGATACACAGAGAGTGAGAGATGCTGGAAGAGAGGGAAGGAGAGAGAGAGAGAGAGAGAGAGAGAGAGAGAGAGAGAAGAGGAACTCCCAGGAGCAGAAAGTCCTAGAAGTACACACAAGGAGGGAAACAGAGAATGAGAGAAACCAAAAGAATAAGATGGAGAAGGAGCGAGAGAGTGAGGGAGGGAGGGAGAGAAAGGGAGAGAGGGGGTAGGAATAGATAGACATGGATGTCCCAAATAGGAACAGTTGTTAATCTCTGGCTGGAGGAACTGAGGCTGCAACAGATAACAAAAAAAAAAAAAAAAAAAAAAACTGAAGGGCAAGATGCTGGGGGGCCTGTGGTCAGCGAATCTACTGTATGGCAAAGCAACAATCAGCAAAGTGGTATGGCTCAGACACTGAGGAACAGAACAAAACAGAAAACTTGATCACAGACCAGTGTCTAGAGGGAATCAAGTTTGTGATGAGTGTGGCATTTCAAACTGGGAGATGGTAGAGGATATACTGTTTGACAAATGCTTCTGGAAACGTTAAGGGAAAAAGACAAAGTTATTGAATGAATAATCAGTCCATTTTTCCCACCAATTCCTTTCTGCCCAGTCTGAAAAGTCATCATCATCATGTACCCCAAAATACATTCCAAATCTATGAAAGAGATAAATAAGAATATCTAATGTTGCTCTTGGGTTTCTTATGTGCCAGGCCCTGTACTAAACACTTAACATGGGTAATACATTTAATCCTCACAACAACTCTTTGAGGCAGGTGCTGCTATAATCATCATGGTATCTATAAGGAAATGAAGGTACAGACAAGTTAAATGCCTGCCTAAAAATCACACAGATGGCTTGAGGTGAGGCTGGGTTTGTCCCAGACAGTCTGGCTCCAGTACCCACACTCTTAACCTCCACAGCAAATGGAAAAAATGAAGCCATAAAAGAGACTAGAAGCCAACACAGGTGAACATTTATCTCATTTTCAAGTGGGAAAGGACTTTCTAAGCATAAAACCAGAGATAGTAACCACAGAAGAAAAGAGTAACCCATTTGACTATATAAAAACATCATAGCATCACAAAACTCCATAAACAAATAGAAAAAGTGAGTGATGAATTGGGGAAAAATATTTGCTATACATGTATGGCCATTGGAAGTTTAATACCCTTTTAAATAAAAAGCTATGACAAATCAATAAGAAAAAAATGATGAACACCCTATTAGGACTAAGGATATGAACAGACAACTTAAAAAAAGTAGATGATTGGGATCCCTGGGTGGTGCAGTGGTTTGGCGCCTGCCTTTGGCCGAGGGCGCGGTCCTGGAGACCCGGGATCGAATCCCACATCGGGGTCCCGGTGCATGGAGCCTGCTTCTCCCTCTGCCTGTGTCTCTGCCTCTCTCTCTCTCTCTGTGTGACTATCGTAAATAAATAAAGAAAAAAATTAAAAAAAGTAGATGATTAATAGATAGTATAGGTAATCAAAGAATGCGAATGTCAACAATGTGGTAATATTTTTTCTTACCTGTTATGCTGAGAAAGGATTTAAAAATGAAAATACCCACCGAGGGTTAGCTTGAGTACAAGAAGCACAAAACAGGACAACCTTTTGAAAGAACAGTTTGCAGAGAGGGTCAGAAACCTTAAAAATGCACATCCCCCTTGTCCCAGCAACTCCATTTTCAGGAATCCAAGGAACTATCAGGAATGATTATGGGGAAAACCTAGAAATAACCCAAATGTCTGGGAATTGGCACTGGGTCAAACCAATTATGGTTCATACCAATGTGAGGACAGTCTTGACAGCCACAAAAGATCATATGTTGAAACAATTTTTAGTGACCTACAAAAACACTCATGCTAATTAAATAAAACAGGAATAAAAACAATAGAGAGAGTGGTTCTAATTTGGTTAAAAAAATACTAACAGCTAACAGTGAGCACTTGCTAAGACTACAGAGATGAACTGGCTCCAGCCCTAAACAGCCTGCTTGGTTCTTGGACACGGACTCTGGACACGCACATACACACATACACACAGGCACACACGCATGCATGCACACACACACGGTCCTGGGGTAGGACCACTTAGCTAAACCACGATTGACAATGGCATTAAGTGCCCCCCAGGAGGTTCTCTCATGCCATGCAAGCCCAGGTTCAATTAAGCGCTCAGCCTGACCCAACAGCTCACAATCCTCCTTCGATAGGGGCAAAGAGAAGTGATGCTCACTCTTGTAAAAATGGAAATGTCCTTATCGAAGTTACTCAGTACACTATCATTAGGCACCAACTGTACAAAGCTCTGTGCTGGATGTTGGGCAGGAAGGGGGGTGGAAGAAGGCTAGACAAGAGAGCAGGAGAAATGGTGGGAGTGAAACGGAGGAAAGAAGATAGATGGGGTGTGGTGAAGATGGAGGAGACAGAGACAGGAAAGCTGGGCAGACCCCGAGAAAGAGCGGTGGAGAGTCTGAGTGTTAGGGAAACAGACAAGGGCAGGCAGAGCAACATGGAAAGAGGGAGATGGGGCGAGCTATGAAAAGACAAGAGGTGAAGAGAAGGGAGGGGTGTAGTTGAAATTTCCAGTTACACCTGGATAGTGTTCAAGTCATTCAAAGCTCTGAAATTCATAAAGACTGGTAGTTGGCCTATTAAAATAAAATCCTGCCCATCTCCACATCGATCAATTTCTTTATCTTTGCCTCTGCCCATGCATTGATTAAGCACTTTACGGATCAGTCTGCTGGGATTTATTATTACTCTTATTATTGTAAAAAATATCTTACCTGACTGGAGCCACAGTTGCTGTGCATGTCTTGATGGTACCAGAGGGCTCCTGACCACCCCCCAGTGCCTGCCTCACTTCCACTGGACCCGCATTTGATGGGGAAGAGCAAGGGCACTCACCTTGGTGAAGTGGACTGGCAGAAAAGGATCAGCCCGGCTTGTGGGAAACTGTCACATATCAAAAACAACTTTGCTTTTATACCGAGAAGAAAAACCACGGTGTGGAAGCCACAGACCTCTCTCTTCTAATAATCCAATTTTTTTTTCGATGAGTGTGTGTGCTGATAATCACGGGGTGGGGGGGGTTCTCATATTCTCATAGTTTTTCCCCTCCCTTGCTCTCTCTCTCTCTCTCACTTGCTCGCTCTGTTTCTCCTCTTCTTGATTATGAGACTTAAACGGAAATTTTGAAATTTTGGGTTTTTTCTTTGCCCTTTACGAGTCATCTGAAAATATGATTTCTTCCCCTTGCCACAGAGGTGAGAGGTATCAATGAGATAACAGGGCTCATGAGAAACCACAGTTTTTTACACAAAAGTGTGTAGAGTTAGAAAAAAAAAAACAAGGGAAAAAAAAACCTCAAATAAATCACGGAGGCGTCCCAAACAGGCAGAGATACCACTGTGAGTATGGGTCAGGAGACACCAGGGAAAGAAACTGAATAGGCTGAGTTTCCAGAGGCCTGCTCCATACCTCAGTTCTCCCTTAGGGAGAATTGATATGGTCGTCACTGCTCTTACTGCCCAAAGAGCTCTGCAACCCATCTCCCCACAGAGGGGGCATGGAAGTCATTTCATGGAGAAAAATGCAGGGAGTCCCTTTCTATCTGCCACAACTCACAGAATCGAACAGTCAGAGAATCACTGGCTCCCAGAATCCACTTAGCATCACTGAGTGAGGAAAGGGAGCAAAGTCTCATCACGTAGTAGGGCTTGAGAGCCCTAACCTGGAGGGTACCCTACAGGGAAGGACCTGAGGAGGCCCCCAGTGTTAATGCATCTGTCCTCATGAAGCCCAGAAGCCCCTTGGGACACTGGCCCTCTCTTTGTCAAGGACACCATGACCCGATGCTTCTAGGCCCCCAGCCTTTGCGATTTTCTACTTTGAAAAAATCCCAGTTTCTCAGGTTTCAGGATTCCAAATATTGGCCACCATCCCCATAGCTGACATTTATCTCCAATTTTCCATATGCCAGACACAGTGCTGAATGATTCTCTCCAATGATCACATTCAGTCCTCACCACGGCTTTCTGCAGTCCATCTTGTCAGTGGCCATTACACATATAGGGAAAACAAAAGTGTGAAGTAGTCGAGCAATGTGTCCACGGTGACAGAGCTGGCAAGTGGGGGCTCTGCCTTCTTTGGTGCTAGCCTTAAAAACCCCCAGTGTCCTTGGGCCTAACAGTCTTGGATCTTAAAATTCTGGGATGCCATGACAGGGAAGTTCTGAGATTTGGAGATTCCTCTGGGGGCTTGAAGCTTGTGAGGTTTTACGGTAGTCCAAGAAGTGGCAGCTGCATTTCCTTACTTCACCAGGAACCCTCCTTTAACCAGTGGTCAACAGGGGAGACCAGACTCCAGGGGCTTCTCCTGATCGGTCATGGCTGTGACTCCCAGACCCCGGCTCCTCAGTGCCCTGCAGGGTTCTGTTATCCAATGTTTACTCCAAGCCCTCTGCAAGATTGGCTTCAGGCCTAGGGAAGAGAGATTGGAAACCACTTTTTATTCACATGGTACAAATCTAGTGGCCAAGACCCACCCCTTAACCCCTTCACCTTCCCCCACCCACCTCTGAAACCCTGAAAGAAAGGAGAGCCTTCTTTCCTTAACTCAGACTCACCTTTCTGGAAAAGCCCAGAGGGGGCCTGATACCTTGGCTTGTGAAGATAAGAAAAAAAAAGTGAGCAGAAAAAAAAGACCTAAAAAAAAAAAATCAGCCAACAACAATTAAAAAAAAAAAAAAACCAAACCCAACCCTCCTTACCATTAGTTCAAAACCAAACTTTCACTGGTTGAGGTTTCTGAGTTGGTGGGACACGTCTTGAGACCCAAAGATGGCCTGTGTGCGCTGGGCAGCCAGGGGAGGCACCAAAGTGGGATAAGGTCCTCAGGTTGGAGGCTTGCAGGTATCTTGTGTACAGCAGGGGCTTAACAGGTGTGGCCTGTGGTTGGGAGCAAGATGGTGTGAGGAGCTTGTTCGTTAAGGAGTCTTGGGGAACTGCCTTTAGGGATAGGCTAATGACCCCTTGTTCCTCATGGACTTGGGTCTGAACATTCCTTATACTTCCTGTATAACCATAAACTAGGCTAGTTCTGGAGGCTGAGGCCTCATTCCTTGCCTCAGGATCTGTCTCCTCTTAAGACAGGGGGTTGGTTTTCTTTTATAGGGTCAGAGGTGTGGGCTTCATCCTCCTCATACCCTTCCTATAGACCATCCCTCCCTTACTGTCATTCACTCCATGAGAGGAGTGGCCAGAGAAGTAGGGGGATAACTGAGTGAGGGTGGTGGCCCAGGATCCCAGGAGGCCACCTGAGTGGGGCTTGAGGTAAGGGAGGGGTGATGCTGCTGCTGCTGAGACCCTTTACAGAGTGAGGGCTGGTGGGTCAGGTGGGCAGAGAGGGGCAGAGGTCACCACCTCCTTTCTGTATGGGACTATATCCTCTTGTGTGGAAGGTTTCTGGGGGAGAGTACACAGGATTACACGGACAGGTGCGTGAAAGTCCCCAGAGCAGGGGCAGGGGGTGGGAAGGGTTTGACAGACTCGAAGGAGGTGAGGGATGGATCCATGGGGATCATGGATCACCCAAGTGATTCCAGAGGGAACAGCCAGCTTAAAGGCCAGCTTAAAGGCCTTGAGCGGGAGTGTGATTTGCTCCAGGTAGTCAGTGTGGTTAGGAGGGTGGGAGCGAGAGGAATAGGGGTAGGAGGTGAGGTCAGAGAAGAGACTTAGGGGTTAGACCCTGCAGGACCTTGTAGTCCATGTAGGACTTTGGCTTTTACTCTGAGTGAGGAGGAGGCCACAGGAGGGTTGTGCATAGGGGAGAGACATAAACTGCCTTAGGATTCAATAGGCTCCCTCTGACTGCTGAGTATAGAACAGGTTGTTGGAGTGAAGGTGGAAGAAGGGGAACCCGAGACAAATAGGCTACTGCAGTGGTCCAGTGACTGATGATGTGATGGAAGTGGAGGGGGTGAGGAGAGGCTGGATTCACGAAATATTTTGAATGGGGAGCTGACAATTTGCTCAAGGATGAGAGTCTTGGGGCCAGACCAGGACACAGATAATGCCCCTAACTACAAGTAAGGCACCTCCCCCCCCCCCCCCCGCCCCGGAAATTCTATCTTGGTTAATCCCCTTTTCTTCTGTGATTTTCCCCCTGTTGCTTGCAACTGAAAATAATCCTTCCTGACTCATGACCACCTCCCCCTGGACACAGACCTGAGGAGGGGTAGGCTACTGGGGGGACCTACCCTCTCCTTGGGATGTTGTGCTTCAGAACCTTGCATACAGTAGGTGAGCAGAAAACACTCCCAGGATGGAGGGGGAACGTATGAATGGCCATGTTCAGTGGACAAAAGCTACGTATCAGTTCCCGCCCAAGGCAGGACCTCAAAGGAAAGTGAAAGGATGAAGAAGCAGGAGCAGTGCTCCTGGCAGAGAGAACATCAGGAGCAGAGATGGGGGACAGAAAGAGGGAAGTGCGGCCACTTTGGGTGTGGAGTGCCAGCGGGGCAAAAAAGACAGGACTTTAGTTCATGGTTGGTAATGCCAACATGTCCAACCAACTCCTGGCTCATACAGTCAGGCTCAGTGTTTCGCTGAGCTGAAGTTAGAAAAAGCTAATTTTCCAAAAAAGGTTAATTTCTCATTGGGCCATTCATTCAACAATGGTGCCACGTCCTGGAGAATGCTGAGGGTGATCATCAAGGGCATTATTGGCTAGTGGCATTGCTCAAGGAAAGGTTCTGAGGTGGGCAGGGAAGACCCAGTAATTGCGACGGGAGAATCCCTTTTGCTTTCTTAGATCTCACACTAAGGGTGCAGTCTAAGTCTTCAGGGACTCTGGGCATTCACAGCCCTGGGGCAATGAGAAGTCGCGGAAGGCTAAGGAGATGATAAATCCATTCTATTCCCAATGGCCGTGCGCATTCTATGGCTCTGCGGCCCAACCCCCCTACAGCCCAGACTGCCTCCTCTGGCCTCCTTATTGGCTGTTCATACCCCTCCTTCACACAACCTCCAACACCCCGGTTGGCTCTGTTCTTTTCCGTTCCGCCTCCGTGTCCTTCCGTCCCGCTAGACTTTCTAGCCTTGGCATTGGTTCATTTCGTTTTAGCACTGCCCTTTGAGGTCTCAACCGCCTTCATTCTGGCTCCCTCATTGGCCATCCGTCATCTCTCTTCCCGGCTCCTGGTACCATCCACTCCCTTTGGTCCTGTCCCTCCAGTCCCGCCTCCGAGGCCGCTCTTACGTCACCTCTTTCTAGCCTTCGTATTAGCTAGTTTAGCCCTAGCACCGCCTCTTGAAGGCACAGTGCAAGATCACAAGACTCCCCACTGGCCCACTGTGGCCATTATCTTATCGTCATCTCCTCTACGCCACCGTTGCGTGGTTCCCCATTGGCCATTCACGGTCTCTATCATCGCGTCCCAGCGCCTACGCAACCAAGGGATCTCCTGGTTTTTGGGCCTCTCCGCTCCTCGCTGCTCCCATCACCTGTAGACATTCCATTTTCGCCGCCACACACACGCCGCTCCCGCTCACACTCCCCCACTGGCTGCCCCACCTTTGCTCTTTTCAACCCGGACCCCGCACCACCCCCATTTAGACCTCCCTATTGATTCCCCCATCATCCCGCCTCCTGCTCCGCCCACTCTCGGGCATCCCCATTGGCTGCGTGCTGCTCCTGCACTCGCTTCACCGCTACGTCATCCGTGCACAGCTCCCCATTGGCTTTCTGCTCTACCTGTCTTAGTCTCACCGCCTACATCCCCCTAGAGCTGTACCCCCCCGCACTGGCCTTCCCATTGGCTGCCCACCCCTTCAGGCCCTGCCCCCGCCGGTCCAGCCACCGGTGCCGTCGGTGCCGCCGCCGCCGCCGCCGCCGCCGCCGCCGCCGCCGCCGCCGCCGCCGCTATGGCGCGCCCGGCCCCTGTGGAGCCCCCGCTGCGGCATCCCGCGCCCCCCTCGCCGGTTGTGGGCGAGCCCCGCACCTCTGTTGAGGCGGCGGTGGCACCGCGGAGAGTGCTGTTCGCCGACGAGGCCCTGGGGCTGCCGCTGGCGCAGCTGCGCCGCTACCGGCCGTGGGGCGGGCCCGGGGCGGGCAAGATGGCGGCGGCGGCCGGGCAAGATGGCGACGGCGGCGGGGCTGACGAGGACGACGATGGCGAGGATGGGGATGAAGGGGAGGAGGAAGAGGAGGCTTGTCCTGCGCCCTCGCCGTTGTGCCCCGTCCCCGCTGGCGGGGGGTTTTACCTGGTGCCCACATTTTCGCTGCCGCCCGCGCCGGGCCGTCTGGAGCGCTTGGGGCGCGTCATGGTGGAGCTGGAGGCGCTGCTGCCGCCTCCCGGAGCGGTCCCCGGGGGTGCCGGGGTGTGGGTGCCTTGGGGGCGCCCGCCGGTACTGCGCGGGTTGGTACGCGTGCTGAACCGCTCCTTCGAGAAGGCGGTGCACGTGCGGGCCTCACACGACGGCTGGGCTTCCTTCTGCGACCACCCAGCGCGCTACGTCCCGCGCAGCCCGCCGGGGGCAGGAGCGGGAGGACCAGGAGCAGGAGATCCCATCCTGGATCCCGGCCTGGGCCTGGGCTTGGGCCCTGGCCAGGCGTCCGCCTCCTCGCCCGACGACGGCGGCCGCACTGACCGCTTTGCCTTCCAGCTGCCCTTTGCTGAGGGCGCGGGCGATGGGGCGCGCCTGGACTTCGTGGTGCGCTATGAGACCCCCGAGGGCACTTTCTGGGCCAACAATCAAGGGCGCAACTACACAGTCCTGCTCCGGATCGCACCCGCTCCCACACCCACTGATGCTGAAGGGCTGCCCCAGCAGCAGCAGCTGCAGCAGCTGGAGCCACAGCCCGAGTGCCAGGGTCCGGTGGAGGCTGAGGCCAGGCAGCTGAAGAGCTGCATGAAGCCGGTGAGGCGCAGGTAATGTCTGCCAGCGCCACCTCCGCCAGCGCAGGTCTGTGTCTAGGATGGAGGACAAGCATCCCAACCCAGGAACCCCTCAGGCCTGCTCTCCAGGACAGGGAGGAGGACTCATTCAATCAGTTAGTCAAAGAGTAAGGCAAACATGTGCTAGGCTCTGTTTTAATTACTGGGGTTTCATTCATTCATTAATTGAATTCCACTGTAAAACTGAACAAGACAGACATCTTCCCTGCCCTCAAGGATACGTATAGGCTCCTATGGGAGACAGTTTGAAAAAAATAAGCAGATAAGATACATAGGGATAAGATTAGTTGCTGGGAGGAAAGTGAAATAGGCTAAGGGGATAGTTTGGAGGGAATAGCTAGCTGCTTTAGAGTGTTGAGGAAAGGCCTTTAAGGAGGTGAGTCTTGGAAGATTGCAAGTGGAGTCATGCAAATGGGGGAGGGGTTTGTAGAAAAGGGAACAGGAAGGACTTTTCTGATGAGGTGCCATTTAAACTGAGTCCTGAATGATAAAGGAGGAATGGTTACGTACAGAAATGGGATCAAAGGTGTTCTAGGCAGAAGGAACTGAGTACAAAGGTACTGAAGTGAGAATGAGGTTGGTGTGAATGATGAGCAGTGTGCCGGAGTGGACAGCACTTCAGTGACCTAGTAGGGTGGACCAAGGGCCTTGCCAGTGGGGAAGAGGAGATCTGATTCCCATTTGACAAGAGTAGTAAACCAGAGTTCAAGAGGGAGAAACTGGTTGAGGAAGTGATGGCGCCTGGCTTTTCAAATTCCACCATGGCTGACCTTGAAGCCTGTGCATCTCTTTACTGTTAATGCTCTAATCTAGCGCGAGGCCTCCTGCAGAACTGAGGGGCTGAGTCTATGCTCTCACTGGGAAGCAGTTGCTCTGGCAGAGGCAGAACCAGATGATCCTGGACTGGAAGTTCTTGTCCTTTGTTTTTGCCTGTGATCATTCAGAGCCTGGGGGAAGGGACCAGTTAACCCCAGGAAGCCTGATAGGAGACTAGGTTTTCTCAGTCAAGCTAGGAGTTCTTTTAAGGTAGCAGCTTCAAAGGCCTGATTCTTTTGGAGTGTCAGAGTCTAACCTGGGATAAGTAGAGTCTCTGTGCACGTGTGAGAAATGTACACATTTCCCTGCTTCCAGGGGGATTGGAAATGGGAATGGGAAAATGTGTTCTAGACCTTGTATGTGCTTGATCAGAAGCCTTTGGGTGCAGCAAGATGTTTGTGGACCTGGCAAGGCCATGGGCTGTGAGTGAGTGGTTCAGAAAGGTCTAGCGTGGGGCTGGTGGGCAGGTGTGCCTGGGTATGTGAGCAAGCAGGCAAGTACCAACTCACCGACCTGTGAACCCCACAGTAACCTGAGAGTCTAAAGGGGGCAGGCAGCATGTCTTTCCTTACAGTGTTAAGAGAGTGGGTTCTGACATCAGAGTGCCTCGGTTCAAATTGCAGCCCTGCTGTCTACTGGCTTTGTGACCTTGGCTAACTTATTTGACCACACTGTTCCTCAATACCCTTATCTGTAAAACGGCTAATTACGCCACCTACTTCAGAGGAGACGAGTAAAAGCACTCAGAACCAAATCTGGCTCATAGCAGTGCCAGAAAATATTAGCTTGTGTTTATGTTTATATTTATTTATTTTTTTTATGTTTATATTTATATTTAGGGAATCACACATATAGTTCCTTGAATACTCCTGAACTCTGCTCTGCCCATCACCTGCTGTGTGGCCTTGCCTCAGTTTCTTTACCTATAAGCCTCAGTCTTCTCATCGGACAGTTGCTTTGGTTGGGTTGAATGCAGCAAACATGGGCAAGGCACTTAAGGATGGTGGTCGGCTCTGAGAAATAGTGGCCAGCATTTACTGAGCTCTGCTGAGTGCTTCAAGTCTGTTCTCTCCTGAGTCCTGCTGTGCATGTTCTGTGGTATAAGTGCTCTGATTATGCACACTTAATAAAGGGGCAGACAGGTAGCTCAGGGAGGTGAGCCAGCTTACTCAAGACCCCTCAGCTAGTGAGTGACAGGACCAGGGAGAAAGTGCTAGGGACTTTTTTTTTTTTTTTTTTTTTTACTTCTGGAAGGTCTGTCAGGTAATTCTGCATTTCATTCTTGGTGTTCCCAGCAGGTCATGCTTTCCTTTTAACTTCTTTCTCTCTCTCTTTCTCTCTTCAGTCTCTCCCCTCTTCACTTTTTTTGAGGTATACCTATACAAAGTGTACTGATCTTAAGTGTAGGGCTCAGTGGATTTTTACCTATGCATGCTCTTGTGTAGCCATCACCCAGATCAAGGTTTCAAGTGCCCAGAATCCCCTTCATTTCTGTCACTTTTCCCAAGTTGTCTTCCCAGGTGGCTGTCATGGGAGCCCTGTCTGTAAGATGCGACAGTTTGGGTAACAGTTTGGTCATTTTGGAGTGTAAAGGGAAGAGAACAGAGTAATCAAAAGCTCGCAGGGCCAAGGTGGGTGGAGAGGGTGTTTTTCTTTTAAAATACATGAGTGGTTTTAAGGAGAAATTGAAGCAGCCTGTTCAGACAATTGTTTTGGTATCTGGCCCCAGGTCTGTGGTTCCTAACATGACTTGTGATATTATTTTAAGTGGGCAGATGGCTTTTTGATAGCTTCTTTATCTTTTGATCTCAGCTCTTGCAAAGGGGAGGTTGGTGCTCATTGCAAGATCAGCGGTAAGATTTTCTTTGTAGGTCGGTGGCTTTCTTAGCGAGTACATTTCAACTTATTATTGTTGTAAAAGCTGTGTGCTGCTGGTGACTTGGAGAGCTGTTGAAGAACAGCTGCCCCCTGCAACCCAGCCCTCTTGGGAAATGGTAGCTGATCTCAGGGGATAGGCTTAACCCGTGGGAACCCCATGGTAGAGGGTTTCTTGTTCAGAAGTACTGGCTGCAGGCCCACCGTGAACTGGGCATGGCCGTGTCAGGTGGGGGCACAGGGGAGGTCTGTGGTAGCCATTGGGCTACAGCTCAGAAACCGAAATGGCTGCATTCCTGGGATCGCTGAACCAGGCTTTGGATAACCCTTAGGCTTAGAGATGTTCCATCAACAAGCGTTTGTTGAGGGCCTACTATGTGCTGGGCACAGTGCTAGGTTCAAACAGGGAAAAAGATGGAGGCTGGCACTCAGCTATCAAAGGTTTTGTAAGCGGTACTGGGAGGGGAGAAGCAGGGACGGAGGGCTTGGTACATGAGGCCTGGCAGAGACCCTACTCTGCTTGGTATTTCGCTGAGGGTTTGGGTGCAAAGGCCTCATACAATCCTTTCAACATTCCCTGTGAGAGAGACTGTTTTTATCCCTTTCCTGGATGAGCAAACAGAGGCTCCCAGAGTCCAGAGTCCTAGGACTGGTGTCAGGAGGAGCCTTCCTGGTCTGCCTTGGCTTAACACCCTTAGGAGGTGTCCCATTCCTCTTAAAAATAAAGACCAAGAAAGCCTCAGCATGGCCTTCAAGCATCCCCCTGCCCTTTCCTCCAGTCTGGCCTCTGCAGCTGCCAGTCTCATTTCACACCATCCTCTGCCTTCTGAGCTCCGGTCACCACGGTCTCATTGAGGTGCCTTGCCCCTTACTGTCTCAGGGCCTTCCACCCATGCTGTTTTCCTTCACCAGGAATGTTGGTCCTGTGCTCCTCTCTGTCTCCTCAGTTTGGTCCTTCAGTCCTAAGAGGGCTTCCTCTGGGAAGCCTGTCCATCCCAACATCCTCAGGCCTCAGTGTGTTCGTAACATGGAGCAGGTGAGCCCTGCTGAAGAACATCACATAGCAGAACAGATGTGTGTTGCCACAAATTTAAGCTCCTTTTCCAGCTTGCCTGGCAGTCCTGTTCTATTTTTCTGATCCACTCTTGTCTCCACTTTGATGTGACTCTTTTCACATGTTCTTTACCTTCAGACTTCCTGCTTCAAAAAACAAAATGAAGCCATAAGAAGGGAACTCCCCACAACTTGTAGCCCCCAAGCCTGCAAACTAAGTTCCCTCCCTTGTTTTGCAGGGGAGAAGAGGGTCCTTTTACTCAGGCCAGTCCCCCCCTCCCTGGACTTATGCCCTGGGTCCTATTTTCTGCCACTTGCTCCAGAACTTGACCTTTCTCTCCTGGCAGTTTTTCAACCACCCTCCTTGCTGATCCTCTCAGTCTTTATGTGTGCTAGTGTCTCTGCTTTCTTAAAAACCTGTTCTTTGACCTCACCTCTGTCCCTGTTGCTCTTGGCCAGCACCTAATCACCCCCCCTTCATTACGGACTCCCCCTTCTAAAGAATTCCCCACACTCCTCCGTTTGCTTCAGCTGCCCCCCCCCAACATCTGCCAGATTCCACAGGTGGTTTTGGTTTTCTTCTTGAAGCGGTTGATCCCTTCTTCTTAAAAAAACAGTCTTCTCTTGCCTTGGGACCACGCTCTGCTGCTTTCCTCTTAACCCTCTGGCCCTTCTCCTTGCTATTTCCTTCCACCTCACATAGCCAAGCTTGGTGTCTCCACTTGGCTGATGTCCCAAAGATGCATCCCATGTTCAAGATCACATCCATCACCTCCCTGAAAGTGTTCCTGAGCGGCCTCTTCCCTACCCCTCCCTTACTTATATCTTCCTTCTAAGCATCCTAAGCCCATCCTGACCCTGGAATCTGGGCCAGGGCCCTTTTTGTTCTAGGGCATTCATCCTTTCCTGAAGGCACCGACCTCAGTTTGCAGTTAGACCTTCATTAGGGGATTATTGGATGACCCTCCCTGCCCTCTTAGACTGTAAGCTCCGTGAGGGGTAGGAACACAGTCTGCTTTGGTTCACCACTGTATTCCTGCAGGGCCTGCCATGGTGCCTGGCACTTAACAGGTGCTCAATAAATGTTTGTTGAAAGAATGAGTGTGAGTTATTTTTTTAAATGTCTTCCTCCACACGAAATTGTAAGCTTCCTAGTTGAGGTGCTCACCATTGCGTCTCCAGGGTCTGTCACTGGGCTGATGCACAGTAAGGCCTCTGATTTTTAGGTCACCTGTTGCTGAATGGATGGGGACCCAATTTGCTATCTTGAGTTGGCAGCCTCAGGGGAAACCAGAACAATCAAAGTTGAAACAGGACAGGCCAAGGGCCATCTTAGTTGTCTGGAAAGTGAGGATTTTGTGAGAAAGTGGTCCTCTTTTACTCCACAGACAGTCAGTAGGGCATCATGGTTAAGGGTGTGGACAGACGCCACCCGCTATAGAAGTGGCAGAGCTTAGATCTGAGCCAGGGCGGTCCTGCTCTAGTTCCCCAGTTCTCAACTGCTATACCAGGCTGGGTGGTACGTCTTAACCAGTGGGACATTGGTGGGCAAGTTGCTTTCCTTTTCAAAGCCTCAGTTTCCCTCAGTGGGAGATTGGAGGGGGATTGGTGTTCTTCGTTAGCACTTCATAGGCGACGTTCCACTCTTTCCTGAATTCACTCCATGGCCCTCTGAGATAGCTGTTACCATTATACCTTCTTTACGAAGGTTCAGTGACTTGCTCCAGGTCACACAGCTGGTAGGTGGCAGAGCTGAGGTTATTCAAAAGTACACATTCTGACCCTTCATTGAGCTGTGGAATCATCAATTTCCTGGATCACAACGAATATTAGAGAAAAAAAACTAGCATAGGAAATAATCAGCGTGCATCCTAACACATAGTAAAGGTAAGTGTTGTTTCATTCAAAGAACAACTTTTTCAGATCTATATAAGTATGTATATTTCCACATGCATGGGTATGCTGACTTATGATGTAAAATGTATTTCTTACTGTGGGTTACCGCCAAACAAATGAAGTCACTGCTGTAAAAGAAGCTCATGGCAGTGATAAACTGCTCTCCTTCCTCCACCTTGCTGGATGGGCTGTAAGTCTCAGAGTTGCTACTGACACAGACTGTAGTCGGGGAAGGCAGAACAATGCCCCCGCAGAATGTGGCTTTTACAGCCACTTCAAACCCTGTTCTTTTCAGAAAGCAGATGGCTTGGGGTAACCAGAATTCCAAGTATCGTGGGGCAGGTTTCTGAAGCCATCTGACCCCCTGGAGAGTCAGCATTATCTTCGAGTTGACTACATGGGAGCTGGGGTCTGTTGAGTTTCCCTTTGGGTTTCAGCATGTGACCCACTTTGGGCTGGCTGGGTTCTTTGAAAACAATGTTGGGGTTGCTCCCAGAGGACTCGGGGTGGTAGGGGCAGTGATGTGACTGCTCTGAAACTCTGCTTTGCTCTTCCCCATTGGGGACTGTCAGCCCCCCCTTGCCCTCACTCTGACCATTCACTTTTTCGTTCAGTCTCCGGCTGGCCCAGGTTGGGGCCAATGGCACCTCTTTCTGAAATCTCATCTCCTGCCCCCACGGGTGTCGTCTGAGGTCAGCGATCATTGAGTTTCCTGATGGCAGGAGGAATTTCACACCCAGGATATTGGTGTGGCCCCTTCTAGGCTGCGTGTCTTGACTAGTTCTCAAGAACACCCCAAGGATGCATCTTGGATGCAGGCCCACTACTGCCTACTGCCCTTGAGGAGATAGCATGTGGCATTTGTGGGGCCAGTGCCAAAAGAGCAGGTTTCCTTCTCGAAAATTAGCAAGCACCCTGGAGGTACAGTTTTGTTCTTAATCTCCTCCCTCCCCATTTTTCTAAGAACCCCTCTTCTCTGTTACTGATCAGTGAGTCAGTATACACTTGTACCCCATTTCTCTTACTATCCTCCTTTTGATTAAAGTCATAGCTGCCCCTGACTGTTTACTGTGAAAGACAGTTCAAGGATATTTAGGTTTTTTTTTCTTCAGCCCACAGTTTCAAACACTGTCTTCAAAATGGAGCCCACTTTGGATTGTTATCAGTGTGGTGTGTAGTTAGTGGGTGTAGAGACACGGTTCCTTGAGCCTCAGTTTCCGCATTTGTAAAAAGGGAAGAATGTCTCTTTGAAGGATGGATGTGAAGGTTTTCAAATGACTTGGTGTATCAATGAAAAGGGCCCACGTTGGAGGAGATGAACAATAAATGCTTGTGCCTTCTGCTTTCATCTCTCTGACTTCAGAGGTATGGAGAGTGCCCTGTGTACTTCTGCTGACTTTGTGGATCTTGGGATCAGCTGAATTGCTTGACCTGATTTTTGGAAGTTCCTCTTCTCACGCTGCTTGGCTGCAGAAGAGATGCTCTGGGGGCTGAGCGATTTGTTTTGTGTTTGTTTTTCTTCTCTTCTTTCTTCAACTGAACTGTGGAATTCTTTTCCTTCTGGTTGGCTGCATCCTGTGTCCCGTCACCCCCCACCCCCACACTCTTTACTCTCTCCTGTACATTCAGGACTCTGGAGTGGTATTTAGAAGCCTGGTTGTGCGTGTCAGCACTGAACCAGATGGTAGGGGATGGCTTGCCTTGTCCTGCCCCTGGGAGGGAGGGCCGCCCTTCTGTTTGTGGGTCTTCTTTAAGAAGCTTGCTTTAGAAGATCCTAGGAAGGTGACATTTTTCTAATGAAGGATTACACCAGCAAAAGAAGTCAGTAGAAATTGTTTTGGGCCACAAGTCCAAAGCCCTTGACTTTAAACTTACTGGGGGAGGAGGGTGGGACCTGGTGCACGATCAAGCTGGTTTGTTCCAAATCCCCCTTTCTTATCCATGATGCTCAGGAGTTGGTGGCCAGGCTTCCAGAGTTACTCACTCCAGGGCCTTGTAATATTCAGATTCAAATACCTTTGGTGAGGTGCACGAGCCCTAGTCATTGGAGAAAGATAGATGGTCCCTTCTGGGACTTCTAGACTCTAGATCTATGCACCTGGTTCACATTTCTTCCCTGAGGGACCTTGCAGCCATTGCTGTGTCTGTTGATCTAGGCACATGTCCCATGAAGGCAGGGAAACTGAGAATGAATATATGGGCAAAAGGCAGGTCCAAAGAAAAGCCCGAATGAAAGAAGAAGCAGAGATGTTGTCTTATTACTGCTGCCCACCTCTATCTACTTCCAGAAAGGGTCGGAGATAGGGTTGGGGTAAGACCTCAGTTTCCCTCGTCCAGGAAGTAGCAGTGTGTTGATTGAGAGCTCAAATTTAGACTTGGGAGCTGAAAGGCTTAGGTTTGGATCCTTGCTGTGTGACCTTGAGCCGTTTCCTCAGCTCCCTCATCATCATTTGTGAGATGCAGATAATAATACTGCCTACTTCACAGGATTAAAAGTACCTACCTCACAGAATTGTTGTGAGGATTACATTAATATAGGTGAAGTGCATAGAATAGTGCCCAGCATCATAGTGGGTATTCAGGTCAGCTAGTGATCCTCGGTTTCTGTGAGGTAATTGATTATGTGTTTTCAAAAAGTTGCAACCATCTGCAGAAATGTCAACATCATCATATTACCTTTTGGGAAGAAAAAGGTCTGAGCAATTGCCTCAGCTCCTCTCTGTCCCTGCTCATGTTTTTGTTAACACTTCCCTCTCATTTGTCTTCATCTGTCAACATTTGGCACTCATTTCTGAGAATGAGAACAGCGATTTCTCCATGATCCCTGGGACCCCACCCCTGGCAGAGACTGGCTGAAATACACTTGCCTTGTGCCACTTAGACTTTGCTCGGGGCCTGACTTGCCTGGTAGAGGAAGACCAATCCTCATGAATATCTACAGTAGATTCAGCTCCCCCACCTCCCCACTCAGTGCCAGGCCCCGGTGTCTGGCTTGATGTCCTCATTTCCCCTGACTGCCCTGTGCTTAGTGTGCACATCCTGGCTGTCCTGTGCTCTGTTTTAAGGTGAGGAGGGTGAGGCTCAGAAAGGTTAGGTGGTTGGCCAGGCTGGTAGGGTGACGGGTGGAGGGTTGGTGGAGGGACCCAGGTTTTTGTGACCTCAGTTTACTTCCTTTTTCCACTGGTCTCCTTTTGGTTATCCAGTTGCTTCCTTCCTTCCCTTTGCTGCTTTCTGAGTCCCAAAGTCCTTGCCTGCCCTTTCTTGGAAAAAGCATGCTCCTCTACAGCTAGGAATGTACCCCCAAAGAAATGATCCAGAATGCTTGTAAAGCCATGCCCAACCACGTCTGCCAGAGTCTGCTTCGTGAGAGCAAAACCAAGGCAACAAACTAGCTGCTCAGTAGGTTGGGAATGGGTACATATGTTACAGTGAGCTGCCATGAGAGTAGGCAGCCATATTACACGTTGACAAAAGTATATAGTCATGCTTCTTACTGTTACAGGGACAAAGCCAGTGGTGAAATGTCATCTGCAGAATCTAAGTGATTTTTGTAGAATATCTGGAATTAAATTTTCCAAAATGGTGCTAGTGGTTGCCTCGGGCTGATGCGTGGCTTTCCCCCTTCTTTGTGCTTTCCTGTGTATCATAACATTTCTACAATGAGAGCGTAGGACTTTTCTAATTAGGGGATAGAAAGGGGTGACAGAGGGAAGATAGCCACAGTCCCTTGAGAGTGGGCCACCCCAGAGGCTCAAAAGGTACTGGTGGGTGGCAGAACTGGCCTCTCAGGACATCAGATCCATGCATTCTCCCTTTTGCCCCGCAGGCCTCCTGAGGAAGAACTGAGGATGAACAACCTGGATGATAACACCCCTGCTATGGGTAAGCAATTGGCCGGCTTTGGGGGTTTTAGCTTCTATTTACCATTTCTTTCTTCTCCCTGTTTTCTTTTTTAAGAAAGATTTTACTTATTTATGAGAGAGAGAGAGAGAGAGCACGATCGGGGGGAGTGGCATGGAGAGGGAGAAGCAGTCTCCCTATTGAGCAGGGGCATGACCTCGATCCCAGGACTCTGGAATCATGACCTGAGCCGAAGGCAGATGCTTAACCAACTGAGCCCCTCAGGCACCCTCTCCCTCTTTTCTTTTTTTTTTTTTTAATATTTTATTTATTCATTCATGAGAGACACAGAGAGAGGCAGAGACATAGGCAGAGGGAGAAGCAGGCTCCCCTGCAGGGAGCCTGATGTCGGACTCAATCTCAGGACCCTGCGATCATGCCCTGAGCTGAAGGCAGACACTCAACCACTGAACCACCCAGGTGTCCCTCCCTGTTTCCTTCATACAAATTAGGAGGTGCCCTCTGCCTTAGAGTGTCACAGAAAGCTGCAGAAGCAAAACTGCCAAGTAGCCAGAAGAGCAGATTTAAAAAAAACAAAACTAAACCAGGCCTGCTTGTACACCTACCTCACCCCAACACTACCCTTCTCTTCTCTCCAGCGGAACGCCCTAAAGTCCAGGAGTCAGTGGGTTCCCTGGTGGCCCCCACCCCTCTCCGTCCATGGCCTCAGATGACACTTCAGGTAAGCAGGCCCTGGCAGCCTCTGGATGGACAGCCCAGTGGGAGACTGAGTGGTGGGGGCCGACTTGCTCCAGGTCTGCCCTGGGTTGGAGGGAGGCCCCCCAAATCAGAACCTGATGGCAGAGGGGTAGAAATGCAGTTATTTACCTGAGCTTTGTTAAGTTAGCAAATATTTACTGAATGCTTGCTCCATGCTAAGCAGTTTAAGGCATTGGGAAGATGGTCGTGACCACTCTGTCTTCATGGGGCTTATTTACATTTTAATGGAGTGAGACATGACAAAACAAATAATAGTCAAAATATATGATATTTTAGATGATGGTGAGGTCTAAGGAAAAAAACAAAGGGATGGGGAGTGTGTGTGTGCACATGCACACGTGTGAGACACATACACATATACACGGGGGTGGGGGGATGTTTTGTGAGTTTAGATCGGGTGGCCAGGGGAGGCCTTCATGGTAGGTGAGATTTGAGCAAAAATCTGGAGAACGTGGGAGAGAGACATGTGAACAACTAGGGGAAGAACATCCCAGGCAGGTGCAAAGTCCCTCAGGCCCAGGCATGGCAAAGGTATGTGAGGAACAGTGAGGAGCAGTGAGTGGGGGAGGGGAGGAGCAGCAGGAGGTGAGGTCAGACAAGTTGGGGACAGATCGCCTAGGGTCTCATGGGCCTGGGAGAGAACTCTGGCTTTTCCTCTGAATGACAGGGGAGCCATGGAAGGGTCAGAAGGCTTGAGAGCAGAGAAGGGCCATGATCTGACTTAGGATTTAACGGGCTCCCTCTGGCTGTTGTGAGGAAAACAGGCTCTAAGGGCAAGGATGGGAGCAGGCCCCCCACGCCCACCAGGGGGAGGCTGCTGCCCTGTTCCAGGCCAGTGATGCCCTTGCTGGCAGGGAGACAGAGATTCTGGAGATGTCGTGTGTATGTGTGTGTGTGTGTGTGTGTGTGTGTGTGTGTGTGTGTGTGTGTTAGTACAAAGATTTTTTTAAAGATTTTATTTATTTATTTATTCATGAGAGACACACACACACACAGAGAGAGAGAGAGAGAGAGAGAGAGAGAGAGAGAGGCAGAGACAGGCAGCAGGAGAAGCAGATTCCATGCGGGAAGCCTGATGCAGGACTCTATCCTGGGACCCTGGGATCACGCCCTGAGCCGAAGGGAGGCACTCAACCGCTGAGCCACCCAGGAATCCCAAGTACAAAGATTTGCAAACATATACAGAAGAGATTAGTATAATGAACTCACATATGCCTATCACCCAAGCTTCAACAGATTTTAATCCCTGTACATGCTTACTTATTTCCATACCCCCTTTGCCCCCCCACTGCCTATGGAATTATTCGGGAAAAATCCAGACATTATCTCATCCATAAATATTTCAGTTTGTATCTCAGAAAATTAAGCACTCTTACACACACACACACACACACACACACACACACTCACCCACTCACATACACACATACCACAATGTAGCATCACACCTCAGGAAATTAGCAGTCAGTCCGTAATATCATCAAATAGTTGATAAGTGTTCAAATTTCCTTATCTCAGTGGTGTTGTAGGATCCGAACCAGGTCAACACATTGCATTTGGTGGATGGGGCTTTTTCAGATTTTTCTTTTTAAAAAAATTTTATTTATTTATTTGTAAGAGGCACAGAGAGAGAGAGAGAGAGGCAGAGACATAGGCAGAGGGAGAAGCAGGCTCCTCGCAGGGAGCCCGATGTGGGACTCGATTCCGGACCCTGGGATCACACCCTGAGCTGATGCTCACCAACTGAGCCACCAAGGTGTCCCTTTTTTAGATTTTTCAATCTCCCTCACTTTTCTGGCAATTTGTTTGTTGAAGAGCCCTTGTTTGTCCTGTAGAGTTTCCCACAGCCTGGTTTTGGCTGATTGCATCCACATGGAAACACATTTCTTACTCTATTTTTATTAATATATTAATTCCATTTGATTAATGTGATCTATTAAATTAACTAATGTACTTTATTAAACTATCAATTTTATTAAATTGATTAATTAAATACAATCTATTATTATTAAATGAATTTAACTTGAATTGATTCTGTTTAATTCTCTTGTTCCCATTTCATTTATTAATTGGAATTCTTCTCTAAAGAGAAACTTTCTCATATCAACTGTTTGGCTGCCTTGAGGATATATAATTTGTATTGAAAAAGCTGTATAAATTTTTTCCTTTTTATTTACTAGTTTTCAGAAAAAATGAACTTCTCTGAAGTTGACCAGTTAAAGGATTTTTGGTTTGGGTATATTATTACTAACTCATGAATTTGAAACATATTTGATAAGTTTCAATCCATTGCATTTATTTATTTATTTATTTATTTTGATGTTTAAATTGAACTATCTCTGGCCAGTGGAAACTTATTTACATTGGTTCTAAAGTCCTTTTGAATATATCCCCATCATTCTTTGAACACTAACTCGCATTCTAGAATGACAGCATATCTTAGACTCATCTTGTACTTTCCCTGCCCCAAACCTGGAAGCATTCATTTATTTAGAAAACTCTGGTTCATTTTAGTGGAGAACAGTGTTTAGAAACCAGGGTATGGGTTCTCGGTATGGTTGTTGTCATTTCTAGGCCTTGTTAAAATAAATTGTTTTAAAAGAGAAAATATGTGAGGATATTCTGGGTATGTTTTGAAGGTCAACTGACAGTATTTACTGATAGCCTTTCACCAAATATTGTTGCTAACTGCATTCCTTAGCTTTATGATCTGCAGAAGTCCCATTTTACTCCATCTGATTTTGTTATTTTAATATAGATGACATAGGTTCTGGGGTTTGGAGAACTAGAGAGGGCCCTTTAGGGAGGGTTTATCTGGAAACACCTGTGGGGCTGGGTGTGGGCTGTCGTTAGCTCTCACTTTCTCTGCTTGTCCCATCCCCTCCTCTACTTCATTTCTTTCCCTTTCTCTCCCCTCCTGCCCTGCCCCGCCCCCCATGGCTCTAGGTTTCTGAAGTTACAGTGACTGGCAAACCCCCAGAAGAAGGTGACGTCCCCAGAAGCAATCCACCTGTGGCTTTCACAGAGGTCCCCCAGGCACCAGCCATCAGGATTCTCCCCTCTTCCTCTCTCTGTGGCCTGGGGGGCTCCCCCAGGGACCAGGCCTCAGGGCCCGATGCAAGTGAGGGGGCACCCGGGCCTCTCCTGGAACCCAGCCAGCAACAGGTGGAGGCCACGTGGGAAGTATCGAGAGAGCATGGAGGGGGCCGAAAGGACTCCATGGTGGGGGCTATTATTGATGAACCCCCTGGGGGTCTGGAGGTTGTGAGTGGGTTGGAGGAGCTGCTTGGCGAGGACACCATTGACCAGGAGCTGGAGCAGCTCTACCTATCCCACCTGAGCCGCCTGCGGGCTGCTGTGGCTGCAGGTGGGGCAGGAGGTGGTGGGGAGGGCCCCACAGATGGGGGGGTGTCCCCCAGCCATCCCCTGGGCATACTCACAGACCGAGACCTGATCTTGAAGTGGCCTGGCCCTGAGCGGGCCCTGAACAGTGCTCTGGCTGAGGAGATCACACTGCATTATGCCCGGCTGGGGCGTGGTGTGGAGCTTATCAAGGACACTGAAGACCCTGATGAGGAGGGGGAGGGTGAAGAGGGACTCTCCGTCATACCCTCCAGCCCAGAAGGGGACACCCGCAAGGAATCACCTCCGGAAATCCTCTCTGGGGCCCATTCTGTGGTAGCCACTATGGGAGATGTGTGGCTCCCATGGGCAGAGGGCTCGGGATGTGACAGCCCTGTGGTTCTGGGTGCAGAGGGTCAGTTCACCAGGGCTCCAGAAAAAGGGATGGGCAAGGACACTGATTCTCTGCATATGAGTAGGGTGACATCTGGGGTGATGGGGTCCCCAGAGGGGAAGGAAGGCCGGATGGAGTTTACCACTGAGTGGGCAGATAGCTTGGTTCCCATATCTGGTAAGGAGCCAGCCGCTTCAGTCCTACGGGGGCAAAGTCTTACCCTTCTTGGTCCCTCGGGGGCTGCAGTCTGTCCTTCTAGCCTGGCCAGGCCCCACATGAGCTCCCAGGATGAGAAGGGTCCAGGCCCAAGCCTTGATCCTCCAAAGAAGTCTCCCACCTTAGCAGCCCCTGCAGAATGTTTGTGTATATTGCCTCCCCAGCTCTGGGGGCCCTTGACCCAGACTCTGGGGGTCCTGGCTGGGTTGGTGGTAGTCCCTGTGGCTCTTAACAGTGGTATGTCCCTCCTGGTGCTTGCACTGTGCCTCTCTCTGGCCTGGTTCTCGTAGAGGCTGCTTATGGGGGTGCAGCAATGATAGGCTTCCTCCTCTTTGGAGTCTGGGGGGAGGCAGTCCCTATATCCCCCCAGGGGCTTCAGATGGGATATGTGGCTTGTATAGTGAGGGGTCTTTTGCTTCTGAGAATGCCTGACTGGAAAGAGACCTTCCCGTCCCTGAGGACTTGTGGGCACAGGGCTTCTTGCGGTGATACCAGTGGAGGGGAACAGGGCTCGGTGGATGGTGTGAGATATCTTTTCAGAAGGGAACTGGGCATGTCCTCCCTACCCCCCAAGCCTGTATTTATTTTTGTATAATTCTCTGGACGAGGGAGAGTGGTCGTGAGCTGGTCTTGGGGCACAATTACCCAGAGATATATTTATTAACAACCAACCTGTGCAACCTGCTGGAGCTTTATTTTTAATTTAATTTATATAGAGTGCCTATTATTATATGCCACAATAGAGCTCTATGAAAAATGATGTGTCTTACTGTACAGTGTTCTCCTGTTTGGGCCTGCATGTGTGGGGTGGTCATGTTCTGTGGGAGGCTCAAGGTGGGGAGTTGGGCGTGGGACATGGCCATGCCTGCTGCTACAGCTTCAATATGCCCTTGAGGATCTGTGTCACCTCACCTTATGGTCCTACTCCGTGTGGTCTGGTGGTCTTTGGAGGGGCAGGTCCTTTGGTCTTTTCTATATTCTGCCAGGGAGGGAGGAAGAATGATTGCCATATGAGGGTTTGCTGTCGAACACGTGGCTGTAGTGATGGATGTGGTCAGCTGTAGATGTGGGGATACCAGTTATGAATCAGCCACAAGGTTTTGAAGTTACTGAAAAAAAAAGGCCTCTGACACCGGGAGGAGACCCCTCTGTCCCCAAGATCGGGAAGGTCTCAGAAGGGACAGAGGAGTTAATGTGCTGTGAAGAATTCATACCAGAGTTGCTGTCCACAGGCATTGCGTTTCTAACTCAAAGCAGGTTACCCAGACACTTTGAAAGAAAGGATAGATATATTTACTGCATGCAAATAAAAAATCTCTGCACAGCAAAATAAAACACCATATATTTATTTACTTCCTTTCACAGAAAAAGTTTACACCAACTTTCTTCCATTCTCCTCCAGGGCTCCAGTACTTTTCTGTAACAGTCCCAATCAGATTGTTTGCCCAACCACTTCGAAAAGTGCTGAAGTCACTGATGATATATGATTGGTGTATCAATGGCCACCTCCCAGACTTCATCTTACTTGACCTATGGGCAGCATTTAACACAATGGGTCATCCTATCAACTTTGAAATCTTTCTTTACTTGGCTTGCAGGACACCACACTTGACTAGTTTTCCTCTTTCCTCATTGGCCATTCTTCTAGGACGGTGCTGGGCACATAGTAAGTCCTCAATAAATGCCTACTGAATGAAAAAAAATGGAGGAACAAATAAGCAATGTGGGAAAATACAGAGACATGGTTAGAGAACTTAGTTGGTCATTCAGTGGTTACAAGCTCAGCTTAGTTCCCCAAATGTTGACTGACCACCTCTTCTCTGAGGTGGTCACAGAGGACACAGAGGAAGGATCTCACAGTCTAGTGGGAGGACAGATACAGAGAAAGGATTTTAGTGGAGTGTGGTTAGTTGCATTAGCAGTGGTGGGGGCCTCAGAACAGACGCTCAGCCCAGTGTGGGGAGTCTGGAAACCTTTTTGGAGGATATGGTGCATGAACTGAATTAAGAAATGAGAAGGAATCCACCAGGTCCTGAAGGGGAAGAGAGGACAATCCAGTCAGAAGGAAGAGAATTGCAGAGTTCTGAAAGTGGAAAACAAGTTTTTTTTTTTAAAGGTTTTATTAATTTATTTGAGAGAGAGTGAGAGCATGAGCCAGGGGAGAGGCAGATGGAGAGGGAGAGGCAGACTCCCACTGAGCAGGGAGGCCAATACAGGGCTCAGTCCCAGGACCCTAGGATCATGACCCGAACTGAAGGCAGATGCTTAACCAGCTGAGCCACCAGGCGCCTTGGAAAACAGTATTGAAAACAAACTTAACACTTGCTCATTTCATCTTTCAGTGAGGATATTCTCACTTGGCCAAATACCAAAGTCCAAACATGTGCCTGTGGTCTTCCATTGATGTGATAATTTGCTCAATATCCAAAAAGGCAACTTTCCAACAACTGGATTGAAAAGTTAGATAAAATGGACAAATTACTACAGACATGTAACTTGACAAAACTGTCTCAAAAAATAAAAAAAGGAAAAGTTGAGTAGTCCTATGACCATTAAAGTAACAACCTGGGAATCCCTGGGTAGCTCAGCAGTTTGGCGCCTGCCTTCAGCCCAGGGTGTGATCCTGGAGTCCCAGGATCAAGTCCCTCATCGGGCTCCCTGCGTGGAGCCTGCTTCTCCCTCTGCCTGTGTCTCTGCCTCTCTCTCTCTCTCTCTCTCTCTTTCTCTCTCACTGTCTCTCTCATGAATAAATAAATAAAAACTTTTTTTTTTTTTTTAAAGTAACAGAACCTGTAGCCAAAAGTCTTCCCAACAGAAACTCTGGGCCCAGATGGCTTCAGTGGTGATACACTCAAGGAACAAACAATTCTGATTCTACAAAAGGGATTCCAGAGTGTAGAAAAAGGGAGTGTTTCTTTTTTTTTTTAAGATTTTATCTATTTATTCATGAGAGACAGAGAGAGGGAGAGAGAGAGAGAGAGAGAGAGAGAGAGAGGCAGAGACACAGGCAGAGGGAGAAGCAGGCTCATGCAGGGAGCCCGACTCAGGACTCAATCCTGGGACTCCCAGATTATGTCCCCAGCCAAAGGCAGGCGCCAAACCGCTGAGCCACCCAGGGATCCCCCAAAGGGAGCGTTTCTTTCTTTTTTTAAAAAAAATATTTTATTTATTCATGAAAGACACACACACACACACACACACACACAGAGAGAGAGAGAGAGAGAGAGAGAGAGAGAGAGAGAGAGAGGCAGAGACACAGGCAGAGGGAGAAGCAGGCTCCATGCAGGGAGCCCGACATGGGACTCGATCCCCGGTCTCCAGGATCACACCCGGACTGAAGGCGGCACCAAACTGCTGAGCCACCCAGGCTGCCCAAAGGGAGTGTTTCTAATTCGTTTTCTGGGGCTAATAGAAACTTGATACTAAACCTTGATGAGTGAAAAAAGAATATTACAGATCTCAAGAAAACATAAAAATACCTTAAACTAAATAACTGCCTGTCTTGGCCTGTTTAGGCAGCTGTACCAAAATAGTGTAGACTAGGTGGCTAGAAAACAACAAACACTTATTTCTCATAGTGCTGGAAGCTGGGAAGTTGAAGATCAAAGCACTTGCAGATTTGGTGTCTGGTGGGAACCAACTTCCTGGTTCATAGATGGCTGTCTTCTTGTGGTGTCCTCACATAGTGAAGGAACAAGGTTACTCTTTGGGGTCTCTTTTATAAGGGTACTCATCCCATTCACAAGGGCTTCACCCTCATGATCTAATCACCCCAAAGGTCCCACCTCCTAATACCATCACATGGTGGGAATTATGTTTCAACATACAACTTGTGAGGGAGGGAACACAACTATTCAATCGCTAGCACTGCCTACATCCAATATATTTAAAAAGTGTGATATGACCAAGGTGTATTTATTCTAAAACTGTAATGTGGTTTAACGTTTGAACTTAGCACATGTTGCTTTATTAGCATATTAAAAGAGAAAAACCATAATAATCTCAATAGGTGTTAGAGAAAGGGTTAGATAAAATTTGATATCTATTCATGCTTTTACTTTTTATAATAAAGATTTTATTTATTTACTCATGAGAGACACAGAGAGAGGCAGAGACATAGGCAGAGGGAGAGGCAGGCTCCATGCAGGGAGCCTGTGGGATTCAATCCTGGGACTCAGTCCTGGGACTCCAAGATCATTCCCTGAGCCAAAGGCAGATGCTCAACCGCTGAATCACCCAGGCATCCCTGATTTTACTTTTTTGAAAGATTTTATTTATTTATTTGAGAGAGAGAGAGAGAGAGAGAGAGAGAGAGAGAGGTAGTGGGAGGAGCAGAAGGAGAAGGACAAGCAGACTCCATGCTGAATGCAGAGCCTGTCATGGGGCCCAGTCCCACAATACTGAGATCATGACCTGAGCCAAAATCAAGAGTCGAATGCTTAGAGTCGGAGCTACCCAGGCATCCCTCTATTCATGATTTTAAAAACCTTAGCAAGGGGTTCCTGGGTGGCTGAGTCAGTTGAGCATCTGACTCTTGATCTTGGCTCAGGTCTTAATCTCAAGGTTGTCAATTCAAGCCCTGTGTTGGACTCCACACTTGGCGTGGAGCTTACTTAAAACAAAAAGGAAAACCTTAGTAAATTAGTTGAATAAATTTTCTTAACATAAAATGTATTTATCTACAAGAATTTACAGTAAACTAAGTAAACTACATACTTCAAATGAGATTTGAAGAGCTCTGACATTTGGAGCATGGCAAGAATGCTTGCTATTGCATTTCTACTCAGCATTGTACTGGAGGTCTTAGCAAGCACAATAAGGCAAGGAAAAGAAATTAAAAATATTTAAAGATTGGAAACGAAGAACTGAATTGTCATTATTTGTAGATGATACCATTGCATATATAGAAAATCGAAAATAATCCATGGGCAAATTATTAGAATTAATAAGAATTTAAAAAGATTTCTGATACCAAAAATCCATATTCAAATATAAATTGTTTTTATATACTAACAGACAGAAAATTTTAATAAAGATACCCCTTATGAACTCCTTAGAAATTTAAAAAAGATCTTACCCTTTTTTGTTAAAGATCTTATCTTTAATTAATTTCCACATCAATGTGGGGTTTGAACTCACAACCCCAAGATCAAGAGTCACATGCTCTACTGACTGAGCCAGCCAGGCACTCCAAGAGAGCAAGATCTTTTTGTAAAAAAATGTAAAAACCTTATTGAAAGACATCCTAAAAGATTAAATAAATAGATATACATGTTTTTGAATGAGTCAATGTCATAAACCTATCAGTTCCCTCTGAACTATTCTGTAGATTCACTGTAAATCCTGTCACAATTTCGATAGATTTGTGTCTGCATATCTTGGCAAGTTAATGCTTACATCTATGTGGAAGTGCTAACTAGCCAGAGCACCCATACTTAATTTAAGGTATAGCAATTAAGATGGTATGATATTGCTGCAAAGGTAGGCAAATAGACCAATGAAAGACCAGTGGTTTCAGAAACAGACCCACTTTATATGTAGACTCAGAATGGGTAGCCAACGAGATATTGTGAGACCAGTAGGAAATGGTTGGACTTTCAATAGAAGGAAAAATCTGTTATCCATATTAAGAAAAATGAAAGTGGATCCTCACAACACAAAAATAACTCTAGGCAGACTCAAAACCTAAATGTGAAAAGCAAAACCAAAGAGCTCTAAGAATTTAATACAGAAAAATACCTTCATATACTCATGGTAGAAAAGTTTTTCTTAAGACACAAAACACTAACCATAGATGACAATTATAAAACATTCAATTACATTAAAATTAAGAATGTCTATTGATCAAAAAATACCATAAAGAGTGAAAACCACAAATTGGGATGTAAATTGAGAGAAAATCATTCAAACACACATAACTCGTGAAAAGTTCAAACCTAGAATATATTTAAAACTACCAATAGAAAAACCAGATGCACCAATAAGTGTATAAATAAGTTATATATTCACAGAATGGAATATTGTATAATGAGAATGAAAGATCTACAACTATGTGGAATAGCCTGGATGAATCCCACAGACGTGATGTTGAGCAAAAGAAGCCAAACAGAAAAATAGGCAGAATGAATCCATTACCAGTGGTAAAATTATAAAGGAGAGTGAGAGAATGATTATCACCAAGTCCATGATAATGTTTACTTCTGGGGGAGGGAGGGAGAGATGTAATTGGGAAGGGACCCAGAAGACTTCTGGTCTACAACTTGACCTAGGTGGTTGTTCATGGGTGTGCAATTCGTTAATATTCATTGAAGTGCACATTTCTCAGGCAAAAAAGAGATCACAACTAAGGCAAAAAGCAGTGAGTCATGGGAGTGATGTGACTCTTTGGGACTCCACACAGGCTCTGAGTGACCCCAGTTTCCTTGTCTAGACCATGAAGTGTAGGTGGACTGCTTCTTTCAGAACCTCTCCTGGGGTCAAGGTCTTGCAGTCCTGGAGGTTACCAAGGCTCCCTCAGCCCTATCTGTGGAAGTCATGTTTGGGAACTTGCTTATTCTGTGTCTCTTGACACCAGCTATGGAGTGGGGATACTCGCCTCTTAGAGGATGGAGAGAATCTGTCCATTTTGTCCTCAGATATCTGAGTTCATCTCCCCTTGGACCTCATTCATACATTGTTTTGTTGTGTTTTATGTATGTATGTACGTATACTATGTATGTATGTATTTAGAGAGGGGGGAAGGGCAGAGGGAGAGAGAGAATCCCAAGCAGGCTCCATGCCTAGCATAGAGCCAGATGTAGGGCTTGATCTCACAACCCTGAGATTGTGACCTCGTGACCTGGGCTGAAATCAAGTGTTAGATACATAAATGACTGACCCACCTGGGTGCCCCCATACGTGGTTTTAGAGCCTGGAAGAGTTCATTTAAAAGCCAGGACCAAAAAAAAAAAAAAAAAAAGCCAGGACCTTGGGCAGCCCGGGTGGCTCAGCAGTTTAGCACTGCCTTTGGCCCAGGGCCTGATCCTGGAGACCTGGGATTGAGTCCCACGTCAGGCTCCTTGCATGAAGCCTGCTTCTCCCTCTGCCTATGTCTCTGCCTCTGTGTGTGTGTGTGTGTGTGTGTGTGTGTGTGTGTGTGATGAATAAATAAATAAAATCTTTTAAAAAAAACCTGGGACCCCAAGCCCTTGTTGTGTGTCTTTGGGCAAGTTATTTGTCCCCTTCCAGCCTTAAAAGGGAGCTAATGCCCACTGAGTTTTGGAGAAAATGTGTAATGGCCTCATTCATTAATATATTTGATTAATCTAGCAATTCATGCAGTGTAGCAAGGCAGGAAAGAGGAAGGGCTCCGGAATGGTACAGTCCAGGACTAAATTACCACTATGTCACACTATAGGCAAGTTATTCAAGCTCTCTGTGCTTCCTTTTGCTTGTGTGTCATCAGGGATAATAACTTTCCCTCCTCACAGGGTTATGGTGAAGGTTAAATGAGATAACACATGGGTTACCTAGGGCAGTGCCTGGCACATAACAAGTACACATCAGCTGTTACCAGACCCCCCCACCCCCGAAATCTTATAATCACTGTCACTCACAACACCTCATTCCCACCCTTAAGTATATGTATTGTTGTAGTGGTGGATAATGTGAAGGGTGGAGGCCTCTATCTACCCCAGGCTCCTTCCCTGCCTGCCTTCTTGAGATGTACTGGATCTCCACACACCCTCCCCAGGGGACCCACACCCTCCTCAGTCTCCCCCTGTCTTTGAGGTTAACCAAGGCCACAGGGCCACACCTCATCCCAGGGCACCATCTTGTAGGGGGCACAGAGCTGGGCATTTCTGGCAGAAATGCAGACCTGAGAGGGAAGAAGGAAGGGAGTGGGGAACACTTGTGTTTCCCTACCTAGTAGTTTCTTATTAATCATGTAACAAATTTGCAACAAACAGTGTCCAAACAACACAAATATACTGTCTTACAGTTCTGGAGGTCAGAAGTCTCACAGGGTGTCTGTGAGGTCGTGTTCCTTCTGGAGGTTCTAGAGAAGAATCCACTCTTTTGCCTTTTCCAGCTTCTGGAGGCTGCCTGCAGTCTTTGGCTCATGGCCCCTTCTTCCATTTTCAAAGCCCGCAATGGCCAGTTGAGTCTTTCTCATATCAAATCACTCTGACTCTCTCTCCTGCCTCCTTCTTTCACTTATAAGAACCCTTGTGATTACATTGCACCCAGTCAGATAATCCAGGATAATCTCATCTCAAAATGCTTAGTTTAATCACATCTGCAGAGTCCCTTTTGGCATGTAAGGTGACATATTCCAGATCCTACAGTTCAGGATGTGGCTATCTTTTGTGAGCTGTATTCTGCACCGCCCCCCTCACCAGGCCTCTGTGGTTACTGACAGTGTCCCCACCCTGAGGCCACAGAGGTGGACAGATGGGCTTGCCCTTGAAGGGAGCAAGATGCCCATCCTGTAGCGAGAATAGCATGTCACCAAATAATTAAAATTGAGTGATTCTTGTAATAATAACACTATCAGCATTTACCTCCCAGTTACTCTATGCCAGACACTGGGCGAATTACTTTACATGAGTCATGATTTTCTCACACCAAGACCACGATGTAAATTCTACTTTTATCACGAGTGTACAGGTAAGAAAACTGAGGCCCTGAATGCTTTGTTTTCATCAGTCCTGAGCACATTCCTTCACTGGGGCTTCCCTGATCTTCCTCTGTATCTTCTTCCTTGTTCCTAGGCCCAGTATCTTGATCTCACAGGGGCTCCTGCTCTCTGTCCTCGGGTCTCAGCCCTCTGCCCAGATGTCACTGGACCACAAAGTACAACCCTCCACTTCCCCTTCTGGGTGTCTGTGGTCCAGGGGAGTCCAAAATTAAACCTGAGCTTCCTGCTAAATCAAAGTGGTCTTTCCCTTTCGTTCAGGGAAGCATGACTGAAGCAATGGTCTCATGGTGAGGTGTTACTGTCACCAGACACAGTTCAGTCGTTGACTGTCCACATTCTAACCTTTACCAGCAGGAGGCGACTCATCTCCAAGACCAGGGAGGCCTCATGGAAGAAGATGGAGGAGGGACAGAGGCTGAAACATTCACACCTGAGAGGGTCACAGGTCTCTGGGTGCCTGAGTTCCAGACCTGAGTGTCCCTCAGAGCCTCCCTCTCTGTGTGTGGACAGCTGGGGGCAGCCTCGGGTCAGCTCTGTCTCTTTTTCCTGGAGAACCCTGGTCCTAGTCACTGCAGATGGCCTTTCTCTTCCTCCTGCTCTTCTTCCTCCTACCAGAAGCCCATTTCTGTGGTCTAAGGGAAGTTCTCACATTTGTAATGTTTTTCTCATTTATAAAGATTTCGTTTTTGTTTTTTCCCCCATAAGATGGACTAGCTCTGTGGCCTCAACCATAGGGCAGGTTGGGCTACCACTTAGCCTGTCCTGATGGCACAGTTCTGGATGTTGAAGACACTGGGGGCATCCCCTACAGAGCCTGTGTTTAGGAAAAGGCCTCTAGGTCTCCTTTCAGATCCTGACCCGCTGCTAGCTCCACCTCCACCCAGTCCCCTCTCAGAACCTGTATGCTGGGATGACATATAACTCCTAGCTGGGGCAAGTAGATGTATCGGGGCTGCTGGTCTCGAGGAGACACTGGCCTGCGGAAGAGGCAGCAGAAAAGCTCTATATGGCCTGAGGGGATGTACAGCTGTGGGGTAAGGAATGGCTCACCTACAATCTGCCCTCTTACCTCCTGCAGGGCCACAGACCCAGCTCCTGCCCTCCATGTGTCTCAGTCTCTTCACCTGCACAGTGGGCATGATTATACTCCCCCCACACAGGGGATGCTTATAAATTGGGGTGGGGGGGTCTCTGAAGTGATGAGAAAGCAGATTTGGCCCAAGAGGAGGAGGAGCAGGTCAGAGTTTCTGGGGATGACTTGACTTGAGTCTTCTCAGGCACAGCCAGGGGCTACCTCCCTTGAATTGCTCAGGGCAGTCAGGCAGGTGGGAAGCTCTGAAGTCAGAACCATGGGCCAATGTCCTCTCTGGCCATTTATGTTCTTCCTGTTTGTCCTCACCTCTGTCCACGGGGACACCAAGATGAGTTCAGGGAACTCACTGCCTCATTGGTTACTGCGACCCATCTGCAGTCATTAGATTCGTGTGTCATCTTTACAACAGATCCTCATTAACACTAGTGTAACTTGTCCAAACAGTGGCTCACATGTTCTGAAATAGTTTTGTTGATGTGTCATTATTTATTAGAGCCAGAGTTTATTCAGGCACTTTTCTACCAAATGGATAGGTAGCATACGATTTAGGTTCTTGCCATCTCATACTAGCTGTCATGAGCATTCCAGGACATACAATAATGGTCATATAGTAACTCTATTTGTAGTAGCTAAACACTGGAAACAACCCAATTATACACTAGTAGGAAAATATATAAATAAATTGTGGCAGTTTCATAGCACAGAATATGGCACAGCCATGGGAATGAATGAATTTAACCCACAGAGAAATAATGTTAGGTGAAAGAAATCAGATACAAACCAGGACACGCTATAGGATAATTTAAAAAAATACATACCAAAATATCAAAAATGTAAAAATTGACTGTGGTGGTTCTGAGTTTTAACACATGAATAGATTCATGTACCCACTGCCATGTTCCGGATACATGACTGTTCCATCACCTTACAGAGCTCCCTAGTGCTGCCCCTTCATAGTTAAACACCTTCACATGAAAATATGGTCAATTGATAGTTCATGAAGGTGTGTCTATCTCTGTGCCAGGACCACAGTCTTGATTATTGTAGCTTTGTAGTAAGTAAAAATCCATGTTAGCCCTCCAATTTTGTTCTTCTTTTTCAAAATGACCTTGACAATTCTAGTTCCTTTGTTTTTCCACATACATTTTAGAATTAAGTTGTCTGTATCCACAAAAAAATGCTGCTGGGATTTTGAATGGAATTGCATTAAATGTATAGATCAATTTGAGGACAATTAACATCTTTTTTAAAATTTATTTTTTATTTATTTTTAAAATTGTATTTATTTACTCATGAGACACACACACACACACACACAGGCACAGACACAGACACAGGCAGAGGAAGAAGCAGGCTCCATGCAGGGAGTGTGGGACTCCATCCCAGGTCTCCAGGATCAGGCCCTGGGCTGAAGGCGGTGCTAAACTGCTGAGCCACCCAGGCTGCCCCAATTAACATCTTTACTGAATCTGTCAACCCACATACACAGTATGTCTCTATATAATTTAGGTCTTTTATTTCTTTCGTCAGCTTCTTGTAGTTTACAACATCCACAGATCCTGTACATGTTTTTGTTAGATTTTTTGAGAAGCTATTGTATTTATTTATTTTTTTAAATTTTTTATTTTTTTATGATAGTCACAGAGAGAGAGAGAGAGAGAGAGAGAGAGAGAGAGAGAGAGAGAGGCAGAGACACAGGCAGAGGGAGAAGCAGGCTCCATGCACCGGAAGCCCGACGTGGGATTCGATCCCGGGTCGCCAGGATCGCGCCCTGGGCCAAAGGCAGGCGCCAAACCGCTGCGCCACCCAGGGATCCCGAGAAGCTATTGTGAAATAGTATTGCATGTGTGCGTGTTTAAAACTTCCAGTTTCTGGAGTGCCTCAGTGGCTCAGTTGGTTGAATGTCTGCCTTGGGCTCAGGTCATGATCCCAGGGTCCTGGGATCAAGTCTCTAGTCGGCCTCCCTTCTCAGTGGGGAGTCCATTTCTTCTTCCCCTGCTGGCATGCTGGCTCTCTCTCTCCCTCTAAAAAAAAAAAGTAAAATATTTTTTTAATTGCAGTTTTCATTGTTCATTGCTAATATACAGAAATATGCTTGAAATCTGTGGATAGATTTGTATTCTGGAATGTCGCTAAACTCACATATTAGCTCTAGTATTTTTAAAATGTATTTTAAAGATTTTATTTATATTTGAGAGAGAGAGTGAGTGTAAGCAGGGGTAGGAGCAAAGGTGGGGGGGAGAGAGAGAGAGAGAGAGAGAGAGAGAATCTCAAGCAGATACTGTGCTGAGTGCAGAGGCTCATGTGAGGCTCAATTTCACAAACCTGAGATCATGACCTGAGCCAAAATCAAGAGTCAGAGGCCCAACTGACTGAACCACCCAGGGAGAATTAGAGTAGTTTTATTTCTTCTTCCCAACCTGTAAGCCATTTGTGACTTTTTCTTGCCTTTCCAAACTGGCCAGGATTTCTAATACAATGTTAAATAACCAGGGTGAGAGTGAACATTCTTCCTCATTTCTTTTTTATTTTTTTTTAAGATTTTATTTTGTTTTAATTCATGAGAGACATACACACACAGGGACAGAGACATAGGCAGAGGGAGAAGCAGGCTCCTCGCAGGGAGCCTGGTGTGGGACTTGATCCCAGGACCCCAGGATCATGCCCAGAGCCAAAGGCAGATGCTCAACCACCGAGGTGAGCCACTGAGGCCTCTCTCCCTCATTTCTTTTTTTAAATTTTTATTTATTTTTATTTTTTTTCCTCATTTCTTAGGGGAAAAGCACTGAGTATCATGAGCTCTGGTAGACAACACTGAATATGTATTATCACAATTCGTTGCTGGGGGGATGAATTTCATGACTCCACTGGGAAAGCACTCTTAGAAGCTTGTGAGGCTTTCCTCTGGACTTTTATCTCATGCACTTTTTCCCTTTGCTGATTTTGCCTAGTATCCTTAAGTCATAATAAATATTAGCCTTGGGTACAGCTATATGCTGAGCTCTGTGAATCCCATTTGCAAATAATTGAACCTAGGATGGTCTTGGGGACCCCAAGTGTATGCACATTATAGATTATTATGTATTCTTGGTGAGTTTGTATCAGTTTGTAATATTTCTCTTTACCTCTGGTAATGTTCTTGGTTCTGTAGTTTATTTTGTCAGCTATTAATAGTCACTCAAGCTTTTATTTTTATTTTTATTTTTATTTTGTTTTTTTTAAGCTTTTATTTTTAAATTAGTGTTTATCTGGTGTATCTTTTTTCATCCTTTACCTTAACTTAGCTACATCATTATATTTGAAGTAAGTTTATTGTACATAGCATAGTTGGCTCATGTTGCCTTTTTTAAAGAAAAAACCATCAAAATCTTTGTGATCATTTACATTTATTTTTAAAGATTTATTTATTTTATATAATAAATGAGAGAGAGAGTGTGTGTGTAAGTGTGAGTGAGGAGAGGGGCTAAGAGAGAGGGGGAGAGAGTCCTAAGCAGACTCTGTGCTGAGTGTAGAATCTGACTTGGGGCTAGATCTCACCACCCTGAGATTGCAACTTGAACTGAAACCAAGAATCAGATGCCCAATCGACTGCACCACCCAGGAACCCTGATCATTTACATTTAATGTAATTATTAGTATGTTTGGATTTACATCATTGTGTACCACTTGAATTTATACCACTGTGTACAAAATGTACTGTTTTAAGATTTGTTGTATGTTTCTTCCCTGTTTTTTGTCTCTCTGCTTTTTGCTTTCCTTTGGGTTATTTGAATATTGTTTAGCATTCCTCTTAAATTTATCTATTGTGTTTTTTACTATATCTCTGTATATCTGTATCTATTTTTAAAAGTGATTTGTCTAGGAATTAAAATATACATAGTTAACTCTTCCTAGACTACTAAAAATCAATTTTTTTACCATTGCACATAGAATGTGGAAATCCTACCACCATGCAGTTCCTGTTAGTCTCCCCCTCTTTATGTTCTCATTACCTTAAATATTATTACTTCCACATATATTGAAACTACATCAGATGATGTCTTAATTTTTCATTTTTCCTTTTCATCCTCAAATATAGTTTAGTTAACCAAAAGGAGAATAGTCTATTATATCTAGCCATATATTTACCCTTTTCTTCTGTTCTTCCTTCATTCCTACTACTTCACATGACCTCCTGATATCATTTTTCTTCTGTTTGAATTTTGACTGAAATTCTTTTAGGTCTGCTCCTAACACATTCTCTTTGTTATCCTTCATCGTAAATGTCTTTTTTGTACATTCATTCCTGAAGAACATTTGGCTGGATGTCAAATTCTGGGTTGACAGTTCTTTTCTTTCAGTACTTAAAAAATATTGGGAAAAAAATGGTCTCCAGGATTTCTATTTCTTTAAGTTTGTTTGTTTGTTTGTTTGTTTGTTTGTTTGTTTATGTCATCTCTACACCCAACATGGGGCTCAAAGTCATGACCCTGAAATGAAGAGTCACATGCTCTACTGACTGAGCCAGCGAGGCACTCCCGGCCTCCATGATTTCTAAAGAGAATTCTGCAGTCATTTGGATCATTGTTCCCTTATAAGTAATGCATTATTTACCTCTTAGTGCTTTCAAGATTTTTTTTTCTTTGTGGATTTCAGAGTTTGATTCTGATGTGTCTGGGCATGGGTTGTTTGGGTCTGTCCTGTTCGGTATTTGCCAAACTTCTTGGATTGTAGGTTATGGCTTTTGCCAAATTTGTAAAGTCTCCGGCAATCATTACTGTAAAAACACTTTAAATCACCATACTATGTCACCTTTTGTAATACTATGTTTCCTTTCCTTTCCTTTTTGGGTTTCTTTTTTTAAAAAATATTTTATTTATTTATTTATTTATTTATTTATTTATTTATTTATTTGAGAGAGAGAGAGAGAGAGACATAGAGAATAAGCATGAGTGGGGAGGAGGGGCAAAGAGAGGAGAAGCCGACTCCCCACTGAGCAGGCAGCCCAACTCAAGGCTTGATCCCAGGACCCAGGGACCATGACCTGAGTGGAAGGCAAATGCTTAACTGACCAAGCCACCCAGGTGCCCATCCTTTTGGGTTTCTGATGATAGAAACTATAGATGTCATAGTATTTTGCTATAGGTTCTTGAGATTCTGTTCATTTTTCTTTCAATATCTTTGTCTCTGAGTTGTTTTGATTGAATAATTTCTACTGATCTATCGTCAAGTTCAATAACTAATTTTGTCATCTCCATTCTTGCTCCTGAAACCATCCAGGGAAATTTTTATTTGGTTATCTTATTTTTCTTTTTCTTTTTTTTATATTTTTTAAATTTTTTTTATTTTATTATTTATGATAGTCATACAGAGAGAGAGAGAGAGGCAGAGACACAGGCAGAGGGAGGAGCAGGCTCCATGCACCAGGAGCCTGACATGGGATTCGATCCCGGGTCTCCAGGATCGCGCCCTGGGCCAAAGGCAGGTGCCAAACTGCTGCGCCACCCAGGGATCCCTGGTTATCTTATTTTTCACTTATAAAATTTCCATTTGTTTATTTAAATATTCTATCTTTTTCTGGTGCCAAGACTTTTTATTTTTATATTTGTTTCAGAAGTGTTCATGATTGCTTGTTGATGCTTTCTTTCTTTTTTTTTTACCACAGCTGTTTTAAAGACTTTGTCAGACAATCCCAACATTTTAGTTGTTAGCCTTAAAAACATAGCTGTCAGTTATTTTACCAGCAAATTGGGTTTATTCCAGAATAGCAGAGAATTGCAAATTTGGGACATTCAAGCTTTGGGCAAAACCAGAGGCAAGTCAGGTGAGCAAGAGAAAGAAATGCTCTTTTACAGAGGAAAGTGGGAAGTTGGGAAGGGCTGTTATAAACAAAAAGTCCATTGGAATAAAGTGGAAGTTCAAAATGTAGTGGTTTTGGGATGCCTGCGTGGCTCAGCGGTTAAACATCTGCCTTTGGCTCAGATCATGATCCTGGGGTCCTGAGATTGAGTCCCGTATTGGGCTCCCTGCAAGGATCCTGTTTCTCCCTCTATGTCTCTGCCTCTCTCTCTGTGTCTCTCATGAATAAATAAATAAAATCTTTTTAAAAATGCAGTGGTTTTTAATTGGCTGAGTTGTGACAGTCTCTCATTGGCTGGGCTGTTGCCAGAAGAGAAAGAAAGCCTTTCTTCCTCCTGCTGGGATAGTAAAGTACCTCCTCTTCCTGTAGGGATCTGCGATTGGCAATAAGTGATAGTGCATAAGACCTCTCCCTTCTGGCATCCCAACTCAATTATATAGTGAGGTTTCCTTTTATTAATTTTCAAAATTCCTTTTTTTTTTTCAAAATTCCTTTTTTGATCAAGGTCTTTACTCAGAGGGAGGGGCAAGATGGCGGAAGAGTAGGGTCCCCAAATCACCTGTCCCCAACAAATTACCTAGATAACCTTCAAATCATCCTGAAAATCTACGAATTCGGCCTGAGATTTAAAGAGAGACCAGCTGGAATGCTACAGTGAGAAGAGTTCGCGCTTCCATCAAGGTAAGAAGACGGGGAAAAAGAAATAAAGAAACAAAAGGCCTCCAAGGGGGAGGGGCCCCACGAGGAGCCGGGCTGAGGCCGGGGCGAGTGTCCCCAGGACAGGAGAGCCCCGTCCTGGAGAAGCAGGAGCTGCACCAACCTTCCCGGGCGGAAAGGCGCCCGCACGGAGTTAGAGCAGGACCCAGGAGGGCGCGGATGCCCTCGGGCTCCCTGGGACACTAACAAACACCTGCGGCGTGCGCAGGAGAGTGCGCCGAGCTCCCTAAGGGCTGCAGCACGCAAGGCGGGACCCGGAGCAGCTCGGAGGGGCTCGGGCGGCGGCTCCGCGGAGGGGGCTGCGCGGCCGGGAGCGCGAATCCAACAGCGCAGGCCCCGGAGCACAGGGCGCCGGGACACAGCCCAGGATCCGGCCTCCCCCAGGGACAGGCAGAGGCCGGGAGGGCCCAGGACAGCAAGGACGCTCCTGCCCAGAGCTGAGCAGATCAGTAGCCCCACCCCGGAGCCTCCAGGCCCTGCAGATGGAGAGCCCCGTAGTTACTGCGGGAGCTGAATCCAGGTTTCCAGAGTTTCCCCCCCACCACTGTGGCTGTTCCTCCTGGGGCCTCACGGGGTAAACAACCCCCCACTGAGCCCTGCGACAGGCAGGGGGCAGAGCAACTCCCCCAAGTGCTAACACCTGAAAATCAGCACAGCAGGCCCCTCCCCCAGAAGACCAGCTAGACAGACAAGTTCCAGGAAGTCAAGGAACTTAAAGTATACAGAATCAGAAGATACTCCCCCGTGTTTTTTGTTTTTTGTTTGGTTTGTGTTTTTTTTCTTTCTTTTTGATTTCTAATTGCTTCCCCCACCCCCCTTTTTTTCACCTTTCTTTTCTTTCTTTCTCTTTTTCTTCTCTTTTATCCCTTTTTTCTTCTTTCTCTTTTTTCTTTTTCTCTTTTCTTTCCTTCTCTCTCTCTCTTTTTCTCCTTTTCCCAATACAACTTGTTTTTGGCTACTCTGCACTGAGCAAAATGACTAGAAAGAAAAACCTCACCTCAAAAGAAAGAATCAGAAACAGTTCTCTCTACCACAGAGTTACAAAATCTGGATTACAATTCAATGTCAGAAAGCCAATTCAGAAGCACTATTATACAGCTACTGGTGGCTCTAGAAAAAAGCATAAAGGACTCAAGGGACTTCATGACTGTAGAATTTAGATCCAATCAGGCAGAAATTAAAAATCAATTAAGTGAGATGCAATCCAAGCTAGAAGTCCTAACGACGAGGCTTAACGAGGTGGAAGAACGAGTGAGTGACATAGAAGACAAGTTGATGGCAAAGAGGGAAACTGAGGAAAAAAGAGACAGGCAATTAAGAGACCATGAGGACAGATTAAGGGAAATAAACGACAGCCTGAGGAAGAAAAACCTACGTTTAATTGGGGTTCCCGAGGGCGCCGAAAGGGCCAGAGGGCCAGAATATGTATTTGAACAAATCCTAGCTGAAAACTTTCCTAATCTGGGAAGGGAAACAGGCATTCAGATCCAGGAAATAGAGAGATCCCCCCCTAAAATCAATAAAAACCGTTCAACACCTCCACATTTAATAGTGAAGCTTGGAAATTCCAAAGATAAGGAGAAGATCCTTAAAGCAGCAAGAGAAAAAAGTCCCTGACTTTTATGGGGAGGAATATTAGGGTAACAGCACACCTCTCCACAGAAACCTGGCAGGCCAGAAAGGGCTGGCAGGATATATTCAGGGTCCTAAATGAGAAGAACATGCAACCAAGAATACTTTATCCAGCAAGGCTCTCATTCAAAATGGAAGGAGAGATAAAGAGCTTCCAAGACAGGCAGGAACTGAAAGAATATTTGACCTCCAAACCAGCTCTGCAAGAAATTTTAAGGGGGACTCTTAAAATTCCCCTTTAAGAAGAAGTTCAGTGGAACAATCCACAAAAACAAGGACTGAATACATATGATGACACTAAACTCATATCTGTCAATAGTAACTCTGAACGTGAACGGGCTTAATGACCCCATCAAAAGGTGCAGGGTTTCAGACTGGATAAAAAAGCAGGACCCATCTATTTGCTGTCTACAAGAGACTCATTTTAGACAGAAGGACACCTACAACCTGAAAATAAAAGGTTGGAGAACCATTTACCATTCAAATGGCCCTCAAAAGAAAGCAGGGTTAGCCATCCTCATATCAGATAAACTAAAACTTACCCCGAAGACTATAGTGAGAGATGAAGAGGGACACTATCTCATACTCAAAGGATCTATCCAACAAGAGGACTTAACAATCCTCAATATATATGCTCCGAATGTGGGAGCTGCCAAATATTTAAACCAATTAATAACCAAACTGAAGAAATACTTAGATAATAATACACTTATACTTGGTGACTTCAATCTAGCTCTTTCTACCCTCGATAGGTCTTCTAAGCACAACATCTCCAAAGAAACGAGAGCTTTAAATGATACACTGGACCAGATGGATTTCACAGATATCTACAGAACTTTACATCCAAACTCAACTGAATACACCTTCTTCTCAAGTGCACTTGGAACTTTCTCCAGAATAGACCACATACTGGGTCACAAATCGGGTCTGAACCGATACCAAAAGATCGGGATAGTCCCCTGTATATTCTCAGACCATAATGCCTTGAAATTAGAACTTATTCACAAAAAGAAGTTTGGAAGGACCACAAACACGTGGAGGTTAAGGACCATCCTGCTAAAAGATGAAAAGGTCAACCAGGAAATTAAGGAAGAATTGAAAAGATTCATGGAAACTAATGAGAATGAAGATACAACCGTTCAAAATCTTTGGGATGCAGCAAAAGCAGTCCTGAGGGGGAAATACATCGCAATACAAGCATCCATTCAAAAACTGGAAAGAGCTCAAATACAAAAGCTCACCTTACACATAAAGGAACTAGAGAAAAAGCAGCAAATGGACCCCACGCCCAGCAGAAGAAGACAATTAATTAAAATTCGAGCAGAACTAAATGAAATTGAGACCAAAAGAACTGTGGAACAGATCAACAGAACCAGGAGTTGGTTCTTTGAAAGAATTAATAAGATAGATAAACCATTAGCCAACCTTATTAAAAAGAAGAGAGAAGACTCAAATGAATAAAATCATGAATGAGAAAGGAGAGATCACTACCAATACCAAGGAAATACAAACGATTCTAAAAACATATTATGAACAGCTGTATGCCAATAAATTAGGCCATCTAGAAGAAATGGACGCATTCCTGGAAAGCCACAAACTACCAAAACTGGAGCAGGAAGAAATAGAAAACCTGAACAGGCCAATAACCAGGGAGGAAATTGAAGCAGTCATCAAAAACCTCCCAAGACACAAGAGTCCAGGGCCAGATGGCTTCCCAGGGGAATTCTATCTAACGTTTAAAGAAGAAATCATACCTATTCTACTAAAGCTGTTTGGAAAGATAGAAAGAGATGGAGTACTTCCAAATTCCTTCTATGAGGCCAGCATCACCTTAATTCCGAAACCAGACAAAGACCCCACCAAAAAGGAGAATTACAGACCAATATCCCTGATGAACATGGATGCAAAAATTCTCAACAAGATACTAGCCAATAGGATCCAACAACACATTAAGAAAATTATTCACCATGACCAAGTAGGATTTATCCCTGGGACACAAGGCTGGTTCAACACTCGTAAAACAATCAATGTGATTCATCATATCAGCAAGAGAAAAACCAAGAAGCATATGATCCTCTCATTAGATGCAGAGAAAGCATTTGACAAAATACAGCATCCATTCCTGGTCAAAACCCTTCAGAGTGCTGGGATAGAGGGAACTTTCCTCAACATCTTAAAAGCCATCTACGAAAAGCCCACAGCAAATATCATTCTCAATGGGGAAGCACTGGGAGCCTTTCCCCTAAGATCAGGAACAAGACAGGGATGTCCATTCTCACCACTGCTATTCAACATAGTACTGGAAGTCCTCGCATCAGCAATCAGACAACAAAAAGACATTAAAGGCATTCAAATTGGCAAAGAAGAAGTCAATCTCTCCCTCTTCGCTGATGACATGATACTCTACATAGAAAACCCAGAAGCCTCCACCCCAAGATTGCTAGAACTCATACAGCAATTTGGTAGCGCGGCAGGATACAAAATCAATGCCCAGAAATCAATGGCATTTCTATACACTAACAATGAGACTGAATAAAGAGAAAGTAAGGAGTCAATCCCATTTACAATTGCACCCAAAAGCATTAGATACCTAGGAATAAACCTAACCAAAGAGGTAAAGGATCTATACCCTAAAAACTATAGAACACTTCTGAAAGAAATTGAGGAAGGCACAAAGAGATGGAAAAATATTTCATGCTCATGGATTGGCAGAATTAATATTGTGAAAATGTCAATGTTACCCAGGGCAATTTATACGTTTAATGCAATCCCTATCAAAATACCATGGACTTTCTTCAGAGAGTTGGAACAAATTATTTTAAGATTTGTGTGGAATCAGAAAAGACCCCGAATAGCCAGGGGAATTTTAAAAAAGAAAACCATAGCTGGGGGCATCACAATGCCAGATTTCATGTTGTACTACAAAGCTGTGGTCATCAAGACAGTGTGGTACTGGCACAAAAACAGACACATAGATCAATGGAACAAAATAGAGAACCCAGAAGTGGACCCTGAACTTTATGGTCAACTAATATTCGATAAAGGAGGAAAGACTATCCATTGGAAGAAAGACAGTCTCTTCAATAAATGGTGCTGGGAAAATTGGACATCCACATGCAGAAGAATGAAACTGGACCACTCTCTTTCACCATACACAAAGATAAACTCAAAATGGATGAGAGATCTAAATGTGGGACAAGATTCCATCAAAATCCTAGAGGAGAACACAGGCAACACCCTTTTTGAACTTGGCCACAGTAACTTCTTGCAAGATACATCCACAAAGGCAAAAGACACCAAAGCAAAAATGAACTATTGGGACTTCATCAAGATAAGAAGCTTTTGCACAGCAAAGGATACAGTCAACATAACTCAAAGACAACCTACAGAATGGGAGAAGATATTTGCAAACGACATATCAGATAAAGGGCTAGTTTCCAAAATCTATAAAGAACTTATTAAACTCAACACCAAAGAAACAAACAATCCAATCATGAAATGGGCAAAAGACATGAAGAGAAATCTCACAGAGGAAGACATGGACATGGCCAACACGCACATGAGAAAATGCTCTGCATCACTTGCCATCAGGGAAATACAAATCAAAACCACAATGAGATACCACCTCACACCAGTGAGAATGGGGAAAATTAACAAGGCAAGAAACCACAAATGTTGGAGAGGATGCGGAGAAAAGGGAACCCTCTTACACTGTTGGTGGGAATGTGAACTGGTGCAGCCACTCTGGAAAACTGTGTGGAGGTTCCTCAAAGAGTTAAAAATAGACCTGCCCTACGACCCAGCAATTGCACTGTTGGGGATTTACCCCAAAGATTCAGATGCAATGAAACGTCGGGACACCTGCACCCCGATGTTTCTAGCAGCAATGTCCACAATAGCCAACCTGTGGAAGGAGCCTCGTTGTCCATCGAAAGATGAATGGATAAAGAAGATGTGGTTTATGTATACAATGGAATATTCCTCAGCAATTAGAAACGACAAATACCCACCATTTCCTTCAACGTGGATGGAACTGGAGGGTATTATGCTGAGTGCAGTAAGTCAATCGGAGAAGGACAAACAGTGTATGTTCTCATTCATTTGGGGACTATAAATAATAGTGAAAGGGAATATAAAAGAAGGGAGAAGAAATGTGTGGGAAATATCATTAAGGGAGACAGAACATAAAGACTCCTAACTCTGGGAAATGAACTAGGGGTGATGGAAGGGGAGGAGGGCGGGGGGTGGGGGGGAATGGGTGATGGTCACTGAGGGGGACACTTGACGGGATGAGCACTGGGTGTTATTCTGTATGTTGGTAAATTGAACACCAATAAAAATTAATTTATTTTTAAAAAAAGATCTTTACTCAAAAGCATTGCTGATCAAGAATTAGTTTTCCCTTGGGATGCCTGGGTGGCTCAGCGGTTGGGTGTCTCTGCCTTTGGCTCAGACCATGATCCCGGAGTCCCGGGATTGAGTCCCACATCGGGCTTCCTTGCGTGGACCCTGCTTATGTCTCTGCCTCTCACTTTCTGTGTCTCTCATGAATAAACAAATAAAATCTTAAAAAAAAAGAATTATGTTTCCCATATGTTTTTGTCTTTAACTGCCAAGAAGGATCTTTCCTTCTTTAGGGGAAAATTGCATAGCAGCTTGAAACCACTTAAGGTTAAGCCACATTTGAGTAACAAGAAAGGCTAAGAGGAAGAACTCTCAGACACTTCTATAATCCATATTTATCACCATTGTAAGCATTGGAAATCATTTCAAAGTGTTGAGCCAGCATCCCCTTATTTGGTACATGATTTTTACAAAAGTCTGATGGGCAAGAAGTGCAGAATTAAAGGTAACATGACAGGGTGTCTGGGTGGCTCAGTCAGTTAAGTGTTTGACTCTTGATTTAGGCTCGGGTCATGATCTGAGGGTCATAAGATTGAGCCCCATCTTGAGCTCCTTGCTCATTTGGAGTCTGCTTGAGATTCTCTCCCTCTTTCTCTCTGCCCCTCCCCCTGCTCTCTCTCTTTCTCTCTCTAAAATAAAAAAGAAATCTTTAAAAAAAAGTAACATGATGATTCCAAATTGCATAATGTTTCACACCTAGAACCCTAGGTGTGAAAGTAGCCAATGGAAATATTTATTGGCACTTATTCTGACTTGCAGAGAAAAGTTCCCCATATGGGGGCAAACCCAGAATCTTGTATGCCTCCTGGAGGCCCCTGCTTAAAGAGGTCATGAAAGCAAAATAGTAAATACTCTAAGAGCCCACTGAATTAGCTGAGGGCATTTGGGAAGATATGGTGCAGGTATAAACATGAAGCAATAGCTGAGCTTTTTGCAGAGCAGCAAAACTTCAAAGGCATTTTAAACCAGTATTATTATCTCAAAAGAACTGTTTGAAACCAGATGGGTTATCAGTAATATAGCCTGTAAAGTTGTAAACTCAGAAATCATGAATTTGGATAGGGAATCCAAAGTCAGTTAATAGTTCAGATGAAAAAAAGACTTTTGCAAATAATGAACCTTCTAATCCTTCAGAAAAAGTGAGTAAAAACTTAATTTATCACAGGATCATGATGAGGCTGTTTCCAAAAGACCGTAATCAGAAGAAGTGGTTTCCCTCTCTTGGAAGGGTTTCGGAAATGCAGAGAAGGGCATTTTCTTTCCATGAAAGAGATGGAAGAAGCAAACAGTGAGAAAAAGGTATACAGGCCTTGTCCCAACATCTTGGGAAAGTGTCTCATCAGATGTTGTCTGCTTTAATTCTGGGAAATCTTTACTTTTAGATCACCATATGGTGTGAGTATCCAATCAGACTTTGGTACTTTCTTTAGATGTGTCCTATGAACCCAAGAGTCTACTCTAGAGTTTGGCAGCACAAGGGTTGGTGAGCAGTACCTGATAGGGGCCTTTCTAGTGAGATCGAAGACAGTCTTTCTTGGAGGTGTCTTTTCCAATGGATAAAATCTCCAGCTTGCAAGATGTAATGCTTAAGGTCTTGTCTCCCAAGAGGGCACTATAAAAAGATTGCTCTACCAAATCATAGTTCTTTAATTTTATGTATGTATGTATGTGTGTATATATGTATGCATGTATATATGTATGTATTTCAAAGCATGGTTATTTTAAATAGAAACAATTATGCCTTTACAATATTGAAGTGTATCTCCTTTTAACAACTGTGGGTTAAAGGAGGGAGGGGCCAAGTGCATTGGACATCCTGTGACTATCTCATAGGGTGAAAGTCTATGAGTTCTAAGGGAGTGGTTCTGAGATTTACAAGGACCAATGGCAATGCTTTCAGTCAAGATATTTGGAGGGTTTCTAAAAATTTTTCCAATTGAGTCTTAGTAGTGCCTTTAGTGCATTCAACTAACCCTGAGGATTTAGGTTGATATACGCCATGAAAGTTTTGTAAAACCAGCCAAACATTACAGACTCATTGAAACACCTGACTAGTAAAATGGGTTCTATAATCACTATGAAATTCAAGAGGAGTTCCCCATTTTGGAATAATCTTTTCTAATAGACTTTTAGCCACAGAGGCAGCAGTGGCCTTTCTACAAGGGAAAGTTTGGCCCAGTGAGAAAACATACAAACCATGACTAAAACATATTTATATCCACAAGGCAGGAGAAACTCTATGAAATACATTTCTGTGAATAGGTTTCCCTAGATTATACTTTGGACAGGTGGGACAAATGAGGTAGGCACTTTTAAAAACTTTTTATCTTTTTATTTTACTTACTTATTTTTTTATAGAGAGGATGGGGAGGGGCAGAGGGAGAGGAGAGAGAGAATCTTTTTTTTTTTAATTTTTATTTATTTATGATAGTCACAGAGAGAGAGAGAGAGAGAGAGGCAGAGACATAGGCAGAGGGAGAAGCAGGATCCATGCACCGGGAGCCTGACGTGGGATTTGATCCCGGGTCTCCAGGATTGCGCCCTGGGCCAAAGGCAGGCGCTAAACCACTGCGCCACCCAGGGATCCCCGAGAGAGAGAATCTTAAGCAGGCTCCATGCCCAACACAGAGCCTGATGCGAGGCTTGATCGCAGGACCCCGAGATCATGACCTGAGCCAAAGTCGAGAGTCAGACGCTTAACCAACTGAGACGCCCAGCTGCCACACTTTTTAAAAAAAAGATTTTATTTATTTATTTATTTATTCATTTATGTATTTATTTATTTTTAAATTTTATTTATTTATTCATGAGGGACACAGAAGAAGCAGAGACACAGGCAGAGGGAGAAGCAGGCTCCTCATGAGGAGCCCGATGCAGGACTCCATCCTAGGATCCTGGGATCATGACCTGGGCCAAAGACGGACGCCCAACCACTGAGCCACCCAGGCACCCTGCCTCACTTTTTAAAAACTTTTAAATTCCGCTATAGTTAACATACAGTGTTATATTAGTTTACGGTATACACTATAGTGGTCCATCAATTCCATATGTCACATAGCACTCATCACAAGTGTCCCCCTTAATACCCATTACCTATTTCACCCATCACCATACCCACCTCCCTGCCACCTCGGGCAGAGGTAGGCAATTTTGTGGCCTCATTAATATTCCCCACCAATATTGGTTCATGAGCACTATCATTTTGTCAGTAGACTGATGGTTTAATGCATCTAGAGTGGTAAAGCAGAGGCAATTTTAGAATTTCTGGTAGGGCCAGATTGTTATTTGGTCCAAACCAGAGTTCTCTTTTTATATTGAATCAACCATTATTGGATTTCCAGTATTGTTTTTCCCTCTCTGGGGCCAATTGTTGTCTATTTCTTGTCAATTTTTCCAAATTATCATTTGGGAAAACATCTCTTTGAACTATGACAGAGGTTAGGCTATTGGTTTCCTTGAGAGCAGCATTTTTGGTGGAAAGATCAGCAAAGTAGTTTCCTTTGGTCTCTAAGGAGTTGAGTCTGGAATGCCCAGTAACATTAATAGTAGCCAGAGCAGCTTGTAAAAATATGGTATCTAATGCATTTTGGACATAAGAGCCATTTAAAATTGTATCCCCAAGGATCCCTGGGTGGCTCAGTGGTTTAGCGCCTGCCATCGGCCCAGAGCATGCTCCTGGAATCCTGGGATCTAGTCACACATCAGGATCCCTGCATGGAGCCTGCTTCTCCCTCTGCCTGTGTCTCTGCCTCTCTCTCTCTCTCTCTCTGTGTGTCTCTCATGAATAAATAACATCTTTTAAATTAAATGAAATTAAATTGTATTTTATGTATTTATTAAACCTCATTTCCATAGAATTCCACAGTCATGAGCTACTCCAAAGGCATATTAACTATTGGTATAAATGTTCGTGGTTTTATACTTGGCTAAGGTAAAAACTTGAGGAAGGGCATCTAACTCAGCCTGCTGGGCAGAGGTAAGCAAAGGTAAAGTTGTTGTCTCGGTTGCAATAGCATACCCAGAACAATATCTACCATTTTCATCTTTTAAGTAAGAACCATCAGGAAGCCACGAAAATATCTGCATTGGTTATTGGAGTTTCCTATAAATTATCACAGGGAGTCAAAAGGTAATCTGTCAGTGTTAAGCAGTTGTGAAGGATTTCTTCTGGATCTAAACAAGATCAGATGCCCTAACTATAGAACCTGAGTTTGAGCAAGCTGCATTTTTCTTTGGGGACTTTATGACCCTTTAAGGCCAAAAGTTTTTAGCGGGAAGATGTTATCCTCTTGTGAAGAGGTTTGAGATGGGGAGCAGAGAAGCAAATAATCTATGTATGTAACAAAGTAGAGCTTGCAGAAAGCTTTATGTCATCCAAATCAGCTTTTAAGTTTTGTGAAAAATAAGAACTCTCTGTGAAATCCTGGGACATTATTGTCCAGGTGTATTGCCTTTTTTTCCCAAGTGAAAGCAAAAAGATTTTGGCTATCCTTACCATCTGGAGTACTAAAAATGTACTGCATAGATCAATTACTGTGAAAAATTTGCTTTCAGTGGGCATGAATGTCAGCAGCACATGGGGGTTCAGAACAACAGGATGTCAGTGGATAACAATGTTATTTATTGCTTCAAGGCCATTAGCTTTTCTCACAGGTAAAATAGGGGTATTAGAGGAACTAGTGCCAGGGATAGTGAGGCTCTGAGCCTTGTAATCTAGTATGGGGTCCATGCCTTGAATGATTTCTTTATAGGGCATTGATTAATTCTAGGGAGAGATTTTGAGGGATCTATTTGAATCTTGATGGGTGGCACACTGTGGATTCTGCCAATATCAGTTGAAGATTTTGCCCATGAAGAGGACAGCAGCTGATCTAATAGCAACAGGTGATCAGTGTCCCTGGACTCAGCTACAGAGCAAACAAAATATATCAAAGGGTCATTTAATCCCCATGGTTGGCTATTTTAATTACCACTGTCAAATTCTGGCATTATTTCCCCCTTTTGGGAGAAAGAAATTTTGGCATGATACGTTTCTATGAAATCTCAGCCTGATAAATGAATAGGGATGGAGGAACTAAGGAGGAAAGGGTGTGCATCTCTCAAAGGGAACACGTTCAGAGACGGGAACCTGTTGAGGTTTAGTAGAGACCCCACTACTTGAACTTTTAGGACTCCAAGGCAGGGGCCACTTTATAACAGTGGGATTGAGCACCATGAGTGTACCTCTGGTGTCTATAAGAACAGAGATCCATTCTCAGTCTAGAGAATGGTTTCTCTGAGCTGATTAAGAGAGAAGAGCCCAGTCACTAGAAATTAGGAGGATATTGGAAAGGCTGGCTAGAGGGATGAATGTGCTTGGAATGCTTACGTTTATAAGTCTTTTGTCCAATGCTCTGGCTCTTTGCAATACTAGCAGAAACTAAAAGGGGTTTGGTATTGTTTAGGGGCCTTTGTTTGTTGGAGTTGAAAGTTGAGAATTTTAGTGGTTTTTCTTTTGGGTGACTCATTTAGGGTGTGACCAAACTGGTTTGGCAAATTAACTAAACCTGGAATGGACATCATTTCCCATTCCATCCTGGTCCTTTTAACTAAAAGAGCAAGATCCTGGTTCAGCCCATTAATAAACATAGAGTTAAATGCTACCCAGGTGGATTCAGTATCTAACAACAAAAAAGAGAGTGTTCATTGAAAACAATCTGAAGTTGACTGTTAATAGTCTTGAACAGGTTCATTGGGCTTTTGTGTATAAACTTGAATTTCATTCCAATCAACAGTCTTAGGAGCTACTGTAATTGCTTGGTGGAGATTCCCCCCCCCCCCCCGGTGGAGATTTTTGGTGAGCGTTCTAGCATCTTGCCAAAAGTTGGGGGGGTTATCACTCTAAAAACCTTTCCAGATGTTCCCATCAGGCTAGTTTCATCCAACGTTTGGCCTGGTCTTCACCAACAAGCATGTAGACTAATTGATACCAATCTGAGAAACCAGGTTTGTAAAAGTTTGAGTGACTATGTTACATTCTGCAGCAAACTTAAGGAGATCCTCAGTCATTGTAGGAAACTCTTTAACTATAGCCCCCAATTTGGCCTTAGTCCATGGAACATAAGAAGTCTGGGGCTTATTTGGATCCCCAGAATGTTTAACTTTTAAGGAGGCAGGTTTTAATAGATTTAGGAGGGGAGGAAGTTGGAAGAGTTTTGGAGGAAGAGGGAAGTTTGGAGAAAGGATTAGAATGAGGATTGAGGTATAGAGGAGGCAGAGTCAGTGTGGAGAGAATAGAGGCAAATGGCACTGGAGATGGGGCCTGAGCACAAGGTGTCAAATGTCAAGAGACAAAGAAAACAGTGGAGGGGGAAATGAGGCCTCAGAAGCCCTTTTTACTTCTTTCAATTGTTTATTTGCTTCAGTTAATTTAGAGATGGTATTTTGTGGGGCATGTTGGTGGCTTAGTTGGTTGAGCATTGGTTTTGGCTCAGGTCATGAACTCAGGGTTGTGAGATAGAGTCCTGCGTTAGGCCCCAGGTTTGGTGCAGAGCCTGCTTGAGATTCCTGTCTCAGCCTCTCCCCCTGCACATGCTCTCTTTATCAAATAAATTAAATTAAATTTATTTTTAAAAAGAAATAGTATTTTGCAATGAGGCAAACTTAGATTCATGGAAATGTTTGGAAGCCTCAAGTTACCAATTAAAGCATGCATTTTATTAAGTTTCTTTTGTTTGTTTGTTTCATTATTTTGAAATGTGGCTTTCTTTCTTTCTTTCTTTCCTTTTTTTTTTTTAAATTTTTTAAAATTTATTTATCATAGTCACACAGAGAGAGGGAGAGGCAGAGAGAGACACAGGCAGAGGGAGAAGCAGGCTCCATGCACCGGGAGCCCGACATGGGATTCGATCCCGGATCTCCAGGATCGCGCCCTGGGCCAAAGGCAGGCGCTAAACCGCTGCGCCACCCAGGGATCCCATCTTTCTTTCCTTTTTTAAAAATATTTTATTTATTTATTTGACAGAGAGAGAGAGGACAAGCAGGGCAGGTAGAGGGAGAGGGAGAATCAGGCTCCCCGCTGAGCAAGGAGCCTGATGCGGGGCTCAATCCCAGGACCCTGGGATCATGAAGTGAGCAGAAGGCTCAACCAACTGAGCCACCCAGGCACTCCCTGAACTGTGATTTTCTAATTTAATTTTGATAAAAAGAAGTTTTGGGAGATCAGAAGTTCTCCATAATGGCCATTTGTGTACTTTTGGCTAAGTTGTTCCATGTAGTTAGAAATGCACATGAGGGGGATTCCTGGGTGGCTCAGTGGTTTAGTGCCTGCCTTTGGCACAGAGCATGATCCTGGAGTCCTGGGATCGAGTCCCACATTGGACTCCCTGCATGGAGCCTGCTTCTCCCTCTGCCTGTGTCTCTGCCTCTCTCTCTGTCTCTCATGAATAAATAAATAAAATCTTAAAAAAAAGAAATGCACATGAGGAGGGAACTGCAGTTTTAAAACATTAAACCAGCCAGGGTCTCAGAAGGAGGGGGGCGCTCTTATAGTATTTTGATGACTGGGGTCCCATTTCTTGGAGGTTTTTCAGGAACTGCCTGGTTCCAGAAGGAATCAGACCAAAGGCCAGCAGAGTTCATACAGGAACAATCCAAGGGCTAACATAGTTCCAGTAGGCACAATTCCTACAGGAAAAGTCTAGTTCCAAATGGAACCCAATAAAAAACCAAACAATATTCTCAGAAAGGACAAAGCTTTAAAAACAGATCCCAAATAATGCCTGGAGAACTCAAAACACCAAGTGAGTAGAACTTGAATCCAGGAGAAAACTTACCCTTAACCTCTAGGGTTGGCAGGGCACCTGGGTGGTTCACTGGTTGAGCATCTGCCTTCAGCTCAGGTCATGATCCTGGGGTCCCAGGATTGAGTCCCGCATGGGGCTCCCTGCAGGGAGCCTGTTTTTCCCTCTGCCTATATATCTGCCTCTCTGTGTCTCTCATGAATAAATGGATAAAATCTAAAAAAAAACAAAAACAAAAACAAAAACAAAAAACTCTAGGGTTAGCAAGAAAGCAGTGAGCTCAACTGTTCTGTGGATACCAGCACAGGTTTTGCTCACCAGTCTTGGGGTTGTTGGGGGTCTTCTCTGGATCCCACTTCTGGTCACCAAATAATGTTAACCTTAAAAATAAAACTGTTTATTATTTTATCAGCAAAAATGAGTTTATTTAGGAATAAGAGAGAAGTGCAACTGGGGACATGCGAACTATGGCAAAACCATAGGCAAGTTGGGAGAACAAGGGGGAGCTGAGAGACACAAAGTCCATTGAAATAAACTAGGATTTTCAGGTGTAGTGGTTTTTCATTGGCTGAGCTGTGCTGAGAGAGGAGAAAACCTCTCTCCCTCCTGCTGGGATAGTAAAGTAGTATGGACTTAAAGGTATCTTCCTGTTTGGGTCTGCAAATGAGAAATGAGAGGGTGAGAGTTCCCTCTCTGACCTCGTTTCCATTTTAGTGAGGTTTCCCTTTTTAAAATGTGCACACAGCCTTTCTGCATTGGTGTCCATTGATCATCTTCTCATGTGAGTTGAGAATTTTTCTTGGTTCTTCATATTCTGAGTAATTTGAACTATGTTCTGGACATTTTGAATATTATATTATGAGACTCTTGGTCTTATGTAAATCCTATGGAATACATTTTGATTTCTGTTTCATCAGGCATTCTCTCTACACAAGTAGGCACAGTAGCCCTTGTCCTTGTGGCTGGGCCAGGACAAAGGAAGAAGTTGGGCCTCAGAGGGGAGGGGATTAGATGAAGATGGGGCAAGTCTCAGGGGCATGATTTGAGGTATCTGGGACCTGGAGGCACCAGAAAATGCCAGCAAAAGGCAGATTTGGGAATCCTAATTAGGTTTCAGATAAAAGGGTGGGAAGCCGGTTCCCCCAAAAGTGGACACATGCTCAGTGATGCAAGTCCTCCCATTGGTCATTGGTATGGGGCATGGGCATTGTACATCTCATGCTGAGTTATGCTGATTCCACCTTACCCTGTGGATTCTTTCTTTCTGCCTGAAACTCAATCTGTATGTCCCCTGATAATCCTCCCAGGAGTTTAAGTGTGAGTGGGAGTGAGGAGGGAGCCAGTGAGTTTCAGACAGGTAGGTCTGTGTGTTTCCTGGACTTTGAGAAGAAATTTCCTCAAGGTTGTCATACTTCTCTTCACAGGTGCAGCAGCCACCATGGCCTTTGATATAATTGCAGGCTGGGACAAAGGAGGATCATGGACTTCAAGGGGGTGGATACACAAAGATGGCGCAAATATAGGGGCATTATTTGAGGTATCTCGGTCCTAGAGGGCAGAGGAACTGCTGACAGAGGGTAGATTCAAGAATCCTCAATGGGGCTTGGATGAAGGAGTGGGGAAGCCCCCATACACCTGGCACACAGCATGCACTGCACCTGCCCAGTGCCACAATCACTTTCCCATTGGCCATTGGTGTGGGATATGTGGACATAATCTGGTGCAGAGCTGTGCAGCTTAGGTCTCACAAACTGGATTTTTTCCCTGGTGTCTGAGACTCAACTGGTAGGTCCCCAGATGAGTCCTCCCGGGGAATTTAAATGTGAAGAAAAGGCCAACAGGCTTTGGGTGGGTAGGGGTGGTGTGGTTTCTGGCCTCCAAGGAGGAAGGTCCTCAAGGTTGTCGTCCTTTTGTCTGGGTGTGTCACCAAAATGGCGGTTGTCTGTCCTGGTGGGTTTGGGATAAGGGAGGATGGTGGGTTGTGGGGGTAGGGGGTGAGATACAGATGGGGCATCTTGCCGGGGTGATTTGAGATATCTGGGTCCTGGAGGCCCCAGGAACTGCCGACCGAGGGCCGATTTAGAATGCCTGTGGGGCCCCGGATGAAGGAGGGGGGGGAAGCCCACACCAGGCACACGTGGGGTGCAGTGCGCCTGCGCAGTAGCAGGGGCTTTGTAATCTGCCATTTGAGTGGGGTGTGGAGCTGTGCGGGTTGTGTCTTTCCGTCTCGATTCTCCCTTGGAGTCTGAAAGTCAACTGGTAGGTCCCCAGATGAGTCCTCCCGGGGAATTTAAATGTGAAGAAAAGGCCAACAGGCTTTGGGTGGGTAGGGGTGGTGTGGTTTCTGGCCTCCAAGGAGGAAGGTCCTCAAGGTTGTCGTCCTTTTGTCTGGGTGTGTCACCAAAATGGCGGTTGTCTGTCCTGGTGGGTTTGGGATAAGGGAGGATGGTGGGTTGTGGGGGTAGGGGGTGAGATACAGATGGGGCATCTTGCGGGGGTGATTTGAGATATCTGGGTCCTGGAGGCCCCAGGAACTGTCGACCGAGGGCCGATTTAGAATGCCTGTGGGGCCCCGGATGAAGGAGGGGGGGAAGCCCGCACCAGGCACACGTGGGGTGCAGTGCGTCTGCGCAGTAGCAGGGGCTTTGTAATCTGCCATTTGAGTGGGGTGTGGAGCTGTGCGGGTTGTGTCTTTCCGTCTCGATTCTCCCTTGGAGTCTGAAAGTCAACTGGTAGGTCCCCAGATGAGTCCTCCCGGGGAATTTAAATGTGAAGAAAAGGCCAACAGGCTTTGGGTGGGTAGGGGTGGTGTGGTTTCTGGCCTCCAAGGAGGAAGGTCCTCAAGGTTGTCGTCCTTTTGTCTGGGTGTGTCACCAAAATGGCGGTTGTCTGTCCTGGTGGGTTTGGGATAAGGGAGGATGGTGGGTTTTGGGGGTAGGGGGTGAGATACAGATGGGGCATCTTGCGGGGGTGATTTGAGATATCTGGGTCCTGGAGGCCCCAGGAACTGCCGACCGAGGGCCGATTTAGAATGCCTGTGGGGCCCCGGATGAAGGAGGGGGTGAAGCCCGCACCAGGCACACGTGGGGTGCAGTGCGCCTGCGCAGTAGCAGGGGCTTTGTAATCTGCCATTTGAGTGGGGTGTGGAGCTGTGCGGGTTGTGTCTTTCTGTCTCGATTCTCCCTTGGAGTCTGAAAGTCAACTGGTAGGTCCCCAGATGAGTCCTCCCGGGGAATTTAAATGTGAAGAAAAGGCCAACAGGCTTTGGGTGGGTAGGGGTGGTGTGGTTTCTGGCCTCCAAGGAGGAAGGTCCTCAAGGTTGTCGTCCTTTTGTCTGGGTGTGTCACCAAAATGGCGGTTGTCTGTCCTGGTGGGTTTGGGATAAGGGAGGATGGTGGGTTTTGGGGGTAGGGGGTGAGATACAGATGGGGCATCTTGCGGGGGTGATTTGAGATATCTGGGTCCTGGAGGCCCCGGGAACTGCCGACCGAGGGCCGATTTAGAATGCCTGTGGGGCCCCGGATGAAGGCGGGGGGGGAAGCCCACACCAGGCACACGTGGGGTGCAGTGCGCCTGCGCAGTAGCAGGGGCTTTGTAATCTTCCATTTGAGTGGGGTGTGGAGCTGTGCGGGTTGTGTCTTTCTGTCTCGATTCTCCCTTGGAGTCTGAAAGTCAACTGGTAGGTCCCCAGATGAGTCCTCCCGGGGAATTTAAATGTGAAGAAAAGGCCAACAGGCTTTGGGTGGGTAGGGGTGGTGTGGTTTCTGGCCTCCAAGGAGGAAGGTCCTCAAGGTTGTCGTCCTTTTGTCTGGGTGTGTCACCAAAATGGCGGTTGTCTGTCCTGGTGGGTTTGGGATAAGGGAGGATGGTGGGTTGTGGGGGTAGGGGGTGAGATACAGATGGGGCATCTTGCCGGGGTGATTTGAGATATCTGGGTCCTGGAGGCCCCAGGAACTGCCGACCGAGGGCCGATTTAGAATGCCTGTGGGGCCCCGGATGAAGGAGGGGGGGGAAGCCCACACCAGGCACACGTGGGGTGCAGTGCGCCTGCGCAGTAGCAGGGGCTTTGTAATCTGCCATTTGAGTGGGGTGTGGAGCTGTGCGGGTTGTGTCTTTCCGTCTCGATTCTCCCTTGGAGTCTGAAAGTCAACTGGTAGGTCCCCAGATGAGTCCTCCCGGGGAATTTAAATGTGAAGAAAAGGCCAACAGGCTTTGGGTGGGTAGGGGTGGTGTGGTTTCTGGCCTCCAAGGAGGAAGGTCCTCAAGGTTGTCGTCCTTTTGTCTGGGTGTGTCACCAAAATGGCGGTTGTCTGTCCTGGTGGGTTTGGGATAAGGGAGGATGGTGGGTTGTGGGGGTAGGGGGTGAGATACAGATGGGGCATCTTGCGGGGGTGATTTGAGATATCTGGGTCCTGGAGGCCCCAGGAACTGTCGACCGAGGGCCGATTTAGAATGCCTGTGGGGCCCCGGATGAAGGAGGGGGGGAAGCCCGCACCAGGCACACGTGGGGTGCAGTGCGTCTGCGCAGTAGCAGGGGCTTTGTAATCTGCCATTTGAGTGGGGTGTGGAGCTGTGCGGGTTGTGTCTTTCCGTCTCGATTCTCCCTTGGAGTCTGAAAGTCAACTGGTAGGTCCCCAGATGAGTCCTCCCGGGGAATTTAAATGTGAAGAAAAGGCCAACAGGCTTTGGGTGGGTAGGGGTGGTGTGGTTTCTGGCCTCCAAGGAGGAAGGTCCTCAAGGTTGTCGTCCTTTTGTCTGGGTGTGTCACCAAAATGGCGGTTTTCTGTCCTGGTGGGTTTGGGACAAGGGAGGATGGTGGGTTTTGGGGGTAGGGGGTGAGATACAGATGGGGCATCTTGCGGGGGTGATTTGAGATATCTGGGTCCTGGAGGCCCCGGGAACTGCCGACCGAGGGCCGATTTAGATTGCCTGGTTGGGCCCAGCTGGAGGAGGGGGGAAGCTCCGCCCTCGTGGCACTGTGAGACTCAGTGGGCATGCTCACTGCTAAGCTCTTTACCACAGACTACTTGCATGGGGGTTGTGCAATGCGTTCTGGGTGTGAAGCTTTGTGGGTTGCATCCTGCTATTTGTATTCTTTCTCCTTGTTTGAGACTCAATTGATAGGTCCTCAGAATAGTCTTTCCAGGAATTTAAGCATGAATGAATAATATGACGGGGCAGCCAGCAGGCAAGTAGGGATGTTGTGTGCTTCTGGCCCCTGAGGAAGAAGGTCCCCACGATCATCTTTTTTTACAATGGTGTTGAGGCTTTCATGGCCTTTGATGTCATGGCGGGGTGGGACAGGAGATGATGGTAAGCTTCAGAATGGAGGGGTTTAGATGAAGATAGGGCTAGTCCTGGGGCCATTATTTGAGGCATTCAGGTCCTGGAGGCATCAGGAACTGCTGACAGAAGGAAAATTTAGGAAACTTAAGTGAGGCCTGGGCAAAGGGGTGGGGGAAGCAGTGTGCATGCCTAGTGCTGTTGCATCTTCCCCCATAGGTGTGGGGTATGTGCCACGAATTCTGGGTACTGAGCCTGCGTGTGGGTCTTGTCTTACTCTCTGGATTCTTTCTGAGACTCAATTGGTAGGTCTACAGATCAGTTTTTCTAGCAGTGTGTGAGGAGGGAACCAGTAGATTTTTTTTGTTGGGGAGGGGAGTCAGGGCAGTGTGGATCCTGGCCCCTGAGGAGGAAAGTCCTTGAGGTCTTCTCACAGGCATCACAGCTACCATGGCCCTTGATGTAGTGGCAGGGCAGGACAAGGGAGGAGGGTGAGCTGGGGACAGATAGGGATAGGGTGAAGATGAGGCTAGTCTTGGGGGCATTATTTGAGGTATTGGAGTCCTGGAGGCAGAAGAAACTACCAACAGGACACAGACTCCAGAGTCCTGCGAGTCTGAGGGGCACTGGGCAAGTGACAAGTTCAGTAGTGGTAAAGAAAAGCCCTAGAAATGGGGAATGTTGTGGGGTTGTAACTGCATCCCTGAAACTTGTAGTGAATCCAACAGAGGACCAAGAGAGAGCATGCCACATGGAGTCTTTATTGCAGGCACCAGACTCTGCAGTTCTAGTGGAAAAATAACTATAGACAACATACAAATAATGAATGTGGTTAAGTATTCCAATAAAAATTTATTGGAGGTATGGAAAGAAAAGGCTTAGTAAATTAGAGTGTACCAGCAGTAGTAGTTACTCAAGTCTTAATTCTCTTGTGGTATTTTCTTAACTGGCTCCAAGATGGTGAGTCAAGTTGTGAAACTGTATTCCTTTAGAAATGTGTTATTGTCTTTTCATGTGCCTTATTTAATTTTTCTGTCAGTTTGGCCATGACATAAATAGCTGCCTTTGCAAGCAGCCAGATTCGGTGTGATTGGAGAGTATGTACAATAAAATTACCTTTAGACTTACTTTAAAAATATTGAAAAAAAATACGTCACCATTTGGTCAAATATAACTATGCTCTATACTCTCAAGTGCATTTTCTACATCTCAGTATTCTGTTTTCAGCTTGAAATATGAATTGGCAAGTAAGGTCAACATTCAGGCCTAGAGCAAGACGAGATGATGAAAAATATTTGAAGCCGTTTGGGCCTGTGGTTGTAAGTACTTGAACATTTGATGTTATTAGTACATATTTATTTTTGTGAAAATGTTAAGCTAGTATGGATACACTAATAAGGATTTTTCATGCTGATATGGAACAATTATCCAGGAGCATTACATTCTGATGTTTTCTGGGTGGATGCTGTTATGTTCCTGGGAAATCTATCCAATGACTTTCTTTTTTTTTTCAATGACTTTCTATTCATGCTTATTAACAACAGATTGCACGCATCCATCCCAACATAGATTAAAATAATTTCTAAAGCTTTTGCAGGTAACTCTTTTCTTAGTAGCCTGTGGGAAGAGTAATTTTATTAATAATAAGTATATTGAGTAGTATTGAGAAATGTCTCTAGATTGTTGTTATTGTCATTGAATCATTTTATGAATTCCTTTTTTAATGTGGCCTTTTCTCTACATTTAGATGTGGAGAGTCTGTCCTGCCAGCCCTTGGGTCTTTTTCCTGGGTTATTTACGCTTACATGGGTATTATCTAGGTATATATGGGAGATGAAATGCACACAGAATCCTCCTCCTCTGCTATCTTCCCCAGAAGCGAAATGTCTTTAGATTTGTGATCAAATATATCTTAAGTGTTCTATATGTTTGTGTTATTGATGTGTGTTAACACAGCTTTTTATTTGCGTACACACACGCGTACCCCTAGGCCCAACAGCCCAGTGCTGAGCAACAAGGAGAGGAGCCACCAACTGAGCGTCAAGATGTTATACCTGATCAAAAGAAAAGAGATGAAGGAGCACCTGTAGCTCAAGGTGAAGGAAAAGGGAAGAAGAATTACCCTCTTGGGAGTGTGTGTGTGTGTGTGTGTGTGTGTGTGTGCATCTCTGTACTTCATGTATCATGATATACTCGTAGCAGAAGGGAAGAAGACAGCAATAGAAAGGAATCTCAAACATTGCCTGGAAATTGGCTGGAAAAGTGAAGATAATAGAATGTGCAAACTAGGGCAGTTCCTCACTATAGTAAGTTTCCCCTATTTTACAAATAAAATTGAGGCTCAAGGATTGTGTTTATCAAAGAACATTTGGCTATTGAAAACAAAATTTGTGTTTTTTTTAAATAGCAGTTTTTAAAAGATTTTATTCATTTATTCATGAGAGAGACAGAGAGAGAGAGAGGCAGAGACACAGGCAGAGGGAGAAGCAGGCTCCATGCAGGGAGCCCAACCTGGGACTCGATCTGGGGACTCCAGGATCAGCCTAGGCTGAAGGCAGCGCCAAACCGCTGAGCCACTTGGGCTGCCCTTTGTGTTTGTTTTTAAAGTGGCTCTTAAAAGGGGGTTGCATTCTTTATGGTTAGAAAAACCAAAAGATTAATTATCCTGAGATTAGTATGAGACAAATTACTTTTCCCAAATATATTGTGTTCCCAGTACAGAATATTTTGAAGCAAGATATTTACATAGTCCATTATTAAAGGTTTCTAGAAAATGACTGACAGTCATGTCCATTCATTTCTTTCCACCCTACTGTCTTTATAATCATGGTAAGTTAGTATACATACTGTATTTCAAATAATTTTGTTCTTACTTTTGGTTCTTTGTTGTGTATAGGATTCACCTATGGAACATTACACATAGGACCTATGGGCTTAAGTATAACTTTATTTTAACAAAATAAGTTTTTGGTTGCCCCTATAGGGGATGGGTGTCCCTTCTATAAGATTTGTCAGAGGTCTGCAAATGAACTCAGCTAATTCTTCAGAAAATTACATTTTAATTGTAATTTAAATCCTATCTGTGGTGTAGACCTCAGACTTCTTTTTTTTTTTAATTTTTTTTTAAATTTATTTATGATAGTCACACAGAGAGAGAGAGGCAGAGACAGGCAGAGGGAGAAGCAGGCTCCATGCACCGGGAGCCCGATGTGGGATTCGATCCCGGGTCTCCAGGATTGCACCCTGGGCCAAAGACAGGCGCTAAACCGCTGCGCCACCCAGGGATCCCCTAAGACTTCTTTTTTTAAAATAGATTTTATTTACTTATTCATGAGAGAGAGAGAGAGAGAGAGAGGCAGAGACACAGGCAGAGGGAGAAGCAGGCCCCATGCAGGGAACCCGATGTGGGACTCGATCCCAGGTCCCCAGAATCATGCCCAGTGCTGAAGGCGGCACTAAACCACTGAGCCACCTGGGCTGCCTGGACCTCAGACTTCTTAAGAGTGTTTGCTCACTGCTCTTAGGACACTATGGCAAAATACAGGAATTCTATGTGTATTTTGATTTCTCCTTAGATTGTCATTTAAAATAAAAGTTTCATAATACAGGAAAACAAGTACAGAAAGTCCAATCCTAGTTGCTACTAACATTGCACAAAAGCCCTTCCTTACTGAACTGTATGCTTAAAAATGGCTAAGGTGGTGTATTTTATGTATTTTATTTATTTTTATTTTTTTTTAATTTTTATTTATTTATGATAGTCACAGAGAGAGAGAGAGGCAGAGACACAGGCGGAGAGAGAAGCAGGCTCCATGCACCGGGAGCCCGATATGGGATTCGATCCCGGGTCTCCAGGATCGCGCCCTGGGCCAAAGGCAGGCACCAAACCGCTGCGCCACCCAGGGATCCCTATTTTATGTATTTTAAACCACAATTAAAAGTGAAGTAAAATGAAGTAACTACTGTCTTCTGAAATAGGAGGTCCTATATTCTTTGAATATCCAAACCACTAAATTTACAGAAAAGTTGTAAGATTAGTACAATTATATGTACAAATATACATTTATATTCATATAAAATTTTCACTTGGATTCACTGATTGTTAATAGTTTTTACCACTTTGGTTTCATATCCTCTTCCTTTTTTAAAATATACACACACTTATTGATATGTTTATTAGTACTAATGTTCAGTCCTTTACATCAAGTTCAACTATTATGATCCTTTACTCTGAATACTTTAGTGTGAATATATTCTGAGAACAAAGAAAAAGTTATTCTCTGGGCTAACTGCTGTACAGAAATTTGACAGTGGGAAAATGCAATCATTTGATATACAGTGTATATTCAAATTTTCTCAGTTGTCCTGGTAATTTCCTTTATGTAATTTTCTTTGATCTAGAGTCTGATCCAGGATCATGCATTTGCATTTAGTTGCTTTTAAAGATTTATTTAGGGCAGCCTGGGTGGCTCAGCGGTTTAGTGCCACCTTCAGCCCAGGGTGTGATCCTGGAGACCTGGGATGGAGTCCCGAGTCAGGCTTCCTGCATGGAGCCTGCTTCTCCCTCTGCCTGTGTCTCTGCCTCTCTCTCTTTCTCTGTATGTCTCTCATGAATAAATAGAATCTTTTTTAAAACAAATAAAAGATTTATTTATTTGGGGGGGAAAGAAGGAGGGGCTAAAGGAAAGGATGTCAGGCAGACTCCCCACTGAGCCTGATGCCCGTGTACACATGGGGCTGATCTGCCCTCAGATCATGACCTGAGCTGAAATAAGAGTTGAATGTTTAACTGAGCCACTCGGTCACCCCACATTTAGTTTCTTTTAAATACAAAATGGTTCTGCACTTTAAAAAATATTTTATTTATTTTATTTAAGAGAGAGCATAAGCAGGGGGAGGAGCAGACTCCCCACTGAGCAGGGAGCCCTTTATGGTCTCAATCTCAGGACCCTGGGATCATGACCTGAGCCAAAGACAGATGCTTAACTGACTGAGCCACCCAGGCACCCCAGTTCTGCACAGTTTTGATGAAGACAGTAGTTGGTTTGCAGAATGTTTATCAGTTTTGAGCCTTAAGATTTTTTTTTCCCCTTCAATATTTATTGGTGTCTACTCATGCCAGGTAACATGCTGAGTATTGAGACATAATTTCAGCCTTAAACTCAATATTTAGTCAGAGAGATTCAAGTCACTGACAAGTATAATTACAAGTACAGTATAGATAAGTACAAAGGGGACACCTGAATTGTCTGAGGGCCATCTTGAAAAAGGAAGAGGGTAATAAACCCCTGCTTTACTAGTTTCTTAAAACAGACACCAGAAATAATGCTCTTGTGATTCTTACCCCTTTTATTAGCACACTAGCCTAAGGCTTTTATTTTCTAACACTGAGGGAATGAATATTATTTCCTTACTCCTATATCATGTTTTACTTCTTAAATTGATTCCTTTTTTATTTTCAAGGGCCTGCCCTGGAACCAAATCAGGAGGAACTGACTCTTCCCAAGACTGAGCGTGAGCATGGAGATGGTCCTGATGTCAAAGGGAAGAGACTCGCAGACCTAGAGCCCCTTAAGATGCCGGAAGCAGGTATTTGATCCATTCAGCATGCAAATTGTAGGGTGTCTGTTTTCCACAATGTTGTATTTTTAATAATATAGAGGTAATAATAATGCCACTTCAGTAGCTGAGTTCACATATAAAAAATTATTTGAAATGTAGTTCAGACACCAAATGGCTGATTTATAGACTAAATTACAAAATAGGAGAACAATTTACTTTTTTAAAGATTTTGTCAGCACAATCGGGGGAGGGGTAGAGAGAGGGAGAAGCAGACTCCCTGTTGAGCAAGGAGCTGGCCGAGGGGCTCCATCCCAGGCCCCTGAGATCATAATCTGAGCTGAAGGCAGGTGCTTTTAACCAACTGAGCCACCCAGGTGCCCCCCACCACCAAAGAGAGATTCTTTTTTTTTTTTTTTTAAGATTTTATTTAATCATGAGAGACAGAGGGAGGCAGAGACACAGGCAGAGGGAGAAGCCGGCTCCACACAGGGAGCCCGATGTGGGACTCGATCCGAGGTCTCCAGGATCACGCCCGGTCAAAGGCGGCACCAAACCGCTAAGCCACTGGGGCTGCCCCCAAGGAGAGATTTTTAATAAAAGACTGGTATGAATTGTTAGGAAAAAGAAAAATAATCCAACTAACACATAAACAAAAGAGATTGCTCTTTTAGAAAATATTTATGGAGCATCTACTAGTTTACGTAATTTTGAAGAAAATAGGCAAAAGCCAAGTATACACAATAAAGAATATGAACAAGACAATAACAGATATTGAATATATATTTGGCTTTCCAATTTCTTTTTTTCTCCATCCTTTCGTCGTCCTACCTCCCCTTTTGTTTTTGCCAAACTGAGAAATCGTACTGTATATTCCTCACAATTTGGTATCTTGATGGTAATGACTTAAAACTGGTGTGATCCTAGATTGTGTGCAAACTGGCACACTTTTTAAGCATATAAAGAGGCACTACTCATAATTTTAGCAGGCGTTATGTATGGGTGAAAACAGGGACAGATGGTCACCCTATTTTTAAAACAACCACATAAGGGATAAACTAGCTTAAAGCACAGTTTTGCATTTTCCACAATACAGTCAAAACAAATGTGATACAAGGCATTTTATTTTTTTCACTTAAGCAATTACAAGCATGGCATTGCCATTTCAGATATCCTATATTCTGAATGTTTTCTTAAGTCAAACATTTAATTGATAACTTTTAAGAAGTATTCTAAAAGTTTCTTTGTTTCTTAGGTTTCTTGTTGGATTCTTAACTGCATAAGAAACTTTTGCTTTCTATTCAAAACTACCTGAGTTAATGCATCAGGTTTAATCTCTTCTGAAGTTGAACTGTCCCTTTTTAAAAAAATATTTATTTTTTCATGAGAGACAGAGAGGCAGAGACACACACAGAGGGAGAAGCAGGCTCCACGCAGGGAGCCTGATGTGGTACTCGATCCCAGGTCTCCAGGATCATGCCCTAGGCTGAAGGTGGCACTAAAGCACTGAGCCACCCAGGCTGCCCATGAACTGTCCCTTTCTTTGTGCCATTAGAAAATGTCACTTTGTGCCTTTAGTGTTGTCTGAATAAAGTTCTAAGTGATGTTCCTAACTATTCTGTGTCTCTCATAGGTGAAGGGAAACCCCAGAATTGAACGAAGACAAGCTGAAACCATGTAGACTGTTTTTGTGTTCAAAATTTGTTAAAATTATCTCAATAAAGTTTTGCAGTTTTTTTCAAAGAAGTCTTGCACATCTTTTGTAAAGTTATTCCTAGGAATTTGAGGTTACTGAAAATTGTACTTTTTTGAAATTTTGTTTTTCTAAGTTTATTTTTAAAATTCCAGTATAGCTAACATATACAGTGTTCTATTAATTTCAGGTATATGATTTAGTGGTTCAACACTGTGGAACATAGTATGGAGGTTCCTAAAAAAATTAAAAATAGGATTACCTTATGATCCAGTAATTCTACTACTGGGTATTTGCCCAAAGAAAATGAGACAGATATTTTGTATATTGCTTTTTCTGTCCAGCACCTTTGCTAAATATGCTTATTAATACCATAAGTTTATCTTTCAATCCTTTTGTTTTCAAAATACATAATCATATCATCTTTGAATAATAAGTTTTGTTCTTGCCATTTTATTTTATTTTTTTCTTCTGCTATTTTAAACATTACATCTTTTATTTCCTTCTCTAATTTTATGGCACTGGGCAGACCTCACCCAGTACAATGTTGAATAGAACTAGTGACCAGGGACATCCTTGTGTTCTCCATGATTTGAAATGGAAAATTAACATTTTACCATTGTACATTTTTTTGTGAATACCCTTTATCAGAGTAAAGCCCCTTCTATTCCTAATTTGCTGGTAGTGTTCATCTTGAATATATGTTGAATGACAGCAAACACATAGGGCTTTTATTGAGAAGATCATAAGATTTTTTTCCTGTTAATGTGGTGGACTACATTGGCAAGTTTCTGTGTTTAAGCCAACTTTGCATTCCTAGGGTAAGCAACTTGATCATGAGTGATCTATGTTCTAATGATTTGTTCAGGATTATTATGTATGTCTTCATGAGTGATACTAGACTATTTTGAAATTTTTACATACTTTTTGTTGGACTTTGGTATCAAGGCTATGCTAGCTTCATGAAATTCATCGGGATGTAAAGTGTATTTTTCGATTTTCTGCAACTCCAATGCTGTGTCATTTAGAGCTTGTCTTCTTATGTTCAGCTGTTTCTGGATTGCTCCTCAATTTTTAAAAAAATTTTATTTATTAGGGAGAGGGAGTGAGCACAAGTAGGGTGATGGGCAGAGGAAGAAGCAGACTTCTTGCTGAGCAGGGAACCCGATGTGAGGCTTGATCCCAGGACCCTGAGATCATGACCTGAACTGAAGTCCGATGCTTAGTGGGCTGAGTCACCCAGGTGCTCTTGCTCCTCTATTTTAAGGTCAGACCCTACTACATAAAGGGCAGTGACTGAAGGGGCTGCTCCAGGTTCCTATATCTTCAAACTTTGTAACATGCCCAGATTCCTTGCAGGAAAACCTGTAATGATGGCTCTCACTCTGAAAGCTACCTGCTTATGTTTTTATGCTGATCTTAATTTATATACAAAAAGTTAAAATTCTTGGCTTTTTAAAAAAGACTTTATTTATTCATGACAGGCAGTGACATAGGTAGAGGGAGAAGCAGGCTCCCCGCAGGGAGCCTGATACAGAACTCAATCCCCGACTGGGATCACGCCCTGAGACAAAAGCAGATGCTCAACCACTGAGCCACCTAGGCGTCCCAAAATTCTTGGCTTTTAACTTGCCTGCATAATTTTGGTCTGTGGGTAAATGGCTGACCAACGCAGAGCTGGTACAGTTAGAACAACAGCTCCATTTACTGAGTTCTTTAGTAACAAGAATAACTCACATTTATAGGGTGTGTATTATCGGTTTGTCACTTCTCTGTACTAGATTCTGTACATTTATGATGTCATAAAATCCTTACAAGGAAGGTAAGTCATAGTTATCACAAAATTGACCATCTCTGACTTTCGTAAGAAGCAGATTTGGGGATTCTAAATTCAAAGCCCTTGATCTTTCCTCAGAGTAAAAGCTTCTGAAAGTGATTTGGAAGAACTGATGGAGTATATGGATAACTGTAGTTACAATCTTCTATTTATGTAAATATTTTATACATGCACACATAATTTGACTTAAAAGGCTTTGTTCTTTTCTTGAAGAGTTTCCTAATGTGTGCCAAACAGACCTAATGGGGTGTCCTGGATGAAATCATCAGTAAGAAACATTTAAAATAACATAATTATCTTGTGCTACAGAAAAATGTAACGAGCACTAAAGCCATTTGGGATAGTTGTTTATGGGGAGACAGAGAAAAGAACTTAATGCCACAGCCTCATGGTAAATTATTACATATCCTGCAAACATATCTGTTCTTTAAAACTATTCATGGATTGGAGAGAGCAGGCACAAATCTCTTTCCAAAAAAATCTCCCATTTGCCTAATAGATCTCACTCAGAATCCTCCTTCACTGCCTGATTTCAACCTTACATCCCTACAAATGATAGCAAGTTACATCTCTGAGGCCCCATTTGTATCGTCACACCTCGTAACACAGTTCTGAAAAGAAACCTAAAACAGTTCTGAAAACAATACCCTACCTTAGAATCTATACTGTTTAGGGAATGGCAAGGTAATACAGAAAACAATTAAGTCTCCCTCTTAAAGAAGTTTAAAAATGTTTCCTGATCCTAAAGGACTGAAAATCCAAGATTCAAATTCAAAGAGACTAAATGTAGGGGATCCAAATTGGCTATAAAATATGTGATGGGGTCACCCAGTTGTAAAGTTGGCTGAAAAACCTAGGGCCTCAGTAGAAGAAAAGGAACCAGGGGAACTGGCTGAGGCAAGATAACTTGGATCCTACCTATTTTGTCTCCTTACGGGCTATGCCATGAAATAGGCATGGGTTTCGGAGCTGGCTCTGGTGCACACTGATGGTGCCAAAGGCATTTCTATCCTTTGGACATCCTTTAGGTCTGTTTTCTCATTTCTAAAATAGGAATTGCAATGATTGCTGTGATGAATAAGAGAACATATAGATACATATGGTGCTTGCTCTGGGGGGCATCACACTGGTCGGCCAGACAAAAACAAAAGCAGTTGAAGTGCAAAGGGGAAACAGGGAAGGGGGACCCAGGAAACAATAGCGTGGGACGGCCAGGAAGCAGGAGGAAAACCGGTAACAGAGACTCACTGTTGCAGTGAAAGTGGCCAACAGGATTCCCATGTCTGCTGGTCACTGGATTTGTATATGTGATCCTGATGATAGGCTGGGTGACATCTCACTTCAACACTGAACCCTCAAATAAGCAGATGGGTCTCACACTTAAAAAGATAATCAAGGATGCCTGGGTGGCTCAGAGTGGTTAAGCGTCTGCCTTTGGCTCAGGGTGTGATCCTGGGGTCCTGGGATCAAGTACCACATCAGGCCCCTTGCATGGAACCTGCTTCTCCCTCTGCCTGTATCTCTCATGAATAAATAAAGTCTTTAAAAAAAAACAAAGATAATAAGACCACTGTTTTGTTTATCCAAAAGATATTTATGGAGAGCCTGGTCTGGTCATTTACCCTTTAGTGTATGGGAAGACTTTAGTGAATTCGCCAATGCAGCCACTGGATGAGGGTGGATCTGATAAAGTAGCAGTGACAAAAGGCAGACTGTTGGGAGAAAAACATACAAATTTATTTTGTAAGTTTTACATGACCCGAGGAGGTAATTAAACCTGAGCATTTTTATAATAGGTTTGATGAAGAGTGGAAAGTCATGGGAAAATGTGATCGGACAAGAATAGGTATGAACCGAGTGTAGTGAGCCAGGGGAAACAGCAGGGCCTGTTCATTCAGATTCCTCCTAGTAGTTAGTGTTTTTGTGTCTTTGGAGAGAAGGATTCCCTTTTTCTCTGGGTGTAGAGAGGGCATCTTCTACATGAGGTTCTTATGACCTGTTTCAGGGAAAGGCCAAGAAAATCCTGCCTGCAGTTTCTCAAATTCCTACAGCTAAAATATTCAATAGGCCAAGGCGCCATATTTTGGGGTAGTGTGTTCTGAACCACATCATTGGCTATACTTAATTAGGTGAGAAGCATGTGTCATCATCATGACTCAAACCAAAACCCAAAAAAACTTTTGAGCACTTGGCTGGGAATCAGGCTCCTCACTCAGGGATAGGCAGGCTCTGAGGCATAGGAATGATTCATACGGGATAAATTTGACCAACCATCCACAAGATAATGACAGAACAAATTTGATGACAGCCATGCAGGGGAAAGCCAGAGGGTGCTCAGAACACAGAGTAGAAAGAGTCCTGTAACCCAAGTGGTCAGGAATGGCTTCTTCCAGGGGATCATGTGTATGCCCTAGGTGCTGCTTTACTATAAACACATTTCAATCTTTTATTATCCCTCTTTCGTTTTAATTTTATTTTTTCCTCTTTCATTTTTAAAAAAGATTTTATTTATTTTAGAGAAAGAGTGAGCAAGCAAGCAGGGGAAGAACAGAGGGAAGGGAGAGGGAGATAATGTCCAGCGGACTCCATGCTGAGCACAGAGCCTGATGTGGGGCTCGATCCCACAACCCTGAGATCATGACCTGAGCTGAAACCAAGAGTCAGATACTTAACCAACTGAACCACCCAGGCGCTCCTTAGCCCTCTTTCATTTATAAAAATTTTACTGCTCAATTATCCTCATTCTATAGATGAAGTGATTAAAGATAAGTGTCTTATTCAAGGTACAGTCAGTTTTCAACCCCAGTCTCTTTGAACCCCTGTGTACTTCTCATCTCTTTGCTTTTAGTATTGTCTTCTGTCTTAACTCACTCACCACCAATACTTTTCCTGGCTCTTCTTGTCACATAAGTTTTTTTTTCTTTAATTCATCTGGAGTTTATTTCATTTTATTTTACAGCATTAGCGCCAAACTGCCCAAATAGTTTTCAAAGTGACTGGGCAATTTTGCATTCCCACTGGCAGTGCTGGAGGGTTCTACTTGTTCCACATCCTTATGAACACCTGGGGTGGTCAATCTTTGTAATTTTAGCCATTCTAAAAGGTGTGTAGTGGGATCTTTTCGGAATTTTGATTTGCTCAACATGTTGAATATATTTTCATGTGTTAATTTGCATCCATGCATATTCTTGACTGTTCAAATTTTCTGTACATGTTTTATTGGGTTGTTTGTGATCTTTTTTGATGTAGGAAAAGACAGGATTGAAGCCAATGGCCAAGAAAGAATTATTGAGACATCTTTGGTGCAAAAAGGTGATTTTATGAAAGCACGGGGACAGGACTCGTGGGCAGAGAGAGCTGTGCTGGGGTCATGAGGAGTGGCTCATTATAAACTTTCAAGTTGGAAGGGGGTTAGGGATAGTGTAAATCTCTAAGGAATTTCAGAAGCAAGGTTCCCAGGATCTTGAGGGGGCTAGCTATTGTTGGGAAAAGGTCATTTATTACCCTCTAATAAAACCTGAGTCATGAGACCCTTCAGATGTATATGGTTGGGCCATATGCTAGGGATGATTACCAACACGTATCTTGGGGGGTTTAAAGATAAAGGAAATTTCTAAAGGAATTTTATATGTTTAAGTAGACTTATAGCATCCTGGAGGGTCTGGCTAAGATTGCCTTTTGCTCCTAGCAAAGAATTAACATTGAGGCAGTTGAATCCCTAGAGGAATGTCACTCTGTCTGTTTTAAGAACTTGTCAAAGGGCTGTAGGTAGTAAGGAAGTTTAATAATTTTTCTTCTGCCTTTGTTTCCTACATCATTTTTGTTTAGGGTTTCTTTCTTATCTGAAGTTTTACAGTAATATACTTTTGTCTATGTTTTTATTCATTTGTGTTGGATACCCATGCCCTTCATTTTTAAAGGATCATTTTTGCATTATTTTTTAAAATAATTTTCTCTGCTTTTTACTCTGTTCTCAGTATCTGGAAATTTTCTTAATCTTTTAAAAAAAATTAAAGATTTTATTTATTTATTCATGAGAGACACACACACACACAGAGGCAGAGATACAGGCAGAGAGAGAAGCAGGCTCCATGTAGGGAGCCCGATGTGGGACTTGATCCGGGGACCCCAGGATCATGCCCTGAGCCGAAGGCAGGTGCTCAACCGCTGAGCCACCCAGGTGTCCCCTGGAAATTTTCTTAAGCTAATCCTAAATTATCTTTACTAAGACTTAATTTTTTAATTTTTGGTAAAGATTTTATTTTTTAGGAGATCTCTCTACCCAACACGGGCCTTGGACTTATAACCTCAAGATCAAGAGTCACATGCTCTACTGACTGAGCCAGCCAGATGCCCCTATGACTTTACTTTTTATTGTTTCAGACCTTTTATCTGTGCAAACTTTATGGAAGATTTGCTCAACTCTTTTTTTTTTTTTTGTCTTCCATATTGAATGCTCTTAATTAGCTACTGGATTTCCAAGAGATACTTAAAAATCTACTTTTCTTCACTTCAATAACAATGTTTAAAAGGTAAAAAAGCAAAAAGAATCTACTTTTCTACTTTTTTAAAATTAGTGAATGTTTAAAATATAAACATAAGCTTACCTGATTCAGTTCCTCTTGTTGGGTTCTGATACCAGTATTATGGGAACTTCCTACAAAATACTGGAAACTCACCTTTCCTTTCCCAGTGGAAGGGTTTGCAGAACACTGGCATTGTATGTTGCCCGTAGCCTTACAAGCCCTGGCATTCCCAAGCCTTGACAATAACCTAAATGTTTTTGAAAAGGAAAAAAAGGTGACTCATGGGGATCAGGAATTCTTAGGTGGTAGTACAGGAGCATTTTCTTCAAGGTGAGCTAAGCTAAACATGGGGCAAGCTGAAAGACAGGAAAAACTGGATGATATCTAATCTGTTTCCCCCCGAGTCTCCTGATGACTGTTTTGATTCAGAAATTTGGGGGAGGAGGCACTCAAAGGGAAAACGGAAAGTGTGGGCAAGGAGACAGGTGGGGAGATTTTTTTCTTAGAGTAAGATTAATCCCTGATATCTGGTCTGTTTAGACAGCAGTCTATCCATTAAAGGTGGGAAATCTTTTTTTTTTTTTTATTGCTCAGGTTTTGGATCACAGCCTTTTACCAGGAGCTGTGTGCCTGGGTCAGAAGTCATAATGAAGATTGGTCAACTCTCTCCACCTGGGCACCTTGTAGAAGAGATATTTACCTAGGCTGCTGGGATCATAGTCTCAGGCAAGGTAAGTAATTGCACAAATTGCTCTGTGTCACAGGGACAAAGACCTCAGGAGGACCAGAGACTACTAGATGTGTCTGCTGAGCATCAAGAGACTGAGAAGCCTGTGATGAATTCCAAAAAGATGATGAATTTCCCTCCAGGTTGCTTGGCTCAGGCCTGTTAGGGTCATGGGCACCTGCAATTCCAGGACAGGCAGGATGAATATTTGCAGCAGTTGTGTGTAAAGGGCCTCCTCTTTCACTGAAACAGGCCACCAGTTAGTTTTAATTTTTTATTTTTCAGATATTATTTATTTATTTGAGTGTGAGTGAGGGATAGAGAGCAGGAGCAGGGGGAGGGGGAGGGACAGAGGCAGAGAGAGAAGCAGACTCCCCTCTGAGCAGGGAGCCTGATGTGGGGCTCAATGTGGGGCTCGATCCCAGGACTCTGGGATCATGAATTGAGCTGAAGGCAGATGCCTAACCCATTGAGCCATCCAGGTGCCCCACTGCTTAGTTTCTTAAATTAGCTTATTTATTTTAAAATTGTGGCATAATATATATAGCATAAATTTTACCACTTTAGTGATTTTTAGGCATACAGTTCTGGGGCATTGAGTACATTTATATTGTGGTGAACCATCACTGTCCATTTCCAGAACTCTCTTTAGTTTGTAAAACCAAAACCCTATACCCATCAAACACTAACTCCCCTATTTCCCTCTCTATGTCTCTTTCCTTTGTGATATTGGCAATTTGTCTTCTCTTTGTGTTTTGCTTGTTTGTATCTTTGGTCAGTCTGGCTAGAGTTTTGTCAACTTTATTGATCTTTCCAAGGAACTAGCTTTTGGTTTCACTGATTTTTTCTATTGTTATTCTGTTTTTTCTTTTTCTTAAGATTTTATTTATTTATTAGAGAGAGAGAGAGAGAGAGAGAGAGAGAGAGAGAGAGACAGAGGAGAAGCAGGCTCCATGCAGGGAGCCTGATGTGGGACTTGATCCCAGGACTCCAGGATCACGCCCTGGGCCAAAGGCAGGCGCCAAACCACTGAGCCACCCAGGGATCCCCTGTTTTCTATTTTTCTTGATTTAATTTCTTATTTTTACTATTTCCTTCCCTCAGCTTGCTTTAGGTTAGTCTGCCTTTCTCTGATTTCATAACGTAGAAGCTTAGATCATTAATAGGAGGCCTTGATGGGGCTCAGGACATGCTACTCCAAAATATGGCACCTTGGCACACTGAATATTTTAAGGTGAAGGTGTTTGAGAAAACAGCAGAAGCAGGAAGGTTACTCTGACCTTTCCCCCCTTGAAACAGGTCATAAGACTCTCATGTGAGAGGTGCCCTCCTTATACCTAGAGGAAAGGAGAATCCTTATCTTTTTTTTAAAGATTTTATTTATTTATTCAGAGAGATACATAAAGAGAGAGGCAGAGACACAGGCAGAGGGAGAAGCAGGCTCCATGCAGGAGCCTGACGTGGGACTCAATTCAGGGTCTCCAGGATCATGCCCTGGGCTGCAGGCAGCGCTAAACCGCTGCACCACCGGGGTTGCCCAGAATCCTTATCTTTGAAGACAAAGGGATCCTAAGAAGAATCTGAAAGAACAGGCCTTGTTAAATTTCCCCCAGTTTCCTACACTTACCCATATTCCTTGACCTACCGTATTCCTCCATGGCTGTCTACTCTTCAAACCTAGCACAAAAAACTCAGGTCTGTTTCTTGGGTCTTCATTTCCTTATGAAGTCTTCCATGTCATGTAAAACCTATATTAAATACATTTGTATGCTTTTGTCCTATTAATCTGTCTTTGTCAGATTAATTTCCAGATCCATCTAGGGTCCCTAAGAGGGTCAAAGAAAACTTTTTCCTCTACTACAACTTTCCTTTTTGTTTGTTTTTTTTTAATTTTTAAAAAAATTTATGATAGTCACACACACACAAACACAGAGAGAGAGAGAGAGAGAGAGAGAGAGAGAGAGAGAGAGAGAGAGAGGCAGAGACACAGGCAGAGGGAGAAGCAGGCTCCAATCACTGGGAGCCTGACGTGGGATTTGATCCCAGGTCTCCAGGATCGCGCCCTGGGCCAAAGGCAGGTGCTAAACTGCTGTGCCACCCAGGGATCCCTACAACTTTCCTTTTTGAATGTAAGCATTCAACGCCCCAAGTTTTCCTCTAAGCACTGCTTTAACTGCATAGCACAAATTCTGTTATGTTATCAGTTTCATTTAATTAAAAATATTTTATTTTGGGAGGGGTGCCTGGGTGGCTCAGTTGGCTAAGTGGCTGCCTTTGGCTCAGGCCATGATCTTGGGGTCCTATGATCGAGCCCCTCATGGAGCTTCCTGCTAAGCAAGGAGTCTGCTCCCCTTTCCCTTTGCCCCTCCCTACCCCTTCCTGCTTGTGGTCTCTGCTTTCTCTGTCTCTCAAAGATAGATACATGATAGATAGATAGATAGATAGATAGATAGATAGATAGATAGATAGATAAAATCTTACCGTTTAAAAAAAGATGTTATTTATTTATTTGAGAGATAGAGAGAGAGAGAGAGAGCGAGCATGGGGCAAGGGGCAGAGGGAGAGGGACCCTGGTATCATGACCTAAACCGAAGGCAGACACTTAACTGACTGAGCCACCCAGACACCCCAAAAATATTTTCTAATTTGCTTGGTGACTTACTCTTTGATGCACCCATAGGTTATATATATGCATGTTTACTTTTCAAACATTTGGGGAATATGCTATGTATTTTTCTGTCACTGATTTCTAGTTTAGCTCCATTATGGCCAGAGAACATACAGTGCATTATTTGTTCTTTTAAATTTGTTAAAATTTTGTTGTGACCCAGATTATGGTCATATGGAGACAGAATCTCTTGTTTCCTCCTTTCACTTATCAAGGTTCTTGGGATTGCACTGGGGACACCCAGATAATCCAGGATAATTTCTCCATTTGGTTGCTTAATTTAATCACACCTGCAAGTGCCTTTGGCCATGGAAGGTGACATATTCACAGGTTCTGGGGATTAGGATGTGAGCATCTCTGGCGCGGTGGGGGAGGGGGGTGGTGTCATTAATCTGTGTACCATACCTCCTTTCCCTCCTCTAAACCCTTTGATGACTGCTATTGTCCCCACATTGGTCCACAAAGGTGAACAGATTTGGTCTATCTCAGAGCAGCAAGGTCCATCTCACAAAGGAGGAAAGTACAACAGTCGATGACCACTGGGAATAATAACAATACTGACAGTTTTGATGATAATAGTTACCATTTACCCTAGGCTTGCCATGCACCACTCTGCATGGATTATAGGTGCCACAACCCTCATCTTACAAGTGAAACTCTGAGACCTACATAGGTTATATGATTTGCCCAATGTCATGCAGATGGGAAGTAGTGGAAGAGTCAGGGTTATAAACCAGGATTTCTCCATTATCCATGTGTTTAAATCACTGTATCAAGTTATGACCATGACTCCTGGAGAGTCAGGGGAAGCTTCCTTAAAGTGGGTTCTTTATGAACCTATAACTGTTAGAATGGATTTTAGGCTCTGTTAGTGGCCAAACCACTATGATGACTGAACCAACAGAGAAGCGATTTGACTCCACTTCTCTTTTTGTGTCTCTGACTCTCTCTCTCTTTCTTTCCCTTCCTTCTCTCCCTCCTTTTTCATCCCTTTCCCATTCATGTGGGTGTTGCTCATACACACACACACACACACACACACACACACACACACACACACAGATACCCACAGACATACACACAGAATGTGTGATGTCTTATATTCGTGGTTTAATCTATATAACTCAGGGTTTATGTATCCACATTATTTAGGAGATTATGACCCTTCAACACACATGGGAGATGCCTCACACAAAGCTCCACAGCTAGTGTAGAAATGTCCACAGCCTTGTCTACCCCACCCCCATTAAAGTGGCCTCAGTTGTTGAGGGTAAGTAGGAGACAGCCAGGGAGTGTGATGGTTTCCTGTGGACATCTGGGGTGGGGCATGAGCAGTACAGTGTGCATAGTGGAGATTCTGGACCAGGACTTCTGGACCGTTTACCATATATGTTCCCAGATCACCACATGTCAGCCACCAGGTGTCCCCTTCACCCCTATGAGTCTCTTTAGCCCACTCCCCCAGCCATAGTCACAGGGCCTTGGGTACACTACGTCTCTCCCATTTTCACTCTGTCAACCAGCACCCCAACCCTGCCTCAGAGCAGGCTTTTCCTGCTTCCTGCAAGTGCACCAGGTCTGGTGTATAAATTAAAGCTTTTTCCTGCCACCACACAGGGGTCTGTCATAATGTCCCTGTTAGGGAGGAACTGAATATTCTCCAGGATACAGGTGAAACTCCAGCCCCAGACTGGGAGTCCAGAGCAATTCCCCAGGACTGAGGTAAACTGAAGGTTTTCTGAGAGAAGGAGCTGTGTTGAGTGTCCCATCAGAATGTGGGATGACACCGTGCAGGGCTGGGTCTGTGAGCACGGAGAAGGGACCCTGGGAGGCCCTGGGGCAGCATGATCAGAGGAGTGCCCCAGTGGCTGTTCTTATGTTAGCCTCTGGCCAGCTGTGCCCCAAGGTAGCTGGACACCCCAAGTCTACTACCTGCTTTGTCTGGGACTGAGTGTCCTCATTGGTAACAGGGGTGACAGAGTTTTTTTTTCCAAGGGGCCTAGTGAAGATTGAGTGAGATGGCACCTAAGAAGTACTTGGGATCAGCCATAAAAAGAGGGAAACCCTGCCAATTGCAACAACGTGGGTGGCCCCTGAGGACTTTATGGTAAGTGAAATAAGTCTGAAAGAGAAAGACCAATACTATATGATCTCACTTATTATGTGGATTCTTGTTTTTTTTTTTAAGATTTTATTTATTTATTCATGAGAGGCACAGAGAGAGGCAGAGACATAGGCAGAGGGAGAAGCAGGCTCCGCATGGGGAGCCTGATGCAGGACTTGATCCCAGGACCCCAGGATCATGACCTGAGCTGAAGGCAGATGCTCAACCACCGAGGCACCCAGGTGCCCATTTATATGTGGATTCTTAAAAAAAAAGAGCAAATTCATAGAAACAGAGAACAAACTGGTGGTTGCCAGAGGTGAGGGGCTGGGGAATGGGTGAAGGGGTCAAAAGTACAGATTTCCAGTTATGGGATAAATATGTTCTGGGGGGATCTAATGTATAGCATAATGTACATACTAGTTAACACTACTGTACTGTGTATTTGAAAGTTGTTAAGAGATGAGATCTTAAAAGTTCTCATCTCATCACAAGAAAAAAATTGTTACTACATGATGTTAACAAAATGTATTATGGTGATCATTTAGCAATATATACATATATCAAATTGTTATGTTGGAGACACCGTAAACTTCTATGATATTATATGCCAAATAAATCTCAGTAAAGCTGGGGAAAAAAGACGTGCTTAGGATACTGCCAATCAAATAGGTCTAGGATTACCTAAAACAAAGTTATTTTTTTAAAGTATACATTTAAAGTTTTCATAATTTTTAAAAAGATTTTACTTATTTATCTGAGAGTGAAAGAGAATGGGGCGGTGGGGGGGAGGGTGGTAGGGGCAGAGGGAAAGGGAGAAGCAGATTCCCCACTGAGCAGGAAGCTGGACATGGGGTTTGATCCATCCCAGGACCCTGGGATCATAACCTGAGCTGAAGGCAGACGCTTAACTGAATGAGCCATCCAGGCACCCCATAATTTTTTTAAGTAGGCTCCATGCCTAACATGGGGCTTGAACTCACAACCCTGAGATTGAGAGTCACATGCTGTACCGACTGAGCCAGCCAAGTGCCCCTTCAAGGTGTGTGTGTGTGTGTGTGTGTGTGTGTGTGTGTGTGTGTGTGTGTTTATCATATCTCATCGAATCTCAGATGCTATAGATTGTTTGTCACACTATTATTTCAGGTAACTCTTAAGAAAGAAAAGGTGCTGCTCATTAAACTATGACCCAATGCCTTCTCATCTCAGTTACTGTAAGATGCAGCCCTGATTTTTGGTACCCTGAAATGTGAAAAAGGGCATTTTAGACTTGATAAAATATGGTATTTTCCATATTCAAAAAAGAACAAAAGTGATTTGAAACTTATAGAAAATTTGAGAGGACTGTATTAGTCTGAATGGGGTCCTGGCCCTTCAGCCTCTCCCAGCTGCCAAGAAGGATCTTCCTGGGGTCAGGTACACAGAGGCTCTCTCCCCATGGTGCCCACACTGAGGGCACTCTGGATGCCTGCTTCATGATGGAAGCAGGAAGGGGTTAGCCACCAATTGAGCATCTGCTCAGGGATGCCCACACAATATCAGGTGCATCCTGACTGCTGGAAATCTGGCAGTCCCAAAGGCATCATGCAAACCCTCAGATGTCACACAGTCTAGTGCAGGAGGCTGACACATCCGTACAAGCACAACAAAAAAGAACTGGAAAGGCACCACAATATGTGGTTATGAGAATGGAACTCTGGATCCAGATGGCTGTAGATTGAATCCTGGGCTCCATGATTTCCCAGCTGCATGACCTCTGGCAGGTTGCTAAACTTCTCTGTTTCTCAGGGACCTCATTTGTAAAACAGAGAAAACACTATCTATCTCATTAGGTTGTTGTAAGGAGTATTACATGAGTTAATATTTATAAAGAATTTAGAACAAGTCCTGACATATAATAAATGCTCAATAAATTCTTGCTAGGGGCAGCCCGGGGGGCCCAGCGGTTTAGCACCACCTTCAGCCCAGGGCTTGATCCTGGAGACCTGGGATGGAGTCCCACCTCAGGCCCCCTGCATGGAGCCTGCTTTGCCCTCTGCCTGTGTCTCTGCCTCTCTCTCTATCTCTCTCTCTCTTTCTCTCATGAATAAATAAATAAATAAAATATTAAAAAAATAAAAATAAATGCTTGCTAGTGAAAAAACCCCAAAGCATTGGATTACAAATACAGCCCATGGAAATTCAAGAAGCGAAATGGGAAGAAGACATAATGGCCTCCTCACATGTAAAGCGAAGCTGATAATAGCACTACCCTCCAAAATTATTGTACTTATTTCTTTACATCTTTCGTAAAGTGTGGTCCTATGGTAGGTCTTTATCCTTTAGGAGGAAACCTGTCCCCTCCTCCATTCCGGATGGAACTCCTGTTAATGTGACCCCAGCTTCAAGATTTCCCTGTGGCTTCCAAGGGTCCCTTCTCAAACTGGCATGGAACCCAGTTCCGTGCCATGCAAAGGCCAGCTGAATATCAGGAATGCACCCAGGGTCCTATGAAGGTGGCCCCAAGGAGGCTTGACTATGGGTCCTATGCATATTGCATCATGTCCAGGTCTGGTGTAACATGAACCCCAGTCATTAATTTTATTTACTCCGCAAATAATTTGCTATAAATGGCCATTTAGAGTTTTTTTTCCTCCCAGTAGTTTGTTCATACCAACCTTGTGCATTTGCGTGTTTCTTTAGCACACAATCTTACAAGTAGAATTGCTGAGTCAAAGGAGTTACTCATTCAACAAACACCTAAAGAGTGCCTAGTAAGTGATGGACACTGCTCTAGCTGCTGGGAGCCATCAAAGACCTAAAAAAATAACACGTTCCTGCTTTGGTGGAGCTGACATTCCAGTGGAGAGTTTTCAGTTTTTATCTCGACAGGTGTTGCCACAATGCAGTCCAATTACCAACATCCTCAGCCCACTTCTGGAGTGGGAGCTTTGAGGCAGGTGTATGGATTTCTTGGCCTTTGCTTTCCGCAAGACCTTCAAGGCCTGGGACGGTCCATTTGGGGACGTCCGAGTGCAGTGTGCGTGTGTGTAGGGAAGACGGGGATGGAAGGGTCCATTTGGGACTGGGGGGAGGAGGAGGAAGAGAAATGGTTCACAGGGTATTTGCATAGAAGCTTCCTTGATCAGACCACTAGAGGTAGGGATGAATAGTCCAAGTCCAACCGTTCTCCCAGGCTATACCTTTTTTTTTTTTCCAGATGAATAGTTTATTTAAAAAAATTTTTTTTATTGGAGTTCAATTTGCCAACATATAGCATAACACCCAGTGCTCATCTCATCAAGTGTCCCCCTCAGTGCCCGTCACCCAGTCATATACCCTTTCAGGAGGTAGAGATGAACAGTCAGCTCTGGGAGGTACCACTGAGGTAGGGAGCGTCTATTCTGGAACAAACCACTGTGTGGGCTGGGAAGGCTCTAAGGGCTGCTACCACTCCCGTGCAAGAGGATTGCGCACAAACTCCCGATGGAGGCAGGAGTGGCACCACCGTGACCGTCCGCAGCCCCCATTCATTCTCCCGGTTCCCGTCAGAGTCCCAGGTAAGCGCACCCCTTACAGGACTAAGAACTCGGCTTTACCCAGGTTTCCGTCGCAGCTTGTCGGGCTCTGCCCTTCTTTGTTCTTTGTCTTGCGCGTGCGGGGCCAAGCAATTGGATCCAAGGAGAAGGGGGCGGGCCCCCAGGCTAATCTTGGGATCTGCTTGGTCAATGCGAGCGCTCACCAATCCCGAGTTTATCCTGAGACCAGAAGGAGCCTCGCCCTGGTCGCGCACCGAGCTCCGATTGGCCACTGGCTGGGCAGGCGCGGTGGTTGCTTGGCTAGAGAGGCTGTGGCGCGGTGGAGGCGGGCGGGGGGGGCGTGGCTTTCGTGATGGCGGGCAAGTTTGAATCCTGTCTCCGTACATCCTTGTGTTAACTTGTCAAAAGGGCTGAAGATGGTACTCCTGTAGCGAAATTCAGAAATCACTGGCTCGTAGCCATGCTCTGCCTCTTAGTGCATTGGTGTTGGGGGCTGACCTCGTGCGTTCCCCATTCATCCTAAACTCCGTCACAAGCCCAGCAGGTGCCCGTCTCCTCGCAGTCATTCTTGCAGCGCATCCATTCATTCATTCTTTCCACCGCTAAAATCGCATCATCGGATTTGGGATTTAGGGAAATTTCATAGAAGTCACTTTATGAAGTAGAAATCCTGCCTGGTGGACTTCCTCTGACCCAGGATCACAGAGCAGGGCTCCTCAGATGAGCCCAGTCTCCCTGCAGTTGGTGCTTTTGCGATTAGATATTTTCCCATGTGGGTTTTCTTTTTGCTGTTAATTCCAGAAATGCGTTAAGGACCTGGAACCAGATTTATCTTGAAACCATACTGCAAACTAGTTTTAAAACGCAACATTGATCTTTATCTAAAGGCGACAACAAACACATGTGTTCACAACATTACATTTCCAACATTTCCTCTTGTGATGCATAGTAAAGTGGGGGAAGCTACATAGTCAAAAAGTAAAAGTAAACGTGAAAGTATGGGAAAAAAGCAAAACTCTAAAAGTGAACGCAACCATACACAAATGAACCACTCCTGATTAGATTGGTATCTCACGCAGAGTATTTTTCCTCATAACTTTCCCTGGCTGTGTGTGTGTTAAAAGATTTTATTTATTTGTTCGTGAGAGACACACAGAGAGAGGTAGAGATATAAGCAGAGGGAGAAGCAGGCTCCCAGCAGGTAGCCTGATGCAAGACTCTATCCCAGGACCCCGGGATCATGCCCTGAGCCAAAGGCAGTAGCTCAACCACTGAGTCACCCAGGTGCCCCCCTGGCTGTGTTAATATGGGTCATCTCACAGAGGAAGGGCTCCATCTGCCCAGCCTTTGGTATTTAATTTTGTTTTCTTTCTGTCAAGATTTCTGAATGCTTCTTGTTTGTTTTGATCAGGATGCTGTCATTTTGCTTGAAGCCAATTTCTCTAGGACAAGGACAGACTGAAAAAATAGTCTGTTGACATTAGTAACTTGTCTGAAATTGCCTTGGAGTACAAGAGTCATAACTCGAAGAACTTGGTAAGAAGGTAGCTGGAGCAGACTCACTCTCCTCTGAGGTCCCCTCACCATTCCAGCTCCTGGAGTAGCTCAGGTCACTGCAGCTGCTGAGGGCCATAACCCTTGTGTGGTGCTTGTTAGTAGCTCTTTCTTGGAATTCCACCCTTAGAATTTCTATATCAGAATGACTGCTGAAAAGCCATTATTTGTGTAACTGCCTCTATTTATGACTGTTGGCCCTATTGGCTCTAACATTATACTTCTCTTCTGGAGAATGCATAGGAGCGGGACTGTTTACATTGCTATTAGCAGCTGTTAATAGCTGCTTAGACAAACCCAGAAGCCAAAAACCAACATATCCTGCTGGGATTTTGACTGGATTGTGGTGAATTTATAGACCAGTCTGAGTAGAATTGATATCTTATCTTCTGATCTATAAACAAGGTATACCTGGCCATTTTATGCCTTTAATTTTTCTCAGCAATGTTTTGTAGTTGTCTGTGTATAGGTCTTACACATCTTTTGTCAGTTATTCCTAAGTGTTTCATATTTTTTATGCTACTCTGTGTGGAATTGTTTTCTTTTTCTTTTTTTTCCAAAGATTTTATTTATTTATCCATGAGAGACACACACACACACAGAGACAGAGACACAGGCAAAGGGAGAAGCAGGCTCCAATGCAGGGAGCCCAAAGTCAGACTCGATCCTGGGTCTCCAGGATCATGCCCTGGGCCAAAGGCGGTGCTAAACCACTGAGCCACCCGGGCTGCCCTGGAATTGTTTTCTTAATTTCATTTTCAGATTTGCTAAAATTTTGTTTAGAATTTTTCTTTTCATTAGCTTTTTAAATATCTTCCATTGTATTTTCTACATGGATGATCATATAGGTGATAGTAATAACTTTTTACATTTTATTTTACAATGTGAGTGCCTTTTCTTTCTTTTTCTTACCTGACTTCAGTGGCTATGACTTCCAGTACAGTATTAAGTGGCGAAAGTGGAAATCTCTGTCTTGTTTCTGATGTCAGGGAGAAAGCATTCAGTCTTTCACCAGTATGATGGTAGCTGTGATTTTCCATAGATGCCTATTATCAGGTTGAGGGATTTTTATTCTATACTTTGTTTGCTGAGAGTTTTTATCATGAATCAGTGTTGAAGTTTTTAAAATGCTTTTTTCTACCTCTGCTGAAATTATCATTTTTTAAATTTGTTAACATGGTGAAATAACATTGCTTTTTCTAATGTTAAACCAGCCCTGTATCCCTGAAATAAACCTTAGCTTTTATGATGTAGTATCTTTGTAATATATAGTTGTTTTTTTTTTTTTGTAATATATAGTTGTATTTGATGTGATAACATTTCATTTAAAATTTTGTGTCTGTTGCTCAGCGGTTTAGCGCCACCTTCGGCCCAGGGCGTGATCCTGGAGACCGGGGAGAGAGTCCCATATTGGGCTCCCTGCATGGAGCCTGCTTTGCCCTCTGCCTGTGTCTCTGCCTCTCTCTCTCTCTCTCTCTGTCTCTCGCTCTCACTCTCTCTCTGTGTCTCTCATGAATAAATAATACATCTTAAAAAAGATAGAACATTAGGTGTCCTTAAAAAATTTGTGTCTATGATCACAAAAACATTGATCTGTAGTTTTCAAATGTCTTTGACTTTTGTATCAGGGTATAATGCCATACTCATAGGATGAGTTGGGAACTATTTTCTCCTCTTCAGTTTTATATGGAAGAATTTGTGTACAATTGGCATTTTCCCCCTTAAGCATTTGGTAGAATTTGCCAGTGAAGCCATCCAGTTATCTGTTCTTTTTAAAAAGATTGTATTATTTTTAATTCATCCCTACATCCAGCGTGCGGCTTGAACTCATGACCCAGGGATCAAGAGTCATACACTCTTCTGACTGAGCCAGCCAGGCACCCCTCCCCTTAAGCACTTGGTGGAATTCACCAGTGAAGCTATCTAGTTATCTATTTCTTTTTCAGTGAGCTTGGGTAATTTTTATTTCCATGAAGTTCTCCATTTCCTCTAAAGTGTCAGATTTACTGGTGTAAAGTTGTTAATGTTTCCTTAATTATCCTTCCAGTATCTGTAGAACCAGTAGTGATATGACCTCTCTCACTTCTGATACCGGTCATTTGTGCTGCTCTATCTGGTAATTCTTTGTTGACTCTTGCCTCATGCCTGACTTGCCCCAAAGAAGGGGGTCCATGGCCAGTCCTGTAAACATGCCTGTGGATTAGCTCTAGAGTCACCCTGATCACCTGTTTCTCCCTGATCGTCTTGGCACTTGGGAATATGAGTGTAACAACCTACTCTTCTTATGCTTCCTAAAACTCTAAACTCCATCTTTTCATCCCAGCTAGAGTATGGGCTCTCTTAGAGCAGGAAAAAGGATTGACATCTCCTCTTTTTTTCCCACCCCTCTTGGTGCAGTGTGATCCAGACCTGGGTACACAGTAAGTACACAATGCATAAGTGAGGATTGATCATTCCCTCCTATAATAAACATTTGTTTTTTTAAAAAAATATATTTTATTTATTTATTTGCCAGAGAAAGAGCACAAACAAGGGGAGCAGGAGAGGGAGAAGCAGACTCCCCGCTGGGCAGGAGCTGATGTGGGCCCAATCCCAGGACCCTGGGATCATGACCCGAGCCGAAGGCAGATTCTTAGCCAGCTGAGCCACCGAGGCGCCCCAAACATTTGTTTGTTTGTTTTTTGACATGACTCTATTAATGTCCAAGTTGCAGCTTTTCCCCTCAATAAAAAGCCTCCTGTTTCAGAGCAGTTGCAATTATTCATGAACACTATTACGAAGTGTGACTTAACTGAAGTCATCCTGGTTGCTGAGTGAGAATCACAGAGTTAAAGAGAATTTCAGAGATGACAATATTTCCCCTGAGGTGGGTTGGATACATGGTACAGGGCAGAGAACCAGACTTTGCAAGCTTTATGTAAGTCCAGGTTGAGGAACTTAAAAATTCAGCTTCCTTCCTGAATATTTGAACTGGGCATTAGATTTTGTTCTAGCCTTCACAGATAGTCTCTGAGAAAATGAGTTTTTCTGAGGAAATGAGAAGAGACCTATGTGAAATCTGCTCTTGGCTGTTAGGGACCCTCTGATGAATCCTCAGGCTGGGGGCTGGGCTGCTATCATGGAACCTACAGTAAAGCAAGAACTACTGGTTCCAATGGCTTCTTACCAAAGCCTGCCTTAAGACATTTGAGGGAGGTGGGGTGCTGGCACATGAAAGAAAAAAGCTTTTGTGCAGGTTAGAGCAAATCTTGTCTATCTGTGTCCTGAAGCCACAGTCCCTCATTAATAATAGTAAGAACTAGCTCTTAATGAGCACCTGGGCTCCATTACATTAGCTAATTCATTTCATCATCACAGCAACATCTTTAGGCATGTACCATTATTTTCCCATTTTACAGAAAGAAAAACTGAGGCAAGAAAGGTTAGGTTACTGGCCTCCAAAGTTACACAGCTCATAAATGGCTTGGAACCCAAGTTCCTAAGCCCCACCTGTGATGCCTCTCAAGGGTCACATTACATGAAATATTTGCCTGGTATCACCTGCCCACTCTGTAGCATAGCCTGAGTGTTAAAACCTTAACAGAAGGTTAAGGTCTAAAACCTTAGCAGAAGTGACCGTGGGATTCCAACTCTGATGTGTTCTGCTGCAAATCACATTACTGGTTCATTTGCAGAGTCAGGACTATAACGCCGCCTTTCTGACTGGGGGTGGGGTGGGGATAGCATGTAGAGAATAACACAAAGGCCCTATAAAAGGCCCCAGCTGTTCAAAAACCTCTCTTTTCTATCTCCAATGAATTACTCTTTGTATGAAAACCTTTTTCCCTAAAGATCATAATTTAAGAAGAAATGTGGTGCCAGATTGATTCCCCAGCTGTCTGTGGTCAGCTTGTTGAACAGTGTGGGACACAGAACAGGGCAGGTTGGATAGGGCAAGAGTAATGGGGAGGTTTTGGAAGGAAAGACAGGAGGCAGTGAGCAGGGCACTGGGTATGGAGCAGGACTAGTGAAGAGGGAAAGGAAATCTGACAAAAGAGGAGAGTCCCCAAAGGAGGACAGATAAGAGGCCCCCAATACTTGTTTCCTCCATCATCTGAGCCTGATCTTAGGAAGCCCAGGAGTGCCCAGGACTCCACTAAACAGCTGGGGAGTAGTGCCATATGGCATCAAACCCAGCTGTGGAATGAAACAACAAAACCATCCTGTTCCTTTGTGAAGGAATTTCAGGCATCATCAGCTGGTGGCTTGGGGGTTTGGCAAAGGGCATGACAAGTTGGAGCTGGTCTCTGGAGTTTCCTTGGGATCTCACAAACTCCATAGTCAGAAAAGCTCATTCTGCTGGATGCCTAAAAGTCTCACTATTCTCAACACTAGAAGTAGCAACAACATGGACTGTATTCTGATTTTATTTGCTGCTGTTTGCAGCTGCGGCTGCATTTCATACTGTTGTGAGTATGAACATTTATGTGCATAATGTGCATAATGTGCATTTCAGTAATGTGCATTTCAGTGACATTTGTTAGCAACAGCAACATTAGGACATCAGCTCTGGCAATGTTGTAGGTCCTCTTCCACTTCATGAGTTGCTTGGGGAGGAGGGTTTTTGTCCTCAGACTGAGGGATCCCAGACCAACATGCCATTTACAGGCATTCATGTCCAGATGCAGAGGGAAAGGCACCATCCTACCTGACCTCATCTATATGGGGCTGCCCTTGAGACCCTGTGCCTGGGCCCCACCCTGAGTTCTGGCTGAACCCCACACAAATATAGAGACCACAGCTGGGAGTAGGGCCCCTCAAACTCTCCATCTTCACATGGAACCCTCTGTAGCAGAGTTGAGAACTATATATCTGCCAGAACTTCAGTGTTTGGTACTGTCATCATCTGAGACCACTTGTTTCCGCTGTTTCTCAACCTCCTGAATGAAATCTGTGGAATATCTGTGGAAGTTCAATTTTAAGACACCTGGTCTGTTATCTAGGTGATGTAAGTGAGAGATGACCTTGCAGGTGTGCCTTGGATACTGTGGTTTCAGTGATAACCTTTGTTCTGTTCAGTTACCCATTGCATCCGGTTCTTCATGACCCTCTTGTAGTGCCTTGATTACTGGGGATCTGAGGGCAGGGTACAAAGTAGACTGGAGGGGAAGGAGCTTGGAAACAGATTTGGGCTTCAGACGAGAACAATGTGAACCTATTGAACCAGCAGAAAGGGAAGTTATCCCAAGTCTCAACACAAGGTTTTCTTCAGTTTTATTAAGCCATAGCAATGTCTACTAGATTTCACTCTTGCCATGTAAATACAGATTAGATGTTTTTTTTCAGTTATGATAAAGTTTAGAACAATGTATTTTTAGGACATTATCTTGCTTTACCATTCCTATAACTTGCAAGTTTAACTTCCATTTGGAAACTGTATAATGCTCTTTGAAAATATATATTGTGAGCTTAAATTTTCTTCTACCACTTGACATTCCATAAATGGCATATATTTAAAGTATAGGTGATTTGATGAGTTTTGGCATATGTGAACACATGAAACCATCTCCACGATCAAGATAGTGAGCATATGCATCACCCCCAACAGTTTACTCACGTCCCTTTGGAATTCCTCCCTCCCATCCTTTCCTCTTACCATCCCCTCCCCATGCAACCCCTGCCTGCTTTCTGTTTGTATTTCCTAGAATTTTATATAAATGGAATCAGATGGTATATATTCTTTCTCATCTGGCTTCATTCACTCAGTATAATTATTTTTAGATTTATCCATGTTGTTGCTGTGATTTGCTAATTCCATAGCTCTACTGGCAAGTCTCAAGTTTCCAATTTTACACTCTCGTTCCTTTGGCTAAGGACTCTGATAACATTTATAATACACACATCCTCGGAAAAGGTAAAATTTAGACATTATCAACCATCCAGGTGAAGATCTCGTCAGAAGTGTTTTTTGGAGAATTGGTTTTGTTAGAAGTGTGATGGGGTAAAGTGAAAAGAGTAAGACTTCTAGGCAGATGAGAAGTGTTCCTGAGAGAAACCAATAAAGCAGGGAAAGGAGGCTCTGACTCTTGAAAACAAATGTTTCCACCCTCTCAACATTGTATGTACCTGTGAAGCACAATAGAGTGAAGTGCAATAAATAAAACAAGGTGTGCCCTGGGGCACCTGGGTGGCTTAGTCGGTTAGGCATCTGCCTTCAGCTCTGGTCATGATCTCAGGGTCCTGGAATTGAGCCCCACATCAGGCTCCCTGCTTAGCAAGGAGTCTGCTTCTACCTCTGCCCCTCCCCCTGCTCATGCTCTCTCTCTTTCTCTCAAATAAATAAAATCTTTAAAAAGCCAACAAACACGGGATCCCTGGGTAGCTCAGTGGTTTGGCGCCTGCCTTTGGCCCAGGGCGTGATCCTGGAGTCCTGGGATCGAGTCCCACATCGGGCTCCTAGCATGGAGCCTGCTTCTTCCTCCTCCTGTGTCTCTGCCTCTTTCTCTCTCTCTCTCTGTGTGTGTATCATAAAAATAAATAAATAAACAAATCTTAAAAAAAAAAAAAAGACGACAAACAAAGGAAAAAACAAGGTGTGCCTGTAGAGGGCTGGCTCTGTTTTTCATGAAAACTTGGTGCAAATTCAGATCTCTTCTTTAAATTTTAAATAAGGTCTAATTTTCAAAATGCAGTAGTTTCAAAATGTGATCTAAGGTAACAGAATCAAATGTGATCTAGTGTAATGAAAGATCTTTGAGAACCTGGGTGTGTTAGCTTTCTGTATATAATGTAACTACCCCCACTCGGCTGTTGGAGGCCAACAGTTCCACTAGGACTTGTTGGCAAAGAGTGCTACACCGTTTCAATGAAACAATGTATGTTTGTTTTAACTGAACTAAAATAAATCACCAGATCCCCTAGGTTTATAATGCATCTTTTGTATAAATATATATTTTCTAGACTGGGAAATAGGGATGTTTCTTTACTTTCTAAATTAGGTACTTTAGTTAGAATGTTAAGATATTAAGATTTTGTATAACCATCACTATCTTGAAAAACTGTTGCATAGCTATTTTCAAGAGCTCTGACTGTAATCCTGAAGTGGTTTCTAACCATTAGGAGAGGGAGGAGCTGATCACTGCTATAAACATGAATTAATGCATCCTGGTGGCCACTTTACCTCTGAGAGGCCAGTTACAAAAGGTGTGAACCAACTCCTGAGTTGTATGGAGGTGAAGGTGGGCAATAAATGCTGCAAAAGAGCAACAACAACAAAGCTCAATGCGAGTATTGGAAACAATAATTTTTATTTTATTTTGTTTTATTTTTTCTGGGTTATTTATTTATTTATTTATGAATGATAGTCACACACAGAGACACAGGCAGAGGGAGAAGCAGGCTCCATGCACCAGGAGCCCGATGTGGGATTCGATCCCGGGTCTCCAGGATCATGCCCTGGGCCAAAGGCAGGCGCCAAACCGCTGTGCCACCCAGAGATCCCTATTTTGTTTTAAATATCTTATTTATTCATGAGAGACACACAGAGAAAGGCAGAGACATAGGCAGAAGGCGAAGCAGGCTCCTTGTGGGGAGGACCCCAGGATCACGACCCGAGCCAAAGGCAGATGCTCAACCACTGAGCCACCCAAGTATTACAGTCATTTTTTGTTTTAAAGCACTTATACCCTTGATCAGTGTGTCTCAGCCAAGGCTCTATTGAAATTTTGGGCATAATTTTTCTTTGATCTGGGGCTTGTCCTGTGCCTTGTAGGATGTTCAGTAGCATCCTTGATCTCTATCCACTAGATGCCAGTAGCACCTCCCTTGGTTGTGACAACCAAAAATGTTGCTGAATATCGCCTGGGGGACCAAATCATCTGTTTGCTCTCCACTGAGAACCACTGCCCTAGAGTAAAAGGTTCTAAAATTTTAAATTTGAAAATAAAAAAGCTTTATTGAGATGTAATTCACATACCACACAATTCACCTTTTGAGAAGTGGTTTTTAAGTGTATTTACAAGGTCATGCAACCATTACTGCAATCTAATTTTAGACCAATTTTGTACTCCCTAAAAGAAACCTTATGCCCATTCGAAGTCAGCCCTTATTCCCCACCACCCTAAGCAACCACTAATCTACTTACTGTCTCTCTGGATTTGCTGGTTCTGGAGATTTCATAGAAGTGGAATAATACAATTTGTGATTTTTGTGACTGGTTTCTCTCATGTAGCATAATGCTTTTAAGGTTCACCCACTTTTTAGCATGTATTAGTACTTCATTCCTTTTTCAGGCTGAATAATTCTCCATTGCATGGATAAACCACATTTTGTTTATCCATTCATCAGTTTCTGGACATTTGATGTGCATCTACTTTTTGGCTACTGTTATTTTTTTACTATATTTTATTTATATTCAAGTTAGTTAACATATAGCATATTATTAGTTTCAGGAGTAGAATTTAGTGATTCATCAGTTATATATAGCACCCAGTGCTTATTACATCAAATGCCCTCCTTAATGCTCATCACCTAGTTATCCCATCCCCCCACCCACCTCCCCTCCAGCAACCCTCAGTTTGTCTCCTATAGTTAAGAGTCTCTTATGGTTTGCCTCCCCCTGTTTTTTTTTTTAAGATTTTATTTATTTATTCATGAGAGACACACAGAGAGAGGCAGAGACACAAGCAGAGGGAGAAGCAGGCTCCCTGCAGGGAGACTGATGCAGGACTCAATCCCAGGACCCCGGGATTATGACCTGAGCCAAAGGCAGACACTCAACCCCTGAGCCACCCAGGCGCCCCTGACTCTCTGTTTTTATTTTATTTTTTCCTTCCCTTCCCCTATGATCATCATGTTTGTTTCTTAAATTACACATATGAATGAAATCATATGGTATTTATCTTCCTCTAACTTAACTTCCCTTAGCATAATACACTCTAGTTCTATCCACATGATTGCAAATGGTGAGATTTCATTCTTTTTGATGAGTAATATTCCAGTGTGTGTGTGTGTGTGTGTGTGTGTGTGTGTGTGTGTATTCCATTATATATAGATATATAATGGTAGTATATGTAATGATATATATATTATATATGTATTATATGTATATATTATATGTAATGACATATAATGGATCTTCTTTATCCATTCATCAGTCAGTGGACATCTGGGCTCCTTCCATATTTTAGCTATTGTGGACATTGCTGCTATAAATATTGGGGTGCATGTGCCCCTTTAAATCACTATTTTTGTATCCTTAGGATAAATACCTAGTAGTGTAATTGCTGGGTCATAGGGTAGTTCTATTTTTCACTTTTTGAGGAAATTCCATATTGTTTTGCAGAGTGGCTGCATCAGTTTGCATTCCCATCAACAGTGTAAGAGGGTTCCCCTTTCTCTGCATCCTCGCCAACATCTGTTGTTTCTTGACTTGTTAATTTTCGCCATTCTGACTGGTGTGAGGTGGTATGTCATTGTGGTTTTGGTTTGTATTTCCTTGATGATGAGTGATGTTGAGCAGTTTTTCATGTGTGTTAGCCATCTGGATGTCTTCTTTGGAAAAGTGTGAATTCATGTCTTCTGCCCATTTCTTGACTGGATTTTTTGTTTTTTGGGGTGAGTTTGTCAAATTATTTATAGATTTTGGATACTAGCCCTTTAGCTGATATGTCATTTACAAGTATCTTATCCCATTCTGTAAATTGCCTTCAGTTTTATTGTTTCCTTTGCTGTGCAGAAGATTTTTGTATTGATGAAGCCTCAATAGTTCATTTTTGCTTTTGTTTCCCTTGCCTCTAGAGATGTGTTTAGTAAGAAGCTTCTGTGGCCAATGTCAAAGAGGTGGCTGCCTGTGTTCTCCTCTGGGATTTTGATGGCTTCCTATCTTATATTTAGGTCTTTCATCCATTTAGAATTTTTTGTGTGTATGGTGTAAGAAAGTGATCCAGTTTCATTCTTCTGGATGTTGCTGTCCAGTTTTCCCAATACCATTTGCTGAAAAGACTGTCCTTTTTCCATTGGATAGTATTTCCTATTTTGTTGAAGATTAGTTGACCAAGGAGTTCATTCAGCACCAATTAGACCAGTATGTCATAATTAAGTGCAACTGATGGAAACCCAGAGGCATTGACAATAGGATGTGCAGAAGAATCAAGGGCCAGATCTTGATGCTCAACATCAGTTATGGAAGCAACAAGAAAACAGAGCACATGCTTCCCGGTGGCTTCTGGAAGTTCCTAGTCCACAATGTGGAGATTGAAGTGCTGCTGATGTGCAACAAATCTTACTGTGCTGAGATTGCTCACAATGTCTCCTCCAAGACCTGCCAAGCCACTGTAGAAAGACCAGCCTAGTTGGCCATCAGCATCACCAATCCCAATGCCAGGCTGCACAGTGAAGAAAATGAATATATAAACAGCTTATGTGCATGACATATTTGTGTTAATAAAACCATAAAATTACCAAAAAAAAAAAGGAAGAGAAAAGCACAAAACAGTTTGGTAATTTCTGTCTGCTTATTTGTGTCTAGGGCACCTTCATGTTTAGTCTCCCAAATTAAAACCTTATTCTTTATCTCTTACAGGCCCCATGTCTTGGCTTGCAGTGTGTTTCCAGTCTGTTCTTTCTCTCCAGGTCTGGCAATTGGTTCCTCTGCAGCTTCCTTTTAGTTTCTCCTTCTCTTGCCTATCTAGTCTTTCTCAGCCAGGCTAAGCTTTAGAACAGCATTGCTGTGATTTGGTCTCCACCTTTTGGTCAATGACAGGAATTCAAGTTAATTCAATTCAATTAAATTCAAATCATTCATTCATCAGCTATTTATGATGCCCAGAATTTACTGTGCTGGGAATGCTGGAGAAGTTCCAGATATGTGTTAGAGTCCCTGTCTTTCATTAGGACAGATAAGACAGTTACAAAGTACCCATCTGAGGTCATATGTGGTAAGAGCCACTGGAATGGTACAAGCACAAAAATAGTTTGAGATCTTTTCTGGCCAGTAAGATTGTGGATGCCTTTGTGAATGGGATGGCACTGGTAAAAATTCTTTATATGGAGATGGTGGTGGTAGGGCATTTGGTGGCGAGGATGGCATGAGCAAGGGAATGGAAATAGGGAAGCACAGATGATATAAGAGTCAATTAATTGGAAGTAGATGAGTAATGAAAGATCAAGTAGCGCAGTTATTTAGACCAAATAGAGTGGAAGGTTTTGAAAGCTGGGGCAAGGGGTTTGAAGTTTATGTAGTGGACATTGGAAAACAAGTGATCTGGGGTTTCTCTGTTATTATAGCTTTTCTGGCCTATTGTTAGGAGATGTTATGATGCATTTGAGAAGGTTCTGATGAGAGGGTTTGGGGAGTACATAAATTTCTATCATGAACTTCCTTCATGATTTCTTCCAGTTACTTTATCTCTTTGGACTGGGTTTTCCTTGTCAATAAATCAAAGGATATGGAACAAAATGATCTTCCCACCATCTCCACTCTTGACTGTAAGCATGGACCAAGAAGCCCTGATGCTATTTGAAGAATTAGGGATGTTGGGGTGAGGGCTGTGGAAAAATGGCAAGGATCATATGTGGGATTTCCATGGAGAAATGAGTCATATTTGGAAACACTGGAAAATAAGAAAATGTTTGTTTATAATGAACCCAACTTTTCTCCAGCACATATTTTTTCCCTTTAGTAGCTTCCTTCCCACCTTTAACATAGAATGTTGTAAAATTCTCCAGAGATAAAGTGCATGTGCTTTGTCTCATCTTTGTATCCCCAATGCGTAGCAGAGTGCCTGGCTCATAGCCTTTCAGTAAGACTCTGCTATATGAATAATTTCTTCTAATTTCCATCAAAACCTGCTCTCAGGTAGGAAAAATGTCAGCAAATGATACTAAGGTATAAATGACTGATAACCATTTAAATAATGACACATATACTAATAGAAAGTTTTCTTATAAGGAATGGAATAGCCCTTTGCTAAAAACGAAATCCAGCTCTAATAGTGGCAAACATAGAACTGAAGGAGGTTTCAGGATGGTAGCAGGGCATTTCTAGCTGGGTTCCCAGATACTATTATCCTTTCTTTTTCCTAAATGGGCTAGGGGGTTTCCACCTAGAGGCTAAATCTTGCCTCATTCTCTACAAATGCTATCTCTTCTCAGTGGAACTTTTGAGAGCTCAGTTTTAATATTCTAGGGCTCAGTGTTGGGCTCTGCTTGCTTCTAAATTGATCTCTGGGTCTTTATAGTCCATTTAACAAAACTGGGCTTCTTCTTGTTTCTTTAGCCTGGATATCTGTCACGATGATGTGTCCCCTCCCTCGGATGATCTCAGATTAGAGCTCTGCACTTATCTTTTCCAGTATGTCCTAATACCATTCCTCAACTGACTACCCATGGAATCAAGTTTTGGCTTCCATAGCCCATCCAGTACCCACAGTCTTGCCCCCTGTTGTAAGATGCCCCCAAGGCTGACAGACAACTTGCTTAGACTTCCAAGAATCATATCCATATATAGCCTGCTCCTTGATTACTCTGCTGCTATACTCTGAGAGCTGGCTAAAATTCTGCGCACTTCAAATTGGAGCTTCCTCTGCCACCTCAACCATCTCACCTAACTACTGACCTGGACTGCCCTCTGCCATTTGCTCCCATAGCTCCTGGGCATTATATTTGTCCTGCCTCAAATGAAGGTGAGCCAGCTCCCTCATGAGAAGGGTTTAGTGAGTCTACTTCTAGGCTCTGGCTTTCTTAATTGAACTTATGTTGCCATGCCCTCGAAAATGGCAAACAAGGGCCCATTTATCTGAAGCTTCTGATGTCAGACCCTGGAGATAATAGACTATCCTGCCAGGTTATAAAGAAAGCCACATGGCTAACATCTTCCTGTGGGAGTCACCTAGGCAACAGAGGCTGCCTTGTTGTCACAAGATAAGAATCTTCCATATGGATATTTTTCTCTAGTTAGACACCTTTTACTTGGTTCAGATCTGGCTTATATTTCTCTAAAATTTTCTTCCTTGACACATAAGAAAGTTGACTTAACTTCTGACTGATCTTCCATCTGCTCCCTTGTGTTATGTGCTTATTGCATTCAACTTAGGCAGAAATGAATTTCATTGTCAGAGGGACCATATCTGCACAGGGTAGGGAGATTTCTTTATGACATAATTTCAGGCATTCACAGAAATTTCTACACTCAGACATTACATTGATGTTAACAGCACCATCCTTATTTCCATCTAAGCTCTTCAATGGATGTGGCTCAATTTCTACCCTATGTTTTCAAAGACTCAAGTGACTTGGATAGAGGAAACAGAAACAAAGCAAAAACTGTAGTTAGTGATTATTATGACTGTTGGCCTTATGGATTCTCCCTATTATACACTGATGTTTTTAGAGGAATTTATTGGCCTGCACAATTGGGAAATGTTGTGTTCTATGCTTTGAGGTACAGCTGATAAATTACATTATCAGGGCTCTCACATGTTATCTTCCTTGGTAGGCAAGAAGGGTCCCAAGGAGGACTGTATTTGGCTAATTTGTGTAATGTTACCTCCCTTTATCCAAATACTGTACATAAGAGGGAGGGAGGGAGGTTGATGCTAACTGGCCAGCTTAGGTCACAGGATGTCAGCCGAATGGTCAGAAGGGGCAGACTCTTTTTGGGAGGATAGTTTCTTATTTTTTTTAAAATTTTGAAATAAGTATAAACTTGCAGGAAATTACAAAAATAGGACAACTTCATCCTCACCCATCTTCCCCAATGGTGACATCTTACATAGTTGTAGTATAATACTAGAACTAGGAAACTGACATTGGTACATTACAGTTAATTAGAATATAGACTTCATTCAGTTTTTACCATTAAAAAAACTGTATTTATGTGTGTATGTGTGTGTGTGTGCGCGCGCGCGCACGCACACACACATAGTTTTATGCAACTACCACAATGAAGATCCAGAACTGGTCCATCACCACAAAAGAATCCCCTCATGTTACCTCTTTGTATTCACTCTACCATCAACTTTTCTTCAGATTGGCTACACCATCCTACATTCCCATCAGCAATGCATGGAGATCCAGTTTCTTTGTGTCCTCACCAGGATTTGGTATTTGTCACTCTTTTTTATTTCAACTGTTCTAATGGATGCCTAGTGATATCATCACATTGTGGTCTTAATTGACATTTTTCTAGTGGCTGGTGATGTTGAACATCTTTTCAGATACTTACTTGGCATCTATATCTCCTTTTTGGTGAAATATATGTTCATGTCCTTTGCAATTTCTAGTTGGGTTGTTTGCTTTTTTGTTATTGTGCTCTGAGAGTTTTTTTTTTTAATATATATACTACATATCAGGCCTTTGTCGGATATGGGGCTGGCAAATATTTTCTCCCAGTCTGTAACTTGTCTTTTCATCTTTTTAACATCTTTAAATGGAACAAATGTCTTTAATTTGGATAAAGTCCAATTCATCAATTTTTCCTTTTAAGGAACATGCTTTTGGTGTCAAGTCTAAGAATTATTTAAAGAGTCCTAGGTTCCAAAGAATTTTTTCCTATGTTTTGATTCTAAAACAGTTTTACATTTTACATTAACTCCATGATCCATTTTCAGTTAATTGTACAAGGTTTGCAGTTTAGGTTAAGATTCCTTTTTTTTTCGTTTTTTTTTTTTTTTTTTGGCTTATGAATATCCAGTTGCTTCAGCACCATTTTTTTCAAAAGGGTATCATTCCTCTATTGGATTTTTTTTTGCTTCTATGTAAAAAACCAGTTGGATATTATTTGTCTGGGTCTATTTCTGAGTTTTTTATTCTGTTCCATTGATGATATCTGTATCTCTGTTTTTTTTTTTGTATCTCTCTTAATACAATAATTACCTTGATTATAGCTATAGCTATGTAGCAAGCCATCACATAGAGTGATCCCTCCCAATTTATTCTTTTAAAAAATTGATTTATTTTTTAAAAATTTATTTTATTTTATTAAAATTTTTTTTATTAGAGTTCAATTTGCCAATATATAGCATAACACCCGGTGCTCATGCCGTCAAGTGCCCCCCTCAGTTCCCATCACCCAGTCACCCCAACCCCCTGCCAACCTCCCCTTCCATCACCCCTAGTTCGTTTCCCAGAGTTAGGACTCTCTCATGTTCTGTCTCTCTTTCTGATATTTCCCACTCATTTTTTCTCCTTTCCCCTTTATTCCCTTTCACTATTTTTTATATTCCCCAAATGAATGAGACCATATAATGTTTGTCCTTCTCTGATTGACTTATTTCACTCAGCATAATACCCTCCAGTTCCACCCACGTTAAAGCAAATAGTGGGTATTTGTCACTTCTAATGGCTGAGTTCCATTGTATACATAAACCACATCTTCTTTATCCATTCATCTTTCGATGAACACCGAGGCTCCTTCCACAGTTTGGCTATTGTGGACATTGCTGCTATAAACATCAGGGTGCAGGTGTCCCGGCGTTTCATTGCATCTGTATCTTTGGGGTAAATCCCCAGCAGTGCAATTGCTGGATTGTAGGGCAGATCTATTTTTAACTCTTTGAGGAATCTCCACACAGTTTTCCTGAGTGGCTGCACCAGTTCACATTGCCACCAACAGTGCAGGAGGGTTCCCTTTCTCCACATCCTCTCCAACATTTGTGGTTTCCTCTTGTTAATTTTCCCCATTCTCACTGATGTGAGGTGGTATCTCATTGTGGTTTTGATTTGTATTTCCCTGATGGCAAGGGATGCAGAGCATTTTCTCATGTGCATGTTGGCCATGTCTGTGTCTTCCTCTGTGAGATTTCTGTTCATGTCTTTTGCCCATTTCATGATTGGATTGTTTGTTTCTTTGCTGTTGAGTTGAATACGTTCTTCACAGATCTTGGAAACTAGCCCTTTATCTGATACGTCATTTGCAAATATCTTCTCCCATTCTGTAGGTTGTCTTTTAGTTTTGTTGACTGTATCCTTTGCTGTGCAAAACTTCTTATCTTGATGAAGTCCCAATAGTTCATTTTTGCTTTTGTTTCCCTTGCCTTCTTGGATGTATCTTGCAAGAAGTTACTGTGGCTGAGTTCAAAAAGGGTGTTGCCTGTGTTCTCCTCTAGGATTTTGATGGAATCTTGTCTCACATTTAGATCTTTCATCCATTTTGAGTTTATCTTTGTGTATGGGGTAAGAGAATGGTCTAGTTTTATTCTTCTGCATGTGGCTGTCCAATTGTCCCAGCACCATTTATTGAAGAGACTGTCCTTTTTCCATTGGATAGTCTTTCCTGCTTTGTCGAATATTAGTCGACCATAGAGTTGAGGGCCCACTTCTGGATTCTCTATTCTGTTCCATTGATCTATGTGTCTGTTTTTGTGCCAGTACCACACTGTCTTGATGACCACAGCTTTGTAGTACAACCTGAAATCCGGCATTATGATGCCCTTGGCTCTGGTTTTCATTTTCAATATTCCCCTGGCTGTTCTGGGTATTTTCTGATTCCACACAAATCTTAAGATGATTTGTTCCAACTCTCTGAAGAAAGTCCATGGTATTTTGATAGGGATTGCATTGAATGTGTAAATTGCCCTGGGTAGCATAGACATTTTCACAATATTAATTCTTCCAATCTATGGGCATGGAATATTTTTCCATCTCTGTGTCTTTCTCAATTTCTTTCAGAAGTATTCTGTAGTTTTTAGGGTATAGATCCTGTATCTCTTTGGATAGGTTTATTCCTAGGTATCTTATGCTTTTGGGTGCAATTGTAAATGGGATTTGTTCCTTAAAATTAAATTTAAATAAAAAAATCAAGTATGTTTTATTTACAATTTCATTTTATTTTATTTTTTTAAAAGATTTTATTTATTTATTCATGAGAGACACAGAGAGAAAGAGAGGCAGAGACACAGGCAGTGGGAGAAGGAGGCTCCATACAGGGAGCCTGATGTTTGACTCAATCCCAGGTATCTAGGATCATGCCCTCGGCTGAAGGCGGGGCTAAACCGCTGAGTCATCCAGGCTGCCCTACAATTTCAGTTTATTACTACTATTTAGGGTTTGTGCCTTTCTATATATTTTTTATTTTATTGTTTTCTTTTTTAAAAAAGATTATATTTATTTATTTGAGAGTGTGGCGGGAGATGTGGGGCAAGATGGTGTAGGAGTAGGGTCCTCAACTCACCTGGCCCCACCAACTTACCTAGATAACTTTCAAACCATCCTGAAAACCTTATGAATTCGACCTGAGATTTAAAGAGAGAACAGTCGGAATGTTACAAAGAGAAAGCTTTTCGCTTCTAACAATATAAGAAGGTGGAAAAAAATAAAATAATAAAGAATCAAGTGCCCCCCCCCCACCCCCCACGCAAGTTGCTGGGCTAAGGCGAGCAGCGAGAGCCTCCAGGACAGGAAAGCCCAGCCCCGGAGAAGCAGCAACTTTAAAATCTGCACTGGATTCTTCCCAGATGGAAAGGCGCCTAGCTGGGAACTCGGGCAGGATCCCAGGAGGGGCAGTGTAACCTCCAGCTTTCCGGAGTCACTAATAGAGGAGGTGCGCCCGGGAGAGAGCGCGCCACAGACTGTGGGCCTATCTGGGTAAAGGGCTGGAGCGCACACCCGGCGGGGCCTCGGGGAGAAGCCAGTCCATTGGGTGTGGGCTCTGGACACAGGGGTCTGTACCTCCTTCCCTGCGGGAGCCGCAGCCCCAGGAGTATGATTCCAGCAGCACAGGCCCCAGATCCCAGGGCTCTGAGCAGACACTCCTGGGGACAGACGGAGGTGGGGAGGGCCCAGGACAGCAAGGACTCTCCTGCTGATGGGTGCCCCCAAGCTGTGCAGAGATCAGTGCACCTGTGCCAGCCCGGGAGCATCTGGGCCATTGCGGACTGGGAGACTGTGCTGGTTTCTGCAGGAGCTGACTCCAGAGCTGGAGAGCTGGCCACCACCAGTGTTGTTCCTCCTGGTGTCACTCTGTGCCTGGGACAGAGCGGGCTGCCAGGGAACAGTGGTCTCATGGGGTAAACAGCTCCCACTGAGCCTGGCTCCCGGCCAGGGGGGAGGGGCAGCTCCCCCAGGTGCACACACCTGAGAATTAGCAAAGCAGGCCCCTCCCTCAGAAGACCAACTGGAAGGACAGGGGAAGAGCAAGTTCTTGACCCAGCAGTGCTGGAAAGCTCCAGGGAAAGTCAGAGGGATTTATAGTATATAGAACTAGAGGGTATCCCTCCTATTTTTTTCTTCCTTTTTCCAGTACAAATAGTTTTTACATCAAACTAAAAATCGCAAGTTTTTTCTCTTTTCCTACCTTAACTACAATATTTTACTATTTTACCACTTCTTCATTTTTAAGTTTCTTCCTTTTTGACTTTCATATTTCTACAATTATAGGTTTTAGATATATTTTCCACTTCTAGATTTCCTTCAAAATACTCAATTTGATTTTGGGAGATATACAAGATATGTGTTTTTTTGTTATGTTTTGTGTTTTTTGTTTTCTCTGCCTCATTAGGTTCTACAATGGCAGAAGTTAATACCTTCTAAAACATGACCATCATGCACCAAGAACCAAGTGGTATACGGTGCTGGTTCATTCTGTGAGATTCCTCATTCCCATTCTGCCCCTCGCTTTTATCTCATTTATGTTTTGGTGGTCAATGTTGGGGATTTCTACAAGTATTTCTGGTTTATATAAATTTGGGACTGAGAATATTCTAATATACAGAACTTAATATACTCAGAACCATGAGGATCACCCTCTACGAGCCCTCAGATGGACTATATCTCCCTCCACTACAACTACATCACCACCACCATCTCCCAGTCCCCCCTTTTCATCTTCTCTTTTTTATTTTTTTTCCTCTTTAATTTGCTTTTTTCTCTTCTTTTTTTCTCCCTTCTTTTTTTTCTTCTACTTTGGGATTCTTGGCCTTTTATTTTTTACTACTTTGTTTTAAAATTTGTTTTTCACTTTAGGGATCTTTTTGTTTTTTTTTTTGTTTTTTTTTTGTTCTGATCTTTGTTTTCAGTTTCTGGTCTCTTACCTGTTCAGAATCATCTAGGGTGAAATTGACTTTGGTAGTGGTTGATATTCTTTTTTTTTTTTAAAGATTTTATTTATTTATTCACAAGAGACACACAGAGAGAAGCAAAGACATAGGCAGAGGGAGGAGAAGCAGGCTCCATGCAGGGAGCCGGATGTGGGACTGGATCCTGGGACCCAGGGACCACACCCTGAGCCAAAGGCAGACACTCAAACACTGAGCCACCCAGGTGTCCCCGTGGTTGATATTCTTGACTCAGCCCACTCATAAAGCCATGCTTTCCTGAGCAACATGGCTAGAAGGAAGAACTCACCACAAAAGAAAGAATCAGAAACAGTACTCTTTGCCACAGAGTTACAGAATTGGATTACAATTCGATGTCAGAAAGCCAATTCAGAAGCCTAATTATAAAGCTACTGGTGGCTCTGGAAAAAAGCATAAAGGAATCAAGAGACTTCATGAATGCAGAATTTAGATCTAATCAGGTTGAAAATAAAAATCAATTAAATGAGATGCAATCCAAACTGGAGGTCCTAACGACGAGGGTTAATGAGATAGAAGAAAGAGTGAGCAACACAGAAGACAAGTTGATGGCAAAGAAGGAAGCTGAGGAAAAAAGAGAAAAACAATTAAAGGACCATGAGGAAAGGTTAAGGGAAATAAATGACAGCCTCAGAAGGAAAAATTTAGGGGGGAGGGGCAAGATCTAAGGGGAGGGGCAAGATGGTGGAAGAGTAGGGTCCCCAAGTCACCTGTCCCCAACAAATAACCTAGAAAACCTTCAAATCATCCTGAAAATCTACGAATTCGGCCTGAGATTTAAAGAGAGACCAGCTGGAATGCTACAGTGAGAAGAGTTCGCGCTTCTATCAAGGTAGGAAGACGGGGAAAAATAAATAAATAAACAAAAGGCCTCCAAGGGGGAGGGGCCCCGCGAGGAGCCGGGCTGAGGCCGGGGCGAGTGTCCCCAGGTCAGGAGAGCCCCGTCCCGGAGGAGCAGGAGCTGCACCAACCTTCCCCGTGGAAATGCCTCCCGGGGAATTGGAGCAGGATCCCCAGAAAGGCGGGGATGCCCTCGGGCTCCCTGGGACAGTAACAGAGGAACTGCGCCCGGGGAGATGCGCCGAGCTCCCTAAGGGCTGCAGCGCGCACGGCGGGAGACGGAGCAGCTCGGAGGGGCTCGGGCGGCGGCTCCCCGGAGGGGGCAGCGGGGCTCCAGGAGCAGCTCAGCGGCGGTGGCTCAGGCGGAGGAAGAAGCTCCGCACGGAGGGGGCTGCGGGGCTCCGGTAACAGCTCGGAGGGGCTCGGGCGGCGGCTCCGCGGAGGGGGCTGCCGGGCGGGAGCGCGAATCCAACAGCGCAGGCCCCGGAGCACAGGGCGCCGGGACACAGCCCAGGATCCGGCCTCCCCCAGGGACAGGCAGAGGCCGGGAGGGCCCAGGACAGCAAGGACGCTCCTGCCCAGAGCTGAGCAGATCAGTAGCCCCACCCCGGAGCCTCCAGGCCCTGCAGATGGAGAGCCCCGTAGTTACTGCGGGAGCTGAATCCAGGTTTCCAGAGTTTCCCCCCCACCACTGTGGCTGTTCCTCCTGGGGCCTCACGGGGTAAACAACCCCCCACTGAGCCCTGCGCCAGGCAGGGGGCAGAGCAACTCCCCCAAGTGCTAACACCTGAAAATCAGCACAGCAGGCCCCTCCCCCAGAAGACCAGCTAGACAGACAAGTTCCAGGAAGTCAAGGAACTTAAAGTATACAGAATCGGAAGATACTCCCCCGTGTTTTTTGTTTTTTGTTTGGTTTGTGTTTTTTTTCTTTCTTTTTGATTTCTAATTGCTTCCCCCACCCCCCTTTTTTTCACCTTTCTTTTCTTTCTTTCTCTTTTTCTTCTCTTTTATCCCTTTTTTCTTCTTTCTCTTTTTTCTTTTTCTCTTTTCTTTCCTTCTCTCTCTCTCTTTTTCTCCTTTTCCCAATACAACTTGTTTTTGGCTACTCTGCACTGAGCAAAATGACTAGAAAGAAAAACCTCACCTCAAAAGAAAGAATCAGAAACAGTTCTCTCTCCCACAGAGTTACAAAATCTGGATTACAATTCAATGTCAGAAAGCCAATTCAGAAGCACTATTATACAGCTACTGGTGGCTCTAGAAAAAAGCATAAAGGACTCAAGGGACTTCATGACTGCAGAATTTAGATCCAATCAGGCAGAAATTAAAAATCAATTAAGTGAGATGCAATCCAAGCTAGAAGTCCTAACGACGAGGCTTAACGAGGTGGAAGAACGAGTGAGTGACATAGAAGACAAGTTGATGGCAAAGAGGGAAACTGAGGAAAAAAGAGACAGGCAATTAAGAGACCATGAGGACAGATTAAGGGAAATAAACGACAGCCTGAGGAAGAAAAACCTACGTTTAATTGGGGTTCCCGAGGGCGCCGAAAGGGCCAGAGGGCCAGAATATGTATTTGAACAAATCCTAGCTGAAAACTTTCCTAATCTGGGAAGGGAAACAGGCATTCAGATCCAGGAAATAGAGAGATCCTCCCCTAAAATCAATAAAAACCGTTCAACACCTCGACATTTAATAGTGAAGCTTGGAAATTCCAAAGATAAGGAGAAGATCCTTAAAGCAGCAAGAGAAAAAAGTCCCTGACTTTTATGGGGAGGAATATTAGGGTAACAGCAGACCTCTCCACGGAAGCCTGGCAGGCCAGAAAGGGCTGGCAGGATATATTCAGGGTCCTAAATGAGAAGAACATGCAGCCCAGGATACTTTATCCAGCAAGGCTCTCATTCACAATAGAAGGAGAGATAAAGAGGCTCTCATTCACAATAGAAGGAGAGATAACGAGCTTCCAATTCCAAGATAGGCAGAAACTGAAAGAATATGTGACCACCAAACAAGCTGTGTAAGACATATTAAGGGGGCACCTGTAAAAGAAAGAGGACGCCCAAAGAAATAATCCACAAGAACAGGGAGTGACTAGGGATTATGATGACACTAACTTCATATCTTTCAATAGTAACTCTGAATGTGAATGGGCTTAATGACCCCATCAAAAGTTGCAGGGTTTCAGACTGGATAAAAAAGCAAGATCCATCTATTTGCTGTCTACAAGAGACTGCTTTTAGACGTAAGGACACCTCCAGTCTGAAAATGAAAGGTTGGAGAACCATTTACCATTCAAAGGGTCCTCAAAAGAAAGCAGGTGTAGCAAACCTCATATCAGATAAATTAAAATTTATCCCAAAGACTGAGATGAAGAGGGACACTATATCATACTTAAAGGATCTATTTAACAAGAGGACCTAACAATCATGAATATTTATGCCCTAATGTGGGAGCTGTCAGCAAAACAATCAATTAATAACGAAAGTTAAGACATACTTAGATAATAACACACTAATACTGGGAGGCTTCAACATGGCACTTTCTGCAAATGACAGATATTATAAGCACAACATCTCCAAAGAAACGAGCTTTAAATGATACACTGGACCAGATCGATTTCACAGATATATACAGAAGTTTGCATTTGAATGCAACTGAAGATACATTCTTCTCAAGTGCACATGGAACTTTCTCCAGAACACCACATACTGGGTCTCAAATCAGGTCTCAACCTATACCAAAAGATTGGGATTGTCCTCTGAATATTTTCAGACCACAATGCTTTGAAACGGGAACTCAATCACAAGAAGAAATTTGGAAGAAATTCAAACACTTGGAGGTTAAAGAGCATCACAATGCCGGATTTCAAGTTGTACTACAAAACTGTGAAAATCCAGACAGTGTGGTACTAGGACAAAAACAGACACATAGATCAATGGAATAGAATAGAGATGAATGGGTCAATCAGTAAATTAGAGAGGAATTAAAAAGATTCATGGAAACTAATGAGAATGAAGATGCAACTGTTTAAAATCTTTGGGATACAGGAAAAGCAGTCCTGAGAGGGAAATACATCGCAATACATGCATCCCTCAAAAAATTGGGAAAAAACTCCAATACACAAGCTAACCTCTCACCTAAGGGAACTGTAGAAAGAACAGCATATAAAACCTACACCAAGGAGAAGAAGAGAGGTAATAAAGATTCGAGGAGAACTCAATGAATTACAGAGCAGAAGAACTGTAGAACAGATCAACAAACCAGGAGTTGGTTCTTTGAAAGAAATAATAAGGTAGATAAACCATTATCCAGCATTATTAAACAGAAAAAAGACTCAAATTAATAAAATCACGAATGAAAAAGGAGAGATCACAACCATTACCAAAGAAATACGAACGATTTTAAAAACATATTATGAGCAGCTATATGCCAATAAAGTAGACAATCTAGAAGAAATGGATGCTTTTCTGAAAAACCACAAATTACCAAAACTGGAACAGGAAGAAATAGAAAACCTGAAGAGGCCAATAACCAGGGAGGAAATTGAAGCAGTCATCAAAAACCTCCCAAGACACAAAAGTCCAGGGCCAGATGGCTTCCAAGTGGAATTCTATCAAACGTTTAAAAAAGAAACAATACCTATTCTACTAAAGCTGTTCCGAAAGGTAGAAAGAAATGGAATACTTCCAAACTCGTTTTATGAGGGCAGCATCACCTTAATTCCAAAACCAGACAAAGACCCCACCAAAAAGGAGAATTATAAACCAATATCCCTGATGAACACAGCTGCAAAAGTTCTCAACTAGATACTAGCCAATAGTATCCAACAATACATGAAGAAGATTATTCACCATGACCAAGTGGGATTTATCCCTGGGATGCAAGGTTGGTTCAACACTCATTAAACAATCAACATGATAGATCATATCAACAAGAGAAAAACAAGAACCATTTGATCCTCTCAATAGATGCAGAGAAAGCATTTGACAAAAGACAGCATCCATTCCTGATTCAGAGTGTAGGGATAGAGGGAACATTCCTCAGCATCTTAGAAGTCACCTCTAAAAAAGTCCACAGCAAATATCATTCTCAACGGGGAAACACTGAGTGCCATTCCCCTAAGATCAAGAACACTACAGAGATGTAGACTCTTACCACGGCTATTCAGCATAGTACTAGAAGTCCTAGCCTCAGCAATCATACAACAAAAAGAAATAAAAGGCATTCAAATTGGCAAAGAAGAAGTCAAACTCTCCCTCTTCGCCGATGACATGATACTGTACAGAGAAAACCCAAAAGACTCCACCCAAAGATTGCTAGAACTCATACAGCTATTCAGCAGTGTGGCAAGATACAAAATCAATGCCAAGAAATCATTGGCATTTCTATACACTAACAATGAGACTAAGGAAAGAGAAATTAAGGAGTCAATCCCATTTACAACTGCACCCAAAACATAAGATACCTAGGAATAAACCTATCCAAAGAGATACAGGATCTATACCCTAAAAACTACAGAACACTTCTGAAAGAAACTGAAGAAGACACAGAGATGGAAAAATATTCCATGCCCATAGATTGGAAGAATTAATATTGTGAAAATGTCTATGCTACCCAGGGCAATTTACACATTCAATGCAATCCCTATCAAAATACCATGGACTTTCTTCAGAGAGCTGGAACAAATCATCTTAAGATTTGTGTGGAATCAGAAAAGACCCCGAATAGCCAGGGGAATATTGAAAATGAAAACCAGATCTGGGGGCATCACAATGCCGGATTTCAAGTTGTACTACAAAGCTGTGAAAATCCAGACAGTGTGGTACTGGGACAAGAACAGAGACATAGATCAATGGAACAGAATAGAGAACCGAGAAATGGGCCCTCAACTCTATGGTCAACTAATATTCGACAAAGCAGGAAAGACTATCCAATGGAAAAAGAACAGTCTCTTCAATAAATGGTGCTGGGATAATTGGACAGCCACATGCAGAAGAATAAAACTAGACCATTCTCTTACCCCATACACAAAGATAAACTCAAAATGGATGAAAGATCTAAATGTGAGATAAGAATCCATCAAAATCCTAGAGGAGAACACAGGCAACACCTTTTTTCAACTTGGCCACGGCAACTTCTTGCAAGATACATCCAAGAAGGCAAGGGAAACAAGCAAAAATGAACTATTGGGACTTCATCAAGATAAAAAGCTTCTGCACAGCCAAGGAAACAGTCAACAAAACTAAAAGACAACCTACAGAATGGGAGAAGATATTTGCAAATGACCTATCAGATAAAGGGCTAGTATCCAAGATCTATAAAGAATGTATTCAACTCAACAGCAAAGAAACAAACAATCCAATCATGAAATGGGCAAAAGACATGAACAGAAATTTCACCAAAGAAGACATACACGTGGCCAACAAGCACATGAGAAAATGCTCCGCATCCCTTGTCATCAGGGAAATACAAATCAAAACCACAATGTGATACCACCTCACACCAGTGAGATTGGTGAAAATTAACAAGACAGGAAATAACAAATGTTGGAGAGGATGTGGAGAAAGGGAGCCCTCTTGCACTGTTGGTGGGAGTGTGAACTGGTACAGCCACTCTGGAAAACTGTATGGAGGTTCCTCAAAGACTTAAAAATAGAAAAAAAAATAGAGCAAGCCTATGACCCAGCAATTGCACTACTGGGTATTTACCCCAAAGATACAGATGCAGTGAAACACTGAGACACCTGCACCCCAATGTTTATAGCAGCAATGTCCACAATAGCCAAACTATGGAAGGTGCTTTGGTGTCCATCGAAAGGTGAGTGGATAAAGAAGATATGGTCTATGTATACAATGGAATATTCCGCAGCCATTGGAAATGACGAATACCCACCATTTGCTTCGACGTGGAACTGGAGGATGGAACTGGAGGGTATTATGCTGAGTGAAGCAAGTCAATCAGAGAAGGACAAACATTATATGGTCTCATTCATAGGAGAAATGTAAAAAACAGTTAAAGGGATTAAAGGGGAAAGGAGAGAAAATGAGTGGGAAATATTAAGAGAGGGTGAAAGAACATGAGAGACTCCTAACTCTGTAAAATGAACAAGGTGTAGTAGAAGGGGAGGTGGTCCGGGGGATGGGGTGGCAGTGACAGGCACTAAGGGGAGCACTTGATGGGATTAGCACTGGGTGTTATACTATATGTTCCGGAATCGAAATCCAATAAAATATACAATAAATAAATAAATAATTACATAAAAAGAGAGAGCATGTGCACAAACTCGAGAGAGGGGCAGAGGGAGAGGGAGAAGCAGGGTCCTTGGAGGGTTTGATACCAGAACCCTGAGATCATGACCTGAAGTGAAGGTACCCACTTAATGGACTGAACCACCCAGGTGCCCCTATTTTATTTTATTTTTAAGGTTTTATTTATTTATTTGAGGAAGAGGGAGAGAAGGAGAGGGAGCAAGAGAGAGAGCTAGATTAGGGGCTGAAGGAGAGGGAGAGAGACGTCTGTGTGTCTTAGCAGTTGAGCTTCTGCCTTTGGCTCAGGTTGTGATCCCTGGTCATGGGATTCAGTCCCCCATCAGGCTCCCCACGGGGAGCCTGCTTCTCCCTCTGCCTATGTCTCTGCCTCTCTCTGTGTGTCTCTCATGAATAAATAAATAAAATCTTCAAAAAAAACTGATAGAAAATGCATTAAACCTATAGATCTATTTGGAGAGAACTGAGATCTCCATTATTTTGAGTCTTTCAATCTGTAAACATGGTATATTTCTCCATTTATTTAGGTCTTTGATTTCTTTCATTGGCATTTTGTAATTTTCAGCATAGAGATCCTGTATATGCTTTTATTTTTTATTTTTTTAAAGATTGTATTATTTACTGTGGAGACACAGAGAGAGAGGCAGAGATATAGGCAGAGGGAGAAACGGGCTTCCCATGGGGCGCTTGATATGGGACTTGATCCCGGGACCCAGGATTACTACCTGAGCCAAAGGCAGATGCTAAACCACTGAGGCACCCAGGTGCCCCCTGTACATGCTTTTAGATTTTATAATTGTCTCTTAAACAACATGGATTTGAACTGCAGAGGTCTACCTATATCTGGATTTTTTACAGTGCAGTATTATAAATGTATTTTCTCTTCCTTATGATTTGCCTAATAACATTTCCTTTTCTCTAGCTTACTTTGTTGTAAAAATACAGAATACGATACACATAACATACAAAATACGTGTTAATGGATTGTTTATGTTATCATAAGGCCTCTGGTTAACAGAAGGCTATTAGTAGTTACATTTTTGAGGAGTCAAAATTATACACAGATTTTCGACTGCACAGGGTCAGCACCCAAACCCCTGCATTGTTCAAGGGTCAACTGTCTTTCATTTTCTTTAGCACAATCCTAAGGGGTACTGTGCTTTAAACTTTGATTTCCCTAAGGGGTACTGTGCTTTAAACTTTAAACTTTTTTAATCCAAACTTTGATTACCCTAAGGGATACTGTGCTTTAAACTTTGATTTCTTTAAACTTTTGATATAAACTTTGTTTATATATATATGCAATTGGTTTTTGAGTGTTGATTTTGTATTCTGAAACCTTGCCAAACTCACTTATTAGTTCTAGGAGGAGTTTTAGGAGGGTGGCTTTTTTTTTTAGTAGATGCCTTGAGATTTTTTTTTTGAGATTTTTTATATAAACAGCTATAAATAGGAATGGTTTCCTTTCTTCTTTTAAAAAAAATCTGTATTTTTAAATTTATTCTATTTTTTTCCTTTGCCTTTTTGTCTTGTTCCACTGGTAGAACTTTCAGTAGAATATTGAACAATGGTGATAGGATATGTACATCCTTGCTTTGTTCCTCATCTTAGGGGGGAGAAGCATTCAGTCTTTCCCCATTACATACAATATTAAATGCAAGTTTTTTGTAAATACTCTTTATCAAGTCAAGGAAATTTCTCTCTATTCTTAGTTTGCTGAGTTTTTTCTTTTAAATCATGAATGGGCACTGGATTTTGCAGATGCTTTTTCTGCCTTAATATCTCTTCTTGGTGAACTGGTCCTTTTATCATTATGTAATACTTTTTGTTTCTAGTAATTTTTTTTTGCTTTGAAGTCTACTTTAATATTAATACAGTCACTCCTGCTTTTTTAAAGTTAATGTTTGCATTATATTAATTTTTACATTTCTTTTACTTTTCACCTACCTATGTGGTTGTATTTGAAGTGGGTTTCTTATAGACAATATATTATTTTTTTTTCTTTCATGGTGCTGCATTTTATTTACTATAGAGCTTTTATTGATATTGCCTGGAATGACTTGCTCTTTTGTTGAGTTTATGGTTGATTTTTATCTCAACAGACTGTACGTTCCATGAAAGCAGAGCCATTTTCTGTCACGTGTTCTTCTAGAGCCTGAGCCCCAAAGAGGTGTGCTTGGCACATAGTTTTGTTTTGTTTTGTTTTGTTTTTAATAAATTTATTTTTTATTTGTGTTCAATTTACCAACATACAGAATAACACCCAGTGCTCATCCTGTCAAGTGCCCCCCTCAGTGCCCGTCACTCATTCACCCCCACCCCCCACCCTCCTCCCCTTCCACCACCCCTAGTTCATTTCCCAGAGTTAGGAGTCTTTATGTTCTGTCTCCCTGTCTGATATTTCCCACACATTTGTTCTCCCTTCCCTTATATTCCCTTTCACTATTATTTATACAATATATGATTTGATTAATTTTTAATCTATTCTGCTAATACCTCTTTTTTTTTAATTTTATTTATTTATGATAGGCACACAGTGAGAGAGAGAGAAGCAGAGACACAGGCAGAGGGAGAAGCAGGCTCCATGCACCGGGAGCCCGATGTGGGATTCGATCCCGGGTCTCCAGGATCGCGCCCCGGGCCAAAGGCAGGCGCCAAACCGCTGCGCCACCCAGGGATCCCAGCTAATACCTCTTTTAATTGCAATATTTAAACTATACTTAAGGTAATTATTGATATGTTAGGGCTTACGTCTGCCATTTTATTATATTTACATGGTCATAAATATGTTAACACTGAATATTGCTTTAACCCAAACCATGATATAAATCTGCTGGGAAGATGGGAGGAAGGGGAACCATGTGTGCAAAATGCTGGAAGAAGAGAGATAGATATTTATCTTCTGTAGCAGGAAGTCAACTTACAACAAATAAAATTGAAAATAGATAAGAAATATCAGTATAATAATATCAATGATAGAGGTTAATAATTTAGGGAATAATTAAAAGCATTGAAAGTGGTTGCCTCTAGGGAATGAGAATCATGGATGGGTAAGGGTGGAGGAAAACATTGCATTTTTAAAAGCCTTAGAAAGTATCACTAGACTTTTAGAACTTTAAATTGCTTGATAAAAATATAATTAGTAAATCTAAATTTTAAAAATAATCAATTATTTTTTAGTGCAGTTTTCATCAACCTTGTCTGCCCTTTAGAATTGTCTAGGTGAACTTTTTAAAATACCAATTTTCAGGCCCACCTTATACCAATCAAGCTGGGTCTGGGGTTCAGGTATCAATATTCAAAACTCATTTCCCAGAAATGGACCCTCAACTCTATGGTCAACTAATCTTTGACAAAGCAGAAAGAATATCCGATGGAAAAAGAATAGTCTCTTTACTCAATGGTGTTGGGAAAATTGGACAGCCACATGTAGAAAAATGAAACTGGACCATTTTCATACACCATACACAAATATAAACTCAAAATGGATGAAAGACCTAAATGTGAGCTAGGAATCCACCAAAATCCTAGAGGAGAACACAGGCAGCCACCTCTGTGACCTTGGCCACAGCAGCTTCTTGGTAGACGCGTTTCGAAAGGCAAGGGAAACAAAAGCAAAAATGAACCATTGGGACCTCACCAAGATAAAAAGCTTCTGCACAGCAAAGAAAACAATCAACAAAACTAAGAGGCAACCTATGGAATGGGGGAAGATATTTGCAAATAATATATCAGATAAAGGGCAAGTATGTAAGATTTATAAAGAACTTATCAAACTAAACACCCAAAACGCAAATAATCCAGTTAAGAAATGGGCAGAAGATGTGAACAGACAGTTCTCTAAAAAAGACATTCAAATAGCAAACAGACACATGAAAAAATGCTCCACATCACTTGGCATCAGGAAAATACAAATCAATGCCACAATGAGATATCACCTCACACCAGTCCCAATGGCTAAAATTAACAAGTCAGCAAATGTTGATGGGAATGCAAGCTAGTACAGCCACTTTGGAAAATAGTATGGAGGTTCCTCAAGAAGTTAAAAATAGAACTACCCTTTGACCTAGTAATTGCACTACTGGGTATTTACCCCAAAGATACAAATGTATTGATCCAAAAGGACATCTGCACCCCAATGTTTATAGCAGCAATGTCCACAATAGCCAAATTGTGGAAGGAGCCACGATGCTCTTCGACAGATGAATGGATAAAGAAGATGTGGTCTATGTACACAATGGAATATTACTCAGCCATCAGAAAGGATGAATACTTACCATTTACATCAATGCTGATGGAACTGGAGGGTATTATGCTGAGTGAAATAAGTCAATCAGATAAAGACACTTATATGGTTTCACTCATATGTGGAATATAAGAAACAGTGCAGAGGATCATAAGGGAAGGGAGGGAAAATTGAATGGGAAGTCATCAGAGAGGGAGAAAAACTATGAGAGACACTTAACTATAGGAAATAAACAGGGTTATTGGAGGGGAGGTGGGTGAGGGTATGTGGTAATTGGGTGATGGGTATTAAGGAGGGCATGTGATGTGAATAGCACTGGGTATTATACACCACTGATGAATTACTGAACTCTATATCTGAAACTAATGATGTACTATCAATGTATATAATGTTGGCTAATTGAATTTAGATTTAAAAAATGAAAAAAACCCAAACCCCCCAAAACCATAACTTTTTCCCAGATTATTTGGATGTGTATTGGGTTGAGGATGGCTGGTTTAGAACATATACTATCAGTAGACCTTGGGTAAAATGTTAGTGGCAATGATAAAGGTAAAACATGAAGCTCTTACTATCTTTTTAAAAAAATTTTTTTTAATTTTTTAAAATTTATTTATGATAGTCACACACACAGAGAGAGAGAGAGAGAGAGAGAGAGAGAGAGAGGCAGAGACACAAGCAGAGGGAGAAGCAGGCTCCATGCACCGGGAGCCTGACGTGGGACTCGATCCCGGGTCTCCAGGATCGCGCCCTGGGCCAAAGGCAGGCGCTAAACCACTGTGCCACCCAGGGATCCTGAAACTCTTACTATCTTAACGTCAACCAACTTACTGGAGACTTGTGGGTCAGACACTTTTGGAAGGCCCTGCTTGAGAGAAATCAAACATGGGCTAAGTATTTGTAGATGGTGAAGCAGAACAAAAGAGCACTACAGCCACAATTTAGGGCCTTCCAGGTCTATCTCATGTGATTAAAACTACCAAGAGGCTTTGACAATTTATATTTTCTCAGCTCATAGAGAGAATAAAAGCAGAAGGGAAAGAAAGAAGAAAACATAAACTCCTAAATTTAGTGTGTTCTGTAGTTCTTATGGTATCACTTGAAATAGTTTACTATATAAAGTGGCCTGTGGTGCCTTCTCAAGTACTCTCTTTGGGCCTTTATCAGCATTTGGCAGTCATAACCAGTGGATTCATATACCAAGATAGAGGGCATTGAGTTTTGTCTGAAGAAGAACATGGGGCAATGACAAGAGACCAAAAGTGGGTTTGTTCTGTACAGGTGTCCCAAAGGATGTACATTCAGGAAAGCTGCAAAAGTGAGATGGGCCTCTCTCATCACAAGAGGTAACTACAAAATGTGCCTCTAGAGAGAGTCCTAGCATTTTAAAAAATATACAATGTGGCATTTTTTAGTATATTCACAAACTTGTGCAACCATCAGTACTAACTAATTCTAGAACATTTTTATCGTCTCCCAAAGAAACCCTATACCCATTAGCAGTCATTTCCCATTCTCTCCTTCTCCCAGGCCCTGGCAACCACTAACATATTTTCTGTCTCTATGGGTTTGCTTATGTTGACCATTTCATTTAAATGGGATTGTACGGGATCCCTGGGTGGCGCAGCGGTTTGGCGCCTGCCTTTGGCCCAGGGCGTGATCCTGGAGACCCGGGATCGAATCCCACATCAGGCTCCCGGCGCATGGATCCTGCTTCTCCCTCTGCCTGTGTCTCTGCCTCTCTCTCTTTCTCTCTGTATGACTATCATAAATAAATAAAATTAAAAAAAAATAAATGGGATTGTACAATATGTAGCCTTCTGTGTCTGGCTTCCTTCACTTTGCATAATGCTTTCAAGGTTCAACCATGTTGTACCATCTATTAGTACTTTATAATGGCTGAATAATATTCCATTGTATTGATATGCCACATTTTGTTTCTCCATTCATCATCTGATGGGTAGTTAGGTTATTTCCATGTTTGGTGGCTGAATAATTATGCTGTGAACATTCCTGTACAAATATTTTGTGTGGACATATGTTTTCTTATCTCTTGGGTGTATACTAAAGAGCTGGATGCTGGGTCATATGGCAGTTCTGTGTTTAACTTTTTGAGCAACTGCTAAGTTGTTTTCTACTTCATCTGCACCATTTTACAGTCCCACCATCAATTTATGAGGGTTCCCATTTCCCATTTTTCTACATCTTTGTCTACTGCTTGTTATTATCTGTCTTTTAAATTATTGCCATCCTAGTGGGTGTGAAGTGGTAGCTCATTGTGGTTTTGGTATGCATTTTCCCTGATTACTAAGGATGTTGGGCATCTCTTCCTGTGCTTGTTGGTCATTTGTATATCTTCTTTAGAGAAATGTCTATTCAGGCCCTTTGCCAAATTACCCATCCATCTCTGTTGCAACCTGCTGGGCAGGTCAAATCACAACCTCTGCTGCAGCTGGCCTTAAACCATCAGGAATTCATCAACAACTGCCACCTCCCCTATTTTTGGCTCTAGCTTTCTTTTTTTTTTTTTAAGATTTTATTTATTTATTTATTCACAAGAGAGACAGAGAGAGGGAGAGAGAGAGAGGGAGGCAGAGATACAGGCAGAGGGAGAAGCAGGCTCCATGCAGGGAGCCCGATGTGGGACTCGATCCCAGGACTTCAGGATCACGCCCTGGGCCAAAGGCAGGTGCTAAACCGCTGAGCCACCCAGGGATCCCCTGGCTCCAGCTTTCAACTCAGTACTCACCAGAGAAAGCCTAATCTGCTTCCCAAACCAATCACATAAGATGCCCTGCTTTTTATTAGCCCACCTCTAGCTTTTTAAAAACTTAATTTATTTGAGAGAAAGCGTATGGAGGAGGGTCAGAGAGAAAGAGTCCTAAGCAGACTCTGCACTGAGCATGGAGCCTGATGTAGGACTCAATCCTAGGACCATGAGATCACGACCTGAGCTGAAACCAAGAGTCAGACGCTTAACCTACTGTGCCACCCAGGTGCCCCACAGCCTCCTTCCAGTTTTTACTGCCGACAGCCTCCAATCAGACCCGAAAGACTGCATATGCAAATAGACAATGACCAGACCATGTATAAAAACAGAACTTTGCCCTACAACCTGCAGCACCCTGCCCAGGAAATCAAACCCTTACCAACAATAAACAAGCCAGGAAGCCAGCCTGCTATAAATCATACTTTCAGGAAGTCAGATTTCTATGTCTAGTGATAATCCAGGAAATGAAACAGTAACTTCTGTAACAACCACCCCCAAATGTCCAGGACTTGATTAATAACTGACAAGTTTAGGGGCACCTGGGGGGCTCAGTGGTTGAGCATCTGCCTTTGGTTCAGGTCATAATCCTGGGGTCCTGGGATTGAGTCCTGCATCAGGCTCCCTGCAAGGAGCCTGCTTCTCCTCTGCCCATGTCTCTGCCTCTCACTTGGCTTTTATTAAAAAAATAATCTCCAGGGGCACCTGGGTGCCTTGGTCAGAAAAGCATCTGCCTTCAGCTCAGGTCAGGATCCCGGGGTCCTGGGATTGAGTCCCATGTCGGGCTCCCTGCTCAGCGGGGACTCTGCTTCTCCCTCTTCCTCTGCTGTTCCCCCTGCTTGTGTGCTCACACACACACTCTCTCTCTTTCTCTTGTGCACACGCGCACATAAATAAATAAAATCTTTAAAAGTGTGTGTGTTTCTCATTAATAAATAAATAAAAGCTTTTTTTTTAAAGAGAGAGACAGATACAGAGACATAGGCAGAGAGAGAAGCAGGCTCCTTGCTGGGAGCCTGATATAGGACTTGATCCCTGGACCCAGGATCACGCCCTGAGCCAAAGGCAGACGCTCAACCGTTGAGCCACCCAGGTGTCTCTAAATAAATAAAATCTTAAAAAAAACTGACAAGCTTCCTTCATTTTTGTCCCTGCTTCCAAATTAGGACCAACAGAAGAAAGCTAAATATGCACCCCTAACTAATTACCCAGTATGCCCTGCTTCTAGGTAGCCTGCCTACAGCTACCCCATGCCAGTGGCCTCCAGTCAGGGCACACCTGAAGCCTTCCCTCCTTTTTTTTTTTTTTTTACTATAAAGCTTTATCCTCTCTGTCTGCCTTTGAGTCTATGCCAAAAGGCAAGTGACAGTATCTGACACCCTTGCTATCAGAAGCTCAGAATCAATGGCCTTTGCTTTTCTCATTTGGTTTGTCTTCACTTATTTCCACAGGGCCTACCTGAAGTCTTTCCTTTTTTCACTAGAAAACTTTCCCACTCCTCTGCCTGTCTTTGAATGTCTGCCAAACATAACCCATGATGGCAGACTCTCCTTGCTACAGCGGGCTCTGAATAAATCGCCTTGTTTTGTTCTCATTTGGGTGGTTTTCGTTTATTTTCACAGTAGGATTGCCAGATAAAATATAGGATGCTCTGTGAAATTTAAATTTCAGATAAACAACAAACAATTTTTAGTATAACCATGTCCCAAATATTGCATAATTGTGATTTGCTAAATCTAGAACCCTAAGCATATGTAAAAATGTGACTCCACACAGAATTCTGAGAGAGGAGCATCTTAACACAAGGCAGCTGAATAATTCTGCTTGGCTGAGCCCTCTGGTTTGCTAAATACCAATTAAATGACATTTCTATTTTCTGTTTTGTTGTGTTGTGTTGTGTTATTGTACCAGAAAAGTGCTCCAATCAGTACCATGCTTTGATTTGCCTTTATCAAGCTGGGAGGCTTTCAAGTTACTGTCTGGGCTTTAGCCCCAGACAATACAAGACATTTTATTCTAAAAGTCCTTTGCTCCATGTGTGTTAATTAGAGTCGTTTCTTGCCAGTCTCCCGTGTTCTTCAATTCCAGTAATGTCAGTTTGGTTGCCCAAGTCCCTGGAGGTTCATGCAGCCTTCATCAGTGATTTATTTTTGTCCTAACCAGATGGCTCCAGGTTCCTGTGACTGCACAGGAGTCTTTTGGATTATCCTGTTTATCTTTCCCAGTGCTCAAGGTAAGGGTTGATCTTCATGAAGCACATTTGTCAGCAAGATAAGCCATTCACCACCACTGCTGCCTGGACACCATAACCAAAGTTATTAGATTTAATATACATTTTCATAAACTCCACCACAAAAGCTGGAAGGGGATTATTGTCTTGTTTTTTGATACAGCCAGTGGAAGGGCAGCACCTGATCAGGCTCAGCAGAGGAAAGGGACTCTACAGGGGGCACCAGAGGCCCCAACTTAGCACTTCTTCACCTTTAAGGAGGCGGGCATGAAGCAGATAAGCAGAATATCTTTAATGAAACTAATAAACATGCGAAGGTAGGTGCGATGTTTAAAGAAACAATAAATCAAAACTGATACATGCAATATTTCACTGCTAGATTAAGGAATTCATCCAAAGGGAACACTTGGCTTTTATTAAAAAAATAATCTCCAGGGGCACCTGGGTGCCTTGGTCAGAAAAGCATCTGCCTTCAGCTCAGGTCAGGATCCCGGGGTCCTGGGATTGAGTCCCATGTCGGGCTCCCTGCTCAGCGGGGACTCTGCTTCTCCCTCTTCCTCTGCTGTTCCCCCTGCTTGTGTGCTCACACACACACTCTCTCTCTTTCTCTTGTGCACACGCGCACATAAATAAATAAAATCTTTAAAAAAAAAATCTCCATACATTCCCACACAATGAAAGCTCTCTCACATCAGCCTAAAGTAAAGCTGAGTATGCTCTGGTTAGTGCTGGTTTTGAAAACTTGAAAAACAGGCAGAAAGCCACCCAATGTAAGATTCGTGGCATTTAAAGTTACACACATGGGCATGTGTGGACATGCACATCAGAACACATATAATCCAGGAATTATGACTTACTATTGTTAGGGGTTTCAGTCACCAAAAATGTTTATTGTTCAAAATGTGAAGGACTCACAATGAACACAGATTGTCAGATGACTGGTTCTCATTCCTCCATCAATTCCTCTTGTGGCCTATCCATGCAAGACAGAAGTCAAGTGGGCTCTGTAACAGCAGGGGGAGCTACTTGGCCTTTATCCTAGAGAAAGCAAATCAAGAATTTCTAACTTTTGGGATCTATTTAGACTAATCTGTGCCTTTGGTTGGCCTAGGGAACTCAAAAGCTAATAAAGTAGTATGCTTGCCCCATAAGCCAATTAGAGGCTTTTCCCTACAAAAGCCATTATGACAGTGCTGTCCACTGAGAGTGCTATAATAAAGGCAAAAACATGCATTGAATGAATCTGGAAATACTTTCCTGATTTAATCTAGACCTTTAAAACTAAGAAATACAATGACAGATGAATTCTGTGTGTGTTTGGGGGTGGAAATAGGGTGGGGAGGGAGTTAGGGTACATTCAGAGTTAACAAAAGTAGAAGCCCAAGAAGAGCAAGGAATGTTTATGAAAGGGGGAGCAAAGTGGGTGTTTTGCAACATGGTTGCAAGAGGGGATGTGAGAGAATGAAGAACAGAAAGGCAATGTTAGGGGTGTGTAGGTGGCTCAGTCAGGTAAGTGTCCGACTCCTGGTTTTGGCTCAGGTGATGATCTCAGGGTCGTCGGATTGAGCCCCACATTGGGCTCTGCACTCAGTGGGCTCTGCTTGAGATTCTCTCTCTCTCGCTCTCTCGTCACCCACCCCCCCCAAGTAAAAAAAAAATCTTAAAAAAGGCAATGTCAATGATAGAGACCTGAAATCCCAACGATAGTGGCTACTACAAATTTCCTGCTTTACTTTTGCTAAGTGCTTTTCACCAAATATCACAATTAAAGTACACAACTCTCTGAAGTAGATATTGTAATTCTTATTTTACAGGTGAGGAAACTGAGGCCCGAAGAGTTTATATCACTCAAAGTTTCAATCTGGGGTACTGACCTGTAACACATCATGTTGAGGAACGCTGTTGGGCACCAGAGGAGCTAAGATGTAGGGTTCTGATGACCAGGTCAGTCTGACTCTGTTGCTGCACACCTTCATGCCTTCTTGCATTAAGTACCCTCATCCTCCTTTGCCTTCCCACAGTTTATTCATATTAAGTTCCACCATGGCCATTTAAAAAAAAAAGATTTTATTTATTTATTCATGAGAGACACACAGATATATATAGAGAGGCAGAGACACAGGCAGAGGGAGAAGCAGGCTCCATGCAGGGAGCCCAACATGGGACTCGATCCCAGGTCTCCAGGATCATGCCATGGGCTGAAGGCAGCACTAAACTGCTGAGCCACCCAGGGATCCCCATGGCCCTATTTTTTAAAGCATTGTATTAATTTATTTATTTGAGAGAGAGAGAGCAGAGCAAAAGAAAGCAGGGGGGAGCGAGAGGGGCGAGGAAGAAGCAGGCTCCCTTTGATCAGGGAGCCCAATGCAGGACTCCCTCCCAGGACCCCTGGGATCATGACCCAAGCCAACTGTAGATGCTTAACCCACTGAGCCATCCAGGCATCCCTACCTGTAACATTTCTTGAGTGCCTGGTTAGAACACCTTCATCATCAGCTTCACCTGGGAAGGTAGCTTTTCTGCATATGTACAGGATGCGCTCTTGGGCACTGGCACTTTTGTGACCTCACTTAATTTTCTCTAGGTGTGTATTGTACATTCCCATTTTTCAAAATAAGGAAACTGGGGCCCATAGAAGTTAGGTTAACATGTGTCAAAGTGTTAGAGTAAACAGGTACTTAGATTTTTAAAAAATATTTTATTTATTTATTTATTTATTTATTTATTTATTTATTGACTGACACTGAAAAAAAATTTCCAAGGTATATTGTGAAGTGGCATAAGCAAGTTTCAAAGTATTATGCAAACTTTATGTAAAGGTGTGTTTATATTTGTACACATCTAGAATACCTCAAAAAGGAAATACAAGATACTAGTAACATTGGTTGCCTCTATGAAGGGAAGGGAAACAGGTGGCCAGGGCATGGTGTGGGAGGGGGATGATTTGGATAGGGAAAGACAGTGGTGTTTTGTTTTAAAAGCCTCTGATGGGTGGGGATCCCTGGGTGGCTCAGCGGTTTGGTGCCTGCCTTTGGCCCAGGGCATGATCCTGGAGTCCTCGGATCGAATCCCGTGTTGGGCTCCTGGCATGGAGCCTGCTTTTCCCCTCTGCCTGTGTCTCTGCCTCTCTCTCTCTCTCTCTCTCTCTCTCTCTCTGCCTATCATGAATAAATAAATAAATCTTTTTAAAAAAAGAATGAAAAGCCTCTGGTGGGGGGCAGCAGCCCGGGTGGCTCAGCGGTTTAGCACTGCCTTTAGCACAGGGTGTGATCCTAGAGACCCAGAATCGAGTCCCACGTCGGGCTCCCTGCGTGGAGCCTGCTTCTCCCTCTGCCTGTGTCTCTGCCCCTCTCTCTCCCTCTCTCTCTCTGTCTCTCAGTCTCTCATGAATAAATAAATAAATAAAATCTTAAAAAAAAAAAGCCTCTGGTGGGGCATCTGGGTGTCAGTCTATTAAGCATCTGACTTCGGATCAGGTCATGATCTCAAGATCCTGGGATCAAGCCCCATGTCAGGCTCCCTGCTGAGTGGAGAGTCTGCTTGTCCCTCCCCTCTGCCCTTTTCCCCACTTGTTCTTTCTCTCTCTCAAATAAATACATAAAATATTTTTTTAAAAAAGATTTTATTGGGATGCCTGGATGGCTTAGCAGTTCAGCATCTACCTTCAGCTCAGGGCATGATCCCCATGTCCAGGGATCAGGTCCGGGGATTGAGTCCCGCACTGGGTTCCCTGCGGGGAGGTTGCCTCTCCCTCTGCTTGTGTCTCTGCCTCTCTCTGTGTGTCTCTTATGAATAATTAAATAAAAAATAATTAAATAAAAAAGATTTTATGTATTAGAGAGGGAGGAAGCATGAGCAGGGGAGGGTGGGGGAAGGGAGAGGGAGATGGAGAGAATCTCAAGTAGACAACACATTGAGCACAGTGCCTAATGCTCTGATCTTATGACCTTGAGATCATGACCTAAGCCGAAACCAAGAGTTGGACACTCAAATGACTGAACCACCCAGGTGCCCCAGTTAGTTAGGTTTTAACAGGATGCCTGGAGGCCAGCAAACAGAAAGTCATGGCTTGCTATGGGAAAATTGTGGAGGCCGAGGAAATTAAGGCCATTCCACTTTAAGTTCAGCATTATCACAAGTACAGCCATCCCAGGCCCCTGTGAATAAGAGCTGAACTTTACCTTACTTCAGTTACAGGAAGAAAACAGCTTACAGCTTAACGTCCTAGAAAGCCCCATATTAGAATAAAAACAGAGCCCAAGCCAAGGGCAGGAAGCCCCTATTAGAATGAGAACAGAGCTCAATGCCCTTGGAGGCCCATATCAGTATGTAAACAGAACTTGAGAAATTCCTCCACCCCCTCTGGAGGTCCCCTAGACCAGTCCTTAAAACTAAGCTGAAACCCACCTCGGGGTCCAGGTCCCTGCTCCGCCTTGTCGGGTATACTTGGACCGAAGCTCGAGCTTGTAAATAAACCCTCGTGTGTTTGCATCGGTGTTGGCTCCTTGGTGGTTTCTCGGATTCGCAATCTTGGGCACAACAAAATTAGAGACGTGTCCTGGCCGCACTCCAAAAACAAAGCAACAGGAAGTTGGATCAAACCAGACAGGTGCATGACAAAGGAAGCCAGACACCCTGACCACATAAGGGAGAAAAGGCATGAAACCTGCTCCCAAGAAATCCTATTCTCAAGTAATAAATATTCCACCTCTAGTTAACAACTGTAAATAAAAGATAAAGACTCAAAACCCCAGGGAGCCCAGCTTCTCCGTGGAGCTCACTTGCTCTCACATCATGAGAGTATATTCTCTCTTTAATAAGCTTCCCCGGGCAGCGGCTTGGGCCCAGTGTCGGCCACCGAGTGGGCGCTCCCCGGGACATGGCGGGCTGCGTGGCCCGGCGGGCCCTGGCCGTGGGCAGCCGCTGGTGGGCCCGCTCACTAACTGGGGCTCGGGGGCCGAGGCCACTCTGTGTGGCTGGTGGAGCTGGGGCCTTCCTGCCAGCGGCGACAGCGACGACATGGAGGCACCTCTCGTCCTGAAACCGACCAGAGGGCAAAGTTTTGGAGACGGTTGGTGTATTTGAGGTGCCAAAACAGAATGGAAAATATGAGATCAGGCAGCTCTTTCTTCATAGTGTTTTTGGCTACCGAGGTGTCGTCCTGTTTCCCTGGCAGGCCAGACTATATGACTGGGATGTGGCTTCTGCAGCTCCAGAGAAAGCAGAGAATCCTGCTGGCCATGGTTCTAAGGAGGTGAAAGGCAAAACTCACACTTCCTATCAGGTGCTGATTGATGCCCGAGACTGTCCATATATATCTCAGAGATCTCAGACAGAAGCTGTGACTTTCTTGGCTAACCATGATGACAGCCGGGCCCTTTATGCCATCCCAGGCCTGGACTATGTCAGCCACGAAGACATCCTCCCCTATACTTCTACCGATCAGGTTCCCATCCAGCATGAGCTGTTTGAAAGATTTCTTCTGTATGACCAGACAAAAGCACCCCCTTTTGTGGCCCAGGAGACGCTACAGGCCTGGCAAGAGAAGAACCACCCCTGGCTGGAGCTCTCTGATGTTCACCGGGAGACAACAGAGAACATTCGTGTCACTGTCATCCCCTTCTACATGGGCATGAGGGAAGCCCAGAATTCCCATGTCTACTGGTGGCACTACTGTATCCGCTTAGAGAACCTCGATAGTGATGTGATGCAGCTCCGGGAGCGACACTCGAGGATATTCAGTTTATCTGGCACCTTGGAGACAGTGAGAGGCCGAGGGGTGGTGGGCAGGGAACCAGTGTTATCCAAGGAGCAGCCCGCATTCCAGTTCAGCAGCCACGTCTCCCTGCAAGCTTCCAGCGGGTACATGTGGGACACATTCTGCTTTGAGAGGCCTGATGGCTCCCACTTTGATGTCCGGATCCCTCCCTTCTCCCTGGAAAGCAATAAAGATGAGAAAACACCACATTCAGGCCTTCACTGGTAGGCCAGCTGAGGCCTGAGTGCCTAGGCTCAGCCCCTGAAGAACAGCTCTCATCCCACAATTGCTGCAGAACTCTCTCTCCACCATGGGCCACAGTGGGTCTTTTTATCATTTGCGCCATTTGATTGTGGGGTTCTTTTTCAGTGCGTGGGTGTAATCGTTTTCTCCAGAAGACCTGTGTAGGACTCCTCCAAGGCTGGCCTCCCCTGTAAGCCACTCCACTGTGTTCCAGTAAAGCTTTCCACCAGGAATTCTACGTTCAGCTGCCACAGGCCTGGGGTATCCTGGCCTGTCACACAAGTTGTTTGGAATATGAGGTTTGGTCAATAAACCAGTGCACACTTGGCCACCCTCGCCATTTCTGCCCCCCGGGGTCTCAGGCTCCCTTTTTGGTGTAGTTGGGGCCCTTGGTTGCTTTCCTTTGCTGCCTTTCCAGGAAACTGCCCCATCTACTAGAGTATGTATCGGTTTCTTTCTCTCCTGAGGCTGGGGCTTGGCTGGATGTCTCCTGGGGTCATCATGCCTCTCAGCCAGTGGGTTGGAGGCTAGACTGGACTCGTTCTTTATCCTCTGCTAAGTGCAGAGCAGGAGGCCAGCAGCAGGTTCAGGCTCTCAGCACTGGCTAACCATTGACATCGTTGGCCTCACTGGGCCTGGGAAGGAGTGAGGCAAGCCCTTCAAGTTCCCTGGAATAGCTTGTCAGCCTTGAGCCTGTCAGGCCTCCACACCGCAAATGCAGAAACTCAGCCAAGGAGCTTTAGTTATGTATGGACGGTGACTGAGCCAAGCTATTTTCTGAGCTGCTCGCAGATCTCCAAGAGCCAGAGATGAAATGTGCTGCATTTTCCCGAGTCGTAGGATTCCTGCTTCCCTACCACCATAGTGATTGTTAAAGAGGTCATTTTATTCTCAGTTCCGGCTCTCAAAAAAAAAAAAAAAAAAAAAGCTTGCCCATTTGTACTACACAGCCACTATGTCTGATCTTTCCTGAATTCTTTCTTGCAACAAGACCAAGAGCGTTTGGTAACATCTCAGGGATGGCCTGGGTGGAGGCCACAGGGCCTGGAGATCTCCCCAGTCCACCTGGCAACAAAAGAATAACCCAAAGGCATATTGTTAATTATTATTACACTAATTTGCTTGAAACAAAACACTAATAATAGGTTGATTTTACCTTACTATGGATTTATCTACTAGAAAGATGAGAGGAAAGAAGGGAAACCAAAGCCATATTTAGAAATGGTGAACGCTGTTTTCCTCTTGTTGGGTAAGCTGGCCACCAGCAAAAGTTGGGTGTTCTGCTCTTGGGCAGCCAGACTGGGTCCTCAGGGAAAATCAGTGTAGATGTTTATGGATTACCAGAGGACCCTGGGAATTTATGACAGGCTATGTGTGACAGGCTATGTCTGTGCTACATTTGTCAGTGTCTTCTCCATCTCAGCTCTGCTAGCCCTATACCATCAACTTTCCCAGAATTTTTCAACTACCCTAATCAGTCACTCAGCACTCAGCCAGGTTGACCATGAGGGCTGCAGGTTCCTTTTGATGCCGATCATGAATTAACTGTTGCTTTGGGATCATGGCTATGCAGCATCATTTAAGAACCTGGATGTTAGATAGTGAAGGAGAGCAAAAAGCCTAAGAACAATCATAATAATAAGAAATGTTGGAATCCACTGTATGTCCAATTTCTTAGTTTGCCTAAGTCCAACCTGGAGAGCAATTCACAAGGATTAGTTTGGTCAATATTAGTTAAGCAAATGGCTTTTTAGTTAACTGATTGCTCTTCTTCTCCTAAGGTATTTATTGGGTACAATAAGATGTGTTATCCATTGCCCAGATTCCACTTTGGCTGGTGAGCAAATAAAACTTCTATCTGATAAATTTATGCTCATCTATTATATTTCTAATGCTTGAGCTGTTTCTTTTGCTGTTTGAGCCAGAGTCTGAGATAAATTATGGATAAAATGATCTAGTTCAGGAACTCCTAGCCAGAGCATAAATCCTTGCACTAATCAGTGAAATAATGTCTTCGGTATCTCCTGGTAAGGGAATTTGTCAAAATATTAATAAAATGAGAGCACGGGGAAGTTCAGTTTTGAATGCTTGGGAAAGCTGAATGAGTATACTCAATGTGTAGGCATATTTTAATATGGCAAGCACAGGAAATCCATCTGATTATACCCAAAGAACATCCCAAGGGATTTATGGTAGGTCTACTCTTGGTCTCTCTCCTGGGAGTAAACCTGAAGAAGGAATTTATGGAAGCCTTATTTACCAGAAGTTGTTGCTTTGAGTCAGATGATGGAAGCTCTGAGGGAATTTCTTTCTACATCTCTTGATTCTTAGTTGTCTTCAGCTCAAAATAATTTTTATGCCAGAGCGGCAGATTTTGGGGTAGCATATTAATCTCCTTTAGTGTTGTTTGAAATTTTGTGATTTGGGCTGAAGGGTAGCAGAACATGGCACCCTAAAATATACCTCTTTGGCATGCAGATTATTTTGAACTGTTTTTTTTTTTTTTTTTTTAGAAAAAGAAGACACAGGAGAATTTCTGAAAACACAGTCAGAGTAACTTTCTTTATAGGGGTAATTTACATTTGTAAGGGAAATCTCCATTTGTTAGGGTGTCTCCCTCTTTGTACCAGGAAGGGCAGGATGCTTTATTTTCAAGAAACTCTCATCAATAGAGAATATACCTGACTTACAACTGTATAACAACCTTACTAGTAACTTTCCATAACTGCTCCTCACCAACATTTCTTTTGTCATTAGCTGAAGATGGGATTTAAGCTGGTGGCTTGGACCATTCTGGGGAGTTTTACTATTTTTCTGGGTATCTCCCATGTATACGTGAGGTATACATATTATTAAACTTCTGTTTGTTTTTATTTTGTTTGTCTTTTATTACAGGGAAGTCTCAGCCAAGAATCTAGAAGGGTAGAGGGAAAATTATTTTTCCTCCCCTACAGAGCTATTGAATAAAACTCATTTGAAATTGTCGAATTTTTTTTTTTTTAAAGTAGGCTCCATGCCCAGCATGGAGCCAAATGCGGGGCTTTAACTCACAACCCTGAGATCAAGCCGGGAATTGAGACCAAGTCAGCCACTTAACGTACTGAGCCACCCAGGAGCCCCATTCAAATGGTTTTTGAGCTAGGGGTTCTGAGCTCTGCCTTTCTTTATAGCTTTTCCTGGGATATAATGACAAGGCAAGATTTGGCCATATTTCTGGGGTGAAATTTCCTCATCAATATTTTTGTAAAGTTTGAACCACTTTATCTTTACCATTGTGAATAATTTCACAGAGAAAACATTAAACATCTGGAGATGGTGTCTGGGGACATGAAGCAGCCATCTTGGCAACACAAATGCCCATCATTGTGATGAGGGATAGAAGCAGAAAAATGTTCACTTTTAGTCCAGAAGGTTGACCTATAGTCTGCATAGTTTCGATAAGGATCAAATACGTGCTGGCTCCTACATTCTTAAAGGATCTCATGACTGCCTGTAAATGTCACTGATAGTTAATATCGAACTGAATGATCAGCACCAGAGAAATCTTGCGAAAGTAGTTTTAGCAGTAGAAATTTGAAGAAAACATTTATGATCTAATACTCCCTGCACGTCTCCTCCCCCTTGAACATAAAGCGTATAACCACCAGCTTCATACAGCAAAAATGCAGCTCTTTATGTGCATGGGTCCTGGCCCTGTGCCACTTGAATACACTTTCTAAGTTGCACCATGAAACATCTCAAGAATTCTTTCTTGACCATCACGCTCTGTGGAGGCTGAGAAAAATTAAGACCATTGCCTTTGTCAACAGGGGCCCAGGACCCATGATTGGGTCCTGCAAAGGATCCTCTGAAAAAGGGGGGAATGTGGGACCCAGGAAATATAACAAAAATCCCCTACCCCTGGACAAGCAGTGTAGGACTAACTCCATTTTGTGCTACACCCCCCATCTCATGTAAAACTTCCCACACGACTTGCCTGTTGTTTAAGGCACTCCCTCACCCTAGTTTAGCTATTAAGCACACCCTTATCAGAAACCAGCACACTTAGGAATGCGGGACCTCTGACCTTTAACCAGCCAAGGAATGAATACCCCTCTTTTGCCCGCCAAACCTGCGCACCAATTCTAACCAGAATAATAGGCTAATTCAAATGGTCACTATAGGGTGAATCGTGATTTAATTGGCCACCTGTGTGTGGACCAACATGACTGTGCAACTTTCTGTGTATGTTACAATCTCATTGGCCACTGACCGCTGTAATACTGCTGTGCTTCTTAGTCTCGGGGTCCAAGCCCCTGCTCTGCTGTATGGAGTATACTTGGACCCAAGCTCGAGCTTGTAAGTAAACCCTCATGTGTTTGCATCGGTGTCCGCTCCTTGGTGATTTCTCAGATTCGCAATCTTGGGCACAACAGCTCAATGATCCCACAACAATTGTACATGTGACAGTCTTGAGATGGCTGCTATTTCATTTCTTCCGAGGTGGAAGATGATCATATTTGAATGAGCTTTTCAGGATTCGTGAAGTATCATTGAGCAAGGCCCTTCCCCTTGTCCGACAGTTAACCCTGCTTCAAAGTCTCAGCCCTAGGGGTAGCATAAGCTCCATTAACATGGGACACAGGTGTAGGTATGTTTTCTAAATATGCCCGCACAATCTTATGCCCTCATTAGTTGCTCTGAGAGCCAGTATAAACTGGATAGTGTCTTGGGCTCCTTCTCTCAGGTTAGGAATACAGGGTCTTGCTTACTTTTGAAACAGCACTGGCAGTTTTTACCATTGATTTACTGTCTCTGATATAGTTAGGCTATAGGCTTGTAAGTTTTGCATTCTCTTTGTTCCTTTAAAATCCTTAACTACTGCGATTTTGCATTTCTTTGTAATTCTGACACCTCCTAAGAAGTTCTGCAAGAAGTGTGCTTGGACAGATAGAGCATAGATCTAGGAAAAGAGCTGGGGTCCCCAAATGACTTTTTTTGTGTCACAAAAGCTCTCATCTTTCTTCTCCTGGAGACCCCTAACTCTTTCTGTTTTCAACAGCCTTATGCTAAGCCCCTGATTTTTGAGCAAGTTTGCTTTCATGGGAGGAGCTCAGCCCAGTTAGAAATGCCAGAAGTTGAGCTTGCTATTAGGCCTGCTCAGAGGAAGAAAAGGGCTACTATCATGAAGCCCAAAGCGGGGGGCCTCTAGACATTGGCCTTAGACAACTCATCAGTGGCTGAGGTCTAGCAATAGTACCTGGCTGCAAGATAGGTCTTCAGCAGTTGTTTTTTCCCTGAAGACCAGTGTTCCTTCCAATGTGCTATTCATTAGAATGGAATGCGAGTAAATTGGCAGGCATTGATATAATGATAATTTTAACCAAACAATAATTTGGTTGTATTCTTTGTTTTTCAGTAATACCAAATCTATCTAGCATTCTTATAAATGGAGGAGATGCCATATATACAAATACTTCACATATATGAACTACATATATATTATACCTTGTCCTACATTTAGCAGAGCATGGTTTCTTTAAAGATTTTTAAAATTTATTCATTCGAAAGAGAGAGACAGAGCACAAGCAGAGGGAAAAGCAGAGGCAGACTCCCCACTGAGTGTGGGGCTTGATCCCAGTGATGTGGGAAACGAAGGCAGAAGAAAAATTATTAAATTGCCTTAATATTCACAGCCCACTGTCAAGTCCTTGAAACAGGCAGTGACATTCCTCTAAGGATTCAACTGCCTCAGTGTTAATACTTTGCTAAGGGTAAAAGGCAATCTTAGCCCAATTCCCAGGATCCTGTAAATTTTTTAACATATAAAAACTCCTTGAGAAAATTTCTTTATCTCTAACCCCCTCAAGATATGTGTTGGCAATCATTTCCCAAGCATAAGACCCACCAATATACATCTGAGAGGGTGTCATTACTCAGGTTTTATTAGATGTAATGAAAGACCTTTTCCCAACATCAGCTAGCCCCTCAAGGTCCTGGAAACCTTGCTTCCAAATTCCTTAGAGACTTACGCTCTCTCTAACCTCCATCCAATTTTAAAGTATATAATAGGTCACTCCTCATGACCCCAGAGCAGCTCTTTGTGCCCATGGATCCAGTCCCCGTGCTTTAATAAAATCACCTTTTTGCACCAAAGACGTCTCAAGAATTTTTTCTTGGCCATTGGCTTTGAATCCTAATGTCTTTTCCTACATCACCAGGACCCTGAGATCCTGACCTGAGCTGAAGGCAGACACTTAACCATCTAAGCCACCCAGGCACCCCTAGCAGAGAATGTTATACATAGGTCGAAACTCTTTTCTATAGATATCTATTTTTCAAAACTGAACTGCGGTTCATTTTATTTGATTTTCTCCTTTTCAAAATATCTTCCCTCCGTTACTCTGCAGCTATTCCTTACCCTTCTGTTATCATGCCTGTTTCTAAGAACACTTTTAGGTCATTGCTCCTAATGTGCTGTAGGAAGGAACTAGACAAACAAGCTTGCTAGTAAGTGGTGTGTATGGGGAGGAATTCCAAATCTGAATGAGGGCCCATGGCAATGAAACAGTTCAGCTTTAGAGCATGGGCTGTGTTAATGGATATTTTTGAGATCCATTGCTTTACTTGGAGGTTTCCTGCCTTCCACTTTTGTGGAAGTGGCTGTCAGATTGACACCTCGGGAGGACATCACCACAAACATTATTTCCACCAGTCTTGTGCTAGCTACTTGTCTGGAAATATCAAAGAAACACACGACTCTCTGGATTCTTGGGAACTCAATCTAACTTGGGATAGTAAATCCTCCTAAGAACAAAGCAACACATCATACCTTCATCACATATGAAGTTGTTCAACACTGAAGGAACACATCATAAAGATATCCTGGAAAAGATTTGTGTGGAATCCATTTTCTGGTGCAAAAGTGACAGGTATGTGTAGAGGAGGAAAAATTTCTCCTTATTCCTTTCTAGGTTCTTTGCCTGGACTAATAATTAAATTGATGTAAGACAGATAAACAGGAAAAAAAAACCCAAATTTCATAAGGATAGGAACCCTATAAAAATATGAGACCCAAAGGGCAGCCAGGTAATTGAGGCTTATATAACATTTTGAGCTAAGGAAAAGGGTAGGGATCTGGGGATACAAAGGAGAAAAAAAAAGGCCATTCAGAGAAAGGTGAAAGAAGCTGGCTAGAGAACAAAGGTTGCCTTGTCATATAGACAAATTTCTTTAGTAAAAGGTATCTCTGGTAATAGCTCTCTTCCTGGTACAGGCCTGATATCCAATGTAAATTTAGGTGATTGAGGAGGAGGTAAAGAGCTTTTCCTGAATCTGCTGGGTTTTGATTGCCTTCAACTTAAAATAATCCTTATGCCAAAAAGACATTTTGGGCTGGCAAAATATCTCCTTCATATGCTTTGGTGAGAGCAAGAGAAGTCTCTTAAAATACAATTTTTAGAGAAAGGTAAAATCATGACTCTCATACAGATATAAAAAATCAACACATGTTAAGGAATTAACTTTACTCCGATTAAAGAGGACCAGAGCCTTCCAGTAGTTAAAGCAGTAAAACAGACTTTATACAGGAACTATTGCGTTAGGGAAAAGAGCTCAGTATAGAACTGAGCTCAATTCCAAAGGCAACAAAGGCAGCTAGGGATTTATAGCCTAGGAGCAGAATAAGGGGATCAGTGGATGGAAAATTACGGAGAGGAGACATGAAGGGTAGGGAGATTCTTGCTGAATTGAATTAATAGGATTCTTGCTGAAAGCAGAACAGGAGGTTGAGATATCAAGGGTGGGGAGATTCTTGCTACAACTGGGCTATGCAGGCCCCCCTAAGAAGAAGGCTCAGGGAAGCTTGACCAAAGTTTGGTTAAGGAGATGTTTGTCACTTCTATGATATGAGAGAACCAGGCGGATGTTATAAATGGTTCAAAGGAAAAGTCAAAACTGTACGGATTTATATGAAATAAAGGAATGTTGAGACAAATTGCAAAGGTCCACAAAAATGATTTTGCCTCAGAGGAAAGGAAGTTAATTAGAATTACTACCAAACAGGACATAATTTACATATCTATCAGTTACCTACAGCTTCCAAAGAATTGCAAAGTAGCTCAAAGACAATGAATAGTACTAGAATCTGATAACCAGAATGGTATGCTACAGGTGATGCAGAGTTTTCCATTGAAATGCAAATATTTCTCCTTAAGGACCTCCTGGTAAGGTGAATGGAGGGTTAAGAGCAGGGAAGTTAAATGAAGAATTTAGGTAGGGTAACTCACAAAAGGTAACCCTGTTTGGTTGGACTTGAAATATGATCAATAGGAGATGCAGTGGTTTTTTCGGGGTGAAAGAGAAGATTTAATTTCAGATTCTCTAAATCTTTAATGCATGAAGATCCTGTGTCTGCATAATCGATCCTAATGGCTTTAGGATTCCTATCAGCTGATTCTAGTTGTTTCTAGTTCCTGTGGCTACAGACCTTTTCACTGAGCCAGGTATTCTCTCAAGTTGTTCTTTATGAGGTTTTTGAAAACCTTTGGACACCTTTGAGCTATATGGGAAGAGAAAGACGATGAGAAATTTGGTTTATTTCTGTGTTGGCTTTTATTTTTAAAATAAGTCTGTACTCCTTGTAAATTTTCCCCTCACAAGGGTTTTCTTCTGCACACTCTCTTTTTCTTCATTATGTTAATGGCTGCAGGTTTGCTCTGGTGAGTCAAAAGGAAGGACCAGATCTTCATGAACCACGTGCTGGAATAGAGGGACCAAACTCTGTAGGAGGGGCCCCTACCAGGATAGTACGATGAGAGGAGGAACGGGGGTACAGGTAAGTATGGTAAAGGACAGGGAGTATGGGAGAGACCTAAAAGATAAGAGAGCTAGGAGGGACTTATCACAACAAATGGTTTAGTCAGGAAATGAGAGCCAAAATTCCATTTCTGCTATAACATGCCCACATTGATTTTGCTCAAAAGTTTTTTGAGTGCAGCTATAAGGGAGGAAAAAGGTTTCCTTGACCCTCTTAGGGTCCCTGGGTAGGTCTGAGAATTAAACTGACAAAGACAGATTAACAGGAGGAAAGCATACAAATCTGTTTAATATATGTTTTATGTGATGTGGGAGCCTGACCTAACAGACTCGAGTATTTTTATGCTAGGTTTGATAAGGAGTAGACAGTTGCAGAGGAATATGACAGACAAGGAATATAAAGTTTAGTAAACCGAGGGAAACTTAGCAAGGCCTGTTCATTTTTTTTTCTTAAAGATCTCATCTATTCATTAATGAGAGACACAGAGAGAGGCAGAGACATAGGCAGTGGGAAAAGCAGGTTCCCCATAGGGAGCCTGATGCGGGACTTGATCCCAAGACCCCAGGATCATGACCTGAGCCAAAGGCAGATGCTCAACCACTGAGCCACCTAGGTGCCCCAAGACCTGTTCTTTCAGATTCTTCTCAGCATCCCTGTGTCTTCAGACTTAATAAGGATGCCCCTTTCCTCTGGGTATGGGCAGGGCATCTCTCACATGAGGGACTTATGACCTGCTTTAGGAGGGAAGGATGAGGGAAGGTGCTTCTGCTGTTTTTTTGTACTCCTTCAGCTTAAAATATTCAATATGCCAAGGTATCCTATTTTGGGGTAGTGTGTCCTGATCTCCATCACAGCCAAGAATCTTTATTCCATTTTTTATTAAAAAACATTTTTATTATAAAATGGTCTTTATTTTCTTCTATAATAGAATTCCCACAGAAAGGTTAGGTTTTATGGGATTTGAAGGAATATTTAAGAATACTCACTGGGGGGCAGCTGGGGGCTGGGCGGGGCGGGGGGGTGCTCAGCAGTTTAGGGCTGCCTTCAGCCCAGGGCCTGATCCTGGAGACCTGGGATCCAGTCCCATGTCGGGCTCCCTGCATGGAGCCTGCTTCTTCCTCTGCCTGTGTCTCTGCCTCTCTCTCTCTCTGTCTCTCTCTGTCTCTCATGAATGGATAAATAAAATCTTAAAGAAAAAAGAATACTCACTGGGGCACCTGGGTGGGTGAGTCAGTTGAGTGTCTGCCTTCAGTTCAGGTTGTGATCCCAGGGCTCTGGGATTGAGCCACGTGTCAGGCTCCTTGTTCATTGTCTGCCGATGCTCCCCCTTTGTACTGTCTCTCTCTGTCAAATAAATACATAAAAATCTTTAAAAATATATAATTAAAAAAGAATACTTACGGAGTCATTTTTCAAATGAGATATAATTGACATATAACAGGGATGCCTGGGTGGCTCAGCAGTTAAGCGTCTGGCTTGAGCTCAGGGCATGATCCTGGGGTCCTGGTATCGAGTCCCACAACGGGCTCCCTGCATGGAGCCTGCTTCTCCCTCTGCCTGTGACTCTACCTCTCTCTCTCTCTGTGTCTCTCATTAATAAATAAAATATTAAAAAAATAATTGACATATAACATTGTTTAAAGTATATAATGTGTTGATTTGATATATTTATATATAGCAATGTGATTACCACCATAACATTAGCTAACACCTCTATCATGGCACATAATTATAATTTTTTTTGTGGTGACAACATCCAGTCTCTTGGAAATTTGAAGTATATAATACAGTATTGTTGACTATAATCACTATGCTGTACATTAGATCTCCAGCACTCATTTATCCTGTATAACTGCAGCTTTGACCAACTTATATGTATATATACACATAAACCCTTTGACCAACTTCTCCCCACTTCCCCCACTCCCCAGCCCCAGTAATCACTATTCTACTTTCTGTTCCTATGAGTTTGGCTTTTTTAGATTCCACATATAAGTGAGATCATACAGTACTTGTTTTTCTCTGATTTATTTCACTTAGCATAATATCCTCAAGGTCCATCCATGTTGTTGCAAATGGCAGGCTTTTCTTCTTTCTCATGGCTGAATGATATTCCATTGTATGTATATATCATATCTTTTTAATCCATTCATCTGTTGATGAGCACTTAGGTTGTTTCCATATATTGGTTATTATGAATAATGTTGCAGTGAACATGAAAGTACAGATATCTTTTCAAGATCCTGCTTTCATTTCCTTTATTTATTTATTTATTTTTTCATTTCCTTTAGATATATACCTAGGAGTGAGACTGCTGGATCATTCAGTAGTTCTATTTTTAATATTCTGAGGAACTCCATACTGTTTTTCACAGCAGCTATATCAATTTACATCCCCACTAATAGTGCCAAATCCTTTTTGCCACATCCTTGCCAACACTTGTTATCTCTTGTCTTTATGATAGCTATTCTGACAGGTGTGAGGTGTGCCATGAGCAAAGGTGCACATACGAGTTGTGTCTTTCCACGATGTCGGCTTTATCAATCATAAAACAAAGTTAAATCACAATTAGAAATCAGGTTCAGGATGCCAAATTCAATGACATTTCACCATGTGGTTAAACTTGGCTTCGCACACAGAGCAGGACAGGAGACAAACCATACAACAAACAACTTGACGAAATGTGAAGTCAGTCTGTGGGCATGCAGTTGAGATAAAGCCTCCATCTGGTCTGGGTCAGCTCTTGGCATTACTGCTTCTTATGTTCAAGCAGTGAAGGATCTCAGTTCTGTTTGGAGATCAATCAGGCAGAGCCTTTGGTGGCAGTTGCCTTTTTTAAGTGGTCAGACAGAGGGGTCATGTCTGAAGAGTCTGACAGTTTGCTGCCAAAATCTTTCCTTTTTAAAAGGGTTTAATCGATTTCAGGTCCCCACAGACCATCTCTGGGTCTGCTCATTATCAGTTCTAGGGTGTCAGCTGATGCTGGTCCTGGTGCTGATAACTATTAGCTGCAGTGCCTTCAACTACTTGCATCATTGCTTGACAGAGACTTAACATGAGAGATTCCATTTTGCTCTCTTACAAGGTGATGGCTGGTTTTGATTTGCATTTCCCTGGTGACTAGATATTGAACATCTTTTCATGTACCTATTGGCCATTTGGGTATATTCCTTGGAAAAACATCTGTTCTGTTCTTCTGCCCATTTTTACATTGGATTGTTTGTTTTTTGTTATTGAGTTGTATGAGTTCTTTATATATTTTGGATACTAACCTCTTATCAGGTATGTGGTTTACAAATATTTTTTCCCATATCATAGTTTGCCTGGGTCATTTTGGGTTATATAACATTTCTCCTTCCTTTTTTTGTGAGTAGAGCATGGAAAGCAACATGAAAAATATAAAGCCAGAAGGCTCAAAAGCCACATTTGTGTCTTTGGCTCCATTTAGGCAATGGTCACTTGGTGTTCAGATGACACCCAGCAAAGACAGCTTCAGTTTGAGTTCACAAGGGACAAAGACTCTTTTTTTTCTTCAATATTTTATTTATTTATTCATGAGAGACACAGAGAGAGAGGCAGAGACATAGGCAGAGAGAGAAGCAGGCTCTATGCAGGGAGCCTGATGTGGGACTCCATCCCAGGACTCCAGGATCATGCCCTGGGCTGAAGGCGGACGCTTAACTGCTGAGCCCCCCAGGCATTCCAAAGACTCAGACCAAACTTCAGTCAGGCTCCTTTGAGACGTCTTTTAAATTAGGCCTTGTCCTTGAGCCCTCTCTTCAGCTTGCCTAGTCTAGTTACAGCAAGAATCCTGCTAAGTCAGTTTAGAAAGAATCCTCACTCATTTTTTAAAAAAAATTTAATTAATTAAAAGATTTTATTTATTTATTTGCGATATGTATAGAGAGTACACAAGCAGGGGTGGGGGGGAGGACAGAGGGAGAGGGAGAAGCAGGCTCCTTGCTGAGCAGGGAATTGATGAGGGGCTTGATTCCAGGACCCCAGGATCATGACCTGAGCCAAAGGCAGATGCTTAACTGACTGAGCCACCCAGGTGCCCCTAAAGATTTTATTTTATTTAAAGATTTTATTTATTTATTCATGAGAGACATACAGAGAGAGGCAGAGACATAGGCAGAGGGAGTAGCAGGCTCCCTATGGGGAGCTTGATGAGGGACTCCATTCCAGAATCCCAGGATCACACCCTGAGCTGAAGGCAGAGGCTCAATCACTGAGCCACTCGGGTGTCCCAAGATTCTATTTTTTTTTGTTTTGTTTTATTTTTATTTTTTTTCCAAGATTCTATTTTTAAGCAACATCTACATCCAATGTGGGGCTCAAACTTAAAACCCCACGATCAAGAGTGGCAGGACCTACCAACCAACCGAGCCAACCAGCCGGGTACCCTGAGAATCCTCGCTCTTAATATCTGATCACCCTGACTTGCCTTCAGTAAGAATCCTGGTGAGTTCCTTTAATAATAATCCCCCTACCCACAATATTTCCTTTTAGTAATTTTCCATCTATCGACTCCTCTCATTCTGCTCATTGGTTCATAAATATCCACTTGTCCTTGTTATATTTGGAGTTGAGCCCAGTGTTTCCCCTCTATTGTGATAGTCTTGACACATGAAGGGGTCCAGAATAAGCTACTGTGGCATAAAAATTATTTTGAGAAGAAGTCATTTGAGTTCCTGAAATCTCTTATCTGCCTAAAAGCAGAGCCTCCCCAAAGAGCTCAAGTGTCATAAATCCCCTTCCTGGGAGCAACCAGGGATGACTGACTCTTATCACTGGAGAGGAGAAATCTCCACACCATGCCTGAACAGTCATTGTCACAAAACTACCATATCTCCCATCTGTTCTCTTAAAGGCCTATTTATATTTCGACAATCATTTGTTTTCCTGTAGGTGCCCTTATCCCCTACCACTTCCCCTATTAAGATGGTATATAAGCCCCAAATTTTAAATGCCCCTTTAAGTTATATTTTTCTGAGATGTACAAACAGGAATAAAAAATCTGTTTTTATTCTTGCTGATCTTTGTAGGAGAGGAAAACAAGATTTGTTTCTTCTACCCATCCTAGGTTCATTGGCTGTGGCTCTGCAAATTAGACCCACAAAAGGCAGTTTAACAAGAGAAAAACAAATAGAAGTTTATTAATGTGTGCATTCTAAATACACATGGGAATACTTGCTGATGATTAGCTCAAGAGAACAACACATTTTTAGAGACGTGACAAGAGAAAGGAAAAGTCCTTTGGGTTTCTAAGGGTAGTAAATTATGGGAAGGTAAACATATGGAAGAACTAATGGAAGATAAGGGCTAGTTAGAAAGGTTTGCTATGTAGACTTTTCTGGTGCTCTTTCTGGGCTAAGTCTAGAGTTGTCTCTGGTGATTAACATCTTCCTGGTGGAGAGGAGGGCAGGGGACATCTTTATGAATTTGTGTCCTAATTATAGACAGAGGGAGGGCAGAAAGCTTTTCTTGTATCTGCTTTTCAGTTCCCATCAGCTCAAAATAATTCTCATGCCAAAGTAGCATATTTTGGGGTTGCATGTTCTGCTACTATTCACTGTCTTTTGTCAATTTAATTTGCAACCTTCCAAACACTGAAGATAAGAGAGTAGAGGAAAAATTTTTCCTCCCTGATGTATCTATTGCAATAGTCCTGAATGAAGCCTTCTCTGTATTGTGTTAATAAGTGCCAGAATCATTTTTTTTTAACAAAGGGATTTTAAGAGTCTATAAGTGATTTCCTGCCTCAGCTTCTTCCTCTTCCTTAAAAACATCCTTATGTTATAAAAGCTTATTGTCATCTCTCTGGCATGCTACTGAAGGCATTAGGTCAGCTACATTGGCTAGCTCATTTATTGAATTAAATTTTCGTATTTTTTAACCTGTCAGTTTTGGTGCCTTTTCTTACTGAGCCTTCACAAACCAGACATACTAAAGTGTAGAAAAAACACTTTCCACCCATTTTCCTTGCGTTTTTGAGTTAACAACAATTGTGCAGAACATGTTTAAGTACCAGCCAAGTAGTATTTAGTGAGAAATTAAGTGCAGTGTTATTTCCATGCTGGCTTTTTTGGGGGATTCCATTTTATGCACTCATTCAAGGTCTAAATTTAAAAAGATTTATTTATTTATTTTGGAGGGATCAGAGGGAGAGGGAGAGAGAATCTTGAGCAGACTCTCCAGTGATTGTGGAGACTTATGTGGGGGTTGATTTCTTGACCCTGAAATCATGACCTGAGCTGAAAGCAAGAGTCAGATGCCTAACCAACTCAGCCACCCAGCCACCACTCAAAAGCTATTTTGGGGCACCTGTTTGCCAGTCTTTGTGTTAGGCATTGGGATTAGAATTGAGGATGAGATCAAAATTGTCCCTGCCCTTCATAGTGCTTACAGTCTATTATCTAGACAAATGGAAGCCTGGACCTCCATTCAGGCCATTTCTCTATGAATAAACATGAATAAAGGTTCCTTTTGACCTTTCTGGAGCTTCCCCTTTAGGGAAGACAGACCAAGACCCACAAAGAAATGATTTTGTTACATTAGGGTAAAGTATAAATAAGAAAAAGGTACATAGAGAATTTTTAGTCAAAGCTCATCAAGGAGGTGACATTCAAGATTGATAGGTTTAAAAAAAAGGGTATCCTAGACAGAAATTTATAAGTATTGGAAGAAAGAAACAGCGTGGTATGTAGCAAGAACTGCAATAAATCCAGTGTAACCATTAAAGTAAATCACAGAGCAGGGAGTTCCTGGAGATGGTAGTGAAAAGTAGGGAAAGCAATGCCCTGAAAATTCTGTATGCCAGGCTTGGGCTTTTGCTTGTAGCCAATGAAAGGTTTTCTGGCCATACTGTGGAGGACGGATTTAAGGGGGCTGTGCTGGTTATCTGCTGTGTATTCCCCTAGATCCACTTTCTGCATTTTTTTCCTGTTTTGTTCTGTGCCCAACAGGTTGTGTCCTTACAGACTGCACTGCTTGCACTCTCAGAGCTCCAGTTATAGATAACTGCATAACAAATCATCCTAAACCTAGTGACGTAAGGCAAGCACAATCATTTATTGCAATGCCTCACAATCTAGGGGTTGATGGGGCCCAGTGAGGCAGTTCTAAGTTGGGGCTCTCTCAGGCAGTTGAAGTCAGACAGCTGACTGGTGCTGGAGTCATCTAGAAGGTTTCCTCAGTCACTGTCTAGTGGTTGTGCTGGCTTCCAGCTTAGACATCTGCAAGGGCTTTTGCCAGAATACAGTCCACACATGGTCTCTCTAGGTTACTTGGTGTTCCTCACAACATAGCTGTGTTCCAAGGGCAAGTATCCCAGGAGAGAGAGCCAGGCAGAAGCTGTATTGCCTTTTATGGCCCAGCCTTAGAAATTATGTAGCATTACTTCTACCACATTGTATTTCTTAGAGGTGAGTCATTAAGGCCAAACCATATTTATATTTAAGTGGAGGAGAGTCAGACTCCGCCTCTTGATGAAGGGACTGTAAATGAACTTTAAGATGGTTTAAAACCACTTTATTCTCTAACTTTTGCTTGACTTTGGACAATGAATGTGTGTGCGAAGGGGAGGTGGTGGTAGGAAGAAGTGGGCACCAGCAGATCAGAGTGTAGTTAGGGAGAGAGAGTTTGTGAGTATTTTTCTGTCCATTCTGCACCCTCTAATTCCCTCTCTGCCTAGCTGTGGATCCATCGATGACTCTGGTTTTCTACCTGCTGCCATAGCTCCTGTCTGCTGGCTCCTCTTCTGCTCCAGTTTTCACTGGGTTCCTGTAACACTTCTTCCTCCCCTTGCCCCTTCAGATTAAGGGACATTAATGGCTTATCTCTGTTGCTATTCCCCAGGTGTCTCATCACCTGTAACTTCCTTTAACTCTGTTAAAACCTTTGTGATGGTCCATTAATTCAGGTCTTTCTATTTAAACATGTTGAACCATATTTTTTACTGCCATGAAATGGACTAAACTCAAAGGACTAAAATGGAGATAAAGAGATGATTGGGAGGATGTCTTTTTTTAATAAATTAATTTTTATTGGTGTTCAATTTACCAACATACAGAATAACACCCAGTGCTCATCCCATCAAGTGTCCCCCTCAGTGCCCGTCACCCATTCCCCACCGCCCCCGCCCTCCTCCCCTTCCACCACCCCTAGTTTGTTTCCCAGAGTTAGGAGTCTTTATGTTCTGTCTCCCTTCCTGATATTTCCCACACATTTCTTCTCCCTTCCGTTATATTCCCTTTCAGTATTATTTATATTCCACAAATGAATGAGAACATACACTGTTTGTCCTCCTCCGATTGACTTACTGCACTCAGCATAATACCCTCCAGTTCCAACCACGTTGAAGGAAATGGTGGGTATTTGTCGTTTCTAATGGCTGAGGAATATTCCATTGTATACATAAACCACATCTTCTTTATCCATTCATCTTTCGATGGACACCGAGGCTTCTTCCACAGTTTGGCTATTGTGGCCATTGCTGATAGAAACATCGGGGTGCAGGTGTCCCGGCGTTTCATTGCATCTGAATCTTTGGGGTAAATCCCCAACAGTGCAATTGCTGGGTCGTAGGGCAGGTCTATTTTTAACTCTTTGAGGAACCTCCACACAGTTTTCCAGAGTGGCTGCACCAGTTCACATTCCCACCAACAGTGTAAGAGGGTTCCCTTTTCTCCGCATCCTCTCCAACATTTGTTGTTTCCTGCCTTGTGAATTTTCCCCATTCTCACTGGTGTGAGGTGGTATCTCATTATGGTTTTGATTTGTATTTCCCTGATGGCAAGTGATGCAGAGCATTTTCTCATGTGCATGTTGGCCATGTCCATGTCTTCCTCTGTGAGATTTCTCTTCATGTCTTTTGCCCATTTCAATTGGATTGTTTGTTTCCTTGGTGATGAGTTTAATAAGTTCTTTATAGATTTTGGAAACTAGCCCCTTTATCTGATATGTCATTTGCAAATATCTTCTCCCATTCTGTAGGTTGTCTTTTAGTTTTGTTGACTGTATCCTTTGCTGTGCAAAAGCTTCTTATCTTGATGAAGTCCCAATAGTTCATTTTTGCTTTTGTTTCTTTTGCCTTCGTGGAGGTATCTTGCAAGAAGTTACTGTGGCTAAGTTCAAAAAGGGTGTTGCCTGTGTTCTCCTCTAGGATTTTGATAGAATCTTGTCTCACATTTAGATCTCTCATTCATTTTGAGTTTATCTTTGTGTATGGTGAAAGAGAGTGGTCCAGTTTCATTCTTCTGCATGTGGATGTCCAATTTTCCCAACACCATTTATTGAAGAGACTGTCTTTCTTCCAATGGATAGTCTTTCCTCCTTTATTGAATATTAGTTGACCATAAAGTTCAGGGTCCACTTCTGGATTCTCTATTCTGTTCCATTGATCTATGTGTCTGTTTTTTGTGCCAGGACCACACTGTCTTGATGACCACAGCTTTGTAGTACAACCTAAAATATGGCATTGTGATGCCCCCAGCTATGGTTTTCTTTTTTATTTTTTTTTTGTTATTTTTTTAAATTAATTTTTATTGGTGTTCAATTTACCAACATACAGAAAAACACCCAGTGCTCATCCCGTCAAGTGTCCACCTCAGTGCCCGTCACCCATTCCCCTCCAACACCCGCCCTCCTCCCCTTCCACCACCCCTAGTTCGTTTCCCAGAGTTAGGAGTCTTTATGTTCTGTCTCCCTTCCTGATATTTCCCACACATTTCTTTTCCCTTCTTTTATATTCCCTTTCACTATTATTTATATTCCCCAAATGAATGAGAACATACACTGTTTGTCCTTCTCCGATTGACTTATTTCACTCAGCATAATACCCTCCAGTTCCATCCACGTTGAAGCAAATGGTGGGTATTTGTCGTTTCTAATTGCTGAGGAATATTCCATTGTATACATAAACCACATCTTCTTTATCCATTCATCTTTCGATGGACACCGAGGCTCCTTCCACAGTTTGGCTATTGTGGCCATTGCTGATAGAAACATCAGGGTGCAGGTGTCCCGGCGTTTCATTGCATCTGAATCTTTGGGGTAAATCCCCAACAGTGCAATTGCTGGGTCGTAGGGCAGGTCTATTTTTACTCTTTGAGGAACCTCCACACAGTTTTCCAGAGTGGCTGCACCAGTTCACATTCCCACCAACAGTGTAAGAGGGTTCCCTTTTCTCCGCATCCTCTCCAACATTTGTTGTTTCCTGCCTTGTGAATTTTCCCCATTCTCACTGGTGTGAGGTGGTATCTCATTGTGGTTTTGATTTGTATTTCCCTGATGGCAAGTGATGCAGAGCATTTTCTCATGTGCATGTTGGCCATGTCCATGTCTTCCTCTGTGAGATTTCTCTTCATGTCTTTTGCCCATTTCATGATTGGATTGTTTGTTTCTTTGCTGTTGAGTTTAATAAGTTCTTTATAGATTTTGGAAACTAGCCCTTTATCTGATATGTCATTTGCAAATATCTTCTCCCATTCTGTAGGTTGTCTTTTAGTTTTGTTGACTGTATCCTTTGCTGTGCAAAAGCTTCTTATCTTGATGAAGTCCCAATAGTTCATTTTTGCTTTTGTTTCTTTTGCCTTCGTGGAGGTATCTTGCAAGAAGTTACTGTGGCTAAGTTCAAAAAGGGTGTTGCCTGTGTTCTCCTCTAGGATTTTGATAGAATCTTGTCTCACATTTAGATCTCTCATTCATTTTGAGTTTATCTTTGTGTATGGTGAAAGAGAGTGGTCCAGTTTCATTCTTCTGCATGTGGCTGTCCAATTTTCCCAACACCATTTATTGAAGAGACTGTCTTTCTTCCAATGGATAGTCTTTCCTCCTTTATTGAATATTAGTTGACCATAAAGTTCAGGGTCCACTTCTGGATTCTCTATTCTGTTCCATTGATCTATGTGTCTGTTTTTTGTGCCAGGACCACACTGTCTTGATGACCACAGCTTTGTAGTACAACCTAAAATATGGCATTGTGATGCCCCCAGCTATGGTTTTCTTTTTTATTTTTTTTTTGTTATTTTTTTAAATTAATTTTTATTGGTGTTCAATTTACCAACATACAGAAAAACACCCAGTGCTCATCCCGTCAAGTGTCCACCTCAGTGCCCGTCACCCATTCCCCTCCAACACCCGCCCTCCTCCCCTTCCACCACCCCTAGTTCGTTTCCCAGAGTTAGGAGTCTTTATGTTCTGTCTCCCTTCCTGATATTTCCCACACATTTCTTTTCCCTTCTTTTATATTCCCTTTCACTATTATTTATATTCCCCAAATGAATGAGAACATACACTGTTTGTCCTTCTCCGATTGACTTATTTCACTCAGCATAATACCCTCCAGTTCCATCCACGTTGAAGCAAATGGTGGGTATTTGTCGTTTCTAATTGCTGAGGAATATTCCATTGTATACATAAACCACATCTTCTTTATCCATTCATCTTTCGATGGACACCGAGGCTCCTTCCACAGTTTGGCTATTGTGGCCATTGCTGATAGAAACATCAGGGTGCAGGTGTCCCGGCGTTTCATTGCATCTGAATCTTTGGGGTAAATCCCCAACAGTGCAATTGCTGGGTCGTAGGGCAGGTCTATTTTTACTCTTTGAGGAACCTCCACACAGTTTTCCAGAGTGGCTGCACCAGTTCACATTCCCACCAACAGTGTAAGAGGGTTCCCTTTTCTCCGCATCCTCTCCAACATTTGTTGTTTCCTGCCTTGTGAATTTTCCCCATTCTCACTGGTGTGAGGTGGTATCTCATTGTGGTTTTGATTTGTATTTCCCTGATGGCAAGTGATGCAGAGCATTTTCTCATGTGCATGTTGGCCATGTCCATGTCTTCCTCTGTGAGATTTCTCTTCATGTCTTTTGCCCATTTCATGATTGGATTGTTTGTTTCTTTGCTGTTGAGTTTAATAAGTTCTTTATAGATTTTGGAAACTAGCCCTTGATCTGATATGTCATTTGCAAATATCTTCTCCCATTCTGAAGGTTGTCTTTTAGTTTTGTTGACTGTATCCTTTGCTGTGCAAAAGCTTCTTATCTTGATGAAGTCCCAATAGTTCATTTTTGCTTTTGTTTCTTTTGCCTTTATGGATGTATCTTGCAAGAAGTTACTGTGGCCGAGCTCAAAAAGGGTGTTGCCTGTGTTCTCTTCTATGATTTTGATGGACTCTTGCCTCACATTTAGATCTCTCATCCATTTTGAGTTTATCTTTGTGTATGGTAAAAGAGAGTGGTCCAGTTTCATTCTTCTGCACGTGGATGTCCAATTTTCCCAGCACCATTTATTGAAGAGACTGTCTTTCTTCCAATGGATAGTCTTTCCTGCTTTATCGAATATTAGTTGACCATAAAGTTCAGGGTCCACTTCTGGGTTCTCTATTCTGTTCCATTGATCTATGTGTCTGTTTTTGTGCCAGTACCACACTGTCTTGATGACCACAGCTTTGTAGTACAACCTGAAATCTGGCATTGTGATGCCCCCAGCTATGGTTTTCTTTTTTAAAATTCCCCTGGCTATTCGGGGTCTTTTCTGATTCCACACAAATCTTAAAATAATTTGTTCCAACTCTCTGAAGAAAGTCCATGGTATTTTGATAGGGATTGCATTAAACGTGTAAATTTCCCTGGGTAACATTGACATTTTCACAATATTAATTCTGCCAATCCATGAGCATGGAATATTTTTCCATCTCTTTGTGCCTTCCTCAATTTCTTTCAGAAGTGTTCTATAGTTTTTAGGGTATAGATCCTTTCCCTCTTTGGTTAGGTTTATTCCTAGGTATCTTATGCTTTTGGGTGCAATTGTAAATGGGATTGATTCCTTATTTTCTCTTTCTTCAGTCTCATTGTTAGTGTATAGAAATGCCATTGATTTCTGGGCATTGATTTTGTATCCTGCCATGCTACCACATTGCTGTATGAGTTCTAGCAATCTTGGGGTGGAGGCTTTTGGGTTTTCTACGTAGAGTATCATGTCATCAGCGAAGAGGGAGAGTTTGACTTCTTCTTTGCCAATTTGAATGCCTTTAATGTCTTTTTGTTGTCTGATTCCTGAGGCAAGGACTTCCAGTACTATGTTGAACAGCAGTGGTGAGAGTGGACATCCCTGTCTTGTTCCTGATCTTAGGGGAAAGGCTCCCAGTGCTTCCCCATTGAGAATGATATTTGCTGTGGGCTTTTCGTAAATGGCTTTTAAGATGTCAAGGAAAGTTCCCTCTATCCCAACACACTGAAGTGTTTTGATCAGGAATGGATGCTGTATTTTGTCAAATGCTTTCTCTGCATCTAATGAGCGGATCATATGGTTCTTGGTTTTTCTCTTGCTGATATGATGAATCACATTGATTGTTTTACGAGTGTTGAACCAGCCTTGTGTCCCGGGGATAAATCCTACTTGGTCATGGTGAATAATTTTCTTAATGTGTTGTTGGATCCTATTGGCTAGTATCTTGTTGAGAATCTTTGCATCCATGTTCATCAGGGATATTGGTCTGTAATTCTCCTTTTTGGTGGGGTCTTTGTCTGGTTTCGGAATTAAGGTGATGCTGGCCTCACAGAACGAATTTGGAAGTACTCCATCTGTTTCTATCTTTCCAAACAGCTTTAGTAGAATAGGTATGATTTCTTCTTTAAACGTTAGACAGAATTCCCCTGGGAAGCCATCTGGCCCTGGACTTCTGTGTCTTGGGAGGTTTTGATGACTGCTTCAATTTCCTCCCTGGTTATTGGCCTGTTCAGGTTTTCTATTTCTTCCTGCTCCTGTTTTGGTAGTTTGTGGCTTTCCAGGAATGCGTCCATTTCTTCTAGATGGCCTAATTTATTGGCGTAAAGCTGTTCATAATATGTTTTTAGAATCGTTTGTATTTCCTTGGTGTTGGTAGTGATCTCTACTTTCTCATTCATGATTTTATTAATTTGAGTCTTCTCTCTCTTCTTTTTAATAAGGTTGGCTAATGGTTTATCTATCTTATTAATTCCTTCAAAGAACCAACTCCTGGTTCTGTTGATCTGTTCCACAGTTCTTTTGGTCTCAATTTCATTGAGTTCTGCTCGAACATTTAGTTCTGCTATAATTAACTGTCTTCTGCTGGGCGTGGGGTCCATTTGCTGCTTTTTCTCTAGCTCCTTTATGTGTAAGGTGAGCTTTTGTATTTGAGTTCTTTCCAGTTTTTGAATGGATGCTTGTATTGCGATGTATTTCCCCCTCAGGACTGCTTTTGCTGCATCCCAAAGATTTTGAACGGTTGTATCTTCATTCTCATTAGTTTCCATGAATCTTTTTAATTCTTCCTTAATTTCCTGGTTGACCTTTTCATCTTTTAGCAGGATAGTCCTTACCCCCACGTGTTTGTGGTCCTTCCAATCTTCTTGTTGTGATTAAGTTCTAATTTCAAGGCATTATGGTCTGAGAATATACAGAGGACTATACCGATCTTTTGGTATTGGTTCAGACCCGATTTGTGACCCAGTATGTGGTCTATTCTGGAGAAAGTTCCAAGTGCACTTGAGAAGAATGTGTATTCAGTTGAGTTTGGATGTAACGTTCTGTAGATATCTGTGAAATCCATCTGGTCCAGTGTATCATTTAAAGCTCTCATTTCTTTGGAGATGTTGTGCTTAGAAGACCTATCGAGGGTAGAAAGAGCTAGATTGAAGTCACCAAGTATAGGTGTATTATTATCTAAGTATTTCTTCAGTTTGGTTAATTGGTTTAAATATTTGGCAGCTCCCACATTCGGGGCATATATATTGAGGATTGTTAAGTCCTCTTGTTAGATAGATCCTTTGAGTATGAGATAGTGTCCCTCATCATCTCTCACTATAGTCTTCGGGGTAAATTTTAGTTTATGTGATATAAGGATGGCTAACCCTGCTTTCTTTTGAGGACCATTTGAATGGTAAATGGTTCTCCAACCTTTTATTTTCAGGTTGTAGGTGTCCTTCTGTCTAAAATGAGTCTCTTGTAGAGAGCAAATAGATGGGTCCTGCTTTTTGATCCAGTCTGAAACCCTGCGCCTTTTGATGGGGGTCATTAAGCCCGTTCACGTTCAGAGTTACTATTGACAGATATGAGTTTAGTGTCATCATGATATCTATTCACTCCTTGTTTTTGTGGATTGTTCCACTGAAGTTCTTCTTAAAGGGGAATTTTAAGAGTTCCCCTTAAAATTTCTTGCAGAGCTGGTTTGGAGGTGACATATTCTTTCAGTTCCTGCCTGTCTTGGAAGCTCTTTATCTCTCCTTCCATTTTGAATGAGAGCCTTGCTGGATAAAGTATTCTTGGTTGCATGTTCTTCTCATTTAGGACCCTGAATATATCCTGCCAGCCCTTTCTGGCCTGCCAGGTTTCTGTGGAGAGGTCTGCTGTTACCCTAATATTCCTCCCCATAAAAGTCAGGGACTTTTTGTCTCTTGATGCTTTAAGGATCTTCTCCTTATCTTTGGAATTTGCAAGCTTCACTATTAAATGTGGAGGTGTTGAATGGTTTTTGTTGATTTTGGAGGGGGGATCTCTCTATTTCCTGGATCTGAATGCCTGTTTCCCTTCCCAGATTAGGAAAGTTTTCAGCTAGGATTTGTTCAAATACATATTCTGGCCCTCTGTCCCTCTCGGCGCCCTCGGGAACCCCAATTAAACGTAGGTTTTTCTTCCTCAGGCTGTCGTTTATTTCCCTTAATCTGTCTTCATGGTCTCATAATTTTCTGTCTCTTTTTTCCTCAGTTTCCCTCTTTGCCATCAACTTGTCTTCTATGTCACTCACTCGTTCTTCCACGTCGTTAAGCCTCGTCGTTAGGACTTCTAGCTTGGGTTGCATCTCATTTAATTGATTTTTCATTTCTGCCTGATTGGATCTAAATTCTGCAGTCATGAAATCTCTTGAGTCCTTTATGGTTTTTTCTAGAGCCACCAGTAGCTGTATAATAGTGCTTCTGAATTGGCTTTCTGACACTGAATTGTAATCCAGATTTTGTAACTCTGTGGGAGAGAGGACTGTTTCTGATTCTTTCTTTTGAGGTGAGGTTTTCCTTCTAGTCATTTTGTACAGTGTAGAGTGGGCAAAAACAAGTTGTATTGTGAAAAGGAGAAAAAGAGAGAGAGAGAAGGAAAGAAAAGAGAAAAAGACAAAAGAGAAAGAAGAAAAAAAGGGAACAAAGAGAAGAAAAAGAGAAAAAGAAAGAATGGTGAAAAAAAGGGGGTGGGGGAAGCAATCAGAAATGAAAAGGAAAAAAAAACACAAAACAAAACAAAAAAACAAAAAACACGGGGGAGTATCTTCCGATTCTGTATACTTTAAGTCCCTTGACTACCCCTGGAACTGGTCCGTGTCGCTGGTCTTCTGGGGGAGGGGCCTGCTGTGCTGATTCTCAGGTGTTAGCACTTGGGGGAGCTGCTCTGCCCCTGCCTGGTGCAGGGCTCAGTGGGGGTTGTTCACCCCGTGAGGCCCCGGGAGGAAGCCACAGTGGCGGGGGCAGCTCTGGGACCCTGGATTCAGCCTCCACAGTATCTCCAGAGCTCTCCGTCTGCAGGGCCTGGAGGCTCCTGGGCGGGGTTGCTGATCTGCTCACCTTGGGGCAGGAGCGTCCTTGCTGTCTTGGGCCCTCCAGGCCTCTGCCTGTCCTGCGGGGAGGCGGGATCCTGGGCTGTGTCCTGGCGCCCTGTGCTCCGGGGCCTGCGCTGTTGGATTCGCGCTCCCGGCCGCAGCCCCCTCCGCGGAGCCGCCGCCCGAGCCCCTCCGAGCTGCTCCGGGCGCCGCGGTGAGCGCTGCAGCCCTTCGGAAGCTCAGCGCACTCTCCTGCGTGTGCCGCAGGTGCCTGTTAGTGTCCCAGGGAGCCCGAGGGCATCCCCGCCCTCCTGGGTCCTGCTCTAACTCCCTGGAGCCCCTTTCCGCCCGGGAAGGTTGGTGCAGCTCCTGCTCCTCCGGGACGGGGCTCTCCTGTCCTGGGGACACTCGCCCCGGCCTCAGCCCGGCTCCTCGCGGGGCCCCTCCCCCTTGGAGGCCTTTTGTTTCTTTATTTCTTTTTCCCCGTCTTCCTACCTTGATAGAAGCGCGAACTCTTCTCACTGTAGCGTTCCAGCTGGTCTCTCTTTAAATCTCAGGCCGAATTCGTAGATTTTCAGGATGATTTGAAGTTTAGCTAGGTAATTTGTTGGGGACAGGTGATTTGGGGACCCTACTCTTCCGCCATCTTGCCCCTCCTCTGATTGGGAGGATGTTATGGTGGTACAATGAAAGATGATAAAGGCCTGAGAGTGGCAGATGGACTCCAGATGGATTATTAAGGTAGATTTTGCAAAACTTTGTGACACATCATACATTACAGGAGTAGGTACTGTAAATCAAATCTAAAGGAGTCAGTGTCAAGAAGAGCAAATAGAAGGGGTGCCTGGGTGGCTCATTCAGTTAAGTGACTCTTGATTTTGGCTCAGGTCATGATCTCGGGGTTGTGAGATGGAGCTCCATGTTGGGCTGTGCACTGAGTGTGCTTGGGATTCTCTCTCTCCTTCTGCCCCTCCCTCTCTCGCACATGTGCTCTCTCTCCCTTTTGAAAAAAGAGCAGATAGAAGATTACAATAGATCAGGCAGTTATAAGAGGTCAATGTTTTGGAGGTCTCAAGGCAGAGCTGATGATCCCAGGAGCCAGATATATCCACATGAGCACTGAACCTAAGCCAGAGGTTGTTTGGCTCAGTCTTGTCTTCTTGTTAGAGTTGTAAGAATTAGATGAACTAAGTCACACAAAAATGCTTTGAATATTGTAAAGTGCTATACATGTGTGAAATCCAATGGTAATTAGTATTATAATTACAATAATTGTTGTAATTATTTCTGTGTATTTGTATATCTAGATTACTACATTTTGATCATATACAGAAGGGAACTTGAGTTCAATTGAATGAGTGATAGAAATGGTATTTACCTGTGGCTATTCTTGTTAAACTGGAGAGATTTTATAATTTAAGATCCTCTTTCCCACAAATGCTCATTCTTGTGTCTCTGTCTACTCATTGTCACTACTTACTATTCTTTGCCTTTAAGGAAGGGGACGGTAACATAGATGATCCTCCACAATTGCATTTGTGTCTTTGCAATTTCTAACCCTCATTCTATGGGCAATGAGAGCAGTGGTAGCTAAGCAATTTGACAGTGTACTCAGAAGAAGCTACAGGTTGGTCCAAGGCAAACAACTCAGCAGATAATCCAGAGATGGATAATCCAGTTAATATCCCCAATCTCTATACTTTTATTTTTAATTTATTTTTAGGAGTTTATTTTTTATTTATTTGACAGAGAGAGAGAGAGAGAGAGAGAGAGCACAGGCAGGGGGAAGTGGCAGAGGGAGAGGGAGAAGCAGGCTGTCTACTGAGCAGGGAGCCCAAAATGAAACTTGGTGAGCTGAAGGTAGACACTTAGCTGATTGAGCTATTCAGGCACCCCTGCAATCCCTATATTTTTAAATGCGGTAAAATACATATGAGATTTATCATCTCAACCATTTTTAAGTGTACAGTTCATTAAGGACATTCACATTATTGAGCAATAGATTTCCAGAACTTTTTCATCTTACCAAACTGGAACTTTATAACCATTGAACACTAACGTCTGATTTACCCCTTCCCCAGGCCCTAAAAACCACCACTTCTATGAATTTGACTACCCTAAGTGCCTTGTATACGTGGAATCATATAGTATTTGTCTTTTTGTGTCTGGCTATTACACTTAGCATAATGTCCTCAAGATTCATCCATGTCATAGCGTCAGATTTTCCTTCAAACACTGAATAATATTTCATTGTATGTATATATTACATTTTGTTTCTCCACTAATTCTAAATGGACACTTGGGTAGTTCCTATCTTTTGGCTATTGTGGATAATATCCTAGTCAGAACTTTCATAAGTCTTTCTTGCAAGGTTTGTGTATTATATATTTTTGGTCTATATGTAGGTGTTGGGTCTCTGAAATCCTTGAGGGTTTGTATCCCAAGGTATAACTCTAAAGTATTGGGGGGCAGGGCAAGATGGTGGAGGAGTAGGGTCCCCAAGTCACCTGTCCCCACCAACTTACCTAGATAACTTTCATATCATCCTGAAAACCTACAAATTTGACCTGAGATTTAAAGAGAGAATAGCTGGAACGCTACAGAGAGAAGAGTTTGTGCTTCTAACAAGAACAACTCGTTTTTAGCCACTCTTCACTGAGCAAAATGACTGGAAAGAAGAACTCACCACAAAGAATCAGAAACAGTACTCTCTGCCACAGAGTTATAGAATTTGGATTACAATTTGATGTCAGAAGGCCAATTCAGAAGCACAATTATAAAGCTACTGGTGGCTCTGGAAAAAAAGCATAAAGGATTCAAGAGACTTCATGAATGCAGAATTTAGATCTAATCAGGCCGAGAATAAAAATCAATTAAATGAGATGCAATCCAAACTGGAGGTCTTAATGACAAAGGTTAATGAGGTAGAAGAAAGAGTGTGTGACATGGAAGACAAGTTGATGGCAAGTCAGGAAGCTGAGTAAAAAAGAGAAGAACAATTAAAGGACCATGAGGAAAGGCTAAGGGAAATAAATGACAGCCTCAGAAGGAAAAATCTATGTTTAATTGGGGTTCCAGAGGGCGCTGAGAGGGACAGAGGACCAGAAATCATATTTGAACAAATCATAGCTGAGAACTTCTGTAATTTGGGGAGGGAAATAGGCATTCAGATCCAGGAGATAGAAAGGCTCCCCCCCAAAATCAATAAAAACCGTTCAACACCTCAACATTTAATAGTGAAACTTGTAAATTCCAAAGATAAAGAGAAAATCCTTAAAGCAGCAAGAGACAAGAGATCCCTAACTTATATGGGGAGAAATATTAGATTAACAGCAGAGCTCTCCACAGAGACCTGGCAGGCCAGACAGGGCTGGCAGGATATATTCGGGGTCCTAAATGAGAAGAACATGCAGCCAAGAATACTTTCTCCATCTAGGCTCACATTCAGAATAGAAGGAGAGATAAAGAACTTCCAAGATAGGCAGAAACTGAAAGAATATGTGACCACCAAACAAGCTCTGCAAGAAATATTAAAGGGGCACCTGTAAAAGAAAGAGGATGCCCAACGAAATAATCCACAAAAACAGGGAGTGACCAGGTATTATGATAACACTAAACTCATATCTTTCAATAGTACCTCTGAAAGTGAATGGCCTTAATGACCCCATCAAAAGACGCAGGGTTTCAGACTGGGTAAAAAAGCAAGACCCATCTATTTGCTGTCTACAAGAGACTCATTTTAGACCTAAGGACACCTCCAGCTTGAAAAGGAAAGGTTGGAGAGCCATTTGCCATTCAAAGGGTCCTCAAAAGAAAGCAGGGATAGCAATCCTCATATCAGATAAATTAAAGTTTATCCCAAAGACTGTAGTAAGAGATGAAGAGGGACACTATATCATACTTAAAGGAACTATCCAACAAGAAGACCTAACAATCATGAATATTTATGCCCCGAATGCGGGAGCTGCCAAGTATATCAATCAATTAATAACCAAAGTTAAGACATACTTAGATAATAACACACTAATACTGGGAGACTTCAACATGACACTTTTCTGCAAATGACAGATATTCTAAGCACAACATCTCCAAAGAAACAAGAGCTTTAAATTATACAGTGGACCAGATGGATTTTACAGATATTTACAGAACTTTACATCGAAACAGAACTGAAGATACATTCTTCTCAAGTGCACATGGAACTTTCTCCAGAATAGACCACATACTGGGTCACAAATCGGGTCTGAACTGATACCAAAAGATCGGGATAGTCCTCTGTATATTCTCAGACCATAATGCCTTGAATTTAGAACTTAATCACAACAAGAAGTTTGGAAGGACCACAAACACGTGGAGGTTAAGGACCATCCTGCTAAAAGATGAAAAGGTCAACCAGGAAATTAAGGAAGAATTAAAAAGATTCATGGAAACTAATGAGAATGAAGATACAACCGTTCAAAATCTTTGGGATGCAGGAAAAGCAGTCCTGAGAGGGAAATACATTGTAATACCTCAAAAAATTGGAAAAAACTCAAACACATGAGCTAACCTCACACCTAAAGGAACTGTAGAAAGAACAGCATATAAAATCTACACCCAGCAGAAGAAGAGAGCTAATAATGATTCGAATAGGACTCAATGAAATAGAGACCAGAAGAACAGTAGAAGAGATCAACAAAACCAGGAGTTGGGTCTTTTATTTCTTAAAAAGGTTTTATTTATTTATTCATGAGAGAGAGAGAGAGAGAGAGAGAGAGAGAGAGAAAGAGAGAGAGAGAGAGAGAGAGAGAGAGAGGCAGAGACACAGGCAGAGGGAGAAGCAGGCTCCATGCAGAAGCCTGACGTGGGACTCAATCTTGGGATTTCAGGATCGCACCCTGGGCAGAAGGCAGGCGCTAAACCACTGAGGCACTCAGAGATCCCCCAGGAGTTGGTTCTTTGAAAGAATTAATAAGTTAGATAAACCATTAACTAGCTTTATTAAACAGAAAAAGAAAAGACTCAAATAATAAAATCATGAATGAAAAAGGAGAGATCACAACCAATACCAAGGAAATACAAACGATTTTAAAAACATATTATGAGCAGCTATATGCCAGTAAATTAGCCAATCTAGAAGAAATGGATGCATTTCTGGAAAACCACAAACTACCAGAACTGGATCAGGAAGAAATAGACAACCTCTTGTCTGATAAAATATTTGTGTCTGTGTCAGCCCTTTATCTGATAAAATATTTGTGACTATCCTCTCCCATTCCATAGATTTCTTTTAGTTTTGTTGACTGTTTCTTTTGCAGTGCAGAAGCATTATATCTTGATGAAGTCTCAATACTTCATTTTTGCTTTTGTTTCCCTTGCCTTCATGGAAGTATCTTGCAAGAACTTAGAACTTAGGGAAATCTTAATTCATAGTGCATGGTAAGTAAACTTTTTAAGGATCTGTCCCAAGGTTTGCATCTGAGGTATTTGTGGGTCCTAGTTGAGGATGTGGGTTCTGTGAAATATATGAGTCTATTTTCTAAGTTTTGAATCTGAGGTATTTTGAGTCTGCATCCAGGGTTTGAGTTTTCTGAGCTCTTTGAGGGTCTGTGTTACATGGCTTGATTCAGAGATATTTGGGAATTGTGTTGAAATTGTGAGGTCTCTGTCTTTTCTAGGATCCATCCTATAGTTTGAGTCTAAGATATATTAGGGTCCACATTTAGAGTTAGAATTCTCTGAACTCCTTGTAGGTCTGTGTTTATATTTTTGGTGAAATCTGGTCCAAGGTATGAGTTCTGCTTTAATACAGGTTTTATTATTATTTAGGTATGGTAAGGCTGGCAGATCAGGAAATGACTCTCATTGAAAAGATAATTTGTTATCCTCACAGATCCGAAGAAAAGATCGCATGCCATACAATGGAGTGTCACATAGGGAAGCACCAGGGTCAGTCAGGAGGCAGAGGGGGATGAGGAAATTATGGGCAAGAGTCTCTATTGTGATTTTCACAGGAAGGAATGGGCTAGGCAGGGTAATTAGCTTAGGATTTGGCTAGTTTGAATAATTTCAGTGGACTCTGGGTATAGGGGCTGTCTCTAGTTGTTTGGTACTTGGCCCTGGGTGATTGGGGCAGAAAGAATAGTGGTCTGGAGTGTAAGAGCCTGATAGAGGAAGTGGTTATGGTATGGGCTATGGATTGGTTGGTGTGTATTTGAAATGTGCTCTCTCAGGCAAGTTATTTACTATTTGAGGACTTGACTAACCTTGGGAGGGGCAGTCCCTCGAGAGTCCGCAAGGTCCCAGATATCAAATCATAAGAATACAGGAGAATATAGGAGACATGGTTAATGCAGGGTCTCTGAAATCAGGGAGTGTTTCTCAGTTTTTGAGTCCAAAGTATTTGGAGTCTTGTTAGTGGTGTAAAGTTTCTGAATGCATTCATGGTCTGTGTCCTGTGGTTTTAGTCAGAGGTGTTTGAAGTATATTTTTAGGGCTTGAGATAGGTGATTTCCTTGAGGATCTGTGACTCAAAAGTTTCAATTTAGGCTATTTGGTTTTTTGTTGTTGTTGTTCAGGATGTGAGGCTTCTGAAACCTTTGAGTTTATGTTCTTGGGATGCCTGGGTGGCTCAGCGGTTGAGCGTCTGCCTTCGGCCCAGGGTGTGATCCTGGAGTCCCAGGATCGAGTCCCACATCAGGCTTCCTGCATGGAGCCTGCTTTTTCCTCTGCCTATGTCTCTGCCTCTCTCTGTGTGTATCTCATGAAAAAAAGAAAGTTTATATTCTTGGCTTGAAGTCTAGGACTTTCTGTTGTTTTAAGTCTGAAATATTTCAGGTTCTTCATTTAGCATGTAAAATCTCTGAACTCAGCATGTTTGTCCTCAAGATTGAGTATGATGTATCTGAAAGTCTTAGTTCAGGGTTTGTGGTCCCTAAATGTTTTGGTGATCTTTATTTCAGTGACTGAGTATGAGGTTTGAGAACTCTGAACTTTTAGAGGTTCCATGTGTCAAGTTTGGTTTGAACTATTTGGGGTCTGTGTCTTTGAGGTCTTTGAACTCTTTCATTTTCTTTTTTTTTTTCAATTTTTAATCTGAGATTTGGGGAGCTGTGTTCAAGGCCTGTGGTCTTTGAACTTTTTGAGAGTATATGTTCTAAAGTTTGAGTTAGATGTCTCTGGGGTCTTATTCAAGGCATGCTATTTCTAAATCCTTTGATAGTCTGTTCCAAGGTTTGGGTCTGAGTTATTTGGGGGTCTGTTTTCAAGATATGATATCTCTGCACTCTGTAGTGTTCTATTTCCCAATATTTTACTCCAAGATATTAACAAAGTGCCTTTGTTCAAGGTGTGAGATCTGTGAATTCTTTCAGGGTCTGTGTCCTCAGGTTTGAGTCTTAGGTAGGTGGGAGTCCATCTCGTTGGCATAAGGTCTTTGAATTCTTTAAGTGTCTATCCCAAAGTTTGAATCTGGAGTGTTCAGAATTTTCTTTTCAGGGTGGGATGTCTCAGAACTCTTTTAAGGTCTGTCCTAATGTTTAAGTTGAAGTATTTGGGTGTCTTTGATCAGGATGTGAGGTCTCTGAATTCTTTGAGGGCCTGTGTCTAGTAAAGCAAAAATGCATCTAGATAGGACCCAATCTTTACCTAAGGGATTTCCTATGTGTCTCACATATTTTTCTTTGCTGAATTATAAAAAGCACCTACTAGAAATGGGAGAACACACCCACTAGAGCAGCATAGAACCATTCTGAAGCCCTGGCTGCCACCCCATGGTACAATCTTAGGGTTCAATCCATGTGAGAGGCTGCTCTGAGAACTTAAACCACCACTTAATTCTAGAGCCTCTGGCACCTTGGGAGGTTGATTCAGGAGTGGGTCCCAGATAACCAAGAAACTATCTGAGCTCTTCTCCTTAAAAGATTGTGTACTAATGATTCCTAGGGGCATAACCCAAATGGAACCAAGAGAAAAATCAACACACATAATACCTAGCTAAAGCCAAATCCTGATTTTACATGGAAATGTCCAAATGAATGGAGAGTCTAGTCCTGATAGTCCAAGAGCTTGACATCCAGGAGGTATTCAATGTATACAGGATAAATGAATGAATTCAAGGGGCAGCAGGGTATGGGAGAAGAGGTCTTATTTGCCAGTAAATGGCTCTGAACTTATAGTCTAGCTCTGCCTATTATATCTTGTGTGACTCTGTGTAGGTTAATTATGCCTCTGAGTTTCGGTGTCTTTTTTACCTATAAAACAGGCATCCTTATACCTATCAGATAGATTTATTGAGAAGGTATGGAAATGACTTATTTACACAAATAGAGGACCTAAGGACAGTGCCTGAGCCAGAGCAAGCAATGCCTAAGGTCATTGTTATGAATAAATTATCACAACCCATGCCCGTAGGCACCGCTGTGCCTTTGGAAGCCATGAATGTGTAGTGCTCACTTAGTCAGAGGTTTGCACTCCTGTGCTCTTGCACTTCCTAGGGCTGGCATTTTCTCTGTTGGCATTCATCTCCTGGAGTATCACACCAAACTTGACCACATAATAACCACTCTTTTGGGGCAGCCCCGGTGGCGCAGCGGTTTAGTGCCGCTTGCAGCCCGGGGTGTGATCCTGGAGACCCAGGATAGAGTCCCACATCGGGCTTCCTGCGGGGAGCCTGCTTCTCCCTCTGCCTGTGTCTCTGCCTCTCTCTTCGCTCTCTCTGAATGAATAAATAAATAAATCTTAAAAAAAAATAACCACTCTTTTCCAAGATCAACTATCATCTTTCTGCAGTAACTCTCACAGTCAGGGCACAGCACATATATTGTTTCCAATTCTTACAATAATAAAACAAGGTCCATTTAGAGATATGGAAAGTGAGCTGAAAGAGGCTAATAAAGAACTTTCCCCAAGCTACATAGCCCATAAAGGGCATTAATTGGTGGAAGATCTGCACCAAAACTCTAGCATGTCCATAGTAGGTACCATCTCAGAAGGGACACAAAATGTGACTCAGGAGTAAGTTCATGTTTCAGCTAGTATGGAGTCCCAATTTCAGAGCTACTCAAGATTGGATGAGTCAAGATCAGTGACAAACAATGCAGTGTCAAGAGAATAGAGTGCATTTATTTTTCTTTTGCTGCTTTCAAGATTTTCTCTTTGGCTCTGTCAACATTTTTATTATGCCATGTCTAGGTGTGTATTTCTTTCTTTTTAAAAAAGATGTTATTTATTTATTTGAGAGAGAGAAAGAAAGCATGATCAGGGGGTAGGGGTAGAGGGAGAGGGAGAAGCAGACTCCTTGTTGATCAGGGAGCCCGACATGGGGCTCAATACCAGGACCCTGAGATCATGACCTGAACCAAAGGCAGATGCTTAATTGAATGAGCCACCTAGGTGTCCCGTGGATTTCTTTTTTTGTTTTGTTTTGTTTTGTTTGTACATCTATTCCAGGGCTTCTCAACCTTGGCTGCATATTAGAATCACCTGGGGAACTTTTAATTAATTTATTTATCTGGAGAGGGAGAGCGAGAGGGAGAGGGAGCGGGAATCTTAGGGAGGCTCCATGCCTAGCATGGGGTCTTATGTGGGGCTCGATCCCACAACCCTGAGATCATGTTTGGAGCCAAAATCAAGAGTTGGATGCTTAACTGACTGAGCCACCCAGGCACCCTTAGGTGTGGATTTCTTTGCGTTTGTTTTATGTGTAGCTTGTTGAGCTTTTTGGATATGTAGATTAATGTTTTGTAACATATTTAGGAAAATTTCAGTGGTTATTTCTTCAAATAATTTTTCTGTTCATTTCTTCCTCTCCTTTTCTTCTGGTACTCCCATTATATATATGTTGGTGTACTTCATTGTGTCCCATAAGTCTCTGAGGCTATGCTTACTTTTCTTCATCCTTTTATCTTTCCTGTTCTTCAGATTGTATAATCTTGAATGATCTATCCCTGAGTTCAGTAATTCTTTTTTTCTGCCTGCTCAAATCTACTTTGAGCCCCTCTCATGATTTTTAAAATTTCAGTTATTATACTTTTCAGCTCTAGAATTTCCATTTTGTTTTTTTTTATAATTTCTATCTCTGTATTGATGTTCTTTATGTGATGAATCATTGTCATAAAACTTTCCTTGAATTGTTTATACATGGTTACCTTTAATTCTGTAAACATATTTATAATAGTGACCTTGAGGTCTTTGCTAACTCCCACATCTGGGTCCCCATAAGGTGGTTTCTGCTGTCTTTTTTTTTTTAAACTGTATAAGAATCACACTCTTCTGTTTCTTTGCATGTTTCATAACTTTCTGTTGAATACTAGGCATTTTAGGTAACATATCATAGCAACTGTGGATTCTAATGAGCTTCACACTCATATAAAGATTCTAATGAGCTTCACACTCAGTATAAAGTATACTTCCCTTACACTGTGTAGTCTCTTATATCACTCTCCAGCTTTTTCCCCCTCCAGTTTTTATTTTTTTTTTAAAGATTTTATTTATTTATTCATGAGAGACAGACAGAGAGAGAGAGAGAGAGAGAGAGAGAGAGAGAGAGAGACAAAGACACAGGCAGAGGGAGAAGCAGGCTCCATGTAGGGAGCCTGATGTGGGACTCGATCCTGGGACTCTAGGATCACGCCCCAGGCCGAAGGCAAGGGCTAAACCCCTGAGCCACCCAGGGATCCCCCTTGTTTTTATTTTTAAGCCTAGCTTCCAGAAATTACCCCAGGTCAGCAGAGCTGAATATTCAATCAATGATTACTTGGAGGTTGTGCTTATGCTCCTAGAGCCAGTGATGGGGATCAGGACATGCTACTCCAAAATATGGCACCTTGGCATGTTGAATATTTTAAATTGAAGGAGTTTGAAAAAATGGCAGTGGCAGGAAGGTCACTCTGACCTTCCCCTTATACTTTTCCGCAGAAGCAGGTCATAAGACTCTCATGTAAGAGATGCTCTCTACTCAGAGGAAAGTGGCATCCTTATCTTTGAAAACAAAAGGATGTGGAGAATAATATGAAAGAACAGGTCTTGCTAAGTTTTCCCCAGTTTACTACATTTACCTCATACTCCTTGACCTATCATATTCTTCCATGGCTGTTCACTTTTCATCAAACCTAGCAATAAAAGAATTCAGCTTTAATAATTTCTTTGGGTTTTTGTTTCTTTATGAAGGTCCCCATGTCATGTAAAACTTAAATAAATTTGTAAGAGTTTCTCCTGTTAATTTATCTTTGTCAGTCTAATTTTCAGATCCAGTCAGGGACTCAAGAAGATTGAGGAAAACTTTTCTTCCCTTTGCTGATGGATCTGTGAATGATGTGGGGGATGCTTTACATTCTGCTACATGTTCTAATGGAGACTAGTAGCTCTGAAGTGCATGCTGCAGGTGCTTTTTAGTGGGTGCAGCCTGTCACATGTGCACAGCCTCATGACCACCAGGGAGAAGTGTTGTCTTAACCGGGTACTTTTGGGCTATTTCCCTGGTTCTTGCTGTTAAACTTCTGGGTGACTTGCTGCTTTGTCTTCTGGTACTGGTTTCATGAAACCATTAGCCTTCTCTTAATTGTCCGACAGTAAGATTATTATTGTTTTTGACTACACCTTAAGACATGAGTTCTGGGACGCTTGGGTGGCTCAGCACCTCTGCCTTCGGCTCAGGGCATGATCCTGGAGTCCCCGGAATGAGTCCCACCCACATCGGGCTTCCTGCATGGAGCCTGCTTCTCCCTCTGCCTGTCTCTGCCTCTCTCTGTGTGTGTCTTTCATGAATAAATAAATAAAATCTTTAAAAAAAAGACATGAGTTCCTCCTGTTGGAGAGGAAAATATTTTAGTTCTACCCTTTTAAATTCTTGGGTTAAGGCCCTATCATAAAAGACAGATAAACAAGAGAAAAACAACAGAAGTTTTTTTTAAATTTATTTATGATACTCACACACAGAGAGAGGCAGAGACATAGGCAGAGGGAGAAGCAGACTCCATGCACCCAGAGCCAGATGTGGGATTCGATCCCGGGTCTCTAGGATTGCGCCCTGGGCCAAAGGCAGGCGCCAAACTGCTGAGCCACCCAGGGATCCCAACAACAGACGTTTATTAACATGTATACCTCATGTATACATGGGATATATCCAGGGAAAAATAAATAACTTCCAGAGATGGCTTATGTTTTAGGCCTAAATCCCATTTTTAGTTAAAGACAAAGAAGGATATGTTTTGTTATGCAGAATTAAGTCAGTGCCTTCTCTGTTGATGGGAGTCTCTTGTGATTTAGAGTAACCCTCTTCCTGATAGAGATACACCCTTACAAATAGAGATTTCCTTTATAAATGTAAATGTCCCTCACAAAGAGGTAACTTCTTCTCTGTTTCCAAACCTTCCATGTGTCTGCTGTTTCTCAAAATAATCAGCTCAAAATATATATGCCAAATATACTAAAAGACATATTTTGGGGTAGATTTTCTGGTTTCCTATATTCAACACTCTGTTCTAAGTAACAGCAGAGTTGTGGAGTTACCAGTCCTCTAGTCTTGCCTCTTCTCTTGGGCAGAGCTTCTGTGCTCTTGCATTGAAGATAGGGCTGGAGACGGGGATGGTGGCCTGCTTCTTCTAGATTGACACCTGTGCTCTGAAAGTGGGAACTGGAAGGGACCGTAGCTCCTATCTTCTTCTGTTTGTCTCTCCCTGCATAGAACCACCACCCTATGAGCAGGATCTGAGAGTGGGGTTTGCTATTGGGGCTCCAGTATTGCCTTGCTTGGGGTAAAGCTTCCTCTATACACTATGGGTGGAGGTGGGAGGGGGTAGGGAGCCCTGGTCTTCTCTGCCATGGGCTAGAGCTTCTATAATACAGAGCTGACAGGTGGGTGGTGGTGAAGATGAGAGATGCCTGTAATACACCCCTCTTGAGGTGGAACTGCAGCCCTAAAACTGGGAGCTCTGGGTAAAGGGAGCCCCCACCTTCTTGGCTGCAATTTCTTGGAGTTAGAGCTTGTGTAACATGGAGCTGGTTGAGGTCAGAGTTTAAAGGGGGAGGTAAGAAGGCGGGTTCTAGCTCAAATGCCACAGACTCGTGCTGTTCTAAGTGTTTATTAGATTTTATTGAATAAATGCTTCTCAATTTGCTGTATGATCTTAAGTCATTTGATTTCCAGAACTTTATTTCTTTAAAAAATTTTCATTTATTTATTTATTTGGCAGAGAGTGAGAGAAAGATGGCAAAAGAAGGGAGAGTGGCAGGCAGAAGGAGAGGGAGAAGCAGGCTCCTTGCTGAGCAGGGATGGCTATATGGGGCTCATCCCAGGACCTTGGGATCATGATCTGAGATGAAGGCAGATGCTTAACTGACTGAGGCACCCAGGCGCCCTGCTTTCCAGAATTTTAAATGGTTGTGTTTTATAATTTTTACCAGTTTATTTTTTTAATGGAATGAGAGAGAGTCCACTGAGCTCCTCACACTGTTTAGAAGTCCCACCTGTCTTGCTGTTTTTGTTGAAAGTATCACGATCCAAATAAATTAACAGACAAAATGCAGCAAATATAACAAAGGCTTGCATTCAGACTTTTTCCTATAATTGTGTCCATGCCTTAGCTGTACCCGCTGACATAGATCTCTGTTCCATTGGTGACTTATCCTCTCTTTTGTCCTTGGAGGCTTGAGAGCCTTTTTAAAAAGTTTATTTATTTATTTTTTTTGTAATCTCTATACCCATTGTGGGGTTTGAACTCATGACTCTAAAATCAAGAGTCATATGCCCTTCTAAGTAAGCCAGCCAGTTCTCTAAGCCTTTGTTTAAGGCGAGAGCAGTATAAGAGTTCTCCTGACTCTGTCCTTGGGTGTATTCCTGCCTCTATAGCAATTGCCAACTTACTTGCCCAAAGATAAAGCCATCATAAGCTATGGTCACTTGTTAAAGACAAAACACTCAGGGCACCTGCCAGGAAGACCACCCAGCATGCTGTTTCACCCCTTTCCTTTGCTCATGACACATCTCCTCTGCTTAGTCACTCAGCAAACTGTTGGACCCTGGCTCACGGGTGCCAACGTGTCCCCCAGAGACTCAGACCCCAGACAGGCAGATGCAACAAGCAAGAGGGTTTATTGAACGTTTGCGCAAACGGGCTCTCCGCCTCAGAGGTGGCAGAGCCCCGATTAGCAATTACAGGCATCTTTTAAAGGCAAAAACCCACGGGAGTAGCATAGCATTCGGGTTATGACATGATTGATTTCTTTGAAGGTCAACACGACCATGTTCAGGGACTTTTCCAGTCAGGGCGAGGTGCGGGGGATAGTTTTCTTATCTTGGAAAAACAGAATGTTTTTGTTGCTTGAATTCATGGGAGGCGCCTGGATGGGCTGCCTCAGGGTTAGGCCTGGTCCCACTCACGGGGGCGGGGGTGTGGGGTTTCTTCACAAACATCTGTGGTGCATCCATGAAGTGCAGCCATGGGCATAGTAGGGAAGCTCACAAGGTTCTCCTCTTGTGGGCTGACATGGTATCTCTTAAAAGGAATGGCTCTTCCTCTACTTTTTGCCTTCCCACTTACCCTGACCTAAATGACCATTTCCCTTTCCTCTGAAATTCTGCATTTCCTAAGATGGGGACTGAGCATTCAGCCTTCATCACTGGATGCTCCTGTAGTGAGTGAGTTTGCTTGGGCTTGCTCATTGTTCTCTGCAACTTGATGTCTGTCCTGCAATAAAGGGATCCTGTCCTGGTTCTTTACTATCTCTAAAGCACCTGTTAGATTTTTGTTTTGCAATTTTGTTTGACTAATTATCACATGTGTTATTCTGTCCTAAAACAGCTACAGTGGAGTCTTAAGAAAATACCTCACATTTGTACAGCACTTTAGTCATTTGTGTTAATGTGTTATCCTGACGTTTTCACTATAATCCTATGATTTTCTGAGGGCAAGTAGGTATGGGTATTTTTTCCCCCATTTTACATAATGGAGGATTGATCCCACCAAAGATAATTTTAGGGACTCATCTAGAGTTCTAGAGTAAGAATAGATCTGAGGCCTCCCACTTCCTAACCTGGTGTCTAGTTCCTTTCACAGGACTCTAGAATTAAGAAATGCCCTTCTAAAAAAAAGAAATACCCTTCCATCAAGAGCAATCAGTACCTCAGGTTAGAACACAATTTGGTGTGCTGAGAATTTTCTCTATCACTTCAGATGGGGCAAGAGACATTCAGCTGTTGGCTGAACTTCCATTGCCTTCCTGTATCTTCCTCTACAAAATCAGTGGCTAAGATGCCCAAATAGGGCTTCTCTCTAATTGTTATATTTATAATTCCTGGCAGTCATTCCAGCTCCACTGCCCAGCTGTATGGGTTCCCACCTTCTGGACTGGACCAAATTTACCTCCTTTGGCTTTGGCTTTCCTCTGTGTAAAATGGGGGCTAATATTCCTTTCCCATTTATACTTTAACAAATCATAGGTTATAATGTGGATGCTCTGGAATAATATGCAGTGACCCCAAAGCTAAAAGAGCAGGACAAATGGAAGAACCCACTCAAGCCCCAGCTCTGACAAGGGTTATTTTCCAACTACCAAGGAATGGAGTGATTTTTTGCTTTGTAGCCTCATAGAGGGCCGATGTCTCATCTGTGAATCTGTTGCACAGTACTTACAGCCTTATTCTGATCTCAACTTTCTATCTCCTTCCTTATTGGACTATGCTAATGTATTTGTATAGTCCACTATTTTTAAAGTAGTGCCTTTTATATTATCTCACACAATTTCTAAAATATCTCTTGTGACTTAGGCAGGCCAGGTATTGTCATTTCCATTTCTCTCCCCTCAGCCTCTTCACCCCATTAGCAGTAGTCCCTTCATGGAGCCTCACTGTACTACCTCCTCCAGGAAGCTTGCCTGATTGGAGCTTGGGAGCTCTGTGGAGAGGAGGGGCCTGAGAAACTTGAATGAATATAGGAATTTATGACTCCCCAGTAGCATCACTCTCATTTTTGGCAATGAAAACAGAGGTTTTTGACCTTTTTATTTTATTTTTTTTTATCTAAGTACAAAATGCTAAGGTTTAAAACATGAGCATATCTGACATTTGGGGAATGGGCACCATAAAATTCTCACCATGTGATTACCTTGTTATTATATTAGCACCATTTTTTTTACACAAAAGGGGGGAGAAATACAACTGAAAAGCTTTTATTTCTATTAAAAGCCTAGATGCTTTTAGCAGCACTCACTACTTCCTTTAAATGTGCTGAGACCATCTTTCAGCTTTGCTCTGGAGGAACTGTGTGATATTGTCCAAGATTCTCCATTTATTTTTTCCAGGAGTTAAAATAATCCCTTTTTGTTTAGTGTCTATATCCACAAAATGAAAGATGTGTTTTAGGAAACTTGGGAGCAAAGGCAATTATTCAGATGATTCAGGCCAAAATCTATTCTGCCATGAAGGATGAAAACAAAGTGTGCAGTCGGAGCTGAGCTGTCCAGTTTGCATGTTGGTATCTCTCAAATTTGTGGAATAAATTATTCCTTTGCTTGTGTTAGTAGAGAATCTGGGGAGGATCTATTAGCTTATTAAGACAGATAAGTGATTGCTTTCAGGCTACTGACCTTACAACCAGAGGATAACAAAGGCCCAAGGAACCTCTAAATCCTGGGAAATTACTAGGATTCTAAAGGACTTTTACCTTCCAAGGGTACCCCCTAAATTACATGCAGAGTGAGGCAGGAGAAAAGAGCACTCATTTGGTTGAGTACCCAATGTGTGCTGGACATTGCATTGAGTGTTTTATATGACTTCTTTCCCCCTTTAATTCTCATGACAACACTCTGAGATCAGAATTTGTAGATGGGAAAAATCAAAGCTCAAAGAAATTAAAGTGCCCGAAACAGCTGGCCAACCTGGGATAAGAACCTCTAAAACTTTGCTAGTTTCCCAAATTCTTGAATCATCTACTATAATTACACCTGCTTCTGGAGCATTCTAGGTGTGATTCAAGTTAGTTCATTATTAGTTAGATTCATTATTGGGCACCTACAGTGTGTGGGTATAATGCCGGGAGCTGAAAACAAAGAATAAGTCAAGGCCCAACCTGCTGAGGAATCTGATACCATACCAGGTGAGCCTGATACACATTTTCATGACAGTAGTACAATGTGAGCAAACTTTTATGGGATTGCAAAGGAGATGCTGATTAGCTGTTTCCTAGGAAAGTCCTTAAGGGCCACTATAGGAGGGAGAGGTCTAAAACCCCAGGGTCACCTGGACCCAGGATGTATTCTCCTGTACTAGGCCACATGATTAGATGGAGAACCCCATGTAAGTTAGTTCATAGTGAGAGGCAATACTGCAGATCAAAAAGAGTCTGGCATTTGAGCACATGGGGTCTGGCTCAGATCTCAGCTCTGTCATTTACAATGTGTGTCACATGGTACACGTTATTTAACCTGAGTCTTGGGGCTTGCCTTTCTAAAAATATTAGGATAAGGGACACCTGGGTGGCTCAGCGGTTGACCTTCTGCCTTTGGCTCAGGGTGTGATCCTGTGGTCAGGGATCGAGTCCTGCATGGAGTTCTGCATTAGGCTCCTTGCGGGGAGCCTGCTTCTCCCTCTGCCTATGTCTCTGCCTCTCTCTCTCTGTGTCTCTCATGAATAAATACATAAAATCTTAAAAAAAAATATTAGGATAAAAACGCCAGCTTCATGGGTTTGTTGTGAAACAGAATCTCAAGATCTTTTACATTTTGGTTCTACTCTCTCTTCACATATGTGGAAATATATATATCAATTCCTATCTCAGGTCTTCGAGACAGAGGGCCCTTTGAGGACACAAGCATTGAGAAATCAGGCCAATATGCTCTGTAACATCAGGTGAAAAGAGACAAGGCCCAGGAGGCAGGCAGACACCATAAAATAAAACAGAAAAAGATCAGCCCCAGGGTCTGGCCAGGACACTCAGATGTAACATCTCAATGACCTGTTGCAATACAAACTAAATGGGAATTACATTTACCAGTGATAATAATTGGGTGCTGGTGAAGAGGGTAAGACCATAAATATTAAGAAGCCAGGACTGAGAAGAAAGACAGAAAGGGTTTAATAGCCAATCTGGTGAAGAAGGCCAACTCTGGAATGAAGCATGCTCTCCAAAGGTCCCAGGCTGTGCTCTAGGAGTTAATGAGACAGATGGTCACCAGGCTGTGCTGCAGCTGGGAAAGAGACTAGTGAGACTGCCGATCAACTTTCCTCAGACCAGCAGTAGCCATGTGTCACCAAGTAGGGAGGCCAGTGCCCCTTTTAGAACCATTATCTGAAACTGTAGATATGATGTGGTGTTCCCTTCTTAGCTTCTTAATACTTGACACTGTCTCCTTATCTTGGCCAGGCGACAACAGGAGACAGTTCCCTGATTACTTGGCTAGACAGAGGTGCCTCTTGGGAAGGCGACAGGGGTTTTGTGGGTGGGAAAGGGAGACATGGACAAATGGGGCACAGTGAGAATACAGATACTTTCTTGGCTCTGCAGTGTGAACCCTGGGTAAAGGGTATATCCTAGATTACTGGATCTGGATGGATCGTGGGGGCAGGAGTGTATGATTATCTAAATTCTTTTAGATGGGGGCAGAGGAGAGGGGGAGGGAGAGAGAGAATCTTAAGTAGGCTCCATGCCTAGTAGGAGCACAATGTGGAGCTCAATCTCATGACCTGAGCCAAAATCAAGAGTTGGATGCTTAATGGAGTGAGCATCCCAGGTGCCACTGAATATCTGAATTTTTTTTTTTGGAAGCAGAAAGGAAATATTTATTTATTTATTTATTTTTAATAAATTAATTTTTATTGGTGTTCAATTTACCAACATACAGAATAACACCCAGTGCTCATCCCGTCAAGTGTCACCCTCAGTGCCCATCACCCATCCCCCCCACCCCCCGCCCTCCTCCCCTTCCACCACCCCTAGTTCATTTCCCAGAGTTAGGAGTCTTTATGTTCTGTCTCCCTTCCTGATATTTCCCACACATTTCTTCTTCCTTCCTTTATATTCCGTTTCACTATTATTTATATTCCCCAAATGAATGAGAACATACACTGTTTGTCCTTCTCCGATTGACTTATTTCACTCAGCATAATACCCTCCAGTTCCATCCAAGTTGAAGGAAATGGTGGGTATTTGTCGTTTCTAATGGCTGAGTAATATTCCATTGTATACATAAACCACATCTTCTTTATCCATTCATCTTTCGATGGACACCGAGGCTCCTTCCACAGTTTGGCTATTGTGGCCATTGCTGATAGAAACATCGGGGTGCAGGTGTCCCGGCGTTTCATTGCATCTGAATCTTTGGGGTAAATCCCCAACAGTGCAATTGCTGGGTCATAGGGCAGGTCTATTTTTACTCTTTGAGGAACCTCCACACAGTTTTCCAGAGTGGCTGCACCAGTTCACATTCCCACCAACAGTGTAAGAGGGTTCCCTTTTCTCCGCATCCTCTCCAACATTTGTTGTTTCCTGCCTTGTTAATTTTCCCCATTCTCACTGGTGTGAGGTGGTATCTCATTGTGGTTTTGATTTGTATTTCCCTGATGGCAAGTGATGCAGAGCATTTTCTCATGTGCATGTTGGCCATGTCCGTGTCTTCCTCTGTGAGATTACTCTTCATGTCTTTTGCCCATTTCATGATTGGATTGTTTGTTTCTTTGGTGTTGAGTTTAATAAGTTCTTTATAGATTTTGGAAACTAGCCCTTTATTTGATATGTCATTTGCAAATATCTTCTCCCATTCTGTAGGTTGTCTTTTAGTTTTTTTGACTGTATCCTTTGCTGTGCAAAAGCTTCTTATCTTGATTGAAGTCCAAATAGTTCATTTTTGCTTTTGTTTCTTTTGCCTTTGTGGATGTATCTTGCAAGAAGTTACTGTGGCCAAGTTCAAAAAGGGTGTTGCCTGTGTTCTCCTCTAGGATTTTGATGGAATCTTGTCTCACATTTAGATCTTTCATCCATTTTGAGTTTATCTTTGTGTATGGTGAAAGAGAGTGGTCCAGTTTCATTCTTCTGCATGTGGATGTCCAATTTTCCCAACACCATTTATTGAAGAGACTTTCTTCCAATGGATAGTCTTTCCTGCTTATCGAATATTAGTTGACCATAAAGTTCAGGGTCCACTTCTGGGTTCTCTATTTTGTTCCATTGATCTATGTGTCTGTTTTTGTGCCAGCACCACACTGTCTTGATGACCACAGCTTTGTAGTACAACCTGAAATCTGGCATTGTGATGCCCCCAGCTATGGTTTTCTTTTTTAAAATTCCCCTGGCTATTCGGGGTCTTTTCTGATTCCACACAAATCTTAAAATAATTTGTTCTAACTCTTTTAAGAAAGTCCATGGTATTTTGATAGGGATTGCATTAAACGTATAAATTGCCCTGGGTAACACTGACATTTTCACAATATTAATTCTGCCAATCCATGAGCATGGAATATTTTTCCATCTCTTTGTGCCTTCCTCAATTTCTTTCAGAAGTGTTCTATAGTTTTTAGGGTATAGATCCTTTCCCTCTTTGGTTAGGTATCTTATGCTTTTGGGTGCAATTGTAAATGGGATTGACTCCTTAATTTCTCTTTCTTCAGTCTCATTGTTAGTGTATAGAAATGCCATTGATTTCTGGGCATTGATTTTGTATCCTGCCACACTACCAAATTGCTGTATGAGTTCTAGCAATCTTGGGGTGGAGGCTTTTGGATTTTCTACTGTAGAGTATCATGTCATCGGCGAAGAGGGAGAGTTTGACTTCTTCTTTGCCAATTTGAATGCCTTTAATGTCTTTTTGTTGTCTGATTGCTGAGGCAAGGACTTCCAGTACTATGTTGAATAGCAATGGTGAGAGTGGACATCCCTGTCTTGTTCCTGATCTTAGGGGATAGGCTCCCAGTGCTTCCCCATTGAGAATGATATTTGCTGTGGGCTTTTCGTAGATGTCTTTTAAGATGTCAAGGAAAGTTCCCTCTATCCCAATACTCTGAAGTGTTTTGATCAGGAATGGATGCTGTATTTTGTCAAATGCTTTCTCTGCATCCAATGAGAGGATCATATGGTTCTTGGTTTTTCTCTTGCTGATATGATGAATCACATTGATGGTTTTACGAGTGTTGAACCAGCCTTGTGTCCCAGGGGATAAATCCTACTTGGTCATGGTGAATAATTTTCTTAATGTGTTGTTGGATCCTATTGGCTAGTATCTTGTTGAGAATTTTTGCATCCATGTTCATCAGGGATATTGGTCTGTAATTCTCCTCTTTGTCTGGTTTCGGAATTAAGGTGATGCTGGCCTCATAGAAGGAATTTGGAAGTACTCCATCTCTTTCTATCTTTCCAAACAGCTTTAGTAGAATAGGTATGATTTCTTCTTTAAACGTTAGATAGAATTCCCCTGGGAAGCCATCTGTCCCTGGACTTCTGTGTCTTGGGAGGTTTTTGATGACTGCTTCAATTTCCTCCCTGGTTATTGGCCTGTTCAGGTTTTCTATTTCTTCCTGCTCCAGTTTTGGTAGTTTGTGGCTTTCCAGGAATGCGTCCATTTCTTCTAGATGGCCTAATTTATTGGCGTAGGGCTGTTGATAATATGTTTTTAGAATCGTTTGTATTTCCTTGGCGTTGGTAGTGATCTCTCCTTTCTCATTCATGATTTTATTAATTTGAGTCTTCTCTCTCTTCTTTTTAATAAGGTTGGCTAATGGTTTATCTATCTTATTAATTCTTTCAAAGAACCAACTCCTGGTTCTGTTGATCTGTTCCACAGTTCTTTTGGTCTCAATTTCATTGAGTTCTGCTCGAACATTTAGTTCTGCTATAATTAACTGTCTTCTTCTGCTGGGCGTGGGGTCCATTTGCTGCTTTTTCTCTAGTTCCTTTATGTGTAAGGTGAGCTTTTGTATTTGAGTTCTTTCCAGTTTTTGAATGGATGCTTGTATTGCGATGTATTTCCCCCTCAGGACTGCTTTTGCTGCATCCCAAAGATTTTGAACGGTTGTATCTTCATTCTCATTAGTTTCCATGAATCTTTTTAAATCTTCCTTAATTTCCTGGTTGACCTTTTCATCTTTTAGCAGGATGGTCCTTAACCTCCACGTGTTTGTGGTCCTTCCAAACTTCTTGTTGTGATTTAGTTCTAATTTCAAGGCATTATGGTCTGAGAATATGCAGGGGACCATCCCGATCTTTTGGTATTGGTTCAGACCCGATTTGTGACCCAGTGTGTGGTCTATTCTGGAGAAAGTTCCATGTGCACTTGAGAAGAATGTGTATTCAGTTGAGTTTGGATGTAACGTTCTGTAGATATCTGTGAAATCCATCTGGTCCAGTGTATCATTTAAAGCTCTCGTTTCTTTGGAGATGTTGTGCTTAGAAGACCTATCCAGGGTAGAAAGAGCTAGATTGAAGTCACCAAGTATAAGTGTATTATTATCTAAGTATTTCTTCAGTTTGGTTATTAATTGGTTTAAATATTTGGCAGCTCCCACATTCGGGGCATATATATTGAGGATTGTTAAGTCCTCTTGTTGGATAGATCCTTTGAGTATGAGATAGTGTCCCTCTTCATCTCTCACTACAGTCTTCGGGGTAAGGTTTAGTTTATCTGATATGAGGATGGCTACCCCTGCTTTCTTTTGAGGGCCCTTTGAATGGTAAATGGTTCTCCAACCTTTTATTTTCAGGTTGTAGGTGTCCTGTCTAAAATGAGTCTCTTGTAGACAGCAAATAGATGGGTCCTGCTTTTTGATCCAGTCTGAAACCCTGCGCCTTTTGATGGGGGTCATTAAGCCCGTTCACGTTCAGAGTTACTATTGACAGATATGAGTTTAGTGTCATCATGATATCTATTCAGTCCTTGTTTTTGTGGATTGTTCCACTGAACTTCTTCTTAAAGGGGAATTTTAAGAGTTCCCCTTAAAATTTCTTGCAGAGCTGGTTTGGAGGTCACATATTCTTTCAGTTTCTGCCTGTCTTGGAAGCTCTTTATCTCTCCTTCCATTTTGAATGAGAGCCTTGCTGGATAAAGTATTCTTGGTTGCATGTTCTTCTCATTTAGGACCCTGAATATATCCTGCCAGCCCTTTCTGGCCTGCCAGGTTTCTGTGGAGAGGTCTGCTGTTACCCTAATATTCCTCCCCATAAAAGTCAGGGACTTTTTGTCTCTTGCTGCTTTAAGGATCTTCTCTTTATCTTTGGAATTTGCAAGCTTCACTATTAAATGTCGAGGTGTTGAACGGTTTTTATTGATTTTAGGGGGGGATCTCTCTATTTCCTGGATGTGAATGCCTGTTTCCCTTCCCAGATTAGGAAAATTTTCACCTAGGATTTGCTCAGATGCATATTCTGGCCCTCTGTCCCTCTCGGCGCCCTCGGGAACCCCAATTAAACGTAGGTTTTTCTTCCTCAGGCTGTCGTTTATTTTCATTAATCTGTCTTCATGGTCTCTTAATTATCTGTCTCTTTTTTCCTCAGTTTCCCTCTTTGCCATCAACTTGTCTTCTAGGTCACTCACTCCTTCTTCCACATCGTTAACTCTTGTCGTTAGGACTTCTAGTTTGGATTGCATCTCATTCAATTGATTTTTCATTTCTGTCTGATTGGATCTAAGTTCTGCAGTCATGAAGTCTCTTGAGTCCTTTATGGTTTTTTCTAGCGCCACCAGTAGTTGTATAATAGTGCTTCTGAATTGGCTTTCTGACATTGAATTGTAATCCAGATTTTGTAACTCTGTGGGAGAGAGGACTGTTTCTGGTTCTTTCTTTTGAGGTGAGGTTTTCCTTCTAGTCATTTTGCTCAGTGCATAGTGGCCAAAAATAAGTTGTATTGGGAAAAGGAGAAAAAGAGAGAGAAGGAAAGAAAAGAGAAAAAGAAAAAAGAGAAAGAAGAAAAAAAGCGGAAAAAGAGAAGAAAAAGAGAAAGAAAAAGAAAGGAGAAAAAATAGGGGGTGGGTGGGGGAAGCAATCAGAAATCAAGAAGAAAGAAAGAAAAAAAGCACAAAACAAAACAAAAACAATAAACACGGGGGAGTATCTTCCGATTCTGTTTACTTTAAGTCCCTGGACTTCACCTGGAACTGGTCAGTGTCGCTGGTCTTCTAGGGGAGGGGCCTGCTGTGCTGATTTTCAGGTGTTAGCACTTGGGGGAGCTGCTCTGCCCCTGCCTGGTGCAGGGCTTAGTGGGGGTTGTTTACCCCGTGAGGCCTCGGGAGGAAGCCACAGTGGCGGGGCGGCAGCTCTGGGAACCGGGATTCAGCCCCCGCAGTAGCTCCGGGGCTCTCCGTCTGCAGGGCCTGGGGGCTCCCGGGCGGGGCCGCTGATCTGCTCAGTTTCAGGCAGGAGCGTCCTTGCTGTCCCGGGCCCTCTCCCTGGGGGAGGCCGGATCCTGGGCTGTGTCCCGGCGTCCTGTGCTCCGGGGCCTGCGCTGTTGGATTCGCGCTCCCGCCCTGCAGCCCCCTCCGCGGAGCCGCCGCCCGAGGCCCTCCGAGCTGTTCCCGGAGCCGCGCACCCCCCTCTGCGGAGCTTCTTCCTCCGCCCGAGCCGCCGCCGCTGAGCTGCTCCCGGAGCCGCGCAGCCCCCTCCGCGGAGCCGCCGCCCAAGCCCCTCCGAGCTGCTCCGGGTCCGGCCGTGCGCGCTGCAGCCCTTAGGGAGCTCGGCGCACTCTCCCGGGGCGCAGTTCCTCTGTTACTGACCCAGGGAGCCCGAGGGCATCCCCGCCCTCCTGGATCCTGCTCCAATTCCCCGGGAGGCCTTTCCGCGGGGAAGGTTGGTGCAGCTCCTGCTCCGCCGGGACGGGGCTCTCCTGTCCTGGGGACACTCGCCCTGGCCTCAGCCCGGCTCCTCGCGGGGCCCCTCCCCCCTGGAGGCCTTTTGTTTCTTTATTTCTTTTTTCCCGTCTTCCTACCTTGATAGAAGCGTGAACTCTTCTCACTGGAGCATTCTAGCTGTTCTCTCTTTAAATCTCAGGCCGAATTCGTAGATTTTCAGGATGATTTAAAAGTTATCTAGGTAATTTGTTGGGGTCAGGTGACTTGGGGACCCTACTCTTCCGCCATCTTGCCCCTCCTCCGAGTATCTGAATTTTTAACAAGCAAATGAAAATCTGGCTTTATAAGTGACCTTGGCCATAATCATAGCCGTATTTGGGAATCCAGAAGACCACTGTTCAGTTCACTGATTTGTTAGAAGGAATCCTAGAACTCAGCAAAGCTATTAGACTCCTGGCAATGGATTATTACAGTGAAAAGATATAGATTAAAATGAGAAATGGAAAAAGCCTCATAGGACAGAGTCCAGAAAAGACTAAGTATGAGCTTCTAGCTGTTTTCTCCCAATGGAGTCATATGGACAGAGTTGTTCTCTCAGTAATGATATGTGACAACATATGTCAAATAGGGAAGCTCACTGGAGCCCGGTGCAGGGTTTTCACCAGGGTGGAGTCATATAGACATGGGACACTCATGTGATTAACCTTCGCTGCTCAGTCTCCAGCCCACCAGAAGTCAAACTGATACCATATGGTCCAAGGCCCCCACCTTAAATTACACTGTTGTCATAAACCATTTGGTGTGGCCAAGGCCTCAGATAAACAAAGATATTCTTAAGAAACAGGATATTCCAAGGGCTTAGAGGTCCTCTCCACAGAGCTGGGCAGGGGTCAAACTTATTTTTGGGGTTTTCCAGGTTTGCACAACTCAGATCCACTGAGTTATCCTTTACTACACAATGGCAGAAATACAGGAGTGCTAGTCCCTTTCCTTCCAGGAGAGCAGCATGGGTTTAGCATGTGACTTGATATTCTAAAACATGTGTGTGACTCTTTTCTGCTCAGCTGAAATCTTATTTGGATGCTGTGTTTGGCTAGGCTTGGTGGTAGTATTATGAAGAGGGAAATGTACTAGATCAGGAAGAGGAAATATGGGTCAGCATTGGAGCTCTGTGCCAACTGACTGTGAAGCTACAGAGAAGTCCCTCAGCCTACTTGGTTCTAGCATCATCCCCTGTCAGACAGGACTGTTAATACTTAATCTACCTCCTGTGGTTAACACCAACCCCTGTTGGGAGGATCAAATAACATAGTTAATGCAAAATCAACTTGAAATTTAACACAATGCACAAAGGAGATATCTGTGATTGAAAGTTGTTTGCTGTTCAATAGATTTTCAAGGGAAAAACATCACACAATTCCTGATCCAGAACATTGGTTAGGTCAGTGGTAATTTAAATAAAAATGTTTTTAGACCTTATTTTTTAGAACAGTTTTCGTCATAGCAAAGTTGAGCAGAAGGTACAGAGAGTTCCCATATACCCCCTGCTCCTACATGTGAACTGCCTCTTCCACTATTAAAATCTGCCACTAGGGGATCCCTGGGTGGCTCAGCGGTTTGGTGCCCACCTTTGGCCCAGGGCGTGACCTGGAGCTCTGGGATCGAGTCCCATGTCGGGCTCCCGGCATGGAGCCTGCTTCTCCCTCCCTCTGCCTCTCTTTCTCTCTCTCTTTCTCTCTCTCATGAATAAATAAATCTTTAAAAAAAATCTGCCACTAGAGTTTGCTTTATTGAGAAACCTACATTTGCTACATTGAGAAACCTAAATGAACACATTATCACTCAAAGTCCACAGTTCATATTAAGGTTCACTGTTGGCATTGTACATTCTATGGGTTTGGACAAACATATGATGACATGTATCTACCATTATATTATCATAAAGGGTAGTTTTGGCAGTAGTAATTTTTACTTGTTTTCTTAGGTGCAGTGTTAGCTCCATTCCTGAAAGATTGATCTGAAAACTTCAAAGATGATGAAAAGTGCTGTTAAAGTACCAAAAGGTTGGAGAGGTTAACACTTGTTAATGCTACCTATCCTCTTCACTGGCTATCTGACAAGCCCTCTATCTGGAAGGCATCTACTCTGGTCTAAATTGTTCTCTTTTGAAATCACCATAGCAGGTTGGTCAGCATTATTCCTTCAGCAGAGATGTATGGAAGGGGCTGCCACATATGGCCCTTGCAGGTTGTGAACTGTACAACTCTAAGGGTCACTATTCACATAGACTGCAGCATAATCACACTCCTTGGAGTTGTGCAATGCAGAAACCCTGATCCTGGGAAGGATCTAAAAGAACCTATTTAGAAGTTTTTAGACCTGTGTTTAACCAGGCTGTGCTAAAATCAGATTCTTCTAGTGAAGGTCATTTCTAAAGATGTGACTTTAGGGTATGTCTAAAGAATGTGAATGGGGTTTACTACAAATTATTTGCTGTAGATAAGAGTTATTGATTATTTTCCTGTGGAACTGCTTTCTTTATCAATAGTCTTTCTGACACAGAATGATGGAAAGACTTTGACTCTTGATGTTTAGAATCTCAAACACTGTGATCCCAGTTGAGAGATGCACTTGAGTGGGGTGGTTTTAGGCCAAAATCATATTATCACGAGTGGCTGCCTATCCCTCCTCCCAGGATTCTCCTCTCACAGAGTTGACTTAGGGTAAAAAGGATAAATCTTTCAGTTTTCAGTTATGAATATGCCTCAGGGTGTTTGGGAATGTTTCATTTTCATGATTCTTCTATCTCCTTGCTAACCGTAGCTGAGAGTCGATGATATTAAGCGTATTATGCTACCAAATTTGAAGGCCAGTTATGTGATTAATTAAATTGCATTCATTTCACTGATGAGACAAAATGCAAATGTTGAAAAAATGCTTTTCAATATTTTTTTTCCTTCTTATTTATACAAGCCAGTAGATATTCTTAATTAAGCCTTCAGCAGAAAGTTTCCCATAAGCTGGGCTTTTCCTTCATCCTGAATACTCACTATGTTAAATGTCCTTTGCCCTCAAAAGTTAGGGAAGGATAGCTGCTTTCATTGTTACCCTTACCTACACAATCTCCATTTCTTAGATCATTGCCATTGCTTTTCCTTTGCTTTACACATAGCTTTTGCCATATTGTTCCCCTAACTAGATTAGGGCCAAAGAGACCAACAAAAAAGTGGTGGCTTTTATTCTTCTCCCTTATGAAGGCATCATAAGGGGCCCCTGGGTGGCTCAATTGGTTCAGCATCTGCCTTTGGCTCAGGTCATGATCTTGGAATGCTGAGATCAGCCCCAAGACCTCCTCTGCACTCAACAGGGAGCCTGCTTCTCCCTCCCCCTTGGCTCCTTCCCATTCATGCTCTCTCTCTCACACTCTCTCTCAAATAAATAAATAAAGTCTAAAAAAATAAAAGGCATCATAAAAGAATAATGTTTTCTTGCATAATTTGTAAAAAAAAAAGACAATTGGCTTGATTTGTGTTACTTGAACAACTAATAAGACATTCAGAATATTTTGGTCATGCATGTTAGTAAAGAAGTTTGATCCCCTAATTCTTTTTGTGTATTTTGATTACTTTTTGTCATTACTGATTCCTACCTTATGCTCTCCTCATGCTTTTGCTGCTGTATTTGAAGTCATTCCTACCTCTCTTACTGGGTCCCATTCTACTGACCCTGCTAATTTCTCAGAGCCCAGAGTTTTCAGTGCAGGACTGGGGAGGGCATAGGAAACCACTGAGGGTAGGACCAATTAGCATGCCAATTAGCATGTCCCTTAGAGGGGGCCTTCAGACAGCTGTGCTGGACTCTTGGTCATCTCCACCTCTATGTATATGTTTTTGGCCTTTGCCATACATTTTTCCATTCATAGAGTTATTGGGAACATGTGACTTGTGAGTATCTGCTGAGGAGTCATTTATGAAAAGCTTGTGGTCATTGCCTTCTGACAGCTTTTAGTCATGTCACAGAGAAGACAAATTAACAGCCATGTGTGTGACACAGAGTGACCATACAGGGTGCTATTAGAGTATAGAGAAGGAATCCCAATGTAGCCTTCGGCAATCAAGGAGGGTGAGAAGGTGGCATCTAAGCTGAACTCAGGAGGACTGGACACAACTTGGTGAAGAAGGTGGGCAATGCCATTCCAGGTGGAGGGAACAGCAGCACACAGGCCTGGAAGTGTATTACGAGTGTAGATGCAATGCAGAGCCATTCAGGAGTGGTAGGGAAGAGTGGGTCTGATCATATTTGCCTTTTAGAAAGCTGTCTCTAGTTTCAGTGTGGAAAGTTGACCATGGAAAAGCAAACCTAGAGGCAGAGAAACGAAGTTGGTGGTCTTCATTTCTCCGGTGAAGGATGGTGGTGGCTAGCTGGAAGCTAGTGAAGTCAAGGGATGGAGAGAAATTAACATCTTCAATATATACAGGTGACCCTTAAACAACACAGGGGTTAGTGTGCCCCCCATGCAGTTGAAAATTTACATATAACTTTTGACTCCTCCAAAACTTTACTAATAGCCTACTGTTGACTGGAAGCCTTATCAATAACATAAACAGTCGATCAACACATATTTCATATGTTATATGTATTATATATCGTATTTTTACAATAAAGTAAGCTACAGAAAGGAAAATGTTAAGAAAATCATAAGGAAGAGAAAATACATTTACAGTACTGTACTGTATTTATTGAACCCGTGCAGCTCTAACTCATGTTGTTTAAAGATCAGCTGTATTTAGGAGGCAGAAGAGTCAACCATATTGGCTGGATGATTAGATGTGGAGGAGGGGCATATGTTGGAAAGAAAGAAGTCAAATGCAGAACTTCTGCCCTCCAGGAATTTACAGAATGCTTGAGGGACATAACCTGTAAGCATAAACCATGACACATACCAGTTTTGGGTAGTGAAAAGAGCCTGGGCTTTGAAATCAGCCAAATTTGCCTTAATCCCTGTCATAACCTTGATTAGCCATATGACAGATATACAGCACTTGAACATACTGCATCTCAGTCTCCTTATTACCTTACAGGTGGTTATGAGCTTTCCTGTGTGAAAAACGTGTGGTACAGAAGAAATGTTCTAGGGGTGCCTTGGTGGCTTAGTTGGTTAAGCATCTGCCTTTGGCTCAGGTCATGATCCTGGGGTCCTGGGATTGAGCCCTGCATTGGGCTTCCTGGTCAGTGGGGAGTCTGCTTCTCCCTCTGCCTGCTGTTCTCCCTGCTTATGCACTCTTTCACTCTCTCACTCTGTCAAATAAATAAAATCCAAAATAAAGGAATGTTCTATAAATATTAGTAAATATTTCTATAAAAATAATTATTACTGCAACACCAAGAAGATAATACTGGTCACTATTATGTAAAACATTTAAGAATGAATATGGGGGGGGGGATGCCAGGTGGCTCAGTGGTTGAGTGTCTGCCTTTGGCTCAGGGCATGATCCTGGGGTCTTGGAATCGAGTCTTGCATCAGGTTCCCCACAGGGCGCCTGCTTCTCCCTCTGCCTGTTTCTGCCTCTCTCGCTCTCTCTCTGTGTCTCTCATGAATAAATAAATAAAATCTTTAAAAAAAGAGTATGGGTTAATGTATATATTTTGGAGGTGTCAAATATATATTAAAGGATATTTTTGCTCTTAAAAGAGTCTTAAGAAAAAACTCACTCTAGTGTGCAATCAAGAAAATAGAAATGTGTATCATGTTTCTGAATTTCCATACCTCCCTGGATCAACATTTTATACCTGTGATGGTCAGGAAGTTCTTTCACATATCTGACTGCAATCCCTTTTGCTTTATTAAAAATTTTTTTAAAGATTTTATTTATTTATTTATTTGAGAGAGAGAGTATGAGAGAGATCACAGTGGGAGAGGGAGAAATAGACTCCATGCTAAGCATCTCTCACTTTATTTTAGTATGTCTACTTTTGCCTGGTTCTGTTAGGTTTCTTCTTGTTGTTCCAAGTGTAGTTATTTTCTCAAGGATTGGTTTATTGTCTCAGATGTTATTGTGTTGGGGCTTTAACTGTATTCTGATTTCTTAGCTCTGCCTCAAAATCCTGGAATTGACGTTGCATTCTCTATACACCTTGCTCACCAATTTTCTATCTAGACAAAATATTTATAAATTATTTTTTAAAGAAGATTGTATTTATTTTTTTGAGAGAGAGAGTGAGAGAGAGCGAGAGCGAGAGAGCGAGCACAAGCAGGGAGAGCAACAGGCAGAGGGAGAGGGAAAAGCAAGCTCTCTGCTGAGCAGAGAGCCCAATGTGGGACTCTATCCCAGGACCCTGGGGTCATGAACCAAGTCAAAGGCAGACACTTAACTGAGCCACCTAGGGCCCCCTACAAATTCTTTCTTTTTTTTTTTTCCAGAAATGTTCCCTTCTCTGATGGAAATGTTTTGGAATTAGATAGTGGCATTGGGGACGCCTGGGTGGCTCAGTGGTTGAGTGTCTGCCTTCGGCTCAGGGCGTGGTCCCAAGTCCTGGGATCGAGTCCCGCACTGGGTTCCTTGTATGGAGCCTGCTTCTGTCTCTGCCACTCTTTCTGCCTCTGTGTCTCTAATGAATAAATAAATAAAATCTTTAACAAAAAGATAGTAGCATTGGTTGCACAATATAGTAAATATTCTAAAACCCACTAAACTGTGCATTTTAAAATAGTGAATTTTATTTTACATGAATTACATCTCCATAAAATAAAAAAGAAAATAAAATGTTTTGGTTGTAAAATAAAAAGTTCTTTCTTCTTCTGCTATCTTTTTGGTGGTTATCTTTTTGAATGGGTTGTATTTGCATGCAAAACATTGCCCAAGCCAGCATCATGTAGTTCCAGGGAAGCCCATCCTAGATCCTTAATATTCAGAAATGTTCATCCTCACTTTATAGATGGGAATCTGAGACAAAGAGAAGCACCTGATTGACCCAGAGTCACCCAGTTGCCAGATACCTGCACAGAATCAGACAGCAAGATCTGGTGGCTGCAGGCAAACTGGACTTGGCAATTTCTGCTTTTAGACTTTCCCTGACCTCCTTCTTTAGGGGTACCCACAGCCAGCCCTCACTTTCTTCTATTTTTCTTTCTTCTGATCAAATTTGCTTCTGGAAAGAATCTATTCAAATTTCAGTGTATTTCAGAGCAGGTGCTACCATTCTCTAGAAGATCTTCTTTTAAATCCTTATCTGGGGGCACCTGGTGGCTCAGTGGTTGAGCATCTGCCTTTGGCTCAGGTCATGATTCTGGGGTCCTGGGATCAAGTCCCACATCAGGCTCCCTGCATAGAGCCTGCTTCTCCCTCTGCCTGTGTCTCTGTCTCTCTCTCTCTGTGTCTCATGAATAAATAAATAAAAATTTTAAAAAATCCTTATCTGTATTTAGTAACCAGAGGTATTGTTCCCTATAAGGAAAAGCAGGTACTACCAAGCTGGTAGGGCAGCTCAGGGAAGGAATGATCTGGGTTCCCCCCAGAGTTCTTCCAGTGCTACCACACCACTCCATCTATTCTGTCTCTACTTAAAGCCAACTGTATATCTGAATAATAGCTCTCTTCCCTCCAGCTGTCAGTGGTATTGACTCTGAGGTGGCACTCTATGTGAGGGTGTATGGGGTAGACAGACCCCGTCTCCAACCTGAGCCTGTCCACAGATTGCTGGTAGACCTTCGGTGGGTTATTTTGAGCCTCAGTATCCTTGTCTACAGTCTGGCCACAGCAATTCCTATTTTATAGGATTGAATGGAAGCAAGTGTAGTTTCCAGGCCAGCATAGTCCTCAGATCTCTGGGCCTTGTAAATTCTATCTACCTGCTTCTAAATCAAAACCCCTGAGCTTGGCCCATGTTTTCACTGAGTTTCTGTCTTTAGTCCTAGTCCCTGAGGCATAAAAAAAAAGAGAAAGGAAGTGCTCTTGGGATGACTTCAATTTGTAATGAGTCAGCGTGCCACCATATACAAGAAATCTTGTATATGCTGCCTGTAGTGGGTTGAACTGTATCCTAGCAAAAGGTTCTAACCACGTTCTAACCCTCATGTACCTGTGAAGGTGAACTTCCGCGGACATACGTTGTGAAAATTAATAAAAGGAAATCTTGTTTAGAATGGAGTCCAGGAGGCCAGTGGAGGGGGGGGGGGGCTCTAACTCCCTACCACTTGTCAATTGCACACCTGACAGTAGAGATGAACCTTGTATGTGGTTATTACTTTACTACTCCAGCAGGAGGAAGAAAGGCTTCCTTCTCCCTGGGCAAGAGCCCAGCAAGCGAGAGACTGTCACAGCTCGGCCAGAGAAAGGCCACTACACTTAGAGCTCCTGGTTTATGAAAATGGCCTTTTTGTTTATAACCGTCTTTCCAACTTCCCCCTTTTCTCTATGAATGAGTGTTCCTTTACTTTGTATCTATGGTTCTGCTGTAGCTTGCTTGTTCAGATTGCAATTATCTGCTATTCCTGAATAAACCCATCTTTGCTCGTAAGATAACAGGTGGTTTTATTTTTAAAGTTAACAGGGACTTTATTAAGATGAGATCATCCTGGATTTAGGGTGGGCCCTAAATCCAATGATTGATGTCCCTTATGAGAGAAAGGAGAAGGAGGTTTGAGACACAGAGACACAGAGGAGAAAGCCTCATAAACATGGAGGCAGAGATTGGAGTTATGTTGCTACAAACCAAGGAATGTCTGAGATTGCTTGAAGCTGGAGGAGGCAAGGAAGGATTCTCCCTTACAGACTTCAAAGGGAGCATGACCCTGATGACATCTTGATTTCAGACATCTGGCCTCCAGAACTGTGAGAGAATAAATTTCTGTGTTTTAAGTCACCAAACAATTTGTTAATTTGTTACAGCAGCCACAGGAGACTAATACACTGCCTGAAGGAAAGACATTTATTCATTAATGGATATGTCCAGAGAAACTAGCATGCATGTTTGCTAGTACTGTCCCATCTGGGTGTGTTTAGAGCATCAGGAGAGGCAGGAAGCCTCCCAGTATCCATCTGGTCTCTCTCCCCATCTCCAGGCAGAGCTGGCACCTTCACATAGATGGTCCCATCCCATGCCCAGATTGCATGTGGTGGGGTTACCAACTGTGCTGCATTATATGGGAGGTATCTGTAGATCTCTTCACATGGAGGCAGAATAAACATAGAGTTCTAAAAATGTTCTCCCAGAAAGGTCTGGCCTGAAGCACAATAGCAGTAGTAATTATATCTCCCCAGGAACACAAATTGCCAGTTACCACAGTGCTAGGCAGTAGCTGATAATTTTCTTTTTTTACCAAAAAATATCTTAAAATTGCTTTTCATGAAATAGGATAACATTATTTTCCTTTATATGCATTGCATCTATCAATTGAAATGGAAGAAAAAATCCATCCCCAGCTTTCATAGATAGATGGATAGATTTTTATGATTTCCCCCCAGGACTCACAGGAGCCAATCGAAAGGAAAAGTTATAATACTAAATGCATATACTTTAAGGGGATGGCAAAGAAGAACAAAGCCCTGCTAGCTTACGTGGATAACTTTGTATCTCTCCCTGCAGGGCTGTGTGTGTGTGCCAGAGAGAACATGAGGTGGCCACCTCTTCACAACTTTGGTCCTATAGAGAGTTGTATACCCCACTCCTCACCACTGGAATAAAATCATTTGAAATATATAGCATCTAAAAGTGACAAAATGAACAGTGGACCCAAGTAGCAGCAATTTATGACTGACTATGAGGACCCACAGCCAAAATCAACAAAGAAAGAGCTAGGCTCGGGATCCCTGGGTGGCGCAGTGTTTTGGCGCCTGCCTTTGGCCCAGAGCGCGATCCTGGAGACCCGGGATCGAATCCCACGTCGGGCTCCCGGTGCATGGAGCCTGCTTCTCCCTCTGCCTGTGTCTCTACCCCTCTCTCTCTGTGTGACTATCATAAATAAATAAAAGTTTATTAAAAAAAAAGAAAGAGCTGGGCTGCTGCCAATGTCACAGAGGTTCATTGTTCACACACTAAAAGCAATATCACAGATGCAGGGGATATTTGTGTCCTCCCATTTGCTGGAAGTCACTTTTTAAAAAAAGACTTTATTTATTCAGGAGAGACACAGAGAAAGAGAGAGGCAGAGACACAGGCAGAGGGAGAAGCAGGCTCCATGCAGGGAGCCTGATGTGGGACTTGATCCCAGGACTCCAGGATCATGCCCTGAGCCGAAGGCAGAAACTTAACCGCTGAGCCACCCAAGCATCCCTGGAAGTCACTTTGGTATTTCTTACCTCACCTCTGAAATTTCCTTTGAGGGAAGAAGGACTGGAATGTGTGCAGATTTTGACGGTGAATTCGACTTCCTCTCCCCAGCAGAGCTAAAGGGCCTTCCTCCCAGAATGATCCCATCTGACATTTAGATAACACTGGATTGAGTCCATCCCCCTCAGAGGAATTTACCAGTCAGGCTTCTGTCCAAGAGAGGACAACAGCAGAACACTTAGCTTGTTTTCTCACACAGGACTCTGAACATTACTCAGCCCGGATATGTTCCCATTCAACACATTTTCATGGAAAAAATTCATGCTAGGTGATATACGGTAAATACATCTACTATCCATTTTGCCATCTTCGATCAATCCGTGGATGACTTTCCAAAATCTGATTAAAATGTTTGAGTAAGATTGGGGAGAAGAAACTCAGTTTTCTCTTTGAATTCCTACTTGAGTAGAATCAAGAAAACCCTAATGCCTTTAGAATTTTCACTTTGGGGACACCTGGATGGCTCAGCAGTTGAGTGTCTGTCTTTGGCTCAGGTCATGATCTCGGGGTCTGGAGATCGAGTCCCACATCAGTCTCCCTGTGAGGACCTTGCTGAACAAATGGATGAACAAATGAATGAATGAATGAAGAAATTAGAGCCAGTAGAACTATGGAATTGCAGCAATAATCCCTTGGAGAGAAAATGGGGAATGAGAAGCAATGCTTTCTCTTGATCATATAAGCAGTTACTGGCAATTTGTTTTGGCCAGCAGAACATCTGATATCATGACTCCAGGTGACTGTGTAATAACCAATCTAGGAATAGAAATGAAATCGTTATTTTTCTGCCTGAGGAATTTTTTTTCTGTCCTTTGATTTAAAGGCCAAAGGCTATTCACCATGTCACTGAGAATTATAAAACCTTTATGAAATATTTATCAAAGTTTTGAATTGAATGTGCAGTAGATAGGAAAGCTGGGCTAATTTAAATCCCTAACAGACCAGTCTTCATGAGGTAAAATGAAATATAAAAATTATAGCAGCAAAGACTCCTGTGGAAGCCACCACACCCAATGCTGTGAACTCATAGATAGCCACTGATTTTCAACTTTCTGGTGGCTGAATGGGACTCAGGCAGTGGCCAAAGGGAATGCAAAGAAATGCTCCTCTCTTACTATGATTGTGCAGATCTCTTGAGCTCTTCAAAATGGCATGTGGATCAGTGTTTACTGAAGCCTGGACTAGCACCTGCCTTCTGGCATCTTAAGAGAAACAATCTCCAGGCTTGATAGAAACCCTTGATCTTCTTGCTTCAAAAACTCGAAGGTCAATAAAAAGTCACATTCCCGGGATCCCTGGGTGGCGCAACGGTTTGGCGCCTGCCTTTGGCCCAGGGCGCGATCCTGGAGACCCGGGATCGAATCCCACATCAGGCTCCCGGTGCATGGAGCCTGCTTCTTCCTCAGCCTGTGTCTCTGCCTCTCTCTCTCTCTCTGTGACTATCATAAAAAAAAAAAAAAAAAAAAAAAAAAGTCACATTCCCATCTCATTTTCACCCTGATTTGCTAAACTGATCCTTGCCAAATCAGGCCGAAAAGAAAGCAGTTAGAACCTTGACCTTTCAATTTTAGATAAATACTGATCTCTACGTTAAAGGCTATACAAATATGTGTGAATTTATCATTGGGACACAGAATTGATATATTATCTCCAGGTGATCCTCTTCTTTCAGCATTTGTATTTATATACTTATATATAAAGTTTAAATTATTTATAAGGGTATCTATCTATAACTATATTGATCAGTTGCTGTAATGGACAGAAGGATGGAAAGAGAGACAAACTTATTAGTTGATGTCATATCATGGTAGAACACAAGGCTAGAACAGAGATTTCACCTTATTGAAACCTAGCTGGTCTGATCTTGGGAGGGGCTTCCTCTCATTGAGCCTCAGGGCCTCCATCTGCAAATCCAGAGAAGAATTCATCTTTACTAAAAGCCCATCCAATCTTTTGATTCTATATAAGTGCGGTGGTCAGATGCTCTTTTATACTCTGCCACCTGGAGAGTGCATTCTACTTTTATTTTCCATTTTGGTGATGGGGAATTTGAAGCCAGGCAAGGTTATGAAAGACCCAGAGCAATTGGTGATGGAAGCTCATTTCCAATTAAGGGCTTTGGCTCCTGGCTCTCTGCTGCATGAGCTGCCTTATAGGTATGTGTTGACATCATATTGGCCTATGCAAAATGCCATTCTGAATGACACCATTCACTGGGCAGAAGTGTTACATTATTAAAATATTTTGCAGAGTCCTCTTACTGAGATTTATACTCCTAGAAAGCAGACCTAACAGCAAGCATATAGAACATATGTAGTATTATTTTTAGTTCCTGATAATTACCTAAAATGTTTGAAGCAATTTACACTAAAAACAGGAATAACAATCTTAAAAACCCCGGAGGAAAATTTGTGCAGAGATGTCTCTGAGAAGCATCCCCAAACTAATGGCTAGGGAAAACAAACCACTCCCTCTCTCTTTTTCTTTCTTTATTTTTCCTATTCTTTCACTTGATTTTTTTAAAAATCTTTTTTATTTTTTTAAATTTAATTTAATTTATTTATGATAGGCACACAGTGAGAGAGAGAGGCAGAGACACAGGCAGAGGGAGAAGCAGTCTCCATGCACCGGGAGCCTGACGTGGGATTCGATCCCGAGTCTCCAGGATCGCGCCCTGGGCCAAAGGCAGGCGCCAAACCGCTGTGCCACCCAGGGATCCCTTTCACTTGATTTATATTAAGTTTTCTCTAGTATTTTCTCTCTTTTAAAAAAAGATTTATTTGATAGAGGGAGAGAGAGAGAGAGAGCACAAGCAGAGGGAGAGGGAGAAGCAGACTCCCAGCTGAGCAGGGAGCCCAATGTGGGGCTCAATCCTAGGACCCCAGGATCATGACCTGAGCTGAAGGCAGACACTTAACCAACTGAGCCACCCAGGCACCCCTATTATTTTCTCTTTTCTGTCCTTTTCTTCTTTCCCATCTATCTGGTTTAAGGTAAACTGAGTCAGGTTTCTGAAGCTTAAAGCCAAAAGCATCCTAGTAGACATATTTAATTCTCATGGCAGCTCATTAAGTATGAACTATTATTACCCCTATTTTACAGATGAAGAAACTTGAGCACAGGAGGGTTAAAAATTGCCTAAAGTCATACAACTGATAAATATGTGGAGCTGGGTTTTTAATCAAGAAATTCTGAATGGCTACACAATTAACTATTAAATTTATATGCTCATAAGTGTGAAGTCAGATTTTATTTTATTTATTTATTTATTTTAATAAATTAATTTTTATTGGTGTTCAGTTTACCAACATACAGAAAAACACCCAGTGCTCATCCCGTCAAGTGTCCCCCTCAGTGCCCGTCACCCATTCCCCCCCACCCCCCCGCCCTCCTCCCCTTCCACCACCCCGAGTTCGTTTCCCAGAGTTAGGAGTCTTTATGTTCTGTCTCCATTCCTGAAGTCAGATTTTAAACCAGATCTGTTTGAGTCAAACATTAATTAATTAATTTTGGCTTCTAGACCCTGCTACCTGTGATAAAAATGATGATAAGCATCACAACAAATGCCCTCTTTAATACCCATCGCCCATATAGACCACCCCTCCCACCTCCCTCCATCAACCCTCAGTTTGTTCTCTATCATTAAGAATCACTAAGGCAGCCTGGGTGGCTCAGTGGTTTAGCGCTGCCTTCAGCCCAGGGCGTGATCCTGGAGTCCCTGATCCAGTCCCACATCAGGCTCCCTGCATGGAGCCTGCTTCTCCCTCTGCCTGTGTCTCTGCCTCTCTCTCTCTCTCTCTCTCTCTCTGTCTCTCATGAATAAATAAATGAAAAATCTAAAAAAAAAAAAAAAGAATCACTTAAGGCTTGTTTCCCTCTCTCTCCTTTTGTTGTGATGAGCTCTGGGCATTGTATGTAAGTGATGAATCACTGAATTCTACTCTAGAAACCAATATTGTACTGCATGTTAACTAACAAAATGTAAATAAAAAATAAATTGAAAAAAATAAAAAATGAGGAGCATGATAATGACAATAACAGGAATGATTATTGTAGCTGACATTTATTAAGCTTTTATAGTATGTCAGTATTAGTCTAAACATGTTAAATAAATTAACTCATTTAATCTTCACAAAAACCCTATAAGGTTAGAAATACTATGTGGTATTTAGAAATACTCATTTCTATTCATATTCATATACTGAGGAATAGAAAATTTATTTCTAAAAATTTTTTATTAAGACAATTCACATACTATAAAGTTTACCTTTTTAAAGTGTAAAATTTAGTGATTTTTAGTATATCTATTATTTTGCACAACAATTGCTTCTGTATAGTTGTAGAACATTTTCATTACCCCATAAGAAGGCCTGTATGAATTAGCATGCTTTATTGCCCCTCCCCCCAGCCCCTGGCAACCACTACTTTATTTTCTGTCTCTATGGATTTGCCCATTCTGGACATTTCATATAGATGGAATCATACAATATGTGGCCTTTGTGTCTGGTTTCTTTCACTTGGAACAGAGAAAAACAGCTACCATTTATTGGTTGCCATGACTACTGTGTCCTAAGCACTGCTATCAGGGGCTTTGTGTGCATTATCTCTAATCCTCCCAATAACCTTGTGGCAGAGTAAAACTATTATCTTCATTTTAATGAGGAGAATGAGTCACAGTGCTGTTCAGTAACCTGAATAGAGTGCAACAGCTCATAAATGGCAGAGTTAAAATACAAACCTAGGTCTCTGTATCCAAATCCCACACCCTTTGCACTCCATTCCTTTGCCTCAAGGTCACATTGAAAATGTGGAATAGAAATATGGTGGTCTTGACCAGGGCAAAGGAGTCAAGTCATTCTGATGGTGGTGGGAAGTACAGCCCCAAGCTCTCTTGGACTGATGGCTGTCAGTGGGGTGGGCAAAGGGGGCAACTCCCTCCTGAGCCTGCACTGTAAACCTCAGCAAACTTGTCTGCTGAGGTCCTGCTTGACCTACCTCTTCTCTCTGGAACTCCCTTGAGGCACCAGGTGCACTCTTTGGTTTTACTCAGTTTGGATGTGTAGGTTAAAGAGTTTGTACTGTAAAATTTCAGTTTGGATGTGTAGGTTAAAGAGCTTGTATGGTAAAATTTCTGTATTTCTTCATCTGGCTTTGGAGTACACATGGAATCATGATGAAGCAAGTCAAAATTTCTATTGAGGGAAGAAAAAAATCAATGGAATTTCTTCAAGCATTCCCCCAAATCTGCAACTCAGGTACATTTCCTTCTGGGACTCCCCAAGTAGGCACCAGCTCCCCTTTTCTGGATGGGCATCCAAGGCTGATAGCTCATATATGTTTCCACGAGAAGAGGTCTTGGGGTTGCCCATTGCTTTGGTGTGCAGAGGACCATATATGCTGTTGATTTACATCGACATTTTCTTCCAATGTAAAATTCTTCAAGCTATGCCCTGGTGGAATCTAGGGTAATGCACTTTGAATAGAGAGGATCATGTCTGATTCATAAAGCTGAGATGTGTGCCATGCCATAGTGATAATTATTCTTTGTTGACTTTGGAGGTTTTCACATAAAAGAAAAAGTCATATCTCAAAGAGCAAACTCCTAAAATGTTAGAGCTGGAAGTGATCCCCAAGACTGTGTATTCAGCCTTTCTTTTTAGTGACAAATAAATCTACCAAGTCCCAGAAAGGAGTGTGGCACAGAGCCGGATTGTGTGTAGGATCTGTGGGTGCCAATGAAACAGCCCACAGGGATCATGGTTCTCTGGCTGCTTAAACTCAGTGAGGCCTTTGCCCCAGTGATCCTCAAATTTCAGTGACACACAAATATATCAGGTGGTACTTATATCATAGATTGTTCTGTCTCTTGGTGTTGTGGTATCACTGGCTCTTTTGTGAAAATGTGCCCTCTGTGGGGTGGACCCTGGTCACTACCCAGAGTACTGATAATGATCATTATCATGATGACTGTGATGACAATGACAATATCATCTCAGAAAACTCCAAGAATGGTGGAAATGACTCATGTTCTAGTGGTTTGCAAGGATGCCTCTGGGTACCAGACTCCCCAGCTGCCACCTCTCCTCAAACTCATCTAATGTGCCCCCCTCTCCTTCTGAATGACCACTGGGGCAGCCTGACAGGGGTGAGGAGACAGCGCAGGTCAGCCAAACAGAACAAAAATACCCAACACTACAATTAGCTCTCCCCATGTACCTAGAACTCTTTTATTTACATACTGCACACAAGCAGATGTTTTATACTAATGTTTACAGACAATGAAGAATTAAGTGATATTTTTCATGCTCTGTATAAGAAGATACAGAAATGGATATTACTCTTCTAGAAATAGTGACTTCCAAAGGAGTTTATTTCAATGATTTGGAAAATGCAGGTCCAACAGCTCATTTCTTCAGACTGTTGAACTGATTTGCTGTTACTGCAAATAGAGGCCTTTAAGAGTCACTGTTGAGTTCTCAGATGGAGTGAGAAGCTGGCAGGAAAGAGGGTGTCCGAAGGGAATCTGCCTTTTTGACATTGGGGACAATGTGTCTCAGGCTCCCCTTTTTAACTTTTTATCTTGAGATCATTTTAGACTTACAAAAGGATTTTGAAAATGGTACAGAGTAGTTCCCATATGCCCTTCACCCAGCTTCCCCTTATGCTAACATCTTATATAACCATAGAATAGCTAAAGGCATTAACCTTGATACAATACTGTTAACCAAACTATAGAATTTATTCAGATTTCATCAGTTTTTCCACCAAAGTCCCTTTTCTGTTCCAGGATTCCACTTTGCATTTGTTGCCTTATTCATGTAATGTCTCCTTAGTCTCCTCCTTATTCTGGATCAGTTCCTCAGTCTTTCTCTGTCATTCATGACCTTGACATTTTTGAAGATTAGTGGTCAGGTATTTTGTAGAACATCCCTCAATTTGGGTTTGTCTGATGTTTTTCTCATGATGAGAACAGAAACATATTATTAGATAGAAATAGATTTAAGTTAGGGGAGAATATGAGGGTTAAATTTAAGAAAGAGAATTCCTTTTCTCTGGTTTTCTTCACTCTCCCTCAATGTCCTCTGTCTCCATCTTCCATCCTTCTCTCTCTACCCTCAGTGGCCAAGACTTTAAAAGTACTTGCTCTGTATCCAACCCAATGGTAGAGGCATGTGGCACAGTGGAATAAAGGTGCTTTTCCCCCCTCTTTCCTTTCTTTCATTTTTTAAACAAGTGTCCTCAAACTTCAGGAAAGAATTATAATCTCTTACATCAAGACTATAAGGAGAGGCAGCACAGTGCTCCTTTTGAAATGGTTTGAGAAGAGGGGCAGTCCCTTTTGCAGCGGGGATTCATCATTATGCCACTTATTGTGTGAAAAACAAGAATGTCTCATTAGCAAAACATTAAACCTGCAATTTTTTCTGCTGAAGTCTGGGGGAGCTTCCTGAGGTTGCCTCCCCAACTGGTGATGAGATGTTTCATCTAAGAAGTTCTGATATTTCTTATTTTTGGTAGAGGGAGAAACACTAATTCTTAGTTTTCTAGAATTTCTAGAAAGATGGCAAGTATTATGAAATCATCAACATTGTAGCTCAGAACATGATCCTTCCAATTTATGCCAATGACTAAATTTCTTTTTCTTTTTTTAAAAAATGTTTTATTTATTTATTCATGAGAGGCACACAGAGAGAGGCAGAGACATAGGCAGAGGGAGAAGTAGGCTCCCTGCAGGGACCCCGATGTGGAACTTGATCCCAGGACCCCAGGATCATGCTCTGAGCCAAAGGCACACGCTCAACCACTGAGCTACCCAGGAGTCCCAAGGTTATCTTTTTCTGATAAAAGTTTAAGGCTTTTAATTTTTTAATTTTAATTTTTTTATTCAAGTATAATTAACATATAGGGGTTATATTAGTTCCAGGTATACAATATAGTGATTCAACAATTTCTTTTTTAAAAAGATGTATTTATTTATTTGAGAGAGAGAGAGAGAGGAGGAGGAGGAGGGGCAGAGGGAGAGAGAGAATCTCAAGCAAATTCCTTGCTGAGGGGTGAACCCAAGACAGCTGCTATCTCACAACCCTGAGATCATGACCTGAGCCAAAATCAAGAGTTGGATGCTTAACTGACTGAGCCAACCAGGTGCCCTAATGTGTACACACACACACACACACACACACACACACATACACACATGCTCACGCATGTGTATACCGTGTCCTCTTTATCCATTCATCAATTGATGGACACTTGGATTCCTTCCATATCTTGGCTGTTGTTAATAATGCTGCAGTATACACAGGGGTGCATATGTCTTTTTGAATTGGCGTTTTCATTTTCTTGGGGTAAATAGTCAGCAGTGGAACTACTAGATCATATGGTAATTCTATTTTTAATTTTTTGAGGAACTTCCATGGTGTTTTCCACAGTGGCTGCACCAGATTGCATTCCCACCAAAGCAAAAGTGCACAAGGGTTTCTTTTTCTCCACATCCTCCCCAACACTTATTTCTTGTATTTTTGATTTTAGCCATTCTGACAGATGTGAGATGGTGTCTCATTGTGGTTCAATTTCCATTTCCTTGATTATTAGTGATGCTGAACATCTTTTCATGTTTCTGTCGGCCATCTGTAGGTCTTCTTGGGAAAAATGTTCATTTCCTCTGCCAATTTTTAAGTTGGATTATTTGGGTTTTTTTGGGTGTTGAGTTGTATATGTTCTTTGTTTATTTTGAACATTAACCCCTTCTCAGATATATCATTTGCAAATACCTTCTCTTATTCAGAGAGTTGTCTTTTTCATTTGGTTGGTTCACTCCTTCACTGTGCAAACCCTTTTTATTTTGGTATAGTCCCAGTAGTTTGATTTTGCTTTTGTTTCCCTTGCCAATGGAGACGTATCTAGATAAATGTTTCTACAGCTGATGTCAAAGAAATTACTGCCTATGTTTTCTTCCAGGAGTTTTATGGTTTCAGGTCTCATATTTAGGTAAAGTTTAGGGGTTTTAAAAAATTCTCTTTTGAAGGGATGCCTGGGTGGCTCCGTTACTTGGGTATCTGCATTTGGCTCAGGTCATGATCCCGGGGTCCAGGGACGGAGCCCTGTGTCAGGCTCCCTGCTTAGTGTGAGACTGCTTCTCCCTCTCCCTTTGCTCCTCCCTCTGCTTCTGTTCTCTCTCTCTCTCTCTCAAATAAATAAATAAAAATCTTTTTAAAAATGCTCTATTGAACATCGAAGTTAGACAGGATGTTGTTCACATTGCTGCTATTTTACAGATGACATCACTGAGGCTAGAAAAGGAAAAACAACCAACTACTTGACCAATGAAAGCTCTATTGCCCATTTTCTAGATGCTCAGTTCTTTACTGGTTAGTATAAAGGCATATAGATTTATAGGACATGGTCCCTAGCCTTAAAAAGGCTTAAAAATTTAGGATGGGGATGATTACTATTCTATTTATTTTTTTAAATTTTTTATTTATTTATGATAGTCACACAGGGAGAGAGAGAGAGGCAGAGACACAGGCAGAGGGAGAAGCAGGCTCCACGCACCGGGAGCCCGACGTGGGACTCGATCCCAGGTCTCCAGGATCGCGCCCTGGGCCAAAGACAGGCGCCAAACCACTGCGCCACCCAGGGATCCCTACTATTCTATTTAAAGTGACAATGATGGGACACCTGAGTGGCTCAGTTGGTTAACCATCTGCCTTCATTTCAGGTCATGATCCCAGGATCCTGGGTTCGAGTCCTACATTGGGCTCCCTGCTCTGTGGGGGTCTGCTTCTCCCTCTACCTCTGTGCTCTCTTTCTCTCTCTGTCTCAAGTAAATAAGTGAAATCTTAAAAAAAATAGTTACGATGACAAGACAGTGTGTTATGGTGTTGATGCTAAGTGTCAGAAGAATTCATAGACAACTCCAATAAAAGCTCAAAAGAGCTTTATTTTTTTTAAAAAATATTTATTTATTGATGAGAGACATATATAGAGAGGCCGAGACATAAGCAGAGGGAGAAGCAGGCTCCCTGAGGAGCCTGATGTGGGACTCCATCCCGGAACCCCGGGATCAAGACCTGAGCCAAAGGCAGATGCTCAACCCCTGAGCCACCCAGATGCCTCTCAAAAGGGGTTTAAAGAAGAAAAAAACTGAGCTGGATCTTTAACAACTTGTAGAATTTGGAGAGATGAAAAAAAACAGATAGTAGAAGGCCTGGGAGAAAACGTTGGAGGATTGAGGGCACATGAGTGATATGAAGAAAGTAGTATTTACAGCAGTTTAATTAGCCTGAGATATGCAGTTGTTGCAGGCCAGAGAGTCATTCATTGCCAGGAAAGAGCGACAGTTTTTCTGGGCCTCCCAGAGGCAGCACCAAAGCACTGTGGTTCATTAGTGAGACTAGGAATCATGAAGGAAAGGAAAGTTGCTGTATGGATCAAGGGGGAGAAAATTTCTGGTATATCCCTGAATGCTTCTTAAATTAATTTAAAAAGTGTTTTGGTTAACATCTTATTATGCTTATTATGTGCTAGTCATTGCTTTATGTGCAGTAGTTCATGTAATCTCTCTTCTACAGAGGAGGAAACTGAGGCTTAGAAAATAAGTAACGTCTTCAAAAATCACAGGGCCAAATATGCACATGAGAAAATGCTCTGCATCACTTGCCATCAGGGAAATACAAATCAAAACCACAATGAGATACCACCTCACACCAGTGAGAATGGGGAAAATTAACAAGGCAGGAAACAACAAATGTTGGAGAGGATGCGGAGAAAAGGGAACCCTCTTACACTGTTGGTGGGAATGTGAACTGGTGCAGCCACTCTGGAAAACTGTGTGGAGGTTCCTCAAAGAGTTAAAAATAGACCTGCCCTACGACCCAGCAATTGCACTGTTGGGGATTTACCCCAAAGATTCAGATGCAATGAAACGTCGGGACACCTGCACCCCGATGTTTCTATCAGCAATGGCCACAATAGCCAAACTGTGGAAGGAGCCTCGGTGTCCATCGAAAGATGAATGGATAAAGAAGATGTGGTTTATGTATACAATGGAATATTCCTCAGCAATTAGAAACGACAAATACCCACCATTTGCTTCAACGTGGATGGAACTGGAGGGTATTATGCTGAGTGAAATAAGTCAATCGGAGAAGGACAAACAGTGTATGTTCTCATTCATTTGGGGAATATAAATAATAGTGAAAGGGAATATAAAGGAAGGGAAAAGAAATGTGTGGGAAATATCAGGAAGGGAGACAGAACATAAAGACTCCTAACTCGGGGAAACGAACTAGGGGTGGTGGAAGGGGAGGAGGGCGGGTGTTGGAGGGGAATGGGTGACGGGCACTGAGGTGGACACTTGACGGGATGAGCACTGGGTGTTTTTCTGTATGTTGGTAAATTGAACACCAATAAAAATTAATTAAAAAAAATAAAAATAAAAAAAAATTTTAAAAATTAAAAAAAAAAATCACAGGGCCAGCAAATAGCAAAGTAAAGTTTCCTAAATAGGCCTGATTTCAGAGTCTCTATCTGTCTTGATGCCTAGTACATGGCTTCAATATTTCTTCTATGTTAGAGCTGGGAGAACCTTTGAAATCTAGTCCAAGGGCTGATCTTAATGAAGAGCCAGCCAAAGCCCAAAAGAGGGAGAGTGGTACACCTAATACCTGGTCAGTTAGCTCTTCTGCAAAATCTTGGTGCCTCTGATACCAGGTGTCCTGGTGCTAGGGATGGGGTGTCTGATCCTGAGTGCTCTGTGACGTAGGGGAACAAACCCTCTCTAAAAGAATTCAGGCTTTAGATTTTGCTAATTAAAATCAGGGTCCCTATATCCTTCATAGACTTCTCCCCCTTCAGTTGTGACTAGAGAGATCTGATTCAGGAAGAGGCTTAAGGGCTTTTTCTGGTAGGAGCCCATGTACCCAGGGCTGGGAAGTCAGTGGTGGGGATGGTGGATGTAGACCTCATCACACCTTTCTTTGTATTTTGATTCCCATGACTCTGAAGGCTTTTCTATTTAGATAAGTGTCTTTTATAACATGGCCACTGTCTGTCCTTGGGCAAAATCCTTACCCTTTTTGAATGTGAGAATTTCCATTTGTAAAGTGAATATAGTGATCATTCTTGTCTTTTTGGGTTACCGGTGTAAGAATGAAATAGCTTTGGGTTAGAATACAGAGTAGGCCCTCAGTGAACCTAAACTCCTTGAAATACCTTGATAGGATAAACAGCAGGTTGCAGAATGGCAAAATCACTTACTTAATTTGGAGCCAGACAACACTGATGATGAATTTAGGATCTAACTTGGGTATGGTATTGAGTGAAGCAGATAGCCTCTGGCTGTGGTCTCTCACCTGAAAATGAGGGAGTTCATCATAAATGGAGCAAGTGGTAATCATTATGAAAGTACATGGAATGCAAAGGCTGTGGGGAAGGAGAAGCAGATAAAAAAGGGAAGGGAGAAGGGCACTGTCCAGAAATCTGCTTTCCTTTCTTGCATCTCAAATATTTTCCTCAAACCTTTGTCTTTATGGAGAACATAAACCCAATACAAATATAACTGCAAACTACAGGTAGTTTTAGAGAAATTTTACCGAAATAGTAATGGTAATATGCACCATATGTTGAGTGATACTATGGCCAAGAACTGAACTGGATGCATTACACAGAGAATGTTAATTTTCCATAAAAATTCTGCAAGGTAAGAATTACTGAACACAGTTTCCAGGTGAGAAAACTGAGTTTCTGATTAATATTCTGCATTCTACAGATAGGTATGAGTGGTGATGGGATTCTAACCAGGGTGCTTCAAATGGCTTGCTCTTTGCTCTATGCCTACATACTTCTCATTTTCACTATGTGCTAGCCTTTCAAGTTTGTCAAATTAACAGGCTACATTTATTTTCAGCTGTAGCTAGACCTTAAAGCATTCCCAGTGTTCCTTTTTTTAGTGTTGGTTTTCAGAAATACACAAAGAAATCAATCATTCTTGCTCCTTTTCAGCCACAGACTATTTAGGGTCCAGTGGTATTTCACCTTTGGATTCCCTACCTTTTTGACCAGATGTGATCCTATACATTGTCTTAATAGTTCCCCAGATGAAAGTTCATACTCAAAAGATACATATTTCCATAATGTTGTAAATACTTGGAATACTTATGCTTTGGGATTTAAGGTGGTGTCAAAAAGAGGTATTCCAGAAATGGCAAACCCATCTGTAAAATGACTGGCATGTAAATTGGTGTGTGGTGTGTGTGTTGGGGGGGGGTCCTTCAATATAATGGACAACAGGAGACCGGGAGAGAGATGTGGAGTCCCCCCCAAATCTTCTACTCCCTGAATTCCTTGCCCTAAACCTAGACCAGAGGTTTTTAACCTTTATTTTTTGTTCTGTGAAATCTGATAACCCTCAGCTGCTGCTCTGGTTGATGTAGAAATGGAAGTGAGGGCAGGTATAGTCCCCACCCACATAGACTCTAGCTGTGGGCAGTTGGTCCAGGGACACCTGAAGGGACCCCAGAAGCCTCTTGTAGGACACAGTTTAAAAACTACTGCTGAGATAATTCGTGAGGTTTCTTAGTGTTGTTTTTTTTCCAGAAGGATTCCTTGTATACCAAGTCCTACCAAAAAGTGAAGAATCTCTAAGGTCCCTTCAAATTCTAATAATTTGTATTTCTAGTGACCTCTGATGACTAGAACATGGCAGTGAGGGTGAGAAAGCATTGCTGACAGACCCTCCCACACAGGGCTTCAACTCATTCCTGGTGGGGGTAGAAGGGATGTGATCTGTGGGATTGAAATGCACCGCCTTTCCTTCTGGGTCCCTTCCTCTCTGCTACTTCATGTGGTAACAACGGATGATGCCGTTGGGTACAGGTTTCTTCAGTAACTCCTCTGTCATGTTTCACTGCTTTGGAATTGCTCAACTGATGTGTGTGTGCTTCTTGCCTTGGCTCATTTCACTCATTTACAACAAAGATGCAATCCTGCCAGGTCAACAGAACACAGTTAAATACATTGCAAATTATGCAACACATCCAGCAAGTATTTGCCTACCACGTATTACAAACTCAGAAGGCAGTGGCTCCAAGAGGAGTTGAAAAACTAAAGTTCTGCCTGCACCATTGAGACAGAGCAGGGACTGGACTCAGGTTCCCTCAACCCTAATCACCCAATCCAGCATTCTGGGATAGCTAAAACTCTATGTCCTTGAGTAGTATATCTTGTAGAAATTCGGAGACAGGATGCTTATTGAAAGGAGGGACTCGACTTCAAAGATTGGTAAAGACCAGACCAAATCAGTCTGCACCAAGATGGACCCCAGTGCTAAACTTTCACCAACTTTTCCCATCATTATAATACTAAAAAATCATGCCCAGGTGCCCAGGTGTGGAGATTTAGCATGTCATTAGACAAGTGATTCATGAAGAAGCATTATCTTTAAGTACACAGGTGGTATGGTAATAAATCACTGCCTCTACATGCTTAGACCATCCTTTTCCCACCTAAATTTCTTAAAAAAAAACAACCCAAAACTCTCCCTGATCTCTCCTTGTGGAGTCAGCCTGAGGATTGTTTCCTTTGTGCTGTTTCCCTTGTGCTCAAGCCAGTAAAGCCTTGCCTGAAACTCCCATTTGGCCTCTGGTCAATTTTTATTGTTTAGTGAACCCAAGGGCCTGGTTTGGTAACATAGTGACCTCTAATATGCTGTATGACTTGGAGCATGTTACACTGTCTGGCATCTGTTTCTTCTTTAAAATGTCCAGGTTAGATGAGCCTCAAAGCCCTGGCTCTAAAATTTGGGGATCCCTGGGTGGCTCAGCGGTTTGGCCCCTGCCTTCGGCCCAGGGCGTGATCCTGGACTCCTGGGATTGAGTCCCACATCAGGATTCCTGCATGGAGCCTGCTTCTCCTCTGTGTCTCTGCCTCTTTCTATCTGTGTCTCTCATGAATAAATGAATAAAATATTTTTAAAAAATAAAATTCTCTTGATCTCTTTATTGCATTAAACAGAGAAACATATACAAAGATGTGTCTTAGAAAAAGCAATATGCAGAGTCCTGTTCTTGAAGAGGGATGGAGAGTCAGGTTGAAAGGCAGGTTGTGGCCACATTGTGAATGGCCTCAAAGGACAACTAAGGATGTTTGGACATTACCTTATTGCCATGGAGAATTACTGACTAGGGCAGTAGTGCTAAGGAAAGTTTTAGATAATATAAAAATAAATCCCCAGGAAGAAAGAGTAATAGGATAAGAAAAGTATGGAATGAATCAGAAAGTTATTCTTGGCAGACTGTAAAAGATTTGATCTGTACTTCTTCTGTTTTCACAGATACATTTGTTTTGTTTTTAATAACGTAGCATTGAATATCAAGATTTACAAGTTTTTAGTTGAAAAAAAAAGTACCAATAATGATGAAGAATTCTGTTCCTTCTTACTACACTTTTTTGGGATAAGTGATGTTTTAAAAAAGATTTTATTTATTTATTTATTTATTTATTTATTTATTTATTTATTTATTTATTTGACACACACCACACACACACACACAGAGGCAGAGACATAGGCAGAGGGAGAAGCAGGTTCATCGTGGGGAGCCCAATGTGGGACTCGATCCTAGGACCCCAGGACCCCAGGATCACACCCTGAGCTGAAGGCAGATGCTCAACCACTGAGCCACACAGGCATCCCTAAATGATGTATTTTAAATGTCTTCTTAGATAAGAGGAGCCATTCAGTATAACATGTCAGCATTGCTGTCCTCAAGGAGTAGGGACTCTGGAGACTGAATGCTCCAGCTCCTTTATGGGAATCAATAACTTTGGGATGAAGTAAAGTGATCTGCTTAACATTTATTTAATAGAAATAAGGTTTATTGATGACTTCTAAAACCAAGTCTGGCTCAACTCCTTACCAAACTATTCACCCTTTCTATGCTTTAATTTTCTTATCTGCTGGGCTGAGCTAATGAGAGCACATATCTTAGGGTTATAAGAATCCAACAGTGTAATTTTTTAAAGTGAGAGTTTTCATTATTCTGTTAATGCTAATAGGAAAACAGTTTCACAGATTAGAAAAAGCAATAATAAGTGTAAACTTTCAGGATTATATTTCATGCTGTATACCAGAATATATACCAGATGTATTAAACATAAATGCATTTTTAAAGATACTTAATATATATACAAAACATGTTCATCAATAGAGAAGAAAAAAATAGAAAAACAGGCTAAAGGCACAGACAGTTCACCAAGTACAGTTGTTATGTGAAGTACACAGCACTCTAACTTGGAGGTGTCATTTCTAAGGAAATGGAGATGCCATAGGATTTCCTTCTAAACTATTAATAGAATATATTGTGGAATTATGGATGAGTTTATTGATCTGTATCTTCTTTTTTAAAAATAATAAATATGTATTACTTGCATATTGTGTGTGTGTGTGTGTGTGTGTGTGTGTGTGTGTGGTTTTGTTTTTAAAGAAAAATTGTCCTGGACAAAATGGTGAAAATAAAGAGTTTTCCTTCACATTTAAGATCTGTTTCCTTTTCTGCAGCACTCCTTCCCTCCTTCCAATCCAATTTCCCCATGTAGGTTCATAGATTCAGTCCTAACTCTTAGGTACCCCCAGTTCCTAGCCCAAGTCACATACCATTTCACTATCTCTCAGCCATTGTGGTACTTCTGAACTTTACCGATTACTCCCACTATTCATTGCCATTGGCTGAAAGGAGTGGATGTACTTATACAAAGCAATATACATTAGTCTAGAGACAAGTTAGAACACAGTTTCTGCTGATGAGGAAAAGGGAGCCAGTTTTTTCATCTTTGCAAGGGAAAGTTGGCACTGTGCATTATGATTAAGTGATTCCCGTGTCCTGAGTAAAATCATATGCTTCCAGAGGGATGCATAGTGGATTCATTCTTGCCAGCAGCCTCCCTCGCTACTTCCCTGGAGGACATGACAAGTCTATTACAGCAGTCTTTCCAGCTGAGTTCTGGCACAACCTCAGAATCCTGACCCAGGATTCCTGAGTACAGTGTTTTAGCCTCATTCCTCAAAGTATAGTCTTAGCATCACCCAGGAGTTGATTTAAGATGCAAATTTTCAGGCCCCACTCCAAATGTACTGAATCAGGATCTTGGCCTCATTTTCAGGAATTCTTGCAGAGTATACAGCTGTGGCAGAGAATTACCAAAATATAACCCAATCATCCCATTTCACTGAACATGGTTTGAGGTCACCTAGGATATTTTAGAAAAGCATTTTATATACATTATCTCATTCCTCACAACAACCCTACTAGGGCGATACCATTATCCCATTCATTGGACAAATAAAGGTAATTGGCCAAATGTTCTGAAAGTTGGTAAGCCTAGATTCAAAGATTCCAGGCACTGTGTGAACTTGGTGAAGGAAAATGATATATGATATGAGGTTTTGGAATAAAGCTTTTTTATAATCTTTTTTTCCCCCACTGGGTGATTTTTTTGGTATACTTTTTATTGGAGTTTGATTTGCCAACATATAGTGTAACACCCAGTGCTCACCCCGTCAAGTGCCCCTCTCAGTGCCCGACACCCAGTCACCCCATCCCCCCGCCCACCTCCCCTTGTTCATTTCCCAGAGTTAGGAGTCTTTCATGTTCTTTCACCCTCTCTGATATTTTCCACTCATTTTCTCTCCTTTCCCCTATAATTCCTTTCACTATTTCTTATATTACCCATATGAATGAAACCATATAATGTTTGTCCTTCTCCAATTGACTTACTTCAATCATCATAATACCCTCCAGTTCCATCCACGTTGAAACAAATGTTGGGTATTTGTCATTTCTAATGGCTGAGTAATATTCCATTATATATAATATTAATATTTAATTAATATAGTAATAATTAATTAATAATTAATATTAATATAATATCTATATCCCTGATGGCAGGTGATGCAGACCACTTTCTCATGTGCTTGTTGGTACATGTGTACGTGTGAAGACGTGTGTACGTTGTCTGAAATTTGGTGAAATTTCTGTTCATGTCTTTTGCCCATTTCATGATTGGATTGTTTCTTTGCTGTTGAGTTGAATACGTTCTTTATAGATCTTGGATACTAGCCCTTTATCTGATATGTCATTTGCATATATCTTCTCCCATTTCGTAGGTTGTCTTTTAGTTTTGTTGACTGTTTCTTTTGCTGTGCAGAAGGTTTTATCTTGATGAAGTCCCAATAGTTCATTTTTGCTTTTGTTTCCCTTGCCTTCCTAGATGTATCTTGCAAGAAGTTGCTGTGGCCAAGTTCAAAAAGGGTGTTGCCTGTGTTCTCCTCTAGGATTTTGATGGATTCTTGTCTCACATTTAGATCTTTCATCCATTTTGAGTTTATCTTTGTGTATGGTGTAAGACAATGGTCTAGTTTCATTCTTCTGCACGTGGCTGTCCAATTTTCCCAGCACCATTTATTGAAGAGACTCTTTCTTCCAGTGGATAGTCTTTCCTGCTTTGTCGAATATTAGTTGACCATAGAGTTGAGTGCCCATTTCTGGGTTCTCTATTCTGTTCCATTGATCTATGTGTCTGTTTTTGTGCCAGTACCACACTGTCTTGATGATCACAGCTTGAAATCTGGCATTGTGATGCCCTCAGCTTTGGTTTTCTTTTTTAACATTCCCCTGGCTATTTGGGGTCTTTTCTGATTCCACAAAAATCTTAATATGATTTGTTCCAACTCTGTGAAGAACGTCCATGGTATTTTGATAGGGATTGCATTAAATGTGTAAATTGCCCTGGGTAGCATAGACATTTTCACAATATAAATTAGGATCCAACATACACTGAGAAGATTATTCACCATGAGCAAGTGGGATTTATCCCTGGGATGGAAGGTTGGTTCAACACTCGTAAAATAATCAACATGATAGATCACATCAATAAGAGAAAAACAAGAACCATATGATCCTCTCAATAGATGCAGAGAAAGCATTTGACCAAACACAGCATCCATTCCTGATCAAAACTCTTCAGAGTGTAGGGATAGAGGGAACATTCCTCAGTATCTTAAAAGCCACCTACGAAAAGCCCACAGTAAATATCATTATCTATGGGGAAACACTGGGAGCCTTTCCCCTAAGATCAGGAACACAAGGATCCACTCTCACCAGTGCTATTCAACATAGTACTAGAAGTCCTAGCCTCAGCAATCAGAGAACAAAAAGAAATAAAAGGGTTTCAAGCTGGCAAAGAAGAAGTCAAACTCTCCCTCTTTGTAGATGACATGATACTGTACATAGAAAACCCAAAAGACTCCACCCCAAGATTGCTATAACTCATACAGCAATTCGGCAGTGTGGCAGGATACAAAATCAATGTCCAGAAATCAGTGGCATTTCTCTACACTAACAATGAAACTGAAGGAAGAGAAATTAAGGAATCAATCCCATTTACAATTACACCCAGAAGCATAAGAATACCTAGGAATAAACCTAACCAAAGAGGCAAAGGATTTATACCCTAAAACTACAGAACACTTCTGAAAGAAATTGAAGAAGACACAAAGAAATGGAAAAATATTCCATGCTCATGGATTGGAAGAATATAATCTTGAATCATGCCCACAAGTAACTTAGATGAAGTAGTATCCAGAAGCTCCAATGAGTACAAGAGAATGTCATAAACTTTTGAAGGAAGAAGTCACCTTTAAGTTCAATAATCAGAGCTGACTTCACAAAGAAGGTGCCTTTTAAAAAAAAGATGTATTTAATTTTATTTTAGATATAGAGAGCAAGTGAGGAGAGGGGCAGAGGGGGAGAAACTCAGACTCCCTGCTGAGCAGGGAGCCTGATATGGGGCTTGATCTCAAGACCCTGAGGTCAGGACCTGAGCTGAAATCAAGAGTTGGACACTTAACCCACTGAGCCACCAAGGCCCCTCTCAAGAGCAAGGTGCTTTTTAAGTGTAGCCTTGAAAGATATAAGTAGGGGTCCTAGTAGGAAGAGACTGAATGAATTACTATGTGAAAAGTGTAAGACTCTTAAACAGGATCTGACAGAAGAAATGCTCAGTAAATATTAGCTGTTATAATATATGTCTACTGTGCTTTATTAGTTTCAGATGTATAATATAGTGACTCAACAATTCCATACATCACCCAGTGCTCATCACAAGTGCACTCTTTAATCCTCAACACCTGTTCAACCCATTCCCCCATCCCTCTCCCCTCTGGTAACCTTCAGTTTGTACTCTATAGTTAAGAGTCTGTTTCTTGATTTCTCTCTCTTTTTCTCTTTGCTCATTTGTTTCGTTTCTTAAATTGTATGGCAACTAACTGGAAATAAAATGAAGACTTAAAATAAAAGTAAAGTTGTTAAAAGTATTCACTTTCATGACATAATTAATGAATTTGTATAAAACTGAGCCATAAAAATGTTCTATTTAGGTATAAATTTGTTAAAATGGTATGTATTGCATTATATAAAGAAACAAAAGATTTGTAATGTATAAATTTATGTTTACTCACCTGTTTTTTCACTCTCATTATGTTTTACAAGTTATAAAGTATTTTAAAGAAAAAAATGTGTATTGTATCCATCTGTGTGTGTGTGTGTGTGTGTGTGTGTGTGTGTGTGTGTGTGTTGTAACAGTTTATAATGTGTATGGTGAGGGCCTTTACAGAAGCCACATGGTGGGTACAACTCCACCATCCTTACCTAATCCAGATTTCATATGTCTATCCAGGAGGTCATTATGAGAAATTTTATCGAAGACCACATCCCAGATATGAGTGCTCTCCTCCTGCTAGTCTGGTCACTGTCCAAAAAGACCATGAGAGGCAAATGTAATGTAATGTGCATATGTAATGTAAACTCATCCACATCTTGCTGCCTAGCCCATATAGGTGACCACATGGAAGTAGTAGGTGACTACTTCCTTCAGTTCATTCCCTGGGATTAAGGGGGTCACACTCACTGTCTGGGGGCAGTCATGCGATCTCCCCTGAACTGCTTTTGGAGATCTCATTGCAGAGGATTTCTTCTGTGTCTTCTGACATCTGACATGGAATGGGTTCCCATCTTTTAGTGGATGGATACATTTTGTCCTCAAATATTGGGGCTATCTCACCTCAAGCCTGACACCCAAATAATCCAGGACTTGTGGGTTCTGGAGCCTAGAAGACTTCACTTCAAAGCCTGGAGCCCTTAAGCAAGTCACCTATCGTCTTTGAGTCTCAGGAAAATGCCCACCTTGGAGGGTATCTGTGCATTTTAGTAATGTGTGCCAAGTTCCTGGCTTCTAGCCAACTTCAAAAAGTTCTCTGAGCACCCGCCATGTTCCTGAGTACTGTTCTACATGATGATGATACAACAGAACAAAACCAACAAAGTCTCTGGTTTTATAGATTAGGTTAGTAAAATGTATAGCAGAGAGTTGCAAGTGCTACATAGAAAGATAAGGCCAAGTTGGAGGAAAGGGTATACTGGGGTATATTGGGAGTGGAAGGATTATATTTAGGGTGGGCAGGGAAGGCCTCACTGATGGGGGTCATTAAAGCAGAGATCAGAGGGAAGTGATGCTAGAGAGAAGCACATTCTGACTTCAAGGTTTTTATCCTGATGCTTCCCCTAACCTGGGACACTACCCCCAGATAACCCCATGGTTGACTCCTTTACCTCCTTCAGATCTCTCCACTTCTTATTTCCTTCCTGGTGAGGCCTTTTCAAATACCTCCTTTGGAAAATAGCTGCACACCATAGTCAGTCTCTACCTCCTCACCCTATTTAATTTCTTTCCATAGCACTCATCACCACCTGACATAGATCTATTATGTATTGGCTTAATGCCTATCTCTAAAAGAGAGGTTGGCAAACTATTGCCCATGCACCAAAACTGATGCACTATCTATTTCTGATGATAAAATTTTATTAGAATACAATCACACCCATCCTTTTGCATACTGTCTATGGCTACTTTTGTATTACAGTATAGCAGAATTGAGTAGTTGTGAAAGAGACCATATGACTCTTACATTATTTGCTATCTGGCCCTGTACATGTAGGAAAAAGTTTGCCGATCTCTGTTGAAGCTTATAAGCCCTGTGGAAGCAGGAACTTTATTCTGTTTATAGCTGTATTCCCACGTCTTAGCGCAGTGCTTGGCTATACGTGGCATATAGCGGGCTCTCAAGAAATATTAGTTTACTTAATTAATGAATGAATGTAAGAGAAGAGTGATTGGAATAACCAGAGAAGTAGTCCAGGCTTAAGTTGGATCTTGAATGCTATGCTAAAAGGCTTGGCTGTTGTTTTCTGCGGATGATGGGGGTATCCCATGAGGGCAAGAATGAAGAAAATTTTCTAGGTTCTGTCAGTAAAGAGGTTAAACAGCTGTTTCTACTATGAGACCACTATTATTCATGACAACATGATGTTAGAGACTTTCTGTATAATGTACGGTCATGCAGGCGCACCATTTATGGACATTCGGTAATATTACTTAGGCAGAAAAGAGGTTGTTTAAGGGAGGACACATAGGGTCACAAAATACAGGGAGTGAACCCTGCTTCTCCTACAGACTGGCTATGGAGCCTGGAGAATTAAATAAATGTCCTTATACCTTACTATTCCTCATCTTCAAAATGGAATATTAATAGACCCACTCTTATTGGTTTGTTTGTAAATTTAAGTGGGTTAATTACATAAAATGCATGGATTAGTGTCTGTCACTTAGCAAATTCTTTTTTTTAAAGATTTTATTCATTTATTCATGAGATACAGAGAGAGAGAGAGAGAGAGGTTGAGAGAGAGAGAGAAAGGGGCAGGGACACAGGCAGAGGGAGAAGCAGGCTCCATGGAAGGAGCCCGATGTGGGACTCCACCCCAGGACTCCAAGATTATGCCCTGGGCCAAAGGCAGGCACCAAACCGCTGAGCCACCTGGGGATCCCCCACTTAGTAAATTCTTAATGAATATTAGCTGATATTAGTGCCTCTCCATTATTTTTTTTTATATGTAAAGAAACTTTATTGGGAAAAAATAACAAGTCAGCAGGTATTTATAATAGTACCATATTATTCTATTTTATGCAGCATTGGACTTTTAGGAGCCAAAAAGAGAAAATGTCCATTAAGAAGTCCTGAAAGTTGCAAAACATTGTTTAAACGTAAAGTATCAAGCAATTCTAAAGCACATACAGGAAAGATAGGATGTAGGCTCATTTTCAGTAGAACTTGGGTTCTTTTATCTCCTCTGAAAATCTCACATCATATTTCTCCCTTCTTGTATCTCCACTCGGCTCAGGAGAGTTAACAGTCTCTTTTTACTAACCTCTATACTCTTTTTCATTCTATCAGGAAATACTAGAACAGAAAAACAGTAGCAGTACATTTCCTCCACCCTAAAATATAGGATGTTGGTCACCAAGTGCAAGTTATTTATTTATTTTTTTTAAGGATCTGAGCAACAGGATGTTTTTTTAATCATTTCCCTACATTGCTGAGCACACACACACACACACACATTTTACCTCATTTCCAATGTTACAATCATTATAGTATCTCCGCTTCCTCTTTGCATATATTGATTATGGAGCTATCAAATGAGTTAGGAAACTTAGAGGTCTTCTTACTCTTCTGCGGAATATTAGACGCTATAGAGCCATTTGTAGAAGAAAAACTAAGTGCCTCTCCATTATTAACAACTTTCCATGATGACCTTGCTGTGTGTATAGTATTATAACAGTATATAATATTGTATATTAAAGAACTTAATTTTGTCCAGACAGAGGTGTGGGCTTTGTCCTCAGCTTCCGAAAGGTAAACTCTAGGCCTCAGAATGTCATGCTTGATAGGAGTGTCTTTGTTTGCTTGGGAGTCAGTTCAGCAGAGCAGATAGTAACTTGTGATTTAGAGTGGGGGCTCTGAGCCATACCAACAATATGATTTAGTGTGGAAGACTTGGTCTAGCCAGATAGTAACTATGTGATGTGAAGTGGGGACTCATACCAGCAACATGATCAAGGGTGGGGGCTTTGAGTCATGCAATCTGACCTCTTGATGGGTAGAAACTAAAGCCAGTCATGTGGGCAGGCAACTGTGCCTACATCATGGAGCCCCATTGAAGACTCTGGACACTAAGGCTTGGGTAAGTTCCCTGGTTGGCAGTACTCTCTACCTTTGTTAGATATCAATGCCATGAGAATAACACTGCTCAGATTCTATGGGGAGAGGAGAACTGGAAACTCTACATTTGGTATCCCCCTGGACCTTGCCTGTTCATCTCTTTCCTTAGCTTATTTTAATTTTAATCTGTATTCTTTCCCTATAATAAACTCTAACCATGAAGATAATCACTTTTCATGAGTCCTGTGAATCTTTGTAGCAAATTATTGACTCTGAAGATGGTTTAGGAAACCTCTGAACTTGCAATTGCTGTTGGTAGTGACAGTGGTTTTGTGTGGACCATCCCTTTAACTTTTCAGTTGGCTATCTTTTTGAAATATGCAGTTTGGGTGCCTCCACAAGCCTCAGGCCTTTTCACAGTCTGCTTCCTTGAGAGGTGCTGGGTCTCCACACATCCTTGCCAGGGGACCTACACCCTCCTCAGCCTCTCACTGAATCTGAGGTTGACACAGAGAGAAAAGCTGATACCTTATCCCAGGAGTACCATCTTGTAGGGGCCATAGGACTGAGTTTTTCTAATAGTAATGGGGTTCTGCAAGGAAGGAGGATGCATGTTTCCCTTCTTTATTTTCCAAACCTTTGTGGTAAATGTCCCTGTTCTCATACTGGGGTGTCATACTGGGTCCACAGAGGTGACGGGGTCCTGGGATTGAGTCCTTCACTGGGCTCCCTGCAGGGAGCCTGCTTCTCCCTCTGCCTATGATGCCTGGGTGGCTCAGTGGTTGAGCATCTGCCTTTAACTCAGGGCATGATCCCTGGGTCTGGGATCGAGTCCTGCATCAGGCTCCTTGCAGGGAGCCTGCTTCTCCCTCTGACTATGTCTCTGTCTCTCTCAGTGTGTCTTTCATGAATAAATAAATAAAAACTAAAAAAAAAGAAAACCAGCAAACTGAAAGAGAGAAAGACAAGAAAAATCAGAGAAAATCTTCAGAAACCACCACAAAACAGGTAAAGAAATTTCAATAAATACATATCTATTAATAAATACTTTCAATGTGAATAGACTAAATGCTCCAATAAAAAGACATAGGATGACAGAATGAATTACAAAACAAGATTCATCTATATCCTGTCTCCCAGAGACTCTTATAGACCTACAGACACCCGTAGATTGAAAGTTAGGGGATGGGAAAACACTTATCACCCAAATGGATGTCAAAGAAAGCCAGAGTAACAATACTTATATGAAATAAGCTTTAATCCAAAGACTGTAACAAGAGACAAAGAAGGATACTATATGATAATAAAAGGGACAATCCAGAAGAATATATAACAATTATAAATATTTATGCACCCAACATGGGAGCACCCAAATACATAAGATAGTTATAACAAATATAAAAGAACTAATTGATAGAAATACAATAATAGTAGGGGACTTTAACACACCCCACTTACACCAATGGACAGATGATCCAAACAGAAAATCAGTAAGGAGACAATGGCTTTGAATGACATACTGGACCAGATGGATTTAACAGATATGTTCAGAACATTTCATCCTAAAACAGAGTATACTTTTTTTCCCAAGTGCACATGGGAAATTCTCCAGACTAGATCACATATTAGCTCACAAAACAAAGCTCAACAAATTCAAGAGGATTGAAGTCATAAAATGTATCTTTTCTGACCACAGTGCTATGAAACTAGAAGTCAATCACAAGAAAAAATTTGGAAATACCACAAACATATGGAGGTTAAACACCATCCTATGAAACAATGAATGAGTCAATTAGGAAATAAAAGAAGAAATAAAACAGGTACATGGAAACAAATGAAAATGAAACTACAACAGTTCAAAACCTTTGGGATGTAGTAGAAGTGGGTCAAAGAGGGAAGTTTATAGCAATACAGACCTACCTCAAGAAGCAAGAAAAATCTCAAATAGACAACCTAATCTTATACCTTTAGGAGCTAGAAAAAGGACAACAAAACCTAAAACCAGCAGAAGGAAGGAAATAATAAAGATTAGGGAAGAAATAAATGATGAAGAAACTTCAAAAACCCCAATAGAACAGATCAATGAAACAAGGAGCTGGTTCTTTGAAAAAAATCTATAAAATTGATAAACCTTTACCCAGACTTATCAAGAAAAAAAGATAAAGGACCCAAATAAATAAAATCACAAGTGAGAGGGGAGAAATAACAACTGACACCGCAGAAATACAAATAATCATAAGAGGATATTATGAAAAACTACATGCCAACAAATTGGACAACCTAGAAGAAATGGATACATTTATAGAAACAAATAACCTACCAAAACTGAAATAGGAAGAAATAGAAAATTTGAATGGACCAATTGCCAGCAAAGAAATTGAGTCAGTAATCACAAAACTCCAACAAACAAAAGTGCAGGACCAGATGGCTTCACAGGCAAATTCTACCAAACATTTAAAAAAGAGTTAATAGTACTCTTCTCAAACCAGTCCAAAAAAAAAAAAAAAAGAAAATAAAAGAAAAGGAAGGAAAACTTCCAAATTCATTCTGTGAGGTCAGCATTACCAAGACCAGATAAAGACACAACAACAACAAAAAAGAACCAACTCTCTGATGAACATAGAAGCAAAAATCCTCAACAAAATACTTATAGTAAAACGAATCCAACAACACATTAAAAATCATTCATCACGATCAAGTGGGATTTATTCCTGGGTTGCGAGGGTAGTTCAATATTCACAAATCAATCAACATCATACATCATCAATAAGAAAAAGAATAAGAACCAGGTGATCATTTCAATAGATGTAGAAAAAAGCATTTAACAAAGTACAACATCTAGTCACAATAAAAATTTCAACAAAGTAGGTTCAGAGGGAACATACCTCAACATAATAAAAGCCTTATATGAAAAATCCACAGCTAATATCATTCCCAATGGGGAAAAACTAAGAACTCTTCCTCTACAGTCAGGAATAAGACAGGGATATCCAATCTTACCACTTTTATTCAACATACCACTGGAAGTCCTAGCCACAGCAATCAGACAACAAAAAAGAAATAAAAGACATGCAAATAGGTAAGGAAGAAATAAGACCTCCACTATTTGCAGATGCCATGATACTATATATAGAAAATCCAAAATACTCCATGAAAAAACTGCTAAAATTGGTAATTTAATTCAGTAAAATCGCAGGATACAAAATTAATGTGCAGAAATAGGTTGCATTTCTATACACCAATAAGGAAGCAGCAGAAAGAGAAATTAAGAAAACAATCCCATTTAAAATTGCACCAAAAATAATACATAGGAATAACCCTGACAAAAGAGGTGAAAGATTCTGAAACTTATAAAACATTGATGAAAGAAATTGAAGACAACAGAAAGAGATGACATTCCATGCTCATATATTGGAAGAACAGATATTGTTAAAATGTTTATACTATTCAAGGCAATCTACACATTCAGTGCAATCCCTATTAAAATAGCAACAACATTTTTCACACAACTAAAACAATCCTAAAATTTAAGTGGAACCACAAAGGACCCCAAAGCAATCTTGAAAATGAAAAGCAAAGCTTGGAGGCATCACAATTCCAGACTTCAAATTATTTTACAAAGCTGTAGTAATCAAAACAGTATGGAACTGGCACAAAAATAGACACCTAGATCAATAGAACAAAATAGAAAACCCAGAAATAAACCCATAACTATATGGTCAATGAATCTTTGACAAAGCAGGAAAGAATATCCAATGGGAAAAGACAGTCTCTTCAAACAAATGGTGCTGGGAAAACTAGAAAGCAATATGCCAAAGAAAGAAACTGGAGCACTTTCTTACACCATACACAAAAATAAGTTCAAAATGGATCAAGTATATAAATGTGAGACCTGAAAGCATAACAATCCTAGAAGACAACACAGGCAATAACTTTTCTGACATCAGCTGTAGCAACTTTTTTCTACATAGGTTTCCTGACACAAGGGAAACAAAAGCAAAAATAAACTATTGGGACTTCATCAAAATAAAAAGCCTCTGCACAAGGAAGGAAACAATCAACGAAACTAAAAAGCACCTTACAGAATGAGAGAAGATATTTGCAAATGACATATCTGATAAAGGTTTAGTATCCAAAATATATAAGGGAATTATAAAACTGAACACTTAAAGAACAAATAATCCAATGAAAAATGGGCAGAAGGCATGAACAGGCATTTCTCCAAAGAAGACATTCAGATGGCCAAAAGACACATAAAAAGATGCTCATCATCATTTATCATCAGGGAAATACAAATTAAAACTACAATGCAATATCACCTCACACCTGTCAGAATGGCTAAAGTCAACAACACAAGAAATGACAGGTGTTGGAAAGGATGTAGAGGAAGAGGGGCCCTCTTGCAGTTGGTGGGAATGCAAATTTGTGCAGCCACTGTGGAAAACAGTATGGAGGTTTCTCAAAAATTAAAAATAGAAATACCATAAGATCTAGCAATTCCATCAGTAGGTGTTTACCCAGAGAATACTAAAACATTAATTTGAAAAGATATATGCACCCCTATATTTATTTCAGTATTATTTACAATAGCCAATGTATGGAAGCAGCCCACATGTCCTCAATAGATGAATGGATAAAGAAGATGTGGTATGTATATGCAATGGAATATTCCTCAGCCATAAAAAGAATGAGATCTTGTCATTTGTGACAACATGGATGGAACAAGAATGTATTATGCTAAGTGAAGGAAGTCAGACAGAAAAAGAGAAATACCATATAATTTCTCTTGGAATCTAAAAAACAAAATGCATGAACAAACAAAAAATGAAATGGACTCTGAAATACAGAGAACAAACTGGTGGTTGCCAGAGTGCAGGAGGATAGGGGGATGGGCAAAATAGATAAAGGAGATTAAGAGGTACAAACTTCCAGTTATAAAATAAATATGTCACAGAAATGAAAAGTACATCATAGGAAATATTGTCAATAATATTGTAATTAAAAAAATAATATTGTAATAACATTGTATGGTGACAGATGGTGAGTGACTACACTTACCATGGTGAGCACTGAGTTGAATCAAGATGTTGTACACCTGAAACTAATATAACACTATGTCAAATTATACCTCAATGATAAAAAAAATAAAGTATAAGGTCTCTGAACATTTTTAGAATCTGTGTCCCAGGCTTCGAGGTTTCTAAATTCCTTAGAACACTGTGTCCCAGGGTGACAGGTATCTTGTATTAGGGGATTCTTCACCTGGGTTTTGAGGTCTTTGTCCTGCTTATGAGTCTATGTGTCCATGGAAGATGCCTTTTAGTTTTGGGATTCATTGTTCAGAGTATGAAGTATCTGAAGTTTTGAAGGTCTCTGAACAGCATGGGAGCCTGTGCCCAGGGTGTAAAGTCCATTATATCTTTTGTGGTCTATGTCCCAGAGAATGATATTTTGGGACTATTTCAGGGGTCTATGACCGCAGCGTGAGTTGTCTAAGCACTTGAAAAAGTGGCCCAAGGTATGAGATTCTTTTTTGTTAAAGATTTTATTTTTTATTTCTTAAAAAAGATTTTATTTATTTATTCATGAGAGAGAGAGAGAGAGAGAGAGAGAGAGAGAGAGAGAGAGAGAAGCAGAGGGAGAAGCAGGCTTCATGCAGGTAGCCCAATGTGGGACTTGATCCTGGGACTCCAGGATCACGCCCTGGGCTGAAGGCAGGCGCTAAACTGCTGAGCCACCCAGGGATCCCAAGGCATGAGATTCTTAAGTTAATTGTGGTTCTGTTTCCCAATGTTTATAATCTTTCACCTCTTTGGAGGATCTATTTTAAAGTTCTGGAATCCATAAGTCTGCTTTTGGGTCTTTGTGCAGGATATTAGATCTCTAAACTGTTTGCTTGTTTCCTGGTGAGAGGTCTTTCAGCTTTTTGGAGGTTTGTGTTCAGGGTGTGATGTCTCTGAGTTCTTTGGGGGTCTATGTCCCAACTTTTGAAGTTTCTGAGGTTTTTTGGATCTGTTTTCTTGGTGTGAAGTGTCAGAATTCTATAGGGATCCTTGTTCCAGGGTGTAAGGTAGTGTGAGGTCTGTCAATTGTTTCGGGGTCTATATGGAGTATGAAGTCTCTGAGTTCACTAGTTGTCTGAGTGCACTGATTGTGGGTGAAATCTCTGAGCTCCATGGGGATCTCTCAGGCTATAAGTGGTTCTATGTCTAAGATGTATTCATTGTTTGGTGGTATGATTCCTAGGGTGTGAGTTTTGAGGCTTTCAGGAGGTCTGAGTTTAGAGTGTAGATTCTCAAAAAAAAAAAAATAGAGTGTAGATTCTCTGAGCTCTTTTTTGGAAGGGGAAGAGGTGTATATAAAGATTTTTTTTTAAGACTCCAAGCTGTACAGGTGCATTGTGAAATTTCTGAAGTATTTTATGGTCTATTTTCAAGTATGTGTTTTTGTGGCTATTTGGGGGTGTGTGCCCCAGGAGGTGAGACATCTGAACTTTTGGCGAGTCTGTTAAGCATATAAGGTTTGTATAATTTCTGGAGGTCCACTTCAAGGCTGTGTAGTCCCTGAGTTCTTTGGTATTCTGTGTTCAGGATATAGCTTTCTGAGCTGTTCATGTGTCTGTGCCCAGAGTGAGTTGTCAAGTTACTTGGATGGACTGGGACTTGGATAACACTCTGAGGTCTTTGGGGGTCTGTGCTCAGAATTTTAAGTCCTCCACCTATTTAGAGGTCTTTGTCTAGGCTCAAAGGTACATGGAGTCTATTTATTATACTAAACCCTTTAGGGATATATTTTCTTAGGTTGTGAGGTCTAGATATTGAGGGTCTATATATCCTCAGTGTCAAATGGCTCAACTCCAAGGGGGTGTTGCCCTAGATGTCGGGTCGGTGAGCTGTTTGGGTATGTGTGACCCAAGGCATGATATTAGTAGGATTTTTGATGGTCTGTGCCAGGGTGTGAAGACTCTTTACTGTTTGGGACTTTCTGTTCTGGGTGTGAAGTCTGTGAGCTGTTTAGAAGGGCTGTGTTCAGTCCCAGGTGTGTGGTCTCTGTGTTATTTATGGATCTGTATCCATAGTATGACATCTCTAGGGCTCTCCTTCTACAGTGTGAAGTCTCTAAGCTGTTTCAGGGTCTTTATCACAAGGTATGGGTTCTAGGGACTGTTTGGGGGTCTGAATTAACTTTGAGGCCTGGGACCTCAAGATGATGTGAGCACATCAGAAAGGTGAGGGAGGCTCTCTGCACTTGGTGAATACCAGACTGGTCGGGGCTGGGAGAGAAAGCTTTCTGAGAGCTCTGAGGGTGGAGTTGCTTATGTTGGATTCCTCAGAGGGTGGGATAAGGGAGAAGACCACAGTAAACCAAGCTGCTTCCATTCCTGCAGACATTGCTCCTGGCCTGCAGATGTGGAAACACCTGGGCCTGGGATCCATCTCACTTTGAGTGACAAGACCTTATTATTCTCAGAGGATCAGGTGAGGACTCATGTAAACTAGGATGCCCTTGCTATGCAGACCCCAGAAGCTGGCTTTGTGGGGAGGGTCAATTCTGTGGGAAAGCTATGCCACAGGGAATATGCTAGTCAGTGAAGATTTATGTGGGTGTCTACAATTGTCCACACTCTTGGCCATGCCTCCTTCCCTATCTATCTGCCATAGCCTGAACCGACCTCCAGATCTAAAGTTCCAGAGTGGCAATGCTCTGAGGATTTTCTCACAATCCCGATCCCCAAAGGCTTTAAAAGACCCATTCCTAGCTGTTGGACTGTTGGACTATGTGCCTGCTAGGGGAAGAAGGGGGTCCAAGATCCCAATGATGATAATAAAACTAAGTATCCACAAGTGCTCCAGTGTCCTGAGAGCTGAGTGGAGGGGATGTTCCACCTGGGAAGGTCTGAATCTCTGCCCACAATGTCCTCCACGTGCCCCATGGGTCCCCTTCAGCTCTTTTTTTTTTTTTTTAAGATTTTACTCATTTATTCATGAGAGGCATAAGAGAGAGGCAGAGCCATAGGCAGAGGGAGAAGCAGGCTCCATGCAGGGAGCCCAGGATCACGCCCTGGGCTGAAGGTGGCGCTAAACCACTGAGCCACCCAGGAATTCCCTATCTTATTTTTTTAAAAGATTTTTATTTATCTCTTCATGAAAGACACACAGAGAAAGAAAGAGGCAGAAACACAGGTAGAGGGAAAAGCAGACTCCATGCAGGGAGCCTGATGTGGGACTCAATCGCGGGACTCCAGGATCACGCCCTGGGTCAAAGGCAGGCACTAAACCACTGAGCCACCCAGGGATTCCCAACACTTATATCTTAATGAATGAATATGTTACTTTAAAGATGCATGATACACAGGGTAATTTCAAGGTTTCAGCCCAGGACTATTCACATATGCTTCCACACTAGTGTTTACAAACACTTTTATCTAAAAGAAAGAAGATGTTCACTTGAAAGATTTTTTTATACATAGTGTAATTTCAATGAGTTAAGCATATGACTAATTCCATATGTTTCTACCATTTTGTTTACAATTAAAAAATTATTTTTCTAAAGGCTCATTTCCCTAGCTCTCTAACTGTTCCAGGGTAGTAAATGTTTTGATATCTTTGTCAGGTTAGAAATCAGTGAGTGAGAAGGGGTAGTATTGATAGCAAAAGGAAGATATGAGATGCAGTATTGACTGCTAGTATTGGGAAGGATTGCAGAGGGAATAGAAGGTCAGCAAAAGCCTGCAAGTGTTCTGGAAAATGCCACAAGGGCAAATCATAGGTCCCTAAGAAGAGACCCTGCATTGTCAAGATAAGTTTCTTTATTAAGGCTTCCGAGACTTTTCCCCAGTTTTGGTTCCAGTGACTCATTTGATTAGGTCACAGTAGGCATAGGCAGTACTATTTGTGAGCAATGCCAAGATCATGAGTTTAAGTCTCATTTACAGCACTTTTTTACTTTCTGAGCAATTCTGAGGATGTGATCACTTGGATCACTTTTCTTGCTTTCTGGAAGGCTACAGATTGACAAAGGAAAAAAAAAACAGGAAATCAATACATAGTGAAATAGAGCCAACTTTTCCCCCAATGACACCTGTAAGCCGAAAGTAGAAAGTGAAATATATCAGTTGTTGTAGCAGTGAGTTATGAATTACATGTTTCAATTTGGTCACTCTAAAAAGAAACATGGAAGTGAAAGCTACTTATTAAGGGGATAATAAATTATAAGAGAGTTAGAAGACCAGAGTTACTAAAGTATTTTGTTACTAGAGTTACTAGACTATTTTTGTTAGTTACTAGAGTTACTAGACTATTTTAGCAAGGGGAGAGAGAGAGTGACAGATCCTTTGGACTAAGTGGATGTAATAAACATGGAAGGAGCTGGGCACATTAAACAGGTATTTGGGAAGTAAAATAGACTGAATTCAGCAAGGATTTGGACTTGGGTGAAGGAGAGGTAGGTGTAAAATGTTGAGAGCAGTCTCTGTGTCGGGACATAAAATGGGTGATGGTGCCATTGATTGATATGGATAATACTATTTTATTATTAGAAGAGGACTATTTTGTAAAGAATCACAAAATAGAAATTTTCCTCACAGGGCTCATATCTAAATAGAAGTCAGGATGAAGGATTTCTCTCATGATCTATAATTACATGTCCCTACGAGTTTGAGACCCCGTTCTTCTATACTCCTCATATTCCCAATCTCATTCAGCCCTGTAGTGACAGTATTATTTTCAGTATATGCCTTTCCTTTAGAAATATGTATACAGAAAATATATGAATACAGTCTAGTGGAGAAGCTTCAAATGATATCTAAATATATGGACTACATTAGGCTATTATCACCTGCCCCATTCTTCCCCACCTCACAGGTGACAAGTGGGGTCAGTTAAAGGTGTTTTATTCCAGACATTTTTCTCTGTTCTCACACATCTCACACACACACACACATACACACACACACACACACACTACATGCACACTAACAAGGTCCTACTATGAGCATTACTCACTTGCACCCCACTAATAATATGTCATGGAGAAATCCTGGCCAGTACAGATCAGTCCCCCTTATTCTGTTTTGCAACTCACTTGTGCTCCATAGTATAACATGAACACTCATCACTCATTTACCTTCCCATGTATGCTGTTGACTATTAACAGACATTTAATTTTTTTTACCAGTTGTTTTCTCCTTCTGTCAGGTGCACATAGCGCTCTCTCTCTCTCTCTCTCTCTCTCTCTCTCTGTAGTTGAAACAATCTCTGAAGGGGCTGATAGCTGTCTGACAATAGCACCCCCAGCACCTGAAAGACTAAGCCCTTCATTGAAGGGGGATCTGGGTGGTGCATCACAGTGTCCATCACACCTCCCTTTACGAACACTTCTTTTCTTTTCTTTTTTTAAAGATTTTTATTTATTTATTCATGAGAGACAAAGAGAGAGAGAGAGAGAGAGAGAGAGGCAGAGACACAGGCAGAGGGAGAAGCAGGCTCCGCACAGGGAGCCCCATGTAGAATTCATCCCTGGACCTAATCACGCCCTGAGCCAAAGGCAGATGCTCAACCACTGAGCCACCCAGGTGTCCTACAAACACTTCTTTTCAAAACCAGATGAACACTGTTAGCAACATGACAGAATGGATTCAGGTCAAGAGAATTAAAGGAATGATGACTTATTAGAATAATGGATGAATAAATAACAGCATTAATATCTACCACCCACTGTGGGTCAGGAACCATGGAAGGAACCAAAAAAGAGATATACTCCCTGTCCCTGCTCTCAGTGGGAGGAGGCACAGTCAACAGCGCAAAATGAAATCTCACATAAAATATGTATTATTATAATGCCACAGGAGTGAAGAAGGGTGAAGAATCTACTCTGCTTTGACTAGAGGTGGGAGGGATGTGTGTGAGTGGGATGGATTTCCAGAAAGGTTTTAAGTAACATTTTAGCATCTATAAGACCAAGAAAGTTTTGTACAGAATGTGGTATTTGAGGCATACTTTAAACATAGTCTTGATATTTTATTTTTTATTTTTTTATTTATGATAGTCAGAGAGAGAGAGAGAGAGAGAGAGAGAGAGAGAGAGGCAGAGACACAGGCAGAGGCAGAAGCAGGCTCCATGCACCGGGAGCCCGACGTGGGATTCGATCCTGGGTCTCCAGGATCGCGCCCTGGGCCAAAGGCAGGCGCCAAACCGCTGGGCCACCCAGGGATCCCCAGTCTTGATATTTTAATGCAGAGTTACAGTACAATTTGGTTTAGAAAAGTGCAATATACACAAAGAGTTCTAAAACAACTGCTAATGGAAGACCATGTTACTATAAACAATGTATTTTTCCTGGAAAAGATTTTCCTGCCAATTATATGCTGCATTTTAAAAACAATCATTACAATATCTTTAGGACATTTTTCCCCTCAGAAAATATAATGGAAATCTATAACAAGCAAGGCTTATTTAGGACATTTGAATTTACAGACACTATTTTGGAAATGTGCTTATGATGTTAAAAAAGAAGAAGAAAAAGAAGAAGAAAGAAGAAGAAAGAAGAAGAAGAAGAAGAAGAAGAAGAAGAAGAAGAAGAAGAAGAAGAAGAAAGAAGAAGAAGAAGAAGAAGAAGAAGAGAAGAAGAAGAAGGAAGAAGAAGAAAGAAGGAAGAAGGAAGAAGGAAGAAGAAGAAGAAGTTCTGACCATCCTTTGGCTATGTCTATGTAGGATCTCTCAATAGGAAATGGTACTTCATTCAGTTACCTCAGATTCAAATCTTGAACACAGGTCCCAAAGAATTAAGAGACCTCATACCCTGAACACAGATCCCCAAAATCTCATACTCCAAGGACCTCAAAATTTCAGAGACTTTACACTCCGAACATCAATAATCAAATACCACACACACAGTTCTTGGAACACTGACCCTCTAACGTTCAGAGTCCTCACACCCTGAGCTTAGATGCCAAAAACCAAACCAAACCAAAACAAAACTTGGAACTTGGAAGCAAACCTGGGAAACAAACCCTTAAAGAGTTCAAACTCCTCTATCCTTGAAAAAAGACCCCAAACACCTCAGAATCCAACCTGGGAACACATATTATGAGGGTATTCTGTGTCATTACAATCTGGACACATCTCTGAATATTGGTGATTCAGTATTTGGAACTTAGACCCTCAATAAATGCATAGACCTCATACCCACTATACATCCTAACAAATATCTCAGACTTCAACCTTGACATAGACCTTCCATGAATTCAGTAAACTTACTTATTTTTTTTAAAAATCCATATATGTCATATAAACATTAGAATAAAGCCCTCAAAGATTTGTGAATGAAAACAAAAACAGACACAAAAGGCATCACATCTTGGAACATAGATCCTTAAAGATTTCATAGAACTAAAACTCTAAACACAGTTGTGTAAATACATCAAATTCATTATCATAAGCCCTCAAAGACTTCTCAAAATATAGATGCACAAATACCTCAAAATCAATCCTAAAAAAATCTTCAAAGAGTCAGATACCTCATACACCACCTGAACATGTACCACCAAACACTTCCACACCCAACAGTTAAGACCTTGACCTGCCAACATAGACCTTCAGAAATCAGAACCCTCACATGCTGAATATAGACTCCAGAAGCTCAGATTCAAAATTCATATCAAAGACCCTCAGCAATTTCAGTCCTCATACTCCAACCACAAATCCCTAAACTCACAAACCCAAATCCCCTGTCACATCAGACTGAAACCTGAGAACATGGATCATCAAAATGTTTCAGAACCTCCAACCTTGAACTCAGAGCCCTATAGAACACAATAAAACTTTCCCACCAACATCCTTACAGCATGGAGCAATTTCACACTCAGATTGCAGACCCCAAAGTGCTTCAGATCAAACCCTAGAGCACACAGATAGTTAATAAGTTCAGACATCTCTTATGCCCTGATCACAGACACCCAGAGCCCCTGATTCAAATGTTGGCATAGACACTCAAAGACTTCAGAGTCCTTATCCTATAAACACAGACCTCCAAATACCTCAGATTTAAACATTTGAACATAGATTCTTAGAGTTCAGAGACCTCACATCTTGAACAGGGCTGTCTAAACAACTCAGACAAAAAACTTGGAACCTAAAACTTAAAAGGTTTCAAGAACCTTACTCTTTGAACTCAGAGCAAAAGTACCTGTGAAACTTGGGATCCAAGTTTAAAGTTTCAAAGACTTCACAACTTGATCACAGACCCCCAATTACCTCAGATTTAAACCTTATATGCCAGACCCTGAAAAAGTTCAGAAGGCCTCATATCCTGAACACAAATCAGCAGTTACTTCAGATTCAAACCTTTGGACTGACCCTGAAAATTTTCAGAGAACATGAGCACATACCTCTAAATAACTAACTCAAAACATGGACCATATGCCGTTAGAGAGATCAGAGACCTCATACCCTAAACATGGACTTCCAAACACCTCAAGCAAAAAACTTGGAACAAAGACTTTCAAAGAATTCATGGACCTCACTTCCTGAATACCCCTCCAAATACCTCAGATCAAAATGTGGAACTCAGACATTCTAAAAGTTCAAAGACCATATACCCCAAAAATAAGTCTCTTAATTCCTAAAACTAAACTCTCAGAACAGAAGCTGGAAATCTCAGAGGCTTCAACTCTGAACACAGACCTATAAATAACTCATGCTGAATCTTTGGGACATAGATCCTCAGAAAGTAGAGAGACCTCATCCCATGAATGCAAACCTCCAGATGCATGAAACTTAAGCCTTTGGGAACAGACTCCCATAGGTTCTAGAGACCTCTCACCCTGATCAGAGACCCTACAAACACCTCAGACTCAAACACTAAAACAAAGACACCAAAAGGTATGAGAGGTCTCACACTCTGATCATAGACCCATAGTGACCTTAGGTTCAAACCTTACAACACAAATTTTCAGACTTCAGAGACCTCATGCTGAACACAGACCACCAAATACTTTAGAGTCAAACTTGTGTTACAGACCCTAAAGAGTTCAGAGAACTCATACCCTGAATACAGACTTCCAAACCCCTCAGAATCAAACCTTAGGACAGAGACTCTCAAAATTTCAGAGACCTCATACACTCTGACTATGGATCCCCAAATAATTCCAGCTAAATCCCTGGGACACAAAGCCTCTAAAATTTCAGACTTTACACTCTGAAAAGAAATCCCAAATACTTCATATTCAAAACCTGGGATACAGATTCTCTAAAAGTTCAAAGACTTAACATGCTGAACACAGACCTCTGAATACCTCAGAGTTAAACTCTTGGAAACATAATTTTATTGATTTCAGAGACATTTCTCACTGACAGAGACCTCCAAAAATCTCAGAGTTAAACCTTGAGGCAAAGACTGAAAAACAGCTGAGGGACCTCACACCTAGTACACAGACTTCTAGTTGCTTCATATTTAAAAGTTGGAACAGACTCTAAAGGACTTAGGAAGCTTAAGCACAGAATCCTATCTCAGGTTCAAACTTTCAAACATATGCCCTCAGGAGGTGAGAACTTTCAAACATATACCTTATGTAAATAGGTATGCAGATGTTTAAACAACTCAGACAAAAAATTTTGAATATATACCCTCAGAGAATTTAAGGACTTCACTCTTTGAACTAAGACCTCAAATACCTTAGACCTAAACTTGGGACACAGACCCTCTAAAATTTCAGAGACTTCATGCCTTGAATACAGACCCTCAAAGTATTCACAGAGTTTACACTTTTGGCACTCACTCTATATTAAACAGATTAAACTTTGAGGCACATCTCAAAGACCTCAGAGATCTCACGCTGTGAACACAGACATCCAAATCTCTCTGACTCAGATCTTTAGCCACAGATTCTCAAAGAGTTCAGAAACCTGAGACTGACCACAGTCCCACAATTATCTCAGACCCAAACCTTGGGGCAGAGAACTCAACTCTGAGCACAGACCCCCTAACTATCTCAGACTTAAATTGTGGAACCTATCCCCTCAAAGGTTTTAGAGACATTACTCTTGAACAAAGACTTCCAAACACCTCAGATAAAAAAATAGAAATATACTCTCAAAAATATCAAACCCCCACTTCTTGTGTATAAGACTCAAATATGGGACGCCTGGGTGGCTCAGCATGTGATTCTGGAATTCTAGGATCAAGCCACACATCTTGCTCCCTGCAAGGAGCCTGCTTCTCCCTCTGCCTGTGTCTGTGCCTCTCTTTGTGCGTCTCTCATGAATAAATAAATCAATCTTAAAAAAAAGACTCAAATATCTCAGACTCAAATTTGGAACAGAGATCCTCTAATATTTCAGAGTACTCACACCTTGATCAAAAAGCCCAAGTACCTCACATTCAACTTACAACACAGAGCTTCAGAATTTTAGAGATGTCACACATTGAACTCTGACCCACATAATTTAGATTCAAAACATGGGATATAGACCTCAAAGAGTTCAGAGATATTATACCCTGGAACACGAACTGCAAATACCTTACATAAAAATCTTGAAGCAAAAAAAAAAAAAAAAAAAAAAAAAATCTTGAAGCATAGACACTCAAAGTGTTCAGGGGCCATAATCCTTCAGCACAGACACCAAATGCCTCAAATATAAAAGTGGAACACAGACATTCTAAAATTATAGGGATCTCACATTTTGAATGTAAACCCCCATGTACCTCATAAACCTTATAAACCTCACAAACTTCATTAAACCATATAAAGCTGATCTCAAAGATTTGAAAGATCTTATACTCTACAGAGATGAAGTATTCAGAAGCTTCACACTCAACACTGATACCACACAACTCAGATTCAAATCTAGGGACCCAGAAATGGTAAATATCTGGGTAAATATAATAGATGATTCTTTTCATACTAGGTCCTTTAAACTATGTTTGACACTTAAAAGTAACATTTATACCATTGTCTGACTTTTTTTCACTTTGGTTTTGCCACCAGGACACAGGTGTCATGAAAACTACCACTAAACTTAAACCAAAATGGGAAAGGAAAAGACTCATATCAACATTGTTGTTGTTTGGACACAGAGATTTGGGAAAATCTACCACTATTGGTCATCTGGTCTACAAATGTGGTGGCATCAATAAAAGAACTATCCAGGACACCTGGGTGGCTCAGTGGTTGAGTGTCTGCCTTTGACTTGGGGCATGGTCCTGGAGTCCAGGATCGAGTCCCACATTGGGTTCCTGTGGGGAGCCTGCTTCCCTCTGCCTGTGTCTCTGCCTCTCTCTCTCTGTCTCTCATGAATAAATAAATAAAACCTTTAAAAAAAGAACTATCAAAAAATTGGAGAAAGAGATGGAAAAAAGCTCCTTCAAATATGCCTGGGTCTTGGATAAACTGAAAGCTGAATGTGAATGTGGTATCATCATTGATATCTCCCTGTGGAAATTTGAGACCAGCAAGTATTAAGTGACCATCATTGATGCCCCAGGACACAGAGACTTTATAAAAAATGTGATTATAGGCACATCTCAGGCTTACTGTGCTGTTCTGATTGTTGCTGCTGGTGTTGGTGAATTTGAAGCCAGTATTTCCAAGAATAGTAGACCTGTGAGCATGCCCTTCTGGCTTATGCACTGGGTGTGAAACAACTAATTGTTGGTGTTAATAAAATGGATTCCACTGAGCTACCCTATACCCAGAAGAGACATGAGGAAATCATTAATGAAGTCACCACCTACATTAAGAAAATTGGTTACAATCCCAACACATTAGCATTTGTGCCAATTTCTGGTTGGAATAATGATGACATGCTGGAAGCAAGTGCTAACATGCCTTGGTCCAAGAGAAGGAAAGTCACCTGTAAAGATAGGAATGGCAGTGGAAACACAATGTTTGAAGCTCTATTGCATTCTGCCACCAACTTGTCCAACTGGTAAGCCCTTGCATCTGCCTCTTGAGGATGTCTACAAAATTGGTGGTATGGGTACTGTCCTTGTGGGCCAAGTGGAAACTGATGTTCTTAAACCTGACATGTGGTCACCTTTGCCCCAGTGTTACAATTAAACTAAAATCTGTTGAAATGCACCATAAAGCTTTGAGTGAGTCTCTTCCTAGGGACAATATGGACTTCAATGTGAAGAATATATCTATCAAAGATGTTCATTATGGCAATGTGGTTGGTGACAGCAAAAATGACCCACCAATGGAAGCAGCTGGCTTCACAGCTCAGCTGATTATCCTGAACCAACAGGCCAAATCAGTGTTAGACATTCACCTGTGCTGGATTGTCACACAGCTCACATTGCTTGCAAGTTTGCTGAGCTGAAGGAGAAGACAGATAATCGTTCTGGAAAAAAGCTGGAAGATGGTCCCAAGTTCTTTTTTTTAAATAATAAATTTATTTTTTATTGGTGTTCAATTTGCCATCATACAGAATAACACCCAATGCTCATCCCGTCAAGTGCCCCCCTCAGTGCTCGTCACCCATTCACCCCCACCCTGCACCCTCCTCCCCTTCCATCACCCCTAGTTCATTTCCCAGAGTTAGGAGTCTTCATGTTCTGTCTCCCTTTCTGATATTTCCTACCCCTTTCTTCTCCCTTCTCTTCTATTCCTTTTCACTATTACTTATATTCCCCAAATGAATGAGACCATATAATGTTTGTCCTTCTCCAATTGACTTATTTCACTCAGCATAATACCCTCCAGTTCCATCCACGTCGAAGCAAATGGTGGGTATTTGTCATTTCTAATGGCTGAGTAATATTCCATTGTATACATAAGCCACATCTTCTTTATCCATTCATCTTTCAATGGACACCAAGGCTCCTTCCACAGTTTGGCTATTGTGGACATTGCTGCTAGAAACATCGGGGTGCAGGTGTCCCGGCATTTCATTGCATCTGTATCTTTGGGGTAAATCCCCAGCAGTGCAATTGCTGGGTCATAGGGCAGGTCTATTTTGAACTCTTTGAGGAACCTCCACACAGTTTTCCAGAGTGGCTGTACCAGTTCACATTCCCACCAACAGTGTAAGAGGGTTCCCTTTCTCCACATCCTCTCCAACATTTGTTGTTTCCTGCCTTGTTAATTTTCCCCATTCTCACTGGTGTGAGGTGGTATCTCATTGTGGTTTTGATTTGTATTTCCCTGATGGCAAGTGATGCAGAGCATTTTCTCATGTGCGTGTTGGCCATGTCTATGTCTTCCTCTGTGAGATTTCTGTTCATGTCTTTTGCCCATTTCATGATTGGATTGTTTGTTTCTTTGCTGTTGAGTTGAATAAGTTCTTTATAGATCTTGGAAACTAGCCCTTTATCTGATAGGTCATTTGCGAATATCTTCTCCCATTCTGTAGGTTGTCTTTTAGTTTTGTTGAGTGTATCTTTGCTGTGCAAAAGCTTCTTATCTTGATGAAGTCCCAATAATTCATTTTTGCTTTTGTTTCTTTTGCCTTCCTGGATGTATCTTGCGAGAAGTTACTGTGGCCGAGTTCAAAAAGGGTGTTGCCTGTGTTCTCCTCTAGGATTTTGATGGATTCTTGTCTCACAATTAGGTCTTTCATCCATTTTGAGTTTATCTTTGTGTATGGTGCAAGAGAGTGGTCTAGTTTCATTCTTCTGCACGTGGATGTCCAATTTTCCCAGCACCATTTATTGAAGAGACTGTCTTTCTTCCAGTGGATAGTCTTTCCTCCTTTATCGAATATGGTCCCAAGTTCTTGAAATCTGGTGATGCTGTCATCTTTGACATGGTTCTTGGCAAGTCTATGTGTGTTGAGAGCTTCTCTGACTATCCTCCTCTGGGTTTTTTTTGCTGTTCATGACATGAGGCTGATGGTTGCTGTGGGTGTCATCAAAGCACTGGACAAGGAGGCAGCTGGAGCTGGCAAGGTCACAAAGTCTGTCCAGAAAGCTCAGATGCCTAAATGAATATTATCTCCAACACCTGCCACTCCAGCCTTAATTGGTGGTAGAAGAATGGTGTCAGAACTGTTTGTGTCAAATTGGCCAGCAAAAGACTGGTTAATGATAACAATACATTGTAAAAATCATTAGAAGGAAAGTAGAATGTTTTTGTGGACCATTTGTTTTTCGTGTGTGTGTGACATTTAAGTTACTTAGCTTTTAAAATCAATACTTTTTAAAAGATTTTTATTTATTTATTCATGAGACACAAACACACACACACACACACACACACACACACAGAGAGAGAGAGAGAGACAGAGACACAGGCAGAGGGAGAAGCAGGCTCCATGCGGGGATCCTGATGTGGGACTCCATCCCGGGATTCCAGGATCAGGCCCTGGGCTGAAGGCAGGCACTAAACTGCTGAGCCACCCAGGGATCCCCTAAAATCAATACTTTTTAATGGGAACAACTTGACCAAAAATCTGTCACAGAATCTTGAGACCCATTAAAACAAAAGTTTAATGAGAAAAAAATTTATATCGTCTGATGTAGTTTTCAACATATGTAAATTGTAATCAATCAGACAACTATAGCCTAAAGAGGAGATGATAAAAGGCCTGGAAGGTGGCAAGGTTTCTACATTTGAACTGAAATGATAAAATATTGATTCTAAGGAGAAAATGACAAGATAAGTATGTACTTTGTAATTCCTAGAGCAACCACTGTAAAATCACATGCAAAGATATAGTCAAAATCATAACAGATATACTGAAATGGAATATCGAATGTTTTAAATAACCCAAAACAAGGCAGTAAAGGTAAAACAAGAATTAAAAACAGAAGGAAAACCAGAAAACAATAAAATAATAGGTCTGAATCCAAACATCAATAATATATTAAATTTAAATGGCCTAAATACATTAATTTAAGGATAAACACTGTCAAAATGAAAAACCATGACTTGACCATATGCTGTCTGCAAATGTAATGATACTGGTAGGATGAAAACAAAAGAAAGGCTGGTTTCTGTGTGGAAATATAGAGTGTTGCAAAGAGCATCACTTCCATCCTCACAACAAAAAAGCTGGACAAACTGCAACTTAAATACTTTTCTTTTTTTTTTAATTTTTTTAAATTAATTTTTATTGGTGTTCAATTTACCAACATACAGAAAAACACCCAGTGCTCATCCCATCAAGTGTCCACCTCAGTGCCCGTCACCCATTCCCCTCCAACACCTGCCCTCCTCCCCTTCCACCACACCTAGTTCGTTTCCCCGAGTTAGGAGTCTTTATGTTCTGTCTCCCTTCCTGATATTTCCCAACATTTCTTTTCCCTTCCTTTATATTCCCTTTCACTATTATTCATATTCCCCAAATGAATGAGAACATACACTGTTTGTCCTTCTCCGATTGACTTATTTCACTCAGCATAATACCCTCCAGTTCCATCCACGTTGAAGCAAATGGTGGGTATTTGTCGTTTCTAATTGCTGAGTAATATTCCATTGTATACATAAACCACATCTTCTTTATCCATTCATCTTTCGATGGACACCGAGACTCCTTCCACAGTTTGGCTATTGTGGCCATTGCTGATAGAAACATCGGGGTGCAGGTGTCCCGACGTTTCATTGCATCTGAATCTTTGGGGTAAATCCCCAACAGTGCAATTGCTGGGTCGTAGGACAGGTCTATTTTTAACTCTTTGAGGAACCTCCACACAGTTTTCCAGAGTGGCTGCACCAGTTCACGTTCCCACCAACAGTGTAAGAGGGTTCCCTTTTCTCCGCATCCTCTCCAACATTTGTTGTTTCCTGCCTTGTTAATTTTCCCCATTCTCACTGGTGTGAGGTGGTATCTCATTGTGGTTTTGATTTGTATTTCCCTGATGGCAAGTGATGCAGAGCATTTTCTCACGTGCTTGTTGGCCATGTCCATGTCTTCCTCTGTGAGATTTCTCTTCATGTCTTTTGCCCATTTCATGATTGGATTGTTTGTTTCTTTGGTGTTGAGTTTAATAAGTTATTTTTAGATTTTGGAAACTAGCCCTTGATCTGATATGTCATTTGCAAATATCTTCTCCCATTCTGTAGGTTGTCTTTTAGTTTTGTTGACTGTATCCTTTGCTGTGCAAAAGCTTCTTATCTTGATGAAGTCCCAATAGTTCATTTTTGCTTTTGTTTCTTTTGCCTTCCTGGATGTATCTTGCAAGAAGTTACTGTGGCCAAGTTCAAAAAGGGTGTTGCCTGTGTTCTCCTGTAGGATTTTGATGGAATCTTGTCTCACATTTAGATCTTTCATCCATTTTGAGTTTATCTTTGTGTATGGTGAAAGAGAGTGGTCCAGTTTCATTCTTCTCCATGTGGATGTCCAATTTTCCCAGCACCATTTATTGAAGAGACTGTCTTTCTTCCAATGGATAGTCTTTCCACCTTTATCGAATATTAGATGACCGTACATTTCAGGGTCCACTTCTGGGTTCTCTATTCTGTTCCATTGATCTATGTGTCTGTTTTTGTGCCAGTACCACACTGTCTTGATGACCACAGCTTTGTAGTACAACCTGAAATCTGGCACTGTGATGCCCCCAGATATGGTTTTCTTTTTTAAAATTCCCCTGGATATTCGGGGTCTTTTCTGATTCCACACAAATCTTAAAATAATTTGTTCTAACTCTCTGAAGAAAGTCCATGGTATTTTGATAGGGATTGCATTAAACGTATAAATTGCCCTGGTTAACATTGACATTTTTACAGTATTAATTCTGCCAATCCATGAGCATGGAATATTTTTCCATCTCTTTGTGTCTTCCTCAATTTCTTTCAGAAGTGTTCTATAGTTTTTAGGGTATAGATCTTTTACCTCTTTGGTTAGGTTTATTCCTAGGTATCTTATGCTTTTGGGTGCAATTGTAAATGGGATTGACTCCTTAATTTCTCTTTCTTCAGTCTCATTGTTAGTGTATAGAAATGCCATTGATTTCTGGGCATTGATTTTGTATCCTGCCACGCTACCAAATTGCTGTATGAGTTCTAGCAATCTTGGGGTGGAGTCTTTTGGGTTTTCAATGTAGAGTATCATGTCATCGGCGAAGAGGGAGAGTTTGACTTCTTCTTTGCCAATTTGAATGCCTTTAATGTCTTTTTGTTGTCTGATTGCTGAGGCGAGGACTTCCAGAACGATGTTGAACAGCAGTGGTGAGAGTGGACATCCCTGTCTTGTTCCTGATCTTAGGGGAAAGGCTCCCAATGCTTCCCCATTGAGAATGATATTTGCTGTGGGCTTTTCGTAAATGGCTTTTAAGATGTCGAGGAAAGTTCCCTCTATCCCAACACTCTGAAGGGTTTTGATCAGGAATGGATGCTGTATTTTGTCAAATGCTTTCTCTGCATCTAATGAGAGGATCATATGGTTCTTGGTTTTTCTCTTGCTGATATGATGAATCACATTGATGGTTTTACGAGTGTTGAACCAGCCTTGTGTCCCAGGGATAAATCCTACTTGGTCATGGTGAATAATTTTCTTAATGTGTTGTTGGATCCTATTGGCTAGTATCTTGTTGAGAATTTTTGCATCCATGTTCATCAGGGATATTGGTCTGTAATTCTCCTTTTTGGTGGGGTCTTTGTCTGGTTTCGGAATTAAGGTGATGCTGGCCTCATAGAACGAATTTGGAAGTACTCCATCTCTTTCTATCTTTCCAAACAGCTTTAGTAGAATAGGTATGATTTCTTCTTTAAACGTTAGATAGAATTCCCCTGGGAAGCCATCTGGCCCTGGACTCTTGTGTCTTGGGAGGTTTTTGATGACTGCTTCAATTTCCTCCCTGGTTATTGGCCTGTTCAGGTTTTCTATTTCTTCCTGCTCCAGTTTTGGTAGTTTGTGGCTTTCCAGGAATGCGTCCATTTCTTCTAGATTTCCTAATTTATTGGCGTACAGCTGTTCATAATATGTTTTTAAAATCGTTTGTATTTCCTTGGTGTTGGTAGTGATCTCTCCTTTCTCATTCATGATTTTATTAATTTGAGTCTTCTCTCTCTTCTTTTTAATAAGGTTGGCTAATGGTTTATCTATCTTATTAATTCTTTCAAAGAACCAACTCCTGGTTCTGTTGATCTGTTCCACAGTTCTTTTGGTCTCGATATCATTGAGTTCTGCTCGAATTTTAATTAACTCTCTTCTTCTGCTGGGGGTGGGGTCTATTTGTTGCTTTTTCTCTAGTTCCTTTATGTGTAAGGTGAGCTTTTGAATTTGAGATCTTTCCAGTTTTTGAATGGATGCTTGTATTGCGATGTGTTTCCCCCTCAGGACTCCTTTTTCTGCATCCCAAAGATTTTGAACGGTTGTATCTTCATTCTCATTAGTTTCCATGAATCTTTTTAATTCTTCCTTAATTTCCTGGTTGACCTTTTCATCTTTTAGCAGGATGGTCCTTAACCTCCACGTGTTTGTGGTCCTTCCAAACTTCTTGTTGTGATTAAGTTCTAATTTCAAGGCATTATGGTCTGAGAATATACAAGGGACTATCCCGATCTTTTGGTATCGGTTCAGACCCGATTTGTGACCCAGTATGTGGTCTATTCTGGAGAAAGTTCCATGTGCACTTGAGAAGAATGTGTATTCAGTTGAGTTTGGATGTAAAGTTCTGTAGATATCTGTGAAATCCATCTGGTCCAGTGTATCATTTAAAGCTCTCGTTTCTTTGGACATGTTGTGCTTAGAAGACCTATCCAGGGTAGAAAGAGCTAGATTGAAGTCACCAAGTATAAGTGTATTATTATCAAGGTATTTCTTGAGTTTGGTTATTAATTGGTTTAAATATTTGGCAGCTCCCACATTCGGGGCATATATATTGAGGATTGTTAAGTCCTCTTGTTGGATAGATCCTTTGAGTATGAGATAGTGTCCCTCTTCATCTCTCACTATAGTCTTTGGGGTAAATTTTAATTTCTCTGATATAAGGATGGCAACCCCTGCTTTCTTTTGAGGACCATTTGAATGGTAAATGGTTCTCCAACCTTTTATTTTCAGGTTGTAGGTGTCCTTCTGTCTAAAATGAGTCTCTTGTAGACAGCAAATAGATGGGTCCTGCTTTTTTATCCAGTCTGAAACCCTGCGCCTTTTGATGGGGTCATTAAGCCCGTTCACGTTCAGAGTTACTATTGACAGATATGAGTTTAGTGTCATCATATGTATTCAGTCCTTGTTTTTGTGGATTGTTCCACTGAACTTCTTCTTAAAGGGGAATTTTAAGAGTCCCCCTTAAAATTTCTTGCAGAGCTGGTTTGGAGGTTACATATTCTTTCAGTTCCTGCCTGTCTTGGAAGCTCTTTATCTCTCCTTCCATTTTGAATGAAAGCCTTGCTGGATAAAGTATTCTTGGTTGCATGTTCTTTTCATTTAGGACCCTGAATATATCCTGCCAGCCCTTTCTGGCCTGCCAGGTCTCTGTGGAGAGGTCTGCTGTTACCCTAATATTCCTCCCCATAAAAGTCAGGGACTTTTTTTCTCTTGCTGCTTTAAGGATCTTCTCCTTATCTTTGGAATTTGCAAGCTTCACTATTAAATGTCGAGGTGTCGAACGGTTTTTGTTGATTTTCGGGGGGGATCTCTCTATTTCCTGGATCTGAATGCCTGTTTCCCTTCCCAGATTAGGAAAGTTTTCAGCTAGGATTTGTTCAAATACATATTCTGGCCCTCTGGCCCTTTCGGCGCCCTCAGGAACCCCAATTAAACGTAGGTTTTTCTTCCTCAGGCTGTCATTTATTTCCCTTAATCTATCCTCATGATCTTTTAATTGCTTGTCTCTTTTTTCCTCAGTTTCCCTCTTTGCCATCAACTTGTCTTCTATGTCACTCACTCGTTCTTCCACCTCGTTAACCCTCGTGGTTAGGACTTCTAGCTTGGATTGCATCTCATTTAATTGATTTTTAATTTCTGCCTGATTGGATCTAAATTCTGCAGTCATGAAGTCTCTTGAGTCCTTTATGGTTTTTTCTAGAGCCACCAGTAGCTGTAAAATAGTGCTTCTGAATTGGCTTTCTGACATTGAATTGTAATCCATATTTTGTAACTCTGTGGGAGAGTGGGCTGTTTCTGATTCTTTTTTTTGAGGTGAGGTTTTCCTTCTAGTCATTTTGCTCAGTGCAGAGTGGCCAAAAACAAGTTGTATTGGGAAAAGGAGAAAAAGAGAGAGAAGGAAAGAAAAGAGAAAAAGAAAAAAGAGAAAGAAGAATAAAAAAAGGGGGGGGGGGAGAAGAAAAAGAAAGAAAAAGAAAGAAAGGAGAAAAAAGAAAAAAAGGTGGCGTGGGGTGGGGGAAGCAATCAGAAACCAAGAAGAAAGAAAGAAAAAAAAAGCACAAAACAAAACAAAACAAAAAAACAAAACAAAACAAAAAAAAAAAACACGGGGGAGTATCTTCCGATTCTGTGTACTTTAAGTCCCTTTACTACCCTTGGAACTGGTCCGTCTCGCTGGTCTTCTGGGGGAGGGGCCTGCTGTGCTGATTCTCAGGTGTTAGCACTTGGGGGAGCTGCTCTGCCCCTGCCTGGTGCAGGGCTCAGTGGGGGTGTTTACCCCGTGAGGCCCCGGGAGGAAGCCACAGTGGCGGGGGAAGCTCTGGGACCCTGGAGTCAGCTCCCGCAGTAACTCCGGGGCTCTCCGTCTGCAGGGCCCGGGGGCTCCCGGGCGGGGCCGCTGATCTGCTCAGCTCCAGGCAGGAGCGTCCTCGCTGTCCTGGGCCCTCCCGGCCTCTGCCTGTCCGGGGGGAGGCCGGATCCTGGGCTGAGTCCCGGCGCCCTGTGCTCCGGGGCCTGCGCTGTTGGATTCGCGCTCCCGGCCCCAGCCCCCTCCGCGGAGCCGCCGCCCGAGCCCCTCCGAGCTGCTCCTGGAGCCCCGCAGCCCCCTCCGCGGAGCCGCCGCCCAAGCCCCTCGGAGCTTCTCCCGGTCCCGCCGAGCGCTGCAGCCCTTAGGGAGCTCGGCGCATCTCCCGGGGCGCAGTTCCTCTGTTACTGTCCCAGGGAGCCCGAGGGCATCCCCGCCTTTCTGGGGATCCTGCTCCACCTCCCTGCGGGCCCCTTTCCCCCGGGAAGGTCGGTGCAGCTCCTGCTCCTCTGGGACGGGGCTCTCCTGTCCTGGGGACACTCGCCCGGGCCTCAGCCCGGCTCCTCGCGGGGGCCCCTCCCCCTTGGAGGCCTTTTGTTCCTTTATTTCTTTTTTCCCGTCTTCCTACCTTGATAGAAGCGCGAACTCTTCTCACTGTAGCGTTCCAGCTGGTCTCTCTTTAAATCTCAGGCCGAATTCGTAGATTTTCAGGATGATTGGATGGTTTTCGAGGTAATTTGTTGAGGACAGGTGACTTGGAGACCCTACTCTTCCACCATCTTGCCTGTTTCCTCTATGGTTTTCTTTTTTAAAATTCCCCTGGCTATTCGGGGTCTTTTCTGATTCCACACAAATCTTAAAATAATTTGTTCTAACTCTCTGAAGAAAGTCCAAGGTATTTGATAGGGATTGCATTAAACGTGTAAATTGCCCTGGGTAACATTGACATTTTTACAGTATTAATTCTGCCAATCCATGAGCATGGAATATTTTTCCATCTCTTTGTGTCTTCCTCAATTTCTTTCAGAAGTGTTCTATAGTTTTTAGGGTATAGATCTTTTACCTCTTTGGTTAGGTTTATTCCTAGGTATCTTATGCTTTTGGGTGCAATTGTAAATGGGATTGACTCCTTAATTTCTCTTTCTTCAGTCTCATTGTTAGTGTATAGAAATGCCATTGATTTCTGGGCATTGATTTTGTATCCTGCCACGCTACCAAATTGCTGTATGAGTTCTAGCAATCTTGGGGTGGAGTCTTTTGGGTTTTCTATGTAGAGTATCATGTCATCGGCGAAAGAGGGAGAGTTTGACTTCTTCTTTGCCAATTTGAATGCCTTTAATGTCTTTTTGTTGTCTGATTGCTGAGGCGAGGACTTCCAGAACTATGTTGAACAGCAGTGGTGAGAGTGGACATCCCTGTCTTGTTCCTGATCTTACGGGAAAGGCTCCAGTGCTTCCCCATTGAGAATGATATTTGCTGTGGGCTTTTCGTAAATGGCTTTTAAGATGTCGAGGAAAGTTCCCTCTATCCCAACACTCTGAAGGGTTTTGATCAGGAATGGATGCTGTATTTTGTCAAATGCTTTCTCTGCATCTAATGAGAGGATCATATGGTTCTTGGTTTTTCTCTTGCTGATATGATGAATCACATTGATGGTTTTACGAGTGTTGAACCAGCCTTGTGTCCCAGGGATAAATCCTACTTGGTCATGGTGAATAATTTTCTTAATGTGTTGTTGGATCCTATTGGCTAGTATCTTGTTGAGAATTTTTGCATCCATGTTCATCAGGGATATTGGTCTGTAATTCTCCTTTTTGGTGGGGTCTTTGTCTGGTTTCGGAATTAAGGTGATGCTGGCCTCATAGAACGAATTTGGAAGTACTCCATCTCTTTCTATCTTTCCAAACAGCTTTAGTAGAATAGGTATGATTTCTTCTTTAAACGTTAGATAGAATTCCCCTGGGAAGCCATCTGGCCCTGGACTCTTGTGTCTTGGGAGGTTTTTGATGACTGCTTCAATTTCCTCCCTGGTTATTGGCCTGTTCAGGTTTTCTATTTCTTCCTGCTCCAGTTTTGGTAGTTTGTGGCTTTCCAGGAATGCGTCCATTTCTTCTAGATTTCCTAATTTATTGGCGTACAGCTGTTCATAATATGTTTTTAAAATCGTTTGTATTTCCTTGGTGTTGGTAGTGATCTCTCCTTTCTCATTCATGATTTTATTAATTTGAGTCTTCTCTCTCTTCTTTTTAATAAGGTTGGCTAATGGTTTATCTATCTTATTAATTCTTTCAAAGAACCAACTCCTGGTTCTGTTGATCTGTTCCACAGTTCTTTTGGTCTCGATATCATTGAGTTCTGCTCGAATTTTAATTAACTCTCTTCTTCTGCTGGGGGTGGGGTCTATTTGTTGCTTTTTCTCTAGTTCCTTTATGTGTAAGGTGAGCTTTTGAATTTGAGATCTTTCCAGTTTTTGAATGGATGCTTGTATTGCGATGTGTTTCCCCCTCAGGACTCCTTTTTCTGCATCCCAAAGATTTTGAACGGTTGTATCTTCATTCTCATTAGTTTCCATGAATCTTTTTAATTCTTCCTTAATTTCCTGGTTGACCTTTTCATCTTTTAGCAGGATGGTCCTTAACCTCCACGTGTTTGTGGTCCTTCCAAACTTCTTGTTGTGATTAAGTTCTAATTTCAAGGCATTATGGTCTGAGAATATACAAGGGACTATCCCGATCTTTTGGTATCGGTTCAGACCCGATTTGTGACCCAGTATGTGGTCTATTCTGGAGAAAGTTCCATGTGCACTTGAGAAGAATGTGTATTCAGTTGAGTTTGGATGTAAAGTTCTGTAGATATCTGTGAAATCCATCTGGTCCAGTGTATCATTTAAAGCTCTCGTTTCTTTGGACATGTTGTGCTTAGAAGACCTATCCAGGGTAGAAAGAGCTAGATTGAAGTCACCAAGTATAAGTGTATTATTATCAAGGTATTTCTTGAGTTTGGTTATTAATTGGTTTAAATATTTGGCAGCTCCCACATTCGGGGCATATATATTGAGGATTGTTAAGTCCTCTTGTTGGATAGATCCTTTGAGTATGAGATAGTGTCCCTCTTCATCTCTCACTATAGTCTTTGGGGTAAATTTTAATTTCTCTGATATAAGGATGGCAACCCCTGCTTTCTTTTGAGGACCATTTGAATGGTAAATGGTTCTCCAACCTTTTATTTTCAGGTTGTAGGTGTCCTTCTGTCTAAAATGAGTCTCTTGTAGACAGCAAATAGATGGGTCCTGCTTTTTTATCCAGTCTGAAACCCTGCGCCTTTTGATGGGGTCATTAAGCCCGTTCACGTTCAGAGTTACTATTGACAGATATGAGTTTAGTGTCATCATATGTATTCAGTCCTTGTTTTTGTGGATTGTTCCACTGAACTTCTTCTTAAAGGGGAATTTTAAGAGTCCCCCTTAAAATTTCTTGCAGAGCTGGTTTGGAGGTTACATATTCTTTCAGTTCCTGCCTGTCTTGGAAGCTCTTTATCTCTCCTTCCATTTTGAATGAAAGCCTTGCTGGATAAAGTATTCTTGGTTGCATGTTCTTTTCATTTAGGACCCTGAATATATCCTGCCAGCCCTTTCTGGCCTGCCAGGTCTCTGTGGAGAGGTCTGCTGTTACCCTAATATTCCTCCCCATAAAAGTCAGGGACTTTTTTTCTCTTGCTGCTTTAAGGATCTTCTCCTTATCTTTGGAATTTGCAAGCTTCACTATTAAATGTCGAGGTGTCGAACGGTTTTTGTTGATTTTCGGGGGGGATCTCTCTATTTCCTGGATCTGAATGCCTGTTTCCCTTCCCAGATTAGGAAAGTTTTCAGCTAGGATTTGTTCAAATACATATTCTGGCCCTCTGGCCCTTTCGGCGCCCTCAGGAACCCCAATTAAACGTAGGTTTTTCTTCCTCAGGCTGTCATTTATTTCCCTTAATCTATCCTCATGATCTTTTAATTGCTTGTCTCTTTTTTCCTCAGTTTCCCTCTTTGCCATCAACTTGTCTTCTATGTCACTCACTCGTTCTTCCACCTCGTTAACCCTCGTGGTTAGGACTTCTAGCTTGGATTGCATCTCATTTAATTGATTTTTAATTTCTGCCTGATTGGATCTAAATTCTGCAGTCATGAAGTCTCTTGAGTCCTTTATGGTTTTTTCTAGAGCCACCAGTAGCTGTAAAATAGTGCTTCTGAATTGGCTTTCTGACATTGAATTGTAATCCATATTTTGTAACTCTGTGGGAGAGTGGGCTGTTTCTGATTCTTTTTTTTGAGGTGAGGTTTTCCTTCTAGTCATTTTGCTCAGTGCAGAGTGGCCAAAAACAAGTTGTATTGGGAAAAGGAGAAAAAGAGAGAGAAGGAAAGAAAAGAGAAAAAGAAAAAAGAGAAAGAAGAATAAAAAAAGGGGGGGGGGAAGAGAAGAAAAAGAAAGAAAAAGAAAGAAAGGAGAAAAAAGAAAAAAAGGTGGCGTGGGGTGGGGGAAGCAATCAGAAACCAAGAAGAAAGAAAGAAAAAAAAAGCACAAAACAAAACAAAACAAAAAAACAAAACAAAACAAAAAAAAAAAACACGGGGGAGTATCTTCCGATTCTGTGTACTTTAAGTCCCTTTACTACCCTTGGAACTGGTCCGTCTCGCTGGTCTTCTGGGGGAGGGGCCTGCTGTGCTGATTCTCAGGTGTTAGCACTTGGGGGAGCTGCTCTGCCCCTGCCTGGTGCAGGGCTCAGTGGGGGTGTTTACCCCGTGAGGCCCCGGGAGGAAGCCACAGTGGCGGGGGAAGCTCTGGGACCCTGGAGTCAGCTCCCGCAGTAACTCCGGGGCTCTCCGTCTGCAGGGCCCGGGGGCTCCCGGGCGGGGCCGCTGATCTGCTCAGCTCCAGGCAGGAGCGTCCTCGCTGTCCTGGGCCCTCCCGGCCTCTGCCTGTCCGGGGGGAGGCCGGATCCTGGGCTGAGTCCCGGCGCCCTGTGCTCCGGGGCCTGCGCTGTTGGATTCGCGCTCCCGGCCCCAGCCCCCTCCGCGGAGCCGCCGCCCGAGCCCCTCCGAGCTGCTCCTGGAGCCCCGCAGCCCCCTCCGCGGAGCCGCCGCCCAAGCCCCTCGGAGCTTCTCCCGGTCCCGCCGAGCGCTGCAGCCCTTAGGGAGCTCGGCGCATCTCCCGGGGCGCAGTTCCTCTGTTACTGTCCCAGGGAGCCCGAGGGCATCCCCGCCTTTCTGGGGATCCTGCTCCACCTCCCTGCGGGCCCCTTTCCCCCGGGAAGGTCGGTGCAGCTCCTGCTCCTCTGGGACGGGGCTCTCCTGTCCTGGGGACACTCGCCCGGGCCTCAGCCCGGCTCCTCGCGGGGCCCCTCCCCCTTGGAGGCCTTTTGTTCCTTTATTTCTTTTTTCCCGTCTTCCTACCTTGATAGAAGCGCGAACTCTTCTCACTGTAGCGTTCCAGCTGGTCTCTCTTTAAATCTCAGGCCGAATTCGTAGATTTTCAGGATGATTGGATGGTTTTCGAGGTAATTTGTTGAGGACAGGTGACTTGGAGACCCTACTCTTCCACCATCTTGCCTGTTTCCTCTATGGTTTTCTTTTTTAAAATTCCCCTGGCTATTCGGGGTCTTTTCTGATTCCACACAAATCTTAAAATAATTTGTTCTAACTCTCTGAAGAAAGTCCAAGGTATTTGGATAGGGATTGCATTAAACGTGTAAATTGCCCTGGGTAACATTGACATTTTTACAGTATTAATTCTGCCAATCCATGAGCATGGAATATTTTTCCATCTCTTTGTGTCTTCCTCAATTTCTTTCAGAAGTGTTCTATAGTTTTTAGGGTATAGATCTTTTACCTCTTTGGTTAGGTTTATTCCTAGGTATCTTATGCTTTTGGGTGCAATTGTAAATGGGATTGACTCCTTAATTTCTCTTTCTTCAGTCTCATTGTTAGTGTATAGAAATGCCATTGATTTCTGGGCATTGATTTTGTATCCTGCCACGCTACCAAATTGCTGTATGAGTTCTAGCAATCTTGGGGTGGAGTCTTTTGGGTTTTCTATGTAGAGTATCATGTCATCGGCAAAGAGGGAGAGTTTGACTTCTTCTTTGCCAATTTGAATGCCTTTAATGTCTTTTTGTTGTCTGATTGCTGAGGCGAGGACTTCCAGAACGATGTTGAACAGCAGTGGTGAGAGTGGACATCCCTGTCTTGTTCCTGATCTTAGGGGAAAGGCTGCCAGTGCTTCCCCATTGAGAATGATATTTGCTGTGGGCTTTTCATAGATGGCTTTTAAGATGTCGAGGAAAGTTCCCTCTATCCCAACACTCTGAAGGGTTTTGATCAGGAATGGATGCTGTATTTTGTCAAATGCTTTCTCTGCATCTAATGAGAGGATCATATGGTTCTTGGTTTTTCTCTTGCTGATATGATGAATCACATTGATGGTTTTACGAGTGTTGAACCAGCCTTGTGTCCCAGGGATAAATCCTACTTGGTCATGGTGAATAATTTTCTTAATGTGTTGTTGGATCCTATTGGCTAGTATCTTGTTGAGAATTTTTGCATCCATGTTCATCAGGGATATTGGTCTGTAATTCTCCTTTTTGGTGGGGTCTTTGTCTGGTTTCGGAATTAAGGTGATGCTGGCCTCATAGAACGATTTTGGAAGTACTCCATCTCTTTCTATCTTTCCAAACAGCTTTAGTAGAATAGGTATGATTTCTTCTTTAAACGTTTGATAGAATTCCCCTGGGAAGCCATCTGGCCCTGTACTCTTGTGTCTTGGGAGGTTTTGATGACTGCTTCAATTTCCTCCCTGGTTATTGGCCTGTTCAGGTTTTCTATTTCTTCCTGCTCCAGTTTTGGTAGTTTGTGGCTTTCCAGGAATGCGTCCATTTCTTCTAGATTTCGTAATTTATTGGCATACAGCTGTTCATAATATGTTTTTAAAATTGTTTGTATTTCCTTGGTGTTGGTAGTGATCTCTCCTTTCTCATTCATGATTTTATTAATTTGAGTCTTCTCTCTCTTCTTTTTAATAAGGTTGGCTAATGGTTTATCTATCTTATTAATTCTTTCAAAGAACCAACTCCTGGTTCTGTTGATCTGTTCCACAGTTCTTTTGGTCTCGTTATCATTGAGTTCTGCTCGAATTTTAATTAACTGTCTTCCTCTGCTGGGGGTGGGGTCTATTTGTTGCTTTTTCTCTAGTTCCTTTATGTGTAAGGTGAGCTTTTGAATTTGAGATCTTTCCAGTTTTTGAATGGATGCTTGTATTGTTAAATACTTTTCTTGAAACCATCAGAGAAATGAGTTTTCTGGGAAAACAACTAACTTGAAATCTAAAGAGACAGGTATCTTTTTTTTTTTAATTTTATTTATTTATGATAGTCATACAGAGAGAGAGAGAGAGAGGCAGAGACACAGGCAGAGGGAGAAGCAGGCTCCATGCACCGGGAGCCCGATGTGGGACTCGATCCCGGGTCTCCAGGATCGCGCCCTGGGCCAAAGGCAGGCGCCAAACCGCTGCGCCACCCAGGGATCCCCTAAAGAGACAGGTATCTATAGGAAGACATAGCACCCAAGTATTTGATTATCTGCCTTCAAATGTCACATAAGCAAGTAGGAAAATTAAGTTAAAAATGTTTAACAAATTGCTAAAGGCTGAGTGTGTACTACTGTAAGAGTGTGAAGTCATAGGGGTTGCAGACCTGGCAGTTTCACACCTGCTTGAACTCTTTTCATCTAGAATATCACCAGGCACTGACAGGGAAGTTGAGGAGAATCCTGAGAGGACTAAGGAAATGGGACAGCAGGCATTGCTGAAAGTATACAAACCATTTTTCTCAATTTCCCATACAAAACAAAACCTTAATTTGTATGCTGAAAACTATCAAAATCTGTTGCCTAAGGTCACTGTAAGAACCCATTGTTGTTGGGAAAAAAATATGGAAACTGCCATTGAAACTCTTGCCTACCCATTCTTCCTATCTCCCCTAAGCAGCAAAAGCCTTCATCTGCAGAGGGAAGGACATCAAAGCTGTAGTCTAAGTACAAAGCTGGAAACCTACTCCAGCTGGGAGAAGGGAAGGTTGAGTGTGGGAGTAGGGAGTAATCTCTATCCCTGAAGTAATAAATGCTAGGCTCAGCATTCCATCTGGCAGAGTGGCAAAAACACTTGTGAAGGCCACATAACCCTGAGACCCAGGTTCACAATGCCTGCCTAATACTGAGACTTATTAAGAACATCAAGAAACATACTGCCTCCCACTCCCCACTAATAAGCCTCAAATAAAAAATAAGCATGAAATACAGCTAAAAAAGCTACAAGAGACAGACTTGTTCTAGGAAACAACACTATGGAAAGACCCAAATCCAACTGGGGACATCAAAAAAGGCATGAGTAGAAGGACTTGAAGGCTCTTGGTGCACTGAAAGTAACTACAGCAACAATAAGCTTGGTACTATATTAATATTAAATCCTAGCAGAAATACCCTACTAAAATCCTAGAAGTAACTGTATGCTCTTCTCCAAACATACAAAATATTTACTTCAGTATCTACCTGTCCTATACAACATGTCAAACTTTCAACAGAATTCTTCTACATACAAAAGGCAAGAAACAGTCTAGAGACAAAGCAATCATTAGAGCCAAACTCAGATATAACACAAATGATGAAAGTATCAGAGAATTCAAATAATTGTAGTTGTTATGTTAAAGGTTCTAATGAAAATGGGAGAAAATCTTCCCTTGTGACTCAATTAAGTCTTATTCTTAGGCAAGCCCTGGGGGCATGTTTCTTGTAGGAGTGCCTTCAGAATATTCCTGTCCCTTCCTCTTTGGGTAGAGCTTGTTTCCCCCTTTTGCTTCTCCCAGCTGCAATGGGTATATCCAGCTACAGCTTCAATGCCCTGGCTTCTGAAGATGGAAGTTATTATTACTTATGGAAGATAGCAAAGTAGATCTGGGCCAACTTTCCTTGATGATCCCCCATTGCCTTCCCCTAGTTGCAGCACAATTTTACTGGCCCCTGATGATTAAGCTTTTTCATTCTGCAAGGAAGATCGGGGAAATGGTCTGGGAGGATTTTGTCAATGGTTGTTCTCTTCTTGCTAGTACTACAGGAAAATCTTTCTGGATTCTCTGTGTGAGCTTAGTGGTATTCCTGGAGAAAAAGCCAGCAAGAGGATGGGAGCCCTAGGTACTCATGGCTGAGTACCCTAGGAACTTCATGTTCTCATGCTAGGTCCCCAGGAATTCATCAAAAATTTGTATTTAATATTCATAATGGCTTCTGCCCCCTGGTAAGCAAATGCTCCAGTCCTGTGTCTCCCTGTAGGTGCCTCTCTCCCTCCGGACTTTGGGAAGACATTTATTTAATCTATGACCTCAGTTCTTTGATGAGTCCAAGAAAACTCATTAATTTTTAATTCATCCAGTTTTTCCTTTGATGGAATAGGCAACATCTTTCCAGTTTTCCATCTCTGAACTGAATATCTAGATCATGAGGTATATGTATATTTAATTTTATAGGAACCATTTTCTAGGAATGCCAAACCATTTTCTAAGTATGGCTGTACAATTTTGTATTTGGGCCAATAACATAAGAGAGATCCAGTTGCTCCCCAGCCTCATGAGTACTTGGTATTGTCAGTACCTTTTTTTCTTTTTGTCATTTAATAGGTGTGTAATGGTATCTCTTGTGGTTGTAATTTGCATTTCAAAATGACCAATAATGTGGTGCGTCTTTTCATGTGCTAATTTTGCATCTGTATATCTTCTTTGGTTTAGCGACCATGACTTTTTGCCAATTTATAAACTGGGTTCTGTTTTTTCTTGTCATTGAGTTTGGAGAACTCTTTATATATTCTGGATGGAAGCCCTTTGTCAGATATATGATTTTCAAATATATTCTGTTTGTAGGTTTTTTTAAAGTTGGTATTTTATTATTTTAAGCACATTGAAGACCCCTCATGAAAATTCAAACAAAGTGGGATTTTATAATACACCCATGCATCCTCAAAATCACAGCCTAATCTTTCCTACTCTTGTATAATCATAAACCAGCCACCTTATCTTGGGCACTTTTAAGATACCTTGAACAAAGAATCAAGTGCTTTGCAGTTCTAAGGTCAAAATATTAGGCAGCAATATGTTTGACCTTGTAAAGAGGAGATTATATCAGTTCAGATTAATTATCTTCTATGATAGAGAGAAAGGCCTTAAAGATAAACTAATAGATTTTCAATTATTCAGGCCTGATTTAGGCTCCTATTTCTATCCTTTAGTCTTATTAACAACTAGTTCTGTGGTTTAGGAATCATACTCCAAGGAATCCAGGAGTTCTATAGAGGATCCCCCAGACACTAAAAGATCAGCAATGCATGGATAGAGATGATGAGCTTCTGAGAGCCTCTCCTTTCTGGCTTCAAGCAGAGAAGCTTTGGTTTTTTATTATTAAGTTAGCTATATTTTTTGTTTAATAAACATTTATATTAAAAAAAAATAAACATTTATATTTTGAAATGATTTTAGATTTATAGAACAGTTGCAAAGATAATACAAAGAGTTCCCATTTACTCTTCAGTCAGATTCACCTAATGTTAACATCTAATATAACCATGGTACATTTGTCATAACTAAAAAATTAACATTGATACTGTGCTTGGAGTACTGCTAACTAAACCGCAGACTTCATTTAGATTTCTTTTTTTTTAAGATTTTATTTATTCATTCATGAGAGACACACAGAGAGAGGCAGAGACACAGGCAGAGGGAGAAGCAGGCTCCACACAGGGATCCCGAAGTGGGACTCAATCTTGGGTCTCCAGGATCACGCCCTGGGCTGAAGAGGGCGCTAAACTGCTGAGCCACCCGGGCTGCACTTCGTTTAGATTTCATTAATTTCTCCACTAATAATCTTTTTTTTTTTTTAAGATTTTATTTTTAAGTAAACTCTACCTGCAACATGAGGCTCAAACTCACAACCCTGAGGTCAAGAGTCACAGGCTCCACCGACTGAGCCAGCCAGGTGCCCCTCCACTAATATTCTTTTAATGTTCCAGGATCCAATCCAAGAAACCACATTACATTAGAGAAGATTTTCTTTTCATTCTTTTGACAGTGTCTTTCACAAAGCAAAAGGTTTAAATTTTGATGAAGATTGACATCAATTTTTTCTTGTATGAATTGTGCTTTTATTGTCATGTATAAGAATTTATGAACAAACTCAAGGTCTCCTAAGTTTTTCTCTTTAAGTTTTATAGTTTTATATTACATTTAGATATATGATCCATTCGGTATTAATTTTTATGTATGATATGAAGTTTAAGTAGAGGTTCATTTTTGTTGCATATGACTGCCCAATTTTCCCCATACCACTTACTAAAAATACAGATCTTCCTTGCTTTACAATGGGGTTATATCCCCAAAAACCTGTCGTAAGTTGAAAATATTGTAAGTTGGAAATACATCTAATAAAACTAACCTATCAACCTATAGCTTAGCCTAGCCTTCCTTAAGCAGGCTCAGAACACTTATATTAGCCTATGGTTAGGCAAAATCATCTAACACAAAGCCTATTTTATAGTAATACATTGAATATCTCATGTAATTTATTGAATACCATACTGAAAGTGAAAAGCAGAATCGTTGTATGGATACAGAATGGTTGTAAGTGTATTGGTTCCCTCTTAAATGCATAGCTCACTGGGAGCTGAGCTATGGCTTGATGCTGCTACCCAGCATCATGAGAAAGTATTATACTACCTATTGTTAGCCTGGGAAAAGACCAAAATTCAGAATTCAAGATACCATTTCTCCTGAACATTTCTACAGTGCTTTTACACCACTGTAAACTTGAAAAATTGTAAGTCAAACCACTGTAATTTGAGATCATTTGTACCACCCTTTATTCACTGAATTGGCTTGGTACTTTTGTCAAAAAAACAATTGGCCATATTTGTGTGGGCCAATTTCTGGACTCTATTCTATCATGTTCATCTGTGCATCTTGATTACTGTCACTTTATAATAATTCTTAAAATCAGGTAGATAAGCAACCAGATCTCAGTTTCTAAATACCATTTCTTAATAAAGGGAACCAGGGACCTTGGAGAAATGGCTGATTCTGGGGTAGAAAGATGAACCTTTATAATCTTTTAGTGCCAGAAAGTAAGGGGAAGCTAAAAAACAAAATGATGAAGAACACGAAGGCCATGTCAAAAGCACACAGGAGCCAATCTGAAAGAGCTAGGTCTCGATGGACAAACTGGAACAATTTGAGCCACAGAATACAAAACAGCTGTATTGGAATAGGACCTAAAAAATAAAATAAATATTCATGCATACACACTGATATAAATAAATGATTGAATAAATAAATAAATGGTTTCCTTCCCTGTGCAGAGGCTTTTTATTTTGATGAAGTCCCAATAGTTTATTTTTGCTTTTGTTTCCCTTTGTCAGGAGATCTATGTAGAAAAAAGTTGCTATAGCAGATGTCAGAGAAGTTATTGCCTGTGCTGTCTTCTAGGATTGTTACGCTTTCAGGTCTCACATTTAGATACTTGATCCATTTTGAATTTATTTTTGTGTAGTGTAAGAAAGTGCTCCAGTTTCTTTCTTTGGCATATTGCTTTCTAGTTTTCCCAACACCATTTGTTTGAAGAGACTGTCTTTTCCCATTGGATATTCTTTCCTGCTTTGTCAAAGATTCATTGATCATATAGTTATGGGTTTATTTCTGGGTTTTCTATTATGTTCTATTGATCTAGGTGTCTATTTTTGTGCCAGTACCATACTGTTTTGATTACTATAGTTTTAAAAAATATTTTATTTATTTATTCATGAGAGACACAGAAAGAGAGGCAGAGACATAGGCAGAGGGACAAGCAGGGTCCTCACCAGGACTTGATCCCAGAATCCCAGGATCATGTCATGACCTGAACCAAAGGCAGACACACAACCACTGAGCCACCCAGGTACTCCTGATTACTACAGCTTTTTTTTTAATAATAAATTTATTTTTTATTGGTGTTCAATTTGCCAACATACAGAATAACACCCAGTGCTCAACCCGTCAAATGCCCCCCTCAGTGCCCGCCACCCAGTCACCCCCACCCCCCACCCACCTCCTCTTCCACCACCCCTAGTTCGTTTCCCGGAGTTAAGAGTCTTCCATGTTCTGTCTCCCTTTCTGATGTTTCCCACTTATTTTTCCTCCTTTCCCCTTTATTGTCTTTCACTATTATTTATATTCCCCAAATGAATGAGACGATATAATGTTTGTCCTTCTCCGATTGACTTATTTCACTCAGCATAATATGCTACAGTTCCATCCACGTTGAAGCAAATGGTGGGAACTACAGCTTTTTAATATAACCTGAAGTCTAGAATTGTGATACTTCCAGCATTACTTTACTTTTTCAAGGTTGCAATGGCTATTTGGGATCTTTTGAGATTCCAAACAAATTTTAGGGCTGTTTGTTCTAGCTCTGTGAATAACGCTGTTGGTATTTTGATAGGGCTAGCATACATAAATATTTTTTGAAGCTTGATTTGCCAACATAATGAATAACATTTATTGAGCATCCCGTCAAGTACCCTCCTCAGTGCCCATCACCCAGTCACCCCATTCCCCTGCCTGCCTCCCCTTCCTCTACCTCTTGTTCGTTTCCCAGAGTTAGGAGTCTCTCGTGTTTTGTCACCTTCTCTAATTTTTCCCACTCATTTTCCCTCCGTTCCCCTATAATCCCATTCACTATTTCTTATATTCCTCATATGAGTGAAACCATAAAATGATTGTCCTTCTCCAATTGACTTACTTCACTCAGCATAATACCCTCCATCCACATCGAAGCAAAAGGTGGAAAATGGTGGGTATTCGTCGTTTCTAATGACTGAGGAATATTCCATTGTATACATAGACCACATCTTCTTTATCCATTTTTCTGTTGATGGACACCGAGGCTCCTTCCACAGTTTGGCTATTGTGGACATTGCTGCTATAAACATTGGGGTGCAGGTGTCCTGGCGTTTCACTGCATCTGTATCTTTGGGGTAAATCCCCAGCAGTGCAATTGATGGGTCATAGGGTAGCTCTATTTTTAACTCGTTGAGGAACTTCCACACTGTTTTCCAGAGTGGCTGTACCAGTTCACATTCCCACCAACATTGCAAGAGGGTTCCCCTTTCTCCACATCTTCTCCAACATTTGTTGTTTCCTGTCTTGTTGATTTTCACCATTCTCACTGGTGTGAGGTGGTATCTCATTGTGGTTTTGATTTGTATTTCCCTGATGGCAAGTGATGTTGGAACATTTTCCCATGTGCTTGTTGCCCATGTGTATGTCTTCTTTGGTGAAATTTCTGTTCATGTCTTTTGCCCATTTCACGATTGGATTGTTTGTTTCTTTGCTGTGGAGTTTAATAAGTTTTTTATAGATCTTGGATACTAGCCCTTTATCTGATATGTCATTTGCAAATATCTTCTCCCATTCTGTAGGTTGTCTTTTAGTTTTGTTGACTGTTTCTTTGGCTGTGCAGCAGCTTTTTATCTTGATTAGGTCCCAATAATTCATTTTTGCTTTTGTTTCTTTTGCCTTCCTAGATGTATCTTGCAAGAAGTTACTGTGGCCGAGTTCAAAAAGGGTGTTGCCTGTGTTCTCCTCTAGGATTTTGATGGATTCTTGTCTCACATTTAGATCTTTCATCCATTCTGAGTTTATCTTTATGTATGGTGTAAGAGAATGGTCTAGTTTCACACTTCTGCACGTGGCTGTCCAATTTTCCCAGCACCATTTATCGAAGAGACTGTCCTTTTTCCAGTGGGTAATTGTTCCTGCGTTTTCGAATATTAGTTGACCATAGAGTTGGAGTCCATTTCTGGGTTCTCTATTCTGTTCCATTGATCTATGTGTCTGTTTTTGTGCCAGTACCACACTGTCTTGAGGATCACAGCTTTGTAGTACAACTTGAAATCCGGCATTGTGATGCCATCAGCTTTGGTTTTCTTTTTCAATATTCCCCTGGCTATTCGAGGTCTTTTCTGGTTCCACACATATCTTAAGATGATTTGTTCCAACCCTGTGAAGAAAGTCCATGGTATTTTGATAGGGATTGCATTAAATGTATAAATTGCCCTGGGTAGGATTGACATTTTCACAATATTAATTCTTCCCACCCATGAGCATGGAATATTTTTCCATCTCTTTGTGTCTTCCTCCATTTCTTTCAGAAGTGTTGTGTAGTTTTTAGGGTATAGATCTTTACCTCTTTGGTTAGGTTTATTCCTAGGTATCTTATGCTTTTGCGTGTAATTGTAAATGGGATTGACTCCTTAATTTCTCTTTCTTCAGTCTCATTGTTAGTGTATAGAAATGCCACTGATTTCTGGGCATTGATTTTGTATCCTGCCACATTGCCAATTGCTGTGTAAGTTCTAGCAATCTTGGGGTGGAGCATTTTGGGTTTTCTATGTACAGTATCATGTCATCGGCGAAGAGGGAGAGTTTGACTTCTTGTTTGCCAATTTGAATGCCTTTTATTTCTTTTTGTTGTCTGATTGTTGAGGCTAGGACTTCTAGTACTATGTTGAATAGCAGTGGTGAGAGTTCGTGTCATGTTCCTGATCTTAGGGGAAAGGCTCTCAGTGTTTCCCCTTTGAAAATGATATTTGCTGTGGGCTTTTCATAGATGGCTTTTATGATACTGAGGAACGTTCCCTCTATCCCAACACTCTGAAGAGTTTTGATCAGGAGTGGATGCTGTATTTTGTCAAGTGCTTTCTCTGCATCTATTGAGAGGATCATATGGTTCTTGTTTTTCTCCTTTGTTGATGTGATCTATCACTTTGATTGTTTTATGAGTGTTGAAGGAACCTTGCATCCCGGGGATAAATCCCACTTGGTCATGGTGAATAATCTTCTTAATGTATTGTTGGATCCTATTTGCTAGTATCTTCTTGAGAATTTTTTCATCCGTGTTTCTCAGGGATATTGGTTTATAATTCTCCTTTTTGGTGGGTTCTTTGTCTCGTTTTGGAATCAAGGTGATGCTGGCCTCATAAAATGAGTTTGGAAGTATTCTATTGATAGGGCTAGCATTAAATGTGTAGATTGCTTTGAGTAGTATAGACATTTTAACAATATTTGCTCTTCTGTGAGCATGGAATGTGTTTCCATGTCTTTGTGCCATTCAATTACTTTCATCAGTATTTTATAATTTTCAGAATATAGCTCTTTCATCACTTTAGTTAGTGTTATTCCTATGTATCTTAATATTTTGGGTGCAATTATAAATGGAATGGATTCCTTAATTTCTCTTTCTGCTGCTTCATTATTAGTGTATAGAAATGCAACTGATTTCTGTACATTGATTTTGAATCCTGCCATTTTACTGAATTGTTTTATCAGTTCTAGCAGTATTTTGGTGGTCTTTCAGGTTTTCTATATATAGTATCATGTCATCTGCAAATGGTGAAACTCTTACTTCTTTGCTGATTTGGATGCCTTTTATTTCTTATATTGTCTGTGGCTAGGACTTCCAGTACTATGTTGAATAAGGGTGGACATCTCTGTCTTATTCCTGACTATGGAGGAAAAGTTCTCAGTTTTTCCCTGTTAAGGATGCTATTACCTGTGAGTTTTTCATATATACTCTTTATTATGTTGATGTATGTTCCCCCTAAACCTACTTTGTTGAAGGTTTTTTTTTTTATCATGAATAGATGTACTTTGTCAAATGCTTTCTCCTCATCTATTGAAATGATGATACGTTTCTTATCCTTTCTTTTATTAATGTGCTGTATCATGTTGATTGATTTGTGAATACTGAGCCACCCTGGTAACCCAGGAATAAGTTCCACTTGATTGTGGTGAATGATTTTTAATGTATTGTTGGATTCAGTTTGCTAGTATTTTATTGAGAATTTCTGCATCCATGTTCATCAGGAATATTGGCCTATAGTTCTCTTTTTTAGTGGAGTCTTTATCTGGTTTTGGTATCAGGACAATACTGGCCTCATAGAATGAAGTTGGAAGTTTTCTCTCTTTTCCTCCTCTTCCTCCTCCTTCTCTTTCTCCTCCTCCTCCTCCTCCTCCATCCTCTTCCTTCTTCTTCTTCTTCTTCTTCTTCTTCTTCTTCTTCTTCTTCTTCTTCTTCTTCTTTCTTCTTTGGTGGCAGCAGCAGCAGCATTTATTTATTGTAATCTACTATTGGTGAAGGATACAAAAGAAAAGATCCCTTTCTCACCCATTAGTCTGAATCTCTAGTGCAGTGGCCTCTGCAATTACTAATCATGTTATTACCTATCAGCTTTCATGACTTATCTCATGATGTTACTTGTTCCAGTGCTGCATCCAGCACATGTGGGTACTTACACCACATCACCTCTTGTGGATGATGGTCATGGGTGGCTAAGTTTCTTCTTGAGCTAAAGAATTCCAGGGAACTAGCAGATAGATCCACGAGGCAGCAAAATGTAAAGAAATGAGCAAAGGCACTGGAATCAGAAAGACAGGTTTAATTACTGGAATATCTTGCCAGAGGGTGTGATGTCAGGCAAGTTGTAAATAGTCTTTAGCTCCTAGTTCTTCACATAGAGTTTTTTCCCTAAAGAAATCATTAGGGAAGTAGACAGGCAATGATTCATGAGGATGTTTGCCACAGCATGGATGATACTTTAGAATGAATGTGTAAGACATATATTTTTATTTTTTTAAAGATTTTATTAATTTACTCATGATAGACATAGAGAGAGAGAGAGAGAGAGAGAGGCAGAGACACAGGCAGAGGGAGAAGCAGGCTCCATGCCAGGAGCCTGATGCGGGACTTGATCCTGGCACTCCAGGATCCCGTCCTGGGCCAAAGGCAGGCACCAAACCGCTGAGCCACTCAGGGATCCCCTGTAAGACATATATATGATAATATATGCACTAAAATGACAAATGGAAGAGAGGGTTTTTTTTAAAGGGGGAGCGGAGAGGGAGAAGGAGAGAGAGAATCTTAAGCAGGCTCCATGCTTAGTGCGGAGCTGACATGGGGCTCAATCTCACAATCCTGAGTTCAGGACCTGAGCCAAAATCAAGAGTCAGAGACTTAACTGACTAAGCCACCAGAAGAGAGGTTTTTAATGAATGCTAGAGTTCCAAGGTTGTTTCTCAGTTCTTCCTTTTCTGATTTTATGGATTTTTTTTACTATGAGCATGAATTACTTGAGTAATAATGTTCAACTTTATTATTTATCAAGAATGCAAATTCAGATACTAGGATGGTACCATTTTCTCTCATCAAAATAGCAGAAAAAGAACTAATGTTATACCCAACAATTGCAAAGGTGGAAGAAAACAGGCCTTCTTATACACAAGCTGGAGTGTAAAATGGTTTCCTATATCTTTGAGTTATCTAGCAATACAAATAAAAACCTTTAAAGCCCCCACTTTCCTTTCATCCAACATTTCAGTTTCCAGGAATACGTTCTAATATGAGAAAAGTGTGCTACAGCAGAAGAATAAGATGTCCATTCCAATTTTTCTTATAATAGCAAAAGGATGAGAAATAACCAACATAAAACACACACATAGACACACATGTGTCTGTTTAAAATAAACAAAATCATACTGTAGTGTTCTATGTCTTTTTGGTATTATTTAACCTTAATTAATGGACATCAATATATACCAATATATGTTAATTAATCTAATTCTTCAATGACTGCAAAATTTCCTTTGTCTGCTTTTACTGCAGTTTATATGAGCAAGTACGTTACTGAACACACAGGCACTTCTTTTTTCCACGGGCACTTTTTGCATTCTTACAACTGTTGTGTATATACTGCAGTCTTTTTTTTAATTGGAGTTCAATTTGCCAACATATAGCATAATACCCAGTGCTCATCCCATCATGTGCCCCCCTCAGTGCCCGTCACCCAGTCACCCTCACCCCCCGCCCACCTCCCTTTCCACTACCCCTTGTTCGTTTCCCAGAGTTAGGAGTCTCTCATGTTCTGTTTACCTCTCTGATATATACTGCAGTCTACTTGGATGAATATGCCTTTAGCATGAATCCCCAAAGGGAGATTGCTGGAAAAGAATGCTTACTGCATTACTAATTGAGAGATACTGGGAGTGTCAGGAGTTTTTTATGAACCTCTAAAACTGCTTCCTCTCCCTCATCTGAAGGGGGAAGGGTGGGTTACATGAGCTTCTGGGGCTCAACACAGATACAACCCATACATCCTAGCTGTATCCACTATTGTTCTCTCTCTCTCTCTCCAAGGCTAGCCATTGGGATTTCTCCCAATTGCACATGAAGGTGGTAGTTACCGGTAGTAACTCCCAGGTCTGGCCCATACTCAGACCCACAAGGGCAGTACCCCAGGCCAGGAGAAGATGATACAGGGAAGAACAGAGCACTCCCCACAACCATCATCTCCCTCTGAAGCACACACTTGTAGTCAGTATGTGACCCTGAATCCTTCCCTCCTCCAGGTATTGAAAACAGGCCAGGGCATCACCCAGTCACAGTATAGCCACAGCTGCTACCTCACTACAGCTTCACCATGGCCTTGTGTCTATATATCTCACTCATAGCTGACCCAGGAAGCATAAAGCACATTTCTCCTATCAGGTTTTTGGACAGTCTGAAAAAGGCTGACCTTTGGCCCATGTGCCAACTGGGCCTTGGCTTGGGGCTGGACCTTGATACCTGTTTCACTTCAGACTGGGCACAGTCGCTTCCCCACTCTTGATTATCACCTCCAACAATGGTAAATGGGTGGACAAAAGTTCTCTTTTCCCTCTGCTATGGTGAGAGAGGGGAGGGACAGGAATGGCAGAAAAGGATGCCTTGTGGCTCCCCTCAGTGGTCCTAGCAACAACAGTATTACTTTCAGGTGTTAATTCTACTGAGAATTAGATGACCTCATTCTGGAATTTAAATACTGACGTGACAGTGGGATCGAGCAATTTTTAGTGAATGAATTATTTGTAAGGAGCAGATTTTACTGGTGCCATAAAACAAATAAAATGAAACAATATCTACAATTTTCACAATGATACAAACAGGGGCTTGGGAATACCTGATTGTTCTTGGTCAGAGTGCAATGCTGCCTGAGTATGAGGTTACTTGGAAGGCTTGCAGCACTGGGCAAATAGGATTTTTTTTCAATTTAGACTCCAAGCTCTCACACAGACAGGACCCCATCTCCCCAGCGTCCTGAAGAAACTTGATCCTACCCAGAGGACATAGCTCCTGCCAACAGACAGAACACCAAGGTCAGAGAGACAGCTGGGCAGTAGATAGTCTTTCCAAGAGATAACAGGAAATGACTAAGAGCCAATAAAAGAACTTACCTGAGGAGAAACATGAGACTGAGGTCAGATCCCACAGTTTATGCTGATTAAAGAGTATGAGACCTCAGTCCTTCTCAATAAATCTTTATTTCATACACATAAAGATCTGAGTTGTAGGAACAGCTCCCGATTAGATATTAAAAGTGGTTAACCCTAATTGGTGAGATCAAGGAAGAATTATATATTCTTTACACTTGGCTCTAAATTGACTCTACATCTTGTCTGTATGAGAAAGTAAGGGAGAGAGGGAAGAAGAAAGTGAGTGATGTGGCAATTCTGCTGCCACAGGGGATTTTTCTAACTCTCAAAGAATGCGTGCTTCTCTAAAGGTAACCCATTTCATGATTGGATTGTTTGTTTCTTTGGTGTTGAGTTGAATAAGTTCTTTATAGATCTTGGAAACTAGCCCTTTATCTGATATGTCATTTGCAAATATCTTCTCCCATTCTGTAGGTTGTCTTTTAGTTTTGTTGACTGTATCCTTTGCTGTGCAAAAGCTTCTTATCTTGATGAATTCCCAATAGTTCATTTTTGCTTTTGTTTCTTTTGCCTTCCTGGATGTATCTTGCGAGAAGTTACTGTGGCCGAGTTCAAAAAGGGTGTTGCCTGTGTTCTCCTCTAGGATTTTGATGGAATCTTGTCTCACATTTAGATCTTTCATCCATTTTGAGTTCATCTTTGTGTATGGTGCAAGAGAGTGGTCTAGTTTCATTCTTCTGCATGTGGATGTCCAATTTTCCCAGCACCATTTATTGAAGAGACTGTCTTTCTTCCAGTGGATAGTCTTTCCTCCTTTATCGAATATTAGTTGACCATACATTTCAGGGTCCACTTCTGGGTTCTCTATTCTGTTCCATTGATCTATGTGTCTGTTTTTGTGCCAGTACCATACTGTCTTGATGACCACAGCTTTGTAGTACAACCTGAAATCTGACATTGTGATGCCCCCAGATATGGTTTTCTTTCTTAAAATTCCCCTGGCTATTCGGGGTCTTTACTGATTCCACACAAATCTTAAAACAAACAATCCAATCATGAAATGGGCAAAAGACATGAAGAGTAATCTCACAGAGGAAGACATGGACATGGCCAACATGCACATGAGAAAATGCTCCGCATCACCTGCCATCAGGGAAATACAAATCAAAACCACAATGAGATACCACCTCACACCAGTCAGAATGGGGAAAATTAACAAGGCAGGAAACAACAAATGTTGGAGAGGATGTGGAGAAAGGGAACCCTCTTACACTGTTGGTGGGAATGTGAACTGGTGCAGCCACTCTGGAAAACTGTGTGGAGGTTCCTCAAAGAGTTCAAAATAGACCTGCCCTATGACCCAGCAATTGCACTGTTGGGGATTTACCCCAAAGATTCAGATGCAATGAAACGCCGGGACACCTGCACCCCGATGTTTCTAGCAGCAATGTCCACAATAGCCAAATTGTGGAAGGAGCCTCGGTGTCCATCGAAAGATGAATGGATAAAGATGTGGTTTATGTATACAATGGAATATTACTCAGCCATTAGAAATGACAAATACCCACCATTTGCTTCGACGTGGATGGAACTGGAGGGTATTATGCTGAGTGAAGTAAGTCAATCGGAGAAGGACAAACCTTGTATGTTCTCATTCATTTGGGGAATATAAATAATAGTGAAAGGGAATATAAGAGAAGGGAGAAGAAATGTGTGGGAAATATTAGAAAGGGAGAGAGAACATAAAGACTCCTAACTCTGGGAAACGAACTAGGGGTGGTGGAATGGGAGGAGGGCATGGGGTGGGGGTGAATGGGTGACGGGCACTGAGGGGGGCACTTGACGGGATGAGCACTGGGTGTTATTCTGTATGTTGGCAAATTGAACACCAATAAAAAATAAATTTATTATAAAAAAATAAAGGTAACCCGCAGGGTCTAGGAATGAAAGACAGAAAGGGTTTTTGGTGGGGGGCGGGGGTGGAGATAGGGAAGGGCAGGGCAAACTCCTTTCTGTCTTATAGGTATCCACCTACGTTTGTTTGCCAAAAGGAGGAGCAGTGGGCTGCTGTTTTCCTCCTCACCTCCCCTCACCTCCCTCTTTTCCTGACAGTGAAGGACCAGACCACCTAGGTGATGGTGAAGCCTTTGGAGGTTCACCAGATGCATGAGATCTACAACCCCGAGGACTGCATTTTATTTGCTGTGTTACCCTTAGAGTACCATGTGTCTTTGGAGCCCTAGAACATGCTGGTTTCAGGAAAACAAAGCATATTTACTGTCTGAGAGGAGCAGGAGGCGAAATTTTCCAAAGCCTCCCTCTTCTTTGGGATCATGCTGCACGTACACAATGCTACATAACTAGCCGTTTTAAGTTAATAACAGTGTGAGCAGCACCAATATGACAGCAAACATTATGCAGTATTGGTTTTGACGGGTGGCCACATTTTTTCAAATGTGCTGCAGTTTACTTATACAGCAAGTTCATGAAAATTCTTTTATAAATTAAGGTGCTTTGGAAGTCTCATGTATCTAAATCTTTGTTCACAAACAAAAGATTTTCTGTAACATAAAGTTTTAGAAATAGAAGTTCTGAGTTACAGGATGTATGCAAGGTTTAAAGTTTATATATTCAGATTTATCAATACTTTTCTTTACATTTTTTGGATTTCTCTCATGCTTAAAATGGCTTTGCACACTTTCAGAGCCTAAAAGCTTTCACACATCTCTGGAAAGACTAAAGATTCTCTTGAGGGTCCCTGGGACAGTTGCACTGAGGAGAAAATTTAAAGGGCCAATTGGAAGGTTAAAAACAGGGCTGGTAATAGTCCTAGACACACTGAAAGATTTGGGGAATGTAGAAGGGAAAGACAAATCTTCCAGGACTGGGGAACAATGCCCCGCTTCAGACGGAGCAGTCTTTGCTTGGTTCAGGAAGGCTGGATTCACAGCCTATGTGACACACATATCACTGTGCATACCCACAGGTATTATTACATGTACCTCCAAAACGTGGGATTGACTGGCAAAGGTGACTCTGCATAGGTGTTTAAGTGGCAACAGAAGATAGATACCATTTTTATTCCCTTTCGGATTCTCTAACAAGCTCTCTGCTGTCTCTCAGCAAGTATAAATGAATACGTGTGAATGCATGAGCATGAGAGGGAGCCAGCAAGACTCAGACAGGTCGTAGCAGTGAGATCTGCAGTCTCTGAGAAGAAAGTTCCTCCAGGTCGTCATCTTTCTCCTAAAAGGTCATGTGGCTGCCAAGGCTTTTGTAAGGTGGGGCCAGGAAAAGGGAGGATGGTGGACTGCAAAGGGACCTAGACAGTGTGTCTAGGACTATTACCAGCCCTGTATTTCACCCGCCAATTGCCCCTTTAAATTTTCTCTTCAGTGCAGCTGTCCCAGGGGCCCTCAAGAGAATCTTTAGTCTCTCCAGAGATGTGTGAAAGCTTTCAGATGAAGTTGGGGTGAGTCTTGGGGACATTATTTGAGGTTCCTGGGTTCCAGAGGGACCAGATCATTTTGACAAAGGGTAGATTCAGGAATCCTCCATGGGGTTCCAGATAAAGGGATAAGAAAGATTCGATGGTGAGCATGCGCAAGATGCATTGCACATGACCAGTACCCAGCATTTTTCCTTCAGACATTGGTGTGGGGTGTGTGTGAAGCATTCCAGGTGCAGTGCTATACAGATTGCATCTTGCTGTCTGGATCCTATCTCACTGTCTAAGACTCAATATGTAGGTCTCCAGAGCAGTCTACCCAGAAGTTTAAGGGCAAGTGTGCAGAGGGAGCCAGTGGGCATTGGTCAGGGCTGTGTAGTTGCCGGCCTCTGAAGAGTAAAGCCCTTGAGCACTTTGTTCTTTTGACAGGCATTGCGACTGCCATGGTGCTTCTCATGGTGAACAAGTGAGGATGGTGGGCTGTGGAGAGGAGGGAGATCACAGGAAGATGTGGCAAAGCTTGGAGAATAATTTGACGTGTTTGAGTCCCTAAGGCATCAGGAAATGACACATGCAGAACTGGGAATTTTCAGTGCGCCCCTGGATGAGGGGAGGGGCAAGTAATACCCACGTGGCACATGCTGAGGCAGTGCGCATGCCCAGGGCTGCGAGCCTCCAGACAGTCATTGGTGTGGGATGTGTGGGTCGTGTCCCTCCATTTGGATTCCTTCTTGCTGTCTGAGACTCAATTGGTAGGTCTTCATATCAGTCTGTCCAGACGTTTGAGTGTGAGGAGGGAGCCAGTGGGCTTTGGTGGGTCAAGGCTGTGCAATTCCTGGCCTCTGAGGAAAAAAGCCCTCCAGGTATTTTTTTTTTTCTTGCAGGCGTTGCGGCTGCTGTTCCTCGGTCCTGGTGCAAAATAAGTGAGGAAGGTGGGCTGTGGACAGTAGGAAGGGTCATAGGCAGATGGGACCACATTTGGAGCATCATTATATGCATTTGGGTCCGGAAGGCGCCAGAAACTGAAATAAGGCAGTTTTGGAAATTTTGAGTGTGCTCCTCGGTGAGGGGAGAGGGAGGTCACACCCACGAGGCACATGCTAAGGCATTGTGCATGTCCAGGGTTGTGAGCCTCCCAACAGTCGTTGGTATGGGACGTGTGTACCGTGTTCCGGGTGTGGAGCTGTGTGTGTTGCGTTCCTCTGTCTGGGTTCTAATCTTTTTTTTAAAAAAACTTTTATTTATTTATGATAGTCACAGAGAGAGGCGCAGAGACATAGGCAGAGGAAGAAGCAGGCTCCATGCAGGGAGCCTGATGTGGGACTCGATCCCAGGTCTCCAGGATAGCACCCTGGGCCAAAGGCAGGTGCCAAACCACTGCGCCACCTAGGGATCCCTCTCTGTCTGGGTTCTTTCTTGCTGTCTGAGACTCAGTTGGTAGGGCTATAGATCATTATGTCTAGAAGTTTGAGTGTGAGGAGGGAGCCTGTGGGTTTGGTGGGTCAGGGCCATGTAGTTCCCTGCCTCTGAGGAGGAAAGCCCTCCTTCCATGTCTTTTTTGTTCTCCTGGACTTTGTAGCTGCTATGGTTCTGGTCATGGTGGAAAATAAATGACGATGGTGGGCTGTGGTCGGGAGGGGTTCATAGGCAGATGGGGCAAAGATTGGGGTATCATTTGATGCATCTGGGTCCTGGAGGCACCAGGAACTGACATAGGGTAGTTTGGGGAATTTTCAGTGCTCCCCTGGATGGGGGGGGGGTGTCATACCCACGTGGCACATGCTAAGGCAATGTGCATGCCCAGGGCTGCATGCCTTCCCAACAGCCGTTGGTGTGGGACCTTTGCAAGGTGTTCTGGTACTGGGTGCAGAGCTGTGAAGCTGTTTGCTTAAGAAAAATGCCTCAGATGTTATTGTTTCTTGTGCTGGAGGAGGAAGGTCTTTGAGGTAATTGCTTTTTTTTTTTTAAATTTTTAAAGATTTTATTTATTTATGAGAGAAGCAAAGACACAGGCAGAGGAAAAAGCAGGCTCCACGCAGGGAACTCGATCCCGGGACTCCAGGATCACGCCCTGGGCTGAAGGCAGGCGCTAAACTGCTGAGCCACCCAGGGATCCCCGAGGTAATTGCTTTTTTTTCTACAGATCTTGCAGCAGCCATGATTTTTGTCTTTGTTGGTGGGTTGAGACAAGGGAAGATAGAAGGCTGGTGAGGATTAGGGGTTCAAATTAAGATAGGCCGTATCTTCGAGGTGTTTTTGGTGTATCTGGGTCTTGGAGGCACTGTGAACTGCTGATAGAAGTCAGACTTGGAAACTTTTGCTGAGGCCTCGGTGAGGGGTCACGGAAGCCCTTCTCATGGGGTAATTGTGGAATGTAGTGCACATGCTCATTGCCCAGCACTTTTCCCTTGGTGGTTGGTGTGCAGGCTTGTACAGCGTGTTGCTGGTACTGAGTTTAGCAGGTGAAATCTTACCATGTGGATTTTTTCTTGCTGAGACTATATCAGTAGGCCCACAGATTAGTGCCCAGGTTTGATTGTGAAGAGGGTGCTGCCTGTTTTTAGGTGGGTAGGGGCAGTGTGATTCCTGGCCTCTGGGGAGTAAGTTCCTTGAGGTCATCCTCCTCACAGATATGGCCACCAGATGGGGCTGGAAAGGGAAGATGATGGGCCGTGGAGGGGAGGATGCCAGATGAAGATGGGAGAGTCCAAGGAGTGCATTGGAGGCATCTGAGTCCTGGGGGCACCTGAAACTGCTGACAGAGCACAGAATTGAGAATGGTCAGTGGGGAGATGGACAGAGCTGTATATTACAAAATCTCTTCATAGTGTGGAGTTCAGTTGTGAAACTAAATCTTTTTAGGAAAGCAGCTGTATGTCTTTTTTCAGGTACTTGAAAATCCCTTGTCTGCCAAATTACTGTGAATCATAGGTTTTGCAGACAGCCTAATTTGATGTAATTGGAAAATAGTTGTTATTAATTCAAGGTTTATTTAGGAAATCCCAACAAATGTAAAAAATAACTTACAACCAGTCGTTAGCTATGAAAATAGTCTAGCATAATTACTGTTTTATTGCATTCTTTAGTTAATGATTTTCAACTTTCAGTGCAAATATGAGTGCATGAGTAAGATCAAGATCTCGAAGAAGGGAGATGGAAAAATCTTCTAAGCTGGATGAACCTGTGGCTGTGAGTGCTTTAATCTCTTACTTCTATTGGCAGAAATAATTTTTTATGAAAAGCCATCAAAAAAGTTGTTAAAGCAATATAGATATGTTGTTTAAAGGACTTCTTTGCTGAAAATGGTGAAAAATTAATCCCATGAAAGAGACATTGAGCAAAAAGACTTATATTCTATTGTTGCCTTGATATGTAAATTGATAGGAGCATGGGAATCATCTCTATGACCTCCCTTTTTTACTTATTTTCTGAGATGTGTGTTATTTCTTTAATATTAAGGTTTCCACAATTATTGGTCCTTGCAGATAACTCCTTTCTTAGGGTGTGTTCTATATAGAAATAGTAATTTTATTGACTCTTTATAGAGAAGAGCATAGAAAAAATTCAGATTTGTGATTACCTCCATGTAGTATGTATATTTTTGCCTTCTGTCATTATAATATTAATGTCAATTCCCCTTATATGTACCTACCCTACCCCAAGGCTAAGCAATCAAGTAAAAAAAACATCAGAAGAAAAGGAACCAACAACCAAGAATCCAGATATTGAGTTTGGACAAGAGAAAGAAGAAGGAGCACATGTGGTTCAAGGTTGATGAGGAGATGGAGAAAATGTATTTCATTTATGTGGTTATATTAGTAACAGAAATAAAGGGTTTCCTGAAAATTGGCTGGAAACTTCTTTGGTAAGGGAAAGGTATAGTTTGCTGCTGACTGCAGTCCCTCTCTGATAAGTTTTCCTTATTTCAGCACTTTACCATCCCTTATTTTAAATTATTTGGCATGTTTGGAAAATACAATTCCTGCCAAAGCTCTATATTAGCAAATCAAGAGAAACAAATTAAATTTAAATAGAATTTACACTATATTGCTAGTTAGACCTAGCCTTTTTTTGAATGCTGCTTTCTGGGCATCTTAATAGTATTGATTTTCTTTTAATTTGCCTAATCTGTTTCTCAAAAATCACTGTATCTTTTAGATGCCAAAAAAGAGTATAGATCTATTTTGACTTCTCTAGGTTAGTTCATTGATTTTTTAAATTGTGAGCTAGGATGAGAAATGGTAATATTGTTCCCTCACATTTTAATATCATCTATGATGGTAGTGGCTTTATAACTAGTGTGATCTGTAATTTTTTTCCTTTGCCAACCATGTAATTTTTATCATCCAAACCAGAACACTTGAGAGATGTTGACTGTTTACATCAGGACAATAGATGTAAATGGAACAGAATGGCCACCATACTATAAACAGACCATATAAAGGTTGAACTAGATCAGTGAAATAGTTTTGCATAAAAGAGACAAACAAAATAGAATAATGTCCTTTGCCCTCTCATTAGTTAAAACAATTCCAAGTATGACATTATTATTTTGGCTAATATAGATAATTAGAAGACTATTTCAAGTGAACGAATTTGAATGACACTGGGTTTACTTGCTTGTTTTGCTTCTTGGAGTTTCTACTTGGTTGATTTTATCTGAAATCACTGGCAGTTTTTACTTGCTACTTAAAATTATCTTTAAATAGTCTCGTGGAATTTAATCTCTTCTGGGTTTGAGAAACCTGTTTCTTCATACCTCCAAAAAGAATGATGCATTTAAAAAGTTAGTGCTTAAATGCCTGAAAATGTACATTAGCACAGAAGTCTATGCAGTCATTAGGCTTCTGGTTTTAGTTTCATATTCTAAAACCAAAGCTGTAGTGTCCTTTGTGTACTTTTATTATTGTCTAAGTTAAGTTCTGCTAAGTGATGTACCCAACTGTTATGTTTATGTTTTAGGTGATGGACAGTCATAAGAAGAAAAGCTGAAGCCACACAACGTTTTGTTTGTTCTATTGATAATTTGGTTTAAATTTTCTCAATAAAGAATCTAAGTTTGCTCAGAAGTCATCATGCATATCTTCTTGTTAAATCTGTTCCTAGGAACCTGGTACTATTATAAATGATGCCTTTAAAAAACTCCTTATATTCTATTTAGAGCTGGTATATTGAAGTGCTATTTATTTTTGCATAATGATTTTGTCTGGCAACTTTGCTAAACTTTTTTTAAAAGTGTCTCTCTACATCTTTTTGGACTTTCTACATACATAATCATACCATATGCAGATAATGACAGTATTGTTTCTTCCTTTTGAATCTTTAAACCTTGTAGTTCTTGTCCTTCCTTTATGACACTGGCCACATCCTTTTTTTTTTTCCACATCCTTTTAAGCACAGTTTTGGATAGAAGCGATAGTAGACATCCTTGTATATTCCTGATCTTTCTTTCAACATGTCACTATGATGTATACTATAGATTTTTAAAAATTAGATGTCTTCTATTAGATTGAGGAAGTTCCTTTTTATTCCTAGTTTGTTAAGAGTATTTACCATGAATGTTGAATGTTATCACACACTTAATCTACATCTATTGAGGTGATCTCTTTAAAGATTTTTAAAAATTTATTCATTTGAGAGAGAGAGAGAGAGAGCACAAGCAGGGGGGAGAGGGAGAAGGAGAAGAAGGTTCCCCACTGAGCAGGGAGCCCCATTTGGGGCTCCATCCCAGGATCTGGAGATCATGACCTGAGCCTAAGGCAGATGCTTAACCCTCTGAGCCACACAGGCATGCTTGTTGAGGTGATTTTAACAGTTTTTTTTTTTCATTAATCTGTTAATGTGGATTCCTAGAATAAACTCAGTTTAAGTCATGGTATATTGTCCTTTTTATGTATTTTTGGATTCCCCTTTCCAGTGTTTTGTTCAAGATGTTTGCATCTTTGTTTGTGAGATTGGCCCATACTTTTTTTTATGTACTCTCCATCTTGGCCTTTGGTGTCAAGGCTCTGGCTTCAAAAATGAGGTGAGGTGTGTAATTATTCTGTTCTCTGGTAGATAGAGTTCATCTGACGTTAGAATTATTTCTTAAATGTTTGATAGAATTTGTTGGTGAAGCCATCTGGGCTTGGAGTTCATTTTTAGGAAAGTTTGAAATTAATGATTTAATATTTTTCTATTCTTTTTTTTTAATTTATTTTTTTTTAATTTTTATTTATTTATTTATTTATGATAGTGACAGAGAGAGAGAGAGAGAGAGAGAGGCAGAGACACAGGCAGAGGGAGAAGCAGGCTCCATGCACCGGGAGCCCGATGTGGGATTCGATCCCGGGTCTCCAGGATCGCGCCCTGGGCCAAAGGCAGGCGCCAAACCGCTGCGCCACCCAGGGATCCCTATTTTTCTATTCTTTAGTCAGTTTGGGTTTTATTTTCATAGGGCTTTGGCCATGTTATCTAAATTTTTATTACAGAGTTGTCCATAATATCCTCTCATTATTCTCCTAATGTCTGCAGGATAATAAACACTTTTAAATTAAAACATTCTTCCTAAATGGGGCTTTAGCTTCATCTCACTGTTTTGTTAACTCAGAATATTTTCTTTTCTTTAATAAATTTATTTTTTTTATTGGTGTTCAATTTGTCAACATACAGAATAACACCCAGTGCTCATCCTGTCAAGTGCCCACCTCAGTGCCCGCCACCCAGTCACCCCCACCCCCCACCCACCTCCCCTTCCACCACCCCTAGTTCGTTTCCCAGAGTTAGGAGTCTTTCATGTTCTGTCTCCCTTTCTGATATTTCCCACTTATTTTTTCTCCTTTCTCCTTTATTCCCTTTCACCATTTTTCATATTCTCCAAATGAATGAGACCCTATAATGTTTGTCCTTCTCCGATTGACTTATTTCACTAAGCATAATACACTCCAGTTCCATCCACATCAAAGCAAATGGTGGTATTTGTCGCTTCAAATGGCTGAGTAATATTCCATTATATACATAGACCACATCTTCTTTATCCATGCATCTGTCGATGGACATCGAGGCTCCTTCCAGTTTGGCTATTGTGGACATTGCTGCTAGAAACATTGGGGTGCAGGTGTCCCGGTGTTTCACTGCCTCTGTATCTTTCGGGTGAATCCCCAACACTGCAATTGCTGGGTCGTAGAGCAGATCTATTTTTAACTCTTTTGAGGAAGCTCCACACAGTTTTCCAGAGTGGCTGCACCAGTTCACATTCCCACCAACAGTGCAAGAGGGTTCCCCTTTCTCCACATCCTCTCCAACATTTGTGGTTTCCTGCCTTGTTAATTTTCCTGATTCTCACTAGTGTGAGGTGGTATCTCATTGTGATTTTGATTTGTATTTCCCTGATGGCAAGTAATGCGGAGCATTTTCCCATGTGCTTGTTAGCCATGTCTATGTCTTCCTCTGTGAGATTTCTCTTCATGTCTTTTGCCCATTTCCTGATTGGATTGTTTGTTTCTTTGGTGTTGAGTTGAATAAGTTCTTTATAGAGCTCGGAAACTAGCCCTTTATCTGATAGGTCATTTGCAAATATCTTCTCCCATTCTGTAGGTTGTCTTTTAGTTTTGTTGACTGTATCCTTTGCTGTGCAAAAGCTTCTAATCTTGATGAAGTCCCAATAGTTCATTTTTGCTTTTGTTTCTTTTGCCTTCCTGGATGTATCTTGCGAGAAGTTACTGTGGCCAAGTTCAAAAAGGGTGTTGCCTGTGTTCTCCTCTAGGGTTTTGATGGAATCTTGTCTCACATTTAGATCTTTCATCCATTTTTAGTTTATCTTTGTGTATGGTGCAAGAGAGTGGTCTAGTTTCATTCTTCTGCACGTGGCTGTCCAATTTTCCCAGCACCATTTATTGAAGAGACTGTCTTTCTTCCAGTGGATAGTCTTTCCTCCTTTATCGAATATTAGTTGACCATACATTTCAGGGTCCACTTCTGCGTTCTCTATTCTGTTCCATTGATCTATGTGTCTGTTTTTGTGCCAGTACCATACTGTCTTGATGACCACAGCTTTGTAGTACAACCTGAAATCTGGCATTGTGATGCCCCCAGCTATGGTTTTCTTTTTTAAAATTCCCCTGGCTATTCGGGGTCTTTTCTGATCCTACACAAATCTTAAAATAATTTGTTCCAACTCAGTGAAAAAAGTCCATGGTATTTTGATAGGGATTGCATTAAATGTATAAATTACCCTGGGAAACATTAACATTTTCACAATATTAATTCTTCCAATCCATGAGCATGGAATATTTTTCCATCTTTTTGTGTCTTCCTCAATTTCTTTCAGAAGTGTTCTATAGTTTTTAGGGTATAGATCCTTTCCCGCTTTGGTTAGGTTTATTCTTAGGTATCTTATGCTTTTGGGTGCAATTGTAAATGGGATTGACTCCTTAATTTCTCTTTCTTCAGTCTCATTGCTAGTGTATAGAAATGCCACTGACTTCTGGGCATTGATTTTGTATCCTGCCACACTGCCAAATTGCTGTATGAGTTCTAGCAATCTTGGGGTGGAGGCTTTTGGGTTTTCTATGTAGAGTATCATGTCATCAGCGAAGAGGGAGAGTTTGACTTCTTCTTTGCCAATTCGAATGCCTTTAATGTCTTTTTGTTGTCTGATTGCTGAGGCTAGGACTTCCAGTACTATGTTGAATAGCAGTGGTGAGAGTGGACATCCCTGTCTAGTTCCTGATCTTAGGGGAAAGGCCCCCAGTGCTTCCCCATTGAGAATGATATTTGCTGTGGGCTTTTCGTAAATGGCTTTTAAGATGTTGAGGAATGTTCCCTCTATCCCAACACTCTGTAGAGTTTTGATCGGGAATGGATACTGTATTTTGTCAAATGCTTTCTCTGCATCTAATGAGAGGATCATATGGTTCTTGGTTTTTCTCTTGCTGATATGATGAATCACATTGATGGTTTTACGAGTGTTGAACCATCCTTGTGTCCCGGGGATAAATCCTACTTGGTCATGGTGAATAATTTTCTTAATGTGTTGTTGGATCCTATTGGCTAGTATCTTGTTGAGAATTTTTGCATCCATGTTCATCAGGGATATTGGTCTATAATTCTCCTTTTTGGTGGGGTCTTTGTCTGCTTTTGGAATTAAGGTGATGCTGGCCTCATAGAACAAATTTGGAAGTACTCCATCTGTTTCTATCTTTCCAAACAGCTTTAGTAGAATAGGTATGATTTCTTCTTTAAACGTTAGATAGAATTCCCCTGGGAAGCCATCTGGCCCTGGACTCTTGTGTCTTGGGAGGTTTTTGATGACTGCTTCAATTTCCTCCCTGGTTATTGGCCTGTTCAGGTTGTCTGTTTCTTCCTGATCCAGTTTTGGTAGTTTGGTATTCCAGAAATGCGTCCATTTGTTCTAGATGGCCTAATTTATTGGCGTATAGCTGTTCATAATATGTTTTTAAAATCGTTTGAATTTCCTTTGGTGTTTGTAGTGATCTCTCCATTTTTGTTCATGATTTTATTAATTTGAGTCTTCTCTCTCTTCTTTTTAATAAGGCTGGCTAATGGTTTATCTATCTTATTAATTCTTTCAAAGAACCAACTCCTGGTTTTGTTGATCTGTTCCACAGTTCTTCTGGTCTCTATATCATTGAGGTCTGCTCGAATCTTTATTAACTCTCTTCTGCTGCTGGGTGTAGGATATATTTGCTGTTTTTTCTCCAGCTCCTTTAGGTATAAGGTTAGCTTTTGTATTTGAGTTCTTTCCAGTTTTTGGATGGATGCTTGTATTGTGATGTATTTCCCCCTCAGGACTGCTTTTGCTGCATCCCAAAGATTTTGAATGGTTGTATCTTCATTCTCATTAGTTTCCATGAATCTTTTTAATTCTTCCTTAATTTCCTGGTTGACCCTTTCATCTTTTAGCAGGATGTTCCTTAACCTCCACGTGTTTGAAGTCCTTCCAAACTTCTTGTTGTATTTAGTTCTAATTTCAAGGCATTATGTTCTGAGAATATGCAGGGGATGATCCCAATCTTTTGGTATTGGTTCAGACCCGATTTGTGACCCAGTATGTGGTCTATTCTGGAGAAAGTTCCATGTGCACTTGAGAAGAATGTGTATTCAGTTGCATTTGGACATAAAGTTCTGTAGAGATTGGGGGAGGGGCAAGATGGCGGAAGAGTAGGGTCTCCAAGTCACCTGTCCTCAACAAATTACCTAGAAAACCATCCAATCAAAAAAAAAAAAAAAAGAAAAGAAAACCATCCAATCATCCTGAAAATCTACAAATTCGGCCTGAGATTTAAAGAGAGACCAGCTGGAATGCTACAGTGAGAAGAGTTCACGCTTCTATCAAGGTAGGAAGACGGGGAAAAAGAAATAAAGAAACAAAAGGCCTCCAAGGGGGAGGGGCCCCGCGAGGAGCCGGGCTGAGGCCGGGGCGGGTGTCCCCAGGACAGGAGAGCCCCGTCCCGGAGGAGCAGGAGCTGCACCAACCTTCCCCGCGGAAAGGCCTCCCGGGGAATTGGAGCAGGATCCCCAGAAAGGCGGGGATGCCCTCGGGCTCCCTGGGACAGTAACAGAGGAACTGCGCCCTGGAAGATGCGCCGAGCTCCCTAAGGGCTGCAGCGCACACGGCGGGACCCGGAGCAGCTCGGAGGGGCTCGGGCGGCGGCTCCGCGGAGGGGGCTGCAGGGCGGGAGCGCGAATCCAACAGCGCAGGCCCCGTAGCACAGGGCGCCGGGACACAGCCCAGGATCCGGCCTCCCCCGGGACAGGCAGAGGCCGGGAGGGCCCAGGACAGCGAGGACGCTCCTGCCTGGAACTGAGCAGATCAGCGGCCCCGCCCGGGAGCCCCCAGGCCCTGCAGACGGAGAGCCCCGGAGCTACTGCGGGGGCTGACTCCAGGGTCCCAGAGCTGCCCCCGCCACTGTGGCTTCCTCCCGGGGCCTCACGGGGTGAACAACCCCCACTGAGTCCTGCACCAGGCAGGGGCAGAGCAGCTCCCCCAAGTGCTAACACCTGAAAATCAGCACAGCAGGCCCCTCCCACAGAAGACCAAGGAGACGGACCAGTTCCAGGGGAAGTCAAGGGACTTAAAGTATACAGAATCGGAAGATACTCCCCCGTGTTTTTTGTTTTTGTTTTTGTTTTTTTTTTGTTTTGTGCTTTTTTTCCCCTTTCTTTCTTGATTTCTGATTGCTTCCCCCACCCCACCCCACCCCCTTTTTTTCTTTTTTCTCCTTTCTTTCTTTTTCTTTCGTTTTCTTCTCTTTTTCCCCTTTTTTTCTTCTTTCTCTTTTTTCTTTTTCTCTTTTCTTTCCTTCTCTCTCTTTTTCTCCTTTTCCCAACACAACTTGTTTTTGGCCACTCTGCACTGAGCAAAATGACTAGAAGGAAAACCTCACCTCAAAAAAAAGAATCAGAAACAGCCCTCTCTCCCACAGAGTTACAAAATATGGATTACAATTCAATGTCAGAAAGCCAATTCAGAAGCACTATTATACAGCTACTGGTGGCTCTAGAAAAAACCATAAAGGACTCAAGAGACTTCATGACTGCAGAATTTAGATCCAATCAGGCAGAAATTAAAAATCAATTAAATGAGATGCAATCCAAGCTAGAAGTCCTAACGACGAGGCTTAACGAGGTGGAAGAACGAGTGAGTGACATAGAAGACAAGTTGATGGCAAAGAGGGAAACTGAGGAAAAAAGAGACAAGCAATTAAAAGATCATGAGGACAGATTAAGGGAAATAAATGACAGCCTGAGGAAGAAAAACCTACGTTTAATTGGGGTTCCTGAGGGCGCGGAAAGGGACAGAGGGCCAGAATATGTATTTGAACAAATCCTAGCTGAAAACTTTCCTAATCTGGGAAGGGAAACAGGCATTCAGATCCAGGAAATAGAGAGATTCCCTCCTAAAATCAACAAAAACCGTTCAACACCTCGACATTTAATAGTGAAGCTTGCAAATTCCAAAGATAAGGAGAAGATCCTTAAAGCAGCAAGAGACAAAAAGTCCCTGACTTTTATGGGGAGGAATATTAGGGTAACAGCAGACCTCTCCACAGAGACCTGGCAGGCCAGAAAGCACTGGCAGGATATATTCAGGGTCCTAAATGAGAAGAACATGCAACCAAGAATACTTTATCCAGCAAGGCTTTCATTCAAAATGGAAGGAGAGATAAAGAGCTTCCAAGACAGGCAGGAACTGAAAGAATATGTAACCTCCAAACCAGCTCTGCAAGAAATTTTAAGGGGGACTCTTAAAATTCCCCTTTAAGAAGAAGTTCAGTGGAACAATCCACAAAAACAAGGACTGAATACATATGATGACACTAAACTCATATCTATCAATAGTAACTCTGAACGTGAACGGGCTTAATGACCCCATCAAAAGGTGCAGGGTTTCAGACTGGATAAAAAAGCAGGACCCATCTATTTGCTGTCTACAAGAGACTCATTTTAGACAGAAGGACACCTACAACCTGAAAATAAAAGGTTGGAGAACCATTTACCTTTCAAATGGTCCTCAAAAGAAAGCAGGGGTTGCCATCCTTATATCAGATAAATTAAAATTTACCCCAAAGACTATAGTGAGAGATGAAGAGGGACACTATCTCATACTCAAAGGATCTATCCAACAAGAGGACTTAACAATCCTCAATATATATGCCCCGAATGTGGGAGCTGCCAAATATTTAAACCAATTAATAACCAAACTGAAGAAATACTTTGATAATAATACACTTATACTTGGTGACTTCAATCTCGCTGTCTATATACTAGATAGGTCTTCTAAGCACAACATGTCCAAAGAAACGAGAGCTTTAAATGATACACTGGACCAGATGGATTTCACAGATATCTACAGAACTTTACATCCAAACTCAACTGAATACACATTCTTCTCACGTGCACATGGAACTTTCTCCAGAATAGACCACATACTGGGTCACAAATAGGGTCTGAACCGATACCAAACGATCGGGATAGTCCCCTGTATATTCTGAGACCATAATGCCTTGAAATTAGAACTTAATCACAACAAGAAGTTTGGAAGGACCACAAACACGTGGAGGTTAAGGACCATCCTGCTAAAAGATGAAAAGGTCAACCAGGAAATTAAGGAAGAATTAAAAAGATTCATGGAAACTAATGAGAATGAAGATACAACCGTTCAAAATCTTTGGGATGCAGCAAAAGGAGTCCTGAGGGGGAAACACATCGCAATACAAGCATCCATTCAAAAACTGGAAAGATCTCAAATTCAAAAGCTCACCTTACACATAAAGGAACTAGAGAAAAAACAACAAATAGACCCCACCCCCAGTAGAAGAAGAGAGTTAATTAAAATTCGAGCAGAAGTCAATGATATCGAGACCAAAAGAACTGTGGAACAGATCAACAGAACCAGGAGTTGGTTCTTTGAAAGAATTAATAAGATAGATAAACCATTAGCCAACCTTATTAAAAAGAAGAGAGAGAAGACTCAAATTAATAAAATCATGAATGAGAAAGGAGAGATCACTACCAACACCAAGGAAATACAAATGATTTTAAAAACATATTATGAACAGCTGTACGCCAATAAATTAGGAAATCTAGAAGAAATGGACGCATTCCTGGAAAGCCACAAACTACCAAAACTGGAGCAGGAAGAAATAGAAAACCTGAACAGGCCAATAACCAGGGAGGAAATTGAAGCAGTCATCAAAAACCTCCCAAGACACAAGAGTCCAGGGCCAGATGGCTTCCCAGGGGAATTCTATCTAACGTTTAAAGAAGAAATCATACCTATTCTACTAAAGCTGTTTGGAAAGATAGAAAGAGATGGAGTACTTCCAAATTCGTTCTATGAGGCCAGCATCACCTTAATTCCGAAACCAGACAAAGACCCCACCAAAAAGGAGAATTACAGACCAATATCCCTGATGAACATGGATGCAAAAATTCTCAACAAGATACTAGCCAATAGGATCCAACAACACATTAAGAAAATTATTCACCATGACCAAGTAGGATTTATCCCTGAGACACAAGGCTGGTTCAACACTCGTAAACCCATCAATGTGATTCATCATATCAGCAAGAGAAAAACCAAGAACCATATGATCCTCTCATTAGATGCAGAGAAAGCATTTGACAAAATACAGCATCCATTCCTGATCAAAACCCTTCAGAGTGTTGGGATAGAGGGAACTTTCCTCAACATCTTAAAAGCCATTTACGAAAAGCCCACAGCAAATATCATTCTCAATGGGGAAGCACTGGGAGCCTTTCCCCTAAGATCAGGAACAAGACAGGGATGTCCACTCTCACCACTGCTGTTCAACATAGTTCTGGAAGTCCTCGCCTCAGCAATCAGACAACAAAAAGACATTAAAGGCATTCGAATTGGCAAAGAAGAAGTCAAACTCTCCCTCTTCGCCGATGACCTGATACTCTACATAGAAAACCCAGAAACCTCCACCCCAAGATTGCTAGAACTCATACAGCAGTTTGGTAGCGTGGCAGGATACAAAATCAATGCCCAGAAATCAATGGCATTTCTATACACTAATAAGGGGACTGAAGAAAGAGAAATTAAGGAGTCAATCCCATTGACAATTGCACCCAAAAGCATAAGATACCTAGGAATAAACCTAACCAAAGAGGTAAAAGATCTATACCCTAAAAACTATAGAACACTTCTGAAAGAAATTGAGGAAGACACAAAGAGATGGAAAAATATTCCATGCTCATGGATTGGCAGAATTAATATTGTAAAAATGTCAATGTTACCCAGGGAAATTTACACGTTTAATGCAATCCCTATCAAAATACCTTGGACTTTCTTCAGAGAGTTAGAACAAATTATTTTAAGATTTGTGTGGAATCAGAAAAGACCCCGAATAGCCAGGGGAATTTTAAAAAAGAAAACCATAGCTGGGGGCATCACAATGCCAGATTTCAGGGTGTACTACAAAGCTCTGGTCATCAAGACAGTGTGGTGCTGGCACAAAAACAGACACATAGATCAATGGAACAGAATAGAGAACCCAGAAGTGGACCCTGAAATGTATGGTCATCTAATATTCGATAAAGGAGGAAAGACTATCCATTGGAAGAAAGACAGTCTCTTCAATAAATGGTGCTGGGAAAATTGGACATCCACATGCAGCAGAATGAAACTGGACCACTCTCTTTCACCATACACAAAGATAAACTCAAAATGGATGAGAGATCTAAATGTGAGACAAGAGTCCATCAAAATTATACAAGAGAACACAGGCAACACCCTCTTTGAACTCGGCCACAGTAACTTCTTGCAAGATACATCCACAAAGGCAAAAGAAACAAAAGCAAAAATGAACTATTGGGACTTCATCAAGATAAGAAGCTTTTGCACAGCAAAGGATACAGTCAACAAAACTAAAAGACAACCTTCAGAATGGGAGAAGATATTTGCAAATGACATATCAGATCAAGGGCTAGTTTCCAAAATCTATAAAGAACTTATTAAACTCAACAGCAAAGAAACAAACAATCCAATCATGAAATGGGCAAAAGACATGAAGAGAAATCTCACAGAGGAAGACATGGACATGGCCAACATGCACATGAGAAAATGCTCTGCATCACTTGCCATCAGGGAAATACAAATCAAAACCACAATGAGATACCACCTCACACCAGTGAGAATGGGGAAAATTAACAAGGCAGGAAACCACAAATGTTGGAGAGGATGCGGAGAAAAGGGAACCCTCTTACACTGCTGGTGGGAATGTGAACTGGTGCAGCCACTCTGGAAAACTGTGTGGAGGTTCCTCAAAGAGTTAAAAATAGATCTGCCCTACGACCCAGCAATTGCACTGTTGGGGATTTACCCCAAAGATTCAGATGCAATGAAACGTCGGGACACCTGCACCCCGATGTTTCTATCAGCAATGGCCACAATAGCCAAACTGTGGAAGGAGCCTCGGTGTCCATCGAAAGATGAATGGATAAAGAAGATGTGGTTTATGTATACAATGGAATATTACTCAGCAATTAGAAACGACAAATACCCACCATTTGCTTCAACGTGGATGGAACTGGAGGGTATTATGCTGAGTGAAGTAAGTCAATCGGAGAAGGGCAAACAGTGTATGTTCTCATTCATTTGGGGAATATGAATAATAGTGAAAGGGAATATAAGGGAAGGGAAAAGAAATGTTGGGAAATATCAGGAAGGGAGACAGAACATAAAGACTCCAAACTCGGGGAAACGAACTAGGGGTGGTGGAAGGGGAGGAGGGCGGGTGTTGGAGGGGAATGGGTGACGGGCACTGAGGTGGACACTTGACGGGATGAGCACTGGGTGTTTTACTGTATGTTGGTAAATTGAACACCAATAAAAATTAATTCAAAAAAATAAATTCCACATATTAGTGAGACTAAGAAAAATAAATAAAAAAATAAAGTTCTGTAGATATCTATGAAATCCCTCTGGTCCAGTGTATCATTTAAAGCTCTTGTTTCTTTGGAGATGTTGTAGGCTTAGAAGGCCTATTTTTTTTAATTTTTTTTTTAATTTATATAGTCACAGAGAGAGAGAGAGAGAGGCAGAGACACAGGCAGAGGGAGAAGCAGGCTCCATGCACCGGGAGCCCGACGTGGGATTCGATCCGGGGTCTCCGGGATCGCGCCCTGGGCCAAAGGCAGGCGCCAAACCGCTGTGCCACCCAGGGATCCCTTAGAAGGCCTATTGAGTGTAGAAAGTGCTAGATTGAAGTCACCAAGTGTAAGTGCATTATGATCTAAGTATGTCTTAACTTTGGTTATTAATTTATTGATATATTTGGCAGCTCCCACATTCGGGGCATATATATTGATGATTGTTAAGTCCTCTTGTTGGATAGATCCTTTAAGTATGATATAGTGTCCCTCAGAATATTTTCTAATTCTCATTGATTTCTTTGAACTATGGACTAGGTGTATTCTTTAACTTTTAAACATTTAAACATTTTCTGTCTTTTGTTATGCAGCACAAATAACTAATAAAGCTGTTTGTAAGAGACATAGCTAAAACATAAGAATTCAGAAAGTTTGAAAGTAAAAGGGTGGGCATAAGATACTCTGCACAAAATAAAATATGCTTTCAGGTAAATAAGAATTACCAGAGAATAAGGGCTATTTCGTGTAGAAAAATTCAATTCATCAGGAATATTTTAACAATTTTATATATGAACCTAATAGCATGGCTTCAAGAGCTGCTCTTCTTCCAGCTGTTCTAGGCTTCCTTTTTAAAGCCTTTCTCTTTGAAATTTCTTCAGGAAAAACCAAGCATCAGTCTCCAGGGGGATACACTTCAAGTTCTAAAAACTTGGTCATCATTCTCCATTCTCACTGCAGCACTAGATTGGGTCTCTGATTTTCTTTTTCAAGAAAGATTTTATTTATTCATGAGAGACAGAGAGGCAGAGGCAAAGGGAGAAGCAGACTCCCTGCTCTGATATGGGACTCGATCTCAGGACCCTGGGATCACGACCTGAGCCAAAGACAGACACTCAGCCACTTAGCCACCCATGCACGCAGGGTCTCTGATTTTTAATAGCTCAGTGCATACAGCCAGTGAGATACCAGTCGTCCTTTCTTCAACATATTACAGATGTCTTTTTTTTCCCCTGGGTCTAACAAAGTGTGATGCCAATTTTAATTTGATAATTTTACAATGCCAATTATAGTTATTTATTAACAATTAAAAAAAAACGGGGTAGCTCAGTGGTTAAGTGCCTGCCTTCAGCTCAGGGCGTGATCCTGAAGTCCCAGGATCGAGTCCCGGGATCGAGTCCCACATCGGGCTCCCCGCATGGAGCCTGCTTCTCCCGCTGCCTATGTCTCTGCCTCTCTCTCTCTCTTATAAATAAATAAAAATCTTTAAAAACAATAAAAAATAAAGATTAGGTCTTAAGGAAGTGCACATCCCCAGTCCCCCAGCCCCATGTACACAATTTATTTTGTGTGAGCCTCGATCAAACATGCAAATGTGAAGTTTAAAGTATCACATTGCTTTTCCCATGGAGCTCCTTAAAGCTTCCCTAGCATCACTCTGCCTTTTTAGGTTAACCTAGAATGCAACACAAGCCATACAGATTGCTGGGATACAAATTCTGGCCTCCCAACACTGGAAGCCTCGTGAATTTTATTCATCATGAAACTTTTATCATCATCCTAACACTTTTTGTTATGATTTTGGAGCCCCAGAAGTCCCAGTCTCTGTTTCTAGTCATGTCAATACTTTCATCAACCTCATCATAATTGTGTTTATCTGTATGTATCTGATGTTAATGACCTGCCACCTTTTTCTGGAATTCCTTCTGCCTCTGGAGTGACCAGGCCAGCTCCTCACCTTTGTTAGAAGTGCAAACTCTTCTCTCTGTAGTGTTCCAGCTGTTCTCTCTTTAAATCTCAGGTCAAATTCATAGGCTTTCAGGATGATTTGAAAGTTATCTAGGTAAGTTGGTGGGGACAGGTGACTTGGGGACCCTACTCCTCTTATAAATGTCTTTTAATGGCTTTCTTAGATCTCCATTCAATTGATTTTAAATGATGTGGGTAACATAACCTCCCCTCCAACTCAGAGCAGGGATGATTTAATTCACAGAAGCCTCCACTAAGTTTTTTAAGTAGGCGCCACTCCCAGTGTGGAGCCCATCTCAGGGCTTGAACTTAAGACTTGAGATCAAGAGTTGGACACTTAATTGACTGAGCCACCCAGGTGCCCCAGAAAAGTATTTTTAAAGAGAAGCTCGTAGTCACTTACTTGGCAGCCCTCTTGTGTGTAGGGGTTCCCACAACCCCCTACTAGGAGAAACAGCAACTCTTATTTGCTTCTCTTCCTTGGCAGAGTTACAACCGGGCCTGACAAACAGATAATGGAGACATTCTGCCAGGGTCACATTAAGATCGTTAGAGGCTCTGAACCTTGAAAAGATTATGGAGTTCCCTCCTTCCCATTTGCCATATGTATTTCACAATAAAAATTGAAGGTAAAATAGGGTACCTTGGTGGATCAGTCAGTTAAGCATCCGACTCGGGTTATGGCTCTGATCATGATCTCAGGGTTGTGGGATCGAGCCCCGGGTCAGGCTCTGTGCTCAGTGAGGAGTCTGTTTAGGATTCTCTTTGCCTCTCCCCTATGTGTATTCTCTCCCTCTCTCCTCTCCTCCTCTAAAGTAAAAATTAATGGTATAAATTTTATATTTTTCCTGTCATGTTGATTTTGCTGCTTCTTTGAACATCGAATTCAAGTGTATAAAAATGTTTCTAACGATCTCTTCCTCATTGCTAGGGGTCCCTTCCCTGCTGGTGACCTAAGTTAGCACTTGCTTTAGTTGGCCATTAAGATGCCCTGACACTAATTCCAATCCTTCCTTCAGACACTTACCCTTCCTGGTCCATCACCTGGTCCTGGATTGCTATAGCTGCAAGGAAATCTAGTACAACCAGGACACCATATACAATTTCCATGTCTGTCATCTGGGGGCAGGAGAGAGGTGCCAGCTGGATGGGAAAGGCCCTCTAAACTAAGTACCTCATGACCGCAGGGAACCAATTTGTTTCATTGCAGGCCACCAGGGCAGGGATTTATTGGAAGGATGCTGGGGTGCTCCAAGGAATAGAAGCAAAAATTGGCTTAGGAAGGGGAGGCACCAGGGTGGCTCTGCTCCTTCTACTATCATCTCTGGTGTGTAGAACAAAACCCCAGAGCATGGAGAATATGGCACCCCCTGTCTGTCTACTTTACCTGAGGGGGCTTAACTCTTCCTGTACTACACCTGGGAGAAGCAGCACAGAGGCAACCTGATGGGAACCAGGCATCCTGTCCTCTTTAAGGGCTCCTAATTCTTGACAACCAACTCCTATGCTAACCCCCCAGGAGGCCGAGGCACCGCCTCCTCCCTGGAGGAAGGAGCCAGGCTGAGGGGCGATGTCCAGTGCTGACCAAGGAGGACTCTGCGGGGGGCATACTCAGGCAGCACAGCCCCACAAGTCAGGCAGTGTCCCCTGGGCCAAGGCCAGCCATCACAGGACTCTTCACAGAACACACTTCCCCTTGATCTTCGAACTCTGGCTATCCACCTCCTCTGAGCTCCGTGCTGACTCCCTGGGACCAGCACCTGTGGCTACTTTCCGCTGCCAGCACTCTCCGTGCGGAGCTCCCCGAGGCCCTCAGACCCGGGCCGCCTCCTCCCCCTGCTGGCAGCGCCACTACTGAAGCTACTCCCCGCCCCCCACTCCCCACTCCCACCTGCTGCCGACCCGGGGATCTGCCAGACTTGAGGGTCTTGGGGGCAGTGTCCTCCCCTTTCTCAGCCGTAGGGGAGGTGCCAGCAGTAGGCATGGCCACGTTGTGCCTCGTCCCTCCCGTCCCCCCCCCCCCCCCCCCCCCCCCCGTCCCCTCCACCCTCGGGGCAGCTCAGCGTCTGCTGGGCCAGCTGGCCGACTGCCAAATCCTCATCCCACCCGCGGCCTTGGGAGGTGAGGAGCAGGCACAGATTGTGCAGAGCACCGGTAAGATGGGCAAAGGGACGTGCTTCTTCAGCTGCAGCAGCCCTGGGAGCTCTGCCCCCCCCCGCGGGGGGGGCTGTGGGGTCCAGGTCTGTCCCCAGAATGGACATGGGGCTTCATCCTTGTCGGAAAGGGCAGAACCTGGGGTGGGAGGGGAGCCTGGGACGGGGCTGGGGGCGGGCTCAGCTGTGGAGGTGATGGCCTATCACGGTTTCTGACTGCTCCTCAGGACCTGGCCTCCTCGGGCACATCACACAAACCCCAGGGACGCTTCTGGACTTGGCTATTCCTCCGCCCGTGGCCCCTCAGCGCTGGGGACAGGGGAGGAAGGTCAGGGTTGTACAAGGGGTTGCAAAGCCTATGCTACAGCAATACTGTATGGGGTACAAGGTAATCTCTCCCCAGAAGCCTGCTGAAGTGCAGTGGACAGTGCTCTAGAAGAGAATCAAAAGAACTAATTTGGCTCTTGATTCTACTACTTTTTTAAAAAAAGATTTTATTCATTTATTCATGAGAAACACACACACACACAGAGAGAGAGAGAGAGAGAGAGAGAGAGAAAGAGAGATACACAGGGAGAGGGAGAAGCAGGTTCCTTGCAGGGATCCGGATGCGGGACTCAATCCCAGGACCCTGGGATCACAGCCTGAGCCAAAGGCAGATGCTCAATCACTGAGCCACCCACACACCACCACCACCCCACTTTTTAAAGATTTTATTTATTTCTACTTCTTAAAAGCTATGTGTCTACTTTTAACATGTAGTCCATTCTGTTTGAGTCTCGGCCTTGTTGCTTATAAAATGGAGATAATTCCTACCTTACAGGGATTTCACACAGGCTAAATGAGATTTTTAAAAAATGCAGTGTGCAAAGGGAAGAACTAGGTCTGTTCTAAAGGCACTGTGAATATTGGTTGTATCCAAATCTGAATTTTCTCTAGGAACGGCCAGAATACACCAGAGGTATGGGTGGACCCTGCCCGAGAACCACCCACAGACTGACTTCACCCTGTGTCACATCTCCTTTTTCCCTGCAGCTTATTAACAACCTTCCTCCCCAGTGCTCACTGTCACTTGGGGCTCCAGTGTGGCCAGCTTGCTCTCTAGATGCCACTGCCACACCCAAGGCCCATAAATGAGGCCCTCGGGCAAAAGCAGTCCCAGTCTGCATCTGATGGCCAAGATGGAATGCCAAACAGAGATGCATGCTGTAAAATTGTGTGGAATATGATGCTGTGTGTGTGTAGAATATATGTATAAAATATGCTTGCATATTCATTTTATATGAATATCAAAGAGCAGCCAATTTTCATTTCTATGAAAATTTATGGACAAGTACCCAGGTAACTGACAGTGGTTATCCCTAGGCAGTGGAACTGGGATCATGGGCAGGGAGGAGAGAGGACTTGTAAAATTTTTACCCATCATTACTATGTGAGTAGTTTTACCATGAGCATGTGTTACTTTTAGAATGAAGAAAACTTTAAATCAAAAGATAGAGATGAGAGGGGTTTAGCAGGGTAGAGTGTGCAACTCTTGATCTCAGGGTCATAAGTTCAAGCCCCATGTTTGGTGCGGAGCCTATTTAAACATAGAATGTTATAAAAAGAAGATATAGACGATAAAATGATGTATGGATACAGATGATAGGAAATGATATGATTGGATGGTGTAATGGATAAATGATATGTCAAAAAGGAGCTAGATAGATAAACAGATAATGTCTATGTCTCAGTTTCCTTACATATGAAATGGTACTGTTTTCATAGGGTTATTGTGAGGATGAAGTGACTTAACAGATTAGAGCTCTTGGAACTGTTCCTGACACACATTAATTGCTCAGTAAATGTCCTCTTCAATGTAATAACAGTTTGGAAGAAGACAAGTTGTCTTTTTTTTAAAGATTTTATTTATTTATTCATGACAGACACACAGAAAGAGAGGCAGAGACGCAGGCAGAGGGAGAAGCAGGCTCCCTGCGGGGAGCCTGACAGCGGACTCCATTTGGGGACTCTGGTCTCAGGTCCTAAGCCCAAGGCAGTGCTCAAGCACTGAGCCCCCAGGCGTCCTAAGAAGGCTGTCTTGATGTGATAATCTCTTTCGCCATCTTGTGGTCAGTGTGTGCCATGCAGGAATATCAATGCCAGGAAGGCCTATTTTGAACCCTCTTCGCAGTTGAGTGTAGGAGTTCAAGCCTTAGTGGGGTAATGGACCTATGACTTTTAAAAGAGAAAAAGAGGGGGGCACCTGCGTGGCTCAGTGGTTGAGCATCTGCCTTTGGCTCGGGTCGTGATCCAGGGGGCCTGGGATCAAGTCCCACGTCAGGCTCCCTGCGGAGAGCCTGCTTCTCCCTCTGCCTATGTCTCTGCCTCTCTCTCTGTCGCTCATAAATAAATAAATAAATAAATAAATAAATAAATAAATAAATAAATAAATAAATATTTAAAAATGTTCAAAATAGAAAGAGAGTTTAAGTGAATAAACAACTTTATAAATTGAGAGTTTAAGTGAATAAACAACTTTATAAATTGGCAGGTGAGACTTTATAAATAGCTAGATGAGACTTACAGTCCTTCACTCTTTATTCATCTTTGCTCTTAGATCCAGACCCCCAGCCCTGACAGTGTCAAGGAGAAAACAGTACATTGACCGGTTCTTGTTTGTTTTTGGCTCTCTCCTTAGCCATCAGACTTCCTTGTTGCAAGCAACAGAATCAATTCTAGCTTCTTGAAGCAGAAAAGGGATTTTTGTTAATGGCTATTAGGTAGAGCTCAAGAAAATCACCCAACAGATGACAGCATCTGGCTTGGGAGCTAGACAGCCTAACTTGATGCAATCCCACCTCCTATAAGGACAGGCATCTGCTTAGATAAACCTCAAGGCCGTGACTTTAGGATATCTACTACAACTGCCTGTGGGAACTCGGTATCTCTAGTCATGCTCTAAGATTTTCACCAGGCATGGATTCCACTGGAAAATTCTCTCCTCATTTGTTTCTCTCTTCTGACTCAAAGTCTTGATGTGGAACATCTGATCTGTGGAACCTAGGGGCTCACACCTCTCCCCCTGGCTGAGTTCTGCTTTCCACCTTAGGGAGGCAGGACTCTTAAGGCAGAGATTCCAGAAATTTAGAAAGGCTCCTCAGAAGAGGCTCAGTAGGGCAGGCAGAGCAGTTCTGTCACTAGGGAGAGGATATTGAGCACATGTGCTTCAAAATCCTATGTCCCTTTCTGTCTAGCAATAGGTTCTAGATATGGTCCAGGCACTACTAACAATCTAGGTCTATCTAACTCTGTTACATTCCATATTTATGATACAGTAATATCGATGGGAGGATTCTTTTAAGCTGGACACTTCGTAGGGGCAGGGACCTATGTCTATCTGGTTTACCACTGTGCCCCCAAGCAGCTAGCTTGGGGCCTCAATATGTGAATGAAGGGACAAGTTAAGCTGGCTACTTTCCATTGTAAATTTTCACTCATATTTAGGGCCCCTAATCTCAGGAGAAGCTTAAGACATACAGTTTTGGGGATGGTTTGTTAAGTAAGAGAGATCAAAAGAGAGGTAGCTTCATTTATACCAAACTACAACTTCATGTAGGGTTTCTGACTCCCCTTCAGGAGGATCTTGCCTGAATTGACACATTCAGTGTCTTTATTCAGAGGGAAAGGACAATTAAGCATGTACCACCAGATTGTACTGTTTAGACAGATGTTCTCTTGAAAAATTTCTGCACTCAGGACCTATTTCCAGGAGGGATGTATGCAATATTCCAATAGTGGATTGCTCAAGATCGCTGGGTCTGAAGGCCTATTGGAATTGAACTTTTACATCTAGCAGTAGGCTCAGCCAGCAGCTTCAAATGCTCTACCCATCACTGAATGGCACATCTCCATCTCTGGCTAACAACTGTTGAAAGGCACAGACCACCAGAGGGAGCAGGTGTGCCTCTGCTGTGGTGGATCTTGGCACCTCCAATTTGGATCCCTGCCTCCTCTGCTCTGGAAAACATCACTGTTGCTCAGCAACAGAGAAGCCAGCCGTGTAGGGTCCCAGCCTCCAGTCACCAACCCAAAGTGAGACATGGAATGGAAAGACTTGCCTTCAGATCACATCTGCTATAGTACTTTGGAACTTACTGGCCACTCAAAATGTGGCCTGCCATCCCTCATCATTTCAAGGGTCCCCCAAGACCACCCACACATTCACTGAATTTGACAGGACTCAAGGGACTTAGTATATAATTGTACTCATGGCTAAGGTTTATTACAGCAACCAGATATACAATAAGATCAATAAGGGGAAAAAAAGCCAAAGGTGGGGTCTTGAGGAATCCATGCACAGGCTTCCTTATGTTCTCTCCCTTCTATGAGGGACTATACCAAGTAGGCTCTTCCTCAGGAGTGGAAGTGGACAATATGTAGGGGATGTTTTCACCCAAGGACATTCACTCAGTGCCCACGATTTGTGTGTGTGTGTGTGTGTGTGTGTGTGTGTGTGTGTGTTTTAACTGGGAGAATGGAAACTAGGCATCCTCTGCCTAGCACGTACCCAAATTCCAGATTCCCAGAAGGAAAGCAGATGTTCAGCATCCAAACAGGTTAGGCACAGTGAGCCACTCATCAAGTAGAGAACAGGTCAAGTGCTGTATTAATTTTCCATTGTTGCTGTGACAAATCATCACACACTTCAGAGGCTTAAACTATACAAACTATTATCTTGGCCCTCTGGAGGTCAGAAGTCCAGCATAGCTTCACCAGGCTGAAACCCGGTTGTTGGCAGGGCTGCATTCCTTTCTGGAGGCTTCAGGACAGGATCTGGTTCCTGCTCACTCGGGTTGCTGGCAGAATTCAGTTCAGAGGTCCCTGTTTTGTTGAAGGCCATAAACTGAAGGCTATTTCCAGATCTAGAGGCCACCACATTCCTTGGCTTTCGAGACCTTTTTCCATCTTCAAAGCCAGAATAGTGAGTAGCATTCTTCTCGAGTCATGTCTTTCTGGCCCCTCTTCTATCACCTCATCAGTCTGGCCACAACTGGGAAAAGTTCTCCAGTTTTAAGGACTCGTGTGATTAGATTAGGCTCATGCAGGTAATCCGGGATCATCTCCCCATCTCAAAGCCCTGAATCTTAATCACATCTGCAAAATCTCCTTTGCCACATAATGTAATATATTCATAGGCTTCAGGGATTAGGATGTGGACATCGTTAGGCAGCCAGTATTCTGCCTATAAGTGCCAAATTGTCAGATGCCAGCCAGGAGCCAACCTTGAAAGCAACCCTTTCCAAAGACAACAGTCTCAGGTCTGCTATATTAACTATTTTCTGCACACCCGTGCATATCAAAAGGGACACCACTAGTGATAGCTGACACCACCCTCTAATAGTTTGTGGCCCCTCTCGTTCTTGTAATGTTTTGGGTTTCATAGACGACTGGACCCAGGGTCCAGCTCACAAAGAGGCCTTCATGCTCCAGATGCTCTCTAACCTAGAGGCTATGCAGGGCTGTCACTTTCCCACTCTTCAACCCTATTAGGAACCAAGGTCAAAGAAGCTGTTAGGCCATGGTGATTATTAGCATTGGGCTTGGCAGAAAATAGATTCCAGTTTAAATTCTTTGCTACATATGAAGAGCAAATTTCTTACTTTCTCTGATTCTCATTTCCTCATATACTGCTGTCTTACAAATTTTTTAAAAGATTTTATTTATTCATTAGAGACACAGAAAGAGAGGCAGAGACATAGGCAGAGGGAGAAGCAGGCTCCCCGCGGGGAGCCCAATGTGAGATTGGATCCCAGGTCCCGGGATCATGCCCTGAGCCGAAGGCAGGCATCCAACCACTGAGCCACCCAGGTGCCCCTGTCTTACAAATTTAAGTGAGAGAATGTACACGACACAGATGTGAGACAATACCTCCCAGATCCTAAGGGCTAGTGTGTGGGAGATGGAAGGTCCAGGGGAGCAAAAACAAGATTGAAACCTCCTATTTCCACATGGAGTTTCCTCTTGGGGGAGAAAGAAAAGGTAGAGAGGCTCACTTTTAGGATCTAGCTTGGTCTTTTTTCCCCTCTTGAACACATCTCTTTATTGACAGTTTTTTCTCTTTCTTTCTGTGAAAGTGTGACTTTGTGAATTATTAACCTTTGTTTTTCACCCATAGCTCTCTAGGTTGCCCTTGTACTCCTGGCCCTGCCTCATTCACAGCAGGTCCAAGGCTCTGCCCCAGGGTTGAGTTATTTTAGCAGAAATGCAAATAGAATCAAAGAGCCCAAGATCAGCTTTTGAGGTTCAGAAGAGACTTGGGGAAATTTACACAGAGAAAATAAGACTGAAAGAAAGGCTTTTTGAGTTGTAGGATTGTAGGTCTTTGAATACCAAGAGATAAGGACCTGGCTTATCTATGCATAGAAGAATATGTAGTCTGTCCCAAGGACTACCAACTATCCCAGACTAGATAAAGATCCCAAAGACTAGAGGGAGGGCTGAGAGGGAGGCAGAGAGATACTGATGAATTCAAGGCCCGGGGGACTCCAAGCCCCATTTCAGACTCCACTGAAGCCTTGAGAAGAAATATTCTTCTCCTTCTCTCCCCCTCTCTCTCATCCTCCCTCCCTCCCTCCTCCTTCTCTTCTTCCTTCTCCCTGTTCCCTCCAAATGCAGCCAAAGACCTGTATTATTAAAGACATAGAGGGGCACCTGGGTGGCTCAGTAGTTGAGCATCTGTCTTAGGCTCAGGTCATGATCCCGGGGTCCTGGGATTGAGTCCCACATCGGGCTCCCCATGGGGAGCCTGCTTCTCCCTGTGTCTATGTCTCTGCCTCTCTCTCTGTGTCTCTCTTGAATAAATAAGTAAAATCTTAAAAAAAAAAAAAAAGACTTAGAGTTTACCTGGTGTGGGCCCTCAGCAAACCACTTTAGTTTCTCTGAAGAAAAAAGACACAGCCCTCCTGGCTTGGTAGTCACTATCAAGTGAAGACACCATTTCCATCCATTACTAGAATATCCATGAGGTTTCCTGACAACAAGGTGACAATGTCCAGGTCACAACAGGTGAATAAAACACCCCCAGACAAAGACCGAGCCTGGTTGTTCTGGGATCAGTTGCTCCCCGAGAGATGTCAGCTTTCCCCATTTCTGGTGGATGTGTGCCTGGCCAAAGCAGTGAGCAAAATAAATGATATCAGGAAAGAATTTTGAAGGACCAAAATTGGGGCCGATTGAAATTACTAACAAATCAGTGATGTCTGATCCCTTCTACCTGCAAGTACTAACATTCCATTGCCTCTAGTTTAACAACCCCCTGTCTCAGAGGGGAGGCTTCCTGTAACCTTTGAAGAAAAAAAAGATGCTCTGAGAGCAGTGTGTATCATGGTTAAAAACAAATGAATATTGTTCCTCCAGCTGGGCTGCCTAGATGTACATCGGGAGAAACCGTGAGTCCCACTGAATTACAGATGAACTATGATGCACAAGTTGATTTTTGTGCCTTTTTCAAGGGGGAGGGTCTATAGTTGCGATCAGATTCTCAGAGGGTTGCAAGATTGACAACATTTTTGCAAGGGGGAGTCCTGAATCTGTGCTTTATTAACTGCGCACCCTATGAAAAGTCATTTGCAATCCCCCTGTCCTGCTTTTCCTGCCTGTGGAGTGGGAAAAACAATACCAAGCACACAGAGTTATTGTGAGGAATTAATTAATGTGCTTTGTAAATAATTTGGTTTCTAAATGAGGGGCATTCATGTGTTAGCCCTCCTTACCACCTTGAAATGAATAACCCTATTAAATAACGGGCAATCGGTTGAGATTTTGGATATCAGAGATAACACATTTTTGCAAAATGTATGGGTACACAGTTTGTATGAGACATAATGATGTGTTTAATTCTGCATTTTTTTCAAGGAATCATTTTCATGGATTATATGGTATCGTGTGCTTTAAAAATAATGATGATGGTGATTATGATGATTTCTTGTCTTTGCGTAATCAGTACCTTCCCATTTATCTCATGGGTTGTTGACAAAGCCCTCCTCTTACTCTTGTAAATGAAATGAGGCTATTGCTGGGTCCACAGTGTTTGGTTGCCATGGTTTGAATTCGTTTCATAAGCTGTTGCTTGGCAATCCCACGCGTCAGCTGGCTCTTTTTCCTCCGCACTCAGCACCGCACGCTGTCTGAAGTATAATGAGACAGGCTGGGCAAAGGAGGATGACGGTCCCCAAGCATTTTCTATCTTCCCCCACAGTGCTGATGCCTGATAGATGTGTAGTGAACTGAGCAATGAAGTGGGGTTTATTATTTTTTTTTAAAGATTTTATTTATTCATGAGAGACAGAGAGAGAGAGAGAGAGGCAGAGACACAGGCAGAGGGAGAAGCAGGCTCCATGCACCGGGAGCCCGATGTGGGATTCGATCCCGGGTCTCCAGGATCGCGCCCTGGGCCAAAGGCAGGTGCCAAACCGCTGCGCCACCCAGGGATCCCTGAAGTGGGGTTTAGAGTGAGACAGAATTCAAATTCTGCTTTGGGATCTGGCTCCATGTGACATTTAGCTATTCACTTAGAAGCCAGTCTCAGTGTCCTCATGTGCAAAGAGGGGGATGATAATACCCAGCTCCTAGAATGGTTGCAAGGATCGAGGGAGAGAAAATCCCTAACTTTCCTTGTTCTGCATGAAAATGCTCTGATGGAGCAGTCAGCTCATATTTAATTTGTACAGTTATGTCCCATTTTCCTTTATACATAGAATGAGTGGGCCCACTGCAAATCCATGGAGTAAAGCAGGAATTTATAAATAATCAGGACCAAAGGAAAGAAAGGGGCCGGGGGGTGTTATTACCAAAAGGAAGACAAGTAGGGATGAGCAGATACAAAATATCAAAAGAAGGGCGCCTGGGTGGCTCAGTGGTTGGGCATCTGCCTTTGGCCCAGGTCATGATCCTGGGGTCCTGGGATAGAGTCCTGCATTGGGCTTCACTCAGAGAGCTTGCTTCTCCCTCTGCCTATGTCTCTGCCTCTCTTTCTGTGTCTCTCATGAAAAAATAAATAAAATCTTTAAAAAATATGTCAAAAGAAGATGTCTATCCCGGGTAGTGGGTGGGTAGGCAGGCGCTATGCATTCAAGGTGCTTGCATGGGGAGAGGTCAGTTTCCTTTCTAGATAAACACATATTCACAGGTGGTGGTGTGCTGCTAAAACAACTCTCAGGGGGAGAAAAACCCTGATTTCTAGCATTTGACTATTTCCATGGTGTAAATACTCCTACTATGACTGATTTCAAGCTACCAACATGCTGTCTTTGAAAGGAATGTGAAGTTGGAAAGAGATGCCCACTCTCTGCTCTCAGGAGCCCAATGGAGCCTGTTCTAGCACAGAACTAATTCCTTCCCCAGGGGCAGCTTTACTGTGTGTGTGTGTGTGTGTGTGTGTGTGTGTGTGTGTGTGTATGTATGTATTTTTCTCCTTGGAGGACATTCCCAACAAGCTCCTGCCTGTTTTGAGAACAGTTTAGGGAGGTCATTTCTCAAGACTGCTTATCTGGCCTTCAATCTTCCCAGACTGGAAGGGTGTATTGAGGAAATCTCTGTCATTCAGTGCCACTCACAGCTTAATAGGGCTGGCTTCTGTGTCCTTTTTGTCCCAGGACCAGGACTCCATGACCTTTGCAAGATCCAGAGGAGACTCAGGAGTTAGGAATCCCCTAGGTTAATGTCCTATTTGAGGCAGTGTCTTCTTTCAAGGTGATTTTCTTTTATCTATCTATCTATCTATCTATCTATCTATCTATCTATCTATCATCTATCTATCATCTATCTATCTATCATCTATCATCACCCAACTCAAACATGCTGCCGTCGTCATAGTCCCTCATATTCTTAGTCAGTTCTATAATGTACATGGCCTTAGTATTTTTATGTTAGTCATCAACTAATTTTAAAATTAATCACTTTCAGGGCACCTCGGTGGCTCAGTTGGTGAAGCATCTGCCTCCAGCTCAGGTCATGATCCCGGGGTTTTGGGATGGAGTTCTACATCGGGCTCCCTGCTTGGTGGGGAGTCTGCTTCTCTCTTTCCCCCTCTGCCCCATCCCCATGGCTTGTTCTCTCTCTCTCTCTCTCTCTCTCTCCCTCTCAAATAAATAAAATTTTTAAAAAATTAATCACTTTGAAGCGAATCTGTGCCACCGTACAACTTCTCATCTAATAGAACTTCAGTGTAGTTGTCTAATTCTGATAGCTGGAAGAGAGAAACAACTGTGGGGGTTTAAATTTCCTTATGGACTGACTAGTTTTGAATGTCAGTGATTTTCATCCACAAGGGTAAGGCACATTGACCAGCATTTGCTGAAAATATGTTGTGTGTGTCTTACATTTCACATGCATTTAATTTGTATTTCCTCCTCACCCAGTACCTTATAGTGTCCAGTTGAATGGCTTCTGCAGTTATAGTGTCCCAAAATAGTGTTTCCCCTACAAGTCAGCTGAAAAGTATCAGTATGTTTATGTTTTACAGATAGCAAAAGAGAAAATTAGATGGCCTACGCCACAACTTTTGAAGGAGGTAGGCCCCATTAGTGGAAGAATTTGGGGGGTACCTAGGTACAAAGTCATGAACCTCCATGCCATTAATGGCTTGTCATAAATCTGAAGGGTGTTTTCAGTAGTGGTTAGAGTGTGCAAGTTTGGAGGGAGAAGCTAAAGAGACTTAAATTTCCCTGAAAGAGTAAGAGGAATGATCAAGAGGACCTGGGCAAGATCCTTCAGGGAGAGAAGGAAGCCAGGGAAGCAGGCTGTTTGGGAGATGATGCAGGTGGCAGGGAGGAGGTGGGTCTGTCTGATTCCTGGAGACTGAAAAGAAAGATTTGGGAGCATAAATGATGTCAAAGGGGACTTTCAAGTTAAATTCTGTGGGGGCCTATGGAAGGAGCCTCGGTGTCCATCAAAAGATGAATGGATAAAAAAGATGTGGTCTATGTATACAATGGAATATTATTCAGCCATTAGAAATGACAAATACCCACCATTTGCTTCGACGTGGATGGAACTGGAGGGTATTATGCTGAGTGAAGTAAGTCAATCGGAGAAGGACAAACATTATATGGTCTCATTCATTTAGGGAATATAAAAAATAGTGAAAGGGATTAAAGGGGAAAGGAGAGAAAATGAGTGGGAAATATCAGTGAGGGTGACAGAACATGAGAGACTCCTAACTCTGGGAAACAAACAAGGGGTCATGGAAAGGGAGGTGGGTGGGGGGATTGGGGTGACTGGGTGACAGGCACTGAGGGGGGCACTTGACAGGATGAGCACTGGGTGTTATGCTATATGTTGTCAAATAGAACTCCAATAAAAAAATATACAAAAATAATTCTGTGGAGGCAACCCTCCTAACAAACACATCTCACCCTAGGAAATATTCATTTAATTGTATAATGCTCACTGTTTGATGGGAATGGATTCTCTATGGTGACTATGACCAAAATCTGGTTTCAAGATTTAGAGATGGAGAAGAATGGAGCCCATGGGTCAGGGAAGCAGACATGGCTTATGTAAATGTCTTGTGTAAATGAAGGGACATCTTTGCTTGAAAAGACCTGGTCTTCACCACTCACTGGTTAGGCTAGGATGGAGGGTATTTACTGTGCCTGGCTGGAAGACTGTAGGCTAGAGTGGCATGGGGAGGACTGGGATAGATTCCCCTTGGGTGTGAACCTGCAGGCTCCTGGAACTTTTCTTAGAACTGGCCACCTGGGCTTGGGCTTCATGTTCCCTAGAGATGCTTCCCAGGAGGGAAAGACCCTTGCAAGGGATAGTCTTGCCAGATCTGGAAGAGCAGCTTCTCAACAAAAGAAAAATCCCCACAAAGAGTCAACAATTACTTCATACCAACATTTTCAAACATTTGAAACATTAATATACCAAGAAGGAGCTTAGGGTGGGGGACTTTTATTCTTAATCATTTTTACCCTTTAGCCTCTGTGCACAGTTATTTAAATGGTGGAGAGTGATGGTGCTATTTTTTATGCACCATGAAAAAGTCTTAAAACTTTTCAAATCCGCTTTTGCATTTCAGGCCAATTTTCCAATATTAAAAGGGTTTATTTCTCATTTATTTTCAGGAAATTTTGCTTCACTGCCTTTTTACAAAATTAAAGATTTTATCTCCAGCTGTGATTTATTGAGAAGCTAACTGAAAAGGAATACAGAGGATGTGGCTGAGATGGCTTGTTGGCCACCTAAGGTTCATGTTCTCTTTCTGTGGCATGAATCATGGCCAGTCAGGGATTCTCAGCACCTGCCCCCACCCCCAACTCCATCCAGGTAACTCATACTTTCTAGTGGAATATGAGGGTTACTACGTGGCCAAATAAGGGGCTGTACCTTTTCCATGGTCTCTTTTCCCATTTGCCAGCTAAATGCGGGAAATGCTGGGGCTCTCTAAGAAGAGTGAGGTCACAAGATAGGAGGCCACCACCAGGCAAGAACATCATCCCTAGGCTTATGGAGCAAGAATTAACTTCTATCATAGATAAATGGATAAAGAAGATGTGTGTGTGTGTGTACACACACACACACACAGAGGAATATTATGCAGCCATAAAGTGATGAGATATTGCCATTTGCAACAACATGGATGGACCTAGAGATTATTATGTGCTAAGTGAAATAAATCAAAGAAAGACAAATACCATATGATCTCACTTATATATGGAATCTAAAAAACAAGGTAATTAAATAAAAAGCAGAATCACACCTATAAATACAGAGAACAAACTGATGGTTGCCAGAGAGGACGGGGTGGTGGATGGGCAAAATGGGTAAAGGGGAGGGGGAGATACAGGCTTTCAGTTATGAAATGATTAAGTCATAAGAATAAAAGTCACAGCACAGGGAATATAGTCAATGGTATTGTAATAGTGTTGCATGGTGACAGATGGGAGCTACCCTTGTGGTGAGCAAAGTGTCACATAGAGTTGTTGAGTCACTATGTTGTACACTTGAAACTAACATAACATTGTGCAATGACTCTACTAAAATTTAAAAAAGAAACCTAAAACAGTAAACTTCTATTATGCTAAGCGACTGACATTGTTTCAGGGTTTATCAGATATAGTGGCTAGTGTTACTTTAACCAACAGAGAGGGGTAGCAGGGATTTCTCCAGTCATCAGTTTTGTGGATCATGACCTTGGAATACACTCTGTCTTTTCAAACTCTCCAACTTTGAAATACATTTCAGAAACCCAGATAAAAATAATGCCTGGGGTGATGGCAGTGGTATTCTTTTGCAAGCCCGTGGTCCGACCTAGGTAGGTCCTATCAGGGTTGCCTCACAGGAAAGAGCACAGGCAAAAGAACTGAAGACTGGGCCCCCAAGGGGGTTTCTTAGGAATTTATCAGTTGGAAAACCACTGATATGCTGACAGGAAGGTGGTTGATAGGAGCTTGGGAAATTCAGCCAAGAGGTAGTCAACTTAGAGTGTAGGTGAAACAGGGGTATCGGCCTCCACAAGTGAAGCTTGAAAAGCAGAATGGTAAGTTACAAAGCAGCTGGGAATGATATGAATGCAGAAGCGGGGAAGGGCTGATTTGGTGGAACTATCATTTGTGTAGTTGTCAGCATGACCTACCACCTTCTGCGCATTTCCCCTTGGGCTGCCCAGAGCCCTCCCAATCCACTGGGCCTTTAGCTAATGTCTGGAAGCATTGCATGTACAAACATTCTACATAGGAGTGTGCCTTCCTCATTCTATGATTGATGGGACACACTCTGTGGGTTTGAAGATGCAAGGAAAATGGGGAATGGAGCTGGTGAACAGGCTGCCTCAGTCACCCCAAAGGGTCTCAGCAGGTTGACTCTTTGAAGATTGGAGCAGTTTTGGGTTGCCATGGGGAGACAGATGGAGCCTGCCTGCCTAGTTCCCACATCTGGAACACTCGAAGCTTAGAATCCCTACTCTTTGGGGTACCTGGGTGGCTCAGTGGTTGGCCATCTACCTTCCACTCAGGTCATGATCCTGGGGTCCTGGGATTGAGTCCCACATCAGGCTCCCTGCAGAAAGCCTGCTTCTCCCTCTGCCTATGTGTCTGCCTCTGTCTCTCATGAATAAATACACAAAATCTTTTAAAAAAATAATTCCTGCTCTTTGTCTTTTGATGGCCCACTGAGGATGATCTGCATATCCTCCTCTTCTTCCCACATCTTTTCCCTTTTGGACCCAAGCCTCTCGTGTCAGGGGCCTGGGCAAAAAAGAGTTAGACATTTCCCTATTAGGTCAATTTATTCTGAGAGGGGAGATGCAGAAACTAAAGGCAAATTCCATTGAGGATAAGGGGTTCTAATTACCCAGGGGAATGAGTTCCTGCACCAACATATGATAGGTCCCTTTCATCTGGTCACTTGTCTGTGATCTGTTTGTGAGGAAAGAGGCTCTATACCTGATATGCCATAATGAGAGCTTCTAAAAATAAGAACAAGTTGTTGAGAGTAGTTGTCTGAAGGGACACTAGTCTTGATATCCCTAGTAGAGAGGTTCTTATAGGAAGAACTTTATTTTGATCAGCATGTGTATTAGTCAAAGTCCAGTTGTCCATAACAGAAATCACTCTAGTTACTTTAACAGGATATGGATGTAACACAAGGAATAAGGGGCTTACAAAATCTTCAGAAGGGCTAAAGGAGCAACTTCTAGATTCAGCTGCCAGGAATAACTAGTAGAACAACATAATCAAGTGTCCCACCAGGAAGACTGCCACCTCAGTCAGAAAGCTGGAGAATCAGGAAGTTTCTTTCCCAACATATAGACTTAGGATCACACCATCTTAGTCACATTACTGGAACCCAGAATCTGCCACTAGGGCTGGCAGCTCTACTATCCTAGCTGTGCTCCTGAGATCAGGAAGCTGCCATAAATATGTATTTCCAGGGCCACCCTGGGCTTGCTAGCTTCACAGCAGCACAATGGAAGCCCGTCATCTGGCCATCTTTCTCCCCACTTGACTAGATTTTCAAAGCTAATTCTCCTGTGAGTACACCAGAATAGCAGAACCTAAATTACATTCATTTCCTTGTTGCAAAGGAGTAAGAAAATGGAGCTTTTTCCTTTCCAGCCTCTGTCATAAAGAAAGGCACACCAGAAAGGGGTCAGAAGAGCTATCCCACAAGCCAGTCTGCAGAGTTCATTACTTGTCATTCTCTGCACAGAAAAAGAGCCCTCATCCCTGCCCCTGACACTCTGAGATGGGCCTTTCATGATATGAAACAGGCCCAATTAGATAAAACGTCAATTCTGAAGGCAAAACAAATAGTAGCAATATAATGTCATGGGGCTGAGGAACATCATGCTCAGTGAGACCTGCATTGACGTAAATGATACAGATAATAAAAAATATAACAAGGCTGGATCTAAGACGTGAAGATTACTGTCTAGAAAAGATATTAAAGCTTGAAAATGATTTTTGAGAAGTACATTAAAAAGTTGTGAGATTAAAAAAAAGTTGTGAGATTAGGCAACACTACATATATATATATATATTTTTTTTAATTTATTTATTCATGAGAGACACAGAGAGAGGCAGAGACACAAGTAGACGGAGAAGCAGGCTCCCTATGGCGAGCCTGATGTGGCACTTGATCCCAGGACCTTGGGATTATGACCTGAGCTGAAGGCAGATGCTCAACCACTGAGCCACCCAGGCACTCCAACACTACATGTATTTTTAAAGATGCAAACATATCCAAGACAATTTTCCCCCAGTTTTATTGTGAAATAATTGACATACATCCTTGGATAACTTTATTTTTTTTCCTTGGATAACTTTAAAGTATACACAGCATTGTGTTTGATTTACATACATTTTGAAATGATTATCGCAATAAGTTTAGTCAAAATACTTTTAAAATACATTTAGAGTGCTTGTCTGTGGTGAAGAAGGGGGAATGAAAGTGGGGATTTGAAGTAAAGGAGGAAAAAATAAAATAAAATTTAAAAAAGAGAATAGAGGGGCACTTGGGTGGCTCAGCTGGTTGAGTGTCTGACTGTTGATTTTGGCTCAGGTCATGATCTCAGGGTCTTGGGACCCTGCATTGGGCTCCCAGCTAAGAGTGGAGTCTGCTACAGAATCTCTCTTTTCCTCTGTTCGTCTCCCTTCCTCAAATAAGTAAGTAAATAAATCTTTAAAAAAAATTAAAAAGAGAATAGCCTGTACTGATTGATGATAAAAATGTGCCCAAACCCGTGGGGCATTAATGGTTCAACTTCTGATTTTGTAATATTGAGATAAGGATACATAAAAGTTACCCAAAATGTTAACTACTCCTAGGAGGTATGTATTTTAAAAGAATTTGCAACTGAAAAATAAAAAAAGAATTTGCAGCTGAAATCTTTGCCAAACAAGCAGGAATAAATAACTTAATAAATTATATTTAAAATATAAAAAGTGCAACCTATAGAATGGGAGAAAATATTTGTAAATTATATATAAGATAAGGAGTTAATATCCAAAATATGTAAAGAAATCCTACAACTCAATTACAAGAGAAAAAGAAATCAATTAAAAAAATGGGCAGAGGGGGATGCCTGGGTGGCTCAGTGGTTGAGCATCTGCCTTTGGCTCAGGGAGTGATTCCGGAGTCCTGGGATCGAGTCCTACATTGGGCTCCCCACAAGGAGCCTGCTTCTCCCTCTGCCTGTGTCTCTGCCTCTCTCTGTGTGTCTCTCATGAATAAATAAATAAAGTCTTTTAAAAAATGGTCAGAGGAACTAAATAGTAATTTTTCCAAAAAAGACATCCAGATGTCCAACAGGTACATGAAAAGATGGCCAGCATCTAATCATCAAGGAAATGCAAATCAAATGCACAATGAGATAGCGCCTCATACCAGTCAGAATGGCTAGTATCAAAACCACAAGAAACAACAAGTGTTGGAGAGGTTGTGGAAAAAAGGAACCCTTGAGCTCAGTTCATGGGAATGTAAATTGATGTAGCCACTGTGGAAAACGGTGAGAGGGGTTCCTCAGAAATTAAAAATAGAACTACCATATAGGTCAGCAACTCTACTTCTGGGTATTTATCCAAAGGAAATGAAAACTAGGATATCAAAGAGGTATTTGCACTCTCATGGTTTAACATTTATTTATTTATTTATTTTTGAGAGAGAGCGAGCGAGCATGCAAGCACGGTGGAGTGGAGGGGCAGAGGGAAAGGAGAGAGAGAATACCAAGCGGACTCCATACTGAGCTTGGAGCCCCCATGGGGCCGTGGGGCGACCCACCTGGGGGCTCCATCCCATGACACTGAGATCATGACCTGAGCTGAAACCAAGAGTCAGATGCTTAACAACTGAGCCACCCAGGTGCTCCTGCACATTTGTGTTTATTGCAGCATTATTTTAAAAAATACTTTATTTATTTATTCATGAGAGACACACACAGAGAGAGGCAGAGACATGGCAGAGGGAGAGGCAGGCTCCTGCAGGGATCCTGATTCGGGACTCGATCCCAGGACTCTGGGATCACGCCCTGAGCTGAAGGCAGACGCTCAACTGCTGAACCATGCAGGCGTCCTTATTGAAGCATTATTTACAGTAGCCAAGAGATGGAAACAACTTAAGTATTCATCCATGGATGAGTGGATAAAGAAGGTGTGTGTGTGTGTGTGTGTGTGTGTGTGTGTGTGTGTGTGTGTGTGGAATGGAATATTATTCTGCTATGAGATATATGGAAATCCTGCCATTTGTGACAACGTGGGTGGTTCATGAGGGCATTTTGCTAAAGTGAAATACGTCAGACATAGAAAGATAAATACTCACTTATATGTGGAATTTCAAAAAGCTGAACTTGTAAAAAGAGTAGAATGGCGATTATCAGAGGCTGGAGGGTGGGGGAATAAGAGAGATGTTTAACTTGCAACTAGTAGATAAATAAGTCCTCGAGATATAATACAGAGTATAGTGATTATAGAAAATAATAGTGTATTACAATTATCAAGTTACTAAGAGACTAGATCTTAAATATTCCCACCACAAAAAGAAGAAATGATAATTATGTGACATGGTAGAGGTGTTAGCTAGTGTGCTGTTGTGGTAATCATTTTGCAACATGTAAATGTATCAAATCAACACATTGTACACCTTAAACTTACACTATATTACACGTCATATCTCAATAAAAATAAAATAAAATTAAACATCAAAATTAAAAGAAAGATAAATAACCCCCAAAAGTCTGAAAGACATGCAAATATATAATTTTTTAAAAGCTTAGAAAATGTCACACTGGACTTAAAAATTAATTAAATGTTCAAATGAAAAGCCTCAATTGTGATAGAAAAGCACATGGTAGCAAAGTAATATCAGAGACTGATAAAAATTGTGCAAATGGAAAACTTACTGAATATGAAATTTGCACACAGTGCAAAAATGATTGAAACATTTTAATTTTTAAGAATTCATGAGGTGCCTGGGTGGCTCAGTCAGTTAAGCACCTGACTTTGGCTTAGGTCATGATTTTAGGGTCTTGGGATTGAGCCCCACATCCAGCTCTGTTCTCAGCGGGGAGTCTTCTCCCTCTGCTTCTGCCCTTCCCCCCACTCATGTTCACCCTGCACTTGCGCTCTTCCTTCCCTCTCTTTCTCTCTCTCTCCCTCAAATAAATAAATAAAATCTTTTTAAAAAAATAATTCACAAACTGAAAAAGTATTGTGATGCCAGAACAGTAACATAAAATATTTAAAAAATGGGGATCCCTGGGTGGCGCAGCGGTTTGGCGCCTGCCTTTGGCCCAGGGCGCGATCCTGGAGACCCGGGATCGAATCCCACGTCGGGCTCCCGGTGCATGGAGCCTGTGTCTCTGCCTCTCTCTCTCTCTCTCTCTGCCTCTCTCTCTCTCTCTCTCTCTCTCTGTGACTATCATAAATAAATAAATAAATAAATAAATAAATAAATAAAAATATTTAAAAAATGAATACAATAAATACTTACCAAAGCATAAACTGCTGTTGGGAGGTAACTCATTTTCAGCCAATTTGAAAACTGAAAAAGTTTATGAAAACTTTAAAAACAGAACAGAGAGAAGAAAATTAGTTATCTTAAAATTAAATTGAAATATAAAGACTATCAAAAGAGCCACAATAAGAAAACAACTCAACAAGAACCTGAAACAAATCTACTTGACTCATAAAATCATTAAAAACTAAACCCAAAGTCATCCAGATTTACTGAAAGATCCTAGTTACTGTTTAGAAACATTTCATTTAAAACCAATTTAAAATTTTGCACTTGTACTTTGAGTCCAAAGCAAGGGAGATATGTCCAAGTAGCTGAAACTCTGTTATGTTTTGTTATTGTGATATATTCAACAGGACTGAGTTTCACAATCCAAGCAAGAAAGCTCATGTCAAAACTTGTAGCTTGGAAGCAGTTTGGAAGAAAATCCTCTGGACAATAAATAAGTCAGTCACTCTTTTAAGAAATTCTGCATCACCAATAACCTTGGTGGCACAGAGGACAGTACTGTGTGGAAAAACATGGACAATTTTGACTCTGAGCTGAAAAGTGATTCAGAATAGTCAGATTATAGATGTGGAGAAATTTTAGAAATACTTTAAGCAATCACTATTTTTAATGTTTTTTATGTACTCCTAAGAATGATGTATAAAAAGATACTATGTCTATATAAGCCTAAAATAATTATCTCAGTAAGTAAAAAAAATAGATATAAAATAATATATGTATGTGTGTGTTTGTGTGTGTGCAAAGAAAATACCTTAGTATGGTTTAATTGGCAGACTTTTTACTTTTATTGTAGTGTTATGTAAAATAATGGTACATCTTACATTCAAGTCTCCATGATCACCATGGACATTAATGAGCCCATAATGTTGCCATCCCGCCTACCCTCAGCCCTAGCCAGCAGGTGAGAGCCACCATTGAACTTCTTTTTTTTTTTTTAAAGATTTTATTTATTTATTCATGAGAGAAACAGAGAGAGAGAGAGAGAGAGAGAGAGAGAGAGAGAGAGAGAGGCAGAGACACAGGCAGAGGGAGAAGCAGGCTCCATGCAGGGAGCCTGACATGGGACTCGCTTGATCCCAGGTCTCCAAGATCATGCCCTGGGCTGAAGGCAGCGCTAAACTGCTGAGCCACTGGTGCTGCCCGCATTGAACTTCTTATTGATTCTGGAGCCCATCTTACCTGTACATCTCTGATGGCTTTGGTGAACAGTGAGTTTTCTGGGCTCCCCATGGAACATGATCTTCTGGTGGTATTTCTGACTTTGTGCCATATCCATTTCAACATGTCCAGTTCCTTTAGCCTCTGTATTCCTTTTACCATCTTCCAAGCAACTCAAGCATTTCCACTTGATTCAGCATATGCCTACTCCAGGCTTCTAAGAACCATCCTAGCAATAAATTTGTCCCACTCCTGGGGTGCTTGCCAGGGTGTTAAATCCACCTCTCAAGCAAGCACCCTCCAATGGACAAATTCTTGCTTAGTCAATGTTATACTCTAGCTGCCTTGATCAAGTACCTCAAAATTCAATTGCAGGGTTATTCATTTGGCTCATGCCATTATGTGTTAGCTCCTTCTGTATGTGATCTCTTTACTTCCTTATCAGGCCCAGCATGTCTTCAGTTGGATCATACTGGGATTTAATCCAAACTATTAGCCTGGCAACCAGGAGAAAAGATTGGAGCAGGTCCTGAAAGGGAAACCACTTGTTTTATGGGGCAAAGCCTCAATGGCATCTTCCAGGACAATAGAAGTACAGGCTCTTACTAGGGAAGGGTGGGTTTCCTCTCTAATTTCAGGGAACTTCAGAGTTCAGGGAAGTTTACAGAGCCAAGGTCTCAGGAGTATCCATGTAGAGGTCTCCATCCTACTTTTCAAGGACCCAGGTTTTTTTTTTCAGCCAGAGTTCTGACTTTTAGCGTGACTGATTTGCCTGAGATGAGCATTTATTTAATCATCTTGAGGGTCTTACTATCAAGGCCTGAGTCTGCTCCTCTGATGTATCCGCTCTTCTACTGAAGGAGAAAAGAGCATCTTTATAAACCATCAATGAGATCCTCTGGCTCCTGTACTTAGCCATTAATTGCTTGCCAACAGCCCTCAATTCCATTATCACTTTGTAGGGGATCAATACAAATTAGTAATAACTGGCCAGTTTCACTGACCTGTCTTTCAAATGCTAGAATCATTGGATGTGCAAGAGCATTCCCTTCCAACAGACATTGCCTTGGTCACTACTGGGGAAATCTTTAGCATCTGGGTTACCACCTTCTGGAGACACTTGGGAAGTTCTGCATTGAAATAAAAAACAGGGCACCTGGGTGGCTTAGTTGGTTAAGTGTCTGCTTTCGGCTCAGGTCATGATCCCAGGGTCCTGGGATGGAGCCCTGCGTTGGGCTCCCCTGCTCCATGCAGAGCCTGCTTCTTCCTCTGCCTCCCTCCCTCCCTCCCTCTTTCTCTCTGTCTCATAAATAAACAAAATATTTTTAAAAAGAAAAAAACAAAAAATAATAATATCGACATTCTAGTTGCAAATGATACAGTAGAAAATTATTCCCGAGAATTCAATTTCCTCTTGTTTTTAATCTGAAATTCCTTTTTTTTACTTTTATATTATTTATTTGGGCTCCTTCTCTTTTCTTTTCTTTCTGCTTTTTTATTGGAGTTCGATTTGCCAACATATAGCATAACACCCACTGCTCATCCCGGCAAGTGCCCCCCTCAGTGCCCATCACTCAGTCACCCCAACCCCCACGCACCTCCCCTTCCACTACCCCTTGTTCATTTCCCAGAGTTAGGAGTCGCTCATGTTCTGTCACCCTCTCTGATATTTCCCACTCATTTTCTCTCCTTTCCCCTCTATTCCCTTTCACTATTTTTATATTCCCTGAATGAATGAGATCATATAATGTTTGTCCTTCACCAATGGAGTTATTTCACTGAGCATAATACCCTCCAGTTCCATCCACGTCGAAGCAAATGGCGGGTATTCGTCGCATCTAATGGCTGAGGAATATTCCAGTGTATACATAGACCACAGCTTCTTTATCCATTCATCTTTCGATGGACACCGAGGCTCCTTCCACAGTTTGGCTATTGTGGACATTGCTGCTAGAAACATTGGGGTGCAGGTGTCCCGGTGTTTCACTGCCTCTGTATCTTTGGGGTAAATCCCCAGCAGCGCAGTTGCTGGGTTGTAGGGTAGCTCTATTTTTAACTCTTTGAGGAACCTCCACACAGTTTTCCAGAGTGGCTGTACCAGTTCACATTCCCACCAACAGTGCAAGAGGGTTCCCCTTTCTCCACATCCTCTCCAACATTTGTTGTTTCCTGCCTTGTTAATTTTCACCATTCTCACTGGTGTGAGGTGGTATCTCATTGCGGTTTTGATTTATATTTCCCTGATGGCAAGTGATGCAGAGCATTTTCTCATGTGTTTGTTGGCCATGTCTATGTCTTCTTTGGTGAAATTTCTGTTCATGTCTTTTGCCCATTTCATGATTGGATTGTTTGTTTCTTTGCTGTTGAGTTGAATACGTTCTTTATAGATCTTGGATACTAGCCCTTTATCTGATAGGTCATTTGCAAATACCTTCTCCCATTCTGTAGGTTGTATTTTAGTTTTGTTGACTGTTTCTTTTGCTGTGCAGAAGCTTTTTATCTTGATGAAGTCCCAATAGTTCATTTTTGCTTTTGTTTCCCTTGCCTTCCTAGATGTATCTTGCAAGAAGTTGCTGTGGCCAAGTTCAAAAAGGGTGTTTCCTGTGTTCTCTTCTAGTATTTTGATGGATTCTTGTCTCACATTTAGATCTTTCATCCATTTTGAGTTTATCTTTGTGTATGGGGTAAGAGAATGGTCTAGTTTCATTCTTCTATGAGTGACTGTCCAATTTTCCAAACACCATTTATTGAAGAGACTGTCCTTTTTCCAGTGGGTAGTCATTCCTGCTTTGTTGAATATTAGTTGGCCATAGAATTGGGGGCCCGTTTCTGGGTTCTCTATTCTGTTCCGTTGATATATGTGTATATTTTTGTGCTTGTACCACCCTGTCTTGATGACCACAGCTTTGTAGTACAACCTGAAATCCGGCATCGTGATGCCCCCGGCTCTGGTTTTCTTTTTCAATATTCCCCTGGAGGATCCCTGGGTGGCGCAGCGGTTTAGTGCCTGCCTTTGGCCCAGGGCGCGATCCTGGAGAACCGGGATCAAATCCCACATCGGGCTCCCGGTGCATGGAGCCTGCTTCTCCCTCTGCCTATGTCTCTGCCTCTCCTTCTCTCTCTGTGTGACTATAGTAAATAAATAAAAATAAAAAAAAAAACTTCAATATTCCCCTGGATATTTGAGGTCTCTTTTGGTTCCACTCAAATATTAAGATTATTTCTTACAACTCAGTAAAGAAAGTCCATGGTATTTTGATAGGGATTGCATTGAACATGTAAATTGCCCTGGGTAGCATAGACATTTTCACAATATTAATTCTTCCCACCCATGAGCATGGAATATTTTTCCATCTCTTTGTGTCTTCCTCCATTTCTTTCAGAAGTGTTCTGTAGTTTTTAGGGTATAGATCCTTTACCTCTTTGGTTAGGCTTATTCCTAGTTATCTTATGCTTTTGGGTGCAATTGTAAATGGGATTGACTCCTTAATTTCTCTTTCTTCAGTCTCATTGTTAGTGTATAGAAATGCCACTGATTTCTCGGCATTGATTTTGTATCCTGCCACACTGCCAAATTGCTGTATGAGTTCTAGCAATCTTGGGGTAGAGTCTTTTGGGATTTCTATGTACAGTATCATGTCATCTGTGAGAGGGAGAGTTTGACTTCTTCTTTGCAATTTGAATGCCTTTTATTTCTTTTTGTTGCCTGATTGCTGAGGCTAGACTTCTAGTACTATGTGGAATAGCAGTGTGAGAGTGGACATCCCTGTCTTGTTCCGGATCTTAGGAGAAAGGCTCCCAGTGTTTCCCCATTGAGAATGATATTTGCTGTGGGCTTTTCATAGATGGCTTTTAAGAGATGCTGAGGAATGTTCCCTCTATCCCAACACTCTGAAGAGTTTTGATCAGACATGGATGCTGTATTTTGTCAAATGCTTTCTCTGCATCTATTGAGAGGATCATATGGTTCTTGTTTTTTCTCTTTTTGATATGATCTATCACATTGATTGCTTTACGAGTGTTGAACAAGCCTTGCATCCCACTTGGTCTCAGTGAATAATCTTCTTAATGTACTGTTGGATCCTATTGGCTAGTATCTTGTTGAGAATTTTGCATCTGTGTTCATCAGGGTTATTGGTCTACAATTCTCCTTTTTCGTGGGGTCTTTGTCTGGTTTTGGAATTAAGGTGATAGAACCTTAGATAGAACTCATAGAATGAGTTTGGAAGTATTCCATCCCTTTATATCTTTCGGAATAGCTTTAGTAGAATGGGAATTGTTTCTTCTTTAACCGTTTGGTAGAATTCCCCTGGGGAAGCCATCTGGCCCTGGACATTTGTGTCTTGGGAGGTTTTTGATGACTGCTTCAATTTCCTACCTGGTTATTGGCCTGTTCACGTTGTCTATTTCTTCCTGTTCCAGTTTTGGTAGTTTGCGGTTTTCCAGATATGCGCCCAGTTCTTGTAGATTGTTTAATTTATTGGCGTATAGCTGCTCATAATTTGTTTTTTTTTTCATAATATGTTTTTAAAATCATTTGTATTTCCTTGGTATCGGTTGTGATCTCTCCTTTTTCGTTCACGATTTTATTAATTTGAATCTTTTCTCTTTTGTTTTTAATAAGGTTGGCTAATGGTTTATCTATCTTATTAATTCTTTCAAAGAACCAACTCCTGGTTTTGTTGATCTGTTCCACAGTTCTTCTGGTCTCTATTTCATTGAGTTCTGCTCGAATCTTTATTAACTCTCTTTTTCTGCTGGGTGTAGGTTTTATTTGCTGTTCTTTCTCCAGTTCCTTTAGGTGCAAGGTTAGCTTGTGTATTTGAGTTTTTCCAATTTTTTGAGGGATGCTTGTATTGCGATGTATTTCCCTCTTAGGACTGCTTTTGCTGTATCCCATAGATTTTAAAAAGTTGCGTCTTCATTCTCATTAGTTTTCATGAATTTTTTAATTCTTCTCTAATTTCCTGGTTGACCCTTTCATCTTTTAGCAGGATGCTCTTTAACCTCCACATGTTTGAGTTTCTTCCAAATTTCTTCTTGTGATTGAGTTCAAGTTTCAAAGCATTATGGTCTGAAAATATGCAGGGTACAATCCCAATCTTTTGTTATCAGTTAAGATCTGATTTGTGACCCAGTATGTGGTCTATTCTGGAAAAGTTCCATGTGTACTTGAGAAGAATGTGTATTCAGTTGCGTTTGGATGTAAAGTTTTGTAAATATCTGTGAAATCCATCTGGTCCAGTGCATCATTTAAAGCTCTTGTTTCTTTGGAGATGTTGTGCTTAGAAGATCTGTCATTTGCAGAAAGTGCCGTGTTGAACTCTCCCAGTATTAGTGTGTTATTATCTAAGTATGTCTTAACTTTGGTTATTAATTGATTGATATACTTGGCAGCTCCCGCATTAGGGGCATAAATATTCATGATTGTTAGGTCTTCTTGTTGGATAGTTCCTTTAAGTATGATATAGTGTCCCTCTTCATCTCTTACTACAGTCTTTGGGATAAACTTTAATTTATCTGATATGAGGATTGCTATCCCTGCTTTCTTTTGAGGACCCTTTGAATGGTAAATGGCTCTCCAACCTTTCCTTTTCAAGCTGGAGGTGTCCTTAGGTCTAAAATGAGTCTCTTGTAGACAGCAAATAGATGGGTCTTGCTTTTTTACCCAGTCTGAAACCCTGCGTCTTTTGATGGGGTCATTAAGGCCATTCACTTTCAGAGGTACTATTGAAAGATATGAGTTTAGTGTTATCATAATACCTGGTCACTCCCTGTTTTTGTAGATTATTTCTTTGGGCATCCTCTTTCTTTTACAGGTGCCCCTTTAATATTTCTTGCAGAGCTTGTTTGGTGGTCACTTTCAGTTTCTGCCTATTTTGGAAGTTCTTTATCTCTCCTTCTATTCTGAATGTGAGCCTTGCTGGGGAAAGTATTCTTGGCTGCATGTTCTTCTCATTTAGGACCCCGAATATATCCTGCCAGCCCTTTCTGGCCTGCCAGGTCTCTGTAGAGAGGTCTGCTGTTAATCTAATATTTCTCACCATAAGTTAGGGATCTCTTGTCTCTTGATGCTTTAAGGATTTTCTCTTTATCTTTGGAATTTGCAAGTTTCACTATTAAATGTGAAGGTGTTGAATGGTTTTTACTGATTTTGGGGGGGGGGGACCTCTCTATCTCCTGGATCTGAATGCCTGTTTCCCTCCCCAAATTACAGAAGTTCTCAGCTATGATTTGTTCACATCTGCTTTCTGGTCCTCTGTCCCTCTTGGCACCCTCTGGAACCCCAATTAAATGTAGATTTTTCCTTCTGAGGCTGTCATTTATTTCCCTTAACCTTTCCTCATGGTCCTTTAATTGTTTTTCTCTTTTTTCCTCAGCTTCCTTCCTTGCCATCAACTTGTCTTCCATGTCACTCACTCTTTCTTCTACCTCATTAACCTTCGTCATTAGGACCTCCAGTTTGGATTGCATCTCATTTAATTGATTTTTAATCTCGTTCTGATTAGATCTAAATTCTGCAGTCATGGGCAGCCCTGGTGGTGCAGCGGTTTGGTGCTGCCTGCAGCCCGGGGTGTGATCCTGGAGACCCAGGATCGAGTCCCACATCGGGCTCCCTGCATGGAGCCTGCTTCTCCCTCTGCCTGCATCTCTGCCTCTCTCTCTGTCTCTCTCTGTGTGTTGCTCATGAATAAATAAATAAAATTTAAAAATGTTTTAAAAAAAATTCTGCAGTCATGAAGTCTCTTGAATCCTTTATGCTTTTTCCCAGAGCCACCAGGCTTTTATTTTTTAAAATTTATTTTTTATTGGTGTTCAATTTGCCAACATATAGAATAACACCCAGTGCTCATCCCATCAAGTGCCCCCCTCAGTGCCCGTGGCTTTATAATTGTGCTTCTGAATTGGCTTTCTGACATCGAATTGTAATCCAAATTCTGAAACTCTGGCCGAGAGTACTGTTTCTGATTCTTTCTTTTATGGTGAATTCTTCCTTCTAGTCATTTTGCTCAGTGCAGAGTGGCTAAAAACAAGATGTACTTGTTAGAAACGCAAACTCTTCTCTTTAGTGATCCAGGTGTTCTCTCTTTAAATCTCAGGTCAAATTCGTAGGTTTTCAGGATGATTTGAAATTTATCTAGATAAGTTGGTGGGCCAGGTGACTTGGGGACCCTACTCCTCTACCATCTTGCCCCTCCCCCTTTAAATTCCTTTTTGAAGAGATTATGTTTGTTTTGTTTTGTGTAACCTTAACCCAGCTTCCCCTAATACTTAATATCTTATGTAAAAGAAAATTGGCATTGGTGCAATGTGTGTGCATAGCTCCAAATCATTTCATTGCATGTAGATTGGTGTAACCACTGCCACAGCCAAGATGCAGAACTGTTCTATCTCTTTGAAGATCTTACTGCTACCCCCTGTTGTCATACCCATTCCCTTCCTACCCACCATTTCAAGTCCCTGGCAACCACTAATCTGTTCACTATTTCTTAATTTTCTCACTTCAAGTATGTTATATAAATGGAATCATTCAGGGTGTGACCTTTTGAGACTGACTTTTTCTCAGCGTAATGCCCTTGAGATTCATCCAAAGAATGGTGTGTAGTTTGTTTTTTTATTGTTGAACAGTATTCCATGGTATGGATATACCACAGTTTGTTTAACCATTCACCTATAAAAGGACATTTTGGTTGTTCCCAAATTTAGCTATTACAAATAAAGCTGCTACAAACATTCAAGTACACATTCATGCATAGACATAGTTTTCATTCATTTGATAAATTTCTCTGCATCTTTACCAGCTTTGGTGTTGTGACAATTTTTTATTTTAGCTGTTCTAATAGGTGTGTGGTGGTATCTCATTATGATCTTAATTTACATTTCCCTATAACGTATAGCGATAGTGAATATCTTTCGATGTGCATATTTGTCATTTGTTTACCCTCATCAGTGAGCTATCTCAAGTCTTTTGTCTGTTTACTAATTGGGTTCATTTTTATTGTTGAGTTTTGAGAGTTCTTTGTATATTCTAGTTATGAGTCCTTTGTCATGATGTGGTTTGCAAATATTTTTTTTCCTGGTCTGTAATTTATCTTTTAATTTTTAAAAGATTCATTCACAAAAGTTTATTTTTTATTTTGATGAAATAAAATTTGCTGATTTTTATTTTATGGATCATGTTTTTGGTGTTATGTCTAAGAATTCTTCACTAAGCCCCAGGGCCTGAACGTTTTCTCCTATGTTTTCTTCTAAGAGTTTTATTTTATTTATTTATTTTAAAGATTTTATTTATTTGGTAGAGAGAGAGCACAAGTAGGGGGAGCAGCAGAAAGAGAGGGAGAAGCAGGCTTTCTACTGAGTGGGGAGCTCGACATGGGGATCTATCCCAGGACCCTGGGATCATGACCTGAGCCGAAGGCAGGCGCTTAACCAACTGAGCTACCCAGGCACTCCTTCTAAGAGTTTTATAGTTCTACATTTAAATGTAAAATTCATTTTGAGTTAGTTTTTGTATAAAATTTGAGATCTAGGTAGAGGTTCTTTTTTTTTTTCCTATGGATATTCAATTGCTCCAGCATTATTTGTTGAAAAGACAGTCCTTCCTCCATAGAACTGGTTTTTCATTTTTGTCAAAGATCAGTTGGCTAGACTTGTGTGAATTTCTTTCTAGGTTCTCAATTCTATTCCACTGATTGTCATTGATTTCTATTATTTTCCATTAATATGTCTAACTCTCCACCAATATCTAACTCTTCACCAACACCACACAATCTTGATTACTGTAGCTATAAAGAAAGTCTTAAAATTGGTCAGTGTGATTCCTGCAACTTTATTCCTCTGTTTCAATATTGCTTTAGCTATTGTAGTTTTTTTTTTAATTTCCTTTTTGTGTACATTTTAGAATAGCCTTGCCTACATCTGTAAAAAGCCCTGCTGGAATTTTTATAGGAATTGTATTAAAGTTATATATGAATTTGGGAAGATTTGACATCTTAAATGGCGTCTTCCAACCCATGAACACAATATGTTTATCCTTTTATTTAGATCTTCTATGATTTATCAGAACTTTGAAATTATCAACATATGCATCCTGTGTGTGTTTTGTTAGATATATGCCTTGAGATTTCATTTTTTGGAACAATTGCAAATGGTATTGTGCTTTTAATTTTGGTTTTCACATATTTGTTGGTAATATATAGAAATGTGATTGACATTTTTAGTATATGTGCTGCCAAAGCGAGCACCTGATTGACATTTTTGTATTGATCTTGCATCCTTCAAACCTGCTGAACTTGCTTATCAATTGCAGGAGTTTGTGCTTGTTTTGTTTTGTTTTTTGTTTTTGGTAGATTCCTGGGGATTTTCTATGTAGATAATCATGTCACCCGAAAATAGAGGCACTTTTGTTTGTTCTTTTTGATCTCTATTCCTTTTGTTTGTTTCTTGTATTATTGCACTGGCTAGAACTTCCAGTACTATGTCGAATGAACATCCTTGCCTTGTTTCCAACCTTAGGAGAAAAACATTCAGTCTGTCGTCATTAAGTATGTTACCTATAGACTTCTTATTGGTGTTCTTTACAAAGTTTAGGAAGTTCCTCTGCATTTCCAGTTTAATTTTAAAGAATTTTTGTGAATGGTGTTGAATTCTATCAAATGCTTTTCTAAATCAATTGATATGACTGTATGATTTTTCTTTTTTAGCCTGTTGATATGATGGGTGACATTGACCTTCAAATTTTCAAGTAGCCCTGCATTCCTGAAATAAAGACTACTTGATCATGGCATGTAATTTCTGTATATATTTGCTGAATTTTGTTTGCTAATATTTTGTTAAGGATCTCTGTATCTGTATTCATGAAGGATATTGGTCTATAATTCTTCTTTTGGACTGTGGCTGATTTTGTTATCAAGGCAACAGAGGCCACATAGAATGAAGTGGAAAGTATTCCTCCTTTTCTATTTTCTGCAAGAGATTGTATAAAATTGGTAGTAATTCTTCCTTAAATGCTTAGTAGAATTCTCCAGTGAAACCATGTAGGCCTGGAGATTTCTGATTGAAGAATTTTCATAGTTACACATTCAGTTTCCTTAATAGTTATAGGGCTATCCAAAGTATCTATTTTATATTGGGTGAGTTGTAGTTCACACCTTTTGAGGAATTGGTCCATTTCATCTAAATTGTCATATTTATGTGTGTTGAGTTGTTAGTATTACTTATTATCCCATATTACTATTATTTTTTTTTCTTCAGGGTCTAGAGGGATTTCTTTGCTTCATTGCTGATATTGATAATTTGTATCTTTTTTCTTTGTCAGTCTTACTAGAAGTTTGTCAATTTTATTGATCTTTTCAAATAATCTGCTTTTTGTTTCATTAGTTTTCTCGATTGCTTTCCCATTTTCAATTTTATTGATTTCTGCTCTTTATTATTTCCTTCCTTTGCTTGAAAGTTTTTCATTTTTTGAAGTAGGAGCTTAGATTGTTGATTTGAGACTTGTTTTGTTTTCTAATGTAAGCATTTAGTGCTATGAATCCTTTCTCAGCCCTGTTAGCTGTGTCCTGCAAAAATTTTGATATTTTTCATTAGTTATATGCATTTGCAAAAATATTTCTTTCTTCTTTGACCCATGAGTTATTCAGAAATGTGTTCTTAAGTTTCCAATGTTCGGAAATTTCCTACTCTTTCTGTTATTGATTTCTAGTTTGATTTTATTGTGATCAGAGAACAAAGTTTGTATGATATTAATTCTTCTAAATTTGTTGAGGTTTTTTAGTGGTTCAAGATATGATCTATCTTGGTAATATTCTGTGAATGCTTACAAGGAATGTGCATTCTGCTATTGTAGGGTGGAGTATTGTATAAATTCCAGTTGGATCCTTTTGTTTTATGGTGTTTCTGGATTCTTTCTATATCTTTGCTGATTTTCTGTGTAGTTTTTCTCGCAGTTGTTCAGAGTGATATGTTGAAATATTTAACTTTCACTATGAATTTAGTTTTTATTTTATTAGTTTTCTTTTCATGAATTTTGCAGCTCTACTGTTTGGTTTACACACATTTATGATTGCTATATCTTCTTGGCATATTAACCCTTTTATAATTATGTAATATCTCTGATAATTTTTAAAATAATAGACTTAATTTTTAAAAACAGTTTTAGATTTACCAAAAAAATGATCAGATAGTACAGAGTCTTCACATATCCCTTGCACACAGATTCCCCTATTATTAAAATATTACATTAGTATGGTACGTACATTTGTTACAATTAATGTACCAATATTGATATACTGTTATTAATTAAAGTTCATAATTTATTCAGATTTCCTTACTTTTTCCCTGATGTCCTTTTTCTACCCCAGCATCAGATCCAGGATAACAATTATATTTAGTTATTGTGTCTCCTTAAGCTTCTTTGAATGTGATACCTTCTCAGATTTTCCTTGTTTTTGGTAACCTTGACAGTTTTGTGGGGGTCAGGAATATTGTAGAGTGCTTTTCTATAGGAATTTGCCTGATGTTTTTCTCATGATTAGTCTAAGATTATGGGTTTTAGAAAGGAGGATCTCAGAGCTAAAGGGCTATTCTCATGACATCATATCAAGATTATTACTATCTATGTGATGTTGACTTTGATCACCTTGCCGAAGTAGTGTTTGTCAGGTTTCTCCACTGCTCTACTTGTTTACTCTCTCCAAACTATACCCTTTGGAAGGAAGTCACTAAGTGCAACCCATAGTTGAGGAGGGAGAGCTCAACCTCCTTGAGAGCAGAGTATCAACATAAATCGTTTGGAATTCTTCTTCAAGGGACATTTGTTTCTTTTCCCCATTTACTAATTTATTCAAACAGTTATATCAATATGAACTCATGGATATCTAGTCTCTGGTAATTTTCTTTGCTCCAAATCCTACTTTATCTGATACTAGTATAGCTTCACCTGCTTTGTCTTAATATTTGCATGGCATATATTTTTACATCCTTTTACTTTCAAACTACCTATGTTGCTATGTTTGAAGTGGGTTTCTTATAGACAGCATTTGTTGGGGGATATTTTCTATCTACTGTTTCTTTCAATTAATGGTATTTTGATCATTTTGATCATTGCATTACACTTGAATGTAATTATTGGTAAGTTAGGGCTTATGCCTGATGTTTAATTTATTTTTTGTTTTGTTTGATCTCTTTTTTTTTGTTTCCTATATTCTTTTTTCTGCCTTTCTGTGAGTTACTTGAACTTTTTTTAAGAATTGAATTTTTATTTACCCATAGTGCTTTTGAAGTGTATCTCTTTGTATTGCTTTTAGAATTTTTGCTTTTTGTAACACTTTAAAATTTTTTATATTACATTATATGTACATAGAACATTACATATATGTTGTTTGTAAGTATGTGTGTATATATCTATGTATATGGAGAGAGACACACAGAGACAGAGAATGCAAACTTTTTCTCTAGATATTATATTGTATACACATACATACTTGTCACAGTCTACTGGTGTCAACATTTTACCAGTTTGGGTGACATGTAAAATCTTACTTCCTTTTACCCTACTTTTACCCTACTTCATTTTTAATATAATTGTCTTACATATGTTCTCTGCATACAATGAGAATTACACTGAAATAGTGTTACAGTTTTTTTGCTTCAACTATCAAACATAATTTAGAAAACTCAAAAGGAAAAGGAAAATCTATTGTGTTTATCCATATTTCTACTCTTTCTGTTATGCCTTTTCTTCTTCCTGATGTTCCAGGATTCTTTCTTTTATAATTTCCTTTCTGTTTGGAGAACTTTTTCTTTTTTTTAAAAGATTTTATTTACTTATTTGACAGATAATGAGGAGAGAGAGAGAGAGAGAGAGAGAGAGAGAGAGAGCTCACAAGCAGGTGGAGTGGCAAGTAGAGAGAGATGCAGGCTCCTCACAGAGTAGACAGCCCAACATGGGGCTCTATCCCAGGACCTTGGGATCATGACCCCAGCCAAAGGCAGATGCTTAACCAACTGAGCCCCCAGGTGTTCCTGGAGAACTTTTCCTTAGCCATCCTTTAAGGTTGGTTTGCTGGTGGCAAATTCTCTTAGTTTTCCTTTATCTGAGAATGTCTTGATATCCCCTTCATCATAAAGGATATTTTTGCTGGACATAGAATTCTGAATCAACAGTTATCCTTCAGCACTTAAAAAATATTATGCCAGTTCTTTCTGGCCTCTGGTTTCTGACAAGACATCCTCTGTGATTCGAACTGTGTTTTCCCTATAAGGAAGGTGTCATTTCTGTCTTGCTGCCTTTTTATTTTGTCCTTTGTAGTCAGAAGTTTGAGTAAGATAGATCTTGGCATTAATTTCTTTATTTTTAAAGATTTTATTTATTTGAGAGTGTGTATGTGTGAGACAGTGCATCAGTGGGAAAAGGGGCAGAGGGAAAGGGAGAAGCGGACTTCCCCCTGCACAAGGAGCCTGATGCTGAGGGGCTGGATCCCAGGACTCTGAGATCATGATCTGAGTTGAAGGCAGATGCTTAACTGACTGAGTCACCCAGGGCCCCACTTTTTAAAGATTTTATTCATTTATTTGAGAGAGAGAGAGAGAAAATTTCTCTATGTTTATGAAATTTGGGGTTTTTCAGCTTCTTGAATCTGTTGGTTTATGTCTTTGGGGGAAAATTTAAGCCATTATTTCTTTAAATACTTTCTCAGCTCCACCTTTCTTCTCCTTTCCTTTCCTAACTCTGATAACACAGATGTTCAGTCTTTTGTTATGGATCCACATGCTTCTTTTTTTTTTTTTTGTGATCCACATGCTTCTTAGGACCTGTTCATATCTTTTCCTCAGTCTATTTTCTTTCTATTTTTCGTGCTGAATAATTTCTGTTGTTCTGTTTTCAAGTTCACTGATTCTTTCTTCTACCTCTTCAATTCTTCTGTGGAGCCCATCTTTTATAATTATTAAAATTTCAGTTATGATATTTTTTAGTTTGAAATTTTTCACCTTGTTCTTTTTTATGTCTTCTATTTCTTAGGTGAGACTTTCTTTTTTTTCTTTTTCTTTTTTTTCAATTTATTTTTTATTGGTGTTCAATTTGCCAACATATAGAATAACACCCAGTGCTCATCCCATCAAGTGCCCACCTCAGTGCCCGTCACCCCCACCCCCTGCCCACCTCCCCTTCCACCACTCCTAGTTCATTTCCCAGAGTTAGGAGTCTAGGTGAGACTTTCTATTTTCTTTTATTTGTTTCTATTATGTTTGTAATTGCTTGGGGAAGCATCCTTATGAGCATCTATGTCATCTTGTTGGTGGTGCCATTTGATTGTCTTTTCTCATTCAAGTGGGTTTGTTCCTTGGCTTTTGATATAATGTGAGTGAGTTTTTAAACTGAAACCTGGACATCGGGCACCTGGGTGGCTCAGTTGGTTAAGCATCTGCCTTCAGCTCAGGTCATGATCCCAAGGTCCTGGGATCGATTACTACATCAGGCTCCCTGCTCGGCATGGAGTCTGCTTCTCCCTCTCCCTCTGCCCCTCCCTCTGTTCATTCTCTCTCTCTCTCTCTCTCTCAAATAAAATCTTTAAAAAAAAGAAACCTGGACTTTTGGGGTATTATGTTAGGAGACCCTGGATCTTGTTTAACTCTTCTGTTTTTTTTTTTTTTTTTAACTCTTCTGTTTTTTATCATGCTGCTTCTAACACTGCTCTGGCACGGGAAGGGGAATACCACTTCATTGCTGCCAGGTGGAGTGAAAGTTGAGGTTCCTCAGTCAGCCTTCATTGGCATCTGTGGGGAGGGTCTTCTCATTACTGCTTGGCAAGATGGTGGTTCAGTCTCTCTACTGCTATTACCATTCTGGCTGAAAGTAACAGTGTAACAAGTATAACACTTGTTATAATTTCTCTTATAACCTCCACTTACAGCACAGTGTGGAGGGATGCTTGTAACTGCTGGATGGAAGTGAAAACATCAATTCTCCACTGGCACTCCTTTGACACCACTCCAGTGGAGAAAAGAGGAGGGACCCATTGTTATCATCATCATGCCATCAAGCCTGGCATGAAGTCCAGGCTTCCCGTATAGTATCCACTGATATCGTGTCAGACAGAGGGGACTTGTTAAGATCCAGTAGGAATGAAAGTTCTGCCTCCCAACCTGCCCTTCTCTGGCAAGGTAGAAGTCTAATTTACCATTTGGCCTTTGTTAGTTTGGGCGGTGCTGATATATATATATATATATATATATATATATATATTTTTTTTTTTTTTGGTGGTGCTTGGTTGGAGTAGAGTGGATATTAAATCTGAAGCTTTTCTATCTTACAAGGTTGCCCTATTCCTGGTCCTTTGCCTAGAAAAAGCAGGCTTTTCAGGAGTTTTTTTTTTTTTAAACCCATGCCCATTGATGTTTCCAGGTTTTCACCTTCTGTGGCACTCAGTCTAGAATATATGAGGCAAAACAAAAGCAAACCTCAGGGAACTCACTGCTGTGTCATGCCTTGGGTTCTGATGTCTATAGTCAGTCTGCTTTCTACTTTTCAGAGTCTTCTTTTGTTTGTTTTATATACAATGCCCAGGGTTTTTAACTGTATTTAGCAGAAGGAATAGGAAGAAGTACACCAACTACATCTTTCCAGAAGCAAACATCTTACTTGCTTTGTCTTAAAATTTCATTTTATTATGAAAAAATTTAAACATACCCCAAGTAGAGAGATTCATAGGGCGAATCCCCTTTACTCAGCTTCAACGATTTTTTTAAAAGATTTTATTTATTTATTCATGAGAGACACAGAGAGAAAGAGAGAGGCAGAGACACAGGCAGGGGGAGAAGCAAGCTCCATGCCGGGAGCCTGATGCGGAACTCGATCCCAGGTCCCCAGGATCACACCCTGGGCTGAAGGCAGCGCTAAGCCACTGAGCCACCCGGGCTGCCTAGATTCAACGATTTTCAACATTTTGCCAATCTTGTTTCATTTATTCTCCCCACTGTGAGGTTTGTTGGAGTCTTTTAACTCAAATCCTAGAAAGGATACTATTTCACTCAATGTGAGTGTGCATCTCTAACAGAAAAGTATTTTTAAAACATAATCACAATGCCATTATCACATTTCACTAATCAACAATAAATCCTTACTGTACTTAAATATGAACTCATATTCAAATTTCCCTGATTGTTTCAAGAAGTGTTTTTAATTGGTTTTCTCAAAATAGGATCCAAACCAAATGTAACATTGTACTTGGTTGTTATCTCTCTTCAGTCTCTTAAAAATCTATAAGTTTCCTAAGCCAGACACAGAAAAACAAATACTGCATGACATCACTTATGTGTGGAATCTAAAATGTCCAACTCATAGATGCAGAGAGTAGAATGGTGTTTTTCAGGGGCCAGAGGATGGGAGAAATGGGGACATGTTGGTTAAAGAGTACAAAGTTTCTGTTATGCAGGATGAATAAGTTCTGGGGATCTAATGTACAGCATGGTGACTATAGTTAATAACGCTGTACTCTACAGTTGAAATTTGCTAAGAGAGTAGATCTTAACTGTTTTCACTATAAGAAAGGTAACTGTGAGGTGAATAATATGGTAATTAACTTAATTGTGGTAATCATTTCATGGTGTATATATATATCAAAACATCACGCTGTACATCTTAATTATACACAATTTTTATTTGTCAGTTATACCTTAATAAAGCTAAAAAAGAGTCTGTGAGTTTCCCATCTTTTTCTCATCTCATTTTAAATCATATTTATCATTGAAGAAAATAGGTAATTTTTTTCTATAAAATATTCCACATTCAGGATTTGCCTGATTGTTTTTTAGTGGTGACACTGAACTTGTTCTTCTATCTCTAATATTTACTGTAAACTGGGAGTTAAAGCTAGACACTTAATTAGATTTAGATTCAACTTTTATTTTTGGCATCAACATATCATAGATGGTGTTTTATGCTTACTACTGCATTACATCAGGAGGCACATGATATCTAGCTATCCCACTCTTACTGATGCTAAGTTGATCAGTGGGTTCAGGGGGTACCAATCTGATCCCTCCATTGTAAAATTCTCCATCATCATTTACCTAATCTTTTTTCATACATTCATGATCATTGCCCTAGATTAGTAGTTTCCAACCAGAGATGATTGTCTTCAATGGGACATTTGACAATGTCTGAAGACACATTTGATGATCACAACTTAAGAGGTGGTGCTAATAGCATCTCATTCTGCTAAAAATCCTACAATGCATAGGACAGCCTTCAAATAAAGAATTATCTGTCCCAAAATAGCAATAGTGCTGGGGTTGAGAAACCATGACCTAGATTTGTTTTTAGGGATTGTATATGTGATATACTAATTCTGTCATTCCTTCTGTGTTTGCTATCTGGAATTGTTGCATAAAGAATATCACTATTTGGTTACCCTGAACTTCTAGATTTTTTTCCTTTATTAATTTTTGCAATAATAATTTGGTGGCCTAATAGCAGCTAGGGGTGACCAATGTTTTGTAATGTCACCCTGAAATTATGTATTTTATACATCTGATGCTTGACTAATGGCAGAATTTTTGATGCTCTTGTTGTCCCAATATAGGCAAGTAGGGATTCCCCTTCATCTTGGCTCCTGTGTTCCTTTGAAGTTACTACACTAGTCTTTGATCTCGCTCTTGCTTTTTGGCAAAACAAGATGTCCTAGGCTCATTTTGTACATTTCTTGTGACAGACCCATAAACAACTAATCATTTCTTGCAGGAGCATTGGCTTCTTTTCGTGGGAAATGATATTTAGGGACCATAGTCTGGACATTAGATATACTCATTGTTACTAGGTTGTCATTGCTACTATGTTTTTTCAGGGGACAGAGCTAGGAAATATTTGTTTTTCCAGAAAGAGAAAAATAAATAAATAAGTTCACAACATTTTTATAAACGTTTCTTACCGAAATTGTGGCATCAGTATACAATATTCTCTACTTTGCCTTTTCCAGTTAACAGTATATCCCAGATATTATTTCCATATATATATCTATCTCATTTCATAATATTCCATATTTCAATTTATTAATTTTTTCCAGTTTTCTATTTTACAACTCCACTGTAATTTATTCAACTGGTCTCCCAGTGATGGACATTTGTAGTTTTTTTTCCTAGTCTTTTGTTATTATACATAGTGTTGCAATGGATGGCTTTGTGCATATGTCATCCTGTATTTTTGCTGGTGTATCTTTGGGTTACAGTCTTAGGAGTGGGATTACAGAGTCAAATAGTGAACACACAATTAATTTTGCTAGATTTTGCTAAATTTCTCTCTATTAATTCCAAAATTTAATATAATTTTGTTTATGTTGCTTTTAGTGGTTTTAAAAGGAACCAGATTTACTTGCAACTAGTAGTAAATAAGCCCTAGAGATCTAATGCACAGTAGAGTGAATATAAACAATATTATATTATAATCATCAAACTTGCTAAGAAACTAAATCTTTATTATTCCAACCACAAAAGAGGAATGATAATTATGTGATGTGACAGAAGTGCTATCACTATAGTGGCAATCATATTACAATGGATAAATGTATCAACTCAACATGTTGTGCACTTTAAATTTATGTGATATTATATGTCAACTATATTTCAATCAAAATAAACAAAATAAATTAAAACATTTTTAAATAAAAAAATTTAAAAAGGGATAACATTTTAAAAAAGAACAAAAAGTGTGCTTAGGATTAGTTAAAGGGATACTATAACAAGATCTACGTTTTCCACTCTTCAAACTTGAAAGAGACATTTAGGACGAGTACAAGAAGTCAGATTCCACACTCTAGTGAGTAAAATTGGAGAATGTGTTCTTTATTATCCCTCTGTCTGAGCTCAGGCCCAGGGCCATGTTGCATCTCACAAGGCTGACCCAGCACTGGGCATGGATTTTGGGAGTCCAGAGTTTTCCTAGAAGACAGGGGTAAGAAAGTTGGTTGGCCTAGATGCTGGGCCAGAATGCAGAACGCTGTTCAGAGGCCACATAATGAAGCAGATAGGTAAGGAATCACAAGCTTGAGACAAGTGGGGCAGAAATCTGAAGGATTATAGTCCAAGTTGCTGAAGGCTGAGGGAGGCTGAGACACAAAACCTCAAGCAACATGTGGTGAAAGCAGCAGAAGTGGCTTGTTAGAATATGATACAGTGTAACCTACATCTTTGCTGTAGATGTATGTCCCTCACAAACGTGACTTTGCTTTCTCTTTGTGAGCCTCCTTTGTTTCGGCCTGAGGAGGTCCCCAGCCATTGGAATCACATTGGTACAGGCTGCCCAGGGCTAGATGTGTGCTTGCAGGAGGCCTTGAACTCTTCTGTTTTGTTCCCCTTGCATACCACTAGGCCTGCTGCTTCCCTCCATAGGGCTGGAACCTCCTGGAGACCCTGGGTGGATCCCAATGAGCCCATTTGTCATTCTCCTGGTTGTTGGTATGGGTATGGGAGTGCAGGCTGTAAGGCCTTGTCCTGTTGCAATAGCAAGTAGGGGCTGGTGAGCTGGATACTTGGTCATCATGAACTGGCTGGCAGGAGGGCTATTCCAGGGAAGGCAAGATTGGGCATGGTTTCAGTGGGATGGGAAAAGCCTATCTGACCAGCTCCTAGACCCAAGGGCCCTGGTACTGAGTGTACTTGACATTTTCTCTTTCTTTAGCCCAGTGAAGACTCATAGAACATGAATGGGATGTCAGGGGCCCAGACAAAGCGGGTGTTTTGTCATTGTTTTGTTACTATCAACATCTCACTGTTGATAGTAGGTACATTCTGAATGGGAACAGGTACAGAAGCAGAGATTAAGCACAAGGAATTCAATATATTTCATGCTTTTGTGCTGCATTTGTAGAGTGAGAATAATATTAGTACCTACCTCAGGGTGTTAGGAGGATTATGCGACTTAGTGAAATGCTTATAAAAGTGCCTGGCATATGGTAAACCATCAATAAATGTTAATTATTTCATTATAATTATTGTGTATAAATCATAAATCATATAGTGCCATTCATTCCCTTGCTACTCCCACTCCCCCATGATTCCCACTATAAGTGGGATAATATTCCAATTAAAAAAATTATTTGAGAGAGAGAGTGAGTGGGAGGGAGGGGGAGAGAGAATCTGAAGCCAAAGCCATGCTGAGCTCAGAGCCAGATATGGGGCTCAATTCCATGACCACCATGAGATCATGACCTGAGCAGAAACCAAGAGTTGGACACAACTTACTAAGCCACCCAGGTGCCCCCAGTATTCAAATCTTATACAATGGTCTGCAAGGCTTCAAATGATCTGGTTCCTACTTGTATCTCTATCCTTATCTTATATCACTCTTCTTTAAGGCATTCTTGCCTTATTTTCATTTCTTAAAATCATGAAGCTCCTTTTGGTCTTAGGACCTTTGCATTTGCTCTATGCTTTTATAATCAGAAAAAAAAAAAAACATTAAAGAAGAGGCACTAAAATCCAGAATCCATAAAGAGAAGTTTGAGAATCTTGACTACATAATAATCTTAAACATCATGAGGTTTAAAAATGAAATAAAATATAGCAGTCAAATGATAAATGGGAAAAATATACAAGAGTATGGCAGACGAAGGGTTAATAGCTTAGTGGTAAATAATCCAAACTCTGGATTCTGACTGCTGGGTTTGAATTCCAGGTCCATCATTTATTGGCTGCGTGACATAGAGGATCAGTCATCTCTCTGTGCCTCAGTTTTATCATCTCTAAAATGGGGATGATAACAACACCGACTTCCTAAAACTGTAGTAAGGGTTAAGCCTATTTAAGAGAACAACTCTTGGCATACTTCAGGTGTCATATGAGTGTTACTTGTTACTTTTAACAAGAAGCCAAAAAAAAAAAAAAAAAGGCAAAGGATGTGAACAGATAGTTCACAGATAGAAATACAGATAGTAATACAAACAGATAGTGATACAAAATGGTCAATAGGGACACCTGGGTGGCTCAGCGGTTGGGCATCTGCCTTTGGCTCAGAGCCTGATCCCGAAGTCCCAGGATAGAGTCCCACAAAGGGCTCCCTGCATGGAGCCTGCTTCTCCCCCTGCCTATGTCTCTGCCTCTCTCTCTCTCTCTCTCTCTCTCTCTGTGTCTCTCATGAATAAATAAATAAAATCTTTAAGAAAATGGCCAAAAAAAAATTGAAAATATGGTCAACTTCAATCATAGTAAAAAGCATGCATTTATTTATTTCACAAATATTTAAATATGCATTAGGTGCATGTGGGAATAGTGAACATCTTACTCTCGTGGAGTTTATAGTAATTTTTATATGTGTGTGTAATATTTAACACACCATGTGGTGATAATGTTTTGAAGAAAAATAAAGCCGAGATGGGTGTTATTTAATAGAGATCAAAGAAGGACTCTGAGATAAGGTGGCATTTAAGCAATGATGTGAAGTGAGGGAGAAAGCGATGAGGATTTTTAGGGGAAGAGCCTTCCAAGCAGAGGAAATGGTAAAGGCACGGGCTTGGAAGCAGGAGCCAGCTTAGCTTATCCAAGGAACAGCAGTAAATCCAGTTTGTTTGAGGCAAGGTTGAGTTGATAGGAAGTGAGGTCTAAGAGGCCATGGTCAGACTCTCTAGACTTTAAAGGCTAGGATAAGGATTTGGGACATTGCTAGGAGTGAACTAGGAAGCTTGCTATCATTTAGAATTGTAATCACCTATACATGACTGGGATCCAAATAACAAAGACTCAAATCAAATGTTTCAAGCATGTTACTGATACTAAGACACTATTGACTGTAAGACACACCATTACTGTCTGTACAACCAAGAAAGAAAAAGTGCTACTAAATATAATCATAATCTGTCACTCAAAGATTTTGGAGATGTTGAAACATGAAGAGATGTACCTCTTTAGAGTTGGTAAAATATGGCATTTTTTTCTCATGTTAGAATAAGTCCAGTTTTGTGGTTGCAAGATGGCTACTCAGCTATAGCCATTATATCCTCATTTTTAGGAGGAAGAAGGAGGAACTAGGAAGGGGGAAGATGCCTTTTATTCTTCTATATTAATTTTGTGAAAGTCTCCCCATTAAAACTCATTGGAACCTTTATTGGCAAAGCTCTGTAGATCAACTTGGAGAAAACTGCCTGGTGCCCAGTATATAGTGCTAGGTAGATCAACATGTATGTTACAGTTTCATTTATATTTCATAAAGAGGATAAAAGTGTAAGACATGCATAGAAAACTTCTCAAAGGATACATAAGAAACTGTTAACAAGTAATCATATCAGGGGAATAGATTGGGGGTGATTGGCAGGGAAGAGAGGGGCTTTAACTTTTCATGTTATGCCTTCTTTTTTTAAAGAATTTATTTATTTATTCATGAGAGAGACACAGAGAGAGGCAGAGATATAAGCGGAGGGAGAAGTTCCCCACAGGGAGCCTACAGCAGGACTCAATCTCAAGACCCTGGGATCACGCCCTGAGCCAAAGGCAGACCATGGAGCCACCCAGGAGTCCCTGCTGTGCCTTCTTCTAATTCCATTTTAAAAACCACAAATATTGGGGGCATCTGGGTGGTGCAGTCGGTTACACATCTGGCTCAGGTCCTGATCTCAGGAGCCCTGCAATAGGCTCTGTACTCTGCAAGGAGTCTGCTTCAGATTATCTGCCCCTGCCCCTCCTGCCATGGGCACACACATTCTCTCTCAATAAATAAAATCTTTAAAACCCCCTCACAAATATGTATATGTTACTTTTAGGATAATAAATATAAACCAGTAACCTTAAAAGTGGAGCATGCATTACCCTAGAGAGACAGGTAGACTCTCCATGGGGTAAATAGGCACTTAGAGTTTTAAGGGGATCAACTTCTATTATCCCCAAATTTCATATTTCTTATTTCCTAAAATTGATCTGCCAGAGAACACGTATGTGCTGGCAGAATCAAGCCGGTTCTCTCTTTCCATCTCCTCTTTCCCAATGGTCCTTTTTGCACTTTACAAAACAAAGCATACCTTTCACCCATCCTGAACCTTACCTGGGTACCCTTACCCACCATATAAAATCTGCAGGACAACGGAGAGACGGTGCTGAACACTGTTGTCAACAGTGAAGAAAAAAAAAATGCTCTAACGAATGAATGAGGACCAAATCTGTTTGCAATTCAAATGGCTTCCAATAAAACTGAAGGAAAACCCAATGGAGTTCTCAGCTGATAAATCAGGAAAAATAATTTCGAAGACAAATCAATCATTGTGTAATCCTCCCCCCACCCAGATCTCCAAAGGAATTCAAAGACTTGAGTGACATTGCTAAAATAACAGTCCATTCCTATTTACTTATTTGTGTAACCGAGGTTCCTGTGTGCTAACACTTAACCAAAGTAGAAAGTGAATTGATGCTGAATCCTGTCTCATTCTAGCAAGGAGCAATATTTATTCATGGAGACACCCACTAACTTAAAAGACTTCTCTGTCTCTAATACATTTTAAACTTTTCATTTATTAATTACCTATCAGAGAGACGCCTGGGTGGCTCAGCAGTTGAGCATCTGCCTTCCTTCGGCTCAGGTCATGATTCAGCGGTCTCAGGATTGAGTCCGGCATCGGGCTCCCTGCATGAAGCCTGCTTCTCCCTCTGCCTCTGTCTCTGCCAATCTCTCTCTCTCTCTCTGTGTGTCTCTCACGAATAAATAAATAAAATCTTTTTAAAATTACCTATCAGAATTTGTAGTATACTTAACATTCTTTTTTGCTCCATCGTACTGTAATACCAATTGTCATAATAACTCAAGCAAGAGTAAATCTTTAATTGACCCTTAGAGCTTTAGGCTCATAGGAACATTTAAAAAGCATTTAAATAGCAAACTATATACATATTTTTGCTGCAGGGAAAGATGACAGGATTCTCAATAAAATAATCTCAGGTGCTAAAATATATATTATTTGGGTCAAATTATGTTAGAAGAATAGAATACAATGAAGAACTTAGGTTGAAAAGGAAAAATGTACAACTTCCCACCATAAAGAAGTCGAGTGTGGATTTTTTTTTTAAGATTGTATTTTAAAGATTGTATTCATGAGAGACAGAAAGAGAGAGGCAGAGAGACATAGGCAGATGGAGAAGCAGGCTCCCCACAAGGAGCCTGATGTGAGGCTTGATCCCCGAACCCTGCGATCACACCCTGAGCCGAAGGCAGATGCCTAACTGCTGAGCCACCCAGGCATCCCTCTAGTGTGGATTTTTAAAACGGATGATGGTGGCTCTCAAATCACTAAGGTATTTAGGTTCCACTAGTTTCATGTAAAATTGTGACCTAACAGTTTAATTTGTGAATGTTGATATTTGTTGGGATTGACATTTTTGATGCAAAATCTTAAACGTCAACCCCAAAATGGGTGGAGCACAAGGTTAAAAAATATTTTTAGAGTGCATTTTGAAATAAACCAATAGTTTTATAAACTATTATAAACACATGTCCAAGGAAGCATCATATATTCTTTTGCCACCTTGTGGTTCAGAACTGTGTTTCAACCCCAAGTGCCCCAACTATAATGAGGAGGGGTCGCTCCTTCAGTCGGCCCCTTCCACTAGCCTTCAGTAAGTTCTTTTGTGAGGCAGACATGGTGATGTTTGCCCAGGACTAGAATGGAGGGACACAGGCAAGCAGGCTGACACCCTCCCCCACCCCCTTCCCACAAGTGATTCACAGCAAAAGCAACATGCAGTCAAGAAAGAAATATAAGTACAACAAAATTCTTACTTTTTTTGTGAGGACTACTTAAAAAAAACCAAATGTCAACCTGGTCCCCATATTTTTTTCTTGATTCTTTTGTTATGGGTGCCTATTCTCTGCTGGTGACCTGGACACTTCCTTAATCTGCCTTTTTGGGGGACCCAGCCCTGATTGTGGCGGGGCGGGGGGGGGGCAAGTTTGTTTGGTTCTGTGCTGTGCACAGCTCCTGGTACAACACCTGGCTCTGGCTTGGAGCAGAATGTGCATTTGCTGACTGAATGATGGCAGAGCCCACCTCCCCCTTCCAGAACTTGCTGGAGGTTGATCCCTAGGGTAGTCAGGTTGCAGGGGTGGAGGGCAGATAGTCTTAGGCACACAGAGCTCTTTAGGTATTTTTGATGTCTTTGTGGAGGTGGGATGAGAGTGCCCTCCCCAGCCTCCCTATGCTCCATGACCTGGGTCATTTTTGGCAGCAGGAGCAGGATTCCTTCAGTGGGTGTGCTAGTTGCAGGCCACAACAGGCTGGCATTTACTGAAAAGACGCTGGGGTGTTTCAAGGAATTGAAGTTGGCTTAGGAAGGCAGGGTACCAGGACAGCTCTTGGGGATTTCAGCTGTATGGGAACCAAGTATCTCACTCTCCTTAAAGGTTCCTAATTCCTTTTTTAAAAAAGATTTTATTTATTCATGAGAGACACACAGAGAGAGGCAGAGACATACGGTGAGACATAGAGGGAGAAGCAGGCTCCCTGTGGGGAACTCAATCCCAGGACCCCGGGATTATGATGCCCTGAGAGGAAGGAAGACGCTCAACAACTGAGCCTCCTAAGTGCCCCAAAGGCTCCTAATTCTTGACAACCAACTCCTATGCTAACCCCCCAGGAGGCCGAGGCACCGCCTCCTCCCTGGAGGAAGGAGCCAGGCTGAGGGGCGATGTCCAGTGCTGACCAAGGAGGACTCTGCGGGGGGCATACTCAGGCAGCACAGCCCCACAAGTCAGGCAGTGTCCCCTGGGCCAAGGCCAGCCATCACAGGACTCTTCACAGAACACACTTCCCCTTGATCTTCGAACTCTGGCTATCCACCTCCTCTGAGCTCCGTGCTGACTCCCTGGGACCAGCACCTGTGGCTACTTTCCGCTGCCAGCACTCTCCGTGCGGAGCTCCCCGAGGCCCTCAGACCCGGGCCGCCTCCTCCCCCTGCTGGCAGCGCCACTACTGAAGCTACTCCCCGCCCCCCACTCCCCACTCCCACCTGCTGCCGACCCGGGGATCTGCCAGACTTGAGGGTCTTGGGGGCAGTGTCCTCCCCTTTCTCAGCCGTAGGGGAGGTGCCAGCAGTAGGCATGGCCACGTTGTGCCTCGTCCCTCCCGTCCCCCCCCCCCCGTCCCCTCCACCCTCGGGGCAGCTCAGCGTCTGCTGGGCCAGCTGGCCGACTGCCAAATCCTCATCCCACCCGCGGCCTTGGGAGGTGAGGAGCAGGCACAGATTGTGCAGAGCACCGGTAAGATGGGCAAAGGGACGTGCTTCTTCAGCTGCAGCAGCCCTGGGAGCTCTGCCCCCCCCCGCGGGGGGGGCTGTGGGGTCCAGGTCTGTCCCCAGAATGGACATGGGGCTTCATCCTTGTCGGAAAGGGCAGAACCTGGGGTGGGAGGGGAGCCTGGGACGGGGCTGGGGGCGGGCTCAGCTGTGGAGGTGATGGCCTATCACGGTTTCTGACTGCTCCTCAGGACCTGGCCTCCTCGGGCACATCACACAAACCCCAGGGACGCTTCTGGACTTGGCTATTCCTCCGCCCGTGGCCCCGCAGCGCTGGGGGAAGCTGCATGGACGAAGGGAAGGACGAGTAGAGGGGAGGAGACGATGAAAGGGGTCAGAGCTGCGATTGGAGCTGAGAACTGGAAGCGCCTTAAAGAGACTGCGCGGTCCCCGCCCCCCTTCCCGCCAGCCTCAATGAATTAGAGCTGTGTTTCCCAAACTTGCCTGATCATAAGAATCCTCTCGGGCCCTAGTTAAAGATACAGGTTCCGGAGCGCCTCCCTTCGAGATTCTGATTCAGGAGGTCTGCGGGCGGAGCCGAGGAATCTGTAATTTTAACACGCTCCCCACGTGATTCTCGTGAACAAGCAAGTTTGGGAAATACTGAATTAAAAGGAAACCGGGCCTGGCTGCCGAAGCGGCCTCCGCTAGGGGGCTACTGCGGGAGGATTCCCGGGGGGCGTCGCCTGCTTCCGCCGCCGCCTCCTTCAGTGAAAGTCCCTTTTGGGTCCAGCTGTCACAGGCACCGCGCTCCCTCAGGCCGGGCGGGGGACACCCCAGGTCTGCGTGGCCCCCGCGCCGCCACGCCCAGTGGCCGCCAGAGCCCTGCGAGCAGGGGGAGGAGCCGCCGCCAGTGGAGGCGGAGGAGGTAGAGGAGGCGGAGACGGCGGAGACGGCGGAGAAGGCGGAGAGGAAGGTGGAGGCGGAGGCGAAGGTGGAGGGGAAGGTGGAGGCGGCGGGGAAGGTGGAGGCGGCGGGGAAGGTGGACGCCGCCGGGAAGGTGGAGACAGCAGAGGGTCCGGGCCGCCGGGTTGAGCTCAAGCTGGAGCCCGAACCCGAGCCGGTACCGGAGGCGGAGCAGGAGCCGAAGGGGGAGCCGAAGCAGGAGCTGGAGGATGAGAACCCGGCGCGGAGCGGCGGTGGCGGCAGCAGCGACGAGGTTCCTCCCCCCACCCTTCCCTCCGACCCCCCGCGGCCCCCCGATCCCTCTCCTCGGCGCAGTCGTGCCCCCCGCCGCAGACCCCGGCCACGGCCACAGACCCGACTCCGTACCCCGCCGCAGCCTAGGCCACGGCCCCCGCCCCGGCCCCGGCCCCGGCGCGGCCCTGGGGTCGGATGCCTGGATGTGGATTTCGCTGTGGGTCCACCAGGCTGTTCCCACGTGAACAGCTTTAAGGTGGGAGAGAACTGGAGGCAGGAACTGCGGGTGATCTACCAGTGCTTCGTGTGGTGTGGAACCCCAGAGACCAGGAAAAGCAAGGCAAAGTCGTGCATCTGCCATGTGTGTGGCACCCATTTGAACAGACTTCACTCTTGCCTTTCCTGTGTCTTCTTTGGCTGCTTTACCGAGAAACACATTCATGAGCACGCCGAGACAAAACAACACAACTTAGCCGTAGACCTTTATTACGGAGGTATATACTGCTTTATGTGTAAGGATTATGTATATGACAAAGACATTGAGCAAATTGCCAAAGAAGAGCAAGGAGAAGCTTTGAAATTACAAGCCTCCACCTCAACCGAGGTTTCTCACCAGCAGTGTTCAGTGATGGGACCCGGTGAGAAATATCCAACCTGGGAGATGACCAAACCCGAGTTAGAACTGCTGGGGTACAATCCAAGGAGAAGAAGGATCACCTCCAGCTTTACCATCGGTCTGAGAGGACTGATCAATCTTGGCAACACGTGCTTTATGAACTGCATCGTCCAGGCCCTTACCCATACTCCCATACTGAGAGATTTCTTCCTCTCTGACAGGCACAGGTGTGAGATGCCGAGTCCTGAGCTGTGTCTGGTCTGCGAGATGTCTTCACTCTTTCGGGAGTTGTACTCTGGAAACCCGTCTCCTCATGTTCCTTATAAGTTGCTGCACCTGGTATGGATACATGCACGCCACTTAGCAGGGTACAGGCAGCAGGATGCCCACGAGTTCCTCATTGCAGCCTTAGACGTCCTGCACAGGCACTGCAAAGGCGATGATGCTGGGAAAGCTGCCAACAATCCCAACCACTGTAACTGCATCATAGACCAAATCTTCACAGGTGGCCTGCAGTCCGATGTCACCTGTCAAGCCTGCCATGGTGTCTCCACCACCATAGACCCATGCTGGGACATCAGTTTGGACTTGCCTGGCTCGTGCACCTCCTTCTGGCCCATGAGCCCAGGGAGGGAGAGCAGTGTGAATGGGGAGAGCCACATCCCAGGAATCACCACCCTCACAGACTGCTTGCGAAGGTTTACGAGGCCAGAGCACTTGGGAAGCAGTGCCAAAATCAAGTGCGGTAGTTGCCAAAGCTACCAGGAGTCTACCAAGCAACTCACGATGAATAAATTACCTGTTGTTGCCTGTTTTCATTTCAAACGGTTCGAACACTCTGCCAAACAGAGGCGCAAGATCACTACGTACATATCCTTTCCTCTGGAGCTGGATATGACCCCATTTATGGCCTCAAATAAAGAGAGTAGGATGAATGGACAGTTGCAGCTGCCAACCAATAGTGGAAACGACGAGAATAAGTATTCCTTGTTTGCTGTGGTTAATCACCAAGGAACCTTGGAGAGCGGCCATTACACCAGCTTCATCCGGCACCACAAGGACCAGTGGTTCAAGTGTGATGATGCCGTCATCACCAAGGCCAGTATTAAGGACGTGCTGGACAGTGAAGGGTATTTACTGTTCTATCACAAACAGGTCCTGGAGCACGAGTCAGAAAAAGTGAAAGAAATGAATACACAAGCCTACTGAAGTGATACACAGACCCACCTGCAATGGAAGATGGCGACACCTGTACTACAACTGGCATCGAGATTTAAAGGACCTACTTGCATGGCCCATGGGCCTGACAGAGTAAGAATTGAACAGTACCCAGTGTCTCAAAGGTCACGGTTGGAAGAGAAATAGACGGGGCGGGAGAAGAGGCTCTAGTCTAAATGGTCACTTAAAGGAAAATTCAATGGCAGGAATGCTCTAGGCGGAGAAGGCAGGAGCAGGGAAATCCTGACACTGGTACATATCCTATATTCCTCCAAAAGATTGTGTGGGAAAGTGTGGGGCGGGAGGGGGGTGGTGTGTGTGGGGGGGTGTGTGCCCTTGTAACCATAAAACATCTTTCTCCATGGGTGTTTCAGCTTCAACTGACCAATCACATAACAGTTATATGTTTGGAGGGGGAAAGAAAAGTCTATACAAATGTAGCCCATTACCTGTATGGGTATGAAAGCAGAAAAGTGGAGGAGGCAAGGATATCTCATTGACAAACACCTTTGCCAGTTTCTTTGTATTCGTGATTTTTTGTGCTGTTAAATGCAGTATTAATAATAAAAAAAAAGAGCCCATGGGGCTAGTGAAAGAAGAAAGAAGGGGGCTTGCATAAGGGGAGCAGTTGCTCCAAAAGTAGAGAAGACAAAAAAAAATACTGTAAGATAAGCAACCAACACAGACAGGCCTCAGCTAAAAGTATAGTGTGTGAGTGTTTAAAAAAAAAGCTGTATGATATACTTGAGCAAATCAATGAACCTCTTTGCGATTGTTTTCTCATCTGTATAATGCAGATAATTCCTACCTTAAAGGGTTATTGTTAAAGATTAAATGATATAAAATGTGTCAAAGTATAAAGTAAAAGGCTTGGAACTTTGTAGGGGCTCAGTAAACGTTTGTTGTATCTGAAACTTCTTTGGGTCAGGACCAGAGTACATCAAAGGTAAGGGTCAGTCCTATCTGAGATCCATGTACAGAGTGGACACACACACATATAACTCCCTCCCCAACATTGTCTACTTGGAACCCCAAAGCAATGGACTCCACTTTTGTCCCTGGGTAAGGGCCTTACAACCAGTGCCACACCGGGGATTGAGGGAGAACCACAACTATTCCCCAGAGTCATTCTGTCCATTTGGAAGACCATTGTGTTGTTCTTGTGACTCAGCATCCTAGCAATGGGACTCTCAGGGTCAGTAGGCTGCCAGGCTGCCACGTGAGGGTGTTTGCTGGTCTTTGCCTTCCACAAACATTATGTGTGTAGCTGTAACATTCATCTATGGGCATAGATCAGTAGAAGGACTATTTTCCAAAGCTCGCTGGTCCACCGGCCCTGGGATATCGATAGGGTGGCACATTGGCCTCTTCCCTGATTCTCACAGAGGTTGGAGCAGCCTGCAGAGAGCTAAGCCAGAACAGATGGGGTGTGCCCAGGAGAGAGTAAGCCCTGGTGATTTCCTTCTCAGCCTCAGGTACAAAGGACCTATAGGTCCTATAACCTAGAAAATCTTAGGGGGAAACTATGTATCAGACCCAGGAGCTTGGATCCACTGGCTCTAGTAAAAGACTGGGCTGGTCCCCCATCCTCACCCTCAGGGCTTCCCAAGTCTACTTTCTGGTCCACTCATTTGGAAATATACATTTATTTATGTGGTTGTCAGTGCATCCCCAACCAGAACATAGATTTTCTTGAGGATGGGGGTTGTGTCTCCTCTTGTACTCTGGGCTGCATACTTGGCCCCTAGCACAGTTCCTGGCACATAGTAGGTAGAGGGTCAAAACATTTACTGGATGAATCAATGAACCAGTACCACCTACCTTTCATAACCAAATTTTGCCAACACTGGGGGCCCATAATCCTTGGGAGAATACGTAAAAAGTGTTATTTTTGGTATCTCGTAGGATGGGGGAGATCAAGCCGTGAGTGGCCTCAGATGTCACTTGGCAACTTAATGCAGGGTATCTGCATTGGGATGTGTCTGGTAGCCCTGCCTGGGAAGACAGCCATGTCCTCGTTCCTCATCTCTGCCACAGGAAGAGTTCAGTAAGGCATGTGCCACCAGACTCTGCTTGCAGAAATGATCTTTTACATTTTTAAGGTTTTTAAATTCGGATATATTTTAAACCTAGAGGAAAGTCGCAAAAATAAAAATAGTATAGAGAACATCTGTATACCCTTTACCAGATTCACCTATTACTAACATTTTACCCCATTTACTTGATTGCTTACATGTATGCACACTCTTATAAGTCAGTGTGTGTGCGTGTGTGTATGTGTGTGTATCAGGACCATATGATGGTAAATTACATGCATCATGGCCGTTCATGACTAACATACCTCAGCACGCGGTGCCTAAGAGCGGGCATGTTCTCCACATGACAGTATAGTTAAGAGCTTCAGTAAATTTAAGACTGACACAATACTGTTATCTAATCTACCATCTGTACTTGAGTTTTGTCTGTTGGCCAAATGAGGTCCTTTACGGTATTTCCCTCCTCATCATCGGATCTGGTCTAGGGTGAGGTACTGCTGTTAATTGTCATGTCTCCTTTGCCTCCTTTAATCTGGAGCATTTCCACAAACTTACTTTGTCTTGTATGGCCTTAGCATTTTTAATTGAATGTTCCTCATTTTGGGTTTGTCTGATACAGAAACTATCTTTTAAATACCCTGCACTCAGGAATAGTTCTAAGAGATATGAATGGCGCGAGACTCCTGAAGCTGACCTCCCTGTCTCCACTGGTGGAAGGCACAGACCACCAGAGGGAGCAGCTGTGCCTGGCACTTCCTGAATGAAGCCTGCACCTCCTCTGGAAAACACCTTGTCCCTCAGCAACAGGGGAGCCATTCCAGCCCAGCCCTATGCCCCTACCTGTCACCAACCCCCAAATTGAGCCATGGAGTGTAACAGCAGCAGCCAGGGCCTGCTTTCAGATCACACCACCGTGGGACCCAGGGCACCATGTATTCAGCAGGTATGTGTTACCTTGAGCTCAAATGGAGATTTAGACACGTCTAGCCCCTTGGGCAGACACCTCCAAGGTTGGGGCCTTCAGGGGGACAACATCCTTGACACCTTTGTCAACATTCCTGTGGTATACCACAGTGGCAGTGGGGAGGGGAGGTGGGAAGGGGTAAGTTCTTAAACAGCTTTGGGGACAGAGGACACAAAGACAGGGGCCCAGAGTAAGTAAGGAAAAACATGGGAGAGGTCAAAACCAGATTGGTGTGTGACCTACCAGTGACTTTCAGACCCAACTGGGCTGTTTTACATGACGGATGGAATTCCTGTGTGAGCAAATGTGGGCAAGAGCTGGCGAAACTTAAGCTAATTTTTAACTCAGACTCCATCTACAAGCTGGGAAAGCCAGGGGGAAGTCATTTCACAGGTGGATTTATGATCTGGACCCAGAAGGGCACAGGCAAAACATATGAGTGCTCACAACGGGGGTCTTATCCATACCTATAGAGCTCAGACCGAGGGGCCAAACAACAGGGATACTTCCCTTTTACCCATTATACATGCTTCCCATGGTTCTTTGGCCTAACCTGGTTGAAAATTCAGGATCCAACCACTTCCCATTTCCTGGAGTAGCCAAATGCTGAAACTTACTCCACCCCCCTATTCACATATGTAACTGCCTCACTTCTTCCCCATCCACAGGGAATGCTGATCAGGGATGCCATCAACCAAGAGGTCTTTTCCAATCAAGAGAACAGAGTGGCCCCCATACAACTCATGTTGTCATAACGCAGTAGACCTGATGCCAGGAACCTGTGTTTGCGCCAAATGTACACTCACACCCAGAAGTGAAGGCCCAGGTCCTCTGAGACCATGAAGCTCAGCACCCACAGCCATCTGTCATTACACACTGACCTTTCCCTGCAGGTGACCAGAAACCATGTTTAAACTCTTGTATCAAAAGTGTACCAAATATATAGGAAAATGCACATATCGCAAGGGTACAACTTCATGCATTTCTAGGAAATGAACAGATCCCTGCAAACGACATCCAGATCAAGAAACAGGACATTGCCCCTAAGTCAGCGCCCACTTCTGCTTCCTTCCAATCAATGACCCCAAAGAGTAATCCCTATCCTGACTTCTTTCACTGTAGATTAGTGTTGCCTTTTTTAACTCCTTCTATAAATGGAATTGTTCAGTGTGTATACTTTCGTGTCTGGCTTCTTTTGCTCAACATTTTAGGAGTATCAGATCTGAAGTCTTTTGGTCAAGAAAAATTTTGAGGCATGTTATATGAGCCCAAAATAAGAATCCATACTACTCCCAGGGATTTCTGACATATTGAATCAATTCAAAAGGACCCAGGCCATTGTGAAGTTGGACCTTGAGAGTGTCTAATCTCAAGTATAAAAAGATGGTGTATGGAAAACAGCCTTCCAGAAAATCCTGGGATAATTTAAATACTCCAGAAATCTTGAGCCCTGTTCTGTCTAAATAATCTTGGACCCCAACCCCATTCCAATAGCTTCTGAATGGGATACTCTCTTCTGGTAAATCCTCAAACTTTCACGTGCAGCAGAATCACCTAGAGGGCTTGTTAGTATACAGATTGCTGGATCCTGCCCCCCAGGATTTCTGATTTCAGTAGATCTGGGATGGGGGTTTGAGGATTTGCATTTCTAACACATTCCCCGGTGATGCTTCTGGTTCTGGGATCACACTTTTGAGAACCAGCGATCCATTCAGTTCGATTTGATACTGCGGTACTTGGAGCCCAAGGAGTCTATGAAGATGCTCCAGGGAGGAGCCAGGGGGAGGGTAAATTGGTAGATCAGGAACTCTTAACCCTACTTGAACCAGAGCAACTTCCCTCATATTTATTTTATATCTTGGGGTTCCAAGTAATAATTGAAGAAAAAGTTCTAAATTTTTTAAAAAAGATTTTCTTTATTCATGAGAGACACACAGAGAAAGGCAGAAACACTGGCAAAGGGAAAAGCAGGCTCCCTGTGGAGAGCCCGATGCGGAACTCGATCCCAGGACCCTGGGATCACGACCTGAGCCGAAGGCAGATGCTCAACCACTGAGTAACCCAGGTGCCCCTGCTACTAAAATTTTTGAAAGTTGAAAATCACAGTGCTAAGGAACTGTAAAGCCTAGGGTAATGTTGTATTTAAGCTACATGGGTGGTATATCTGGAAAATAATCCAACATGCTACCGAACCTGACCTCCTATGTGCCCTTAGTCTAGATGGTCCTGGGGGCACTTAATTTCCTTAGAATTTAGAGTATATTTATGAGGACGAAAGTGATAAGGGAAAATGCTTAATAATAAACAAGGTGCAAAGTCATATGTATAAAGAATGTGGGTTTTTTTCCTGGCAATAAAGCATACTAAGATGACATGAATAGCACTCCCCAACTACAAACACATATTAACACTAGATGAACTATAACAAAAATTTAAAGTTTTAGCTGGCCTTTAAAAAAGTGAAATCTCCAGAGAAGCAAAAAGAAAAATTAAAGCCAGGCCAGTAATTGTAAATGGACACCATAATCACCCATTGTGGTGTTGCTCGTAGATATCAGGTCCTAGGGGCTAGGGGCATAAAGGTGGGAATCTAATGCCCACATGGGCACTGGTGACACAGCCTCAAGTCTACCAGAGGCAGAGAAACTGTGAATGAGACCTCTGGATAAAGCCTTTAGGGGCTTCTTCTGTTAGTTACAATGGATTTGGAAAATGAGTAGTGAAAAGTCTTAGGCTCTCTCTCTGGAGCCACAAGAAATGAAAACTCCAGGCTTGTGTTATATGTGGATGCAGGGGTCTAAATTTACCCTGTTGCGTGTTATGGAAACCAGATGCTGGGAAATTAAAATAAAAACGGGAGCAGAACGATTCAAACCTCTAGAACCCCAGCAAGTGCAAATATTGCACATTTTTACAATCCAGGGCACACGGAACCTCACAGAAAAAGACAATATATGCTGAATATGGGTTCAGAAACAAACTATAGGAATATTGTACTTGCAAAAGAAATGGCACACCACGAAGGAGAAGTACCAATTGCCGTGAAGAGTAGAATTAGTCTCCCCAAGAAATACTGATGAGAACTACTAGTCTTTTAGTCTTTTTTTTTTTTTTTTGAGAGGGAAATAAGGAGATTTTCAGAAAAAAACAAACCTAAGAAAGCTTAACAATAATAGACTGTCACTAAAATAACTATTGAAAGATACTCTCCTGGAAGAAGGAAATTGAAATCAGGAAGAAGGGGTGAATAGAAGGCAAGGAACAGTGAACAAAAATTGGTAAATGTGGGGAAATCTAAGCATTAAGTATTTAGAACAATAATAGTGTTGAATGATATGGAAGTATAAAAACAAGCTGGCACCAAAAACATCTAAGACAGCAGGGAACTATTAATATTTAAAGCATTCTAAAGCTTTTGTATTGTTTGGGAGAAGGGTAGGGATAGTGCCTGAATCTGGACCTTGTTAAGTCAAGTATAAATGTTTAAACATTTAAGGATATGAGCTTCTAGTTTCTGGCAATGGCAGACTGGATTTTTTGATTCAGCTTCCCTGTTGAAGTAATGAAGTATGCTGTATAAAAAAAACTTCCAAAACTTATTTAAAAGCACTGAAGAACTGAGAGGACAGAGGAAAACTTCCAGGCCAAATTGGGATGAAAGCTTGTAACCAGACAGGTAAGCAGAACATTGGCGGCCCAAAGCCAATTTGCTCTCAGGGCTTTTGCCTCCATTGCCCACCTGAGCTTTGATTCAGTCAGTGGCCACACAGGGCTAGAGAGAGAGAAGTTAAGGCTTAGGGCCAGCCCAAGGTAGGAGATTAATAGGAGAACCTCTCCACATCGAGCTGAGACACCAATGGGCTACATTAGCTGCCTAAGGGGCCAACCAGAATGAAACATGCCCCTGTCCCAACAATCCTGGAGAACTGTACAGAAGGCTGCCTTGGCACCGAGCAGAACTCTCTTGCTAAAAAGTAGGGGGAGAAAAAGAGGAGGGGGTACATATTTCTTTTTGAATTAATGTTTTCATTTTCTTTAGGTAGATACCCAATAATGGAATTACTGGATCATGTCCTATTTTTAAGTTTCCAAGGAACCTCCATACTATTTTCACAGTGGCTGCACCAACTTGCATTCCCAGCAACAGTGCACGGGGGTTCCTTTTTCTCTACAGCCTTACCAACACTTGTTTCTTGTGTTTTTTTTTTTAAAGATTTATATATTTATTTATTTATTTATGATAGAGAGAGAATGAGAGAGGCAGAGACACAGGCAGAGGGAGAAGCAGGCTCCATGCACCAGGAGCCCGACGTGGGACTCCATCCCGAGACTCCAGGATCACACCCTGGGCCAAAGGCAGGCGCTAAACTGCTGAACCACCTGGGGATCCCCTGTTTCTTGTGGTTTTGATTCTAGCCATTCTGACGGGCATAAGGTGATATCTTGTGATTTTGATTTGCATTTCCATGCTGATTAATCATGTTGGGCATCTTTTCATGTGTCTGTTGGCCATCTGTATGCCCTCTTTGGAAAAAATGTTTATTCAGGTCCTATGCCCATTTATAATTTTTTATTTATTTGATTTTTATTTTTTAAAAGATTCTTCAGTAAGTTTATTTTGCAAAATTTTTGTATTTTAAGTTGTATTGGCTTACACTAATTGACCTTCAAGTTGCGGCAGCTCATGAGTTTAGTGTATTCTTGCCATCCCATTCCATCCTGTCACTTAGTAAAAGAGTTCAAGACACATACACAAAACACACATGTAAACAGACACAACAAGTCTTTTGTAAAGTAAATAAATCTTTTATAATGTAAATAACTGTTCCTTTTTGGAACTTCTTATATCCATTTCATGTCTTTGCTGAAATTGGGATATTCACATTTATTAGACACAATCTTTATAAAGCAAAGTGTTTATCTTTTTGCAAACTCAAGTCACTCTTGAGAGCAATATTTTTCTTACTGATCTGAAAAGGATGGAGGCCAGAGAGGAAAAATCACTTCAAATGGTCAAAAACAGAAGAGGACTGAAAAATAACATACTTACTACATACATACTTACTAGTGTAGGGAGAAAAAAATTTAAGTGTAGAGTCTATTGAAAATATTGATATTCAAAGGAATAGCTTTGGACCCATTGCCAAACTTAGATTTTTCTCAGCTAATTAAAGCCAAGTGTGTTGGTTTTATTTAGGAAAAACATTAAGTTTTTGAAGTAAGAATGATGTAGATGTACAACTTAGTTTTTATATAAATGACTGAATACACCAGGTATCAAATACAAACAGTGCTGTAACAAGAAAATAAATCAGAAGAAACAGTTACTCAACCAATAGCAATAAATAAGATCACCATTTGAAGTTCCCTGGGTGGCTCAGTTGGTTAAGCATCTTCCTTCAGCTCAGGTCATGGTCCCTGGGTCCTGGGATGGAGCCCCACACTGGGCTCGCTGCTCAGAGGGGTTCCTGCTTCTCCCTCTCCCTCTGCCTGCAGCTTCCTCTGCTTGTACTTTCTCTCTGTGTCCAATAAAAAGAATCTTTTTTTTTTAAAAAAAAAGACCACCATTTGAAAGATCTTCTATACACAAAGAATGAAAACATATTATTATAAGATTTTACAGCACACAACCGAATTCAATCTTAATTGATTACTATTATACTTCTTTCTTCTTCAGTATTAGTAGATCCACATTATCTCCTGTCAATTCATTGTGTTTGTTATATGAACCATCACAGGCAGGAAAGTCTTTGAACACCAATACTTACAATAAGCTGCGTTAGTAAGACACAAATCTTCATGTTTATTTCATTCACCACCTTGGGATTTTCCTTTTGTACTTTAAGAATCAAGCTATCCTTCTGTTGTTTTTGGTTTGGGAGGGATGGACAAATTGCAAGGTAGCCAAGTACCGCAAGTACACCAAGGAAAGGCAATAATTGAAGCCATTCTGAAACTGTAAGCTGGGTCAACCCGGTAATGCTCTTGGGATGGGAAGACTTTAAAGATTTTTTTAAAAAGATTTATATATTTATTTGGGGGAGAGAGAGAGAGAGAGAGAGAGAGAGAGAGAGAGAGAGAGAGCAGAAGGGTAGAAGGAGAGAAGCAGACTTTCTGCTGAGTGTGGAGCCCAAAGGCTCCATCCCAGGACCCATGAGATCATAACCTGAGTCAAAATCAAGTGTTGGATGCTTAACCAGCTGAACCACCCAGGTGTCCCTGGGGATCTGCTTTAGCCATGCAGGGAGCAGCACTTTCATGGTGTGGGCCGCACTCTCCAGCACCATCCTCGCCAGCAACGCATCTCTGATAATCCTCCCACCATCCAGTGGAGCTGCAGAAGTGGCAGATATGCATCCTGGCAGGCGGTCCTCTGCCCATTTTTAAATCACATTATTTGTTTTTTTTGGTGTTGAGTTGTATAAATTCTTTATATATTTTAGATATAAACCCCTTACCAGCTCTATCCTTTGCAAATATCTTTTCCCATTCAGTAGATTGTTTTTGTGTTTTATTGATAGTTTCCTTCTCTGTACAGAAGCTTTTTAGTGTATTCATTGTGGAACTGTTTATGATAGCCCAAACATGGAAGCAGCCCAAGTATCCATTGATAGATGAATGGAAAAAGAGGTGTGTATGTGTGTGTGTGTATGTGGAATACAATATTATACAGCCTTAAAAAGGATGAGATCTTGCCATTTGCAATAATATGGATGGAGCTAAAGGGTATTTTGCTAAGTGAAATAAGGCAGGCGGAGAAAGACAAATACCATATCATCTCACCTTATATCTGGAATCTAAAAAACAAAACAAATGAATAAACAAACAGAATCAGACCTATAAACACAGAGAACAAACTGATGGTTGTCAGAGGAGAGGAGGGTGCAGGATGGGCAAAATGGTTGAAAGGGAGCTGGAGAGACAGGCTTCCAGTTATAGGATGAATAATTCATGGAATAAAAGGTACAGCATAGGGAATAGAGTCAATGGTATTGTACACAAACACATACATATTTCCTTGCACCTCAGTAATAATACATACACTTTTTTAATAAATTTATTTTTTATTGGTGTTCAATTTGCCAACATATAGAATAACACCCAGTGCTCATCCATCAAGTGCCCCCCTCAGTGCCCGTCACCCAGTCACCCCCACCCCCCGCCCACCTCCCTTTCTACCACCCCTAGTTCGTTTCCCAGAGTTAGGAGTCTCTCATGTTCTGTCTCCCTTTCTGATATTTCCCACTCATTTTTTCTCCTTTCCCCTTTATTCCCTGTCACTATTTTTTATATTCCCCAAATGAATGAGACCATAGAATGTTTGTCCTTCTCCGATTGACTTATTTCACTCAGCATAATACCCTCAAGTTCCATCTGCGTCGAAGCAAATGGTGGGTATTTGTAATTTCTAATGGCTGAGTAATATTCCATTGTATACATAAAAATAGATCTGCCCTACGACCCAGCAATTGCACTGCTGGGGATTTACCCCCAAAATTCAGATGCAATGAAACGCCGGGACACCTGCACCCCGATGTTTCTAGCAGCAATGTCCACAATAGCTAAACTGTGGAAGGAGCCTCGGTGTCTATCGAAAGATGAATGGATAAAGAAGATGTAGTTTATGTATACATACACTTTTTTAAAGCATAGTTGGAATAACTGACCACATTCTAGGCTATAAAGCAAGCCTCAATACATACCAAAGCATTTAGTTTCATTCAGACTACATTCCCTGATTAAAATGAAATTAAATTAGGAATAAAAAGCAACCATAAGAGCAAAAGCTTTTATAAAGTTTTTTGGAATGTTTAAAAAAATGCTTTTGGGGATCCCTGAGTGGCTCAGTGGTTTGGCGCCTGCCTTCGGCCCGGGCCGTGATCCTGGAGTCCCGGGATCGAGTCCTGCATCAGGGTCCCTGCATGGTGCCTGCTTCTCCCTCTGCCTGTGTCTCTGCCTCTCTCTCTCTCTCTCTCTCTCTCTCTCTCTGTCTCTCTCATGAATAAATAAATAAAAATCTTTAAAAAATGCTTTTGTGTAACTCATGGATTAAAGGCAAATCATAATGTGAATTAAAAATTATTTATAACTGAATGATTATATAGGTATCAAAACTTGTGAAATATAGTTGAAGCAAAATTTAAGGGAAAAAGTATGGTCTTGAAGGCTTTTTATTAGAAAACAAGGCTCAAATTTAATGATTTAAGCATCTGATTTAAGAAGTTAAAAAAAGTAGCAACAAATTAAACCTAATGAAAGCAAAAGAAAAGACATAACCTGTATAACACCATGAAGTGATGAAATAGAAAACAAGGATGCAATAGAGAAGATCAATAAAACCAAAGCTTTGTTCTTTGAAAAGACAAAACTCTTGGCAAGATTGGACAAGAAAACAAAAGAGAAGGTATAAATGAATAATATTGAAGATGAATAGAGGAACAAAACTGCATATAATACAGTCTTTTAAATAATTTAAAAATATTACAAACAGGGGCACCTGGGTGGCTCAGTTGGTTAAGCATCAACCTTTGGCTCAGGTCATGATACTGGAGTCCCCAGATCCAGCCCTGCATTGGGCTCCCTGGTCATCAGGGAGCCTGCTTTTCCCTCTCCCTATGCTCCTCCCCTTCCCCCCCCCCTTGCTTGTGCTCTCTTTCACTCTTTCTCTCTCAAATAAATAAAATCTTAAAAGAAAACAAACAGCTTTCTACCAATAAATATAAAATTATGGATGAACAATTTCTAGAAAATATAACTTTGTAAAACTTATGTAAGAAGAAATAGAATGGGGACACCTGGGTGGCTCAGTGGTTGAGAGTCTACCTTTGGCTCAGGGTGTGACCCCAAGGTCATGGATTGAGTCCCCACCTTGGCCTACCCTGCGGGGAGCCTGCTTCTCCCTCTGCCTGTGTCTCTGCCTCTCTCTCTCTGTCTCTCAGGAATAAATAGAGACAGAGAGAGAAAGGCAGAGACACAGGCAGAGGGAGAAGCAGGCTCCATGCAAGGAGCCTGATGTGGGACTCGATCCCAAGTCTCCAGGATCATGCCTGAAGACGGTGCTAAACCACTGAGCCATCCAGGCTGCCCAATAAAATCTTTAAAAAAGAAGAAATAGAACACCTAAAAGATATATACAAATTTTTAAGAATTGAATTAATAGTTTAAAATATCCTCTCCCTTAAACTAAATTAAAAAAAGTTTTCTAAAGGTTAAATCTACCAAACCTATCTAATACAAACTGTTCTAGGAAATATAAAAAGAGGAAACACTTCCACATCATTGTATGCAATTGATATATAATATTTATGGCTAATGACCAATGTCACTTACAAACCTAGTTATAAAAATCCTTAAAATGCTACTAAACCAAATTAGCAATGCATATGAAAAAGATCTATTGTAACCAAATTTTATTTTTCTTAAGAATGCAAATATGGCTTAATATTAGAAAATCTATTGAGACTTTTGGTTAAAGATGGAGCACTGAATCCCACATTAGCCTTTCCTCCCTCCCAGGTCCTTTCTAAATTGATAATAAAGGGATTTTGAAAAACAACAAATCCACAAAGACAAGGAGAATGAAAGAATATATAAGAGCATTAAAATTGAGGGATCTAGAAAGCAGGAACACCTGGGTGGCTCAGTTTGTTACACTGCTACCTTCGGCTTAGGTCATGATCCCAAGGTCCTGGGGTCAAGCCCTACGTCATTCTCCCTGCTCAGCAGGGGGTCTGCTTCTTCCCCTCTCTCTGCCCCTCACCCCTGCTTGTGTTCTCTCTCTCTCTCTTTCTCAAATAAATAAAATCTTAAAAAAAGAAATTCTGCACATGAGATATACTAACCTGGAATAGAAACCAGTATAAGCAATAGAAGTAAGAGCACTTACTTGAATAGTAATTTTGACATATTTCTGGAAACTAAGTGTGGACTGGCATACACACAGAGAATATAGTGTATCTATAAATGTGCATATATTTATATTTATATCTACATCTATATAGAGAGGGACATCCTGTTGACACTGCTTCTCTGAATAACCCATCTAATACAAAGGCAAAAGAAATATTTGAAACTATTCAAAGCAGTAGTGGCCAAAAATGGTCCCAAATTAGTGACAGACACAAACCCACAAATCCAGAAAGGTCAGAGAACACCAAGCAAGATTAATACCGAACAAAACAAAACAAAACACAAGGAGCCCACACCTAACTTTAGAATACCAAGATAGAGAACATGTTAAAGGAAGGCAGAGAAAGCAGATAGATGAATGATAACTGAATTAGCAGTCCCAAGAAAGCTGGATCCTAAAATGTAGTGGAGCAAGCAGAGACAAGCCCATTTATACAATGAGATTATCAAAAACTCTTAGGAATTGATGGTGTCAGCAACCTCTGAAAGTAGGGGTGATGATGAGACTAAAATAGTAGGCGTGGTTTACAAATTGTTTAAGAAACAGATGGGGGTGGGCTAAATGGGTAATGGGTATTAAGGAGGGCACTTGTGATGAGTGCTGGGTGTTGTATGTAAGTGATGAATCATTAAATCCTACAGCTGAAACCAATTTTACCATCTATGTTAACTGGAATTTAAATAAAAACTTGAAAAAAAAAAGCAGCAGCAGCTAGTGTACAAAGAAGAGCTGGGGAGCCAATGATTTCACCAGTGAACTGTACGAGAAGTTTCAAAGAGAATTAAGAACAAACTTTCACAAGTCTCTCCCAGAATACAAGAGGGTGTGGAACACTTCCCAACTCATTATATGAAGTCTATATTACCGTCATTCCAATGCCTCATACCAAAGTATTTTCATACTTTATGAAAATAGATGTGACAATCCTCAACAAAATACTAATAAATCGAGTCCAGCAGCATACTGAAAGGATTATAATCCGTGACGAAATGGGGTTTATCCCACAGTGCAAGGTTGGATCAACATATGAAAATTGATCAATGTAATATACCATATTAATAGAATGAAGAAAGCTCCATTATTACTTCAACAGATGCAGAAAAAGCATTTGACAAAAAAACAGTAACAAGAGTTGATGTGGAGACAAGATGTGGAGAAATTGGTACCTTTACACATTGCTGGTAGGAACATAAAATATTGCAGCTGCTTAGAAAACAGTTTGGCAGTTCCTCAAAAAGTTGAGGGCAGAGTTATCACATGATCCAACAATTCTACTAGGAATATGCCCAAGAAATATGAAAACATGCTCACACAAAAACCTGTATATGGATGCTTATGGCAGAATTATTCAAAATAGCTCAAATCCAGAAATAACACAAATGACCCTAAACTGAGGAATGGAAACACAAAATGTGGCATATCTATACAATGGAATATTATTCAGCTACAGAAGGAAAGAAGTATTGATACATGCTACAACACATAGGTGAATCTTAAAAACATTGTGCGAAGTGAAAGAAGCCACACACAAAATCCACAGAGCCAAAAATTAGTTAGATTAGTGGCTGCTTGGAGTTGAGGGGAGAGAGGAATGAGAGTGACTGCTAAATGGATGGGGTTTCCTTTGGGGGTGATAAAAAGGTTCTGGGATTAGATAATGGTGATTGTTGTATAATTCTGTGGATATACTAAAGTACACTAAATTGTACACTTTTAAAAGGGTGAGTTTTATAGGATGTGAATTTTATTTCAATTTTCAAATGTAGATTACAATAGAATCTTTCTCAAAGGGATGTGAAGATCCAAAGAGATAATGCACATATAGTTTTTAGCATAATTCTTTTTAAAAAAAAGGTCTTATTTTTATTTATTTATTTGAGAGAGAGAGAGAGATAGAGAGCACAAGCAGTGGGGAAAGGGAGGAGCAGACTCCCCTCTGAGTCGAGCTGGATGTGGAGCTCGATTAATCCCAGGACTCTGGGATCATGACCTGAACCAAAGGCAGATGCTTAACTGACTGAGCCACCCAGGCACCCCAAGTTTAGAACAATTCTTGGCCTTGTCATAAGTCCTCAATAGATTAAAGGGTCAGTTCTTTCCAAAAGAAGAAGGAAGTGCAGTTAGACCCAGAAACTGCCTCCTCTCCCCATCTTCAGCTATGTAGCTTCATGTCTCCCACCTCAGCGGAAGACTTAAAGATTTACTCTTTGGAGAGGACTAAAAAAATGATTTCAACTAGAAAACAAAGCACAGTTGAGGGTGGGGCTGATAATTCCGAAAACAGAAGGAGGATTAAATGAAATTTGACAAAACAAATGACCCACTTAATTGCAAGGGAAGGTGCAAAAATGTTGCGTGTCCAGCTGGATTTGGGTGAGCCAAACTAACAGTCTCTGCCACAAGGTCAAAACTCACAGACTTTCTCCTTGGCCATACTTTAGTCAGGCTTCTCTGAGTCCTCTTTTTGACTGGCTCATCCTTTGGCCCTGTCTTTGGCCCGTCTGGTCCAGTTTTAGGAAAAATCCCGCTAAATCAGTTCAGATAGAATCTCTTACCCTTGATATCTGATCACTTTGGCTTACCTTCAGCAAGAATCCTGTTATGTCAGTTTCCTGAGAATTCTCCCATGCTTGACCTCTCCTCCTAGTAAGTTTCCATCCACTATCCCAACTCATTCTGCTCCTTGCCTATAAATCCCCACTTTTCCTTGTATTGTTAGGTCCCAATCTCTCTTCCATACTGCAATCGTCTTGACAACATCACACTAGCCCTGAATAGTCTTCCTTACCATATTAGCAAATGTCAGAGCAATTTTCCTTTAACAATAATATCAAGATAAAATAATATGAAGTGAAAGTAGTTACCTCTGGGGAGCAGGAAATGAGTGAAAGCTAGAGGAATGTAGTTTTTCATAAGAAGTCTTTATAGAGGGGCTCCTGGGTGGCTCAGTTGGTTAAGCGTCTGCCTTCAGCTCAGGCCATGATCCTGGGGTCCTGGGATTGAGCCCTGCATGGAGCCCTGCATCTAGCTCCCTGCTCAGTGGGGAACCTCTCCTCCCTCTTCCCATTCCCCTGCTCGGGCTTTCTTTCTTTCTCTCTCTCTCAAATAAATAAATAAATAAATAAATAAATAAATAAATAAATCTTTAAAAAAATCTTGTGGAGTTATTCACTTAATAAGAAGTCTTATAGAACTAATTCAATGCTTGTATAATTTTGATAAGACATAAAGCTAAATTTAAAAATTATTTAAGGGCAACCTGGGTGGCTCAGCAGTTTAGTGCCGCCTTCAGCCCAGGGCATGATCCTGGAGACGCAGGATTGAATCCCACGTCAGGCTCCCTGCATGGAGCCTGCTTCTCCCTCTGCCTATGTCTCTGCCTCTCTCTCTCTGTGTCTCTCATGAATAAATAAATTAAATATTTAAAAAAATAAAAATTATTTAAAAGAAATCTACTGTAATAACTCATCACATTAACAAATTAAAGAAAAATAATGAGTAAATACATTTAAATATTTAATAAAATATGATGCCATTCATGATTCTTTAAAAATATTTATATTTATTATATTTATATTTATAATATTTATAAATATTATATAATATTTATTTATTCATGGTATACCCAGAGAGAAAGGCAGAGACATAGGCAAAGGAAGAAGCTGTCTCCCCGCAGGGAGCTGGATGTGGGACTCGATCCCAGGACTCTGGCTGGGATCATGCCCTGAGCTAAAGGTAGACGCTCAACCACTGAGTCACCAAGGCGCCCCACCATTCATGATTTTTAAAAAATTTCAGAGTAGAGGAATTTTCCTTAACCTGGTAGAACACCAAAGATCTTCAGCAGACATTGTACTTGGAAAAGTGAGGGAGGGAGGAAGTTACATGGGAATGGGAGAAAAGCCAAAACAAGACCTATTAATGAGCTGGTTAGTGCTGTGTATATCTGGGGATCAGCCTCACCAGGACCCTCTGAGGAAACTATGTGGCACATGTGTCAGAACCATCCCACTGAAGGACAGGGAGACTAGCCTTTATCCACTGTCCCCCTCCTACTCACTGGTTGAATCTTAAACCCCAGAGGTGTTATCCCCTCTACAACTTTCCCAGTGGTGCCTCAAAGTTCTTGTACTTCTGGAAAAAGCTGTCAAGCAGAGAAGCAGAGAGACTCATGCCCTTCAAGTGGGAAGCAGTCAGCTTGACAAAAACATTCTAACACAGTTGTAGATGAACTCAGAGATGGGCCAAGTGGTATGGGTCAGGGCATTAACATCACCCCATTCAAGAGAGTTCACAATAGACTATTAGAACTAATAAAAGAAAGTTCAGCTGTGTTGCTGGAGACAAAATCAGTGTACAACAATTAAATATGCCTACATATCAGCAGAAACCTATTAGAAATTTTTTTTAACTTTCACAGTAGCCACAAAATTCATAAAGTTTCTAAGGAATATCTGACCAAAGATGCAAAAAATATATGGGAGATGTTAAATTTTTTCATTGTAACACGTAAATATTACTTTAAAAGTGGAGAAATATAGCATGTTCATGGATTTAGAAAAATCTCACTAATGTAAAATTCAAAGCAAATCGATAAAAATCCCTAAAGGTTTTCTCATCTAACTAGAAAAACAAATTTTAGGATTATATGGAAAAACAAAGTGGCAATGACAGGCGGAATAATTCTGAAGGAGAAGGTGGCACAGGACATAGACAAATAGATCAATGGAACAGAATAAATAACCCAGAAAAAAAATCCACATATATATGGAAACTTGTGTTTGGTAGGAGTAGCATTACAAATCAGTGAGTAAAGATAGATTATTAAAAAAAATCTGTTGGGGCAATTGGTTACACACATGGAAAATTTTTATTCAGCCTGTATTTGACATCATAACCCCCCAAAAAACTTTCAGTTATCACAGACCTATCTGTGAAAAAAAACAAAACTTCAAAACTTTCAAAAGAAAATATAGGAGAATATTATAAACTTAGGATCTCCTAAACAGAGCATAGCAAGTAAAAAAACACAAAGCAAAATATTTTTGATATGACTTGAAGCCAACAAAATCTTATTTTATATATAAATTCTATATAAATTTTGTCTCTATATTTATACATAAATTCTATCAGTTCCTTGAAGAATAGTTTTATTATTGCAAGAGCAAATTCTGTTAATTTCATGCAAACTGTTCATTTTATGTCAAAAACCAATTAAGAGGGGAACCTAGGTGACTTAGCAGTTGAGCATCTGCCTTTGGCTCAGGGCAGGATCCCAAGGTCCTGGGATAGAGTCCCACATTGAGATCTCCACGGGGACCCTGAATCTCCCTCTGCCTATGTCCCTGCCTCTCTCTCTGTATATCTCATGAATAATAAATAAAATCTAAAAAAAAAACAGTTAAGAAATTTCAAGTAGTTAAACAGGGACTTAGGTTGGCCTTTAACACCAATGTTAAGAGAACATATTAGCTAGACAACTTTAGGAAAAGCATTTTATATGGGCAAATTATTATATAATAATTTTATACAAAGGTAAGAGTTATTTGCCTATAGAACATTCATATTAAACAAAATAACTTTTTGGATTATATTTAATTTGATCACCTAGGTGGTTCAGTGGTTGAGCATCTGCCTTCGACTCAGGTCGTGATCCTGGAGTCCTGGGATCAAGTCCCATATTGGGCTCCCCATAGGGAGCCTGCTTCTCCTTCTGCCTATATCTCTGCTTTTCTCTCTGTGTCTCTCATGAATAAATAAAAAAAAAGTCTTAAAAAAAGATTATATTTAATTTGAGGGCACCTGTGTGGCACAGTCAGTTAAGCATCCGACTCTTGGTTTTG